>NC_081356.1:27471903-28831403 GCF_030684315.1 Stegostoma tigrinum | reverse complement strand
AAATAAGTTGCACATGCTCCCATCTTGCTGAGCTATATCAAGTAACAACTAAGATAACACAGTGTGGAGCTGGAGGAACACAGGAGGAACACAGCTGTGTTCCTCCAGCTCCACACTGTGTTATCTCTGACTCCGAAATCAGCAGTTCTTATTACCTCAAGTAACGACTGCATGTTGCTTTCCAACTCCCACTCTAAGCCATATTAATGGCCTATTAGTGACACTCAGCTTCTTGTGACCCACCAGAACTTCTTTGACGACTTGGAACTTTTCCTAAGACCTGACCACAACACCTTGCTGTCTAATAGTTCTTAGAACTTGCATTCTAACAGCACAGAGATTCCCATCTACTCTTAGGAGTTAACTATCAGTCCTTTACGTAAAACTTATGTAGTTCAGTTGCCTTCTCTGCAATACAGCTAAAACTCAGTAATTCTAGCAGGGTGTCTACTCTTTGTCTCATTCTTACTTCTTCAATCTGTCTATTTCCTTTGAACATCACTTGAATGAAAATGGCTTGGTTGTACTGAAAGCAGCCCATGTTATGACAGGGCCTGGGGTGTGGAAATGGGTAAAGGACATCAGAGAAATTTTTCAGGTTCTAAAATGATTGAACTTGATATTGAGCCCTGGAAGCTGTAGGTTCCCCATGCAGGAAGTCTGCAGTTCTTTCAGGTTCCTATCCACAGTTCTTTGTTTTATTTAAGAACCTTTAGTATCTGCTGTCTATCCTGCTCACCATACTGGCTTCCGCCATTGTTCTGTCGTGATGGTTTATCTTAAGAACTGAATAGATTGTGCTGATTTCCTCTGGTAAAGTTGACCATCTCCTTTCATCGCTGATCTGTGCTGCTTCCAAATTTCTGAGTCACTCACCATCTGAATGAGTTCTCAAGAGTCAAACTTCTTTTGACTGTATTAATCAGACAGACTCATTAGCAATTCCAACACTTCTGTCTCTTATGAACTCTGGTTTAACTCACTAAAATCAGATTTCTCCACTGTCGAGATCATTAATTTACTTATCTAAGGATTTCCCTGGAAGTAAAACTCTCCATTAAATCTTTCTCTTCCAAGTCTTACAAGATGTCGATTTGTTTTGAAGTTAAGGCAATTGCCAAAACTTCCAGCAAACTTCCATCTGAGACTTATACCTTACAAAGCTGTAATATCATCAGCAACTCCTCCAGTTGTTCATTGTCTATTTATGTGTATGGTTTCTGATTTAGTATCCAATCTGCATGTAATTCTGTACCTTAAGAATTGGTTTCCCCGTAATGTTTAATTCTGTCTACAATTTGACCCATTTCTGAAAATACGTTTTCCAGTTA
This sequence comes from Stegostoma tigrinum, assembly GCF_030684315.1. Lineage (NCBI taxonomy): Eukaryota > Metazoa > Chordata > Chondrichthyes > Orectolobiformes > Stegostomatidae > Stegostoma > Stegostoma tigrinum. The sequence continues at coordinate 28,830,072 of NC_081356.1, read as the reverse complement.
ATATTATGCCTGATCATCTTTAACATTATCATTTCGAAATGGAAGTGCTGTTTGTTCGGTGCTGCCAATGAATAGTTTACCTGTCATTTTGCAGTCAAACCCGAGGATTTTCACTTTCTGCAGCTAGGGTGGAGGCTACCTGGTTTTCACAGGTAAAGTGGAGGATTCCCAACATTTTTATAGCTTGTCTGGATGAATCCTGCTCATTGCAGACTGAAAAAAATTATTTCCATTTCTTTCACAGTTTTTCCTGAATGATTCCAGCTGTATGTAGTTTCAATAAATGCTTCCCTCCTTTACAGTGATTTTAATAATGGGTCTTTTGTTCAGCCTTAATAAATTCTCCCAGCTTATTTTTCCATTTGACCTCGCCTGTTTAAGTTTCTAAATTGCCCCTTTATTGCTTTAATTCTAACATAATGAATCCCCCACATATGTAACTTCAAGTTCATATACTTCTGTGGTCCTTGATTTCCCTTACTGTAACCATGCCATATGTTGTCCATTTGGAATGACAGTGATGCTTGGTCTGTTCTGCAAGTACTTCTCTGATGAAGGGTCTAGGCCCGAAACGTCAGCTTTTGTGCTCCTGAGATGCTGCTTGGCCTACTGTGTTCATCCAGCCTCACATTGTATTATCTATACTTCTCTTTACTTCTGGCTTTCCTAGCCTCTAATTCTCGCCCTTTAAACAAGGTTTTCTCATGCTCATCAGGTATTGAAACACAATTCGCAGGGTCTCTGAAGTCTTGGGATACATCTACAGATCAATAGCACCCAATGCAACCCCTGACTGCCTGGGAGGCACCAATGCTCCAGCTCCAAGGAGTTCCCAATTTTCATACTACCCCAGAGGTGCTTTTATCTTGGACTATAGATACTGTCTTGTTGCACCTTACCACAGCTTGTTCTTTAGTAGAGTTCTTAAACGTTCAGCTCTTTCCAGTGCTGAATGTCGCCCTGACAGTGGTTTTTAAGGTTTTATTTGAAGAAACCTTCAGACCTCCAAATGCTGCCAGCAAGCTGTAGCATCAGCTAATGGAAATTATTTCACTGCTTACCGTGTTGTTAAAACAATCCACGTCACTGACTATCATATTGTCTGAGACTGTCTGTCTGCACAACTGCGCGCCTATTTGCTACCATCATCCTCTTTCAGGGTAGGGTCTGCTTGCTTTAGTATGGTGGAGGAAATCCAGTCTTTTGAGAAAAGGTTCTTCTGTTAAACAAGGTAGAGTTTTTTGTATTTGAGCAACAATGTACAATTTACATGATTGAATTGACATTATTACCAAGACTACCAGGAGGACCTGGATGGTAAATCTTACTCCTTTGAGATCTTCAAGATAATAAAATGTGAGGCTGGATGAACACAGCAGGCCAAACAGCATCTCAGGAGCACAAAAGCTGACGTTTCGGGCCTAGACCCTTCATCAGAGAGGGGGATGGGGAGAGGGAACTGGAATAAATAGGGAGAGAGGGGGAGGCGGACTGAAGATGGAGAGGAGAGTATAGGTAGGGAGGGGATAGGTCAGTCCAGGGAAGACGGACAGGTCAAGGAGGTGGGATGAGGTTAGTAGGTAGCTGGGGGTGCGGCTTGGGGTGGGAGGAAGGGATGGGTGAGAGGAAGAACAGGTTAGGGAGGCAGAGACAGGTTGGACTGGTTTTGGGATGCAGTGGGTGGGGGGGAAGAGCTGGGCTGGTTGTGTGGTGCAGTGGGGGGAGGGGACGAACTGGGCTGGTTTAGGGATGCAGTAGGGGAAGGGGAGATTTTGAAACTGGTGAAGTCCACATTGATACCATATGGCTGCAGGGTTCCCAGGCGGAATATGAGTTGCTGTTCCTGCAACCTTCGGGTGGCATCATTGTGGCACTGCAGGAGGTCCATGATGGACATGTCATCTAGAGAATGGGAGGGGGAGTGGAAATGGTTTACGACTGGGAGGTGCAGTTGTTTGTTGCGAACTGAGCGGAGGTGTTCTGCAAAGCGGTCGAACAGCATATTCCGCCTGGGAACCCTGCAGCCATATGGTATCAATGTGGACTTCACCAGTTTCAAAATCTCCCCTTCCCCTACTGCATCCCTAAACCAGCCCAGTTCGTCCCCTCCCCCCACTGCACCACACAACCAGCCCAGCTCTTCCCCCCCACCCACTGCATCCCAAAACCAGTCCAACCTGTCTCTGCCTCCCTAACCGGTTCTTCCTCTCACCCATCCCTTCCTCCCACCCCAAGCCGCACCCCCAGCTACCTACTAACCTCATCCCACCTCCTTGACCTGTCCGTCTTCCCTGGACTGACCTATCCCCTCCCTACCTCCCCACCTACACTCTCTCCACCTATCTTCTTTACTCTCCATCTTCGGTCCGTCTCCCCCTCTCTCCCTATTTATTCCAGTTCCCTCTCCCCATCCCCCTCTCTGATGAAGGGTCTAGGCCCGAAACGTCAGCTTTTGTGCTCCTGAGATGCTGCTTGGCCTGCTGTGTTCATCCAGCCTCACATTTTATTATCTTGGAATTCTCCAGCATCTGCAGTTCCCATTATCTCTGATCCTTTGAGATCTTAATCTGTTCTCCCATCAAATCGATATATCACTAAAAGTGATTCGTAAGGCACTCTTCAGTATTAACCCCTTCAGAATCTCCACACCAAAGGAACAGTGATATAGTTTCGCATCAGAATATTGAGCGGTGTAGGTGTAACCTTGGTCTCTGAGGGCAAGAAAACTTTGAAGGTGTTAGGAATGCAGCAGGAACTGCAGCTTGTTTGAGCAGCAATCGATTACAGCGAGGGGAGGAGCTCCAAATCATCACACAGGACAATCGAACTCACTCTACAGAACACCTGCGCAACACTATAGTTTCTTATATTGCAATTGTGTAATTCTACAAACTATTACTATGTAGTTGATTTTAATCAATATATATCTATAAGTTAATTAACTAAGTGGTAATTACATCAAGTCTGTAAATCAATTGACTGCGCAGTCAGTTACACTAGGTTTGTAATTTAGTTACATCAAATTCATAAATCGGGTAACGAGCCATGTTGATTACATCAAATTGTTGTGTATTTCATATCTACTAGTTGGATTCAAACACACGGTGCCCTTTTACTTATGTGGTCGCTTGCTTATCTTGTAACCTTTAACCATTGACTATCCAGTGGTCTGCTAAGGTTCTGCCCTGCTTACTCATATCAGTTAGCAATTAACAAGGCTCCCGTGGTCTGGGTGGTGTGTCTTTAGTAATGCAGGGTCAACGCTTTAAAATATCCTATTCTATGTTTTTGTGAGACACTACACAATGAGCCTCTTTAGTTTTGCACTATAGGTCCTCTTAATCAATCCACCCACAAACACTCAATGTTGCCACTATTGTGCTCTTATTCATTCATAACTTTACTAACCACTCACTGGCGTATTATGTGTACTATTACTACATTTCATTCATTCATTCGTAAAACTGCAATCTTGCAATACATTTCACTATTAAAGGTAGACTAAATTAAAATGCCCCTTCCATCCCATTACTGCCTTTTCACAGTTTAACCCCCAGTCCTGTGCTGCTAGCAGTGTCCAGACCTGTGTCTACATCAGACACTATCCCTGAGTATGTGTTAATTTTGGAATCTATTCAGAACAACACTATCCCAGCCACTGAGTTATATAATATTAATCAGCAACTGGCTCCCCGGACTTGAATAGCTTGCAGGACATCATACAAGTTTTATCCATTTATATGTAACTGTTAGATACATGTTGAATAAGGCCTCTGTTTCCTTTTAAGAAAGTTTCTATCAAAATAGCACTTCCGTGACATGAAATGAATAAATGAGTAAACCAGAAATAGTGAAATCTCAAGGCCCAGCACTGGTAGTCAGTCTACTATTCTTTCTGGTGTTATTAAGTACATATGTGATTCCCAAACCAGTCAAATTATGTAGGCTTGATATTCTTTCTGGTATTCTTGAACTTCTAAAAAAAAGGACCCACACCCCTCATTCCCCTATTTCAGTGGCTTGGATGGAAACCTGAAGGCAGTTGTGATCCCATGCATCTAGTGCACCTGTCCTTACTGGTAGAGATTGTGAATTTGGAAGTTGCTGTTAAAGGAGGCTTGGTGAGTTACTGTAATGCCTATTGTAGATGGCATACACTGCTGCCCCTATGCATTGACAATGGAGGGAGTGAATGTTGAAAGTTGAGAGACCAATTATGCAGGCCAATTCTTCCTAATGTTTCTTTTATAAGTGTTTGTGGCATTTGGCCAGAATTAATTGTCCCAGCCTAATTGCCTTTGAGAAGTTTGTGGTGATCTGCCTTCTAGATTCTTGAGTGTAGTTAGACCTCGATTCATTCAAGCAAATAATTAATATACCACCACTCTCCTGATGCACTTGTCGATGGTGGGCAGACTTTGGGGACCATGATGTGGAGGTGTTGCTGTTGGACTGACAAAAGGCAGAAGTCACATGACACCAGGTTATAATCCCAACAAGTATAATTGAAATCACAAGCTTTCAGAGCATTGCTCATTCGTCAGGTGAAGTCATGTGATTTCAAATAAATGTGTTAGATTATAACCTAGTGTCGTGTGACTTCTGACTCTGGGGGAGTCAAGAGATGAGTTACCATTACAGAACTCTCTGCCTTTGACATACTCTTGTGTTGATATGGCTGGTCTAGTTCAATTAAACAGGAACAGGACAAAGGTTTGAAAGAAAATAATTATTTATTCCCCACTCCATATCTTTGAAGCAGCACTGTATGTTCTTTTAAAATATAAGTTTTATAAAATGAAATATTACTGTAATAAAATCTTGGAATTGTACAATAGAAGGAAGCCGTTCACCCCATCCAAGGCTGAACAGCATATTTAAATAAAAATCCAGAAAGTCCTACTTCCCAACTCTGCATTATTTTTCTCTTTCACGTATTTATCCAAAACTTTTTGAAGGCTACCCTTTAATCTGTATGCACCAGTACAGCAGACGGCACATTCCAAGGAACTTCTCCCTAAGGATTGTGAATCTGTGGAATTCATTGCCCAGTGAAGCAGTTGAGGCTACTTTGTTGAACAATTTTAAAGCAAAGATAGATAATTTTTGAACATTAAAGGAATTAAGCATTGTAGTGAGGAGGTGGGCAGGTGGAGCTGAGATCACCCATGACCTTATTGAATGGCAGGGGAAGCTGAAATGGCCAGACAGCCTACTCCTGTCTCTATTTCTTACGTTCAATCCGAACCACTCATAAAGATAAAACAAGAAGTTCTACTAATGTTGCTTCTGATACTCTTGCCAATCACCTTAAATCTCCAACCTCTGGTTATTGCTCTGTCAGCTATTGGAAACAGGTCCTCTGTATTTACTGTATCCAAATCCTTAATTTTTTTTGAAGTTAACTGCCTAAGCAGTCAAAAGCTCAGTCACATATTGAATGGCATCTAATCATGTTGAGCTCATTTCCCAGTTTTAATGCCACAAATGCTTCCGGAATTCTTTAATAATTTATTAACAAGCTGTCGGAACATCAGAGATAAGTGAGGAAAACATACTGAGAGTGCTTTCAAGATGGATTCAGGAGCAGAAGCTGCTGGAAGTATTTAGTAGGTCATGGCAGAAGGGGAAAAACAGATAATTTAGTCAAGGTTAGAACCTCAGAAACATATTATTCCTGTTTCTTAAAAGTTGTTAAACCTTTATCCTGTCCATTTTTGAAGTTTTGCTTCATGCAACTTTCTGCTTCAAATTTACATTAGACTCAGCAAAATAAAAATCTTTCACTTCCAAAGGCTTTTCTTGATATACTGGAGCATAAAAAAAACAGCATATTGACAAAACACCTATCAATCGACTTAAACAGCTAATGTTCTTAAAGCATGAGTAATACCAGAACGTGTCTCAACACAAAATTATTCTCTTCAAGAATTTGAGACACCAATATGTCGTGTGTGAATTAAATTATTTTACAATTATATCAGGCAAAATTAAAACAATATTTATTAATAATTCCTTAGTGTAGGGGCCATTAATGTTTAATGAAATTAGTGACCATTAGTAGAAATGTGGTTAGAAATAATTAATGTATTCATTAACTTCATCTTAACTATCTACATGAAGAAGTTATTTTAAAATTGTTCCTCTAAATGACCTTGTCTAAGATGTCCTTGTGCCTGATTAAGTGGGTTTATTCCTTACCTGGGTTTTAGGGATTTGCAACAGTTGATTGTCTTTTATACTGTTGCTGCTAAATGATTTTTTTTTCACATAGTCAGGCATTTTGACACTGAATGTGTAAAAACCTCCCTTCTGTCCATTGGGACCCAGTCCAGCCGCTGCTAGATATTAAAAGGCAAATTCGTATTGTGTTCAAAATCCTGTGTAACCTTGTCTCGCCCTATCTTTCAGCCTTCCTCAGACCCACACCCCTTCGAATCCTCTCCACCCATCACTGATTTCCATTGTCCATGATGGCCGACTGCACCACAAACTTTAGAATTTTCAAATTCAAAATCACTGCTTCTCTCTGCTCCTTCATGAAGTTGCTCAAAAATCATAGAATCCCTACAGTAGGCCATTCAGCCCAAAGAATCCATACTGATCCTCCAAAGAGCAGTGCACCGAAACCCAAACCTCCCCTCCCCCCCATCCTTGTAATGCTGCATTTCCCATCACTAACTCACCTATCCTGCATTTCCCTGGACACTATGGGCAATTATAGCATGGCCAATCCACCTAGCCTGCACATCTTTGGACTGTGGGAGGAAACCGACACCTGGAGGAAACCCATGTAGACACAGGGAGAATGTGTAAACTCCACACACACACACAGTCACCTGTTGCTGGAATTGAACGGAGGCCCCTGGCTCTATGAGGCAATAGTGATAACTACTGAGTTATTTTATGTCTGGAATCTTAATATGCCCTGATGGGATCCGCTGTTAAGTATTGATTCCTGTGTAATGCCTTGTAAAATTTTCCAACATTAAAGGCATTCTAAGAATGAAGTATGTGGTTGTCAAATAGGTGTTGAAAAGCCCAGTTCCAACTGCAGTGAATTCAACAGGCAGAATTCCAGTTCACCAACCATTTTGACATACATTCAGTCAAACCTTTAGATTTCTGGATTGTTGGAGACTGTGTTTATAAGGGAAGGCATGTGTCAGGCCCCTATGACAGTTGTGATGGGCGGGTCTAAGTGGGAATTTGTGGGAAAGCTTACATTTCAGACAGAAATGTCCCCTGCTCCTGGGACCCACCAGGAATGTTAGAAATGGAGACTTGGAACAGCTCCACTGAATTTACTTGGTAATTACCCCAGAAATCTAACCTTAGACCCATGACATGCCACAGCACATAACCATTGCTGAATCTCCAATATCAATATCATTACCATTGACCAGAAATTGCATTGGACTAGCCATATAAATACTGTGGCTACAAGAGCAGGTTGGAGGATAGGAATGAATGCAGTGAGTAACTCATCACCTGTCTCCCCAAAATCTGTCCACCATCTACAAGGCACAGGTCAGGAGTGTGATGGATACTGTTCAGTTACCTGGACGAATTCAACTCCAGAAACACTTAGGAAGTCTGACAGCATCTAGGACAGAGCTTGACTGGCACCCCATCAGCACCTTGAACATTCACTCCCTTCACTATTGCACTCAGTGGCAATAGTGGGCCCCATCTACAAGTTGCACTGTAGAAATTGGCCAACTTTCTAACACCACGACCACTCACCTAGAAGGACAAGGGTAGCAGACACATGGGGATGCCACCACCTGCAAGTTGCCCTCCTTGTCACACATCATCCTGACTTTAAAGTATATCATGGTTTCTTCACTGCCCTGGTTCAAAATCCTGGAATTCACTCCCTCACGACATCCTGGTTATAAGGGGTATGCAATGATTCAAGAAGGCAGCTCATTACCACCTTCACCAGGGCAATTAAAGACTGACAATAAATGCTGACCTAGCCAGAAATGTCTACATCCCATGAAGGAATTAAAACAAAGGAAATGTTACATCTGGGTAAGTACGCGACCATCAATCCCCCGCCAACTATCTGAGCCCTGATCTACTGTCTTGACTTGACCCAATGCAACTAACCTCCAACATGATTACCTTCCTGACCTCCTAACCATCCTTCCTGACCAGCTCCAACTTGACTACCCCTCCTAGCCAGACCATAGCCCCAACTTAACTCCCAAACTAATGCAGCTGCTGCTTCACAAGAAGACACTATCACTCCTCCAACCTGTGCTCTCCTCCAGGACACCCGAACAGAACAACCACCATCTAAAAGGGCCCGTTACCCAACCTTACGACTGCTCCTACCCCAGAACCAAAATCCTCAATTAGACTTGCCACTCCTGTCAATCTGACTCATCTTCCCACTCACTCCCCCTCACCCATCCACTCACTGCACTCTCCCAGCCTTTCTAAAGATTACAACCAGGGTACATTGACATGACTTATAGTTCAGTGTGAGAGTTGGTGGCAGAGTGTTAATGTCACTGGACTAATAATAATCCAAAAGATTTAGATTAATGATCTATGAACACAAATCCTGATCCCACAATCCTAGCTGGTAGAATATAAATTCAATTACTTCAAAAAGTCTGAATTATAAAGCTAGTCTCAATAATTAAACCAATATTGATTGTCATAAAGACCTATCTGATTCACTGATATCCTTTAAAGCAGGAAATTTTATCATCCTTATCTGGTTTGGCCTACGTAGCAATCTGGTTGACTCCTAACCTCTCTCAAGGGCAATTAGGAGTGTGCAGAAATTGGTGGCAGAACCAGCAATGCTAGCATCCAGTGAAAGAATATATTCTTTAAAAGTTCAATCTCCATTTTTAATAATTGTTTTACTGAGCGTTTTTTCACCAGAATCAGGAGAAACATTTTCCACTTGGTACACTGAGCTGTTGGCAAGCAAGTAAGAGAAATGGAAAGCAGTGTGTTCATTTTTTGCTAATAAATTATTAAGATGTACTTTCCTGAGATATGCATCAATCAGTCTGCTTGAATTGGCACGTAAGCAAAATACTATGGGTGCATGAAATCTGAAATGAAACCAGAAAATTCTGGAACCCTTGAACAGGCCAGCTAGCATCTTTGGAGAGAGAAAGAGAGTCGACATTTCTGGTTATGAACTTTCATCTGAATTGGAAAAAACTGGAGTTTGTAAAAGATTTTATGCAAGCCCAGGGGCATGGAATGAGGGAGAGAGGGAAAGGCCAAAAGGGAATTTTTGCAAAAGATGGGAGGCAGGAGAAATTAAATGACAAGAAGGGATGCTGATGAAAGGCAAGAGGAGATTGTAATGGGACAAGTAATGATGGGCTAAAGGAGCTGTAATTGGCCTTTGTCACACATCCACATTAACAGCTCAAATCACTCTGGGCTGTTGCTATCACTGGATGAATAATGCAGAATGCCTGCTGAATGGATAAATTTCAGTACTTATGTAGAAGTCTGTCCGCCAAATAACGGTAATGCTTGCCTTGTTAACAGGTTTAATGACTATATTCACGTTGGACCTGAAGCTGTATTGCCCATGATGGTGCATTTAATCTCACGTTACACAAATTTGGAATTCTGGGTGTTTCTGTTTTCTATTGGCCAAGTACGTACCAACAGCCTTTAGATTTGCCCCTGCCATACATTTATTTTTAAATCTACATTTGAGTGACAAAATAAGGAGCATTCAGCACTGTATTTGTACTGAGAAGTTGCTGAGATAAAATTTCAGAGCATTGAATTTGACCCAGCAAGTCCAGTTTATACTCAGAGATAATGGGAACTGCAGATGCTGGAGAATCCAAGATAACAAAGTGTGAAGCTGGATGAACACAGCAGGCAAAGCAGCATCTTAGGAGCTCAAAAGCTGACGTTTCGGGCCTAGACCCTTCATCAGAAAGAGGGATGGGGAGAGGGTTCTGAAATAAATAGGGAGAGAGGGGGAGGCGGACTGAAGATGGATACAGGTGAAGACAGGTGGAAAGGAGAGTATAGGTGGGGAGGTGGGGATGATGGGCAGGTCAAGGAGGTGGGATGAGGTTGGTAGGTAGGAAATGGAGGTGCGGCTTGAGGTGGGAGGAGGGGATGAACAGGTTAGGGAGGTGGGGATGAGCTGGGCTGGTTTTGGGATGCAGTGGGGGAGGGGGAGATTTTGAAGCTTGTGAAGTCCACATTGATGCCATTGGGCTGCAGGGTTCCCAAACGGAATATGAGTTGCTGTTCCTGCAACCTTTGGGTGGCATCATTGTGGCACTGCAGGAGGCCCATGATGGACATGTCGTCTGCGGAATGGGAGGGGGAGTTAAAATGGTTCGCGATTGGGAGGTGCAGTTGTTTATCCCTTCATCTCATTTTGTCTGTGTGTGCTTCCATGGCATTCTGTCACTCTTTTGTAGTTTCACATTGCTACAATTACCAATAACCTTTAAAAATAGATGCCGTCTTAGCAATTAATAGCTAAAACAGTGAAACATCAAGATTTCTTATTAGTCGTAGAGATCCACAGCACAGAAGAAAGCCCTTCAACCCATCGTGTCTTTGTCAGTCCAAAATAATCATGCAACTGTCCTAATCCTATGAAATGAGACAAAGAACTGCAGATGCTGGAGATCTGAAGCATAAATAGAAATTGCTGGAGAAATTCAGCAAGTCTGGCAGCATCTGTGGGAAAAATATACAGTTAAGGTTTTAGACCCTCTGATGAAGGGTCCAGGCCCGAAACATCAGCTTTTGTGCTCCTGAGTTGCTGCTTGGCCTGCTGTGTTCATCCAGCCTCACACTTTGTTATCCAAGGTTTTGAGTCTGACTCTTTATAAGAGTGCCTCCAGCAATTTCTGTTTTTGTTATTCTCATCCCATTATTGTTTTAATGTTTATTGTAACATGTGACAACAAATACTATTAACCACATGCTATTTTTATGGGCAACCCATTCTTTAAGTGACAAAACAGAATGTCCCACTTTCCTGGTCCAACTGTAAAAACACATTCACAGGTGTACTTTATGTAGAGCTCGATCTCATGTACACTCCACTGCGAAGGAAAGCTAGATGTGAGGCAATCCAGCTCAACTTCACCAGAGTTTAAATAACAGGCACGAAAACACAAGAGTGCTGCACCAGAGGCTAGACAGATGATGTTACCCAGCAGGGTAACTGCGAACTAATGAACCAGATCGGCAAGCCAACGAACTACAACATCCACAACCCAAGCTAAAAATCCAGTCTAAACCCTTAGAGCACTTTACACTGTTCTTTGTGCTGATATTCAATAAGCTTATTGCAATTCTTTTCTCAGCCTGGAATCTTGAAAACTTACATCTGTCTTTCATAGAGGTTTTATTTCCATGGAGACTCTAGCCCAGGTTAGGTCACTCTTTTACCCAAATTAGGGCAAACTGTGGTGAATTTCCTGGCCTTAGGTTCCTCCTTCCCTCCTGAATCCATGCAAGTACCAAACAGTGCCTGCGATTTCCAGTGATATTCTTGGAAAGCCTTGAACCTGATCTTTTAAAGGTTTGCTCTGTGCCCTTCCCCATGGCAACATGAGTCATGTACCTAGATAGAAATGTTAATTAACTGCTTTCAAATGACCCACTGTCTTTCATCTTGGAACTATGTGAATAGTTTGAAGCACAGACCAAGATTCTAGCACTCTTCTGGATCTTTGCAGATTCGCAGGACTGAATGGGACTTCTTTTTGCCTACATGCGAGTTGCATTGAGATTTTTTTTTACAGGTTACTCATTGCAAGATCCAGTGCATTTTCTTGCCCTATCTTGCCAAACATGGCTCATTAACTGCCTATCCCAAACCAATGGCATTTCTCGTGTCCAGCTTCTATTCCCATCTAACCACATGCAGTTCCCCAAACAACTCATCACTCGCCAGAAATTCGCTGAAAACCAATATCTTTGGTTTATGGGGCATTGGTATCAATATTGGAATAAGAGGGATTTGTATTGCTGGGACAGTCTCCACCTGAACCAAGCTGGGACCAATGTTCGAGCGAAAAGGGTCAATAGGCTGATCAGCAGGACTTTAGACTAGAAAATAGGTGGGCAAAGGAAGGATAAAATTACCCCCAGTGAGGAACAAAGTGGCAGGTTAACATCTGTAGGGGTAGATTCCACTGCGTGGAAATATATGAAAAACATGATGGGAAAGGAGAACTCAAGAGAGACTATTAAAGTCTCCAGCACAGATACAAATAGGATTGAGTGTTTGGAAAGGGTTAGGAATCAAACTTCAAGCACACTGGATAAATGAATGACCATGAGAAGACAGCTGGTTAATACAGGACTGAAGGTGTTATACCTGAATTCACGGACTATAAGAAAGAAGGTAAATGAGCTTTAGGTGCTGATCAAAATTGACAGATATGACATGGTAGGCGTCACAGAGACATGGCTGCAAGGGGATCAGGATTGGGAGCAGAAAGTACAGTGATATACATCCTATCAAAAAGACAGGCTAGTGTGCCGAGGGGGTGGGATTGCTTTATTAGTAAGAACTGAAATTAAATCAATCGTAAGAAACAAAGTGGGGTCAGATGGTATAGAATCTGTCTGGGTAGAGTTGAGGAACTGCAGAGGTAAAAAAAAAATAGTTGGAATTATGCACTCGCCACCAAAAAGTAGTCAGGGGCTGGAGTGAAAGATACACCAGGAGATAGAAAAGGTGTGTAACAAAGGCAAAGTTATGGTGATCAAAATGCAGGGGACTGAGAAATCGGGTCGGTAATGGATTGCAAGAAAATGAATTTGTGGAATGTCTACAAGATGACTTTTTGGAGTGACTTAAGGTGTAGCCCACTAGGAAACAGGCTATACTGGATTTAGTGTTGTGCAATGAGGCAGACTTGTTAAGGGAGCTTAAGGTGAAGGAACCGTTAGGCGGCAGTGATCATAATATGATAGAATTTACTCTGCAATTTGAGAGGAAGAAGATAGAATCAGAAGTATAAGTATAACAGCTGAATAAAGACAACTACAGAGGCATGAGGGAGGAACTTGGCAGAATTGACTGAAAGAGGAGCCTAGCAGGAAAGACAGTGGAATAGCAACGGCAGGAGTTTCTAGGAGTAATTCAGGAGATACAGCAAAAATTCATCTCTTGGAAAAAGAAGCATGGCACAGGGAAGATGAGGCAACCATGGCTGACTAGAGAAGCCAGGGATAGCATAAAAGCAAAAGAGAAAGCATATAATGTGGCGAAGGACAATGGAAAACCAGAGGATTGGGAAGCTTGCAAAGGCCAACAGAGGGCCATAAAAAAATACGGACGGACAAGGTTAAATATGAGGGTAAGCTAGCGAGTAATTTAAAGGAGGATTGTAAGAGTTTCTTTAGATATATAAAGAGCAAAGGAGAGGCAAAAGTGGCCATTGGACTGCTGGGAAATGCTGCTGGAGAGATAGTAGTGGGAAACAATGAAATCACTGAGGAACTGAATAATTACTCTGCATAGTCTTCATGGTGGAAGACGCAAGTAATATCCCAAAAATTCAAGACAGTCAGGGGGCAGTGCTTAGTATGGTGGCCATCACCAAAGAGAAGATGCTAGAAAAACTGAATGGCCTAAGGGTGGATATATAAACCTGGACCAGATGGACTACACCCCAGAATTCTTAAGGAGATAACTGAAGAGATAGTGGAGGCATTATTGGTGATCTTTCAGGAATGCCTAGAATCAGGGAGGACTGGAAAATCACTGACATGACATCTCTGTTTAGAAAGGGAGTAAGGCAAAAGATGAAAAATTACAGGCTGGTTAGCCTAACCTCGGTCGTGGGTAAGATTTTGGAATCCAGTGTGAATGATGAGATTTCTGAATAGTAAAATAGGGCAAAGTCAGCATGGCTTCATCAAGAGGAGGTCACGCCTGACAAATCTGTTAGAAATTCTTTGAGGAAGAAATGAGCAGGTGAGACCAAGCAGAGCCAATGGATGTTATCCACATGGACTTCAAGAAGGCCTTTGACAAGGTGCTGCATAGGAGGCTGCTGAGTAAGATAAGGGCCTCGGGTGTTAGAGGCAAGGTGCTAGCATGGATAGAAGATTGCCTGTCTGGCAGAGAGGGTCTTTCTCAGGATGGCAGCTATTGACAAGTGGTGTTTCCACAAGGCTCGGTATTGGGACCACAGCTTTTCACTTTATACATTAATGATCTAGATGAAGGAACTGAGGGCATTCTGGCCATATTTGCAAATGATACAAAGGTAGGTAGAAGGACAGGTAGTATTGAGAAGGCAGGGAGGTTGCAGAAGGGTTTGGACAGGTTAGGAGAGTGCTTCACAACTGGCAGCTTAAGTAATGCCCCAGGCCGCTGGCACTCAGTGGACTGCTGGAGGCCAGGCACCTGCTCAGCCTGAGAGAGGAGAAGGCCGTGTGTTGTTGACAGTCAGGGACTTCACCCCATACACAGGGAGGAACAGGAGCAGTGGGCAGGAATGTGGGATGCGATAGCCCTCATTGCCCAGAAGCTGCAGCAGTGCAGTGAGTCATGTGACTGATTGTCGGCTTCCCTTGGACGGGTTGGCATCTGCCAGGTCCTGTGAGCTCAGAAATTGCTAGACATACACATATGCCTGCAGTCCATTGGCCACTGGTCTTCAGGACTGATGACATGGCAAAGGGGAATGGGAAACCTGGCCCTGTCCACAAACTCCATAGGCTTTGCGCCTCCTCAGGTCCCCGTCCAACATAGTAGTGACAATACCAGGTGTGGACATACATTTACACCTCCCCCTGAATGCAGTGTGTTCCTGCTCTGGACAACATCCCACTCCCCCCGACCCCTGCACCTCCCTTGACCCGTGCACATCCATGTTTTACACTTTCTCCTTGCAGATAATGTCCTGTCCCTTCACAACTGTCAAAGTCCTTTCCCCAGCCTGCAGCCCCAGTCTCCATGAATGGTTTCGTGAGTCTTCTTCCCTCAGTACCTCTTGCATCATCACCCCAAGCTCCTAATTCCCCTTAATTTCTGTGGACGGACCCAACAGAGTGACCGTGCCCACTGCTCTAAGCATCCAAATGGGACAGTCCTGGATGAGAAATGACCTGTCCCCTGACTGATGACTGTACATCTCCCCAACTGAGTTCACCCTGCCCCCTGGACTGGGCACTATGGAGCCACAGGGCTGACCATGACCCTGGAGCCCCTGACTGAGAACACCACAACCAGATGCCTGACTGTGACTAGTCCACCGGGCTGCAATGGAAGGCTTCCCTTGACCTACTGTGATGGGACCAAACCCCCCTCCCCCTAGGATTCTGATGTGGTCTACTCCCCCAAGACTTTGAGACATGTGAGGCATGGCCCCCTGCTCACTGCACGTGTTTGCGGTGTAAGCTGCTGGCAGACAGTGCTGGTGTAACATTGAGGTAGCACGCTGCCCCCTTGACTGAGGACATGCTAAACAGCAAGGCATACTGCTTGGGCATGTGACTGCAATCGTTGGCAAAGCAAGGCAAGGCATGGATACTACGAGCACGCAGGTAGGCACTAAGTAAGAAAGCACTAAGAAAACAGGTGAGCAACCCTGGGACGCAGCCTGGGCCAGTCTGAGCTAGGTGCTTCTCCGTATACACAATAGAAAAGTGTCCTTGCAGAAACTTTTTGATGCTAGCCACAGTGCAGGTCCATGCTTCCTGAACCACGTGTAGGTGCATGGGACACGTGCCGTGATAGGCATGAGGAGCTGGCAAATGTCAGCGGACAAGAGATACATCTGGCTAGTGCCGGCGAATTGTGCCTAGAGATACTATTTGGGATTGATTAACATGGAGGCTGTTTATAGCCAACTGTGAGCTGAAGTCACCAGGTGTGTGCTCTAACAACCAAGCTGAGGTTTCTCAAAATGTAGCTTGTTTGGTAAAATGGGAAACTGAATGTTAATGAAGTGAGATGAGGCATCAATAAGGTATTTAACAATCTATAATCTCCCTTAACTGGCAACTCGCCACTTGGCAAAAGCATAAAAGATGTCATGAGGAATTTTGATGTCAAGTTGGGCCTGACCAGACTTCTTGTCTGATTCTGCCAGGAAGCTCAGCACAGCTCATGTCATTTAAGTCAGTATCAGATTCTGCCTGCACTGTCTGCTGGAAATGCACAGGCTGCTGCCATTGTCAATAAGCATAAATAGCTCACACTGTCTTCTCAAACCTCCCTTTGATCTGTAATAATCAAAGCATCCAGGTTTGCTTGTCAGGCAGACTTCAGAATTAATCCCTTCATCCCGCTATTTTACTCCCAGTTAAATCCATCCATTCAGCCTTTTCTTTTCTAAAGAGGAGCCCCAGCCTGTCCAATCTTTCCTGATAGACATAACTTCTTCATTCTGATAGCCTTCATATAAATCTTAGTTGCAACACCTCCAATGCCTCTGTATCTTGCCTTTCTATCATCACATCCTCAATTATTGCAGCAACTTGTTAAAGTTACTTGAAAGTACCGAGTGTCTTTAATTAGTACTAAGATTGAAGATAGAGTTCCTGTTGGCATTTGCATTTCAAGTTATTAATACAGTTGGCATTTTCTAAATCACCCTCCAAAGCACTATGATTCATCTTGTCATTTGTCAAATGCCAGAAATTAAATATCTTGAGGTATTTCTCCTGAATGCAGTGAAATTGAATCATAAACGAGTCTTTTTAACTGAACGGATAAATTCTCATCCTGATTTGTCATTATGAAACGTTCGTTAACCAGTGACCAAAGACTTCCTTTCACAAGGAGAGCATTGGGCCTCTAGCTCAAAAATTAAAAAGGATGGAGTCAAAGCAGGAAGGAGGTCACTGAATATGTTGAATCTATGTATACAAATATCTTCAATCCCACTGGAAAAGTTATCAGCCAACATTTGTTCAGAGGATTTAAGAAAGTCTTGTTTTAATTTTTAGAACCTCCAAAAAGCAAGAATCAAAATTTTAGTTGATGGCTACTCAAGAACAGCTCCATTTAGTGATACAATGCAGAGAGCGTCATTTTGCCCATCATGTCTGTGCCACATTTTTCAAAGGATTATCCATTTAGTCCGACTCACCCTCTGCTCTTTCCCTGTAACCATACAAATACCATAAAAAATGCAAAGAACTGCAGATGCTGGAAATCAGAAACTAAAACAGAAATTGCTGGAACAGCTCAGCAGGTCTGGCAGCATCTGTGGAGCGAAATCAGAGTTAACTTTTTGGGTCTGGTGACCCTTCGTCAGAGCCCTTCAAACAAATGTTATTCCTTGTCAAATGCTTATTGAATTCTCCTTTACAAAAAGCACCATTGAACCTGCTTCTTGGTGATATAAACTGGATTGTGAGTATGCTTTAAAACTTTTCAAAACATGTGATAAAAGCAGTATGCAAGTATAGATCTTGCCCATTCTCCATTCATCTTGTCTTTGTACAGTTGCATTGAAGTAGGAAATCTTCTCAATTGGTTTATCCTTCATGGGTTCCCCAGGAAGTGGGTGTTGGTTGGCTATTCAACTGCAAAGGCATTTACTAACTGAGCTTGACTCTTTCAATACATCTACCAGTGTTGCTATTTTCAACCAGAAACAAGGAAGCCTTCTTTCTCTTTCACAAAAAGAGAGATAATGAGATTTAATACAGTGCCTTTACCATGAGATCTGCTGGCTTAGCACAGACCAGAACTCGAATCTGGGATCTTTGAGCAGTTGGCTCACTCCCACATTCAGCAATGTATGTACCAGTAAAAAGTCAGAAGTCACACAATGCCAGGTTATAGTCCAACAGGTTTATTTGAAACCACAAACTTTTGGATCGCTGCTCCTTTGTCAGGTGAAGTTGATTTGCCCTCTCCAGTCCAACACTGGCACTGCCACACCATACGTACCAGCACAGCCATTAGGGATGTCCCAGCTGTGTCTTCTTAGGTTGATTGTAAGAAAGAGATCTCTCAATATCATATTGGTACTGAAAAGTAAGAGCTTTGCAGCACAGAGCCAGGCCATTTGGCCCAACTGGTCTCTGCTAGCCGTTAAATTCCACTCATGAAAACATTATATTTCTGCAGCACCTTTCATAATGCCATGATGTGCTCTACAGGGAACGAAATACTTTTTGGAGTGCTTTACTACAGGAAATATAACAAGCAGAACGCAAACTTCCACAAAGAGTAATGTGATAATGACCAGATAATCTTGGCTGAACATTTGTCTTCCTACAGAGGGCATGAAATGCTAAACTTCAATTTCTTTTTGCTGGAAAAACAACTTCTCTGTGCCTTTCCTATCCCACTAATTGAGATTGAGAAGGTGTTGGGTGTAACATGTGCACACACCTTTTCTAAGTGTGGGGTTCCTGTGATGAGCCCCACAGCTAAATTGTATTTCCTTCTATACACTTCTAATATCTGATAGTGTGGTTTTGCAAGCCCCTAAAATAAAGAACCTCATTTAAGAGGTCATGGTGACTGATGGCAACCTAACTGAGGAGTCCCGAATATTCAAACAGGTAAGTATAAAATACTGTATTATAGTGCAATAATGTATTTGAGTGAAATAACACATAATACAGACCATTTCTGGAAAGGTACGTTGACCAGGATTTGTAATTCTTGTTACATATTACATTTGTTTTCAATTGTGAAAAGTACCATGATACTCACAAATGTAAGAGCAAAAGCCGGTTTGCCTCATATATTTGCGCTTCAATCAAAATCAGTTGACAGTGCTGGCTGTAAAGTAGTATCTACATTTGAACCTTAAAAGGAATCTGTGCATCTGGTGTCCTCCATTGATTGACAGGCACTCTGCTGTGAAATAGAAATGGAACACTCTTTGTTCTATCTATTTCTGGTAATCTAGCTGGAGGTTTTCATTGCAACAGCTGTCAGCATTATGACTGCTTGGTTGAGTTTCGAAAGTGTGTAATGACTTCTGCTTAGATGATGGTCTCTTGATCCAAGAATAGTTGAAACTTTTGTCTTTGATGTGCTTTTTTGATTGTTAACAAACTATTAAGCATGTTAGTGATTTCAATTTTGATTACACTGAGGTAGTTGCTTTTTTTCCAGAATGGACAATCATATGTTTGAATCCCAAGTGTTAATAGGCTTTTTTTCCAAATGATTTGAAAGTAATTCCTTGCTAGTGCATGTCCACTGGGAACTATACATAATGTAATACTGGGTAAGTTTTTATGGAGCATATATGGGGGACATGGAGGGCCTTGGTTGACCTGAGATGGTACAGGGTGATATTTTTGATCTGAGAGGGTATGGTTTGGTATGGGGTATGATGGGGTTTAGGGGTCTTCCAAGCAATGTTGAGAATTGGGCTGCTGTGTCAGAGAATAGTGGGTTACTTCTAACCAGCACACTCTTGTCTATGTTCTCCTTATAAGTTCCATCATGCCTGTACTGTGAACCAAACCTCTATATGAAAGGCAAAGATCCTGGTCAAAGTCATACATGGGCCACACTTTGGAAGGTGAACAGGTTAGGTTTTGTCAAGCCCACACGAAAATACAGGTTTCTGCCTTTTCTCACAGTATTAATGGAGGGACAGATATTAACCAGGGTTGCTCATCCTTGCAACAGTGCCACAGATTCTTATGCAACCAAAGGGCAAATGGGTTTTTTTTTAAGGCCACCACTGAAAGATGGCACTTCTCACAATATAAAACTACCTCATTACTGCATGAGGCCAGGATTAATTTTGACGCCTCTGGAGTAGGATTTGAACCCAACCCTCCTGATTTAGAAGGCAAGACTGCTACCTGTTGAGTTATTGCAGAACAGTGAACTGGAGGGCCAGAGTGCTCAGTAGTATTCTGGCTAATATTTATCCCTCAACCAACATCATGAAAAACATACAAGAGCTCCAGCTTGCATTGTTTTTAGTGGGACATTAACATTCAGACTAGACTGGTGAAAGAATTAATGCTGTTGACCAAGAAAGAGTTGAATTAGTATCAGCAAGTTATGGAAATTACCGCTGCAGCTGGGATGCTGTTGGATTCGGGAATTAGTAAGAGCCATGTGTAGATGCAGCAAATTGAAGTTTGGTATTAATGTCTAAGGTTTTAGAGTAGATCTTAATTGGTATTAATGTGTAAACTTGGGTTTCCAATCTTCCAGGATTTGGAGATTAATCTCATGGGCACTGCTGGGAGCAAAACCCATAAGAAATACATGGAAAATCATTTTTAAAAAGATTTTAAATGCCTTTGTTTATTATGCGAGGGGATATTGGATATGGGGAGAACAGACTGTTTCATTGCTATTTAACTGACAGTTGTGAATCAACCAAACAGTCGGATTTTTATCAATTGTTAATGAGATTGTAGGATACCACTCTTTATGAGACTGATGGCAAGAATATGGAAATGTGACCATTTGAGGTAAAGGGTCATTTGTTGAAACCTTCAGGAATCCATCTGCTTGATGTTGGCAACCCTAGTGTAATTGGATAGATGGTCCAGCCTTTCAGTTCTGAATCATGGCATGTATATAAAATGGTCTGCAAGAGGATTTGAGTCAGATTAACGTTACTGTCATCATTCAGACCTGATTTTGTTAATATACAAGTGCTTCCCTCCTGAAAGCCCTGAGTTTGTCTTGTACACAATAACAGCTTATTCCTCTATTATTTTTCAGATTACTGTATTCAGAATGGGATCAGAGGGACATCAAGACATTGATCTAGCCATTCTAACAGCTCTCCTGAAAGGTAGCACAGTCTCCTCCACTATTTGGGCTAGATGTGCTGAATTATTTCTCTCTTACTGATGCCCTTCTGCTTCCTATTACCCTCTGAAATCTCTGCACCTCTAATTCTAGCCGCTTGGCACATCCCCAGTTCCCATCACTCCATCACTGGTGACCATGTCTATAGGCACCTGGGCCATAAACTCTGGAATTCCTTTGTTAAGCATTTCCATCTCCATTTTATTCCTTAAAATCTGCCTTTAATGATCAACCTGTTGGTCACCTATTTTCATTCCTTCTAATGTGTCTAGGTGGCAAACTGTATATGATAACTCTCCCAGGAATTGCCTTTGGATGTGTCACTGCACTAAGGGCACTAAGTAAATGCAAGTTGTTATTGCTAAGTGGTTCACTGAGTGGGCATCTCTCTATGCCACACTAAGAGAAGAGAGCAATGAATCTGGGCAAATCATTCTATTAAATATTCACCAGAAGCCACTTCTTTCTTCAGTTATTTTTACAGCTGCCATCAAACAGTTCATTCTTCTTTCATTATTCTAACTATGGTCATATAAAAACCACGTTATTGCTAAAAATACAATCAATTCAGTGTAGAAAATGAATCCTCCATAAGGTTTGATGATACCTTCACAATATCTGTAAAATGTTAGCAAACCAACATTTAATCAGTCATACTAAGCCGTTTATCTAGTCAACTTATGCTATACATTGTCTAATATTCATCTAGAGTGATAAAGGATTTCTGTGAAAGAATGTGTGTTAGATTAGTTGACATGCTTTGCAGTTTCCTTGTGTAAATCAGATGTGATTTGGAGACAGTCAGTTGTGTGAGATTGAAATCACGAAGTTTTCTTTATTGAGTCACGGGATTCAGCATTTATTCCCTGGCTCTAATTGCGCAGGGGCAGTGAAGGGTCAACCACATTGCTGTGGGTCTGGAGTCACATATAGGCCAGAGGACCATAAAGGTTCTAGAAAACTAGTGAACCAGATGGTTTTTTCTGAAAATTGACAATAGCTCTGTGGTCACCATTAGACTCAAAATTTCAGATTTTTAAAATTGAATTCAAATTCCATTACTTGCCATGGTGGGATTCAAATCTAGATCCCCAGATGATTAATTAACTAACAATGATTAGTAGTCTACCCATAATATGGCTAGACCATGTTGCCCCCTTCAAATTTAAGTTGCAATGTAAACATATTGTATGCCATCAAGAAAGACCCACGTGAAGGTATAAACATGTTCACTCCCAACTTTATGCACCTTCAAATTAACGTAGAGGTTAATTTTAAAACTGCATGAGATTTGAGGTAGGCATCGTGAGTTGAATATCTGTCTCAAAGACTATTGTGGGAGAGGAGGATTCAGATTCATGGGACACTGGGGAAAGCAGACCCTGAACCAGACTGTCTGCACCTGAATCGTGCTGAGCTTTCTTACCATCTGCATAACTAGGGAATTAAAAAGGATTTTAAACCAGATAGCAGCGGAAAAGGATTAAATTTGGGAAGACATAACAAACCAAATTGAGCCAAGGCAATAGGGCAAGGTATAAATATGGGAAATAATAAACAGACGAAGCCAGGAAGGCTAGAGAATACAAATGTAAGCGTAAGTCAGCAGCTAAGACTAGAGGTTACAAAAGGGAAAAAATGAAAATCTTTGCATCCAAATTCACGTAGCGTTCAAAATGCAACAGATGAGCTGAGAGTGCAAATAGAAATAAATAAGTACGATTTGGTGGCCATTACACTCACTTAGCTCCAAAATAACATTGATTCAGATGTGAATACTGATGGGTTCAGCACATTTAGGTGGGTTGGGAAGCTAGGAAAAGGTGACTCTGATGGTGTTAATGATGGTGTTAGCACAACAGAGAGAGATGGCCCAATTCAGGCAACCAGAATGTAGAAATAGTTTGGGTAAAGACGAGAAATGATAAAGGCAAGAACATCAACATGTTTAACTTAAAACTTACTGGACTGTGAGCTGATGTTGGCCAGCCTGCATAAAGGTAGTGGAAGAATGGGATTTCATGGGAATTAGAGAGATAGGCCTCAGATTTTTGGACGAGCTTTCATGCAATGGAATTTTAACCACAAACTCCAGTCTCACAGATACACAGGGCCTTAACAATAACATAGAACATGAAAGAAAAAATGATGGTGCAGCAATTACCATGAGAGATTCTAATTTGCGCATCAATGGGTAATAGCAGATGGGAAATGATAACCCTGGTACCAATTGTGAATGCTTTCAAGATAGATATTTAGAACATGATAGGAAACCAACTGGAGAGCAGGCTGTAATAGGTGTGTCATTGCCCAAAGAGATAGAATTAACTAGACGTCTCAGTGAGTAGAAATTTCCCATTTTCAGTCGCAGTGTTTTGATATCTGATCCACTGTGGCTCGAGGTGATTTTCCTCATGCAACCTTCCACTCTTCACTCTTCCAATCTTCCCATGGAGTACAGGAACTAAAGCGACTGTGCACTCCTCCAACCTCTGTCATTAACACACAGAACAAGAAAACTGTCCCCCCCAACAAAAGAAGACAGACCTCACTCATCAGTAAATATAGCGCTTGTGAAAATGAAGCACATTACTTGAACAATTCCCAGTCAACGCCACTACTTAATTTAAAGCTCAGCCAGGCAATTTCAAGACACTCCAATCACTGCGTGTGTCTTTTGTATTATTTACACAATAGTAATTTGCTGATTTCAGAGAGAGCAGTTTATCTGCAGAGGTGTTAACTGCTTTGTCAGCTTCATAAATAAGTCTCTGGGGAATTAAAGTGCAATAAAATCTGAACAGATTTGCTTTGAACCTTCATGTGTTTATACTGCGAAGGTGCAAGCCATCAAGCTGCCCTGAACAGTTACCCTTTGTCAGCAATTTGCAGCGAATGAGACTGTTGATGATTTCTGGCCTAATTAATGGTCACTGATATCCTCATACTATAAAATTACATACACATGAATAAGCACAAGGGAAGCAAACAATAATTAAAATACAACATGTGCTGAAATTTTGAAAGCGTTCAGGTAACAGCAATGGAGGAGAACCACGATTCCCTGGGATTGTTCATGATACTGACCTTCATCCCCAACCACCCATGTGAGAGACCTCCCTGTATGATTGTCAGATTTCAAGAAAATGTATCTCCTCCCCCATCTAATTTCTGAAACACATTCCAAAGCGGCTGTTGGTTGTGGCTCAGTTGGTAGCACACTGTCCTCTGAGACTGGAGTTTGTGGTTAAAATTCCATTGCATGAAAGCTCGTCCAAAAATCTGAGGCCTATCTCTCTAATTCCCATGAAATCCCATTCTTCCACTGCCTTTATGCTAGCTGGCCAACATCAGCTCACAGTCCAGTAAGTTTTAAGTTAAACATGTTGTGTTGAAATTCTTCCTATAGTCTCACTTCTTCCTATCTCTGTAACCACCCTCCAACCCTCCAAGATCTTTCTGTTCCTCCATTCTTGAGCATTCTCAACTACCATTACTCCCATCATTGGCGGCTGGGCCTTAAGGTCTGGGAAATGTCTCCCTAAACCTCGCTGCCTCTTTCTCTACCTTTTAGATGCTCCTCAAAACCTCCTGTATCTAATCCTAATATCCTCTTATGTGGCAATTGGTATCAAACCTTTGACTAATAACACTCTCATGCAGTGCTTTTGGGAACATTTGATAACATTAAATTCATTAAAATATGTTAAATAGACAGGCAATAGACAGGAAGAAATTGGGGTGGCACAGTGGCTCAGTGGTTAGCACTGCTGCCTCACAGCACTAGGGACCTGGGCTCAATTCTGCCCTCAGGAAACTGTCTGTGTGGACTTTGCACACACTCCCTGTGTCTGTGTGGGTTTGCTCACACAATCCAAGGATGCGCAGGCTAGGTGGATTGCCCATGCTAAATTGCCCATCGTGTTCAGGGATGTATAGATTAGGGGAGTGGGTCAGGATGGGATGCTCTGATTGTCAGTGTGGACTAGTTGGGCCAAAGGGCCTGATTCCACACTGTAGGGATTCAATGACTCAAATTTGCAGCAAGAATGTGGAACTAATGATGAGATGTTCTCAACCCTTGTTCCCATTTTCTTTGTAAACAGGAGCCAATGCCTCAGCACCAGACCAGCTCAGCTTAGCTTTGGCCTGGAACAGAGTGGACATAGCTCGCAGTCAAATATTTATTTATGGACAACAGTGGCCGGTATGGTAAATAATTTGCTTCACATTTTATTTCCCAAATACAATATACATCTGTATATTTTCATTGATTTGCTATTTATTAAACGAAACTCAATTTCAATGGACTTTTCCACTCAATACTAGATATTTTCAACTCTTTCTCAATCATTGAGCCTGATGTTCCAATGGCCAGACAGTCTAACAGCATAGACTGGTGTTGTGCAACAAGACAATGTAGTTGACTCTCATGGAACTGTCCATGAAATTGAAAATCTCAATGAACAATTCCCCTGTGCCTGAAACCCTCTAATAAAACACCATAAAGTTGGAGATGTTGGAAGATCCTGCCTCACTTAAGCCTGATATGTTGAGGCAATGTTGATATTGCACCTCATCCTCCAACCTGACCCAACAACCCCTCCAATCCCCTGACCTGACCTGACGCCACCACATCTTCCATCCAATTTTACTCAAAAGGCAGGCTCAGGTTGAACGCTTGTAATACACACCAACTTACTTTCCCGTAACTTTCATCGAACACTCATTCGGCAACAAATAGTTTGTGCTTGAATCTGGACATTGCACCTTAAGAAGAATCTGAAAGCGTTGTAGAGTGTGCAAAAAAGGTTTCTGACAATGTTTCCAGGAATGAGGAACTTCCATCATGATGATAGATTTGAAAAGTTGAGATGCTACTCCTTAGCGGATTTAAGGTGATTGGCACAAAAAGGAATGCCCTGAGGAAAATGTTTTTTTTTCACAGCAAGTAGCTGGGATGTGGAATGCCCTCAGAAATAGTAAGAACTGCTGATGCTGGAGTCTGAGATAATATAGTGTGGAACTGGAGGAACACAGCAAGCCAGGCTGCATCAGAGGAGCAGGAAAGCTGATGTTTCGGGTTGGGACCCTTCTTCAAAAATGGGGGAGGGGAAGGGGGCTCTGAAATAAATGGGGCGGGGGGTGTTTGGTGATAGCAGGTAGATAGTGGAGTGGACAGTTGGGAGAGAAGGTGGAATGCACTGCCTGGAAGTCAGGTGGAGGGTGAATCTGTCATGCCTTTCAAAAGCAAATTGGATAATTATCCAAAGGAAAACAAAATTTGCTATAACTACAGAGAAAAGGCTATGGAGGATATGCAAAGAGCTGACATCGGCTCAATGGGCAAAATGGCTCCTTCTCAAATCAACCATTCTACAATTCTACAGAAGGCCTTCAGGAGAAAGGGGGTGGAGATAGTCAATCATTGGATAGGATCAGTTGGGTTTGCCAACCCGTGCCCTGGAGATTCCAGGTTTTGAAAATCGTCTCCAGGAAAGGCATCCAGTGAGCAACATCATTGGCCAAGAAGCAAAATTCTGTGATTTGTTTCAGATTTATTGCACCACCTTATGAAGTTAATTTTTGGTTGAAAGCAAGGTGATTTGGTGGATGTTGAAGAGCTAGTGGCCAAAAAACTTTTAGTTTTCCAACCGGCCATGGGAAGGCAGGGTGCCAGTGATTAGGTCTGTTTGGTGTCTAACAGTGGGAGTGCGGGACAACTTTTGTTCGTGCATTGCAATAATTCTTACAGAAGGGAAAATTCTGAAGCTTCCTTCATTGGTTAACTGGTAATTCTGTTAAAACTGTTTCTTCAGCCTCTCCTTTGAGGTCTAATCTTGTTTAAGGAATGTTGTGGCATGAATGAGGCCAATCATAGAACATAGAACACAGAACACTACAGTGCAGTATTTTTAATTTAATTTTTAATCAGTAAATTCCAGATCCCAACTACCTAAGTAAAAATATTCTTCCTCCTCATTTCATCCTGGGTTTTTTTTTGTCAGTTACCATACATTTCTGTCACTGGTCACCAATTTCCCTGCCAACAGAAACAGTTTTCATGTATTTTGTCCAGTTCCTTACTCCCCTCTGTTTTTGTTATTCTCGTTCTTTGCCAAAGAACGATTTGATATCTTAGGAAACACCGCCCTCTACAGCTTAATGTGGATTCTGCGCCTGGTAGGTCAGAAGTGAAAAATTTGGACAACGTCCTTCATGGCTTTATTTAGCATGTCACGTTTGTGCAATATAGCTGCACATTGAGTCTGTCACAGTTTGACAACAATGAGTCAGAATAGTTAAAAATCCATAATGATGTTCTAAATTAAGAATTATAGCAACAGGGAAGAAACAGTTTATTCTGCCCATCTGGCTCACGGGCCAGCATTGATCCTCCATATAATCCTCCTCCCACCCATTTCATCTCACTCCATCAGAACATCTTTCTAGTCTTTTCTCCCTCATGTATTTATCCAGCTTCCCCTTAAGTACATCTATACAATTTGCCTCAACACTCCCTGCGGCAGAGCATTTCATGTTCTCATCACTCTCTGAATTTATCTGAGAATATCTCATATTTCTGGCTCATAGTTCTTGCTACAACCACAAGTAGAAACTAATTGTCCACATTTGCCCCATTAAGACCCTTTATTTTTAACAACCTCCTGGAGAAAAGAGCAACCATTCATTCATTTCTGGTAGGTATCATCTCTCAGTTGGAATTGAAGCTAACACAGTCTGTCCTGCATCGTTTGTCTTTCCTGCAAGTTTGGAGACTGGAGTCTCCAAGTCTGGGGACCGTTGAAACATCATGTTAATGAAACATCTTCATGAATCAAGTCAATGAGATAATGAACCATCACCTTTGACCCTGCAGGGTATGTGAGATACACGTAGCAATCATTTATACTCACATCTCATAAACTCCTCATGTATCTTGAATGCTTACACAAGGCTTGCTTAGATCAGTTCAAAAATTATTGCCAATGTTGTTACATTTTGATAATTAATTACATCCTCTATGCTAGAACTGTGTTATGTCAACACCTTGTAACTCTTATCAGTTTTCAACCAGTCCATTCAAAAACATCTATTTATTCGCAGATGGGACTGTTTGGAGTTCAGTTCCATTCGGTTCTTCTTGTAAACCATTTGTAACACAAACCCACTGTAAACAGGTTCCCTCCCTACGGTCACTTATTTAATGTATTCCAGCTGTATTTCTTAATCTCTTTTAGATTGATGATTAAGGATGCAATGATTGGATTGCTCCAGGGGTTAGAATCATAGAAACATTGCTAAACAGAAGGAGACCATTCAACCTTTGTGTCCATGCTGAAGGGGACATTCATCTGGTGTCAATCCTCTCCCTTTACCCTGTAACCCTTCATCTTCAGAAAATAATCTAATTTTCTTTTGAAAGCCAATTTGAAAATCTGTCTCCACTCACCAGCAGCGCAGATCCTAAGGAGTTGCTGTGCAAATAAATCTTTCCTCATGTAACTGTCACTATCTTTGCCAGTCACCTTAAACCACTGGTCTTTGTTGTTCAAACCTTCCGCAAATTGGAACAGCTTTGCTCCCTATCAGCTCTATCCAGAGCCCCCATTAATTTGAATACCTCTACCAAATCTTCTTTCAACCCTCTCTTCTCCAAGAAGGACTGTGCTCCTCCAATCGATTTATGTAACTGAAGTTTCCCGTCATGGAGCCATCCTGGTGAGTCTTTGTGTGCCTTCACACCCTTCCCAAACTATGTGGCTCAGAATTAGACACCACCCTCTAGCCAAAGACAGACTGTTGTTTGATACAGGTTGATCATTTTCTTTTTTGCAGGACTAACACACAATTACTTGTTTTAAGACTTATTCTGGCTTTTTTACCTGGCAACCCTTTACTTATAGCACATGTAATGCACCCAAAATTAGAGACATTACATTCAGTAAGGTAGATTCCTAAAGAGTTTACATGAGGTGCAGACTGAATGATGCCTTTGATACCACTGTAGATGGATCTATTTGCTCTTGATATTTAGGTGGGCTCCCTGGAGCAGGCCATGCTTGATGCTCTAGTTCTGGATCGTGTAGACTTTGTGAAGTTGCTGATTGAGAATGGGGTGAGCATGCATCGCTTCCTCACCATCTCCAGGCTTGAAGAACTCTACAACACAGTGAGTAATCCATCAAAACAGCCATGATTCCCAATCCAGTATATATGGTGCTAAAAAAAATCAGTCATCTACTCTAAAGGAACACTTGCTTTGGTCAAAGCCTTAGCAACACCCTAAGAACTTCCAAGCCAATGAACTATTTCTGAAGTGCCATTGTGACAGTAAGGTGGGAAACGTGGCAGTCAGCAAACTCTAACCAACAGCAATGAGCCATTGATCAGATAATTTGCTTTTTCTTTGTGTGATGCCGATTAAGGGATAAATATCAACTGGGAAGAGGGGAGGAATAACATCCCCATTCTTCTCCAAACTAACCTCAGAATCTCTTACTTCCATTTGAGATTACAAATGTGGCCTCAGTTTAAAATTTCATCTGAAATAGGGAATCTCTGATGATGCAGCATTCCCTCTGTACTGCAAATATCAGCTCGGATGTCAGTCTGGAAGGAGTCTTGTGAAAGATTTTAGCCTATTTGCTTTGAGGCGCTAATGCTACTCGCAGGTCCATAGCCACCTCTCTAACTGGGTTGCTTAATATCCAAATGATGATCATGTTACAGGCCTGCTAAGGTTTATTGTTCATAGAATCATAGAATCCCTACAGTGTGGAAACAGGCCATTCAGCCGTTCAGGTCCACACCGCCCCTTCAGACAGCATCCCAACTAGACCCTCCCCATCCCTGCATTTCCACTGGAAAAATCCATCAAACCCACGCAGGTGGGGAGAATGTGTAAACTCCACACAGACAGTTACCCGAAGCTAAAATCAAACCTGGGTCCCTGGAGCTGTGAGGTAGAAACGCTAACTATTGAGCCATCATGCCACCCAAAATATTAGGTTCAACACCTGATCATCATTGAGACTAGCTGTCAATTCCCGTTTGTAATGCACTGAATTTAAATTCCACCAGTTGGCATTGTGGGATTCGAACCCAGATCCTTCCAAGCATTAGCCGAGGTTTCTGTATTATAAATCCAATAAATTCCCATTTTTCTATTGTGTCCCATATTGTTAGCAGCTTCGTCATTCAGTTCCATTGCACTGCCGCTCAAATTCATATGGGGAATATCCATTGTGATGCTTCATTCAAGGATCTTGTGGTCCAGCTGTTAACTTTACATTTTTTAAAGCAGGTATGATAACTCTGCTCCTGAGATCTCACTGAAATAGCAGAATAACTGTCTGACCCTCTTTGCAAACTCTGCTGATTTCAGTGTTGTCTGTTTCAGAGACATGGTCCACCAAACACTTTGTACCAGCTCGTCAGGGATGTTAAAAAGGTAGGCTGTGGTGTAAGGTAGGTCAGAAAATTATTGTACTTCATAAAAATGACCCATACAATGCATGCACCATGTTCACGATCTCATTTATTTTCCAGGAACAAATATCATTGGGTATGATATTTATCGGTTTAAGGGTTGTCAGTGGTGGAGCATGAAATGCTCTTTTTCACATCTGTCACTCACAGTCATCAACAGTGAGCCCTTATGGTCTTGTAGTAGAGTATAGTTCCTTCTGCGCTTATTCCCACCTTAAGTCTTAACCACAAACTCTAAATCTGACACCTCCATTTCCAATATCAGCCATTCTGTGGCCTCTTTAATGAGGCAAACTATCTAGGAATATGTAGTTAACACAAGTAAATGGATTTAGTTGCAGATCAACCACAATCTAATTGAAAGGCAGTGAAACAATCTTGATGGCTAACAGTTGAATAATCATCCAATCTGCTTTTGTTCCGATGTTCCAATCCAGACCCACTGCACATTTCTCATGTTTTTTATTTTTATTTTAGTCATTAACCAGTTACTTTAAGAGGGCTAATGATTATACCAAAATAACAAAGTCAGAGGCCTTGTGCAATTCTATGACTGGTCTATATGGAGGAAGCTGCCTGCTTCTCAGAGTTTGATGCCCATTAACAAGATTCAATGTGTTTTCATTTTGCTTGCTCGTTATAGAAACTGCCTAATTTGTTTTTAAATCAATGAACAGTTTATAGAACATAAGAACTAGGAGCAGGAGTAGGCCATCCTGCTTTAAAATGACCTATATCCACATTTGGACAGCAGGTCATCAAGTTGTAAGTTTATCCCATGGAATTCTAATGTCCAATCTCAGTTGAATTCCTCAAACCTATCTGCCCCACAGGTTTCCTGCCCAAGCCTCCTGTAATACATCATAAATCATTTCATACTGAGAGGAGGTTTACTGGAAGACCTCACAGTTCTGAAAGGTCGAAACAAAGTGGAGATGGCAATACCATTCCTCTTGGTAAAAGTTTTGAGAGCCAGAGAACCCTTATTTTAGGTGAATGGCAATCCTGCCAAAGAGAACAAAAGAAAAACCCTTTTTAAATAGTGAATGGTTAGGACCTTGATTTTACTGCCTGAGATTAAAGTTGACTTAGGTTCATCCATGGTTTCCAAAAGGAATTGGATAAGTATAGACACAAACAAGAAATGCAGGAATTCAGGGAGAGGACTGAAGAGTGGGCCTGGCTGGGTTTCACTTGCCTACTTTCTTGTATGAGGTAATCTCACATCAACAGATGGGCTCTTGCTTGAGGGACTAACTGAAACCTCTGGATCCATGTATATCAGTGATATCATGTGGTGTCTCTTACCTGTTGCATGTGTTAAACTGGATGCCAGCCGCTACCTCCCTGTGGTTCAGAGTTTGCTGCCACCCATTGTATTTCCTTGATTGGGTCACAGGGCTTACTTGGTTTATAGGAGTGGAGAATAACCAGTGAGTCTTAATGAGAAGAAGTGTATAGATCCATCAACATTGGTTATCCCACTTCAGGGGTGTCTCCTATGGAGTTGTATGCAGTCATTTACAATCTGTGCACACAAATCTTTGGTGTTGAAGTATTTGCTGCAATCTGTAAATTAGATTGCCCATCTTCATTTGCCCTCCATAGTTCTCTCATTTTGGAACCCAACATGTTCTTCTAATCAGTAATGTTATTTGAGGAGCTGCTGACTTACCACTGCAGTTGTACATTCCTTGGAATATGAATAACTGAAATATTCATCTTGAACTTGTATTGCTTCATCATCTAACATCAAATTTGAATCTGTTATTGCATTTAATAATTTCTGTTAAAGTCTGATCAATGAGCTCAAATAGGTTGTCTCTTATCCTTGTTTTCTTGCAAACTTTGCTGACCTCTGTCATCAGAATTTCTTCAGTGATGATGGGACTGTTTTCCACTCCTGAAAAGAATGTCATCACCACACACTGCTAACTAAGCTGTAAACCTGACAATCCCTAAGGTCCTTGGTGCATCCTTTCATGGGTATCTTCCTGGAAAGAAGCTGGAATGACTAGTCTTCTGTCATACATTAGTAAAACAGCTATGTTTGTGAAATGAAGATAATAAAATGTGAGGCTGGATGAACACAGCAGGCCCAGCAGCATCTCAGGAGCTGCTTCTGAGATGCTGCTGGGCCTGCTGTCTTCATCCAGCCTCACATTTCATTATCTTGGATTCTCCAGCATCTGCAGTTCCCATTATCACTGATACATGTTTGTGAAATGATGTTGGTGCTCAAACTCAGTGTTTTCAGTAAACACACTGGATGTTTGTCTGGCTACCCAAAGTAATATTGGTGAATGGTAGCACATTCTTGGTTAGCCTTTGGTTCTTGTTGAATGTGATTGAGTTTGCTTTTGATTTCTTGGTTAATTTTAACCAAGTGAAAGAAATTTCTTATGCCATCATGGCCGATCCTGGGTTTAGCATTTAGTATTGTTTCTCCTTGTTGATCATCCCATAAATTCTCTGCAGGCTATTTGACTGGAGACCTACTGCAGCTACTGACTGTCTGTATGAGTTGTTCTTAAAGCCATAAAGCCTTGAAAACTGTAAATGTTGAGTACTGTGCATGGGTTCAGTGGATTGCTCCCCGTTGCTGCCTTTTGGCAATTAGCACCAATACCCACTGCTGCTACTATGTTGTATGCTGTGATGCCAATCATTATCACACGAGATTGGAGTAGTTTGCTGCCACTGTCCTCTTTCTTTAAATGGGACAAAGGAATTTTGTGTTTTGCAGTGGTAAAGGAAAACTGTTTGTGAGTCTCAACTGCATCTTTGGTTAAGCCACAGCTGGAGTATTGTGTGCAGTTCATTGTACTATAGGAAGGATGTGGTCGCACTGGAATAAGATCCACCAGGATGGTTTAGCTACGATGGGAGGCTGGATAAGCACAGGTTGTTTTCTATGCAGCAGAGAACGCTGAGGGAGGGCCTGATTGCGTTATGTATAATTATGAGAGGCACGGACAGGGTGAACAGAAAGTAGATGTTCCCCTTTGTTGAAGGGACAATAAAAAAGGTGGTATAATTTTAAAGTGAAAACCAGGAAGTTTAGAGGAAACAAAGTGTGAAGTTGGATGAACACAGCAGGCCAAGCAGCATCTTAGGAGCACAAAAGCTGACGTTTCGGGCCTACACCCTTCATCAGGCTATTTGAGGAAAAACCTATTCACCCAGAGGATGGAGGGAATCTGGAATATACTACCTGAGAAAGTATTTGAGGCAGAAAACCTCACAACCTTTAAAAATGACTTGGATGAGCATTTGAGCGTGACATTCAAGGTAATGGGCCTATTGGAGGAAGGTGGGACTAATATAGGTAAGTGTATATTTTGACAGTACAGACCCAACGAGCGAAAGGGCCTCTTCTGTACTATATGATTCTATAAACTATGACGAGACTCTTTTCATAATCAAAATTTAACTTATACATAGTAGCAATCAGGTTACACACTTCAATAAGACCTTTGGGAGATTTATGGACGTAGGTCTTCACCCTGCAAGATCTTGATGTGTTCTGCCTTCCCCAGTTTGGGTAGGCCTGAAAGCAGTCTCCAAGGTTAACACTTTCAAAACCATTACCTTCTCCAACATCACCCAAAGTGTCTCCACAGCAACTGGTCTTCCAGCTTATGATTCAGAAGCAACAACTTGACTGACCACATGGTCACATCCTCAGTGAAAGTCAGTTAAAATCTACTTATGAACAAGTTGTAGTTTATTCAATGTCGTCTTACACTTCCCATGGCAAGAGAGAAGGTAAAAATCACCCTTTCTCTTTAATAAATATTAAGGTATTTTTACCTCTATTTCCTACATAGCTCATAGGTGAATCCAGTATAACTGTACTATGCTGGGCTTGATGTTACAGCCACAAATCAGGCGGACTGCGATCAACTCTTCCTGGCCCAACCCTGCACTTAAATAAAATACAGCCTTTCCGAAGGTGAGCAAGTGTCAAAATTGAAAGTTCACCTGCCATTAAACACAGCAAACTGTTGAGCTTTATATAGATTCAGCTGTTACTGCCACCTCAGTCTACTCTCAAATCAATGAATGTGATGGAACAGGCCCAGTAGTGCTATCAAAAAGCACTTACCTAGAAAGCAGTGGATCCAACTGGGGAAGGTGGCAACAAGTAGAGGTTAACAGCCTTTATTCATTCACTTCTCTTTATGTTTCTATAACAAATAAGGAGTGAGTAAAAGGGCAAGGAGACCTTAAGTCTCATAGACATGACCAACTTTTGGCCTGTGGCTTGATCCCTCCTCTGCTTGACCCTACACTCGACCTGGAGCTGCCTACCACCCCTTACCCCCAAGACTAGTTGACCATCTTACCACTGGGTGGCTGCTAATTCGATGTCTGTTGATTGATTCACCAAACCAAGATGGCAGAGACAGGAGTGAGCAAGTCACTCGTTTCCCACTCACCTCCCTCATCCACAAACTGCAAAGTCCGACCCACTTTTTTAATAGATGTATCCTCTAGCGAAGTCTACTGCCCTTCAATCGGGTCACTAGACACATGGCAATCGTGGGATATTTCAGACCTGAGGTTGATGGGAAAAGGGATGTCGGGTAGGTATTCAGATCACAGAAGGAGGTGTTCATCACGTAATTGTGGAACCAGCATTGTTTTATATTCATCTTTCATCATTTTCTGTTCATACTTTTCATACAGCAGAGGTGCTATGGTTACCCTCAATGATACTGGTGTCAGTTTGATGGATTCGTTAGAAGGTGTGCCCATTCTGTAAACTATTCCTGTTGGCAAACAACAGCAAGAAAATCGGAAAACAACAAGTGGTTACATCTGCTCTTTAAATGTTTGTTGTTATGATATGATTGCTGAAGTAAAAATATTAATTGGGTAAAGTATGTGCTTGCAGATATTTATAAATTCCTAGGTTTCTATTTGATCTTCAGCCTGTTTAAGGTGCAACCTCTATCTCTTGAGGAAAGGTTTGCACTTGTAAAGCAGCTTCCACAACCTCAGGACATCCCAAAGAGCTTTTCAGCAAATTAAGTACTTTCTGGAGAGTAGTTGCTATCATAATGGCTATGTCAGCCAGTTTGTGCAGAGCAAGCTCCCACAAACATCAATTTTATAATGCACATGTAATCTGTCTTTCAAAAGACACTGGTTGAGGGATACGCACTGGACAGGACACAAGGGGAAAACTCCCTTCTTCTTTGAAATAATAGCACGAGATCTTCACTTCCACCACTGAGGGGGGTCAACATCATAGTTAACATCTCATTCAAAAACAGCAGTTGCTGATAACGCAGCACTCCCTCGGTCCTGCCCTGGGTGAGTCAGCCTGGATTTTGTGCTTGCACCTCCTGGGTGGAACTTGAATCAACAGTCTGATTCAAAGGCAGAAGTGCTACTGAACCGTACCATTGTATTTGACTATTTAACCTCAGTGGCCTAGCCTACAAAATAACTGCTCAAAAAATAAATGTCTCAACGTCTGTTACTTAAGATAGATTCCAGTTAGTTTGAGCATGGAGCAACTTTCACAGTAATTCAATGGTTGAGCATACTGGTTCATATTTCAATAATTTCATTATTGTAACCCTTATGTCAACATGATTTTATGAAACTGCACAGTGCACAGAGGAGATGGTGAAAGGTAACCTGTCTGACTTGTTAAACAAATTGCTTCCAAATTGAGAATGCCTGTAACAGTGGAAAATAAAACAAACTTCTCTTTAAAATATTATTGGACTTAATGTCCATTCCACAAAGGGCTGAAGGCAATTCCAATAATATGTTTTTTCTCCTTCTCTGTCTGGATGTGGGTGGCTTTAATGAGCATTGTAAAGGAGGAGAGAAAAGTAGTTGTTGAGATTTATGGAGGAAATTCTGAAGCTTGTCATTTCGGTTACAAATGGTGGAAAAATGGAAAGCACCATTACATTCAGGCCACAATTAGAGGAGCATAGAAGTCTCAGAGGGATGTGGCACTGGAACAATAAAGGAGATAGGGAGGGGCAGGGAGGCCATGGAGAGATTTTAAAACAAGTTTAGGATTTATTCTAATGAAGGCATTGCCAGACCGGGAACCAGTATACATTAGTGAGCACAGGAATGACCAGTGAACAGAACTTAATTCAAGTTAAGATATGGAAATGTACTTTGATCTGTATTTGCCTTCATTATGTTTATATTAGTGTGAAGAGCAGTGCTTTAAAGCCAGAACACATAATGCCGGTACAGGAAGCTTCCAGCAGTGTGATACATGGGCTACTTTATAAGAGCTGTAAGAAACAGACAAGCTTGTCATAATTGAATGAGGATGATAAATGGACAACAGAATTAAAAACCCTGTCACTGGAAATTGATTCAATATTTTAGCATTAATAACTGTTTCAGCTTTCTAAATTAATGTCCTAAAGGCACTGCTGAAAATCAAAATGCTGTCAAGGGTGCATTGCATATAAATCATAGAATGACAATGTTTTTAACACGCCTGATCAACACCATTTTACTGAATAGAAGCAATCCACAGACAGGTATTGCTGCAGAAAGATGTTCTGATGAACTGGTTAAGGTGACAGCTCCATTACCAGAGAATAGCCCTGTCAAACACTGATACCAATTCATTCTTCTGATACCATCATCATTGAAGGCAGATTTTTTGTGCTATTAAATATACCAGTTACTTATTTAAACTTATTTGTTCTCTCCAGCGGGAATATCAAGCTTTCAGCTGGATCTATTTTCAGGTGAATGGCTTAAAATCTGCTTAGCATTCAAAATACATTTGTTATTAAACTAGAGTTTACACAAAGGTTGTGTGAAAACCCATTGCATGCATTTCACATTAACAACGTTCATTCGTTTTAAACTCATCAGTTGAACTTAAATAATAATTAATTAGCTTGTGTCTACTGTACTCCTGGTGGTTTCTAAATATACAAGTTCTCAGCCTAAATAGACAAGTTCTCTCGGTTTTCCACAGGGAAATCTCCCTCCTGACTACAGGATAAGTTTAATTGACATTGGATTGGTGATTGAAAACCTGATGGGAGGCGCATATCGTTGCAATTACACTCGGAAAAGATTTCGAACCCTGTACCACAACTTGTTTGGTCCAAAAAGGGTGAGTAATTTATATTTTTAAAAGAAACTCAAGCTGTTTGTAGCAACCAGGAGACTGTGACATTACTTTTGTTATTTTACACATCTATTGATGCGTGGAATGTACATTTCACTGTCAAGGCCAGTATTTATTGGCTATCCCTAATTACCTTGGAGAAGGTGGTGGATGAGCTGTCTTCTTGAGCCACTGCAGGCCATTTGGTGTATCTGTTGGGAGGGAGTTCTAAGATTTTGACCCAGTGACAGTGAAGGAATGGTAAAAGGTTTCATGTCAGATGGTATGTAACTTGGAGAAGAAATTGCAGGGGGTGGTATTCCTGTGCTCCTGATGCCGTTATCCATCTAGATGGTAGAGGTGGCCAATTTGGAAGGTGTTGTGATGCATCTTGTGGATGGCATTCCCTGTGGTCATTAGCGGAAATAAATGTTCACAGCGGTGGATCTGGTGCCAATTAAGTCAATTGCTTTGTCCTGGATGGCGTTGAGCTTCTTGAGTGTTGTTGAAACTGCACTCATCCAGGCAAGTGATGTGTATTTCATTACAGTCCTGACTTGTGCCTTATAGATGATGGACAGAGACTTAAAGAGTCAGGAAGTCATTTATTCACTGCAGGATTCCTAGCTTCTGACCCAGTCTTGTAGCCACAATATTCACAAGGCTAATTCAGTTCAGTTTCTGGTCAATCGTAACCCCAGGATCCCCCCAGGAGGGGGACACAGTGATGGTAATGCCACTGAAAATCAGAGGATATTTGGTCAATTCTCTTTCGTCAGTTTGGCAGTTATGCAATCCTATTGTTACTGGTCACTTTTCGGCTGTGTTTGAACATTGTCACTGCCATGATAAATAAAAGAAACCTACAAAGTTACATTAAAATGATATTTATCAGTGTAGCTCTTCCACAGGCCTCTAAAACTTTGACAATGGGAAAACCTGATTCTAAACTGTCAGTACTTACCTGCAGTATGTGTTACTGCTGTAGGGTTATTTGTGTTTGATATTTGTAGCCTTCACTTATATCCCTTTGGTCACCATTGATAAATATGCAATATTCCTAATCAACCACCAGCTGATAATACAGAATGGATACTGCTATAGAACTGAGTGAATCCGTTGAGTGCAGAGAGCAATCTCTCTGATATTAAACTACAGGTCATTTGGTTCTCTGTTTCTTTAAGATGCCATTAACCGCTAACCCCACTATTTTCCCAGTTGGTATTCTGAGCCCTTCTGAATATGCACCAGCCTTTTCTCACAGCATTGTTCTGGAATTTTGCACTGGACAACCCATAACACTGTATCTCAAACTTCATCTCCCAACTGCAGCCCATCCCCTTTCCTCCAAACATTTCTCTTTCTCCCCCACTGTCTCTTCTCCTCATCCCACCTCTGAATCTCTATTTCTCCCTCCAATCCTCAACTCCTATGTGCTCCCTCTTCTTTTAATCCCATATTCCCTCTCCCTTCGTTCCTTTTCCAACTATTTTCCCATCTTCCTCCCTCTCCGCCTCCCAACTCTCTCCCCTTCCTCTGCATTCCTTCCATTGCAATCCCTGTGCCGTCTCCTTTTTCCCCACTTTTCCTCCTCACACATCTTCTTCTCTTCCTTCCTGCTCTTCACCCTTTTCCTTTCATCCCTGTCCCCCTCTGTCCAGCTAGACACTACCTCATACCCTTCCTTCTATTTCCGTACCTTCCCTCCCCCATTCCCTCCTGCTCCCTCTGCCCCTCCATCTCACTTCCACCTTCAACTCTTTCTCCCTCTGCACTTTCTTGCTTCGTCTCTGTCTTAAGACCTTAAGATGTAAGAGCACAAGTAGGCCATTCAGCGCATTTATTTTTCTCCACCATGCAATGAGATCATTGCAGAGCCAATAATCCTCAACTTCCTTCCTTTTCCCCATAACCCTTCATTCTCTTACTGATTAAAAATCTGTCTATCTCAGTCTTAAATATACTTAATGACCAAGTCTCTACAACCCTCTGAAAGAAAAATTTCCTCCTCATCTTTTATTATGTTCTACACTCCCGTGCAAGAGGAAGCAAACCATCCACATCTATCCTGCCAAGTTCCATCAGAATCTTGCAGGTTTCAATAACATTGTATAATCATTCTAAGAAAGTCCGTCCATTCCCAGGATTGGCCTGGTGATTTTCTCTGGACTATCTCCAACACCAATATATCTTTCCTCAGGGACCCAAATCTGTTCACAGTATTCCAAGATTGGTCTTACAAAGGCCTTGCAGCGCATTAGCACAACTTCTCTATTTTTATATCTAATTCATTTTAAAGTAAAGGCAAACATACCATTTGCCTTCCCTATAACATGTGGAGATTGAATGTTAGCTTTTTGAGATTTAAGCACAATGGCTTCCAAATCCTTCTGTTTCATTGTTTTTTGAAGATTTTCTCAATATAAATAATATTCAACTCTTCTCATCTTCCTGTCAAAATCATATTTTACCACATTGTATTCCATCTGTCCTTACTTGCCCACTCGCTTAACCCATCTATATCCCTCTCTGGACTCTGTGTGATCCTCACTCCCCTCTTACTGCTCCTATCTCTCCCTCTCCCAGTCTCTGTCATTTCCCAATTCACTTTCTTCCCTTCCCTAGCCCATTTTTGTTTCCTTCACCTCTCTGTAATCTAATTGGCCTGAATACTTGGCATGTCTTTGATATTCAGTTTGAAATGCTGCTGGCATAGGCAACAAGATTCAGTGGTAGTGTTCCTACCTCTGGGCTGGGAGGCCAGGATTCAGGTCGTGTCATGTGTGAACAGGTAGATATATAAATATCCATACCAGAAGTTCTAAGGGATGAGTCAAATAATTGAGGAAGATCTATTAATTAAAATGATTAATTATGTCTTCTTAACAAAAGAAGGATTCAAAAGAAGAGCTCAAGAAAATTTAAGAAGTCTCCAAAGGTTTTTGCATCAACGTTTCAGAATTAGCTTCAGGTCTCCATACCCTTAGAGACATCTTTAATTTTATGTTAGGTACAAACTGAAGATGTGGGTCCCTTGTCTTGTGAGTCCTCATCTGCAATTTGTGTTCGCTTGAGATCATTGCATATTAGCATCCTGTGCAAGTTTATGCAGTCCACAAACATCTTTCCATTATTCCCAATAGTTGCATTCTCCATGATACTGTATCTAGTAATCTAAAGCCTTGATAATAAAGTGTGAAGCTGGATGAACACAGCAGGCCAAGCAGCATCTCAGGAGCACAAAAGCTGACGTTTCGGGCCTAGACCCTTCTGATGAAGGGTCTAGGCCCGAAACGCCAGCTTTTGTGCTCCTGAGATGCTGCTTGGCCTGCTGTGTTCATCCAGCTTCACGCTTTATTATCTTGGATTCTCCAGCATCTGCAGTTCCCATTATCTCGAATCTAAAGCCTTGCACAGGATCAATCATAAGCAGATAAGAAAACTTTACACAGTTTGGAATTTAGATCGTCACTGGAATGCTAGTGTTGTCCTGTCATCAGCTGCACCTCCCTAATACCAGTTGACACAAGGCCAAAT
The DNA here is from genome assembly GCF_030684315.1 of Stegostoma tigrinum. NCBI lineage: Eukaryota > Metazoa > Chordata > Chondrichthyes > Orectolobiformes > Stegostomatidae > Stegostoma > Stegostoma tigrinum. Next base: position 28,789,177 of record NC_081356.1, on the reverse strand, counting down.
CTCACCCATGCTACGGAGATCCCAACTACTATAAACTGCAACAATGAGGTTTAGAGGTGAATGAACACAGCAGGCCAAGCAGCATCAGTGGACCAGGAAAACTGACATTTTGGGTGCAGACCCTTCTTCAGAAACCCAAAACGTCAGCTTTCCTGGTTCTCTGATGCTGCTTGGCCTGCTGTGTACATCCAGTCTACACCTTGTTATCTCAGATTCTCCAGCATCGGCAGTTCCTACAATTCGTGTAAACTGCAGCCAATTTAAAAGATCCTCTGCTGAGAAGCAAAAGCTGCTGCAAGAAATGCACAAACCAGAGTCCAGAATAAAAAGGTGATTCTGGGCACTGGTAAGTAAATGCAGGAGGGTACTCGTGAGATCGGTGTGTGTGGATGGCTGGATCAGCAAAGGTGGCTGTCAACAGAATCTCCCTCACCACTCAACCATTCTTTCCAATGCCAGGTTGTTCAATGAGGCACTGTGAGCTTTTAAGTTGAGGGATGGGCCCAATACCCAATGCCGTGCTGCCCAGCCCAGCTACCCAGCTGTGTGATGGCAGCTGCCCTCTCAGATTTACTGTCATGCAGCAACAAAACCATCCACAACCAGGATGCCACTGACAATGGCAGGTGAGCTTTTTAAATGCTCATGTATCACCTATTTAAGGGTCTCATTTGGGACCACCATGGGCATTCATTTCTTGGATGTTACCAGATCGGAAGCATCAATGTGATAGAGTAAGGATGTTTGAGCAGGCTAAAGATTTGATATAGATACTGGGGTGACGATAAGATACAGGAGTTTCCCACTTTCTCCACCCACAATTTATCACTGACTACAAATCACAAATATGGCAATGGATGGACTACAACTTTACCATTTCCAATGTGTGTTTTGATAGTGTATTCATAATTTAGTCTATTGTACATTATATTTATTAAATGGGACTCTTATATTAATGAAAACTTATTGGTTCCATCTGCCATTTCTACTGTGTAGCAATAGTAGCATAGTGGTTAAATCATAGTGGGTTGCTTATCTGGTGGGATGAGTTCAAATCCCACCTTCACAGCAGCTGGATTAATTAGTTAAATAATTCTGAAAGGGGAAAAAGTAATGATGAAACTGTGGTCAAAAATGCCTTCAGGTTCAACAATCTCCAGCAGGAGGCAAATCAGCCATCTTTACCCTGTCTGGAGACCTGTCTGATCTATATGTGACTCCAGACCCAGAACATTTAGTTGACTCTTGACTGCTTTCTAAAATAGGCTGTTCAACCATTCAGAGATAGTAGGAACTGCAGATGCTGGAGAATCTGAGATAACAGGGTGTAGAGCTGGATGAACACAGCAGGCCAGGCAGCATCAGAGAGCAGGAAGGCTGACGTTTTGGGCCTAGACCCTTCTTCAGAAAATCTAGACCCAAAACGTCAGCCTTCCTGCTGCTCTGATGCTGCTTGGCCTGCTGTGTTCATCCAGCTCCACACCTTGTTATTCAACCGTTCAACTGTAAAGATTGTTGCTCATCATCACTTCCTCAAGGGCATTCAGGAGCAGGCAATGAAGTGATGTCCCTCAGTGAATAACCAAATACCACATCTGAATTGAAAACCGAAAATGCTGGAAGTTGCTGATCTGGCAGAAACTAAGGCAATGTCTCAGGTAAATGATCTGCAAATTAGAATGAAGCCTTCACTCCAGATCAGTATCATTAATCTGACACATTTTCCAGCGATTTTGTTTAGATTCACAGAGATAGTTCTGAAATTGTCAAGAGTGAAGTGCAAAATATTAAAATTTTGGCACAGCTGCCTCACAGCACCAGGGACCCAGGTTCAATTCCACCCTCAGGCAACTGTCAGTGTGGAGTTTGCACATTCTCCCTGTGTCTGTGTGGGTTTCCTTCAGGTGCTTCAGTTTCGTCCCACAGTCCAAAGATGTGCAGGCTAGGTGGATTGGCCAGCGGATATGCTGGATTACAGAGATAGGGTAGGGCGGTGGATCTGGGTGGCATATTCTTTGGAGGGTTAGTGTGGACCCGATGGGCTGAATGGCCTGCTTCCACACTGCAGGGATTCTATAATTCTAAAATAAATCACAACGGCTGGAAAAGAATCCCTGCTGCAGTATCACATCCACCTGCAGGTGACAGTGTATCATCAGGTTTCTGACTTGAAAGCTTTCACCTTTCCTGTCGCACGTAACACCTGATCTAGGCTCTCACATAATAGGAGGAACTTAGAAGCAAGACTGCATTGTGAAACGAACTACACAGTTTTATAATACATGCAATATTTCAAATAATGCATAACTACATAATATTAAATAGGAATTACAGCCCAAAAACAGTCGTTCAACCCAATTGGAACCCTCTCCCCATTCCCCTTTTCTGATGAAGGGTCTCTGCCCGAAACGTCAGCTTTTGTGCTCCTGAGATGCTGCTTGGCCTGCTGTGTTCATCCAGCTCCACACTTTGTTATCTTGGATTCTCCAGCATCTGCAGTTCCCATTATCTCTCATTCAACCCAATTGGTCTGCTTCACACATGCCTCCTCCCACTCCTCTTCATCTCATCTCAATAGCATATTCTTTCTCTGTATCCCTCATGTGCTTCTCTAACTGAAAGAGATCAATGCTATTCAAATAATCACCTGGTTTTACAGAACTGGAGCATTGCTGAAACAAAGAGGAAAATTGCAATCAGATAGGAGAATCAGAATCAACTTGCCACACAACCAGCACCTTTATCTTGTATGGTATAAACTGCTGGGCTCCTTGAAACTTTGTATTCTTTCCTGTCCTGATGAATACAAGGTGAAGAGCTTTGACAAGCATGCCTTTTCCTCAGGCAAATGCCATTATTCACCTTGACCACTCCCTGTGGGAATGGGCCCCAGATACCCACTACTCTCCAGGTGAAGAAGTCTTTTGCTGAATTGCCAATTGGATTTATCGGTGACTATCTCACGCTGGTGTCTTCTAGTTTGGAAAATGGAAACAGCTTCATCTACCAGACCAAACCTCGCCATTATTTTAGAAGTATCAGTTCGCCCCTTGTCTTTTTCATTTCTACAAGACTTTCAGATATCTCTGACTTAACAGCCCTGGTATTGATGTTGTTTGTGCCTTCTCTGGTGACCCTATTATCCTTTTGTGACTCGGAGACCAAAATTGAAAACCGTACTCCAAGCATGGTTCCATACAAGTTTAACATAGCTTTAAACTTCTCCATTCTGTTCTTCTGTGAGTGAAAGCTGGTGATTTATTTCTATAAAACTGAACTGGGATACAGGGAATCCTCACTTAAAGTTGTTGTCCTATCCTCGAAAAACAAAGTTTTAAGTGAATCAGAAGTGTCCGTAGGAATCAGTTCTGAAGATGGAGTTAGGATACTTCAAATATTTCCTTGCCCAGAAAAATCAATGTACAACGTGAAATACCATACCAAACATGTGCATCACTGTTCATTCCTAGCTGAAATAACTTGCAAAAGAAAATACATTGCTAAATATTCGAAAAAGTCTTTTAAAATTAATCACCTACGGTAATGCAGAAATTTTACACTGGCCAGGTCCATCTGATGGCAGACATAGCTGGTGCAGGTAACAGCGAAAGGCTGAACACTACCTGTATTGAGAATTGTTGACCACGAGTTGGAGCCCGGAATTTCAGTGCAAGTTTGGAATGAGAACCAGGAGTATTAGAGTCATACAGCATGGAAGCAGGCCCTTCGGCCCAACCAGTGCATGCCAACGATGTTCCCAAACTGAGCTAGTCCCACTTGCCTGCATTTATCCCATATCCATCCAAATCTTTCCTATTCATGTACATATGCAAATAGCTCTGAAACATTGCAACTAATCCACCATTTCCGCTGGCAGTTCATTCCACGCACAAACTACCCTCCATGTAAAAAAAAAATCACCCCTCATGTATTTTTTAAAACTTTCTCCTGTCACCTTAAAAACATGCCCCCTAGTTTTGAACACCCACGCCCTAGGGAAACAACCCTTGTTATTCAGAGATAACAATGTCTTGAGCCGGACACTGCTCAACCTGCTTTAGATTAGATTCCCTACAGTGTGGAAACAGGCCCTTTGGCCCAACAAGTCCAACCCACCCCTTGGAGCATCCCACCCAGACCCATCCCCCTAAAACCCACACACCCCTGAACACTATGGGTAATTTAGCATGGCCAATCCACCTAGCCTACACATCTTTGGACTGTGAGAGAAAACGGGAGCACCCGGAGGAAACCCACGCAGACACGGGGAGAACGTGCAAACTCCACACAGAGGCTGGATTCGAACCCAGGTCCCTGGCGCTGTGAGGCTGCAGTGCTAACCACTGAGCCATCGTGCCACCCTGTGCTGCTGTTCACCCAGCTCTCCACCTTATTATCTCAGATTCTCCAGCATCTGCAGTTCCTACTAACCCTTGCTATTCACCTTATTTATACCTGCACTGATTTTATAAGCCTCTATAAGGTCACCTCTCAACCTCCTACGTTCCGGTGAAAAACGTCCCATCCTATCAAACCTTTCCCTAGAACTCAAACCCTCCATTCCCAGCAACATTCTGGTAAGTATTTTCTGAATGCCTCTCCATTTTAAAAATATCTTTCCTATAGCAGGGTGACCAAAACTGCTCATAGTACTCCAGAAGAGCCTCTATACAACCTCAATATGGCATCCCAACTCCTGTACTCAAAGGTTTGAGCAATGAAGGCAAATGTGCTAAATGCCTTCTTAATCACCCTGTCTACCAGTGATGTAAATTTCAAAGAATTATGTACCTGAGCACCTCTGTTCTACAACACTACCCAGGGCCCTGCTACTAATTGTATATGTCCTGAACTTGTTTGTTTTACCAAAATGCAATGTCTCGCATTTATCCAAATTAAACTCTACTCCTTAGCCTATTGACCCAATTGATCAAGATCTCTTTGTAATCATAGATAACCTTCTTCACTGTCCGCTATACCACCAATGTTTGAACAAATTCCTGTTATCAGATGACCAGAGTCAACTGTTAAAATTGTGAGATCATCTAGATTTTTCTTATATCACAAGGAAACCACAATTCACGCAAAAATAGGCCTAATACACGTCAAGAAAAGAAAGCAGCGGAAGTTCAGACCCTTGGGACTAAACTAGGAACAGCAGGCAGGAGGCAATGTCAGGTGCAGCAAGGGCAGGAAATAATGCCTCACCAGGCAAGGTGGGAAGCAAGTTATGAAAACAATGCTGGGGGCATGTCAGAAAGTAATGGTGGGAAGCAAGGCCATGAGACAAATGCTACAGCAATAGGGAGAAGGACTGAAGGTGAGGGCAGTAGAGATATGGGCAAGTTCATGTTTTCAAACAGGGAAACGTTGATATAGTGGAACTGTTGACAGTAAGTGGATATATTCTCCTCACTTTATCAATAACCTTAAAGTGAAACAACATTGTGAGTCACTTTTAATTGGGAAATAAATGTAGGGTCAGGCCCTTTGTCTAATTAAAAGAGGAGAAAGAAAGATTGCTCATACCCTTTAAAAAGAGATTACTGCAGTAATATGAAGTTATGAATATATTTTCAGCTAAGATTGCCGAATAGCTTCAGAACTAGATAAAGAACATTAGTGTCATGATCTGTAATGGCCCAGTAATTCACCCCATCCTAATTTATATCAGGACTTCCAAACCAATTATCAATTACCACTTTACATTGCCGGAAAGATTTTGGAATTAGACACCATTCATGGCCTGGGACTTTCTAACATCTATCTCCTTCATTTTATACATACTTAAATCTGATTCTAAATCACAAGTGCAGCATTCAAAGAGAATGTTGAATCCTGTAAAACACGGAATAATATTACATGATAGAAAGCACTGAAGGAAATGAAGAAACCTTTTTATTTAATGACAGTGAGTAGCTATGATTTGGATGTGTTGACTGAAAGGATAGAAGAAGCAGATTCGGCAGTAACTCTCAAAGACAATTGAATAAATACTTGAAAAAGAAATAAAATTGTAGTGCTATGGGTAAGAGCAGTGAAGACTGACACCAACTGTATAGCTCTTTTAGAGACCCAGCATAGGAACAGTGGGCCCAATGACCTCCTTCTGTGCAGCTTTAACTAAAGCTCATTCTTACTGAACTGGTGCGAGTGCCAATTTATTGCCATTAACTGTTGGATTGTGAATATATCAACATGTGGTCAATACGCGAAAGATAAAGTTGCTTTGTGTTTATTTTAAATCTTCACTTTTCTTATTGATTTCTTGCAGCCCAAGGTTCTGAAACTGCTGGGAATGGAGGTACATTAACACCAATGTTTATTTCTTTATTCAAGGAGGTCAACTTGTTTTATACAAGAGGGGTTTGGATATTCTCCAATAGACAAGTTCCAATATCACACATCAGCATAATAGCTGAGATGGTATCTCATTTGAGGGCTGTCAATAAATTTTGCAAGGCACATGCTATAAAAATATGAATATACCTGACTGTGTGGCACTGAAGCAATAATCCTTACTTACAAGCATCAGCAAATTTCAGATAATGATCATTTTCCCTCATTGCTTCAAGTTTTTGAATTAAATGTTCAACCTGACTCTAAGAATCACTCTTTAAAGCAACAAGGACAGTCTCATCCATGAAATGTTTATTTGGGTTTTTAAGATATAAAGATATTAAGATATCTACACAAATATGCATTCAAGAATATTGACATGTAGTTTTGCCCATCTAATAATCTGACCAGGATCAAATTTTGAAATTACTTTTATTTGGTTTTTATTGTTGACTATCCCAACCCCTTTTCTATAAACAAACCACACATTAGATAAGAGTGGAATATACAGCCTGAGAAAAAACAGTTTGTAACATCTCAGTTATTACTGAGTTATCAGTATTTTTGGGTGTGGTGAGATGTACTGGGTATAACATTGTTTCCTTCTGGGTTCCCTTAATGTCTCTGAAACCTCCCTCTCTTTTTCATTGCTGCTTTAAGATCTACATCTTCTCCAGTGCTGTTTCCGTGTTACTGGTGTTTTAGTCACTGTGTCTTCTACAATCTGTCTTTACTTTCTTCATTTCTTTGTGGTAAATTTTTGTTTATCAAGTCTTGTCAGTTGTGGTTTTGATAATTGTATTATTTAGAAGAATGCCTTGATCATAAATTTCAAGTTCAGAGTGCTGTTGGTGTTTGAGAGATATCACCCTTATGTCAAGAATCTGTTATTACTTGTCTTTTCGTAAACATTAAGGTCCAATAGTAAAATTCAGTTAAATAAAATTAAATTTTATACTTGGTTATATGTGACACATTTTAAGTGGACCCAGATTTCCATTATCTCTTTCTAAAATTGGAACAAAACTAGTTTTATTTTTGGAAGTGAAAATTCTGGGAATATCAGAGAACTGCTTTCAGACAACATGGATGCTCACAGAATCCTGTTTGACGAATGTGTCTGTGTGTTACTAATAGGTATTGCATTACAACAGGTAGATAACCTGTTCAAGTATTTTATAAACCTTTTGTTATGCGGACTCATTAGATCAGTTAGCTGGATGGTTAGCATGTGATTCAGAGTCACCATCAATAGTGTGGGTTCAATTCCAGCTCTGGTTGAGGTTAGCTTGGGACCTGCCTCCTTGCTGTGTTCCCTCAGGTAATGGCAAGTCAGCACTGGCAAAAATCTACCATGTGAAGTAGCACAGGACAATGAAGCAGGAAGCAGTGGGCCTTTGGGACATAGCACACAAAACAATGACCAACTCCCGTAAATTATTTTTCTCCGAAAAGGTTATTGGAAAAGCATCGTACTATGGGTGCTGAAAATCTGAAGTTGAAACAGAAAATGCAGGAAATACTCAACAGGTCAGGCAGCAGCTGTGGGGAGACAAACAAAGTTGATGTTTGGTGTCTTTGACCTTTGGTGACCCTATGTCTGACCTTCCTGCCCTCCAACCACCTTCAAAGCATTCACCTCTAACTTTTCCAGTTCTGATGGAAGGCTGTGGTAATGTTGACTCTGTCTTCCTCCCGTTCCACAGAGCATTTCCTGCATTCTTCATTGTTATTGCAAGCATTAAATTGTGCTAATGAAATATATTTGAATTGTATTATTACAGACAAGCAAGCTTTGATGAGAAACGGGGTTGCCAACTCTATAATAGGCATTTTTCCTGCATGGCAAGACTGTCTGTCTCTATTTGCCTGCCTCACGTTCTTGCTGTTGGGCATATGTAATGTCAATCTTCGTGATATGTTGCCTTCGCACACCCTTGCCCTGTTTGGAAGAATCTTGACGGTCAGTCAATTAGCCTTTTATCTTTCCCTGCTTTTCTTTCTTCAGTGTCCTTCCCCGTGCTCACGGTTGAATACGATGTGCACCAGGCACTTCTACTGCAAGCAGCAGCATTTTCAGGGCCATACTACATTGCTAACTCTGATTTGACACTTGGTAAGGTTCTGATCTTATCCAAGGGGATATGTCACAAATCCTGCTGGTGTCTGCTGTGAGAGTCATTGTCCTCCGGTAAGGATTATCGCCCTCTTCCATCATTTTGCAAGATGCACTGAGAGATCCTCTATCACCACCAGAGGGAGCTGATGATGCCCACGCTTACTTTAGCACATTGGCCAAGGTAAAGACAAGGTATGCCCATTGCCGTGCATTACAGCTGCTTGGAGGCATAAATGAGAGCTGAGGACAGGGTGGAATACTAGTGAGTATGCCCAAAACAAAAGTGTGTGGCTGGCACTGATTCATTGCGCTCAAGTCTCATTACAGAAATACTCTTCCATATCAGAGCTAATAAACAAAAAAAAAGCAAGAATAAAACAAATTATTTTAACACCCTTATGATTAGTCTCCAGGATATCTCTTCCAATAATGTCCGAGAGATCGGTCATCAATTCCTGGCAGTTCTGGAGGGTTGGCAACCCCTATGACAATGTGTGACATCTCAATGCACAGTGATTCCATAAAGCCGGCATTTTGCTGATGAATGTTCTCTTGTCAAATAATCAGGAAGAGCCTCCTGTGCGAAGAGGCAGGAAGACAACAAAGAAAAGGGAGGAAGATGTGGACATTGACTTGGACGACCCTGAGATCAATCACTTCCCCTACCCTTTCCACGAGCTGATGCTCTGGGCTGTCCTGATGAAGCGGCAGAAGATGGCGCTATTCTTCTGGCAGCACGGAGAGGAAGCCATGGCCAAGGCGCTCGTCGCTTGCAAGCTCTGCAAAGCCATGGCCCATGAGGCCTCAGAGAATGACATGGTTGATGATATCTCACAAGAATTAAACCATAACTCCAGGTTTGTTTGTGATTATTTCACAAAGTGGCAACACGTGACATGATTGGCTATGTACACAAGGCCTCGCCTTCATGTTCATTCCTCCTTCCTTCTGAGGAAAGCAATAGAAGGGCAGAGAAAGACTTGGGAGTGAGAGAGAAAGAAAGAGAGAGAGATGAAAGCACAAGAAGTAACAAGAACATAAGAAGGAACACCTAAGAGTGGCCATGCAGCCCTTTGAGTCTGTTCTGCCATTCAGTAGGATCAAGGCTGATCAAATCAAATTGCACTCCCCATCCCAGATCCCATGATTCCCTTAGGGAGTCAAACAACACTGTACCTATATCTCATGGTCAATCCATGGACCTTGCTTACCTTTTTAAGTGGAATAAAACCAAATTACCATTAAATCTATGCTTCTGTTAAGGGTAGAGTTACTCATCTGTGTTGCTATGAATCTCTCTAGAGGCCACCTTCTACACCCTTTCCAAAGCCTCAATATCACTGATCATGTTATCTGTACTTGCATGCCAACTTTGCTGACATCCCCATTGAGAGTGAGGCATTTTAGATGTAATTGAGCCCACTCCTACTGCCACTAAGAAGTGGATCAGCTCATATTTCTTTCGGTTTAATAACCAGACTGAGATGGCAGAGGAACTGGGTGTGAAAGGGTGAATCAGTGAGGCAGCAGCGAGAGCATTAATGTCCCCCAGGGTTGTTGTTGACAATGCTGTAGTTGGGCAAGGCTGTGGGTAGATGGACAGTAAAGGAAATCATAGATAACAAAGTGTGGAGCTGGATGAACACAGCAGGCCAAGCAGCATCAGAGGAGCACAAAAGCTGACGTTTCGGGCCTAGACCCTTCTCTGCTGTGTTCATCCAGCTCTACACCTTGTTATCTCAGATTCTCCAGCATCTGCAGTTCCCATTATCACTGATACAAAGGAAATCATAGCCTGACTTTGCCCATCACCCAGGAAACATACATTAAAGGATGGCAGGGTGGCAGAGGACTCCTGTTAATCTGGAGCAATATTCAAGTCAGCACCAACAAGAGTGAAGGCTATTGTTTCAAACAGGTTAATTGAACATTGGCCTTTATCTCATGAAGGACTGGAATTTAAAGAGATGGATGTTCAGTGGGTCATACCAAACCCTGATCTGACACCATTTTGTGTAGAGTACTACACAGTCTGAGCACCAAACCTCAGGAACATTAACGGATTGTCTTGCAAATTCACCTGAATTAAACCAGACTAAATTACAAGGATAGGCTACATTGACTTGGTTTGTATTCCCGTGTTTATAAAAATTAGGAGATGGTATAATAGGGGTGTTAAGATAATTAAGACAGTTGATCAGGTAGTTGAAGGGAAGCTATTTCCTCTGGTAGTAATGAGTCAGATTAAAAATCAAGGGAGGATATTCAGGGGCAATCAGAGGAAGCACTTCCTGCAGATAGTTTTAGAAGCTGTAGGGGAGGCGGAGGTCAAGTGAAATGGCGGAGCTGAGTTTGTCAGCGATGGACATTAAGAATTAGAACATCAAAGCAGGTGGGTGGAGTTAAAATAGAGGTCAGGTATTATCAAATTGAATGGTAGATTAGGAAATTGAGGGGCTGAATGGCCTGCTACGTGAATCTGGAAGGATGGAGGGTGCGGTGGCATTGATACCTGAGATAAGAGTGATTGATACTCAAGGAGAAAACAAAACTGACATGTAACTTTGCATTAAGTGGATTTGAATCAGACCTCAGCTCGGCCTAACTGCAGTTGTCCCATGTGTAGGGAGTTTGCTCAGCTTGCTGTCGAGCTCCTAGACCAGTCGTACAAGCAGGAGGAGCAGATGGCTATGAAGCTGCTGACCTATGAGCTGAAGAACTGGAGTAACTCGACCTGCCTGCAGCTGGCTGTAGCAGCTAAGCACCGAGACTTCATTGCTCACACCTGTAGCCAAATGCTACTCACTGACATGTGGATGGGGAGGCTCCGAATCCGCAAGAACTCAAGTCTGAAGGTGAGGACAAAGCAATGCAGTGCAGTGCAGGGAACTACCACACAGAGGATTGCTCAGAATTTTATAGTGCAGAAATAGACTGTTGGAATGATCAAGTCCAAATATCTGGTGCCAATATCTAACTCGCACCAAATCCTATTCACCCATCACCCCTGTGCTTGCTGACACACACTGGTTCCCACTTTGGTGTTACTCCAATTTAAAAATTCTCCTCCTTTCAACTCTATCCATACTTCCCCTCCTCCTTACCTTTGTAAGATCCTTTGTGCTCTTCCAATTCCACCATTGTGAAACCCTGATTGTTTCATTGCTCCGCAATTGGCCACCAAGCCTTCCGTTGCCTAGGTACCAATCTCTTGGATTCCCTCTCTAAATTTTTCCTTATTTTACAAAAAGTTTTAATCTCAGCTTTCAAATTTTCAGTAGATTTCTAGCCTCAACATTTGAGGAAAAAGTTTTCGATTTCAACTAGCTTTTGTGAGAAGACACGCTTTAATCTAAAGACTCAAAACAAACCTTACCATTCCATCACTATTTGGGTCCAATGATACATCTCTTATTGTGTGTTCGTGTTTATGCGATTCGCCGCGATTTTTATTCCTATTGCTCAATCCTCACCATCTCCCAAAAAACATCTAACCGTGATCTGAATATATTTATAACATTCACTTTTCTTCCCTAACGCAATGACTCATTCTGCAGTATTTATGGTGGATAAAATAGCCTATTTAGCATTTCTTTCTTGCATATCTTTCGCATTTTTAACTTGTCTAAAGCCTTTAACATAAATTAGCATATAAAAGCATGAATCAACATTATCAGTCTCCTTTACAGATCTTGCACTAGTCACACAATTTTCTTCTGCTGGGCGCGAATCATTTGATTCACTTCATTTTCACCCTTCTTATTTAACTGATTCATGAATGATTATCAGTTTGAAGTGAGCTTCTAACAAATTCTTACACCCATTTTTCGCCAAGGTTATTCTGGGCATCTTGCTGCCTCCATCAATCCTCAGCCTAGAATTTAAGAACAAGAATGAGATGTCGTATATGCCACACAACCAAGAGTCAGCCTTGCTGGGGAAGGAAGTGGAAGAGCCAGAGAAACCTGTCAAAGAAAAGGAGGAAGAAGATATGGAGTTCACAGTAAGCAAACAACAGAGACACTCAAGCTGCATTGTCAGCGTGAAACAGAAATTAAAGAAAGAACTGTTGCAATACTAGGACATAACAAAATGCTTTGCAGCCATTTAAAATCATTTGCATTGAAATAATAATTGTAATGCAGGAAATATGGCTTCCAATTTGTGCTCAGTAGGCTCCCCCAGGAGAAACTGTGATCATTACTAAATAAAAACCGAAAGGATTGCGGAGGCTGTATATCAGGAACAAAAACAAAGTTGTTGGAAAAGCTCAGCAGGTCTGGCAGCATCTCTGAAGGAAAAAACAGAGTTAACGTTCCTCAGAACGAAGAAAGGGTCACCGGACCCGAAACGTTAGCTCTGTTTTTTCCTTCAAAGGTGCTGTCAGACCTGCTGAGCTTTTCCAGCAACTTTACTTTTGTTGATTACAATCATTACTAGGTTTGTGATGATGACTTAGCGATAAATAATAGGCAGGAGAATTCTCCAAAATTGTACATTCCTTTCACAGGATAAGGGCCATGGTTTAATGTCTCATCCAAAAGACTGCACCTCCAACAGCGCGACACTCTCTCAGTACCGCAGTGGGAGTGTGTTCATGTGCTGGAGTAGGTTTGAGTCTCTATCCTTCTGGTGAAGAGAAGGGTGCCACTCACTGAACCGTGGCTGATAGGACTTAAAGGCTGAGGCATGTATCGAAAAGGTAGGCTGGGGAGTCACGCATGGGGTAAAATGAGCCTGCCCAATAACTGAGAAATGGATTTATGTTTCTTTATCAACCATCTTATCACCATAAATTCTCAGCCAAAAGTTCTGAGCAGTACATTGAATAATTCAGCACTGAAGAAGACCATTTGGTCATTGTACCTCTGTTGTCTCTTTCAAAGAGATGTCAATTAGTCCCACTTCCCTGCTTTTCCCCCTTGCCAAAGGTACCCAGTCAGTAACTGAACCAAACGATCTAAACAGGTCTCAGGTTTAATCCTGTTAACCCCTAATAGAGCAACACTTTGATTTTTGAATGCCCATCTCTGTTTTCAAATAACTGCATGGCTTTGACTCTCCCTATCTCTGTAACGTTCTCCAACCCTATAAGCCTCTGAAATCTCTGCGCTCCCTGGTCCCCTGCACAATCCAATTTTGATCTCCCGACAACTGGCAGATCTGTCCTCAGTTGCTGAGGCTGTAGGGTCTGGAATTCTCTCCCTCAACCTCTTTGCCTTCCTGGTGTTCTTTAAGAATCTCCTAAAATCCTACTATTTTGACAATGCTTTTGGTTACCTATCTTAAGACGTCCTCGTGTGAATCAACATCAAGGTATGCCTGACAACACTCTTGCAAAATATTTCGGGTCATTTTCCACATTTAAAGGTTCTGTACAAATTCACCTTGTTTTTGGTTGGGGTGGGAGAAAGGGAATAATGCCCCGTATTTCCCCTGTGCTCCTGACCTGTATCTGGATTTTGAGACAGGGATCCGATTAAACTCTACAAGCTAAAGTTCTCCCATAAATATTGGTGAAGTGCTTAAATTTATTTCCATTGAATCTTTCCTGATAGCAACATGTGCTGGGGTTTACCTACTGAAATTGGGCACGGAGGCCCCTGCACTGACAAAAATTTAGATTGATGCTGTTGTTTGTCATCATGCCAGTCTCCCTTATTACAGAAGATGTGCAGATATGGAAATTTAAAGCCTGTCAGCCATTCTGTAAAAGCTATTGAGCCAACCCAACCCAATCATCCACGAGATAATGGGAATTGCAGATGCTGGAGAATCTGAGGTAACAAAGTATGGAGCTGGATGAACACAGCAGGCCAAGCAGCATCTTAGGAGCACTAAAGCTGACGTTTTCTGATGAAGGGTCTAGGCCCGAAACATCAGCATTTGTGCTCCTGAGATGCTGCTTGGCCTGCTGTGTTCATCCAGCTCCACACTTTGTTATCCCCAATCATCCATGTGTTTTCATTGCCTACTGCATTCATTGTGAGAACATTTATAGAGTGCTTTATGTTAGCTGTATCAAGATTGCACAAGGGTGACAGCAAAGGCCCAGATGCAGTGGCCATATTGAATCTACCAGTCCATCCTTCTGCAGAACATGTTGGTATGTTTTATAATTACATTTTTTAAAACTTCTTTTTTCCTAATTTAAAAATGAAAAGAGATTCTGAGAAGAGGATGCTTTTACGATCATAGCAATGACCCTCTTCCAATTTTTAACATCTCGTTGCATTTGCAGTCACACCCATGCCTTAAATCTTTTCCAACAGAGAGAACAAACTGTGTCAGGTCTTGTTGTGATGTTTGTTTTGAGCTTTCTGTGTGTGAATCCTATTCTATTTCCTTCTCTTCCTTCTCTCACACTCTTCTGTCTTAGCCACAGGGTATTTGCAGGGGAGGATGGTCACATGATAGACCCACTTCCCGTTTGCAGTATTACCTCTCTGTTGTGGGACATCCCAGCTGACAGGCACAATCAGGGGCAAATCCCCGAATTTATTCCTCTAATTCAGAATGAACTGCTGAACGGCCATTAATTGGTCATCCAAAGCTTGACAGGATGAATCAGGACTGGAGACAAGTGGAAATTTCTGTTTCACCTCTCTCAGCCTGCTGAAAACCACAAAATTCAACCCCAGAAACTCAGCAAAAGTTCCTTTCCCCGAAGTGTACCATTTCACTAAGAAAATGGCTCCTGCTGAAGCCACGTGAGGAAGAGGAGGGGACTGAAACCTCTCATGCACATTCAGAGACTATTGCTACTAAATTGCTCATCATCAGTTTACTGATTGCAGAAGTCAGTCTATTGTTCTCATCTATTTTCTCTGGAGCACATACTAGCTCATTCTTAAAGGGACCATTGCTTACAGCATTTTCAGTTGCAGTGTTTGATGTGAGGTGTAAAACTGGACAATCAAAGGCTCAGAGCTGTGATCTTTTGTTACCTTCAGGCAATGCTGGACGGGGTGAATGGAGAATCAGTTCGAAAGAAAAATGAAGAGGAAGTACCGACTGTACATAGAATGATTCCCTTTGGAAGAAAGATTTATGAATTTTATAATGCTCCAATTGTCAAGTTCTGGTTTCACACGGTAAGCAACAGAATGAAAACTTGATTTCAGACTGTTCAATAACAGGCGCTTCTCACATTGATAGGTAATGACAATCCCTTGGCAACAGTCATGGCCCAGGTGCATGGAGGTTTTTGAAGGGATCATTAATCTAAAGTAACATAAGATGGTCAATTAAAATCAAATCTAATTGATCGCCATTTATGCAGAGGATGTGACTGACTAACCGACTGTTAATAATTGGCAGTATTTCAAGTACGATAAATGTCAATCACACTGTATTATGTTAAAATCCACCTTCCTCAACTGGCTACATTCGATCAGTTATTCTCAAAGTTAACAATTTTATTTTAAAGTCATTTACAGGAGGCTGCCATCATTGATCAGGCCAGCATTCACTAGCTACCCTGGTTATCCTTTGAAAAATCCTTAAGGAGCAATCTGTTTGAACCACTGTAGTCCACATGGTATAAGTGGGCCCACAGTATGGCTAAGGAAGAAAGTGCAGGATTTTGATTCCATTAACACATCAAGGTGAATCACAGAGAAGAGGTATATGCTGCAATTCAGTGGAAGAGTTAGGAGAGATGAAGGAGCATGCATTTGAAAAGATAACCTTTATAGGCATAAAGAATGGGAGCAAAGGTGAATAATTCTATAGATAGAGTGTAAAGCTAATCTGGAAACAGGACTGGCTCAGAAAACAAAACAGAAGGAAAAAGGGTCGTGAGCTATACTTGCTACAAAGGACATACATTCAGATTTAAGGACCTGTTCTCTGCAAATAAAAGGAATATGTTCAAGCCTCGTGCCTTTTCTGAATGACCAGGGAGCTTAAGACTGTACTTCACTGTTATTGGCAGCAACTCCGAGTCAACTCACCAACCAATTTGCATTTTTTCACGTTTGAAACTTGACATTTGTGAGAGTGACTGCACTTGACATTAAGGCCCAATTTCACCGAGTGTGACATCAAGGAAACCTCGAAAATCTAGTTGGCCCGGAGCAAGCCTTTTAGTGATTAGTATTATGTCTGGCACCAGGGAAAATAATATTGCTTGTTGGAAGTCAGTCAGTTTAGCTTCAGGACATGTCTGTAGGAGTTCATCAGGATAATGTCCTAGGCCCAACCATCTTCACCTGCTTCATCAATAACCTTCCCTCCTTCATAGGGTCCGAAGTAAAGATGTTCCCAGATGATTGCACAATGTTCAGCGCCATTCGCAACTCCTCAGATACTGAAGTGGTCTATGTCCAAATTCAGCAAGAGCTGAAGTATCTAAGTTTATGCTGGCAAGTAGCAAGTAACTTTAATTACATACAAGGGCCAGGCAATGACTATCTCCATCAAAAGAAATTCTAACCAGTGGATCAGTTGTTAACACTGCCTGCTCACAGCGCCAGGGACCCGGTTTCAATTCTGGTCTTAAGTGAGTCCGTGCATAGGTTTCTCCCACAGTCCAAAGATCTGCAGGTTATGTGGATTGGCCATGCAAAATTTCCCATAGTGTCCAGGGATGTGTAAGTTAGGTGGATTTGCCATGGGAACTGCAAGGATAGGGAGGGGGGTGAGTCTTGTGGGTGGGGTGCTCTTCAGAGAGTTGGTGTGGACTTGTTGGGCCAAATGGCCTGTTTTCACACTGTGTGGATTCTATGAAATCTTGACATTAAATGAAATCACAATTGCAGAATCCCACACTATTTATGTCATGGACATTACCATTAACCAGAAACTGAACTGGACTTACCATAGAAATACTGAATAGAACAGAATACCCTTTATTGTCATACATACTCCATTGTAGAAGTACAGTGAAACATTTTACAATGGCTGCCTCTTTTACCACCATCCTGGTTGCAAGTACCTAGGCACAAATCTTGGATACACAAGAGGCATAAAAAGTATTTTCATTACTTTACATAGTTTAAAAGATGAGTTATAAATAAGATGTTCTTAAAGGATTGACATTACAATCGGGCAAAAAGTCTCAAATAAACATTACACTGTAGCAGCCACCATTCAGCGCAGGGCCTCACTACATGGCCTGACTGTCCATGCCAGACCCCAGTCCAATACTCATCCACACTCTACTCCATGCCCCAGTCCTCTCGGTCCCAGCACTCAGCCACTCCAAAGTAAGGCCTAGGAGTGTCTCCTCAGGGCCGGTCTCTGCCCAGGACTCACTGCCCACGCTGTTCCAGGACTGTGCAGCTGATTGCCATCACTACTCTCAGACTCGCTGTTCATGTGCTGCTCTGGGACTCGCGGCTTGTGCTCTGTTCCGGAATTCGCTCTCCCTAACTGCTGCTGCTCCAGGATTTGCCTCCAGGGATAGAGAGAAAGGAAAAGAGACAAAAAAAAGAAAAAGAAAGAAAAAGAACAGGCAGGGCAGAGGAGATCTGGAAGGAGAATCTTACTCTGCTACCATCTGGCTTTAATGAAAGGAAAGATGGTGGGAGAGTGAGACTGTATCTACAGGAGTAAGTCAGTGAGTAACTCACCTCCTGACTCCTAAGGCCTGTCCGCAGGCAGAAATCAGGAGTGTGATGGAAAACTCCCCACTGTCCTGGATGAGTGCGGTGCAATAACACTCAAGAAGCATTACACCATCCAAGACAAAGCAGGTCACTTGATTAGCACCACAACCACAAAGATTACACCATCACCAAGTAGCACAGTGTGTACTATCGATAAATGTGCTACAGAAATTCACCAGAGCTCCTTAGACAGCATGTTCCAAACCTACAGTTATCTGGAAGATCAACAGCAGCAGATAAACACCAGCACTCGCAAACTCCCCTCTGAGTCACTCCTGGATCTGACTTGGAAATGTATCACCATTCCAGCAGTGTGGCTGTGTGAAGTTCCTGGAATTCCCTCCCTAACAGCACTGTGGGGGTACCTGCAGCATGTGTACTGCAACTGTTGAGGAGGCCAACTCATCACTATCTCCTTGAGGGCAACTAGGGGCAGGTAATAAATGCTGGCCCAGTAAGCGATGTCTGATCCTATGATTGGAGTGGGGGGCTGGGAAGGAGACAGCTATGACCCCAGACCATGAAAGGAATGCTTCTCATGGGCTGCCCACCCCCACCCAACTCCTAACACTACAGTCTCAAGCGAATAACAACTGAGAGCTTTGTGGACTAACTTTGAGGCCAGCCCCTTCCTCCAAGTGAGGAAGATTTCAATGCCATTTAAATGTCCTGAAAACCAGCCAGTACTTTGCTGATTATATTGTGTTTTCCATCAAACAGCTGGCATACTTTGGCTATCTGATGCTCTTCAACTATATTGTTTTGGTGAAGATGGAGCGATGGCCGTCAGTCCAAGAATGGATTGTCATTTCTTATATCTTCACACTCGGAATAGAGAAGATGCGAGAGGTAAGTTTTTGTGAACAGCATAATATAAAGTGTATCCTAGTTATCCATGTGTTTGCCACAAGCCTGTATCTACTATGGAAGAGATCTTGAGACAGGTGATCAAAAGAGGTGGGTTTTAAGCAGCATTTTAAAGAGAAAAAGACGGAGAGGTTTACAGAGGGAATTCCAGAGCAGAGTTGCTTTAGCTGGATATATGGCTGCCAGTGGTGGAGTGATATAGATTGAAGCTGGGAAAAGGCCATAATTAAAGGACTGCAGAGATGTTCAAGACTGGAAGACGTGGAGGAGATCACAGGGACAGGGAGAGGTGAGGGCATGAAAATGTATTAAACTCAAGGCCCACTATCTCTACTTTAATTCTTCACACTTTATTTACAGGTAATGAACAGAAGAGGTCATTGGAACCTCACACAGTATGGCAGGCGAAACACTAGCTTGATTGAATGCAGACAGAGATAGTTCCTAGATTGTTGAGGTTGTTAATTGTAAATTAATTCTACTTAATAGTAAGGGGGTATTAACTGGCTAGTAACTTGTGTTCATACTAACAAGAACAGACTGGCCCTCTTATGGCACAGTGGTAGTGCCCTGTCCTGGACTAGGAAGGCCTGGGTTCAAGTTCCACCCACGCCCACTACCACACCACCCCGACCCCGGTATGTAATAACATCTCTGAACAGGTTGGTTAAAAGATATTTTAAAGAATAAGAACAAGCTAAAACCTTGCTCATCCCTAATTGCCCTCAAACTGAGTGGCTTGTTAGGCTATTTTGCAAAGTAGTCACGAATCAACCACATTTCTGTGGATCTGAAGTCACATGTAGGCCACACCAGTTAAGGAGCGTAGATTTCCTTTGCTTAAGGGCACTAGTGAACCAGGTGGGTTTCTAACAACTGATTATAGCTCCAATGAACCAAGCTTTCAAGTCCAGGTTTATTTAATATTAATGCATTTACTCTGCAGGGAATTGAACTTGCGTTCTAGTGCCTTACTGCTACACCACCATCTCTCGCCATGTGCGCCCTCTTAGTTCGTAGAGCCATACACTGATGCAGCTCAACAATGCCTAACTTGTACTTATTCCTTTGGTCTTTTCACTGAGTTGATACACTAATTTGACTTGTTCAGATCCTGATGTCAGAGCCTGGGAAATTGTTGCAGAAGGTGAAGGTTTGGCTGCAGGAATACTGGAATATCACGGATCTCATGGCTATTCTGCTGTTTTCTGTTGGGATGGTGCTACGCCTGCAGGAGCAGCCGTACATGAGCTATGGCCGGGTTATCTACTGCGTCAACATCATTTACTGGTACATTCGCCTATTAGACATCTTCGGGGTCAACAAGTATCTGGGGCCTTATGTCATGATGATTGGAAAAATGGTAAGATGAATAAGCTACTTAATCAAAGCAAACTACTACAGGTGCAAGAAATCTGAAATAAAACACAGAAAGTGTTGGAAACACTCAGCAGATCAGGCAGCATCTGTAGAGAGAGGAGCGGAGTTGGTGCTTCAGGTCAATGATCTTTCATCAGAACTGGCACGAGTTAGAGATGTAATGGCTTTTAAGTAAGTACAGAGGCAGTGAAAGGGACTGGGTTGTGGAGGAATGGAAGAGAAAGTCTGTGATAGGATGGGAAGCAAAAGATACAATGGGCCAAGGTAAAAGGTCATAGGACAACAAGATAAAAGATTGGCTTGGTGAGGCATAAATTAAAACAGCAAAATTGTTATTGCCATCTGAAAGAATGAGGCAAACGGTTATGATCTGAGATGTTTGAAGTCAGTGCTGAGTCTGGAAGACTGCAGAGTGTGAAAGTGAAGAGTCAGGTGCTGTTCGTCAAGTTTACCATGAGCTCCAATGTAATAGTATAGGAAACCGAGGACAGATTTCGAATCGGGCTCAAAAACAACGAAACATTATCAAAACTATACTTACCAGAAAAAAATAAACTGAAACTAGTTTCCGTTCGAGACAGGAGAAAACTGAGTGGCGACTTGATCATTACAATTCTGAAGGGGATTCATAGGGATTATCATAGAAGACACTTCCACTTCTGAGAGAGACCAAAAGTAAGGACCATAATTATTCACCAATAAAATAAAAAGATAATTCAGGAGAAACATCTTCACCCAGGGAATGATGAGAAAGACACTGGCTGCCACCTGGTGTAGCTAAGATGAAGTACGTAGAACTAGTTAAGGGGAAGCTTGATAAAAGTGTGAGAGTGAAAGGAATAGAATATTCTACTAAGGGGTGAGCTGAGGTAAAATGGGAAGAGACTCATTTGGAGCAGGTACAACAGTGTAGAGCAATTAGGCTGAATGGCCTGTTTCTGTGCTGTAATTTCTATGTAACGATATAGATGCATGAGGCTTGAAAAATTTAAGACATTGTGTCCTTCCCTCAGAGAACCATAATATGTCAATAAAAGCCATGTTATTAAGATTTTTTGACTGATTTAACCGTTTATACACCCCAGAAAGTGTAGTTTGGAGCAAGTGCACTGCAAATTCACCAGAATTATGTCAAAGCTAAAGAATTATGAGGACTTGTTGCAAAAACAATGTCCATATTCCTTCAAGTTTAGAAAATTAAGGGTGATCAAATTAGAGTGTCAAAGATGAACAAAAGCAACCATAGAATCTCTACAGTGTGGAAGCAGGCCATTTGGCCCACCAAGTCCACATTGATGCTCTGAAGACTATCCCACCCAGACCCACATCCCAACCCTATCCCTGCATTCCCCATGTCTAAACCACCTAGCCTGCAGAGCTCTAGACACTGTGGGAATCTACCTAACCTGCATATCACTGGACTGTGGGAAGAAACCAGAGCAAACCCAAGCAGACATATGAAGAACATGCAAGCTTCACACAGACAGTTGCTCGAGGCTGGAATTCAATCTGGGTTCCTGGTTCTGTGAGGCAGCAGAGCTAACCACTGATCCACCATGCCGGCCCTAGTAGGGGACAGAACGGAAAATATAAATTTCTTCTGTTTGTACAGTCAAGAGCAAGGGGGCTCAACCTTTTTATAAATGTTTCTTCCACATGATAAAGGTATGACTAGCTGGCTCCTTTTTATTGCCCATTCCTGATTGCTCTTGAACTGTTTGGTTCTCTAGGCCACTTCAGAGTTAAGAATCAGCCACATCACTGTGAGTCTAAACTTAAGTGCAAGTAAGAATTGTACATGTCCTTCACCAAACAATATTAATGCACCAGATGGGTTTCTAAGACAATTGTTACCTGATCACCAGCCTTTTTAAAATTTCAAACTTCTATTCAATTCACACGTCATCCCCTGCCATAATGGGATTGAAACCATCTTCTCAGAGAATTAGCCTGCGGAGCAATCTGGCTTATCAGACTAATGACATTGCCACTGCCTCCCGTTAGATACAACAATCTGAACCCATCTCCCCAAAACATTAATCTGGGCCTCTGAATTACTAGTTCAGTGATATTACCACTACCATTCTAGTTAGCTAGTCTAGTCAGAAGTGATGTTCAGAAGCGCTTCAGTGCACAAATGGGAGTTAAAATCTGGAACTCTCTCCCTTAAAATGATGAATTAGAATTAATCCTTTTTGTCACATGTAACTCAAGCACAAAAGTACAGGAGTACAGTAAAAAGTTTACCATGTTGCCACACAGCGCCATCCTAGATACAAAGTACCTAGTTTCAAATCTTAGATACTAAAATAAATTAGGTACAAAAATAGAGAAATAAAGAAAAATCCCAGAAGTTCTATATTACAGTTCTTCATAGTAAAAATTAGAAAAGTAAATAAATAAAGTTATAAGAAAGACACTACAGGCCTTCTATAGCCAGCAGTCACTCCATGTTGAGGGTTTTTAAGATTTCAGAATTACAATTGTTAGATTTTTGATCTGACAATGGTTTGAAGTATTAGGGAGTAAAAGCAGGATAAGTGAATTAAAATGAAAATCAACCATGATCTCATTGAACAGTGGACAAGGTTTGAGAGTCTGAATAACATTCTCATGTTCTTGTATTCCGATCAGCCCTAAAAAGTGATTTCCAAATTATTGATTTTTTTTGGCAACTAAATTTTGATTCAGTGCCATGTTTTTCCATCAACAGTGTGCTTCATTTTTATAAATTGAATTTTAGATTCCCAAAGTGAATTCAGAAGGTCAATGAAATGGATTATCTTGCAAATAAAGAAAAACAGAACTTTTTTTCCATAACTAAACCCAAAAGAACTGTGGATGCTGTAAATCAGGAACAAAAACAAAGTTGCTGGAAAAGCTCAGCAGATCTGGCAGCGTCTGTGGAGCAGGAAACAGAGTTAACATTACGGGTCCGGTGACCCTTCCTTAGAACTTCCTCAGTTCCGAGGAAGGGTCACCGGACCCGAAACATTAACTCTGTTTTCTCCTCCACAGATGCTGCCAGACCTGCTGAGCTTTTCCAGCAACTTTTGTTTTTGTTTTTTTTCCATAACGTTTGCTTTCCTAATTAACTTATTTGTGAATAATTAAGGCTTCAATAGAACAGGTAGAGATAAAGTATTTCCTCTACTAAAGTATTAGTATAAAAGGTCATAATCTTAAAATTAGAGCTGATTTTGGGAAGCACTTCTTCACATCAAAGGTAGTGGAAATGTGAAACTCTGTCATCTAAAAGGCAGCAGAGGCAATGGAAAATTGCAAAACTAAGATAGTTAGATTTTTGTCACACCAGAATATTAGAGGTTACAGAATGAAGGTAAGTTGTAAAGCTAAGATACAGATCAGCCAGGATCTAATTAATGGTGGAACAGACTTGAGGGGCTGAATGGCCTTTGGGTGTTCCTATATAACTAACCTTGCCTTCCTTTATCTCACAGATGATTGACATGATGTATTTTGTGATCATCATGCTAGTGATATTAATGAGCTTCGGAGTAGCGCGACAAGCAATTCTTCACCCCAACGAAGACCCTTCCTGGAGGCTGGCGAGAAACATTTTCTACATGCCCTATTGGATGATCTACGGAGAAGTGTTTGCTGACCAGATTGATCGTGAGTGCACATGCATAATCATGGTTTGAGTGGGAGGACATGGGGCGTTTACAATACAAACTTATTCCAAAAGTCTCGAGCATGGGCCAGATTTCAGGAACTGTTGCAATACATCCATCTGAAACCCAACAGTGACAATTGAATCAGAAACCTTAAACTGCAGTTGGGAAAACAATATGGCCTGAAAGAAAAAGTATTTTTATTAACCTATTCAGAGTTGCTATCACACATCTTTGGACCAGGTGGGACTTAAACTGGGCCTCCTGGTGCAGTGATAGAGGCACTTTCAATACACCACAAAGGCCCTAAAATCAGATGGTTTCTTTATCGTTTGAGCTAAATCATTGTCCGATAGCGTCATTGGAACAGGTCAGATCCATACTTAAAACGAACTAGTGGCATCGTTGGCCCGCTGAGAACAACACACCTATTTGCATTAATATACTGCCTGCGGTGAGTATATTAACTCACTGGAGTTAATGAGCGATTAGCAAGCAAACTTTAATGTCGAGTCATGGATGGAGATAAAGATCAAAAGCTTGGCCAAAGAGTTATATTAAGAAGCATTTTCGAGAAGGGGACTGAGGCAGAGAGATTTCAGGAGAGTTTCTCGAGTTTTTGGCACAGGCTGCCGAAGACACCAACACCAACTGTGGAGCAATTAAAATTGAGGATGTGCAATATGTGGAAACTTGGAGCAGTGGATATATTTTAGAAAGTTTGAGGGCTGGAGGAAATCACAGAGAGAGGGAGGAGCAAAAACATGGAAAGATTTGAAAACAAGGATGACGGTAATAAATTCTATTCATTGGTTTCTTCTTAATAACCTCTTGAATGTACCACTGGCATATAGAATGGGCTAGTATGGCTCCAACTGCAATTTTAATCCTGCCTGAATCCCCTCTCCCCTCACACAGTGTTTCCGCTAAGCCACATAGCAGCGACGACCATCTATGTCAATTGGCATGCACTGAAGCCATTTCCACCATTGGCTTCCAGTTTCAGAAGCTGCTGTCTCACTTGGATTTAAGAGGTCTGTGCAGAAAAGAAATGAATTAGAGGGAAGATAGCCCATACAATAACCATAGGACAGGATCAAAAGGATTAAAATGTAATAAAATATTGTGTGGAAATTCCTTCAAGTACTACACAGAAGGCAAAGAGGTGCTATAACTGATGACAGGATTTGATAAAGTAGATTAATTTCCTCTGATGGGAGAGTGTGTAGTCATACCCACACAATTAAAGCTCATTCATTCAGGGTGATGACAGGAAGCACTTCTTCACACCAAGAGTAATGGAAATCTGAAACTCTCACCCCCTCAAAACAAGTACAGTGTGAAGTCTGATTGAAGGGATTGCGACAACAATTGATAAATGTATTAAGAGTTACAGAATCAAGGCAGGCAAAATGGAGTTAAGATACAGATTAACATAACCCATCAAAAGGCAGCAGCTGCAGAGAATAGACATGACGGGGTGAATAGTCTTCTGTGATTGAACCATAAGACCATAAGACATAGGAGTGGAAGTAAGGCCATTCGGCCCATCGAGTCCACTCCGCCATTTAAATCATGGCTGATGGACATTTCAACTCCACTTCCCTGCACTCTCCCCATAGCCTTTGATTCCTTGTGAGATCAAGAATTTATCAATCTCCGCCTTGAAGACATTTAACGAACCATTCTATAAGTAATCTCAAGAACATAAATGGACAAGAATGAAGCAATTGAAAATAAGAGCTTATGTTATTAACTCGTTATCAGTTGGTTTAAAGGTTTAGGATACGGACAGAAATACAAATTGTATGTTACTGGTTGGAATTGATATTTCTTCACACTAAGTTATATCTTTTTCTTTTGGCTTTTTCATATAGTTTGAAGTTATTTGTTCCAATTTAATATTTTGGTTTTTCCCCCCTTTATTATTTTACACCTTCCTTGCACTGTGAACTGTCAGCATGTTGGACTCGACATTCATCCAGTGAAAAGCTCATCATTATTTAGGTTGGTTGAATCACTTTTATGTTTTTCCCTGTTTAATATCCTATTTCATGAGGCACTTTTGGATTTTGATTTTGAATTTGAATCCATAAGCCCTGCTAGGACTGGAAAACATACCAAACTAATTGTGAGCTCTCGGGTCCTGAGTGGAGCAATGAAGATGTGACACATTTCATTTTTTTAACATGTTAGCCCAGCATAGAGGTAGCACTCTTCCATTCTGTAGTGCCTTTTGCAACTATAAGACATCCAAATGGAGTATATGCTGCAGTCAATTTGAACACCGCAATGACTGGATAGACTGTTGGCTTTTTTAAAGTGATGTTAGTAGAGGGATAAGTGGCAGTCAGTTCCCCAGGGAGAGCTTCCACAAAACCTGTCCTGAAGGTGTAACAGATTGTTAACTGATAGGCTTGATCTTCAAGTTGGAAGTTGTCCACTGGTCTAAAACATGTTCAAGTCAAACTATGATCAGAGATAATGGGAACTACAGATGCTGGAGAATCCAAGATAACAAAGTGTGGAGCTGGATGAACACAGCAGGCCAAGCAGCATCTCAGGAGCACAAAAGCTGACGTTTCGGGCCTAGACCCTTCTTCAAATCAAACTACCTCAGTTAGGTATGTGCAGGTTTTGACTAAATTGGCAGAAGTAAATAATTAGGCTCATATTTATTGCCCATTCCTCACCCCCTTGAAGGAGGTGGTAGTGAGCTGTCTTCTTGAACTAAAGCAGTTTTGTGAGACAGCAACCATGGGATGTTTTATACCCACCTGAGAGTTTTAGTGGCTTATTGAGCTTATAGAGAGTGATACATGTTGCAAAAGGAACACGGATCTCTGGGCACCCGATACTGGGAAGGATATTCTTAAGCTGGGGAGGATTCAGAAGAGATTTACCAGGAAGTTGCCAGGTTTGGCAGGATTGAGTTACCAAAAAGGGCTGGATAGGCTGGAACTGTTTTCACTGGAGCATAGGAGGTTGAGAAGCGACCTTACAGAAGTTTATAAATTAGTGAATTATATAGATAGGGTTAATGGTCATAGTGTTTTCCTCAGGATGGGAGATTTCAAGACTAGGGGGCACATTTTTAAGGTGAGAGGAGAGAGATTTAAAAAAGGCATGGGGGCAAAATTTTTACACAGAGGATGGTTTGCATCTGGAATATATTTTCTGAGGGAGTGGTGGATGTAGGTGCAATTACAACATTTAAAAGAATTTGGATAAGTATATGAATAGAAAAGGTTTGGAAGGATATGGGGAGGAGCAGGCATGTGGAACTAGTTTGGTTTGAGATCCTATTTGGCATTTCGGTTGAACTGAAGAGTCTGTTTCCATCCTGTATGACTCTATAACTGTCCTGCTCCTGTTCAGCATGAAGCTGACCCTCAAATGGTTAATCTGCCAACCCTCAAAACTGAATGGACGTTCTGAAGACAAAGTCAGTGGCTTTCCCAACCAGCAAGATGACCTTCATGACAAGGTGGCAGGAAACGGATTCAGATGATCTTATGTTGACTGAGGTATCAAAGAAAGAACAGATGGGATTGGAGACTTGGATTGGGGAAGTGGCTGCCAGAGAATGAGATTCTGCTCCCAACTCCTGAGAAGACATTTCTCATGGGAAGTAAGACTGGCATTTCAGCATTGGATTAGGCAGTGTTACATGTGGAGATGTATCTTCGATTCTTGAAAGTTCCAGGGCAGTGCCAGAGGACTGGGAACCCAACTGCCAATAGAAATGGGGAGTGTTGGCTATAATCACAGCTTGATCTTCCATGGATGAGGTGAGGGGTTTTTTTTTAATGCTAGAAGGTGATGACTGTCTCTTACTGACACACACAGGTCCCTATCCCTTCGGCCCAGCCCTTGTTCCATGAACCTCAGTAGAATCCAATGATGGAGATAATTGATGTGGAGCTCCCAGTCCTCACATTGGAATATGACACTTAGTCGCTGGCACAGGCAGTCTCCTCCAAGACACTCACTATTCTGACTTGGAAACGTGTTGCTGTTCTTTAATTGTTACTAGATGTAAATCCTGGAACTCGTTCACTAATAGCACTGTTGGAATCCCTACATCAACTGCCTGCTTTAGTTCAAGAAGGCACCACCACCTTCAAGGGAGTGAGGGATGGGCAATAAATATTGGCCAATTGTTAACTTCTTCCAATTTAGTCAACACCTGCACATACCCAACTGAGGTAGTTTGATTTGAACATGTTTTAGACCAGTGGATAACTTCCAACTTGAAGATCAAATCTATCAGTTAGCAATCTGTTACATCTTCAGTATAAACCACCATTTGATTTGTGTTGACTGTTGATTTGTTACAGACAAATGATCCTTTCATTACCTAAGCCATATCAAAGCCCTACTTCTCAGCCACACAGTAATATTGTACAATTCAAAAATGAGACTTTCCTTAGATTCAGTGTACTGATAAATTGATAGAAAGTTTGAATTAAGTTTGTTTCCAACATAAATTATATTCACAAAGGCCAAGTTGCAATGCAAATCAATGTTCTGACAAAACTCACGGGTTTCTTGAGAAACATTTTGGAAATCCATGTATCATATTTGTCAGAACTCTACTGTGTTGTCTTTTATTGCAAATTCCAATAGTTGTTTATGGAAACATATGCTTGAATTTTAATTTTGCAAGCAATCTCCTTTACTGATTTCATTTGCTGGACATTGAAAGGAAGGACTGTGGTGAGGGGGAGACAAATTTACAAAGTATTTAACCCTGTACAATCCCCACAATTTTAGTTCTTGTTATCTTTTGCCCCTCCCTTGCATTGTGGATCGTGAAGTAAGTATTCAATCTGATGAGAGGCTGAGTACATTGGGCCTAAATTCCCTGATGGTTAGAAGAATCAGTGGTAATCTCATTGAAACAAACAAAATTCTGAAGGGATTTGATGAGATAGATGCAGTTTAGAGATTTGTTTCCGCTAGTCCCTGAATCTAAAACACGGGCACACATTGTCAGGATAATGGGCCAACATTTTAGATTTGCGATAAGGAGAAATTACTTCACTGAAAGGGTGGCAAATCTTTGGAGTTCTTTATTTCAGTGGGTTTTGGAGACTTCATCACCGAAGGTTTAGATAGATATAGATCTTTGGTCTGTCGGGAATGGTAGGAATAAGGGGAGCAGATAGAAAACTGGAGAGTTCAAGATCAACCATAATAATATTCAATGGGGAAGCAGACAGCAGATAGGCTGAATGGTATACTCCTGCTCCTATTTCTTGTGTTCTCTTATGAGATGAGGAGGTGTGCAAGATGAGATGGGGTTGGATGCATGACAGAGAGAGGGGAGTAGTGTTTAGTTAGGACACTGCAACCATTATGGTATGGGACAGCCTCACTGGATTAATAGACATTTTCCTATCATTTTCATGTCTAGAAGTACAGCACTTTCTTTTCCTGTTCTCTTAACATTGAACCCTATAGCATATGGAAATTGATGCATTTTCCAGCTGTGTTTTAAAATAATCAGCATGGTAATATCCCACCTTTTTAAAAAGTCATCCTACTTTAAATTTTACTTTACAAATTAAGTATTCTTTTCGGTGGCAGATTGGAAATTTCACCTTCCTTCAAACTTGTATAATGAGTATATCTTAGTGAGAGATTTAATTCAAGCTTTCAAAATCATGACATCCTGGGACAGTAAATAAGGAGGAACTGTTTCCATTTGCAAGACAGCCATTAACTGAAGGACATTCATTTAATATAATCTGCAAACTAACCAGAGGAAGTGGGGAGACAGAGAGATTTGTTTTAAGTTATATTTGTGAAATGAACTGCCTGAAAGAGCAGTGGAAGCATTTTAAACAATAACATTCCAAAGGGAATTATTTCAGAAAAGCAAATTACAGGGCTATTTGGAGAGGACAAGGGGAAATGACTAACTGTGAAACTTATAAAAAGCACGCACAGGCATAAAGGATTGAATGACTGTCTTTTCTGGCATATGATACAATGAAGGTTGAATGGTTGCAGTGATGAAAGCAAATCACTGAGGTTATTGCGGGGAATATCTATCTCATGGTTCCTGTGTTTTACAGTGCAAGTTATGGTTTTAGAAAATGAGTTTTAGTGTTGGGAATTGAAGTCTTTAACTGAAGAAAATAACATGAACGCAATGAATGCAAACGTAGTGTCTATTACCCTCAAAGGGCTAGGCCCACTTGGCATTAAGAGATTACTATCTGAGAAGGTAAGGGTAAAGGAAGTAATTACATTGCTGGTATTTAGAAATTGCCAGAACACTCGAAGAAATTGCAGTTCAAAACGTTGCCAGGTTTAGTTTAATAAAGTCACAAATAGAAAGGTAAAATCATAAAATAGCATGTGGATTTACTTAGCTGCAAAGCTGGAGACATGACATCTGCCTTGTAAAGCAGTGTAGTTCAAACAGCTGCTTTTGTTTTGGGATTTCAGAGCTACATTTATTCAAAACCATTCGATAAACACTGAAAGCTTGTAAAACCCACTCCATTCATAAGACCATTGAAGAAATTGAAAATAAGTGATAACTAAATCGAAAATCAGTTTAACTACAAACCAAGCAGGTTAAATCATCATGGAGGTAAATGGAGCTGAGGAAGGTCCTCTGCTTTCAACTTCTTTAGGTGTTTGCTGGGAGCGTTTTCAGTTGTAATTGTGTGATTTGCAGCTTCCGGAGATAGGTTAGTCAAAGTAAATGACCTGCACTGTAAGCAGATTAAAACACTGACTTCATCATTGACCATGTGAAAACTGAATGAGGCTTAATCTCAGCTTTAGTCTTGTGAGGAACATAAACTAGTGGGGGAATCCACTGTGGGCCAAATATCATATTAGAAAAGGAACTAACCAGTTGAGTTGGTTGGATGCATTGGAAAAATAACCAGAGCAAAAGACTGAGACCTCCATTGTCAAGAGTAGGTAAATAAAAGTTCTTTCTGAGAATAGATGGAGCTGAGAACTGTAACGTGCTTAGGGGTGGTCTCCACAGAATTAAATAACTTTGATTGATGTGTTTTCTAAAGATTTCTTGGGGATCTAAGAAGTAAACATGACTGCATAACATAGGTAGTTATAAACCATATTGTTAAGTTAATAGTGCTTATTTTGTTTGATTATTCGAGAGACAAAAACATTTGTTTTGCTTAAAAATAGTGAAGTTGTGTGGCTCAATTCTTTCTTTTTAAATGCTGGTAGATCTTAACTCTATCATAGCAGTAGAGAGGTAGTTTCGTAGAAAGATTGCAGGAATGAGGGATGCCAGTTATTTGGATAGACTGGAGATGCTGGATAAAAACAGAGAGTGCTGGAAATACTCAGCAGGTCTAGCACCATCTGTGGAGAGAGAAATAGAGTTAGAATTTCACATCAATAACCTTCCAACAAAATTTTGAACTGGAAAGGCTCAGATTGTACTGTTTGAAGTGTTTGGCTAAAGAACCACAGGCATCACAGGCAAAAACATTCCTATGCATTGGTTAGTATTTGGAATGTACTATTTGTGGGAATATAGGAAAACGCCAGCGATTGGGACTAATTGTAGAACTCTATGGAACAGCCAGTACAGAAATGATGGGCTGACTGGCTGCCTTTTTTACTTAGAATAATTGCTTAGAAAAAAATAAGGAAGGAGATTTGTAGACATGCACTTATTAATTTTTGAAACGGAGGTTCCACTGGTGAGGACAACCAGCAGAGCTGGAATGTAATGGTATTACATGAGATTACTTAATGGTTAACCTACTTTTCTGCTTATGTTTCTGCCCCCTCCACTCTGTGTGTACAATGGGCCCTCTTATCTTTATGCTGCTGTAGAAAAAGATATGCTGTCAAAGAATGTCAAATTTCAAGTGGAGGAACAATGTATACCTGTGCTCCTTTTCCTTTTCTGTATAAATTGTTGCTTCCTTTGAAATCTTGTGTCTGTCTGATGGAGTGCAATTTGGAAATCTTTGATACCAAAGTCCCCATCATAAACAATTCTCAACTCCTGCACCACCAAGAAACTGTTCTATCGCTGTTTTCCACACAAAAGTTAAACTATCAGTGGCAAACTACTGCAGTAACAGGCTGTATAACACATGAAGTGCTCGCAGCAATCTTCATCCTGTTATTATGTCTTTTCTATTTCTTTTAGCTCCGTGTGGGGCTGGTTTGACAGAAGATGGTAAACCTCTGCCACCTTGCATAACTGGAGCATGGATCATTCCAGCTATAATGGCCTGTTATCTCTTAGTTGCAAATATTCTGTTGGTGAATCTCCTCATAGCGGTGTTCAAGTGAGTATTGAGCATGCAAAAAGAAGTATCATTCAGAGACAAAAAAAGTTAGATTAATAGGGATGTAAAGGAATTCCTTCAACATTAGCCTCAAAATTTCTTTAGCAATTTTTTTTCCCATCTCCACGCATTCTTGGTGGAGTCAGAGTCCATGCAAGGGTGCATTTCCATCCAGCAGCAGCAGGCTGTGAATTTTATATATTTATGTTGGAAAACTGGATATTCCTTAGGCAACTCCGCTCACCACCACCCCTCCCCCACCCCAGTACCCCCACCCGTCGCTTACACCACCACAACCAGGCAGAGTCCAGAGCCCTAAAATGGTCCTATAATAGCAGATTGGCAGCTACTGATGTTCCTTTCCCTTCTCCATCACCCTAGCATCAAGCTGCTGGGATGTGATGTTCACAGGCCATCCTGTAGATAGGACCCACAACAACGTTCTAACAACCACGCCCCAGCAGGTCATTTAATTGTTCAGAATGCTGCAGAGGGCTTCTCCTTTCTGAAGTACCCTTGAGGTCTCCCATCAGCCTCGGAGCTGTCTGCCAGAGATCCCTCGGAAAACTCCTTATCACCTCCATATTCCCTGGTCCACCCACTCTCCTTAATTTGTCAAGGCTCCCATGGTGGGTTTTGATTGGCCGTATTCCGGATAGATGGCACCTGATCTCACAGCACAGACACTTCCATGTTCCTGATTGGGATTTGAGGTGGATAATTTGGTATCACAAGGGGCATCCCAAAACATCTCACAGCAAAGTGGGGTTACTGTTAAAACATCTGTACAGCAAGATTGAAGCAATGTCGGAACAAGCAGATCATTTGTTTTTGTAATGTCAATGGAGGGATTGATATTGGTCAGGACCACTGGGAACAAGTCCCTGAAATGATTGCCATGGGATTCCCATTGTCTATTATGGTGTAGACGGAGCAGATTTGGGTGGGGAGGTGGATGGGTGTTGAGCTGAAATAGGCTAGGTGTCATTATTGGCACATTTCATAGAGGATTTCTCACTGTGAGCCCTAGTAAGTTTTCTGGTGCAAACTTGCCAAACTCACCTCATTAACTATGTACTAAGACCCCATGGAGCTCCACTGCCATATTCTCCCACTTGGTGCAGGCAGGACATCCCACAATTCATGGTATTGGTGCCTTCTTTAAAGCTCAGCTGGTCAAGTGCTGGCAGGCCAAAGCAGGTTTGTTTTATCTGCCCCTGGAAAAATCAGACAGAGGGTAATTGGCCCCTCTTTTGCTGACAGGTGGTCCTGTTGAAGGGGGGCAAGTTGGTGGTGCATGCAGCCATGCCGTGGATATTGCCCTAAGATGTTGGTGACTGATGGAGATCTGAAGGAGCAAGCAATGAGTTGGAGTCAGCACTTTACCTTTTATGGCAGAAATTGACACTTGCGTAGTTTCTCTGTGGTGAGTGGGAGAATAGGAAACTGCATAATGAGGCAAGCTGATGTGATATTAAGGACATAACCCGAAACGTCAGCTTTTGTGCCCCTGAGATGCTACTTGGCCTGCTGTGTTCATCCAGCTCCACACTTTGTTACCGCTGCTGATCTCGTGATTTTCCAACTTTTTGCAAATACCCGCATATTTGGATCATAGAATCTCTACAGTGTGGAAACAGGCCCTTTGGCCCAACAAGTCCACACTGAACTGCAAAGCATCCCACCCAGACACACCCTGCTATAACCCACGTAATCTACATATCCCTGAGCACTATGGACAATTTATCATGGCCAATCCACCTAACATGCACATATTTGGACTGTGGGAGGAAACTGGAGCACCTGGAGGAAACCCATGCAGAAACGGGGACAATGTGCAAACTCCACATAAACAGTCGCCTAAGGGTGGAATTGAACCCAGGCCCTTGGTGCTGTGAGGCAGCAGTGCTAACCACTGTGCCACCATGCCACCCATGGGCATGAAAAGATTCTACCCAGGGTCTCAGTTTAACTTCAAAACTGAAAGACGGTACCTCCAACAGTACAGTACTCCCTCATTAATGCATTATGTGTTTCAGCCTAAATTATGCACTGATGTCACTGGAATGGGACTGGAACACACAACCTCAGATTCAGAGCACAGAGTGCTACCGTATAATATGCCTTTACATAACTTCACAAAAAGACATCTGAATAGAATCCTCAAACTTGATGACCTTCACTTCCACAGTGGGGGTCAGCCCTGGGAATCCACATTTCACATAATTGTTGAAGTGTTTATGTTGGGACGATAAGTGATGCACTTTGGCTATGGAGAAAGTTTATTTTTTGCAACTGAACAGAAATGAATACAGCATCAGGATATAGTAAAAAAGATAGAAAGATACTTTTGTCATCCCATTCATCCCCATTTCATCAAGACCATTCAAACCATTGTGCTTGTTCTTAGAATCTGCTATTTGATGAGTCTCACTTCTCTGCGTTTTCCTCATAACTTTGTGAATGGCTCCCTTATGATATTTATCCAATTCCTTTTTGTAAATTACCATTGAATCTGTCAACTGCCTGTTCAGGCAGACTTGTATAAAAATACCATCCTTATCTCCATCAGGTTATTTTGCCAATAATCGTAAATCTATGGCCCTATTGTCACCAACCATCCTAGCACTGGAAATAGTTTCTCCTTACATGTTCTGTCAAGACCCACTATTTCCACAGCTACAGAAAGCAGAACAAATCAACAACAAACTCTACAGTTATCCTTTCCAAACTGTATAATTTTGGCACCCATTTAGTTTTGGCCTATAATCATTAAAACTGGATTGATAATGTCGGAAGGTTCAACCAAACAAAGATAAGGCCATCACTCCGTCAAGTTGTACTAAACATGCACTTTGACCCCATGGGTGACAGTGTACCATTGTACCACTGGGCTTTTTTTAAAACTTCTTCCTTCTTCTCCAGTCCCTTGAACATGAAAGATTGAAGGATCATCTTATTGTCTAAGAATGATTGAAAGGCTTGATACCATAGATAAACTACTTCATTTGGTAAAGGAAGTTCAGATCCAGCGGGCAGATGTTAGAATTAGAGACAGGCTGTTTAGAAGAGATGTTAGGAAGCAGTTCTTCACACGAACCTTAGTGGAAATCTGAAGTTCTCACCCGAAGATTTTGTTGAGGCTGGCGGTCAAGTGAAAATTTCAGACTAGGCATGGGTTTTTCTGGTTTGATAAAATTTTAAGAATTAGGAAACCAGGGCAGTTGGATCGAGTTAAAATATTGTTCAAGTATTATCTAATGGAATGGCAGAATAAGGTCAAGGGCTGAATGACCTCTTTTTCACTTCCCATGTACTGATAAATCCCTTTAGCATTTATTTTCGCTCCATTGGGGTACTCAATTGGCTATCCACTTTCCACACAATGAAACTTAAATGAAATAAAACAAAATGAAACTTAATTCTTGCCAGTGGCTCTTGTTTATTTGCAGTTTGCTAAAAACTTTGCCTCTTGACAAGATACTCTGTGAAAGAAGCCGGTTTATCTTAGCAGACTGAATAAGGAAGCCCCAGCTTTGTTTTACATTGTGCCTCATTTCTGTTTTCTAATTCCTTCTAACCTTTGCAGCAACACATTTTTTGAAGTGAAATCGATTTCGAACCAAGTTTGGAAGTTTCAAAGGTACCAGCTGATTATGACCTTCCACGAGAGACCTGTCCTGCCTCCTCCATTAATCACTTTCAGTCACATGACCATGGTCTGCCAACTCATTTGCTGCCGCTGGAGGAAGCAGGAGACTGAACAGGAGGATAAAGATTATGGACTTAGTAAGTAACTTCTGTACCAGGAGTGGCGGTTCCGGTGCCAGGACTCCTGTTTTTGCTGAGCCAATCCACTTTGGTAACAAGTGGAAACAGCAACCAGAACACAATTCATTGTGGCTTTAGAATGCGCTGTGGGCAGACAAAATCCCAGCCCAGCATGGGATCTTGGATACTTTAAAGTGAGATCATGTCTTAAGGCTAAAGCTACAGTTTGGTTTCCAACAACTCTGGTGGACACATGCATAGGAAAGAAATGGATGTGTGAGGTGATCCGATAGATAGAGATTTCTTTAAAACCACAATGTTAGATTTGGAAGTGAAACTTGCTACCATAAGGGTTGGTTGAGGTGAATAGTATACATGTATTTAGGGGGAATGTGACTCAAAACATGTAGGAGAAATGGGTAGAAAGAGTCGCTGGTAGGATGAGATGAAGTGGCATGGGAGAATGCTCATGTGTAACAAAGTCATTGTCAGAAACAAGGTGGGCCGAATGGCCTGTTTTGTCTTGTAAAATTCTGTTACATTTTATGAATAGCCATGGATTTTTGAGGTCAGATTTTTCATTCCAATGGCCTGTTTTAGGATGCTAACGGAAAAAAAGTATTTTTTTGTGGTCTTATGAATGGAATAAAAGTATTTAAAAAGAACCAGCAGAATACCATGGCAGAATAAAATGAGCTAATTTTAAAATGTGCCCAACTAAAGTAATATATTTTTATTAGGCTACTTATGGTGATGCCCACAATTCTGGACTAGCACAGTGATGATTGATAGGTTAATTTATCCAATCACTAATGTTAGTGACTGGGATTGATTTAACACACAACTTGTGTTTTGTAACAATACTATTTATGCTCTTCACTGAAAAACAATATACTGCTTTTATCTGAAGTTTTTGCTGTCTTTTCAGTGTTGAGTTCTGTTGACGATAATTCACTGTTTAAACAGATGCTATTTACTGAGATAGATTCTGTTTACTGTTGACTCCATTTACTGTTAAATAAATTGTTTGCTATGAATTCTGCCCTAAGTATTACCCTGCCTCCAATTCACTGGGTGACACTAGTGGCATTAAACTTTTAATAGGCCATTTAACTTATTAATGAGTATACACATTTTTGCAATAAGACTCATTAATTACACTCCTTTCTTTTTCCCTTATCCTTCTTTTCATCAGAACTCTTCATCACTGAAGATGAACTAAAGAAGCTGCATGACTTTGAGGAGCAGTGCATAGAGGAGTATTTTCGAGAAAAGGATGATATGTTCAACTCTTCAAATGATGAGAGAATCAGGGTCACTGCTGAACGGTGTGTTATTTATTGCTATTTTTACTGTCATATCTTAAAAGATCATTTTAGTTCAGGTTTGGTGGTATTTCAGAGCTGTGTATATATGTTCAGGATGAGGCGGGTTAATCAAGCTCTTGATCCTGATCATAATCCTGCCCTTGATCCTAAACGTGTCCCTGTTCCTGATCATAATCCTGCTCTAAATCCTGATCTTGTCCCTGTTACTGATGCTGATTATAATCCTGCTCTAGATCCTGATCTTGTTCCTGTTCCTGATCCTCATTTCAGTTCTGTTCTAGACCGTGATCCTGTTACTAATCAATCCCACTTCCCTGTCCGTAGTGCTGCAACTCTTTCGCCTTCAAATATTTATTCAAATTCCTTTTGGAAAGTTATTGTTGAGTCTGTATCCCCTACCCTTTCAGGCAGTACAATCCACATCATGACAACTTTGTTTGCCATTATCACCCCTTCAATTCAGGTTCGTTCGCTGCTCCTTTGCAGCGGAGGCTGTTGATTTAAAATGAATCTAGTGGGGCTAGGATGAAGGATTCATCAGTAGAGTTATGTTCAGTGTCTGCTCCATTTTCTCTTGAGCAGAGTCGACAACATGTCGATGAGGCTGGAAGAAGTGAATGAGAGGGAACACTTCATGAAGGCATCCCTGCAGACCATGGACGTCAGGCTGGCACAGCTGGAGGAGGTGACAGGACGCATTGCATCAGCCTTGGAAAAGCTGGTTGGCATGGACAAGGGAGAGGCAGGCAAGGTGAGATCCAGGACCTCCTCGGACTGCACAGACGCGGCTTACATCCTGAGGCAGTGCAGCTTCAACAGCCAAGAAGGCAACAACTACAAACTCCCAGAGTGTGGGGAGCAGGCTGGAGAGGAGCCCGTGTCGCCCACATCGCCCACCATCACACCGAGGATGAGGAGCCACTCCTTCTACTTGGTGAGCCCCAAGCCGCAGGTCGGGATGGAGCAGAATGAGTTCCCCTTCAAGGAGAGGTCCCTGAGCTTACAGAGGACCAGCAGCTCGCAAATGATGGCCGTGGTGAAGGAGCTGAGACCTGGGCCACCTCCTGACCCTGACCCTGCCCCAGCTTCAGCAGCTGCTCCCCCAGATGGGAAAAGGCCGTCGTCTTGTATCGACATCTATGTCTCGGCCACTGAGAAGGAGGAGGAGGAGGAGGAAGAGGAGATGGTGGAGAGTTCCCTGAAGGTGCCCACCGGGCTTGGGCCATCTGAAATGATGGTGGTCATGCTTGGCAGCCAGGGCTCTTCTCTGGTGTCCAGCCAGTGGCCAGAGGGGAGTGGGACATACGAGGAGATGTTTATCTCAGATGGCCTGGTGACAGTCCCAGAGAGTGTGCAGACAGCCGAATGCCTACAGCAGTGGGAGACTGACCCTCCCATGTATCACACGCTAGAGCGCTCCAAGAGCAGCCGCTACCTGGCTGCCTCCAGCACCTACACGGACGACTCGCCGATGGTCAAGTCGCACAGCTTCGTCTTCCCGTCGCGGGGTTATTACGGCTGCTGCCTGGGAGTTCCCGTCAAAACGACCGAGTACACCAGCATCACCGACTGCATCGACACCCGCTGCGTGTCCGCCCCGCCACTCGGCATCGAGCACCCGCACTTGCCCGGCGGCACGGCCAGACTGCACTCGGGCAGCCTGGACGAGGTGTGCACCTCTCACCCGGAGAGAGAGGCCGAGCTGAGCCACCCGAACTCGGAGAACGAGGAGGGCGAGGGCGATGTCCGGCCTCCTGCAGCGGAGCCGCTCTGCAACAGCAACAGCGGCGGCGTCCTGCTGTACGGCCCAGACAGCGCATCGCCCCTCTCCCGGCTGGGCAGAGCGAACAGCTACACCGCCTCGGAGCCCAACGCGCTGGGCTCGCACGCCCGGAAGAGCTGCTCCATCAGCGACAAACTGGACACCCAGTGGAACTCCCTCCGCATTGAAACTCCCGGCCAGCGCAGCCGCCCCCCCAAGCCGGATGAGGCCATCTCCCTCAAGACTCTGTCGAGGACGACGGCTTTTCGAAGTTTTGACAGTAGCAAACACCACAGCTTCACATAATTGTCGCTGCCTCCTCTCTTCTTGTATTGTGGATCGAAATGTGTGCTTGTTTCCCACCCTGTGAGATTCATTGGCGCCTAAATGGTGTCCTGTTGGCCACCACCATAACTGTGTGTGTGTTTAAACACTACCTAAGTATGTGTATACCGTTGGCACAGTGTACTTCCTTGTCCTGATATTAAAGGAACCGGGTCACCATGTGGGGCAGTGGAACAATAAACCTCTGGTCATCCAGGGTGTTGGCAGGGGTGCCAATTCCCTTAGCATTACTGTCACTACACCATACAACGCTTTTCACTGTATTTGTAATACACGTTACAATAGATTAATTGAATCCAATCCATGTCAGATGCTGGCAGCAGCAAGGAATCACCCTTCTGCCTCCCCTGTGTCTGAGGGGCTGCCTTCAACAGTGACAGGTTATTTAAACGTTTCAGAAGTCAGGCCACAGAATCATACATTTATAGCACAAGGGGGAGGTTATTCGACGCACCATCTAGAGCTGTAGAGACATACAGCACAGAAGCAGACCTTTCAGTCCAACTGGTCCATGCCGGCCAGATATCCGAAATTCATCAAATCCCATTTGCCAGCATCTCTTTAAACCTTTTCTATTCCCGTACCCATCCAGTTGCATTTTAAATGTTGTAATTGTACCAGCCTCCACCTCTTCCTCTGGCAGCTCATTCCACACACACACACACCACTCTCTGCATGAAAAAGACACCCCTTAGGTCTCTTTTGTATCTTTCCCCTCTCACCTTAAACCTATGACCTCTAGTTTTGGACTCAGCTCCACTGGGAAAAAGATGTTGGCAATCTGTGGCGTCTCTTTGAAAGAATTATCCAGTGAATTCCATTCCCCCCCCCCCACTCATTCCCCCATTTTGCATTTCCTGCATTTTTAAAAATTATTTGCTGGTGTTTATCCAGTTCCCTTTTGAAATTTCTATTGAATCTGCTTCCAAGCAGCACATTCCAAATGACAATCACTTGCTACAGATAATTATGTGTAAATTTTGCCTCCTTGCTTTGGCTGTTTTCCCAATCACCTTGAACTTTTTGAATCTTCTGTCACTGGGAATAGTTTTTCCTCATTAACTCCAAATCTTTCATTATATTGAATACCTTGTCTCAACCATCTTTGTTCAACAGAGAGAAATCTCTGTTTCCCTGGTTTTCAAAGGCCCTAATGATACTGCTAACATCAAATGAAAATTTTAGAACTGAGTTTTTTTGTTATTTTTGGGTAAAGTCTATTAAAGGTTATAGATCGAAAGTGAGTGGGTGGAGTTAAAATGCAGATCAGCCATGACCAAACTGATTGACAGAATAGGTGCAAGGGGCCAAATGGTCTCCTACTCTTACTACAGCCCTGTGGTTCCACGTCTGAAACGGGTTTAAAACTTTTTTAATTAAGCCTATTTTTCTAATCAACCTGTTCACAGTTGTTACACACCTCTGAAGCAGGGGGGACTAGAACCCAGGTTTGTTTGTCTAGGGGCAGGAATGCTACCACTGCACTACAGGAGCCCACTGAAGCTGATTTAAGGAGTAGGTAGATAAATGTTTCACATGATTTACAATAATCTTTAGTTCTGTAGGATTGGCTCATGTTCAGACAGGAGTAACAAGTAGTAGAATGATGGCAGGCCTTCTTCAGAGTTTTTCACATGTAGATATCATAGAAGGAGCTGACCCAGCCTAAACTCCAGATGATGTGGCCCCCTTAATTCATTTTTGAAAGAATAAAATGAAAGGACTGTAAGTAAACGTGACCACAATGCAGTGAGTAAAACAGCACAAAGGAAGAAATCATTTTGATACCAAGCAAAGGTGACTTTTATCTTAACTGCTGTTTGTTAATATTTGATAGCCTTTTGAAGAAGGATTGTACAGTATTTTTAAAAATAATTTGCAAGCATCTGTCGTTTTGTGATTCTGAGTCCAATTATTCATCAAGTGAGTAACGTTTATATGGTTGCTAAAAATCTATTTGCTAGCTCTTATTTTAAAAGCATGTATGCTGTTGCAATAAAGATGTAAATAATAGTGTTCATCCATTTGGCCCAGACTTGAGATTAAGACTCTAGCATTGCAAGCATTTAAAAAAAGGCTGGATTTCACCAAAATGTATCAGGCTTAATAGATAAAAGTTAGTGGTTATCATGGACAAATGCTACATGTTCCAAATGCCCATGGCTGATAGCCAAAGCAATGAGTTTTGGTTCTTTTAGAACTTACTGTCCAAGTTAGTTAGATCTCAAGGGCTGAGCCCACAGGCCTTGCAAAACACTTAAGCACATTGGTTTTAAAAGACGATGTTTTGAAGAATCATAGAATCATACAACACTGATGGTGGCCATTCAACCCATCTTCCCTGTGCTGGCTGTTGAAAAGAGCTATTCAAACAGTCCTATTGAACTTTCTTTTCCCATAATCCTATGAATGGTACCCTTTAACTATTTAACCAATTCGCTTTTTGTAAGTTACTAGTGAAAAAAGTGTTTACTAATTTTTTTTTGCCAATACTATTAAATCTGTGTCTTCTAGTTACTGAGCTTCCTGCCACTGGCCACCGTTTAACAGATTATTCAGGAACATTTACTATTCAGAGCTAAAATTCAAACGGAACCCCCAGAAATGCCAATCAGGTCTTCAACACTCTGCACACTTATACATGTGCAAATCAGCAGTCTTGCATTGCCTGTGTCTAGTGAAGTAGATTTGTTAAAGTCCAAATATGACCCCACTCATGTGATGACTTAATTTAGTATAACAAAATACCATATTCTCTTACTGATAGCAAATACATTAATCAAAGCATACAAAGATGTTGTAAACTTGAAGTGCAATATTTACCTGCTATGATGCCAAAACCCACAGGTTAAACCGTCATTTTGACACAATAGTACAAACGCAATGGGTATTTCGGTCCAAATGAACAGGTCAATCCGGTATTTGTCACTAAATTTCGCTCAGCTTTTTGCCAACATCAGGTATCTTGGATGTTCTCACAGTTCAATGTAAAATCAAGGGGAGTGTTTATTTTAAAACATTAGACCCCTTAATACTAT
Organism: Stegostoma tigrinum; assembly: GCF_030684315.1. Classification (NCBI taxonomy): domain Eukaryota; kingdom Metazoa; phylum Chordata; class Chondrichthyes; order Orectolobiformes; family Stegostomatidae; genus Stegostoma; species Stegostoma tigrinum. Next base: position 28,746,679 of record NC_081356.1, on the reverse strand, counting down.
TGCCCTTGACAACCCCAGGGAAATCATTGATCTTAATGGTAATGTAATCACAAGCGAAGTTTGGAAAAAGGTTCTTTAAAAACAGTTCTGGTTCTTCAGGCTGAGAGTTATGAATCTATGCTCTAGTTGTATAATAAAATTTTTAAAAATTACTTCATGAAAATTATAAGTCGTTATGTGAGATTATCTCTATTCATCAACTAGATAATAAAGTGTGAAGCTGGATGAACACAGCAGGACAAGCAGCATCTTAGGAGCACAAAAGCTGACATTTTGGGCCTGGTCCCATTATCTCTCATCAACTAGATAATGATCACCTCAGCTGAGAGTGACTCTCCTTCCATTCAGCAGAATGACTGTAAAATCTGTGGGAACAAATCCACAATATATGCTTTAAAGAAAATGTTATGTCATTATTGCAGTAGATAGTGTTAATGCCAATTAAAGGGAAAGATTTTACATCCAATATTTTGTCTCTATCTTTCTTTTTCTAATGCCTTTGTTTTCCTCATCTCATCATTGATGAAGTTGAATGAAGGTCTCATCAGAAACAGATTTGATTTCTTCATTACAAAAAAAAGGGGACGAATGAGGCAGAAATAACTTGAAATTGTTGATTTACAATCCCCTGATAAGGTAGGAATTCTGGATGTTGAGTTTCTGCTTTGGATACAATCAAGAAATTGAACTTGAAATGTGTTGGCTCAGTAACATTTCAAATCTTCATTAAAATTCATTTGCATAATTACAATCATAAAATTGTCCATGAACCAGTGGAATCAAAGAGTCTAATAAAATTTTATTACTTTTTATTTTATCCCCATTAAAATCTATTACTTGAGATACGTAAGAGTGGTAACCAGTGCAGTTTTATTTTACAAAGTTGAAAATAGATTTATCATAAAAATAAATATTTTAATAAGGGTGTCCAAAAATGAGTAACCCAAATTAAAATTGCTGAAAATAAATTGAAGAAAATGAAACTTAACCACTTAAACCATTTGATCGGTATTAACGTGAAATGAGTTCTATGTCATATAAGTAATGCCACTTTGAGCTTCAAGGAATAGGAATTCTATCTTGTTTGATTCTGCAAGCTGCTGAAGCCAGAACAGCCTGCTAGTTTAGATGTTCCAGATCAGTTCCTACTGGTTGTGTTACATAGCACTCGCTTATCAAGGTGCAGCAGTGTAAAAAATGAAGTGGTGGAGAAACTCAGCAGATCTGGTAGCATCTGTGGAGAGAAGAACAGAGTTAACGCTTCAGGTCCAATATGGATTTTGAGAACTGAAGATGTTCCCTACTGAAATGTTTATACATAATACTTTCATTTTTAGTCCTTATTATACATACCATATTGGTCAGTTTCCTTTCCTTTAGGTATTTCTTCATGGAAAGAGGGCACCACTGGCAAGTCCAGCATTGATGTCCATCCTGTATTAGTTTCCCTTGAACTGAGTGACTACTATATCATTTCAGAGATAGTTAAGAGGCAACAATATTGCTGTGAGTCTGAAATCAGGCCAGATTTGGTATGAGCAGCAGTCTTCCTTCCCTCAAGAACATTAGTGGGTTTTTACAGCAATCGATGATAATTTCATGGTAATAATAGCAGAATTATGAATTGAGGTTAAATTAATTCAAATTTAAATTCCACCAGTTGCCATGACAGGATTCAAATCTGTGTGCCCAGAGCATTAGCTTTAGCCTCGGGATTATTTATCCAATGACATTACCACTGCACTACTATCGCCTCTTCTGAATGAATACTTTTGATATGAAAACATTCTAAATTGTGCTTCCTGGCAGTAAGAAACTGAATGCAATTTGAAGAGCCTTCTTGAACCAGTGAAATTTGCAACATTGAACTGAGGACATGGGGAAGGGGAGTTGCTGACTATTTTTGGGGTGGGAAACAATCAGGGTGAATAGAATCTTTAATCTGTGTAAAAGATTGTGGAAATTATGAGCAAACGTAGTGTTGCCACTGCTGCTCTACAATTCAAATTCCTTCCTCGTTTGTACTGATTTGGCCAAGTGCGGTGGAATCCAAGGTCAAGACTAGTAGAAATTTACAAGTTAAACTGGAGTAATGAAAATTCTTTTTTGCAGTAAATTCCTCCCTTTCTTATGGGATTGCTACAATTCTCTGCTACAGATTAATTATTTCAGTCTAAACATAGGACCCACCAGACGCAGTGCTGCTTGGGAGTAGATCCTCATTATATTCAGTTATGCATGGTGATTGTGATTCAGATACCATAGCATTGTGAGCAGGACAGCACAACATGAATCTATTGACTATGAAAGCTAAGAGGACTTAACCTTACAGCAACATTTTGCACAGTCTCACTTATTTAAATTATGGTCACCCTGTTAGACAAAGGATGTTATTAATGTAGAAAGGGTTCAGAAAAGATTTACAAGGACGTTGCTGGGATTGGAAGGTTTGAGCTATCGGGAAAGGCTGAATAGGCAGAAGCTGAATAGGCTGAGGGTGACTTTATAGAGATTTATAAAATCTTGAGGAGCATAGTTAAGGTAAATATTCAAGGTCTTTTTCCTAGGTTAGGGGAGTCCAACACTAGAGGGCATAGGTTTACGGTGAGATGGGAAAGATTTAAAAGGGATCTGAGGGGCAACTTTTTTCATACAGTGGGTGGTGTTTATAAGGAACAAACTACTAGAGGAAGTGGTAGAAGTGAGTACAATTACAATATTTACCAGACATTTGGACAGATAACGGATAGAGATAGTGGGAACTGCGGATGCTGGAGAATCTGAGATAACAAGGTGTAGAGCTGGATGAACACAGCAGCATCAGAGGAGCAGAAAGACTGATGTTTTGGGCCTAGACCCTTCTTCAGAACTTGGCTAGGCCCGAAACATCAGTCTTCCTGCTCCTCTGATGCTGCTTGGCCTGTTGTGTTCATCCAGCTCTACACCTTGTTATCTCAGGTAATGGATAGGAAAGGTTTGAAGGCATATGGGCCAAATACAGGTAAATGGGACTGAATTAGTTGGGCTAAAGGGTCTATTTCCATGCTGGATAAATCTATGTCTCTAATCAGCGGGTGGTTGTGTGCAGTAGAAGTTTATGTATGTATGTACAGACCCATATGCATATGCACATGTGAATAATGGAGAAGTTTATGGAGGAAATTCCAGAGTTTTGGACCAAGGAAACAAAATCCAGGTCCAACAATCACAGACTGATTAAAATTGAGGATGCACGAGAAGCCAGAATTTGAGAACCAGAGAATTTTTGGAGTGCTGTGGGACTGGAGAAAGTTACAGAGATAGAATTATTTAAATGAACATTAAGGAAGGAGGATTTTCAGTCCACAGAGGGGCAGAGGAATTTCAATGCAGAATTTGAATTTAAAAAGCATTGGTAACAAGAACTTTTCTCACGAGTCTGTGGAAGCAAGCAATTTGGAAAAAAAAACACGTCAGTTGCTGTGGATGTTTACATCCTCACAAGACTCTTTCAAGTTACAGTGTTCATGCAAATTTTAAGATGTATTATTGTTTAGTTCAGAATGAAAACATTAGGCCAGATTTTCGTAGGAGTGTAATCACAGTCATATTGCATCTACTTTTTTTTTCCCATTAAGACATAAGACATACAATTCAGGCAGGAGATCCCAATCACAGCTACTTCAAAAATGCAGACCTCACCTTAAATCCAACAGTGTTCTTCAGAATAACTGGGCAGGACAGTATACATTTTTCACAATGGAAGTTATCCCATTATGTGATTTAAATGTCCCACAGCACAGACAGCCACTTTCATAGCTCCTGTGAAAGGTAAGTATGTAAGCAAAGTGTGAGATCTTGGGGTGCAAAGTAGTGTCCGTATCTCTAGCCAGGGGACCCAGATGCAAATCTGACCTTTCCCAGACATGTATCGTAAAATCCCTGAACATATTGAATCAATCTTTGATTATAAGGTAAGTATGGGGTTAGGGTGCCAATTGAGTTCAGTGCCAGCTGGGGTGGAATCACAGAATCCCTACAGTGAAAGCTGGCCATTTGGCCCATCAAATCCATACCCACCATCTGAAGAGCATTCCACCCAGACCCATCCTCCTATCCTATCACCTGGCATTTCCCGTGGCTAATCCTTCTAACCTACACATCCCTGGACACTATGGGAAATTTAGCATGGCCAATCCACCTAGCCTGCATGTCTTTGGACTGTGAGAGGAAATCAGAATACCTGGAGGAAACCCACACAGACAAGGGGAGAATGTGCAAGCTCTGTACAGACAGTTGCCCAAGGGTGGAATCAAGCCTGGTTCCCTGGTGCTGTGAGGCAGCCATGCTAACCACTGAGGACCATGCTGCCCAAAACCCGAATGCCAGGAGGGCAAGGTGGGTCCATTGCCAGATACACTGTGAAGCATTTTGGGGTGGGGCAGGGTAGGGGGTAGTGGCAGGTTTTGGATCAATGGAGAGAATTTTGGTATGCTGTGTCCAGCAAGTTGGAGGTGAATTGTTGTTTCTGGCAGTGTAAGAAGGGAGTTAGGCATGGTTGCCAGGGAGAATGGATTTTTGGGTCCAGAAGGGGTGGAAAGGTGTTGAGTCCAGTGGTGGGTTGGGTTTGAGAAGGTCCTGATCAGGAGAGGAGGTGTTGGTTGAGCTGGTTTAAGGGATCTTGGTGAGATATGTTTGGAGATACTGAATGTTGAGTTGGAGGTTCAGTTTAATAGTTAGTGGAGAGTTATACTAGGTCTTTCACCTTATAACATTTTCCGGGTAGCTATTTACCTTCCAAATTGTCTAATTTAAATGGATACTTTTGAGGGTCCTACATGAGGGAAGTTGCCCATAAGGGTGTACAATTTCACAGCCAATTGCCTCATCACCATCGTGGATTCCACAGGTTTCTGATGGGCAACCTCCATCTACGTTACAGAAATGACTCCTTGGCCATTGGAAGATCTCAGGCCATTTATATTTTTATTAAAACAAATAATTAAAAGGCAATTAAAAGTAAGGGAATGGAACGCTTTGCCTGCAACGGTAGTAGATTTGCCAACTTTAGGTACATTTAAGTCGTCATTGGATAAGCATATGGACGTACATGGAATAGTGTAGGTAAGATGGGCTTCAGATCGTTATGACAGGTTGGCACTACATCGAGGGCTGAAGGGCCTGTACTGTGCTGTAATGTTCTATGTTCTATGTTCTATATGTGGCTGGGTGTCAAATATAACAGTACTCCTGTGAAGCACCTTCTATGTTTCAAACAGGAGACAGAAAACTTGTTGTAATCATTGCCATGAATGTTATACATAACTTTCAAAATTCTTTGAACTCTGTAAACAAATAAACAGTTGCCCCCATTACTTATTAAAGCCGTTTTTGAATACTTCCTGGAAATATTCAGTTCAAATCTTAGTTATTTCATTTAAACTTAGTTAACCTCAAAGGCCAATCTAAATTCACACATAACTGAATCCTCAGTAGATTGATTATCTGAGTGTGTAAATATAGTAGATGCTGATATTACAGAATCATTAAGCAAAAAGGAATGTACAGAGAACATTCAGCCCAATGTTCCTGTATTGGCTTTTTGAAACAGCTTTCCAAATAGTCCCACTTCACTTCTTCTTTTCCCACAGCACTGATTATTATCCCCCTTCAAGTCACAATTCCACATTTGAAAGTTACTACTATTTTGAATCTGCTTCTGCCATCCTTTCAAGCAACACTTGTAGAAAAATCATTCATGTCATCGCCTTTGTGTTCTTAAGGCCTATGACCTTAAATTTGTGTGGTCCAGATAGGAAGCTTCCTGCTACCAAAAACAATTTCACTCAGGATCAATCCCATCTTTTATCAATGCATCATTATCAATAAGTTTGATTACCAATTAACAGTCACTAATACGTTTTCAATCCTAAGTATTTGGTTAATAAGAGTAGGACATAATAAAGAACAATAAAATAATGATCCAATTCATTTCAACGTTCTATCCTGGGTAATTTATTGGAATAAATATGTCAACTATTTTTAAAGAAAAAACTTAAAGTATAACTTGAAAAAAACTACAATTGCCCTGATATAAAAATTTTACTTCCATGTTAATGTTATCTATATGTCACTAATTGGATATCTCTTAGAAAGGGTGATGGATCATTTTGGTCATCATTTTGTAAGATTCCATAATTCTATGCAATGTATTTGGTACTTGCTGGAAAGTTCTGGTGATAGGACATTCTCCCCAATGACTTTGACAGTCTCCTCAGGAAACCACACAACCAGATCCACCCTCCCCTTAACCACAGCGTGGTGAGGATGCTAAGTGCTGACCACTTCCTGATGGACTTGTAGTCAAAGGTGATTTTCTTTGCAAATTTCTCTACGAAGGACAGGTGATAGGGAATGGTCCAACTACTGGGAGTGTTCTGTGGCAATGAGGCCAGTCCCATCCTTCACAACCCGAGGGACAGGTAGAACCTCAGTACATAGCGACACTTGGTGTTTGCGCACTTAGGGTCTATGCACAGCTTGATGCAGCCGCACACAGAGGCGGCCATCAGGATGAGGGCAGCATTGGGCATGTTCTTTCCCATCTTATCTCGAGCTTTATACCTGGTGTCCGTCCAGACATGGTCTATTTTAGACCTCCAGATGAAATGGAAGCTAGCTCGAGTGACTGCAATGACACAGTTTCTGGGAATGGGCCAGACTCAGGCCATGTACAACAAAAGATAATACCTGACACCTGATGACCTGGGTTTTTATCCACAATGGAGAGGGAGTGGTGCTCCCAAAAGACCAGTTTCTGCTTCATCTTGGCAATGCATTCCTCCCAAGATTTTGCACATGCTGCAGCCCCTCCAAACCATATTCCCAGCATCTTTAGGTAATCTGTCCTGTTGGTGAAGGGGAAAAAGGGTGGGTCAATAGACGTTGCATATTTGGAGGGTGCTGACGAAGGAGCCTTGATCAGTTACTGCAGTGCATCTTGCAGATGGTAAATGCTTCTGCCACGGTACACTGATGCTTGAGTGAAAATTGAAAGTGGTGGATCCAGTGCTGATCAAATGGGCTGCTGTATCTTGAAGAGGTTTGAGCATTTTGTGTGTTGTTGGGCCTGCTGTCATTCAGGCAAGTGGACGCTATTCTATCACATTTGTATCTTATGTAGAGAAACTGAAGTGATGATCTACAATGGAAAGCACCATGATTAAATGTAGTTATAATATGAGGCATGTCAATAGCCTCCTCCACCCACTAGCTAAAATAAAAGGAATAGATTTTCATCTCAATCAGCCATCTGTTAATCTAATGTGGAGGTTAGTTCACTGGCAGTATTTAAAGAAGTGGTGGATAAAGTTTTGAAATATTGGTGAGTTAAAGGATATGATGAGCTGACACGAAGGAGCAGTTAAGGCCTGGGGCAACTCAGCTGTCAACTTGTTGAATCGTGGTCAAACTTGAGGGACTATGTTTAAACCACATAAATTGAATAGGAGCACAAACCATTAAGGTAAAGAAACTTTGGATTAAGAGTCATGGGCACCTCTTGCAAAGTAACAGCCACCGATGTCACATCTATGTTATTGACGACATTCTTCACCTTAATTTGACAATGTATGAACGTCATTGTCAGCCAAAATTCACTTCAGATTGAATCAACAGCAATGTTACTGGAGTAACTTTACACAAAATGAACAAAATACTGTACGATCAAATCATAGAATGGGTACAACATATGAGGCGATTCTGCCAATTGTGCTTGTGCTAGCTCTCACTCTTTGCAAACCCAGTTTAGCTAATCCCAAGTTTTCACCATTTTCCCATATCCCTGTAAAGATTTGCTCCTTAGATAACAAACAGCACTGGATCCAGCACCCTTTCGCAAGCCAGAACTGAATCTACTTGCACCACATTCTCAGGCAGCACATTCCAGATCCTAACCACTGACTACATAAAAACAACTTCCCTCATTCTAATCAGTGTCCTCTGGTTCTCTAACCTTCCAACACAGGGAACACTTTCTCCCTATATCCCTACCCAGACCCTTCATGATTTTGAACATGTCTGTAAATTTCCTTTTAACCCTCTATTCTCCAAGGACAACTGTCTGATCTTTTCCAATCTATGTAATCAAAATTCCTCGTTTGTAGATCTATTCCCATGAAACCTGTCAGCACTGCCTCTCCTCCCTTCACACCCTTCATAAACTGTGGTTCCTAGAACTAGACACAATACTCCAGCTGAGGCCTAATGTGTTTTACACAGATTTATCATAACTTCCTTACTTTGAACTCCATGCCCTATTTATAAAGCCTGGAGACAAGAAATTTTTTAATCATTTTAGTTAATACTTTCAAACTGTGCTGCCATTTTCAATTATTTGTGTGTATTATTTATATAGTCAGGTCATTCTGCTCCTGCATGCACTTTATACTTGTAGCCTTTACATTGTCTCTCCACATACTTCCCACCAAAATTTTCTCTATGGTAAGTTCCATCTGTCACTTGTCTTCCCATGTCACTAACTTTTCTATTTTCTTTTGGAGTTTTAACACTATCCCCTCACAGTTCACAACATAAGTACTTGACATAAAGATACATCCCTTGCATTTCTGTAACACCTTCCATGACCTCAGGCCATCCCAGGGTCCTTTGCAGTCATTGAAGTGCTATTGAAGTATAATCATTGTAGGAAACATGGGACAATTTTCACACAGCAAGAACCCACAACCAGCCATATGATACTTATCATGTGTCCTGTGTTTTAGTTGTGTTGCTTTGGGCTGCAGGCCTCTCTTTAACATGGCAGTACTGGACCTTCCATTTTGCTTTGATTTATTATTGCCGCACGTACCTTGGTAGAGTGAAAAGTTTAGTTTTGTGTACAGTACCGGCAGATCATACCATACAAACAGCACAAACAGAGCAAGGAATGCAATGTTACGGCTGTAGAGAAGATGCACAGAGTGAGATCGACATTAAATTTAAAATTTGAGAGGCCCATTCAGAAATCTAATAACAGTGGGGAAGAAGCTGTTCTTGAATCTGTTGGTTTGTGTGCTTAAGCTTTTATATCTTTGCCTGACGGAAGAAGTCATTGGAAGAGATTATAACCGAGGTGGGAGGGGAGGTGGTGAGGTTTGATGTTGTTGGCTGCCTTTCCGAGGCAGCGAGCAGTATAAATAGAGTCAACAGTTGGGAGGTTGGCTTGCGTGATGAACTGGTCTGTGTTCACATCTCTTTCTAGTTTCTTATGGTCTTGGGCAGAGCAGTTGCCATAGCAAGCTGTGATGCAAGCAGATAGAATGCTTTCTATAGTGCATTTATAAAAATAGATTATTTACAGATATGCCAAATTTCTTTAGCCTCCTAAGGAAGTAGAGGCGTTGTTGTGCTTTCTTGACCTTGGTATCAACATGGGTGGACCAGGACAGATTTGGTGATCCTCACTCCTAAGAGGTTGACACTCTGGACTATCTCCAACTCAGCTCCATTGATGTTGACAGGGGTATATCCACCACCTTGCTTCCGGAAGTCAATGATCAGCTCTTTCGTTTTTCTGACGTTGAAGGAGAGACCTGATAACAAGGTTAGTATTTTATTCAAAAGAATCCAATAGTGCGGCGCTCCCCCAACACTGTGCTAGGATTGTCAATCGGGGTCAATACATGAAAAGAAAATTGTGTATCTTTGTTGTGCATGTTGATCAGAGTGGGACAGGGTTAATCTTCCCCTAACCTGTGCTAGCATGTTCCTTAGTTGTTTACCAGCCAGTTGTGAATTTGCCTTCCTTCTCAGCATGCCTACTGTGTTGTAGATACTACAAATATAGCGTTTCCCTTGAAAGCGGTTTTGTTCTTCTGTTAGCTACAGCCGAGAACAATTAGTCGGCTCACTCTGTACCCAATCCATTCAGCTGGTTTAAATTCTGACATAAACAATTGCTTATTAAATGTTAATCTTCCACTGTTCCTGTCCACAGATACTACATATCCACAAAAAAATCTGTGACTGTCACGCAAGAGGTTTAGTCTTGTGTCATGTGCAACCAGACAATTAATAAATCCTTGTTTTTCCATGCTTTTAATGAAGAAATTGACTTGTTTTCCAAAAGCTTTGTTCCCCAAATTTTAGAGCCTGAGGTTCAATTGCAGTTCATGGAAGAGGACGTCTTGTTCCCTGAGACTGCTCAATAACAACATGCCCTCATTGAACTATTACATACTGACCACGTTTCACACCCACTTCTATTTAAACGGGATAAGACTTGAAGCCGAGTTAAATAAGTGGCCAAATCGCCCAACCCAACATTTTTAAAAATTGTGCTTATTTCTGGGACTTCCCATTGCAAGCTAACTAAGCTTTCTTTCAAAATAAAAAGTGTAAAATACGCGTTGTGGAGTCTGTTTATCTTCAGCTCCTGGTCGCTTTAAAAAGCGTTCGCTGCACCGACAGACTTATTACATAAATTCTCTCCAATTAGCACTAGGAGAGATAACGGACAGAGTGTGGGATCCACACACAAAATCCAGGCTCCTGACTCTGGGATTACATGTTGATAATAAAGTTAGTGCTGTGATTGCTCCTTTCACTGTCCCTTCAAAACAGGGTTATGATTTATAAAAACACGCATTGGTGTCGCATTTCTACCGACTTTTTTGTGCACCCCTATAAGGCGCTTTGTCCATGTAAATACTGAATAGATTAGATTATTGCTGCATTGGTTGTGATTCGGTTTTGTGTGTTTACATTTGATGTTTGTACACTCCCAGCACGTTGGTTGATTCTGTTCAAGCAAACAAGAGTTTGCAGCTGTTTGCTCTGTTTCGCAACTCATGTCAGTGGTAAAATGTGACATAACACCAGTTATCTCAAAGTGAGGCGTTTTGCGTTAGAACTGTAAACAAGAGGGTAATGTTCCTCAAGTTTTGCAAGGTCTCTATTATATAAAGAGCCCGTGTGTGAACCGGCCACAGCTGCTGCTTGTGATTTTTCAGTCAGAAATGACACTATCTTAAAAGGGCAATGTCAAATTCTCCTCGTGAAAGGGAGATTCGATGGAGGTGTTCATTCAATGAAGGGTTTTTACAGAGTAAGTGTGGAGGAATTGTTTTCAATGGCAAGATTCAGAAATCAGTTATAGATTTAAACTAATTAGTAAAGTAACAGAGTTTGAGTCTGCATTCAAGCTAACGAGTTGTGTGATCTGGAGTGCATTACCTGAAAGGGCAGTTTTAACCTTGATATTAAAGTTCGATGAGGAAGGGTTCAGTGGTGCACTGTCTTGATTTGATTCATTGTTGTCGCATGTGCCAGGATACAGTAGAAGTATTGTCTTGCATGCCAACCAGACAAATCATACCTTACATAAGTACATCAGAGGAGGAGAACAGAATGCAGAATATAAAAACCGAAAGAACTGCAGATACTGTTGATCAGAGACAAAACTAGAAATTGCTGAAAAAGCTAAGTAAGCCTGTCAGCATCTGCGGAGAGAAATCAAACTTAACAGTTCGGGTTGAGTGACCCTTCCCCAGAATGCAGAATATAGCGTTACAGATACAGAGAAAGTGCAGAGAAAGATCAACTCTAATATATGACAGGTCTATTCATTAGTCTGATAACAGTGTAGCATCCCTACCCCATGGACTGGGAGGCCTGGGCTCAGGTCCACCTGCTCCGACTGTGTGCAGTAACAGTTTTGACCGGGTTGATTAGAAAATAGGTCAAATTCGATATGGGTGGAGGGTTCTTTTAGCGCCGTAGTAGTGTCCAGGCCGAGGTTCAAGTCTCACCTACTCCAGAGTGTTCAGTAACATCTCTGAACATATTGATTAGAAAATGTCTCAAATTCAATAAATAAATAAGGCGAGAAAATTTACCAGACTATGGGTCAGTGAGACTAATTAAAAACTGTTTAAAAGATCCAGCATAGACATAATTGGCCAAATGGTGTAAGAGTGTTAGGATGACAGTCACATTCCCCGAGCTTAAGCATGACTAAAACTGAAGCTGCAGCATTGGGAGCTGCTGGACACCAAGATGATGCACAATGAACACACCCGGAGTAACTGTTTCCAGCTCAAGCAACTTTGAATGGAAGTTGAGCTGGAGACTGTGCAACACATAATGCAACATCAAGGAACGGGAAACTTACCTGGGCACTTTCCTCCAGGAAGCAGCCACTGTCCTCAGAGTAGGTCATTAAAACTAGTCCTGTGATCAGGAACAGAAGCGTGTTCGCAGGTGAGGAAGATATGGGGACCGAAGAGGAGCTTCCAGCCTTCAGTTGACCAGCAGTTACAAGTTCCTTGCAAGCTGTGTGAAAAAGAATGGGGTCTGCATGCAGGATGAGCAAATTGACCACAACACCTTAGTACATTCAAGTGGAGAGAGGAAATGGGAACCTAGGAGGCAGTAAAATTAGGGAGATAAAAACTTCGCTGCAGCTGTGAGCATGAGGCCTGAAGGCTGTGTTGCCTACCTGGTACCAGGATTAGGGTCAATTCCTCAGGGCTGGAGAGTAACTGCAAGCTATTAATCCCAGAATTATCCCTTGAACCGTAGTAAAACATGAAATGAGTGAATAAAATCAAGGAATTACATGTATGGCGCAAAGATTGATCTGGGAGAAATGGATTTCAATTTGTGGCACAATGGCACCACTACTGGAGTAGAAGGAAGCTGTACCAGTCAAATGGGCTCAAACTGAACAGTGCTGAGAACAACTGTGCTGGCTAAATCACATAACTAGGGCTGTAGCAAGGAATTTCAACTAATTGATGGAGGTGTGATTTGGAAGGAGATACATAGGCTTACAAAGTGGAACGAGCGTGGTGAGAGCAAGGATCAGAAAGTAAGTTTCCCATTTAAATAATTACCTCGTGGAATCAGCGGCCTCCATTTTTGAGCAGCAGCGGGAGCAGTGAGAGCGAGGACCACTGGGCTGCCAGGAAGGTGAGTTCTTCATTTCAGCAGCGGAGCTGAGTGGGAGCAGTCAAATTGTGCTCTGGGAAGGTGAACGAACTGATATATTTGGGCTGTGGAATGGGTGGCCAAAAGGCAGAGAAAAAGCAGGAAGGCAATGCAGGTGTCCCCCGCGGTCATCTCCCTCCAAAACAGGTGTACCGTTTTGGATACTGTTGGGGGAGATGGCTCACCAGGGGAAGGCAGCAGTAGCCAGGCTCATGGCACCGTGGCTGGCTCTGCTGTACAGAAGGGCGGGAAAAAGAGTGGAAGGGTGATAGTCATAGGGAATTCCATTGTAAGGGGAGTAGATAGGCAGTTCTGTGGTTGAAAATGAGACTCCCAAATGGTATGTTGCCTCCCAGGTACATGGGTCAGGGATGTCTCAGATCAAGTGCAGGACATTTTGAAGGGGGAGGGTGAGCAATCAGCTGTCCTGGTATAATTAGGCACCAACGATATCAGTAATAAATGGGATGAGGTTCTACAAGCAGAATTTTGGAAGTTAGGAGCCAAGTTAAAAAGTAGGACCTCAGAGGTAGTAATCTCAGGGTAGCTACCAGTGCCATGTCTAGTCAGAGTATAAATGAAAGAATAGGCAGGACAAATGAGTGGATTCAGACATGGTGCAGGAGGGAGGGGCTCAGATTTTTGGGACTTTGGGATCAGTTCTGGGTGACATGGGACTATTACAAATTGGATGGTCTACACCTGGGCAGGACTGGAACCAATGTCCTAAGAGGTGTTTTTGCTAATGCTGTCGGGGACGGTTTCAATTAATGTGGCGGGGGAATGGGAACCAAATGAGGAGGTTAGTGGAGAGTCAGGAGGTAGTAATTAAATCCTGTAAGGGACTAGATAATGAAGTCAGTATGACAAACGGGAAGAGTAGGCAGAGAGCAGATGATGAACGCAAAGGGACAGGATTGAGGTGCATTTGTTTTAATGTGAGAAGTGTAGTAGGTAAGGCAGATGAACTTAGTGCTTAGTGCCTGGGAGTATGATGTTATTGCTATTACTGAGACTTGGTTGACGAAAGGGCAAGATTGGCAACTAAATATCCCAGGATATAGATGCTTCAGGTAGGATAGAGACAGAGGTAAAAGGGGTGGAGGAGTTGCATTACTGGTCAAAGAGGATATCACAGCTGTGCTGAAGGAGGGCACTATGGAGGACACGAGCAGTGAGGCAATGTGGGCAGAGCACAGAAATAGGAAGGGTGCAGTAACAACATTGGGGCTGTACTGCAGGCCTCCCAACAGCAAGCGTGAGACAGAGGTGCAAATATGTAGACAGATTATGGAAAGATGTAGGAGCAACAGGGTGGTGGTGATGGGAGATTTTAATTTTCCCAACATTGACTAGGATTCACTTAGTGTTAGGAGTTTAGATGGAGCAGAATTTGTAAGGAGCATCCAGGAGGGTTTTCTAGAGCAGGATGTAAATAGTCCAACTCAGGAGGGAGCCATACTGGACCTGGTGTTGGGGGAATGAGCCCGGCCAGGTGGTTGAAGTTTCATTAGGGGACTATTTTGGGAATAGTGATCACAATTCTGTAAGTTTTACAATATTCGTGGACAAAGTTGAGAGTGAGCCTAAAGGAAGAGTGCTGAACTCGGGGAAGGCCTGCTATAGCAAAATTCGGCAGGAACTGGGGAATATGGATTGGGAGCAGCTGTTTGAGGGTAAATCCACATTTGATATGTGGGAGGCTTTTAAAGAGAGATTGATTAGAGGTCTACAAAATCATGAGAGGTACAGACAGAGTGGATAGCAAGAAGCTTTTTCCCAGAGTGGGGGTCTCAATTACTAGGGGGTCACGATTTCAAGGTGAGAGGGGAAAAGTTTAAAGGAGACATGCGTGGAAAGTTCTTTATGCAGAAGGTGGTGGGTGCTTGGAACATGTTGCCAGCGGAGGTGATAGAGGCAGGCACAGTAGCATCATTTAAGATGTACGTAGACAGATACATGAATGGGCAGGGAGCAGAGACTTACAGATCCTTGGAAAATAGGTGACACGTTTAGATAGAGGATCTGGATTGGTGCAGGCTTGGAGGGCCGATGGGCCTGTTCCTGTGGTGTGATTTTCTTTTTTCTTTTGAAATGGTGGCATTGAGGGGCAACTGTTTTGATAAAGATACCTAGAGTAGGACTGGAAGGACAGAGTGTACTAGCATTAAAAAAATCTGCAAATGATGCCAAAGAAGGAAAATGATAAAAACACAAAATCAATGGCTGTTTACTTAAACACAAGAAGTGACTGGAGCAAAATAAATGAAGTAACAGCAAAAAAATAGAGGTTAGTGGGTAGGATCTTACATGGCGACATGGATACGAGGAGATCAAAGCTGGGAACTAAACATTCAGGGGTGTATCATTTTTCAAATGCACAGGCAGGAAAGGAAGGGCAGTGGGCATATATTGTTCATACAAACTGGAATAAGTACAATAGCAAGAAATGATCTTGGATTGGATGTTGTAGATTCCATATGAGTGGCGATTTAAAAAATACAATAACGGAGGAAGACACAGATGGGAGTATTCTTTAGACCCCTAACAGTAAAGGAATACAGGCAGCACCTCTCCGACCACGACAACGGTTGGAGATCCTAAAGGTACATGTCATCCCCAGATTGTACTTCCATCTGATCCTGACAGAAGCATCACAGACTACTCTTATAAAGCTGGACCAAATAATCCGTAACGCCACCAAAGAATTCCTACACCTACCACCTCATACCGCAGACAGAATGCTGTACGCCAGCAACAGGAATGGTGGTCTAGGCATCCCAAAACTCGAAGTGCAAATACCATCCACGATTGTCCTCAAACGCGAGGCACTAGACATGTCCAGTGATGTGGTCATTCGGGCCTCCTTTCAATATAAAGGAGAGAGTAACACAGAGACCGTTGGGGGACTGCGCGAGCTCAAGGTCCTAAAGGAAATTGAAAATTTTCAACTCAGTAGCCGCAGTAGCGGCGATGGGGAAATAGACCTGATGACTGACATCCAGGACATGATGCCGGCACTCCAGAAGGCAAACGCGGGGCGACCGAAACCACCCAAAAGGTATGCAGGCTGGAGGGAGTGGGAATTCGACAAATGGCAAAAGCTGGAATGTCAAGGGGCAGGCATCCAGTACTTTAGAGACGACAAGATCTCTAACTCTTGGACCAAGGCCGGAATACAACAAAAATCCTCTAGATTCATTAACAGCATGCTCTTGCGGTGTGATCTATACCCGACAAGAACCACATTATCTAGAGGTAGGCCGAACAGAAATAAATTATGCCGTAGGTGTGATATGGCAAATGAGACCATATCACACATCTCAGGATGCTGCCCATTCGTTAAAAACGCATGGATCAAACGCCATAACAAGATCACTGACCAGTTGCAGAAACACGTCAGTAAGTACGGCTGGACATCGTACGTGGAGCCCAGACTGTTTGACAAACACGGCTCCCTATGGAAACCCGATCTCATATTTAGAAAAGACCAGAAGATCGCGGTCGTAGATGTCACAGTGCGGTACGAGAATGACAGTAAAGCACTGGAAACAGCATGGTGTGAGAAAGAGGAAAAGTATAAACACCTAAATGCCGAGATCACGGAATTGACGGGAGGCGTGGTGCCCAGATACTTTGGCTTCGTGATGGGCCACGAGGCAATGAAAATGGCTGGAAATGAATAACCGCCTCATGAAATTCTTCGGCATCGAGAGATACGACACATTCGCCCAAAAGACATCAAGGCTCACTTTGTCACTGACACTCGAACTCTTACAACTCTTCAGTGACAAGTGAGCAAAAACCGCAAACGGTGAGTAAGATCCTCCACCGAGACATAATCCCTAAAAATTTCCCAGTAACATCAGTAGGGCCCGGCTGATAATGACGACAACAACCAGCCTCATATAACACCAGTATCGCCTGGTCCTTGGTCTGTGGTGATGCTAGAGAGTACACAAACATCGACGAGCGATGTAAAGACTCGGAAAAGGCACTCCCCAGAGTGTTCCAAAATAGCTATATGAGACAGCAAAAAAAATCAAGCATGTAAAAATGCAGTACATTAGTTAAGGGTGATTCCATTCTTTGTGTAGATTGGGAAAATCAAATCAGCAGGTGCAGCTATGAGGAAGAATTGAAAGCGTATTCAAGATAGTTTCCCAGAACAATATGTTTTGGATGCAATCAGTCAGTCATTAGCCTATTTTGGATCTGGTAAAGTGTAATTAGACACATTTAATAAATGATTTCAGAGTGAAAAATCCCCTAGGGAAGAGTGAACAAAATATAGTCGAATCTAAACCCCCGGGGAACCAGACAATGGCAGAGGAGTTAAATAAATACTTCGCATCAGTGTACACAGAACACGCTAATTCCGAAAATACCAAATATTCAAAGTAATCAGGTGCAAAAGGGGGAAATGAAATAAACACAATAACTATAATTAGTTATTATAATGTAATGTAGAAAATGTAGTAGAGAAACTAATGAGGCTAAAAGCTGGACCTGATGGGACGTATCCTAGGATTTTAAAGGAAGTAGCTGTAGGTGCACTTATAGTAATCTCCCAAGCATCCTGAGATTCTGGAAATGTCCAGAGGATTGGAAAACTGTCAATTTTCACATTTGTTCAAAAAGAGAGAGACAAATAATACAGGCTACTATGAGCTAGATAGCTAACATTGTCATTGGGAAAAACAGTAATATATAAAACCTAGGAGTAACCCATTGAGCCTGCTCTGCCATTCAATGAAATAGTGGCTGGCCTGATAATCCTCACCATTTTATCACTTCATGAGTTCTGGATATCATTGTCTGGGCCAGCATTTGTTGCCCAACCCTGGCTGTCATTGGGAAGCAGGTGGTGAGCTACCTTCTTGACATGCTGCAGTCATGTGCTGTGGGTAGACCCACAATGCAATTTAGGAGGAAATTCCAGGATTTTGTCCCAGTGACGCTGAAGGAACAGCAATATATTTCCAAATCAAGGTGGTGAATGGCTTTGAGGAGAACTAGCAAGCGACGGCGTTCTGCTGCATCTGCTGCCCTTGTCCTCCTAGGTGAAAGTGGTCATGGGTTTGGAAGGTGCTTTCTAAGGATCTTTCATAAATTTCTGCAATGCATCTTGTAGATGGTACACAGTGCCACTAGTGAGTGTCAGTGTGAAGGAAGTGGATGTTTGTGAATGTGTTGCCAATCAAGTGGCCTGCTTCGTCCTGAATGGTGTCACGCTCCACTTTCCTGCCTTTTCCCCAATTGTCCTTGATTCCCTTACTAATTAAAAAGCTGGCTATATGAGTCTTGAATATACTTAACAACCCTATAGCCTTCTCTGGAAAAGAATTCCATAAATCCACTAGCCTCTGAGAGAAGAAATTCCTCCTCATCTCATTAATCTGAGATTATGATCGCTTGCCCTAGTCTCCTATGGTGGCACAGTGGCTTCACAGTGCCATAGACCTGGATTTGATTCCATTCTCAGGTGACCGTCTGTGTGGTGTTTGCACATTGTCCCCGTGTTTGCATGGGTTTCCTCAACAAAGATGTGTAGCGTAGGTGAATTGGCCATGTTAAATTGCCCATAGTGTCCAGGGATATTTAGGTTAGGTGGGTTAGACTTGGGAAATGCAGGGGTAGGGGAACGGGTCTGGGTAGGATGCTGTTCAGAGGGGCAGTGTGGACTTGTTTGGCTGAATGGCCTGTTTCCACACTGTCGGGACTCTAGGACTCTATGGCCTCCCACAAAGGTGAACAACCTTCCGACATTTACCCTGTCAAATCCCTAAGAATTCATTTGTTTCAGTTAGGTCACCTGTCATTCTTTAAACTCCGATGAGCACAGGCCCAACCTACTCAACCTCTCCTCTAAGGCAGTTCCTCCATTCCTGGTATCAGCCTAAGGAACCTTCTCTGGACCGCCTCCTAACTGTTATACCTTTATCTTAATAATGCTCAAGATTGTTCATAGTATTCTGGCTGTGCTCTGATGAATATTTTGTGTATTTTTTTACCAAGACCTCCCTATTTTTATGCTGCATTCCCTTTGAAATAGAGGTCAACATTCCATTTGCCTTTGCATGATCTGCTGAACTTGTATGCAAGATTATTATGATTTATGCACAAGGGCTTCCAATTCTCTCTGTGCTGCAGTTTTCTGCAGTCTTTCTCCATTTAAATAATAGTCAGCTAAAGCCAAAGTGCATAATCTCATATTTTCCCACAATATATTCCATTTCCAAGTGAATTTTTAAACACTCACTTAGCCTCTCTGTCTCCCTCTGTAGACTCTTTCTGTCATCCTCACCACTTGGCTTTTTGTGTCATCCACAAATGTGGCTAATTGTACATTCACTTTCTCCATTCAAGTCATAAAAACATAGTATAAATAATTATAGCTCCATCGCTGATGCCTGTGGCATTCCATCAGTTATGGGTGGTCTTCCTGAAAATGCTTCCCTTATCCCAACTCTCTGTCTTCTATAAGTTAGCCATTCCTCTATCATCCATGCTAATATAGTGCCCATGGGCTGTTACTTTATTAAGTAGCCTTACATGTAACTTACCAAATGCCTTTTTGTAAGTTCAAACGTACTACATCTACTGGAGCCCCCATGTCTATGTTGCTTATTACCATCTCAAAGAACTCTAATAAATTTGTTGGTCAAACAACTGTGTAAGGCCTAAGTAAAGATAATTATAAAGGTGTCAGAGCAGATCCAGCTTCAGTCGACTGGGAAAGGAGTTTAGCAGCAAAGATGAGGAAAAATAGCAGACGTTTAAGAAAATAGTTCATGACTCACAACAAAGATACATCCCAATGAGAAAGCAGGATTCTAAAAAGAGGAAATTCCAACCGTGGTTAACCAGAGAAGTTAAGGCAAACATCAAATTGAAAGCTAAATCAGACAATATGGCATGGATTAGTGGTAAGCCAGAGAACAGCAAAAGCTTTAAATACCTACAAAAGATATCAAGAAATAATAAAGCGGGATAAGATAAATTTTGAGAGTAATCTTGCTGGTGACATCAAAACAGATAACAATAGCTTCTTTAAATACATTAAAATGAAGAAAGGAGCTGAAGTTACCATATGCCCCATAGACAATTAGGTTGGAGATACAATAATGGGAAACCAGGAAATGACAGGGCAGTCGAATACATTTTTTTGCATCCGTCATCATGGTAGAAGATATTAATGGCAATTCAAACCTATAAATTGTGAAGGGGCAAATGCAGGAAAGGAAATGAATTCCATAACATTCCAGAAAAGTGCTAGGGAAACTAAAAGGCTGAAAGCTCAATAACTCAAATATTAATGTCATTAGACAACCATACAATGAAAACATGGACAACACATTCATTAGCAATTGAAAGCAAGCCCACAAATTAAGAGGATAAGATCTGTAGCCTGGGAGATTTGGTAACCCTCAGAAAATCAAGTAAATAATCTCACCACTTGGTCATATTAAATCCTTAGATAATATATAAAATCAAGCCTAAATTAGGGGGAAAAAAACTGTAGAAAGACTTGAAAGATAGGGATTTGGGGTCCTTGTGCATGTATCGCAACAAGTTAGCAAACATGTTCAATGAATAATGCAGAAGGCAAATGTGATTGGGCCTTTATATCAAAGGGAATGGAATATAAAAATAGGGAGTTTTTGCTAAAACTATCAAAACTCTATATTAGTCAGACCACCTGCTATATGGGAACAAGTTTGAACCCCTGATCTAAGGCATGATACACAGTGAATGTATTTCCTGGTGGCTGCTGTAATGGCTGGATTGGTTTTATACAATGAAAAACATCTTACTGAACTGATCTTTGAACACTCATGATACAACAGGTTCAACACTGGGACTGATCTGCATTGTCTTTGAAGAATTTGAGATCATTGCTACCAAATCAGAAGTACAGAACAGGCAGTGAGATGGAAATTATGTTCGGTCAACTGGATGAGATGAAGTAACTCATTCACGTTGTAAAAATCATATTCAATTCTGATCCCCTAATGCTGCACCTAAGTTGGCACTGATGCAAGAGATGTGGCAGTGAATTGTTGAGGTCTGCCTAATGTAGGTTTTGATCTTATATATTATCTAAAGACTTAATGTGACTGGGTGGTGAACTTTTAATGGTTGGAACCCATATTACTGACTTGATTTGCTGAGGATTACCAAATCTCCCAGGTAATGTAGGTTGCTGCAGATCTTATCTCCTTAATTTTTTGGCTTGCTTTCAATTACTAATGAATGTGTTTTCATTGCATGGTTAATTAATAACACAGTTCTGCACAATTGATATGCTCAGCTTTCTGCATCTTCCCTCCCTTTCTCTGCAACACCTTTGGTCTTCCAAGACCTCTGCATTCCAATCCTGGTTTCTATTGCATTCCCTCCCTTTGTTTGCTATGGTATCCCTCACGGAATGGAGGCCAATTCTTACTCCTTTGTACTGATAAGATTGCTGCAATTTCCAGCTTTGTACCATAGCCCATTGCCACGCTGCCTCAGCCTATTTACTGCTGAAACCCTCCTGACACGACTATTGTATTCCATTCTGTCTCATGGCTAACCTCCCACCTCCCTCCTGTAAACATATCTCATCTGAAACATAAGCTGCCTATGTTTTAACTTAAGTGCTATTTACCCCAGCCCTGTCTACACTGACCTGGCATTAAATATCACAGCCCTGATTTCAAATTCCTTCACGGCCTTATCCCTCCGATCCTCTGAAACCTCATCTAACCCTATGATCCTCAGAATTTTCTGCACTCCTCCAATGTCTGCCTGATTGTCTTTGCTCCAATATGTGTACCACAACTTGTCAGCTGGGCTCGCAATGTGGTGCATTTCCTCGTACTGAAGCTACGTGGTTTAATGTACAGGAACAAAAACAGAAGTTGCTGGAGAAGCATCTGGTCTGGCAGCATCTGTGAAGAAAAACTCAGAGTTAATGTTTCGGGTCCGGTGACCCTTGCTCAGAACTAATATACAGGATCCTGTGCTTTGTAGCCAAAAGGAACACATACGGACACTGCCCCACATTTCATGGGTTATGGGCATCATTGATTGGGCCAGTATTTGTTGTCCATACCTCATTATCCTTGAGAATATGATAATGAGCTCCCTTCTTGAGCCGTTGCAGCCCACGTGCTATAGGGAGACCCACAATACCCATAGGGAGGGAATTCCAGGATTTTCTTCCAATGACACTGAAGGAACGGCAACATTTTCCAAGTCAGGATGGTGAGTGGCTTGGAGGGGAACTTGCAGGAACTGCTGCCCTTGTCTTTTAAATGGTAGTGATCATAGGTTTAGAAAGTCCTGTCCAAGGATCTTTGGTGAAATTCTGCAGTGCATCTTGCATATGCTACACACAGCTGCTACTGAGTGTCAGTGAAGGAGGGAGAAATGTTTTGTGTATCTGGTGCCAATCAAATGGGCTGCTTGGGCCTAGATGTTCTCAAGCTTCTTGAATGTTGCTGGAGACTCACTCATCCATGTCAGTGGGGAGTATTCTGTCACACTGCCAACTTGTGCATTGGAGATAGTGGAAACACTTTGGAGATGAGTTACTTGATTCCTAGTCTCTGACCTGCTGTTGTAGACATTGTATTTATATGGCTAGTCCAGCTCAGTTTTTGGTCAATGGTAAACCCCAGGATGTTGACAGTGTGGAAATCAGTCATGGCAAGGCCATTGAATGTTCAAAGGCTGATGATTAGATTGTCTTTTATTGGAGATGGTCATTGCCTGGTATTTGTGTGGCAAGAATGTTATTTACCACTTGTCAGCACAAACCTGGATATTGTCTGTGTCTTGCTTCATTTGGACATTGCAGTGGCAGGATTAAAAATGATATCTTCAAACCAGATCATTAAGGATTAATTATTGGACAAGACAATGAGCAATCTAAATATAGTAGAAAAGTAATGGGGAACAGACTGAATGCAAAAGCAACTTCTTTTGGCTGATACTACACTGTTGTGAGATAGGTGCTGCTTGGCTGTCACATGGAGACACCCGGAGATTTTTTTTAATATAATGGAATGTGCAGGAAAGTACTTAAAATCCTATGGACCTTAAGTGAAGCCAGCATGAAAGGAAGTGAGCCAGCATGGATCTGAATTGAGCCCAGGATGGATGAGAGTGGGCCCAGCGTGGACCTCAAGTGAGCTCTACTTATTTTGGAGCGGCACAGTGGGTCAGTTGTTAGCACTGCAGCCTCACAGTGCCGGGTTAAATTCCAGCCTCGGGTGACAGTCTGAGTGGAGTTTGCATGTTCTCCCTGTGTCTGCGTGGGTTTCCTCCGGGTGCTCCAGTTTCCTCCCACAGTCCAAAGATGTGCAGGTTAGATGGATTGGCTGTGCTAAATTGTCCATAGAGTCTATGGTGATAAAAATAGGGATGGTATGGGGGTGGGTCTGGATGGGATGCTCCTCAGAAGATTGGTGTGGACTCGATGGGCCGAATGGCCTGCTTCCACTCAATAGGGATTCTATGATTCTATTTCTATGGTGAACACAACACCTGACCTCGGAATTGGCAGCTGCTACGTTGGTAGAGATGATGTCAACAAGGTGGGCCCAAAGGTGAAGAGATGCCTGAGGATCGGTGGTTTTATCATTGGTCGGGTCCAGCACTAGCAGTGGCTAAGTGGTGGTGGAAGGGCATCTCAGCGATTTTGAGGGGGTGGACCCAGCGGTGAGAGATGTAACTCTGACGTAGGTTGGTCAGGAAAAAGGCAGTGGCAAGGTGCTGGCAGACGAGTATCTGCCCACTGGCAAAACATGGCACCTGAGGATCGGCAACTTTGATATTGCTGGGGTCTGGTGTAGATGGCAGCAAAGCAGTGGAGGAGGGATGGTGGCACAGGTGTCGTTGATGGTGATACGCTGGCTCAGGACTGATGGACCCTATTAAGCTATACCTTTGTTTTTATGCCCCTACTCTTAAATTATTGAAAATGTCGCCTAATTGTGTGATGAATGAAAGCTTTTCAATGTATTTTGTTGTATGCTTACTGTAAAATACACATGACAATAATTCATTCAGAATAGTATTAATATCGGAGAATTTACCCTGTTCAGGTGCCTTCACCTTGGACTGGGATTGCAGTGGTGCCAGGAACCATCAGTTCTCCAGACCAGCTGTCACAAAGCAGGATAGCCAATGGGGAGGAGGCAGTGAAACTCATTAAACATGTCTAAAGTAGCTTAAGCTAATAGATTCACTTGTTAGTTTGCTCATACATATAAAGTACATTAAGCTAGTAAATTTGCTTTATATCAAAGCACAGATGCCTTCTTGTAATCATTTTGATCAGACCTAAAAGAATTGGTTAGGTACTTTATGCTGAACAGTGCAGATATGGACTGCTTCAATATCTGAGGAATTGCAAATGATACTGAACATTGTGTAACCACTGGTGAACATTCCCACTTCTGACCTTACAATGGAGGGAAGGTCAGTAATGAAGCAGCTGAAGATGGTTGAACTTAGGACACCATCGTGGGGAACTGCTCCATCCTGGGACTGAGTTGACTGACCCCATGTGATTCAGAGTGAGATTTCAAGACTAGGAGACATTTTTAAGAGAAGAGGTGAAAGATTTTAAAAAGACACTGGGCAATTTTTATCACGAAGAGCGATTACATGTGGAATGAACTGCCAGAGGAACTGGTGGATGCAGATTGAGTTACAATGTTTAAAAGATGCTGAGATAAGTACATAAATAAGAAATGTTTGGAGGGATATGGGTCAAGTGCAGATAGGTGGAAGTAGTTTAGTTTGGGATTATGAGATAACAAAGTGTGGAGCTGGATGAACACAGCAGGCTAAGCAGCATCTCAGGAACACAAAAGCTGACGTTTTGGGTAGTTTGGGATTATGTTTGGCATGGACTGGTTGGACCAAAGGGTCTGCTTCTGTGTTGTATGACTCTATGACCCTCAACAGCAAAACTATCTTTCTATGTCTGAGGTATACCTCCAACCAGCAAATAGTTTCCCCCTGTTTTAAATCAATAAAATAGGTGAGAGCAATTCACCAGTTCATTTCTCAGGGCAGCATATTCACCGATGAGAATCAACATGCCTGGTTTAAAATTTAAACAAATCCTGGCAACTAATTATCAATCAGCATTTAATGAATGTGTTCTCCATGAAATATCTATACCAATTAAAGTCCATTTGCCAATCTATCAACACTTCCCCTCTCTTGCAGTATAAATGTTGGTTTTCCTCTTGGAAGTGGAACTGTTGTCAATTTTCCTGATGAATGAATGTAAGATGAAAAGTTTTGACTAAATGTACCTCATTTCGGGAAGACGGAGATCTTAGGGGATTGTCTGTCCACAGAATGTTACAAGGATAGAGGATGATGAAATTTGGAGGAATTTGGAAGCAAGGATTAGAATTTTAAATGTGAGGCATTGCTTAACCAGGAGCCAAAGAAGAAGCAGAGTGAGAGAGAAAGCTTGCAGGGTTAAACGGTCTACTTCTGCTCCTATTTCTTTTGTTCTTATGTAACATCACACATAGCATTAATGGCTGAATGGGGCTTCAAGTGAAGTACAACACTAGCACCAGGTCATTGGATAATGTCTAGGTTATGGAAAGGAGAATGTTGGAGGCTGGCCAGGGGGTGTATTGGAATAGTCAAACCTAGAGGTAACAAAGCTTGAATGAAGATATCAATAGTAGATGAACAGAGATAGGGACAGGCAAGATTAGGGAGACTGAAATCAGCAGTTTTATTGATGGTGTGGATATACGTCCCAGACCATAAACCTTGGAGTACACTCCCTGAACCTGTCTCCTCACCTTTAACGTATTTTTAAAAACTAATTCTTTCAGCAAGCTTTTCGTCACTTGTCCCAGTGTCTGTTTATGTGACCCTGCATCAAGTAACATTTGATAGCCCTCTGGTGAAGCACATTATGACATTTTACCACAGTGTAATTGAAGGTGCCAAATAGCAAAATCCCAAGTCCCTTCCCCATTGCAGATAAATGCATTGGGGAGCTGTTTACTGACAACAAGAGTGGGATCCACAGTGGACATTCTGATGGCTCCAAGGACAACTGATCTATGACAGACAATTACCTGAAGTAAATTGTGCCCCCGATGGGGATGAGAAAAATTTCTCTGTTAGCAATTCTTCAAACTCATTCGGGTCCCAGGTAGCCTTGCTTGAACGGCAAGAATTCAAATCAGCTTAATCAGGAGAGTGCTTCCCACCCATGATGTTATAATCACGGCCTGCCGACTAACAAATTCAAATAACGAAGGATTTATGAATGGGTCAACAGTTGCTCATTGAAAGCTGCAGCTCATTGTACTTTTACACTTTCCAAAAACATATTTGGATTTTAATTTTTTACAAATCTTGAATACAATATATCACATTGCACAGAAATTGAAACTGATCTATGCTGTCTGTCGTCCACATCAACCTCCTCCCAGGCTAACATATCTCACCCTATCAATGTAACCTCATATTCCTTTCTCTCTCATGTTGTGACAATATTATGGCACATACCATTGCAAGGTGGTATTTGTATTTATTGGAACAGTATACCATTAGAATCTTGCTTTATTTGGGAATAGTTAGCAGTTAGAAGAGATTTATTTGGTTTGTTAATAGTTTAGTTAATTTGTTCACTGTTAGAGTTAGATAAATAAATTGCTACTTGTTGTTTTTCAAGTGAGTGTCAGGGATTTATTTTATTTAACCACCAGAAGTTGCTGAATGGCAGGTTACACAACTTTTCACACTCCTTTTACAGATTATAGGGCAAGGTGCTCTTCTTTGAACATTTTGGTTTTAGTTCTCAGGAGGGAGGTCAACCTTCACTTTGTAACAATTGGAGTGTCCAGTAAAAAGTGGTAAATTGGTAGTAGGAGTAATAGAGAAATTTTCGGTTCCAGATATACAGTTTCTCCTTCTCATTGTGATCATAAAGTTGGATCACAGGTGGGAGTAATGCCTATGGTGGTTGAAAGGTCAGTGGAAAATTAAGCGACCGGGCTGTTATGGGAAGAATATCCTGGGGTTTTTTCCTGACTGTGTGGTAACAAGGTCACAAAGCCAAAGGTGGAAACAAAAATCAAAGAATAAAGATAGGGAAGTTAAAGTTCAATTATCAGAAACTATGTTTGATCAAATGCTTGAGAAATAATACAAGAACAGATGGAGGACAGTGATATTTTTAGTTCAGAGAAATTGGCCGAATTACAATGGAAAGATGAAAAACTACACAGAAGAAGAATGTGAGTGTATCCCAGAATATTACTGTCCTAAAAATGAGATCTTGATGAGGAAATGAAGACCAACATCTGGGTAAGCGGATGAGAAGTGGGCAGAAGTTCAAGTTGTAACAGTAGCTGGTTAGAGACAGGAAGTGTTACAGGTAGCACATAAGGTACCAGTAGGAGGTCATTTGGAACTAAGGAAAACTCAAGTCAAAATACAAAAATATTTTTACTGGTCTGGTCTGTATTAGGATGTGGTTTTGCTGGACATGTCATATATGTCAGGTAACTGAAAAACCTTAGCCAGTGATAAAACCAGCACCTTTTAGTACTCATTCCTGCATTGAGAAACGTTTCACAAATGCCTTAATTGATTGCGTAGGACCCCTACCTAAAACAAAAAGTGGGAATCAGTATTTGTTCACCATAATGGATTTGTCTATGAGATTTCCAGGGGCTATTCCATTAAGCTGTATCATGGCTAAAAGGGTTGTAGCAGAGTTACTCAAATCTTTTACTCGATATGGACTACTCACAGAGATACAATTGGATCAAGGGTCAAATTTTACATCAAAATTATTCAAGGAAGTTATGGGTAGCTTGGGAATAAAACAATTCAAATCCACTGATGCCATCAAACTTTCAAGACCATGTTGAAGGCTTATGGTCAAGACTATCCAGAGGTTTGGAGAAAAGGAGTTCCATTTGTACATTTTGGAATTAGCGATGTACCTAATAAATCAACAAAATTCAGTCCATTTGAATTAAATTTTGGGCATGAGGTGAGAGGATCACTGAAATTTATTTAGGAGAAATTAGTGAGTCAGAGTTCAGAGACCACGCATTTGGACTATGTGTCAAATTTTAGGGAAATACTAAATAGAGCAGCTGAGTTGGCTAGACACCATTTGAAAGTAGCACAGCATGTGATGAAACAGGGAACAGATAAGAAATTTTAAAAAATGCACTTTTGCTAGTGGAGTTAAAGTGTTAGTGTTACTTCCAGTGGTAGGTGTACATTTAAAGGCAATATTTAGTCGTACTCATCATATCAAAAGGAAACTGAGTGAGGTGAATTATTTAATAAGAACACCAGATATAAATCTTGTAAAAGTGTGTCACATGAATATACTGAAAAGATATTTTGATTAGGAAGGAAAGCAAAAAGAGAATGTGTTTCTGGTTACAACACAAGAAGAA
This sequence comes from Stegostoma tigrinum, assembly GCF_030684315.1. Taxonomy (NCBI): domain Eukaryota; kingdom Metazoa; phylum Chordata; class Chondrichthyes; order Orectolobiformes; family Stegostomatidae; genus Stegostoma; species Stegostoma tigrinum. The sequence continues at coordinate 28,718,249 of NC_081356.1, read as the reverse complement.
CCAAGTTCAGATGATTCTGAATTGGACATTCCTCAAATTAAATTGGGCTCTGAGGAAATTCTAAAAGATTGGCATAAATTATTGAATTACCTTCCAGAGGAAAATTGAAATGCTGTAAAAGAGTTATTACAATCACATGGGGAGATGTGTGGGAATGAGATGGGAAGTAGCAATTTAATTATGCACAATGTAGGTATAGGAAATGCTGTTCCAATTAAGCAATATCCTTATGGACTTAACCCTTTGGTTCAAAAAGAGATTGAACACATACTCAAAGACAATATATGCAAAGTGAGTTGCAGCAAATGGAACTCACACATAGTAATGGTACCAAAACCAAATGGTACCCAACAATTATGTGTAGACTATCACAAAGTCAATGCAGTTACAAAGGCTATTCCATTTGAATACTGTATGGAGAAGGTAGGACAAGCAACTCATGTTTCTAAGCTGAACTTACGAAGAAGATATTGGCAGGTGGCTTTATCCGAAAGAACTGACAACATTTCTGTGACATCAAATGGGCTGTGTTAATTTAAAGTCACACTGTTTGTAATGAAAAATGCGCCAGACAAATTTCAAAGACAAGCCAATAAAGTAATTTCAGGGATTGTCCAATTGTGTGGCATACATTGACGATCTAGTGATTTTTAGTCACACATGGAAGGAACATTTGGAGCATCTATCAGAATTGTTCAAGTTGACTTCAGGAGATGGGCTTGGTGATAAACCTAGCTAAGAATGAGTTCGCAGAAGCTCAAGTCACCTTCTTGGGCCTTGTCACTGGGCATGAGCGGATGGCCCAATGGGACATGCAAACAAAGGTTATTGGGGAGTTTTCTATACCATTGACTAAGAGGGAAGTACTATGATTTCTGGGACTGAATGGTTTTTATCAGAAGTTCGTACTGAATTTCAGCAGTGTGGTTGCTCTACTGATTGACTTGTTGAAGAAGCGCAGAAAAGTTCAGTGGCAGGAATGTCAGAAGCTGAGTTAAAGACCCACCCAGGACTTGATGGTCAAGGAAGGTATGTTCAAAACACAGTGTAATTGATTAACAATTTTTAATTCATCCAACATAGACTAATGGCAGGGAATAAGAGCAGGAGAGATTCCTGGTCAGTCATGTGATGGGAAGAATGTTGGTGCCTCTACGGTCATTGTCTATAACTGCAGGCAACAACCTGCATGTGAAACTTCATACTGGCACAAAAACTCATTCGCTGAGCGAACTGTAATATATCACCACAGTAACGGTTGTTGGGAATAAAGTCACTTGTAATGTTTAATTCTCTGTATTTTCCTATATTTTCATTTCAAAATTTTGGTTGCCGACATCCTTCAGAGAATATATTTTGTTTCAATATTACAACTATTTTTCCAACTGTGATAAATAGGGATCATCATTACCTGTAATAATATATTTCAAACTATTGTATCTCGAGTGAAAATTAAATTAGGTGGATTTCAGAGAATATAAAAGTAGACTTACGTTATGAAACAACAACAACTTGTGTTTACATAATGAGTTTGATGTAGTAAAACTTTCAAAGGAGTGATATTAGACACAATTTCATAATGTAGCAGGAGATGAAATTAGACAGGGAACGAAAAGCCTGGTCAGAAGCGTTTCTTTTTAGAAATAGAAAGCTTTCAGGGAATAGATAGAGGTAGCGAGGTAGAGAAAGTTACAGAGGAAGGGAACTCAGAGCCCCCACACAAGTGAAGGCGTAGTCATCCATGATCGAGTGATGAAAGCGGAGGATTCGTAAAAGACAATGTTGGAAATACGCGCAGAGATCGCATGAGGATTTCAGTGCTGGAAGTCAGTAGAAGTAAGTTGAATGCAATGCCTGAGGGTTTGATTTCTACATTTCAAACATTTCTTGGAAACCAACGATGTTTTCAACAAAAACGAAGTTCCGAAGAAGTCATACTGCGACGTTAACTCTTTCCTTCTCCGCAGAAGCCAGACCTGCGGGAATTCTCCAGTACTTTGAACACGCACGGCCATTTCTCCTTTAAGATTACGCCCAGGCAGCCGGAGCCAAGCACGGAAAAAGACATTGTGTGAAAGCGATAAGTAGCTTTTGCAGGGAATTGCCTTGGACATGTCAACATGAACTTGGAAGTTGAAGGTCAGCTGGTTGAGCGCCCATGGCCAGGTCACTCAGCCCTTCTGAATGGGGGCGGGGCAGCGGGCTCCACATGTTTGGAACCCAGTGAACAGAACGGCTGCTGGTTCAATCAGGAGCCGCGCCCCATATTGTGATGTGACCGGAAGGGGGCGGGGTGTGGGGTATGTATCCAAGAATTGGTTACAGTTGTAAGAAGATTGGGGAGAGGCAGCAGAGATTGGCGTAGTGTGACTGTACCAGTATCAACTTTAAACCTGGTCTGTGATTAATCTCGTCTTCAAAATTCAGCAGTTTCGCGCACCGACCAAAATAAAACAGACTTTCTTTTAATGGGGTAAACTTAAATCTTCCTACTGTCTCTCATTTTAGGGATGCCAAAAGAGATAGGTTTGTCAAAATTCAACCGTTTTGCATCTTTTTTTGCCAATGCAAGCGATTAATTTTTAAATTTTACAGTTTCGGTCATCTGATACTTTTTTAGAAAAAGAGGATTGAAACCTTTGCCGCGTGTGATCTCTGGAACAGGGAAACGTGGTTTGATATTTTAATACACGCCACGTGTTTGTCATATTTGTATAAGGAAAATACTTCGGTCTTTAATGCTGGAAACAGATCGTCCCTCCTAAAAGTCTGCTGTTAAGTTGAAAGCCAAAGCAAGATTTGAGCAACCTGCGGGAAGTTTACTGATAAATTTGCTTGTGGAACTATGTCAGCAGTTGCTTATGTCGAATATTTGGCCGCCGAATGTTTGGTTTCCATCTCCAATCGCCCTATCGTGCATCACTCTCCCGGACAGCAGTTGACTGAAGAGGATAGGAGAGACCCCATGGAGGACTGCAAGGACGGAGGGTCCCTCACCACCATGGCCAGGATCCTGGCCGATCTCAGCAAGCGCCAACCGCTCTCCCAATTCGGATGCAGTCACATTGAGGGCTGCGTTAATTCGGAGGGAGATGCGTGCAGCGTGCTCGATGGCGGAGCCCAGCACTGGGACCCGCACCTTGACAATGGAATTGCGCCGGAGTTTGGACTCCTACAATGCGGCGTAACGGGTGAGGTAAAGTCCTTTTCGGGCAAGAGACACGAGTGTCCCTTTACTGGATGTGGAAAAGTGTACAGTAAGTCTTCGCACCTGAAGGCACATTTTAGAACGCACACGGGTAAGTGTTCCTGGTCTCACTTAAATTAGTGTTGTAATTTACTTAGTCTCTTTTTAAAAAGTCAAAAACATTACAACCCATGGTGTTAATGCCGGTTCGCTGAAACTATGAGTCTAATTCTCAATCTCCCCGTGGTCCTGAAGTGTCCACCCGCATCCCAAACGCCAATTCCCTTCGGAAAGTTACAATTTGCTGCCACATTTCGCCCTATCCCCCCCCCCCCCACCCCTAAAAAACACACGGAAGCAGTGAATTCTCCTTGATTCTGTTCTTTTGCGAAATACTCAAATATTTTCAAATCAGCCTTTTAAGAAAGGCTCTGGAACAGGTGGGACTTGGACTTGAACCAGGCCTCCTAGCTCAGAGGCAGGGACATTGCCACAGCACCACAACAGCCTTAATCCTTTGTCGGTATGGAAAGCTTCTGCTTATTTATATTCTGCCACATGTGATTATTATTACAGATAACGTAGGCATTGCAAGAGTTAAGTTTTAAAATTGAACTCGCAGACGCCATATGTTACTGTGGGAGATCGTGTCTGGGTGTAATCTCTCAATTGAGGATGTGGGTGTTGACTTTTCTTCACACTCAGCCTATCAGTTACTCATGTCTGTACCAATAGCTCCATGGGATTGTCTACAGTTTAGACATTTAAAATATCTTGTTCCTCCATAAAAAGACACCTCAAAATAGGCTTACCCTGTTACCCTCAAGTCTTGTGGTGAAATGGGTAAATTTCTAGAGGGGGACTTCAACCTGGAGCTTCAGGTTCAGATGGAAGGATAAAGTACAAAATACCGCAGGAACAGGCCCTTCGGCCCTCCAAGCCTGTGCTGACGTGTTTTGGTGGGCCAAATGCCCTTTCTGGTGCTGTATTGTTCTTTATTCTTCCCTCAGAACCAGAAGCTCCAGGTTGAAGTTGACCTCTAGGAGTTCACTACCAAAGATCTGTACTAAATGTGACCGAATAGGTCAAGTATCAATCCAACCTGAAAATCCTTCCAGCATCTTCTCATGTCAGGCATCAACAGCTGGCAAGATTCCTGATCAGTGCTGAGACAGAGATCACTGGAGCCTCAACCATCTTTGCAACTTGTCTGAAGCTGTAGATATTGAAGAGTGTATGTTACTACAGCAACTCCAACTCCTAGTTGGGGAAGCCAGAGGGGGAGGTGTGGTTAGCCATGTTGGATCAGATTTGAGCAGCAGATTTTTTTTATTCCTGTTCCGGATCGGGCAGGATTTGGGACTTCTCTCTGTCCCATCTGTGGAGATTATGATGCTGAGAGTCAGATCAGAAGAGTTGTCCTCTAACTCTCTTGTAGCACTTACCAGCAGATACAGAGATGTGTAGCAAAGAAATAATTAAATCTATGATTTTTGAGTAGTGTCCTGTTACTGGCTAACTTACAATGAATGTTATAATCGGAGAGAGGGAGCAAATCGGAAATGGGTGAACCATTTCACTGCCTAACATGGACTACAAAGTTCCATTTGAGGTCAAGTCTGGTGATCTGTTATGACCAGACCTGCTTTGGATCCAACAGGAAGATCACAGTGAGCTTGGCACTGCTACATACAGGACACAGTATGGAGTTACCTTAAATTTGGACCAGGAGAAGGCATTTGATAGACCAGTGCTCAGCTACAAAGAAGCTGAGTTCTCCAGAATAGGGTCTGGATCCAATTTAGATCCAAGTTTACAAACATCAGCAGTACAGTTTTAATGAATGGATAGAAATAGATTCCAATCAATTTGCCCTCTCCCTTCCATCCTGTTTGTATGTTTGGATCAACCCTTTTGCTAAGTCCATTAAAAAGGAAGATTGCATAAGAGGGGACAATCCCAGGCAGTGGAATTGCTCTGATGAAAGCCTCCCTGTAAAGTACATTGTTATGTCTTGTCTTCTACATAGACCTACCATCAGACTATGCACACCAGCATCTTCAGGTGGATGCCAAGCTCAAACAGAAATGTATGAAAACATAAACATCCCACCTGCCCACTTCTTCAAATACTGTAATCCTGTGTGCAGATTCAGCATTGGACTAATTGTCACTCCCGGACACTCCACACTGAAGCAAAAGAAAGTCATCCTCAGTCCTGAGGGACTGAGTAAGAAAAAACAATACTGTAACTCAGAGGTTGAAAAGAATTCCAGGAGGTGCACCCATCCTTTTCTGACATTTTATAGTGTTGGCAGAGAGAATGAGCAAGGGAATTCTAGAGTTTATCACATGTAATTAAACAGTGTTCTAGGACTGGAGACATGGAAACATGAGGATTGTTGAGCTATACCAGGTTGTTGATCGAGGGATGGGGTTATTGTGGGATTTTAAACAGTGACAAAAGCTTTATAATTGGATTCATTTTCTTTCATTGCATTTTACAAGTACATGATATTCTGAAAATTATCTTTTTGAGCCTTTACATCGCCTGTTCCATGTCTAACTTATCTCACTTATCCTCTGCCAAATAAGCCCTCAGCACTATTTATAGTATACCATATGACTTTTTTGGGTCTTTATTATCTGCATTATCTTTTCTCTGCTGCCTCACTGTTTCTGCTTAGAAATAGGAAAAGTCAGGCCAGGGCCTAAAAGAACCCGTCCACTGTTGACTTTGAAGTGGTTACAGATTTGACAACTTTGTGGACGTTTCTCCAATTCTGGGTGGTCCTAGGGAAGATGCACCCAGGTGTCAGTGCAGATACAACAATTTTTGAGGGAGGCTTTGATGATGCCTTTGAAGGGTTTTCAATGCTGTATTTATGTACGAAGCTCAGAACAGAAAGCTGGAGCAGCTCCAGAGGAATTATAAGAAGGTGCTGCTTGCATCCTAACTCTTACCAGATCCCTCACCGATTCCTCTCTGCACTCATGGAATTGCATTGATTCTCCAGATGGAACTGCCCTATTTGTAGTTCTAAACTTGTTTTCAAATCCCATCCGCAGCCTTATTACTCCTCTCTACTTATTTTTCCTCTAGATTTACGCCTTAACAAGAATATTGCACGAGTCCAATTTTCCTTAAATCCCTACTTTTAACTGCCCCATTATTGACAACTGTGCCTTCAGCTGTCTGTGTCCTAAGTTGTGAAATATCTTCAGTGCCTCACTCCAGCTTTTAGACTCACTTAAAAACACATTTTTTTGTCAAAGCTTTTGGTCACTTGCGGCTTAATATGAAGTTGTGCAAAATAATGTTCCTGTGAAGTGCTTTCAGACATTTTGCAACATACGAGATGCTATATAAATTCACATTGTAAGTTTTTCATCTGTGTGAAATGAAGTAGCTTAACAATTGGAACAAAGCCTGCTGTTAAGATTGGTCTTAGTTTCATACTCATAACTGTCCAAGATTGCAAGTAAGTTAGAGCTGTGTGGGATAACTTCTTCTATGAACTGGTGTAATTTAACCAGCGAAAATATCCAGAGGAGGCCCAAAATCATATCTTAGTAGAAAAAGAAATCATGTGCAGTGATGGATCTGTTTTAAAAAACATGCTCTTTGCCTTTTTTACAGGGGAAAGGCCCTTTCCTTGCATGTGGCCTGACTGCAGCAAAAGGTTTTCCCGTTCTGACGAACTCTCACGCCATTACAGAACCCATACCGGGGAGAAAAGGTTCAAATGCCCCATGTGTGACAAATGCTTCATGAGGAGTGATCATTTGACCAAGCATGCCAGGCGGCATCCTGGCTTTCATTCCAGCATGCTTCAAAAGCAGTCTAGGAGAATTGGGCCACTTCGATCAGCAGCCTCTGAAACAGCAAGATAAAAGCCTAGTTTTTGGGAGGGAAGAGACAGCAGGCTGCTGAAGTCACTGCATCATTGCTATGACAATTTGTCTTTGCTGCTGTTAAAGTGTGCGGTTTGTATTCTGCACTTTGGTGCTGTGGTCTCAAACGCCAGGGCACTTTCTGGTAGTGGGTCTCTGTTTGTTTGCTAATGGATCCATGTTTGGCCAGCAAGTTTTGTTGTCACAGCCTTGCACTACAACAGGTTCTTGACATATCCAGTAATTCTGGGTGCAATTTGGAACGCAGTCTCCTAAACTATGCAATAACGACTCCTACACTGCTATCCTCTCTGCTGGTGTAAAGGTTTACACAATACTTTTTTTTCCCCTTAGCCGGACAGGGACTTGGTTTGTATGTTTAGTGTAGTAAAAACAAGGCAGAATTCATTCCACTGGTGCTTGAAATAATGTGACTTTGAATTTACACCAGCAACAGGCTAACAGCAAGATTTACAAACTGAATACTGCAGTGGCAGATGTGACCATCTAAATGCTTTGTCCTAATTGTGACTGGTGCTGTATTTTATATGTTTATCCAGGAGATGGGGAAAGGGGTAGAAGAGAGAGCTTTCCTCAGCTTTGGCAAGATAATGTTTTATGTTTTACAGTGCTAACTTTTTTTGAAGAACAAATACTGGAAAATACCACTCTAAACTAGAGCTAGCAAAAGTATACCTTTACATATTACAATGATTGACCGTGCAAAGACAAATTTGCCACAGCTCTACCAGATCATAGGACTGCTCTGCAAGACAGGGGAACTGGTGGTAGTTTAACTTGAGGGTGACCAAGCTTCAGGTGAGGGTGGGGGGGGGGGGGGGGGGGGGGGGGGGGAGAAGAGATGTGGTTCTTCTGTGTGAATGTCTACAGATCACATTGTACCATTGTCTGGTTTAGCCCTTTTACTGCATGTAATGCAATTATATTTCCTTTTATTCATCTGAGATCTTGCAATTTATATTTGTGAAAACTGAATAAATACCTAAAAAGTTCAACTTTTTCTGATTGTGCAAAAATGAGTCCTCAAACATTCCTTACATGTTAAGCTTTTCATTCCTGGGACCATTCTTGTGAACCTTTCTGAACCTGCTCCAGGCTCGGTACATCCTTACTGAGATATGGGGCCCAACACCGTACACAGTACTCCAAATGTGACCTGACCAGAGCCTTGTAGAGCAACAGAAGTACATCCCTGCTTTAATATTCAAGTCCTCTCAAAATTAAATGACAAGTTGCATTTGCCTTCCTAACTACTGACTCAACCTGCAATTTTACCTTGAGAGAATAATGGACTAGAACTTCCAGGTCTCTTTGCACTTCAGGATTTATGAATTTTCTCTCCATTTAGAGAATAGTCTGTGCTTCTATTCTTCTTACCAAAGTGCATGACCTCATACTTACGCACACTCTACTCCATCTGCCAGTTCTTTGCCCCTTCTTAACCTGTCCAAACCCTTCTGCAACCTTGCTGCCTTTTCGATACTACCTGTCCCTCTACCTACCTTTGTATCATCTGAAAACTTAGCCAGAATGCCCTCATTTCCTTCATCTAGATCAAAGTGGAAAAAGTTGTAGTTCCCAACATTGACCTTTGCAGAACACCACTTGTCACTGGCTGCCATTCTGAGAACGACCCTTTTAACTCCACTCTTTGCTTGTCTGCCAGACAAGCAATCTTCTATCCACGAGAGCAGATAGCACCTTGCCTCTAACATCATGGACCGTTAACTTACTCAACAGCCTCCTGTGCGGCATCTTGTCAAAGGCCTTGAAGTCCACATAGATAACATCTATTGGCTCACCTTGGTCTAACTTGCTCATTATTTTTTCCCTCAAAGAATTATAACATTTGTCAGGCGTGACCTCCTTTTGATGAAGCCATGCTGACTTTCCCCTATTTTACTATTCAGAAATCTCATCATTCACAACGGACTCAATCTTACCCAAGACCAAGGTTAGGCTAATTGGCCTGTAATTTTTCATCTTTTACCTTTCTCCCTTTTTAAGCAGAGGTGTGACGTTAGTGATTTTCCAGTCCTGTGACCCTCCCTGACTAGCCATTCCTGAAAGATCGCCACCAATGCCTTCCTATCTCCTTAAGAACTCTGAAGTATAGTCCATCTGGTCCAGGCAACTTATCCACCTTCAGGCCATTCAGTTCTCCTAACTGGTCTATATTTACAGTTTCTGTGTCCCTCCGTTTTGAATAGTAACATTGGAGTTACTTTCCTGCCCGCACCGTGTAAACCTTCAACCCACTTAAAAATTAAAAACCTGTCTATTTGACAGGGGCACTTAACACAAAGGACAGAAGAAATCTGCAACTCTATCATCAGCTAAGGGTGGTGCTGTGAAAATTTTAAAACTGAAAATTAATTGTTAGGAAAGGTTCTTAAAGCTTACATAACCAGGAAGGATAAATGGAGTTTAAGATAAAGAATGATTCAACAGTGGTATAGAGGGCTTGAGACATTGAATAGCCTTCCCCTGTTCCTACATTAGTCTAGTACAAGCTGCTGTAACAATGAAATTGCAACTGTAAGATTCCTATTGGTTAAACCTAATAGTCTTGAGTTTTGTAGTAGAAGTCATCATGAGGTTATGAACACCGACTGCTATTACAGAGTAAACTGAAAGCAACTTCCACCGAACTCTCAAATATTTAAATGTCATAACAAGAAAAGTGTTATCCAAGTTGGTTTGCTCCTCCACAAGCTTTGTTACAGTCAGGGATAGAAGTATTCATTTTCTCTAGGATGCTTCTTGAAATTTTCTCAAGGGTTACTTTTGGTTTCAGTTTTGTTTGCCTTGAAAGTGCAGCAATTGAGAAGTGTGGGAAGTGAGAGGGACATCGCACGGCTGTGACTGGGTCCCAATGTCAGATGATTGATGCAGGATAACATGCAATACAAATTTGGAAATTCTAATATAATTTGTAGAAACTGAAACTAATTTCATGCCTGCTTGAGAACTTTCAGGTTGCCGCACAACCTTAAAAGGAATATTGCTTGTCAGAAAGATACCCCCAAAACATGCCACAATAGCTTGGTGGTTTGCCTAATCCAGTGTAGGTTAATGTGTTAACTGGCATGATAAATGATCTCTTTGTAACTGAAAATTAACTTTATTAAGCATGGCATCTCATTCCTTCAGATTTGAATTTCTGTTTCATATGTTTGAAAAAAATTGAAAGTTTTTTTTAATTTTTAAGATGTCTCAATTCCATCTTTCACCATTTCCCTTTCTGTGCATGAATTGGTATTGTATTAATTAAACTTCCTGGTTCAGGCTGTGCGCTAGAGTGCCACCTTTTCCGTGTAATTAGTTGAAGAGTAACACCATGGTTTGCCATGTTCATGGGACACAGATCCCTTGTAGAACATGAAGTGTAGCTTCAACCTTCAATCATTGCATATTTCATTATACAAACACACAGCAAGTTTAATGAATGGTGAGTGCCATAAGTTAGCTGCTGACCATAAAATCCAAGCCAATTTATTTCTTTTAAACAACTTCCAAATTTTGACTTTGAACCTCATGAAAATAATGCAATAGAGTGCAATATTTGACAGTACTTAAAAAAGGAAGCTTCTAAATAAAGATTATTTATTTCAATTCAAAAAGTAACAGCAATAATTGTACCCCAAATACAATACAAAGCATCTCAAAGTGATTTAAAAAAACTGTTAGCAATTATTTCCTAACGGGCACTATTTTAAAAAAGGCAATGTTTTCAACCAATTCAAAACACACAAAATTCTGAAACAAAAGTTTTATGAAAACAAGAAAAGTGAGTCAATTTCTCACAGGGATTTTATTAAAAACCAATGCAAGGGGAATGTAATAAATTAAACTGGTGCAATTACACTGCACAGATCCAAAAATTCCAATTGTCTGCCTTTAAAAGGAATTAGTTATTGACACGAGTATGGCGGTGTATATGTCCCTCTCTCAAGTATTAACAGGCTGAGCAGTGGTTATGGAAAAACAAAGCTCTGGTCACCTCTGATGACTATGTTGAATTTCTTCTAAAGACATCCTCCAAAGTTTTACTGTGAAGGCAGCAAGTCTCTCAGGCCATCTTTGAACCATGTTTTAATATTTAAAAACTTGAAACACAACTGATGCAATTTGTACGTTATTTTACAAAAATAAAGCAGTACTGCAGAACAGCACAGCATTTTAAATAGTCAATCCTTCAATCCAACACTACCCCCTATAGGCCCACATATGAACAACACCAAATGGATTAGAATTAGTTTTTGTTGTACAATAGCCCACAGCAGTAATCAGAACCACACAGCTGGGGCAAGTGCAGAAGCTTAGCTTGGTTAATATTGGACTATCCTAGTTGTTAAGTTGGGTGACTTCCACAAAGAACTGGTCAACGAGCAACTCTCCCACATAGGGTTACATCAGTGCAAAGGACACTTAGTGATTCATTCAAATTTTGTGCTGCACAATAGGAATAAAAGACTCAGTAGCACATTACTGTCCACTTACGGCTGACTGAGTAGACATCTCTCTCATTTGAACACAAGGATACTTTCTGCATTCGTGAGTAGTTGATTTCCATAGCATAATTCTGATTTTGGAAAGAGGGCACTTTTTATTCCTCTTCGAGGATGCAAGGTCTGGCTGTAATCTAGTTCTTTTTTTGAAAAAAGCATTTCTGCAATATAGATGTCTGCTCAGACGTACAAAGGCCTTAAAGACACATCTTAATCGTTCTTAACAATTCATTAATTTGTTTTTCCATCCAACTGTTTGAATGATATATTACAGCTTGTAAAAAACAGTTAAGAAGTAGGAGATCAAAGATGAGTGGGTGGGGGTGGGGAGGCAATGGATGGGCTAATTTCACAACCTGTCATGACATACAACATATTACAGAAATAGAACACACCGCACATTATATTGGCAACACATTTCTTAAGAGGAGGAGAGTTTGTCCAGCAAACAAGCTACCTTTTCAGTTCCAGAAACTTTGACTCCCACTATTTTACAGCTCTGTACAATAGATTAGCTACCAAAACATACTGCCATCTAAATGGTGGGGGTGTGCACACATGGAGCAAATGAAAGTGGTATCCGGCAAAACAATAAGCTTACTTTTGTTGATATCACTCAAGAAAGAATCAGCTAGCATTTCTCTATTCATATAAATAAGCATCTGAGAGTCAAACACACAAAAACTCATAACACCTGAACACCTAACTCTATGGTGCCAATGGATTACAAAATCCTGATAACTCTGTTGAGTGATCGTCCGTTTCATGAGACTACACTGCCAGGCACTTAGATTCCTTTTAATGGCAACCCCTAAGCCTCCATAAACACAGGTAGTTATGTTTTAAAAAGACTTCAAACTCCAAGTAGAAGCATAAAGGGTAAGAGAAATGATCCTAAGATCCCAAGAGTTAGTCCTTTATATGTAAACATAATTGACTGTTCCCTGAGACAGAACTATCCTTAGTTCTCAGTTATGGACTTGTACTCTTCGTCGTCTCCTGAGAAAAGCTTTGAGATTCCACCTGCCTGGCGGCAGCATGTGTGGTCCGTTGTAAACGCACAGCACTGTCATGTTGTCAGAGTAAGTCAAATTCTGCAAAAGCTGTAGGAAAAAGAAAATCAGCAATTATCAAATATGGTCAGTCTTGCATTGAGTCATTGAATAGACTGATAAAACAGTGGCAGCACAGGAGGCGGCCATTTGAATCATTCTGTTCATACTGGCACTCTGCAAACGCGACTCACCCAGTCTCACCACTCCTACCTTTATCCCATAGCCCTTGCAAGTTTACATTTTTCAGATAACGATCAACTTCCCCTTTAAAGGGCATGAGTGAAACTGCCTCCACCAAACTGTCTTTTAGTGCTTTCTTGATCCAAAATATGTGTTACATAAAAACGTTTCCTTGTGTTGACATTTTATCAATGACATTAAATCTGTGCCCATTAGCTCATGATCGTTCCAGCAATTCCTTGAAGACATTTTAGGGAAAGGAGTTTAAGGTTCATTAACGAATAAAATTTAATTTAAATGAGGGAAGCCCGATAACAGAAGCTGAAGAGCAAAGCAGTGTCCATAAAGCCTTGTATAAAATGGGCATAGCAAGGGATGAGGAGGAAAAAGGGCTCCATTCCTTCATTTTGCAAAGTAGACTGTTGCTCATGTTTTCACAAAATCATAAGTAGTAACATTTAGCTACTTGTTACCCAATTATTCAGCATAAGCCATTTTGAGTTTACAATGCTGGTTGTCTGTATAGGCATATACTTCTGGTGCTAGCTAAACATCATTTCGATGACAGGATTCACAAGCTTAAGCATGTACCTTGGGTGTGATAAAGAAATACTGAGATGTGTTCTCCTTGCAAGCTGTGCGTACCACCATTTCAAAAACCCTCCTCTCATTGGTTGGGTCCATACCCTGCAATGATAAAAAGTAATGAGTCACACATCTCTGCCACACATTTTTCATAGAAACTCCAACATTCTTTATTACATCAAAACTTTTACTTTATACAATCAGTTAGGCGAAATTAAGCGATGAAATTTGCCAGAAGACAATTCTTACGGTTTGCTTTTGTTTCTTTTGTATTGCCACTTGAACAATGCAGCATTATCAGTAAATATATTCCCTGAATGCTTTGATGATAAAAATACCTGATTGATTTCATCTACAACTCGAAAGGGGCATCTATTTAATTCCTGTAGAGCCATTAAATACAACATTGTAGAAACACTTCGCTCTCCGCCACTCTGGTGATGTGGGGTGAGCTCATGGAGCTGAGTACTGCTGCGAAACTTCACTCGGATTCGGATACCATACTTATCATATTCTTCCTGTAGGAAACAAGAATGCACAGAACTGAGGTGATCAAATAGGCGATCTAATTTTGATTCCTCTGCTGTATATTTGTATTTTTGCATAATTGCATTGATTACCTCAAAGTTAATCTTTTCTTACACCAAAACCTGCATGACTTGACCCACGGTTTAACAACAACTCGTACCTGTATTGTAGGAAAATGTCTCAAGATTCCTCACAGAAGCACTCCAAAAGTGTGTCACACTTCAACAGATATTAGATAACTCAAAAGAAGTAGCTCATACACAATATTCAAAATTGACTGTCTTCTTGCTGCTGTACCAAACAGATTGATTTGAATTAGGTTTATTGTCACATGTACTCATGAGCACTCCTTCATACTAAAAAATGGGAAAAAAAACAAAGAAACATAAGGCCATAAGACATAGGAGCGGAAGTAAGGCCAATTGGCCCATCGAGTCCACTCCGCCATTTAATCATGGCTGATGGGCATTTACACTCCACTTCCCTGCACTCTCCCTGTAGCCCTTGATTCCTTGTGAGATCAAGAATTTATCAATCTCCACCTTGAAGACATTTAACGTCCCGGCCTCCACTGCGCTCTGTGGCAATGAATTCCACAAGCCCACCACTCTCTGGCTGAAGAAATGTCTCCTCATTTCCATTTAAATTTAGCCCCTCTAATTCTAAGGCTGTGCCCACAGGTCCTAGTCTCCCCACCTAAGGGAAACAACTTCCCAGTGTTCACCCTTTCTAAGCCATACATTATCTTCTAAGTTTCTATTAGATCTCCCCTTAACCTTCTAAACTCTAATGAATACAATCCCAGGATCCTCAGCTGTTCATCGTACGTTAAACCTACCATTCCAGGGATCATCCGTGTGAATCTCCGCTGGACACGCTCCAGCGCCAGTATGTCCTTTCTGAGGTGTGGGGCCAAAAATTGGACACAGTATTCTAAACGGGGCCTAACTAGAGCTTTATAAAGTCTCAGAAGCACATCACTGTTTTTATATTCCAACCCTCGAGATGAACACCACCATTACATTCGCTTTCTTAATCACGGGCTTTACCTGCAAGTTAACCTTTAGATAATCCTGGGCCAACACTCCCAGATCCCTTTGTACTTCTGCTTTATGAATTTTCTCACTGTTTAGAAAATAGTCCATGCCTGTATTCTTTTTTCCAAAGTGCAAAACCTCGCATTTGCTCAAACAGTAACAGTTCAACACAACAAGTGTCTCGTCATGTTAGACTCGCAGTCCTCATAAGGGTTCAATCTTGATCCTGGTCCAGGCTGCCAGCCACCCTGGGCCGTCTACTCTTGTGATGCCAAGTGCCTGAGTTCTGGGAGGGCACAACTGCCAAAGCCCTAGCCACTACCATCACCACTGCTGCCTTCAAGACCGAGCTCGCTCTAGAAGGTAAATAAAGAAAAACTGAAAAGCTAAAACGTGCAAGAAGAAACGTGAGAAAAGAAAGAAAGAAAAGTGGTTCAAGTGGAAGAGCACTGGCTCAGGAGTCCTCCTCATCTATCATCTTGAACCACAATGAAGGTCACAGCTTAATTCTCATTGATAAATTAGAAGGAATATGGCCATTTGCCTCCAATAACTGGAGAAACAAGTTTGCAAAACCCACAAGAGTGACATAGTTTAAATGAAAATAACGGAACGCTCTATAGCAGGATCCACTGATACAAATAAACTGTTCTTCACCCAGGTACGATACAACATGATAGCAGGGCAAGGATTTGGCACAGTACAAGAAAAATACACGGTCACCGTCACTGTCAGTAGCTACAATGAAAGAAATGGAGTATAGAACTAATTGCAGAATAAATAGCCATTGTTTCCATTATGGTGATGGTCAATATTAACAAGATACACAGACACCATTTAAACAAAATGCAAGAGATGATTCAGAGATTATTTCAATTCATTCAAGGGGATTGGTTAATTTTACATGACAGATGTATGCTGATTTACAAGGAAAAGGTCATTTTTTTGTTTATAAATGGCTTGTGGATGTGTAGTTATGCTTGTTTATTCCCAGGGTACTTCACAGTTTAGCCTATGTACAGTTTCACAGATGATGTTGTTTAGCTTCTATAGAGTTTCAGAATGACTAATTTGTGCCTCTTCACTTATTTTTGTGGGCATATTGCGAAACAAGATATCCAAGTCAGTTCTGAAGGAGGAGAGTACGGCAGGACAAAAATGGCATTAAGTGTATTCTGGGGATCATGTTCACAACCGTTATGACGAAATCTGATTTCAAGACTTGTATTCATTAAGTCAGACCCTAACTGAAATGCTATTTTTTAAAGGAAACGAACACTGAAACAGATTAGAAAACAAGACTTTAGGGCAGACTGAAATAGTCGAAACCATTAAAAAATGCACACATCTGTCAGTGCTCAGATATTGATTGCAGTGTTACAGTGCATACAGGTTAAAAATGATGGAAACTGGATCCACAAACTGAGAATAGTCAAAAATATATTATCTCCTCCTGGATCTGTTGCTCCAAAGTTAAAAACTTATGACACAGGCCATCCAGATTGTTGCAAACAGAATTGAGGTGGTTCTGTAGATATGCCAGTTTTGCTGACAAGCGTATCCAAGTTGCTGATACATAATTGGCAGCTGGAGAACAGGGGAAGATCTAGAAGGAAAATCTGAAATTCTTTTAGACAAAGATAGACTCCTGAAGGACTTTGTAACTGAGATTGATAACATATTTGATGGGTGGACCACCGATTAAAATCAAAAGACCTTTGAGTGGTATCTGCTATTTAACATTTAAATCATACTTTATAATTGACTGAAATTTGCCTGTTAATTCATGTTGATTCTAGCTTTAGGGTACAGGTAGTGACTTCAGTATTTTGTGTTTATTTTGACTCCTACACAATAAAATGTCTTCTATTTAAAACAATGGAATTTTCCGGTTTCATTCTTTCAATAAATAACCAGGATTTCAGATTTTGTCTTTTTTTGAAAAAGGGGTTTATTGGTCACAACCGAGATCGTAACACAATTGTCATGTCATGATAGATCAGCAAGAACATCAGATGAGGGAGGTGATGGCATAGCAGTAATTGTCAATGGCCCATAACCAAAGACCAAAGTAACATTCTCATAACCACAGCAAATGGCAGAATCTGAACACAAGAAAATCTGGAATCAAATATTTAATAATGACAATGAAACCAGATGTTGTTGAAAATATAATCTGGTTCACTAAAGAAAAGCTGCTTTTCTTACCTGGTCTGGCTCACATGTGAATCCATACCCACAGATATAACCCTTACATGCCCTTTAAAATGAACCAGCAATCTATTCAAAAGCTAATATGTCACAAAAGATGGACTACCAGGCATCGATCTAGGTATCAGAAACAAATGACAAACTCGGTGATGTTAACATTGCAAAGTGTCCTTATCAACATATGGGGGCTAGTGCCAAAACTGGAACAGCTGTGTCACACTAAACAACAACTATTGTTATACTTTAGACAATAGACTGGAGTTTCCAAAGAGTGGCAATCTCGCACTGACTGGCATTTTTTTAAACAAAAGAGGGTGGGCTGCATTTCTGAGTGAAGATTGCGATCAGGGCTCATTCAGAAATGTGGAGTTCTACTTCCATTCTTGACAGTTCTTTGATAGCACGGAATTCCCTCTAAAGAAACCCTACACACAGTGACGGACAAAAGAACAATGGCATTACAGATGGAGAGGTAAAAGCTAGGGAAAAGGTGCAATTGCCCCAGCCCAACAGATTTGCTGAGATGATCCTTTTGCTTGCCAGGAATTTCTATGCGCAGGAGAAATCCTTCTCCGGGTTCTTTTCCCGTTCTTAGGAGATAGGACCAATTGATGCACTGACAGCGAATTAATGGTAATACACAGGTGCTGATAGTGGAGCATTCATCACTGGAAATGCCATTGAGTATGAAGAAGCAATCATTGCTAGTTCCTGGGGTCAAGAGCCACAGCTTACAGCAACTGGTGAAGGAAAACAAACTGATTTTCATTAAGCTTTATGTATTTTACTGGAAAGCTAGATTCAATGGGAGTCAGTTGGAGATCTCTTTGTTGATTGGAGTCATACCCAGAATAACAAGGAAGAAGGTTGTCATTACGGTAGGTCAGTAAGTTCAGCTACAGGACATTTTTACAGGAGTTACTCAGAATAGTGCTGTAGGTCCAATCACCTTCAGCTGCTTCATCAAAGGCCTTCCCTCCATCGTAAAGTTAGAAATGGGTAAATTGGCTAATATTTACACGATGTTCAGCATCATTCACAACTCCTCTGATTCTGAAGTAGCTCACGTAAACTGCAGCAAGATCTGGCTTGATCTGAAAAATGGCAAGTAACATTTGTGCCATTCAAGTGCCAAGCAATGACCACCTTCATAAGAGGATCAGAGATAATTTAACAATCACTCCTTCATATTCAATGGCATTACCACAGATGAATACTCCACTACAAACATCCTGGAAATTACCATTAAACAGAAACTGAAATGAAAAAGCCATATCAAGACTGTGGCTACAAGAACAGTGAATAACATCTCCTGACTCCCCAAAGCCTGCCTTCCTTCTATAAAGGCCTAGTCAGGGGTGTAATATACCATTTTACACTTTCTTGGATAACTGTAGTTTTGACAACACTCAAGAAGCTTGACCCCATGCAAGTCAAAGCCGACCACTTAATGGCAGATTTACAACTATTCACTAATTCCATCACGTACACTCAAATCGCAACGGTACACACCATCTACAAGGTGCACTGCGGAAATTCAAAGGTCCCTGGACAGCACCTTCTAAACCCACAGCCACTACGATCTGAAAGGTCAAGGTCAACAGATACATTGGAACACCCGCCACCTACAGATCCTTTCCAAGTCACTAACTATTTTGACTCGGAAATATATGTTTCGTTCCTTCAGTGTCATGTTTTCATACCCTCAACATCACTGGGTCAGAATCCTTTAACGCCATGCTGAACAGCATTGAGAGAGTCACTACACCAAATAGACTGCAGTGATTCAAGATAAACCACTACCATGTTTTCAAGCTCAACTACTGATGAGCAATAAATGCTGGACCAGCAAATGATGCCTACGTCCCATGTATAAATCTAAAAATACATGTGTACGTTAAAAAAAAATTAAATCTTCCATAAAAATCTGCAGGGCATCAGAATTGAAACGACCCATGAAGTTTATGCTTCTATCAATAAAACATGGGGTTAAATGATGGGGCTAAATGACTACTGCACAATGCATTTCAAGGACTTAGTCAAAAACAACAGGCTGATATACTGAAATCATATTTAGTTTGCCAGTTTTAAATCATCCTATAGCAGTGAGCAAATGACTGGGGCCACATATGATAGTCAACTCCTCAGGATATAAAAGGTTTGATACAAGTTTCAGGGTACCAGATGGCTAGGGAGTTCTATAATATCAGATCAACATCTGGCAGGGGGGCAACAACTTAATGATTTAGTTGGGAGTTAAACTATTTGGCAAGCAGTATTGGGGATATTATTGGGGGCAGGTCAATGTCAAATTAGATGGATGTTATCCTACCTCATTATCTGTGTGCAAATCAATTTCTCCTGCGCACTGCATCGAGCGGAAATATTCACTAAACTTCTCATTAATTTGTTCTACAAGTTGTTTCAAAGGATTTAGCCACTTTTCTTTCACCTACGGGAAGTGAAAAAGTAAATTCGAAGAAATATATGACTCATATATCACGAACAAACATAAAAATGAAAACTCTGAAATGAAAATGAAAAATGAAATGAAAATTCTGAAGGAATTTTTACAGTTTTGCAAATAAATTCTTTCAACTACCTGCGAGATGTTCAGTTTATAGTTTTCCAGTTCACACTTTTTTCTATTCAGCTCTTCAGATAAACTTTCTATTTCTTGTTTTCTCCTCTTGTATTCATCTACAACCTAGAAGTTATTACATTGAAAATATCATTTGAAACAAATAGTAAAACACGTTACTATCACGGCACAGTTTCTGAGGACATCTCTGTTTCTCTCTCAAATCTGTTAAGCACTATCTGCAGACAACTTCAGAAAATGTTTCTAATTAAGTTACTACATAGCACATTCACAGCCAGTGTGAGGAAATTTGTACAGTTAGTAATAATAGTTTACTTTGGATATTATAAATGTAATAATGGTGCACTCAACTGAATTAAATATTTCTGACTGGACTCAAGTTTCTAAATAAAATTTTTGACCAATACCTGAAACAGATGATCTTATTGATTATGTGATGGAAGTCTGTGACAAGTTAAACATTAATACCAATGTTCAATAATAGATTAAGCAATCATTTACAATGATATATTAATCAGCAAAATGTGTCACAGGTTTGCTGCAGTGTTCCAGCGAGCCTCGGCGCAAGCTCAAAAACAACATATGTCCCATTTAGCAACCCTGCAGCTTTTAGGACTCAACACAGAGTTCAATAACATAAAAGCCTAGATCGGTCTTTCCATTTTAAAAAAAAAAATCACATTCTGACACCCTGCTCTGCCATCACATGGATTGCTTTTAACAGAGTAAATCCATTCTCATCCACTCAGGCGTATTATCACATTACATTGATTGCTTTTAGCACAGCCTACCCTTCTCTCCTACTCTCAGCTCTCAGTATTACTTATTCAGCTTCTCTTCTATCTTGGCCTACTATCAATAATAATCTCGTCTGCCTACCCCTTTCATATATCTCTCTCTCTCTCCCTCCCTCTGAGCTCCATCGCCATCTATCTGCTCACCTCTAGCCTCACACTGAACCTCGTCTTCAGTACAAATACCACTTCTTCCTCACTGCTATCAATTCTGAAGAGTCACTGGACTCGAAACATTAACTCTGATTTCTCTTCACAAATGTTTCCAGACCCACTAGGTTTTACCTGCAATTTCTGTTGTTATTTCAAATCTCCAGCATCTGCAGTTCTTTGTTCTTTTTATGTACAAGTTACTTGCTGTGTTGTTCTACATTTCAACAGTGACTACACTTGCAAAGTACTTAGTCGTCTGTAAAACACTTCATGATATTCCAAGGCCTACAAAGGTGCTATATTAATGTAGCTCATTTTTGTTTAAATATTTTTATCTTAACTTACAACAGAAATCTTTTTACCCACTCATTAAGACACATCTGAAATTTAGGAAAATGACAAAGGGATGAGGGATTAATGCTTTCAACATAAATGAATGAAGTCAGTTCTCAAAGCATCTGAACAGATTCTGCTAAAAAAATAAATTGGCACCCTTACTGAAGAACTCAAGCCTGTGAAACAGGACGCTCTTGATCTTTCCTCATTAAGCGAAGCATCTATTTCATCCAGTGAATTGGGAAGACTTTGAAATGCCTACAACAGACAGAAGGTAGTCACACTTACAGATCATAGAAAACTGAAATGGATCACTAACTTCAAAGCAAGTTAAACATAAACACCGATGTTCAATAAGAGATTAAGCAATCAGTTACAATGATGCTTTGATCAGTTTATTTGCAAGACAGCATTCTTTGATAACAGCCATTATCCTCAACTACATAAATGAAAAGCAATGGCGTTAGATATTAATTGCAGCCACCCTGTGTTATAGTGGAAAGCAACAGTGAAATGACCAATAATTTAGTTTATTGCATAATGTGGCAACCACCAAAAGAGTTACAAAGGCCTTCCAGTGCTCTATCCTATCCCAATCCTACTCCTTCAGACAGCATTGTCGCTGCTGTGTATTCAATAGTAAATACGACTATGCATAACAAGATCTGACAATTTTCATTGCATTTGTACAACAATTACTTTCAAGAAAAATTTATGTCGAAAATTCATAGTTGCATTCCAGTACCTTTACTTGCATTGATGGTGATTCATCCTGATACACAATTCCAATATCCCAGAGTAATATTTTTCTAAAACATTAGTACGTGCACAACTGCAATTTAAAATGTCAAAAGTCACACAAAAACCAGGTTATAGTCCAACAGGTTTATCTGAAACCACAAGCTTTAGGAGCGCTGCTCCTTCGTCAGGTGAAGTCACTGAAAGCTTGTAATTTGAAATAAACTTGTTGGACTTTAACCTGGTTTCATGTGACTTCTGACCTTGTCCACCCCATTTCAACACTGGCATCTCCACATTAAAATTTATAGTCTCCACCCCCAGTTTCAATATTAAGGCAACAAATGTACGAATTTTTGAAAGAAATGATATTTTCAATTGTTTTTTGCCTGCAGTTGCACTTTTGCAATCATGGGAATTACTACATCTTAATCAACAGAATAATTAAAGATAATTACAGCTTTAATTATTCACACTTGATGAACTGAATACCCTGGAAGCCAGCAGATTTGCAACTCATGTAGTTTGGTTTGGGGTTAAGCCATTCTCCCATTCCGTGGGAGCAATCATCTGTACTTTATGTTCATCTATATTTCAGCTGGCAATTCATAAAAGATCATAGAATCCGTACTGTGTTGAAACAGGCCCTTCGGCCTAACAAGTCCACAGCAGCCCCCAAAGCATCCCACCCAGACCCAATGCCCTACACCCACATAACTGACACATCCCAGAACACTACGGGCAATTTAACTTGGGCAATCCACCCAGCCTGCACGTCTTTGGACTGTGGGAGTAAACCGGAGCACCTGGAGGAAATGCATGCAGACACAGAGAGAATGTGCAAACTCCC
Organism: Stegostoma tigrinum; assembly: GCF_030684315.1. Taxonomy (NCBI): domain Eukaryota; kingdom Metazoa; phylum Chordata; class Chondrichthyes; order Orectolobiformes; family Stegostomatidae; genus Stegostoma; species Stegostoma tigrinum. The sequence goes on along the minus strand of NC_081356.1, from coordinate 28,695,568 downwards.
CAGACAGTCGAGTAAGGCTGGAATTGAACCCAATTCCCTGACACTGTGAAGCAGCAGTGTTAACCACTGAGCCACCGTGCCGCCCCTAATTCTTGAACTCCCATTGACAAACATATATCACATAACATATTATGACAGGCCTACAAATACTTCACGCAAATAAATGCCACAGCCACAATTTTCTTGCGTAACATCTTTTCTATAGTTTAGTATTTCAATTTTCCTTACTGTCTTCAGCTCTGAAGGGATGTCACTTTCATTAGGATCCAAGTCACAGGCCTCTCTGGCTGCTTTCATGCGCTCTTTACACATATTTAGAAGTCGTCGCTTTTTCTCATCCAACTCTGTATATTGTTGCTGCAATTCATAAAGATTTTATCAGAGATTAAAACTGCCATTTATAAAGTTAATGTGCAGCAATTATCCAGTCAAAGAATTCTTCGTGGTTCTCTCAGTTTTAGATCACATTTGCCAATAAATGCCAAAGATGACACAAGAATTTGCATGATTCATTCACTAGTGAGTCCTTTAAATCAAATACCTTGACACATACAAATCATGCTTTTTTAAATAGACATTCATGATTTCAGCCTTTTTCTGCCATTAATTCCCAGCACTATATTTTTACCTAAAAATGCAACTGGCTTTGCTACTTAATGTTACTATAAGGGAATATAAAGTTTAAAAATCTTGAAAGTACAGTTATATATAATGAGAGGCATATGAATCTCTAATTAAGCTTAAATGATTGGCATAAAAGTTTTTGTACACACTAATTTTACCAACTGTATTTTTGCAATCAAATAAAGCTATTCTTAAATTAACAATGATCTATATAAGTAGCACGCACAGCTCAGGCAGTGTGAACAAGTTAAACCCTAATAAATTAATTTAGCTTCCTTCCACTATCCTCGAAGCCACATCTGAAATACTAACTGCTTAAGATTCATGAATAGGAATGGGGTCAAACAGCAAGTGAATAAATTATTGGTTAAGACACTTGAAATATTGAACTTATTTTTATTTAGGGAAAAACTGAGAGGACACAAGAGGCACATACTGATGAGTTGTGCCAAATGGCCTGCTTTCATGCCGTAATTTTATACAACAGGGTTCAAAATAGCACCTCTTTCATTTTTTGTTCTACAGCTGATTCTTTATATTCTGTTTCCAGCCGATTCTTCTGATATGTCAATGACGTGTTTTCAAGAACTAAGCCAACTTTCTCCATGTTCAGCGTGAGGCAGGTCTGGAAAGAAAATGCTGCAACTTTAAAATCAGAAACACTAACTTCTCTATTCTTGCCCTATTTAAAATTCCCAATCTTGCGCAAGTGAGAACAACTTGACAAAACAAACAAATTCTCAACTGATGTTTTGAAATTCCACAGCACACAATAAATTGCGAAGGGGGGGCATAATTTTTCAGTACTAATGAGATACGTTAGCTGTGAAGGTGTAACCCTTGCTCTTGGATAATTACGGTGCATGGACAACCTGTGCAATGGTTATTCAGCTAGTAAAAGTGACTTAGACTGGAGGAGAGGGAGTAAAGTTTAAAATAAGAACATAGGAAAACAGGGCTTTAAAAAGACAGGCACAGATTACAAGGGACAGAAAATTACATTAAACCTCTATAAAATGCTTTTTATTTATTCATGGGATGTGGACATTGGTGGGAAGGCTAGCATTTATTGTGTTTTCTTAACTAGTTATATAGGAGTGACATGTGCCATTTTGAAACACTACACTCCTGGATGGTGCTGAGGTTCTCAAGTTCTCTTGCAGCTATAATAGGCAAATGATAAATATTCCACAAAGCTCCACTCCTGCATCTTATAGATTGCAGGCAGGCTTTGGAGAGTCATGGCCCTTTCTTGTTGCCACAGTAATATATGGAAGTTCTGGTCAATGGTATCCTCCAGGATGTGAATAATGGTGGATTCAATAAAGGCAATTCCTTTGAATATCAAGCACAGCTGATTACACGCTTTCTAAAATTTTATACTGTGTATGCGTAATTATGAGCACCACTTTGTAGAAAGGATGAGAAGACCTTGGAGGGGGTTCAGATAAGATTTACCTGAATGACTGCAGAGATGAGGACCAACAGTTATGAGGATAGACTGGAGAAACTGGGGCTGTCTTCCTCAGAACAGAGGAAATAAAAGGACATTTGACAGTGGTATTTACAAACATTAACACTTTAGACAAAGCACATGCAGAGGTCCTAATTCTAATGGCTGAAGGGTCAAAATTCAGAGGGATACAAATTTAAGGAGACTGACAAACAATCAAAAGAAGCCAAGGAAGAAAACTTCCATTTAAAAGAATTGAGCATTGTAATTTGGAATGCCCTACCCAAGGAGGATGGTGGAAACAGGTTCAATGTCAACTTATAACAGAAAACTGGATAAATATTTAAGAAAACAACTGTAGGGATGTAGTAGATTATACTTTGAAAGTGCCAGCACAGCCTCAAAAGGCTGAGTGAATTGGAAAATGCAGATGTATAACAACTTGAGTATCCTTGTCAATAAGCCAATGAAAACCTATATGCAGGTGCAGCAAACTACTAGGAAGGCTAATGTAATATTAGTCTTTACTGACCTTCTGTCCAAGAAAAGGAAGAGAAATTTATTTGCTCAGGCGGTTGTGAACATCTGGAATTCTCTGCCACAGACAGATGTATAAACCTAGTCTTTTGAGTACGTTTAAAGTAGAAATAGATAGATTTTTTGACTACCAATGATGTATCGAGTTATGGGAATGGGGTGGGTCAAAGGCATTGAAGTGTTCAATCAGCCATGATCAAGAGTAGTAGTAAGTCAGGTTCAACAGGCTGAATGGCCTAGTACTATTCCTATATTCTGCATTTGTCTCTTTCCAAGCTATACAGTTGGTTAGCCTTATAAATTTACTTTTCAATTATTTCAACTGAATAACCAACTTGAATTGACACACATTATCTCAACACGTGAATGCATGCTCTTATCATTCCTACTTATCCTTGAACTCTCAGATTTGAAGGAGCTGCAAAGAACCATTCAACTTATCAAGAACACCTTAAAGTAGAAGTTGTTAAAGAGGTTTAGGGGGTAAGTTAGGATTTTAGGCAACTAAAATATTACTGGGGAGGCAATGGCCTAGTGGTATTATTACTGGACTGTTAATCCAGAGATCCTAATAATGTTCTGTGGACCCAGGTTCAAATCCCACCATGGCAGGTGGAGGAAATTGAATTGAAAAAAAAAGAGAAATCTGGAATTAAGAGTCTAATGAAGACTGTGAATCTATTGCCAATTGTAAGAAAAACCCCATCTGGTTCATTAATGTCTTTTAGGGAAGGAAACTGCCATCCTTACCCGGTCGAGCCTACGTGTGACTCTAGACCCACAGCAATGTGGCTGACTCTTAACTGCCCAGCTGCCTATCCAGCAATGCCCTCATCTCGTGAATGAATAAAGAAAAAAAAATTGGAGCGCTGAAAATGACAAATGTACAAGAGGCTAAAACTGAAGGAGGACAGGGATCTCAGATTTTTGGCCTACAGGAGATTATAGAAATGTGGAGGGAATAGAGTGATTAGAAAACAATTATGAGGACTTTAACATCGAGGCAGAACACTTATACATGTGTACCCCAAGCTAATGTGCACAAAAACATGCTTTTGCACACTCAGAGTTCCTTTTGAAACTTGAATAATTTTTCATTTAAGCAAAACAGATATGCACCTTGCTTATGAAGCTGAATATTTTTACAAGATGGATATTTTATTACTTCCAGAAAGAAGAGAATTTCACTAAAAGACATTTCCAGCTTATTTTGCAAAAGGGAACTTATTCAAATGAATTTAGGAGCTCTGAAGTCAACAGAATTTTATGGAAATACTGAAAGACAGAAATTTTTCTAAGACTCACCCTAATACGCTGTGTTAATTCAGAGACTAGTTTGGCCTTTTGATTATGGATCGCCTTCATTTTTGCATTTGCTTTTCGTTCTTCCTCTTCAATGTTGATAGTATCCATCTCCATCTGCTTCAGACTGAGAACAAATTGTTAAATCCCCCACAGTGGTCTAGAACACCCTCGACCGTTTCTCCCTCATTTCCTGCAACTCATCCCTCACACCCTATCCCCGCAATAACCAGCAAAAGAGAATCCCCCTCGCCCTCACATACCACCCCACCAACCTCCAGATACAACGCGTCATCCTCCGACACTTCCGCCATCTGCAATCTGACCTCACCACCAAAGACATTTTTTCATCCCCACCCTTGTCTACCTTCTGGAGAGACCACTCTCTCCGCGACTCCCTTGTCTGCTCCACACTCCCCTCCAACCCCACCACACCCGACACTTTCCTCTGCAATCGCAGGAAGTGCTACACTTGCCCCCACACCTCCTCCCTCACCCTCATCCGAAGCCCCAAGATGACTTTCTACATTAAACAGATGTTCACCTGCACATCTGCCAATGTGGTATACTGCATCCACTGTACCCGTTGTGGTTTCCTTTACATTGGAGAAACCAAACGGAGGCTTGAGGACCGCTTTGCAGAACACCTCCGCTCAGTTCGCAATAAACAGCTGCACCTTCCAGTCGCGAACCATTTCAACTCTCCCTCGCATTCTTTAGACGACATGTCCATCCTGGGACTCCTGCAGTGCCACAATGATGCCACCCAAAGGATGTAGGAACAGCAACACATATTCCGCTTGGGAATCCTGCAGCCCAATGGCATCAATGTGGATTTCACAAGCTTCAAAATCTCCCCTCCCCCCACTGCATCCCAAAACCAGCTCAGCTCGTCTCTGCCACCCTAACCTGTCCTTCCTTTCGCCTATTCCCTCCTCCCACCTCAAGCCGTATCTCCATTTCCTCCCTCCTAATCTCATCCCAACCCCTTGACCTGTCCGTCCTCCCCGGACTGACCTATCTCCTCCCTACCTATACTCTCCTCTCCCCTATCTTCTTCTCTATCCATCTTCGGTCCGCCTCCCCCTTTCTCCCTATTTATTTCAGAACCCTCTCCCCATCCTCCCTTTTCTGATGAAGGGTCTAGGCCCAAAACATCAGCTTTTGTGCTCCTAAGATACTGCTTGGCCTGCTGTGTTCATCCAGCTCTACACTTTGTTAAATGAGGGGAGTACAGTAACTCTTGTTAACAGTCTTTCCAACACCTATCTTCAAATGAAGAGCACCCTCATCTAAGCAAAATGTTTTCCTTTCACTGTTATTGCATAATTATAGAATAGTCATGCACTATGCAGAAATGACTAAAATAACAACTATAAGCCACTGCGATTCAAGTTTTCAACCAATTGTGTCCTATCCCATTGGGTTTCATGGTTAATCTCCTTCAGGTTCATATTCAACAAGTTATTGAAAAATTAAAAATCTATGCAGAAGTATTAAACACAGTTAAGAATATCTTTCAATTCATACATCATCACTGCCTCAGTTGTATCTATCATCTGAAGGTGTAACCAGACCATCCAAAACACCAGTGGAAACAAGCCTGGCCATCTAACCCAAACTTGTAAAACAATCCAGTTCTTCAGGTATTAATTTACTGAACCTCCTTTGAGCCACATCACAACACATTTACTGGTTCCTTAAATATGGAGGTCAAACAACATTTAAGATGCAGTGAACGCGTTTCTTTAAATATTTCAAACAGTGTACAAACCCCTCCTTCTTTGTATAAGATGTGAATCAACATCGTTAATATCTTGATTACACAGGGGATTAGTGGGTGGATATAGGTGATGCAAATATTCTGCAAAAGGTATAACAGCGTCCACACCTATCATTTTTTGTGCTGATCTTTTGTTCTATTTGTCTTCGCCTGCTCTTCATCTCCAAAAGTTCTTTCTTCTTTGTTCTCAGTTCATTATCTTTGCGCTCAAGAAGTCTCTGTTTCTCAGAAAACTCAGCAATGCGTGATTCTACTGCATTCAAGTTGGAGGTTACTTCCTGTGAATGAAACAGAAGGGTGATTCATTACACTTTATCTAAGTAACGACCTTTGATTCCTCATTCATTGACCGTATTCAACCTTCCCATTCAAATATCCAACTGGAGGAAAAACAATGACTGTACCATTAGAGTGCAGCTTATTCGCAGTTACTCTCAGCACACAATTGGTTCACAAAATACAAGGTCTTCAGCAAAATTATATTCAAGATGAAGGATGAGGGAAAGTTTTAAGTGATCACATGTGCCAAGTCAATAAATAAATAAAACAGTACTGGAGAAACTCAGCGGGTCTGGCAGTATCTGTGGAGTGAGAAACAGAGTTAATGTTTCAAGTACGATATGACACTTTTTCAGTTCTGAAGTCACATCAATTTCAACATGTTAACAGTTTCTCTCTGTACAGATGCTGAGAGACTTGCCAAGTTTCTCTAGCATTTTCTGTTTGTTTCAGACTTCTAGGCAACTGTTGTATCTTGCTTTTGTTTGGCAAGTAAAATGGATTGAAATCTGAGCCTTTGAGTATGACACAATGTCACCTTCACTCTGTCACCCAAGATGTTTCAAGATTGATTTGTTGTACTGATGGTCTCAGAGTATGAATATACACAACAACCAACTGAATTTACCACTGTAACCCACTCAGAACTAATGTTAACAGAAAATGTACAAATGTCTGGAGGGCAACCATGTAATAAAAAAATCTCGTTTAGATAACATAGATAAAATCAAAACTTATCTCTTAGCACCCAACATTTTACTCAAGAAGTAGCAAGTTGTTTGGATAGTCCCTTAAGTAAGGCAGTGAAGACAAAAACAACAGCTGGATTATTTCATTGAACTAGTCATTTAATGCTCTTGAATTGTCTAAATGTTTTAACCAGGGGTTCTCAATTTATTGCAGTTATGAGCGACTTTGTTCCTGCATAGGTAGCAAAACCCAGTTATGGGACATTGGCTGAACTGAATGGATATGTTACTCAGACATGTGTGTAAAATCTCATATCAGGGGCTTGGATAGATTTGTTGAGGCTCGCATTCTTGCATATTTTTGAGACACTCCTTAGGCTGCAAGTTGGCAACGTGTTCTATCTCCATCATATCCTACTTGCCCAATACCACGCAATCCTTGTCCTAAGTTTGCTATCAGTCACCCAAATTTCAAATTTAAAATTTGCATCACTATCTCTTCAAGATTTTCTATCTCTACGCTCACCAAGTAGCTTGTGTTTCTCCACCTCTGGTTTCTTTCACCCCCAATCTAGACGTTGGGGAAGAACAGATATGTGGATGGGGAGTGGATACAGAGCACAAAATGATTTAAGCATGAAGACTAGAATCACCACTAAACAGCTGGAGACTAGAAGCATGAGTAAATCAATGGAGGCAGGGATAATGGATAAGGAGGACACAGTGTGCGTTCAAGTACAGGTGGTAGAGTTTTGGATGAACTGGAGTACAGTTTGAACATAATTGTTTTATAAGAATAATTGTGAAATTTGTCAGCTGGTTTCCAATTCCACATCTCATCCCCAGCATTAACCTTTATTGTTTTGACAATATTTTCATACTATATTTTTTGACAAAGCTAAATGGGCCCTTCTTGTTTGCAGTAAAGCAAACAGTGCAGGGTAAAATGAGTCACCAAATCAGAGCACAGGGTGAAAATGAGACGTGCAGAGAGACGACACAACTAAGGCTCACTTAATGAAAAAAGAAAAATGAAGGAACACAAATTAACACAGACATCAAGGGCTTGAAAACTTTGAGCTACAATGCTGAAACAAGTAACCAAAAGACAGTGGAGGGTTCAGGGATCCACCTTGCTCACTCTAACCTCCTGAGAATGCAAACATCTCATCCTAAGATCTGCTTCATGTATTCAGATTTGGTGGACCCAGCCTCACTGGCTCTGAGAAGTACTGCTCTGCACAGATGGCCAACTGTTTAAAACAAAGAGTCTTCCATGACCCTGGGAGACAGGCAAAATGTATTTTTATCCAACAAATATTCATCTGAAAGGAAATGCCTTTTTAATTCTGATTTATTCTTTAAATTACCGATGAAGTTTAAAAAATCAGAAAACACAAGATTTACAGTATTATAGAAAATTACAAGACATGTACAATGCACTGTACACAATTAGCTATTTCTGATGCCCACTCACGGATCCCATTAAGCCACAACACCCTACTGAGAACATTCAGATATAAAAGTCTTGCATCATTGGCCAAAATAAAGGATCAGTTAGTATTGATTAAGGAACAGAGTTTTGAATGCATAAATCCAAATTGTGCTGCCTGAAGGTGCTCTGTTCCTCCAGAAGTTACACTAAGAAACTTGGCAAATGGCATGGTGAGAAGTAGACATACTTACAGGAGATATCAACTAGCTCAGAAAACATCAGGGCTTGTCCATTAAAACAACAGTAGCCAATACAACTCATCAAGCCTGCTCAACCATTCAATAAGGTCATGGACAGACTTTTATACTAACTCCACTACTATACCCCTTCCTCAAAATCTACTGATTTCGGTCATGAAAATACTTGATACTCGAGCTTGCAAATCCCACTGGAACTGAGAATTCCTTCAAGATTCACAATCCTCTGAGTGAAGAAATATATTGTTCAGTCCTAAATGGTTGACTCCTGAGACTATGATCCAGTTCCATAATTTCTAGACAAGGGAAAACACAGTCTTTCAAGTTTAACATCCTGATAAGCTTTCAAAAGACTTAACAAATGAAAGTTAAGTGAACGGACTATTCAATGTCAGCGACCTGCAATATCATTGCTTTGTGGTCAAGAGATTTTTTTTTCCTTTTACATGTGTACCAAAAGCTAATATACTGTATAAAACTTTACCTTTGATAGATCCTCCAAGCGTCTTCTTTCATCCACATCCACCTGTACAGTGAGAAACTTAGCATCCTTTAGCTGTGTGTTGCTTGAAATAACTTTATTTGAGTAAATGGATTTCTTTACGCTGTATCGTTCTTCTCCTGTATAGATCTGACGCAGTTGTGTTTCACTTATCACCTACGGAAAATTAACATGTTGCTGTAGTAGACTGATCCATTTTCACCTTGAAGATTTACACTCTATTACAGAAGTGTTTTGTTTTAAACAAAGTTACACAAATTTTGCCAAAGTAAATTTTCATCAGTATCCACTTGTTAAACTTTGAAGTATATTTTAACAAAGCAGGCATAAAACCCATGAAAGGCTTACTGAAACTGTGCAATAAGAATTGACGCAAATCAAGGGAATATAATCAATATTCCAAAACATCTTACAATATAACTACTGTAACCTACTAAATTACTGTAATTTGTTAGGGTCAAAAACTAAGTAGACATTTCTCAAAATCAATCTGCTGCCAAAACTAAAAGCCACTTCCTCATGTCCAATTTACTTCTTGTGAATATAGATAATCTATCACAATGAGATCACACAATATATCAGATCACTGGAATTCTAATCTGCAATGGACTACAGCAGAAGTTGTTTCTACATGTGGAAAAGACCAAAACTGGAGGGTCATAAATACACAATAAGTCCAACAGGATTTTAGGAAGCAACATGTTTACCTAGAGAATTGAGAGGATATGGAACTCACTGTTGCAAGGATTTGTTGAGTTAAATTGTACTGACACATTTAAAGGGGAAAGCAGATAAACACAACTGAAAAAAACACATGCATGTATGTAGCGTGTTCTGCAATGACTGGATGTCTCAAAACACTTTACAATCAGCTTTTGAAGTGAAGTCAACATTGTAAACAAAGCAGTCAATTTAAACAGAGCAAGCAGCCATTGACAGCAACATGATATTATGCAAATAATTTACTTTTAGTGATGTTGATTTGAGGGATAAATATCAGTCAGGACACTATGGAGAACTTCTCTGCTTCTCTCCATTATAGAGCCAGTTAAACATCTGAGACAGCAGTTTTACATCTCATAGGAGGATCTGTGAAAACATTTGGCTTACATTTTAACAGTAAATGCTAAAATAGATGCAGATGGAGAGATTAAAAGGTCTTGTATCAGATCAAACTCTTAACCCAGACATTTATCACTATGAACATACACTCAGGTTGTCTGTGAGGACTCCACTATAATCGTTCACACTTTCTCTAGACACATCAGTTGTTGCTTTACTTATAGCATTGCCATTTCCTTGATTTGCATTATCATCCCATTGTCATTTATTCTCTACTACCTTCCAACCCAATAGGTCTTCCTGTCTTTCATTGTCTGTTCTTGTTTTAAGAAGCTGTTAGGTCTCTAACTTGGCTCAGTTTTAATAAAACATAATGGAGTTGGAGCACTAACTCCACAGAGACTGCCAGACGTCCTGAGTATTTCCAGCATGTTATTTTTATTTCATATTTCTAGCATTTGTAGATTTAGCTTTTGAATTCATGTCACAATACTTAAAGAAATGGGAGCCAAGGTAATTAAGGCCCTCTAAATATTTAATAGCTCATTTGCAGTCTGCTCCCTGTGTTTAGAGGTAACTGTACGTGTGTTGATATTCAAGAAAGGGAGCAATTCTGAACTGGGCAATTATAGGCCAATTAAACCACACAAGCTCAGTAGAAGCAGGGCAGGGGCAAGGATTCTATGCAATGGTGAGGTCAGGGACAGACGGCGAGGACTAAAATCCTTGCAGGTGACTGGTGAGGTTGAGAGCCCTGGGCAAGGAGTTATCTGGGCATGCAAGCCACCGAACAGGACAAATGGAAATCCGACATCAGACTAAGACTGACGATAAGCAATTAAGATCATACTACCTTATTAATTTAGTTTAAAAAGTTTCATTTTAACCCCAACGCTAACTTTTAACTCAGTTAATAAAGTAGTGTTGGTCTAATAGTTTACAGTAATCAATTTCAGTTTAATGTCACTTTCCAGACTTCCTGTTCTGTGGCTTGCATGCTCAAATAACTTCTTGACAGGGTTCCCAAGCTCACCAGTCATTTGTCCCCCATCCTCTGTCCCTGCCCTCACTGTCTCATAGAAACCATGCCCCTGCTCAAGAGCCTCACTATTCTGCCCTCGATCACTGCCACGCAGACCTTGCTCATCAAGCCTCAACTCTTCCTTAGGACCTTGATCTTCAGGTCTCTCAATTTAAAACACCTCATAATAGAAGAAAAATACTTCTGATGCTGTAAATCTGAAATAAACACAGGATGTGCTGGGAGAAACTCAGCAGCTGTGGTAATATTTGTATGGAGAGAAAAAAAAAGTGTGAAGTACAGTTAACACTGAGTCAATCAGGGCTCTTCTTCAGAACACATACCTTTTCAATCATCATTTTGGTTCTGGCGGTCCCTATTGGAACGTCATAAACCTTGTACTGCTCACATAGATAACTCATTACAGGTTCTGGTGCATCTATCAGCTCTCTCAAGTAGGATACAAATCCATACATTCTATTTTTAAAAAAATGACAGTTACAGTTAAGTAGAATGCAATAAGGTAATAAGTTCAAAAGGTTTCTGAAAGAGTAAGCAAATTTGATTGTTCAAAAGTGCACAGATGACGAGGTTACAAAAGGCTAAAAAGATTTAACCAACAAGTAGTTGCAATTGATAGCCTGTTAACTGTCCAGATGAATACAACTGTAAATATGATACTTTTATACCAAGCAGTACTTGCTACCATTAGAGCAAGCATTATAGAACAAATGAATGAAACCAAAACAAAACAAAGTAAAATTAAATCCAGTTAAATATAAAATTTTATTGTAAATCTTAGAAGGAAATGCTCCAAGACACATGTAAATTCAGAAATATAAATAATATTCATCCAATTGTTAAATTGCAATATCACATGTAAAGACTAATTAGATCTGTTAAGATATTAAATGGGATAAATATAGGGACATAGTTGTTTTGATTATAATAGCAAGACATTTATGCAATTGTTATTAGGGCTGGAGATCGGCAAATCAATTAAACAGAAATATATATATTGGCAGATGAGGAGTCAATTATTCAGGGCTTGAGACATAAGCAATAAGCACAAGCCTGTTCTAAAGTTAGTCAAGTATGACAAGCTAAAAACAGAATGCAGATGTTATTTATATGCTGACAGCTCTATTTAATTGAGGCCTTATTTCCATCACATGTTGAGGACAACATTGTTAACTTACAAAATCAGTTATACAGTTTTAACCTTATATTTAGCTTAGTTATTATTTCATAACTTAAATCATGTCAAATTTTATTCAAAATTTAATCATTAAAATTTAAACTACTTACTGAAGTTCTTGAATGGGCCTCGTGGGTGGCCTCCCTGCAGCTGAGATGGAAGGTGCACACACTGCATTTACTTTTAGCCTCTGTTTATCACGAACCTGAAAGTGCAAGATTTCTATCAGCCAACCTATTAGGCAATACCGTACAAGATTATGAACCCTCACATTTTCTCAACTCCTGCCTCTTTCACAATCTTCATGTTTGTTAATCCTCTTTTTACCATAAACACACGCACACAGCACTTAACAGGTGGATCCTGGACGTCTGTTCCAAATCCAACCCTAACTTAGCTAGTGCTGAGGTCAGCAAATCCTCGCACTGAAGATCAGCAAGCTTTAGTAATAACAGTAGTAACACAAAATTGCACATTACAGTCTGTGAAGTAAGTACCTGGAGCGGACTTTTAAAAAACAAAAATCACTCATGGGGATGCAGCTGTCACTGGGTACCCCATCCTTTATTGCTCATTCCTAAGTGCCCTTGAAAGTCAGAAATAGGCACACCGACAACTTTTCTGACTTGTAACAAAGATGTTTTTCCTTTACAGCGGCTTAACTGAAGTCCTGGAACCTCCTACTTAACAGCACTGCGCTGCTTGCCTTTCCTACAGAACAGCAGTAAGCCAGGTGGATTTTTAAAACAACTGATAATAGTTTTAAGGTTGTTTTTAGGACTTAATTTCAGATTTATTAGTTGATTTAAATTCCACCAACTGCTGGACTTAAACTCGTACTGTCGGGGTTACTAGTCCAATGACATTACCACTACACCGCTATTTCCCTCTGACTAGTGCAACAATTAAAACATTATATACAGTGTAATTGCTACATTGTTGAAAGGAAGTCTCTCAATTTCACTCATGTCAATTCACAGTTGGATGACTGTACATATTTTGAGTGAAATTTGCCCTTGTATGATTGTGTTTAAACGGCAGCCCAGATTACATAATCCCGAACGTTCAATTCTGTTGAATTCAGGGGAGAGATCAGGACAGCACTGGCCATGAATTGAGTAGAAAATCAGTAAGGGGGTGTGGAATGACCTGATGTGTGGTATAGGTTTCTTAATAACCGAGGACAGAAAGGATGATAGGAGGAGAAGCTAGATGGAGGCAGCAGACAGGGAACACAGCAGAAGAATAGTGACAAACATAGATTTAACTAACTTCAGCTGTAGAGACATTCTAACAATCCCTTTCTCTGCACTTCATTTGATTTTTTGCAAGAAAACCTAAGTCTTGTGGAAGTCTGTGCTTGTACTGACCTCTGAAAGGAATGCACCCATATCATCCATGTTCACACAAACAAAGGCCCTCAAATCGTTCATTGGAATATGATTTTCAATGTATTTGGCATTTCTCGAATCCTTCATATTAAGCTGTAAGAAGATTAAAAGCAAGGTAAAAACTGATAAAATGTTATTGAGAAATAGGTTGCTAAAAGAGGGCAAAACCATAACCTGAAAATTCAATCAATTTCTTGATTTGAAACTAACAGCATTGAAATTTGCATTCAACGGCATTATACTTCCAAAACAGTAGATCATTATCTTTCATTCAGATTGGCTAAAAATCAAGAGTTCAAGACTAGTAAAATGCACAACACAAGCAAGGTTGGAAAGAGTGAAAGATGATAATTTGGACGTTAGAAAATTTTAGTTCCAAAAAATCTTGAAGATTGTGGGAAGGACACTTTGAAGTAGAATTTATGATTTTCATAACGTACTTTTTAAACATTCATGAGGTGCACATGTTGCTTACTAGGCTAGCATTTACTGCCAACTCTAACTGTCCTTGAGAATTTGGTGGTAGTAGCACCAAAGTATAGTAGGGTACTGGGTAATAGATACATTACAATGCAGACAGGGTGCAAGAAGAAAAAATAATGTAGAGAGGGTCAAGAAGGTTAGTAGAATAAGTGAAAGCTGCAATCATAATCACAAAATTACTTAGAACTATAGTGCAAGATACAAGCTATGCTAATCTTTATGTGCTATTGAGTCTCCTTACATTCCCACTGAATAGTCAATAACCAAAGGGCTCAGGCTGAAGGTGATTTGCAAAAAAAAACCATAGGCAACTTGAGCAATTTTTTTGGCAGCGACTGGCGAGGATTTGGAACGTAATGCCTCCAGAATGGCAGCTTCAACGGTATTCTGGAACAGGTCTCAGCACATCGGCTGCTGCCGTTGCTACTAAATAGATTCCGTTTGCCGTAAAATGGACAGCGTGCTCTACATCTGACTGTTATTTCATGTCCTGCTGTCTCACTGGAAACTCTGCACTCAGCACAAAACAGTCCAAAATCAAACCAGCATTACAAGTACAAATCAAGCACACGCCACTTTAACGAGAAATAACCTTACCACTAACTTACATACAGATAATTAAAAAGAGAACTTTTACCTCAAGCATAATTGGTTCATAGATGTGCCCACGGAATCGATTTCTGTTCTGTCTTAACCACAAGACAGCATTGTACGTATCTCTGAAACGATTTCTAAGATTTTCTTCTTTAATGTGCATCATGTCTTCGAGTCTTTTGATATTAACCATTACCTCTGTGTTTCAAGTAATAGTATATTAGTCAATGGGTCACCAATTTTTTCACTGACAGTAGGTGCCAAAAACACTGCCACATAATGCCACTGGCCAAGAATAACAACACAAATGCAAACACAGATACATGGAAATTTGATCTTTTGATCTCGCTCTGCTATTCAATGTGATTTTGAATGATCATCCAAATCAGTACCTTGTTCCTACTTTCTCCCCATACCCATGATTCCTTTAGCCTCAAGGCCGACACATCTAACTCCTTCTTGAAAACATTCAACGTTTTGGCTGTAGCTAACTGGTCCGCAATTCTGTTTTATGCCTCCCTATGCTTTTTTAATTCGTAGGGGGTCACATTTACCACCTCCAATCTGTTGGAACTACATCAAAATAGAGAAAATTCAATATTTCCAGTGTCACTTGCCTTTACAACTCTTGGATGCAGGTCTTCAGGATCTGTCAGTCTTTCACCCCATTAATTCATGCACCATTTTCTTACTAATAGTGATTTCCTTCAATTCACTCTCACAGCAGACTCTTGGTTCCATAATATTTCCGGAAGGTTATCTGTGCTCTCTTGTCCAGCAGAACCAAAGTACATGCTCATTATTTTGTTCTCCATTATAGTTTCCCCAGCTTTTGGCTGTAGAGGATCTACGGCTGTACTACTATTGTGTTTTTATCACATATTCATAGAAACTGACTGTAAAAGCTTCTATGTCCCATGCAATTTTATACTAATGCTCAAATTTACCTCTTTGATCAAAATATTTCATCCTCTATTATCTATTAGTAGGAATTAATTTAAGTACTGTGCAATAACTTATTGACAAAAAGGCTTTGGAAATAAAATACTACAATGCATCATTTTCACTGTACTAATTCATATAATATGCATATTGCCAATTTTTGGTGTTAAGAACTGTAAAAAAATTAGAGTATTGGATCCATTTTATTTGTCATTTTGTAGAAGATACTTTTCATCTTTAACTTCTTGAATCAAATTCTGGCTAGTGACTATTAGAAAAACCATCTAGTTTTCTAGGTCTATTTAAAGAACTTCTGGTGAAACTTTTCTATTGTGCTGGAACATAGCTACTATGACACTATTTACTTGTCTTACTTATTTGATCCAAGACTGACAGATTTCAATACTTCCGTAAATAATAACAAAGAACTGCAGGCACTGATAAAATGACAAAGTTCTGACAAAGGGTCACTGGACTCGAAACATGAATTCTGCTTTTCTCTCTACAGACGCTGCCATACCTGCTAAGTTTCTCCAGCACTTTCAGTTTCTGTGTCAGTACTTTATTTAACTGGCTTGCTCAATATCCAAACCATATGCCTTTAAACACTGGAATTTACAATCTTACTAGAACACACTTACTCTTTTTTTCTTTCTCCAAATTTTCCTTTTCTCTTCGTAGTTCTACTTTCTCACTGTCAACAGCTCCTTTATCCTGTTGAACTCTGCGGAGAGCACTACTGATTTGATCTATTTCTGGTTGTACATGGTCATAATTCCTGGTAGTGTTCAGTTCTTTCTGCAAATCTTCTATCATTTTTTTGGTGTTACTTATTCTTTTCTGGCGGTCAATTTCTTCATCTTTTTTCATTCTTAAACGTTGCTGAACTTCTTCAACCTTGAAGATAGAAGTCCTTCAGTTAAGTAAATCAAAGTACAAAGGAAATGAAAGAACTGCAGTAGATTCTCTTTATCGTAAAGCTTACTTCACGATATCGACATTTTAACAGTTTAGAGGCTATAGAAAAGTAACAGTTGTAGTCACAAAGAAAAGGGCAACAGCACATTTTATGAGTACATTAAAGTCAGCTTCCAGGAGAAAATATGTCATTGTACAGCACTTTCATTTCATAAAGAATACTAGGCTCAGAATGGAAAGAGAAACATTTAAAAGCACCATATCATGCAAGTGTCTAAGATCACTGCTGATGATTATTGTTTGGCATCAGAGTAGTGAGCATATGTTAGATATTCATCATGTTTGAATATCTTTTTTTAAGCGAGGGTGCAATAGGCATGTAATAGTGGCATGGAGTAGATGACAAATTTGAGACGGTTCATACGAGGAGACTGAGTAGTAACAGCAGGACATTAGGCGTTTGGCCATTTTCCCAAACCCAGATTGGAATAATTTCTCTTTCTCCACTAACAACTTCTTTAACCATTTTAAACAGCTTTGTTAGATCATTCCTTAATCTTCCGTACTTAAAGGAATATAATGCTAGGCTATGAAGCTTGTCTTTTAATTCTAATATAGCGCACTACACACGAAGGTATTCAACAAGTAGAATTTTCAGACCAGCCATGAGGGTGGTTGGTATTAGAAGTTGCCAATGCTAAATTCTGCACGCAAATCATTTTTCTCAAATGATAATTACAAACCAAAGAGCATCGCATCATTGTATCTAGTTGGGCTTAGTCCATGATACTGTTGATTTTCATCAAAAAAAATGCTGTTTCCCCACAAGTCCATTTCTCAGATTGTGAGCATGCTTGCAATGAAATTCTACCAACCTCTTTGTCCTTCCTTTCTAAAGAATCTTGTTTCTGTTTGCATTCTTGAGTGAAATTCTTAATTTCAGACCCCTACAAAATAAAACACAACTTCAATCATTCCACTGAGTTATATTAATACAGAAAACACATGCTTTAAACACCATATATACAACAGATGTATTATTCAAATTAGGGTAGACAGATATCACAGTCAAAATTACTGATTAGATTAAGACTATTAAAGATTTACTCTTGCATGCATAAGTAAGGAAATCACAGGGTGCTCTTTCCAACAACTAGCTACACACTTTGTCTCTCATTATTGAAACCCTCCCCACATGAATCCTTTCACTTTGTTTATGCAAATGGCTCATCAAAAACACTAAATGCAATAGGGCAATCCAAACTGTCAATAATGTGGTGTCACCCTGTCAAAATTATTGTTATTAAGTAGAATCTGCAGCACATTCAGACATTCAAAGAATCACAGAACGATGCAGTATATCATAATGTGAACTGACTCTCTTTCCTTGCGATGGCTTTTTGGCACTGTTATCCAATTAATTCCACTCCCCTGCGAATTCCTCACAATCATGCATGTCATTCCCCTGTCAATATAACTTATCTCAAGCAACATTCAGAGCCTGAAATTTATCAGTCGCTGGGAAGTGAGGAGCACAGTGATGGTAAAAACATGGGGAGCCCTCTTAAAGTGGGAAGCTGACAGCATCCCCCTGTCAGGGAATTGGACTGATGTAAAATCCTATTTGGGCCATTTTATGGTGTCATGAGCCAAATAATCACCACCCTTTGAAAAAAAGTTTCTCATCAGATCAGTTTAACAAAGGTGTTTAGTTTCACCATAATAAAATCTTGTAAATTATAAATATCATCTTTTAAAGCCCAGATGTGTGCAACACGTAACTGAGGAGTGTTGAAGTCTATGAAATGCTACCATGACTAAAATCAGGATTTCTTTCTTGCACCAACCAATCCTCTAACCTTTTCTTTTATTTTTGCTTCCTGCTCCCGACATTGCCTTTCAACAGTTTGAATTTTTCTGGTCATTGGAGCTTGGGCTTCTCTGAGTGCTTTCAGTTCTTGTTTAAGCTGGTCACGGGCACGCTTCACTTCTTCATGCTCCTGTCGAGCAACTTCATATTCCTTTGTAAAAAAAAAGGGCACGGTGTCAAACATTTATTGAAGGAAATAAATGTGTTTTATTTTAAGTTTCCAAGGAGTGACAGAGTGTCTTGAATCAATGTAGCTTTCTTCTTCATTTGAAACATCAATGATCAAATATGAATTAGAATAAATACGTGCAAACTGTGTTATTGACGGATTTTCCATTGAAGTGATCATTGCTGAATTCTGAAACACATTCCTGGTCTTTAGTCCAGGGTACAGACCAACATAAATTTAAGCAGCATTTTGGGTTACTTCAGTGTAGATTGAGCCCCTCAGTTCTCTTGACCCCATTAAAACTAAAGATCTACTGGTGCCTTTTCAGTTGAACCAGCAGCTTATACTAAGGGAATCTACGCGTTTGACCTTTGATGAATCCTAAAATAGATTTAGGAGCCTATTCATATCAAAGACATCCAAGTTAAATATCTAAGTTGATGCGCATTTGCAAGCAGTTGTTCAGAGTACCGCAAAAACATGGAAAGACGCAAGCAGCTTAATTAAATCAAAAGCCCTCTACTCAGTGGGCAAGTGGTTTCAAGATGTCGCCAGACAGATACAGAATCAGCTTCCATCCTTGCAGCTAACAACTTAGTCTTTTCCTGTCCATTAAGCCTAGGTGCTTCAGGCAGCCTGTCACACAATTACAATTAGCTTCTCTATCATAACAGAGACCACAATAAAACCTGAAAGGTAAAGAAAGGTTGAAAACTTTCTTCCTAACCACCTAGGCCATCAGAATGAATCCCAAGAGATGAACTTGTTCCAAATAGTGTCTGACACATCAATAAACTGGAACACAAAACTGGTTTCATGAGCAGGAATAACACGGTGTGAAGCTGGATGAACACAGTGGGCCAAGCAGCATCAGAGGAGCCAGAAAGCTTGACGTTTCAGGTCGGGACACTTCTTCTGAAATGGGGGAGGGGAAGGCGATTCTGAAATAAATAGGGAGACGGGGGAGGCGGGTAGTAGATGGATAAAGGAGAAGATAGGGTGAGAGGAGACAGACAGGTCAAAGAGGCGGAGTTAGAGCCATTGAAGGTGAATGTAGTTGGGGATTTAGGGGTTGGATAGGTCAGTCCAGGGAGGACGGACAGGTCAGAGGGGCGGGATGAGGTTAGCGGGTAGGGTATGGGGTTGTGGCTTGAGGTGGGAGGAATGGTTAGGAAGGTGGGGACTAGCTGGGCTGGTTTTGGCATGAGGTTGAGAGAGGGGAGATTTTGAAGCTTGTGAAATCCACATTGATACCCTTGGGATGCTGTTCCTGTATCTTTCGGGTGGCATCATTGTGGCAATGCAGGAGGCCCAGGATGGACATGTTGTCCGAGGAGTTGGGGGGGTGAATTGAAATGGTTCGCGACTGGGAGGTGCAGTTGTTTGTTGAGAGCAAAGCGTAGGTGTTCTGCAAAGCGGTCCCCAAGCCTCCGTTTGGTTTCCCCAATGTAGAGGAGGCTGCTTCGGGAACAGCAGATACAGTATGTAATGGACAGATGTGCAGGTGAACATTTGTTTGATGTGAAACGTCTTCCTCGGGCCTGGGATCGGGGTGAGTGGGGAGGTATAGGGGCAGAGTAGCACTGGCTTCAGTTGCAGGGAAAAGTGCCAGGGGTGGTGGGGCTGGAGGGGAGTGTGGAGCGAACAAGGGAGTCATGGAGAGAGTGGTCCCTTCAGAAAGCACATTTGGGTGGGGAGGGAAAAATGTCCTTGGTGGTAGGGTCGGATTGCAGATGGCGGAAATGTCAAAGGATGATACATTGGATTTGGAGGTTGGTCAGGTGGTACGTGAGGACGAGGGGGATTCAGTTTTAGTTATTATTGCAAATAACGGGTGTGAGGGATGAGTTGCGGGAAATGCGGGAGACACGGTCGAGGGCACTTTTGATCATTGTGGAGGGGAAGTTGCGGTTTTTGAAAAAAGAGGGCATCTGGGATGTTCGGGAGTGGAATGCCTCATCTCGGGAGCAGATGTGGTGGAGGCGAAGGAATTGGGAATACGGGATGGCATTTTTACTGGAAGGTGGGTGACAGGAGGAATATTCCAGGTATAATGTGAACTGCAGATGCTGGAGAATCCAAGATAACAAAGTGCGAAGCTGGATGAACACAGCAGGCCAAGCAGCATCTCAGGAGCACAAAAGCTGATGTTTCGGGCCTAGACCCTTCATCAGAGAGGAATATTCCAGGTAGTTGTGGGAGTCGGTAGGTTTAAAATGGATATCAGTTTCCAGCTGGATGCCAGAGATGGAGACAGAGGGGTCCAGGAAGGAGAGAGAGGTGTCAGAGATGGTTCAGGTAAACTTAAAGGTTGAGGTGCAAAGTGTTAGTGAAGTGGATGAACTGTTCAAGCTCCTTGTGGGAGCACGAAGCGGCGCCTAAAAAAGTCATCAATGTAACGGAGGAAGAGATGGGGGATAGGGCCAGTGTAGTTTTGGAAGAGGGGTTGTTCCACATACCCTACAAAGAGGCAGGCATAGCTTGGGCCCATGCGGGCACCCATGGCCACCCCCTTTGTCTGTAGGGAGTGGGAGGAATTAAAGGAGAAGTTGTTGAGGGTGACAACAAGTTTGGATAAGCGGACGAGGGTGTCAGTGGAGGGGGACTGGTCAGGTCTGCGGGACAGGAAGAAGCGGAGAGCGTTTAGGCCATCGGCATGGGGAATGCAGGTGTATAGGAACTGAGTGAAAACGAAGTGTTGGGGACCAGGGAATTGGAGGTTCTGGAGGAGATGGAGAGCGTGGGTGGTGTCACGGACGTAGGTAGGGAGTTCCTGGACCAAGGGGGAGAAACCCACTCCTCGGACGACACGTCCATCCTGGGCCTCCTGCATTGCCACGATGATGCCACCCAAAAGATGCGGGAACAGCATCTCATATTTCGTTTGCATTTAGGCTGCAGCCCAAGGGTATCAATGTGGATTTCACAAGCTTCAAATCTCCCCTCTCTCAACCTCATGCCAAAACCAGCCCAGCTAGTCCCCGCCACCCTAACCATTTCTCCCACCTCAAGCCCCAACCCCATCCCCTACCCACTACCCTCATCCCGCCTCCTGGCCTGTCCATCCTCCCTGGGCTGACTTATCCCCCCCAACTCCATTCACCTTCAGTGGCTCTAACCCGTCTGTCTCCTCTCACCCTATCTTCTCCTTTATCCATCTTCTATTCACCCACCCCTGTCTCCCTATTTACTTCAGAATCGCCTTTCCCTCCCCCATTTCTGAAGAAGTGTCCCAACCTGAAACGTCAAGCTTTCCGGCTGCTCTTATGCTGCTTGGCCCATTGTGTTCATCCAGCTTCACACCATGTTATCTCAGATTCTCCAGCATCGGCAGTTGCTACCATCCCATGAGCAGGAAAATGGCCAACATTATTACACTCTGAACGAGTTTACATTCACTGTAAATCAACAGTTCTAACATTGTTGAGTCTCTGAAGTGCAATCTCACATAACTATAAAGTCATAACTTACCACCCAGGGCCTCTTTCTTTCCAGCATCTTTATTTTGTCTAAATGTCTCTGTCGCTCGTAATACCGCTGAACATCTTGCTCGTGCCGTTCATTCCTTTGCTTCATTTTCTCCAAAGCAGCTGACTTTTCTTTACATGTATTCTACAAATGCATGGAACAAATCTTATCTCACATTAACAGAAAAATAGGAGCCAATGTTTACAACAACAAAGGTATTATTGCCCCATACCTCAAGCTCCTTCTCTTTTTCGCGGTAATTCTTTAAGTCACTGTGAAACTTGTACATTTCTGGTGGGCCAACTGATTTTTCAGTTGCTTCGAGTAGCTCGATTTTTGACATCTTTGCAAACTCCCCAACTTTCTCCTTTAAACATAAAGCAAAACAATGGTAAGCTGCGCCAATAAAATACAAAAGAGAATTGATAGTTACATGAAGACTAGGCTGCACCATTCAATAATTTTATACAGAAGGTACTGTTGCTCAGTGATGTCACTAACATTTCTGCAAAGGTAGGAACACCACGAACGAAAGCATATTAAGTATGAAGTCTGCAATCGGAACATTTTTATCTCTTGAAAAGTGGTGCCTAAAGGGAGTTTTTTTTTTAAATCAAGCTTTGGAAGCTTCAACAAGTTGTAATCCTTTCTATATAGCAAGGAGCAACTCTGAAATATCTCCTCTCAACTAGGAGTAATAAGTGTAAAATTTGGCAAATATTTTTGAGTGCTCAATTTGCTCTTCCTTTTGAATTCAAGCTTAGATCTGGACTTTCCAGAATTAAAAAATTAGTTCACAATTTTTTTTTCAGGGGGAGGGGAGGTGGTGACGAGCAGGGAGCAAATAAGATCAACCTATGGTCTGGCACTTGTGAAAAATATTTCTGTTCCGTATGTATTATCTACATCAACAAACTTACATATCCGTAAACACAGGATAGCAATGTTCTCCAAGTCAAAATCGCAGAATCAATGACCGTTCAATACATGAGATCCCAGAAAAATTCCCAGTACTGAAGCCTGATGTCAAACAGCCCGATTTTTACCTTCCACTAACTTCACCAAAGAGCTCTGTATATAAAAGGAGTAGAAATGGAGCACAAGGCCAGCAAAGACGAAAAAAACAATGAAAATTTTGTCTGAATACATTTCAGAAAATGTGCTTTGACATAGCTTTGAGGCATGTTGCAAAGTAACAAGGCAAACAGGTTTAGAAGAGGGGCTCCAAAATGTAAGTCCAAGTCAGCTGAAAACTTTACCATCGGTAAGTTACAATGACAAGAAAGCAGAGTGTGTATCATGCCAGCACGGAAATGTGAAAAGGTTGGGTTATAGAAAATTATACAGGTAAACAACTTTATTAATGTCTGGTAATTTATTACAGTCCTCAGTATGGCTATTTTTCTCAAAACCCTGCAATTTGACGCATTCAAAAATTTTGAAATTTTGTTTTGATTAACTTGTTAACGTCCTTCAAAGCCTGAGCATGCCCATCCAGAAAGTGCTGCTGCAAGATAACCACTAAGACCAAATCGACACCCAGACGATTTTGCTAAAATTAGGACATGGGACTGCAAATGACTTTGCATGGGTTACAGCTCGCAATTTATTTCCCTTGTGTTTCTTCTCTCCCTCTGATAAGAGCTTGCTTCTGAGATTGTGGTTGAGTCAGGTACAGCAGCCCTGAGAAAGCTTATCCCAAGATTTAGTCAATATCAAAATTCTTAAATTAACATATCTTTGTTGAAAACTGTTCAAGCATTGATCCTTGAGGGAGCACATTTCCACCTTCTGTCACCATGCATGCCTTTACTCGTAATTCATACTTTTGGTCTTTCACCCAATATTGCAAATCAGATCACGAGGAAGGTCACAATGGAAAAGAGCAACCTTACGAACCCTGTTCATTCATATCTTTGTTGAATTCTAAGTTTCATTACAGTTTACCAGTTTCTCCAGACTTTGGTCTTATCCTACTGGAGACAAAGTTCCATAACAGTTTGTCCCACCATTTTCTTACTCCAGCACTGTCACATTTGGGAGTTGCACCTCCATCTAACTCCACACCAGAATATATTTTTAAAGCGTTTGAGTAATGTATTAATAAAGTACTTAAGAACTAGGAGCAGCACGGAAAAATTAGCTCCTCGAGATTACTCCATTACCTAATACAAGCACAGTTGATCTCAGCATGGCCTCAACTCCATTTTCCTGCCCACTCTCCATAAGCCTTCAATCCATTACTAGTTAAAACTCTATCTCCTCCCTAAATTTACTCAATGTCCAGCATTGACCGCCCTCTGGAGTAGCGAATTCTGCAAATTCACGACCCTGAGAGAAATAATGTCTCGTCATCTCTGTTTGAAATCTGACACAGTATATCCACAATCAAGATGAGCCCTGCTACAAACTAATACTAAGCACCATACCTGATCAATCCGACCCAGCTCAAAACCAAGCCCAAAACATCTAATAAAAAACAGATATGTGCATCATGCAAAGCAGTGCACAGCCAAACACAAGTTAAGTCCCTTCCTTACAAATCATCACAGTTAAACCTTCAGCTACTTTCCATCCACCCTCCTCCAGTACCCTCTTTGGAACTGTTTAACCACTTGTTATGCCTCTGGACAATTTAAAAATTAATGAAGAAATAAATAAACACTGGAAGAAAGAAAGAAAAAGAGACAGACCGACCAGGCCGACCCGACAGGCCATGCCGGCCGAGAGACCAGGCAGACTGGACCGACGGGCCAGGCCGCCGACCCGACCAGGCAGACTGGACCGACGGGCCAGGCCGGCCGACCCGACCCGAGAGACGAGAGGGGCCAGGCCGGCCGACCCGAGAGACGAGAGGGGCCAGGCCGGCCGACCCGAGAGACCGATAGACCGACCGACCAGACAGACAAACAGGCGGACCGACCAGACCGAGAGACCAGAGAGACCGGCAGACCGACAGAAAGGAACAGGAGTGAGCTTGGAGACAGTGTGGGAAAAAGATATCTGAAACAATCAGAAGACATTTTAAAAGAGATCTCCCAACTACATGCAAAAACTGCAGTCGATCGAAAAAAGGTGCACTAAGAGCAACCAAAGGCAGCATTAATCCTATTCTAAGTATACTCAGAATTCAAGCTCATTTTCAAATCTTGTAAGAAACCAAACGATGCATGAAGGAATCAAAAAGATCATACCATTTCCCCAAATCAAATAAGGAATCAACTAGCAATGGGGCATCTGACATTTTCAGAGAAAACATTAGTTAATGGTGGCATGGAATATAAACTTTTAGATCAAATGCACACTTGAATCCTGGGGTTATGCCAAATGTTTCTTGCATTTGTTCAGAAGAATTATCTAAAGTGCCTGTTCGTGCTATTGTGTTGCATAATTCTGGAAAACAAATCACCAGTCATTAAGAATTATAGTGCTTACAGTAGGTTTATACTAAATGCAATCAACTGGTGAGAGTGAGGGTTAAATAAAAAACATGAACAATACACACCCAAATGCATACTACAGTAATTCTTACATTTTCCATTTATTTCTGGCATAAACACACCTGAGGTAAAAACTGGCAGAGATTCCCCACTTGGATATTCAATGCAGAAGTCTGTTCTTCCACCATTTTCTGGGTTGCATGTTCTCCATTTATTTGCCAGACAGATTGATTGTTCACAACAGAAATCTCTCGTCTCACAATAAGGTTGCGTGGACGTCTGTAACTGTAAAAGGCCAATTTTTTAAAATCATAAAAATGTAATCATGCAGGAACTTTAAAGTTTAGAAAATAATCAGAATGCAACATTGCCTCAACAGCCTCATACAACAAAAATTACACACAAACAGCATATAGTCATCTAGCCCTTTGAATGCTTTTGGCTATTCATTAAGATCATGGTTGATGTGTATTTTAACTTTTTTTCTCCTCTTGGTTCTGTAATCTCACCTAATAAAAATCAGTCAGTCTCGGGCTTTGAAATTTACAAGCAACTCTCCACGGTCACAACATTTTTTTTTTAAATTGTTGAGGTGGGTGGGAGTGTTGGTGGTGACAGTGGCGGCAGGCACAGTGATGGGTTTGAGATTTTCCACTACCTGAGAGAAGAGGAACATTTGCTAAATGATTTAGCTCTGATGTCATGGTTGCTCCCTCCGATTCTGAACGTTTACCACCAGAGGAAATTGTTTTCTCTCCATTTACCCTATAAACGTCTTTCGTCATAGTAAATCTCTTATTTATATCACCGTCAAATCCTCTATATGCAAAGGAATCCAAGTTTAGTCCATGCAACCTAATCCACTTCTTTTTATAAATTATATGGTGCAACAACTTCAAATCGGAAGTTGCTATTTAAGACTTCCCAATAACAACTTCAAGATCAATCCCCGGTCAGTGCAATGTACACTGATCTGCCTAAGTTCCATGCAATATTTTGGAATTTTTTCTTTGAAGAATTCTTCAATTCTTCTTTGCATTCACTGCAGAAAGCAGTTTCTACAAACAGACTTAAATCTACAAGTGAAATTTTCAACTTTCCACACCATGGAGGTAAGGGGTTTTTATCAAATTTAAATCACAATTGTCAGGATCAAGAGATCCACCCTCCTCCCTCAACACACTCCTGTCCACTCCAGATCGTGGAATACAATATAGCAAGATCACATTAGTCAGGTCACAGGGATAACAATATAACAAATAACCAATTGTACAATATTTAGGCTTGCCTGCACAAAATAATAGCATTCTGAATCCTTGTGCTTTTCAAAATATTCAACTGTTTCAGTAATACAATGTAGTTGCATATTTGCTACTCACACTGCCAATATGTGGAATTAGACAGATGAACAAAACTGAGGAAAAAGGAAAAGCATTCAAAGATATGCTGAAACATCAGCACAAAGCAACAGTGTTTCCTGACATCTGTGTCAGCCAATGCATTAGCCAAGATTTAGAGGCAAGGTGGGCAACTTGACTGTATCATATAATTTATTTTCCAGCAAACATTCTATTTAAAGACATCTTTTTGAAAGAGTCTATCCTACCAAAACTACAGAATTTCTCCAGACAAATGCCATGAATGGAGTATTTTTACAAAGAAGTGCAATCTCCAGGTGCAATTGTCAAGGAAACTGCATAATTGTCTCCATTCTGGACAATAATAGCACTATCATTTGCAGCCAAAGAAATTCCCTTGTTATCTCTTATAACAGGAAACGTCCTTCAAATAGCTGGTATTGCGAGTATTCGAGATTTCATTAACATTTCCTATCTGACATGTAAATCAAATAACTATGTTTTCACATCTACAACTGACTGACAGCACTCTAGTGTTTGACCAGTATCAGAAAATTAACACGTTAAACACGGCCATCACATTAAGCAATTTCTACTGTTTTTGACTCTAAGTACGAGCAAGCAACAATGTGAATAAATTGGTGGGCTAAATGAGCTCTTCTGGAGACACAAATACTTTGATTGTAAGTGTCTTCACAAAATTTTGTTTCTCGCAGAGACTGAATTGCTACAACTTATTTCAGCACTGCAGAGAGATAAAATTTGGTCACAGCTTCTACTTAACATTTTAAAAGTCCATTGAAAAACATGCTTATTTACTGGCTTAGTGGCAAGGGCTGATGAAATACAAAATTGATGAGAACTTAAGTAGGTATGGTCTGAGCATTGGAGTTTCATGCAGTACTAAATAAGGAATCAGGAAAGACCAAACCAAGAAGTTTTTAGAATCACAGAATCCCTACAGTGTGGAAACAGGCCATTCAGCCCAACAAGTCCAAACCAACCCTCTGAACAGCATCCCACCTGACGCAGCTCCCTACGCTTTCCCTACAACTCTGCATTTCCCATGGCTAACATGAATATGGCTAAAATTGTACAGCCGCTTTACAGACAAATTTACATGTCTAGTTTCCAGTAGAATATACTTACATTTCGAGTTCAATATATCCTTTGCTATATCCTCGTTTCACATAAAGACCAACCTGCTCAACAAACAGATGTATAATTTTAGTACAGCCATTAGAGAAATGCCAAAATGGACTGAAAAAATTAAGGAATAATTTATTGGATTCAAGTTTACTCACTGTGTTCTTTTCATTCAGATTGGCAATATCAAAGTGTGAAACAGCTCAAGTTATATCTTCCAAACAAGGAGATTGTGGGTCAAAGATCTAATCATCCTAATTATGTTAGATTTGCAATGCACAAAATAATTTCCATTTTCTCAAAAATTAGTCACAGACTAAAGACTAACCCTTTAATGCTTCATATTGATCATCATTACTTTTGTAAGGTAATACAGGAATAAACATCATGATTAGTCTGCAGTCACAGGAACACATTTTACTTGTCTCTTCACAATCCAGCACTTTTTAGGTTGCCAAGCAAAGCAGAAGTCAAAATATGACACTTGCATAAACTACACCTGGAACTAATCATCACTTAAGATAGTGAAATTTGGAATAGTAAATACGATATTGTAACAGGAAAATAAGGAGGGAAAGAAATAACGAATTAAAAAATAAATAAACTAGAAGGAAAAAGTGAAAAATAAATTATTCCCTTTCTATATCTTCAGTGGCTAAAATTTGATGGAATGCACCTCTATGCTTCTTGGAATTTACCGTGCCAAAGTGATTTTTAATTATTGTGAAACACTTATCACATCATTAATAGGTATGTACACAAAAATGGACAATGGTACATTTAGTGGTTACATATGAAGCAACTACAGAAAATTCATACTATTTAATGCATCTGAAATGACAAGTCTCTTGACAAACATCACAATGATAGATCATGAACTCAGATTATCTATGGATGTAAGGGATAATGGTAGTGCCCAATTCTCTGAGCCAGAAGACCTGGGTTCAAGTCCCATCTGCCCAGAGTATGTGATAACATCTCTGCAATAGGTCAATATGAAAATATCTGGATTAAACTTAATTACAACATGCAACACTTAATAAAAGGAACACAGTGAAAAAATTATTGAAATTAAAAATTCTGAGCAACACAATGCATTGTCTGGACTGTCTGGAATGCCAGTGTAGCATAACCCATCCTCAAGGGAAACCGTGTAATTTTATATCTGACAAATGTCCAGGAAGCTTCAATCAGAAGGGCTTCAAAGGAATAAATGCAATCCAAACTGAACTGCAAAACTGTGAACACGAATGAAGTATAAAAAGCAAGAGAGACATGTTCGTTTTTTTCCCCCCTGGCAAGAATAGTGAATGGTGTGTGTGCGCTAGCAGATTGTGCTATGAGAGTCACAGCCAAGTAAACCCCTAGTCATCCCTATGCTGCAGGTAAACATAAAGTATCTCTCTCTCTCTCTCTCTCTCTCCATACTGGAAGCCAGAATACAAATGAAACTGCCTTCAAAAAGAAACACGTCACTAACCTTTCAGCTGATCTGCAAAACTAAACAATCAATTGCTTGTCTACTGTCATCACACAATACACTGACACAACGATTCACTGTTTCCTTTTCATGGAACTCAGACCAACGCATATACATTTCTTAAAACTTTCATTTTCTTTGACTTACTCTCATTTCTAATAGATACTGAAATATTATTGCTTATCATGCTTAAGAACTACTAAATTCATTTTTTCATTAACTCAAGAAAGGCTGGTTAAGTTAGCTTCTCTTGAAACGTAAATTCATTTGGCCTGACAGTAAGGCATCCAGAAGGAAAGGCATCAATTCGGCACGTGACCAAAAATGTAACCATTATATCCCTTCTCACATGGGACCTTGACAGTTTGGGGTATCTCTTTTATACCGGCAAGAAATTGGGAAACTTTGCCCAAGGATTGACTGGAACACAAGATACCACTAGTTATGGTTTTGGAAGAGTACAGCATCTAGGATAACAAAATACTGACTAAAGCATTTAGGTATCTATGCGTAAACAGTGGACATTGCTGACCAAATTGCAATGGTTGAGTGCGGTTGGTGTCACCACTACATTTACTTTAAAATTCTGTAATATTGCAAATCTGCACAACCAGGAATCCCCTATGCAAATCATGAGAGACAACTCTAACATGCTCTTCAAGATAGTGCCCACATGGGACAGCAGATAGGGGCTTGGATTAATGTCTCATCCAAAAGAAGGCACGTCACTCAGTGCTATACTGGAGTGTCCATTTGGAGTATGTACTTCTATCTCAGGAATGAATTTTGAACTCATCATCCACCATGTCCTTACTGACAACCCAGCAATTGCTGAAAAAGCAAATACTTCAGAAGAAATATGCCACAAGGAGTCCTCTCATAACTTAGTTCCCCAATTTACAAAATTTGCTGTAAAATCAAGCCAGACTTATTACATAAAACATCATTACCTTGTCTCCTCTGCCAATAAAGGAGGTTTTGCCCGCCAATCCCAGACAAATTGCACAGACAATGCTGGACTTTCCAGTGCCATTGGCACCGACTATCATGTTCAAATTGGCCCCAGGATGAATTTCACAGGAATCATAGGTTCTGAAAATTAACATATCAACATTTGCTGTGTTTATTTCAGATTTCCACAATCTGCAGTATTTTACATTTAATTAGGTGAAATTTATTATAATGACTTTAGTAATTCTGACAGCATTCATTTCTAGTTACTACACCAAATGAGAATGCAGTGCTCTTCATTTGCTTTTGCAAGTAGTAAAGGATCCAATGAGGCTAACTGAAAAATTGTGAAGGTGAGAAAATTCTAACAGTTTAAAAAAGATGTGCAGGAACAAGCTCATAATCTCTATCTCAAAATACTCCTCTTCCACTCTAATGTCTCGACAAAGGTGTCCTTCCTCTTAGTTCGGTTAATCTAGTCAACATATCTAGGATACTGCTCTCTCTCATTTGTGCTTATCTAGCATTCCTTTAAATGCATACATGCTGCTCACCTCAACTATACCATTGTGTTAGTCAATTCTACATTCCCATTCGTATTTGGGTAACTGAGTCTGTTACGAATTCGCTATCAAATTTATTAGTGATCCTCATACTCAAGCTTCCTAGTTTTCAACCCCACCATAAGTTATCTTAGGACTATGTTCACTGGAATTTAAAAGAATGAAGAGAGTGATCTCACAGAAACCTAGAAAATTCTAAAAGGACTGGACAGGATAACACAGAGAAGAATGTTTCTGATGACTGAGGAGCTTGGAGCCTGGAGTCATAGTCTAAGAATACAGGGTATATCATTTATGGCTAAGATGAGGAGAAATTTCTACAACCAGAGAGTAGTGAGGCTTTGGAATTCTCTGTACAGAAGTTGGTTGAGGCCTAAACACAATATTTTCAAGAGGAGTTAGAAATGGCTCTTAGGGTTAAGGGATCAAAGAGTATGGGCACAAAGCAGGAACATGACTGGATGATCAGCGTTGATCACGCTGAATGGCACTGTAGGCTCAGAGGGCTAAATGGCCTACTCCTGCTCATTTTTCTGCTTTCTACGTGGAGATATCTTCTCCAAATCGTGATGTCAAACATTTTTAAACATCGAATGATTCTGTCTGATCACCCCATGTGCCTTCAATTCAGCTCTATATTGGCCTGAAAGCTTCAGGGCTGGACTACTAACCTGTCCACAAATATTGCACAATGTCCAAAATAAACTTGTATGAATTGTTAACATTCTTTGGCACTTGTAGATATGACTAACATGAGCTTAATTACCTATCTGGGCAATTTTAACATCTTGTCTGAATGATGGTACTCCCAACATCAAGGCACCAGCAAAGTCTCTGGAATAGGCTTTGAACCCACACCTGCTATTTCAGAGATAATAGAGCTTCTACTGAGTCAATACAAAGATGCTTAACTCTTTAAGGTCTGGAGGAGGGGAGAACTGGCCCTTCGCAAGAAAGGGAAATATACTGCAGGTACCAGAGGTTGCTGTCAGTTTTACACAGCCATAGCGATGAATGCTAGAAGTATTGCATTTTAACAATTGCCAACTCTGGGCCATTAAATCCTAAAAATTAAATATTCCCCAGTATGGCTCAATTTTGCAAGCAGATATAAGTGGAAGGTTTTATGTGGAAGGATGGGGAAAAAAAATAGTCAACTTTCTGTAACTTCCAATAAATGTAAATGATAAATGTAACTAAATAAATAATTTCCGATAACTGCATTTATATAGCAATTTTAACGTAGAAAAATATCGCAAGGTTCATCACAAGGAGATAATCAGATAAAAAGGGGCACTTAGCCGAACTAAGATATAATGGGAATGGTGAACAAGAGCTCAGTCAAAGCAAGCTTTGATTTATTCCAGAGCAAATTGAAAATAAGTTCAGGAGGGAATAAATACATACAACATGGTGGCTGCTCCTTTCACTTTGAAATAAAAAATACAAATTCAAATGCAAACTAGATAGCTGCCTTTCAGAAAAATGTTTTTCACCAAAGGCTGCTATGTAAGGTAAAGTTGCACGGTATTACAGGTAATGTATTGGCATGGATAGAGGATTGGTTGACCAGTAGAAAGCAAAGAGTAGGGGTAAATGGGTGTTTTCAGGTTGGCGGTCAGTGGCTCGTGGTGTGCCTCAGGGATCAGTATTGGGACCGCAATTGTTTACAATTTACATCAATGATTTGGAGTTGGAGACTAAGTGTGGTGTGTCAAAATTTGCAGACGACACTAAGTTGAGTGGTAGAGCAAAGTGTGCAGAAGACAGTGAAATTCTGCAGAGGGATACAGACAGTCTAAGTGAGTGGGCAAATGCCTGGCAGATGGAAAGTTGCTAAGTGTGAGGTCATCCATTCTGGTAGGAACAACAGGAAAATGGACTGTCTTAAATGGTTAAAAACTTCAGCACACTGCTGTGCAGAGGGACTTGGGTGTCCTTGAGCATAAATCGCTAAAAGGAGAATTGCAGGTACAGCACGTAATGAAAAAGGCAAATGAAATTTTGTCTGCCCTTGCTAGAGGGATGGAGTTTAAAAACAAGGAGGCTATGCTGCAGCTGTATAGGGTCCTGGTGAGGCCACACCTGGCATACATCGTACAGTTTTGGTCTCCTTACTTGAGAAGAGATATACTAGCACTGGAGGGGGTGAGAGGAGATTCACTGGGTTGATTCCAGAGTTGAGGGGGCTGGATTATGAGGAGAAACTGAGTAGACTGGGATTATACTCATTGGAATTCAGAAGAATGAGGGGAGATCTTATAGAAACATATAAGATTATGAAGGGAATACATAAGGTGGAGGCAGGGAGGTTGTTTCTGTTGGCCGGTGAAATTAGGACTAGAAAGCATCGCCTTAAAATAAAGGGAAGTAGATGTAGGACTGAGGTCAGGAGGAACGTCTTCACCCAAAGGGTTGTGAATCTGTGGAATTCCTTGCCCAGTGAAGTGGTTGAAACCACCTCGCTGAATGTTTTTAAGCCAAGGCTAGATAATTTTTTGAACAGTAAAGGAATTTACGGTTATGGTGAGTGGGCAGTTAAGTGGAGCTGAGTCTCAAAAAAAAATCAGCCATGATCTTATTAAATGGCGGGGCAGGCTCGAGGGGCCAGATGGCCTACTTCTGTTCCTAGTTCTTATGTTCCTTATCTTTTGTTCCTTATATGGTGTGTGTAATGTGAGACATGAGCTAGTGTTAATTGCAATATGCTCAGGTAACTGTAGACCTACAATCCTCAAAGTTTTCTACTGCTGTGATTTTCCCTGACCTGTCTGTTGGAAAATAATTAATAGGGATTTACTATTATAATTCAAAATATCAAGCATCACCTAGGATGGGAAAAGGTGATCAAGAGTGTCCTCTGCCTGTTCCTATCCCAAAGTAATGTCAGGTTTCACTACAGAAAACATACACGTAGACCCTCTAACTTCATCTCTTCAGAGAACCAACATAATTTGGAGGAAATATTAGGATTTTCTTGCTTGTTTGAGTGGCATAGTTAATTGACTATTAAATTGAACATAATCTGTTTTATTTTGAATTTTATTTTTGCCCAAAATTCATTTTAAAATAATTTCTTAATACGATTATGTAAGATAGTAAAATGTGGAATTACAAAGAATAAATAAGATGAACTCCATAGATATGCATACAGCAAAGCTAGAGAATCATTATAGGAGAAATTCAAGGATACCTGCTCAGTCACACGAACAAGACTCTAATGTGGGTCATGAAACACCAGCGAGATCAAATGACTAGTTTCTACTATATATGCTAGGTAATACCATGTATAATGTACCCATAATATTCTTAACTGTATTTCTCCTCCATTCTCATTGCTGGGCCGCTTACTGCTTTACTTTCACTCACAGAAACACAATCAAGGCAATGACAAAAGACAAATTAGTAGCTTATTTTATACATATCTGGATTATGCCGACAAACTAAACTGTCAACAAATTTGTAAAACTAAACCTAATTATAAACAGAAATTAACATCAGCTGCAAATGAATTAATTGGAAAGACAGCAGTCACTGGGAGCAGGCATCGCAATATTTGAGTAATACTGTTCCATCAAACAATTGTAACAAGGAAATTCAACATTAAATATCCAAAAGAATTCTGAAGCATGCGAGGAGTGCTCTTTTCATGACACTTCAAAACACTCGCAGACAGATTTCACAGGAAGTGAAACAGAGGGATGAAAGGAGCTTGCAGAAGGCTCGTGTAAAACAATAACGGGTAACACAGACCAGTTTGGCCTAACCGTCTGCTTCTATGTTGCAAATTCTATGCAATTCTTTGGTCGATGCCACTCTCTTATCACAACCTGAACATCATTAAAACATACTCTATACAGCTGGGATCCCTCCCACTCAGTCTAGGAAACACAATCAGCGTATCAAACTCAAAACATTAATTGCACCTCCCAGTCGTAAACCATTTCCACTCCCCCTCCCATTCTCTAGATGACATGTCCATCATGGGCCTCCTGCAGTGCCACAATGATGCCACCCGAAGGTTGCAGGAACAGCAACTCATATTCTGCCTGGGAACCCTGCAGCCATATGGTATCAATGTGGACTTCACCAGTTTCAAAATCTCCCCTTCCCCAACTGCATCCCCCCACTGCACCACACAACCAGCCCAGCTCTTCCCCCCCCACCCACTGCATCCCAAAACCAGTCCAACCTGTCTCTGCCTCCCTAACCGGTTCTTCCTCTCACCCATCCCTTCCTCCCACCCCAAGCCGCACCCCCATCTACCTACTAACCTCATCCCACCTCCTTGACCTGTCCGTCTTCCCTGGACTGACCTATCCCCTCCCCACGTATACTCTCTCCACCTATCTTCTTTTCTCTCCGTCTGCGGTCCGCCTCCCCCTCTCTCCCTATTTATTCCAGTTCCCGCTCCCCATCCCCCTCTCTGATGAAGGGTCTAGGCCCGAAACGTCAGCTTTTGTGCTCCTGAGATGCTGCTTGGCCTGCTGTGTTCATCCAGCCTCACATTTTATTAATTTATTTCACTTTCTTGGCACTTTCAGCTGTGCTAAATTTCTACATCAAAAATATTCATATATTTAAATGAAATATCAATGTTTTTTCTTAAAAGCTGCTGTTAAATCATATTTGTTTCCTACAGAGATAGTAGGAACTGCCGATGCTGGAAAATCTGACATAACACGGTGTAGAGCTGGATGAACACAGCAGGCCAAGCAGCATCAGAGGAGTAGGAAAGTTGACGTTTCAGGTAAAGAAGAAGGGTCTCAACACGAATGTCAGTTTCTTTGTTTCCTACACGTTTTAATTTATATTCTAGATTTCCAGTATTCATTTTTTCTACATTGCCCATCACCTTTGTACAAAGTCTGACAGAAAGATACTCAGAACTCGGAAAGAGTTCAAAATTAGAATAAAGGAGCATTCCTCAAGATCTGTGTCCCTTCTTTATCATCCAAATTCTCTTCCCTTTATCATAGTACCTTTGGAATATAGTAATTTTCTTGTACTTCTTTCAATTTGGTGTTGTTAAGATCCTACATTGACTGCAGAAGACCAGCCAGTCATGTCCGTGCTTTCTCTCTGCAAGGGTGTTTCATCTACTGCTACTACTCATTTACCTCATTGGCCTTTAAACACTATTGATTATTGTATCCATTCCTCGAGACTGGGGAGCATAGATTGGTGATCGTTTGTGGAACACAGTAGTTTAGTCCACAACTATGACCAGTCACCATTCATTTCAATTCTCTGCCCAACTCTAAAACAAACTCTTACACTATTCTACTGAAATGCAAAAGAAATGCTAGGAAAGTTATTTATCTTTTAATTAAGCACTTTATAGCATTCCAGGTTCCACAACCAAATTCGACAATTTTAACTGATGGCACTGCTTTCAATTGATTTTGTTGGATAGCATCCCTTGGTAATAGTTCTGGTTCTGTCATTTGCACCTCCTCCAGACCTATCTTTTATTTCTTTTCTTGCTTATTATCATCTCACCTTTGTCATTTAATCACTCCAGCATATCAGACCTTCCCTTTCATTCTCTCTGCCTGTCCCCTTTCTTTACTTGTCCACCCACTTAAAACTTATTCCAATTATGAAATAAAATTCAGCCAAAAGCATATTTATGGTTCCCCTCAGATGATGACTGACTTATGCGCATCGACATTTATCACAAAGTCACAGTATTCACAGCCCTTGATATCAACACAAAAAGTGCTCTCCAGTTTGCCTAATCGAAGGTGAAGCCTGAGCCTGTCAATATCTAAGTTTTCCTTTGAATGAGTGGGATGGGTACAGAAAACAGGAGACACGATCAATCTCTCCGGGATTAATGTGACTCTGAAAGGAACCATCTGGCCACTTTTGTGGTTTTGTAATCTGATCGCGGAACCAGGTTGCGAATAGGGTCCAATGCAGTGAACGTGAACGCAACAGCAAGCTTTTGAAATTAAAAGACTCGGAGGCACTTCTTCAGACTGCGATGCAGCGAGGGAGTGCCTTTTCATGACAATTCAAACGCTCGGAGACACATTTCAGGGGAAGCGAAATAGAGGGATGAAGAAAGCTTTCAGAAGGCTCTTGTAAAACCATAAACGCTAATACGGACTAGTCTGGGCTAACGGTCTGCTTCAGTGCTGCAAATTCCTTGGGCGATGCCACTCTCATATCTCAACCAAATATCATTAATAGCACACCTTATACGGCTGAGATCCCTCCCACTCAGCCCAGGAAACAGAATCAGCCGAAGTTTATTTGTAAAATTCTACTTCCAGGGTGAGTCCCTATGCGGGCAGGGCCCGGAGGCAGTCAGGGGTTAGGAAACGACTGAACTTCTCAGACGGGACATTCGCGACCAACCCGAGAGACATCACTCAGTTAAAGGGACCTGATCCTCACCCACCAGAGCCCTGATTCTGAAAAGAACAGAAATCGGCGACTGTGGCCTGGCCTGATCGCTGAGGAAGACTCTGCTTTTGGGGTCGGATATAAAACGGGGACTCCATCGACCCGGCCCCCAGGCCGAAGGCCCAGAAGCCTCGGTCTGTCCCTCACCGCTACCGCCGCTTGACTCACAGGAAATTGTCCATCTTGATCCTGACGATCGATCCTTCCACGAACTGGTTGCCGGCCCTATCTTCCCCAGTTGCCTCCGGTGGGACGTGCCGGCCGCTCAGCCCTCTTTTTCCGCTCGTCTCCCCCTGCCCGGCCAGTTTACGCTTCAGCGCCGCCATCTTGACGGTCGCCGGGCTCTTTTCCCGCGCAAACCTCCGGGCTCACGTCATCACGCCGACGTCGCTTCACCCCGACTCGTGACGCGCGTTGGTTTGGTGGGTTGCGGTCGGGGAGAGAGGGCGCGTGACTGCGGAGTTCGAGGCCCGCCCGTCCCTCTTTGGCGGGATCGTGCAAACGTCACAAAGCAGGCGGTGCGGACGCTACAGGACAGTCGCTCAGCTGTAGCAAAGTCGCAGTTTTTGGAGCTTTGTCAAATCAACCTGTTCTGAGATGTTATATAGATGGAATTTGAACGTAGGCTACCTGGTTCAAGGGTAGGGATATTGCCACAAGCCCCCTCCCTGCAATCGTAGTTTTGGCTACTGATGGCGCCAATAGAC
Source organism: Stegostoma tigrinum (assembly GCF_030684315.1). NCBI lineage: Eukaryota > Metazoa > Chordata > Chondrichthyes > Orectolobiformes > Stegostomatidae > Stegostoma > Stegostoma tigrinum. The sequence goes on along the minus strand of NC_081356.1, from coordinate 28,657,532 downwards.
GGAAACAGGTGTCAAGTAGTTGGCAATACACATAATATAGTTGTGGGGTGGCCAGGGATGAGAACTGAATGTACAGGGGTATTCAGTATTTAGGAAGGACAGACAAAGAGGAAAAGGAGTAGGGTTAAACAGGACGTTAACGCAATAGTGAAGGAGGATACTTACACCTGTCACAAAAACAAAGTTGCTGGAGAAGCTCAGTAGATCTGGCAGCATCTGTGCAGGGAAAAAAAATAGTGTTTCGAGTCCGGTGACCCATTCTCAGTTGTCAATTTTTTTTCCTTCTGTTAACTTTTTTTTCTTTTACAGATGCTGCCAGACCTGCTGAGCTTTTCCAGCGACTTTGTTCCTGATTTACAGCATCTGCAATTCTTTTGGTTTTTACTTACACCTGTCAAGTAGAATCTGTGTGGTTACAACTTAGAAACACCAAGGGTAAGCAAGATAGTGTTGTAAATAGACTCACTTCCCTAACTGGAATGCTAACATTGGGGAAGGCACTTTACAAGAAATTAGTGACCCAGGCAGTAAAGGAACAGACATAATTATGGGTGACTTTAATCTGCATATTGATACAGTAAATCAAGTGGGTAATAATGCTGTAGAAGAGGAATTCTTGGGAGTGTGAGATTTCTGGATCAATGCTTTGAGGAACTACTTAAAGAACAGGCTATCCTAGACTGTCTGCTTCGTAATGAGAGAAATAATTTGAAGTCGAGCTGTACAAGGTCCCCTTAAAAAGGGGTGACCACGATATGATAGAATTATTTGTTTAGATGGAAATGACATAGTTGACCCTGAGACTAGGATTCTGAATCTAAAGAAAGGAAATTGTGGTAGTGTGAGGTAAGAGCTGTCTGTGATAAACTGGGGAAAGTTACTCAAAGGATGACAGTAAATGGCAAACTTTTAAAGAGTGCCAAGACAGGAAGAACTGCAACAATTGTTCATCTGTGAGGGGCACAAAAACAAAACAGGAAAGGTGGCCTGATCGTGGCTAACAAATGAGGGATAGTATTAGATCCAAGAAAGGGGCATACAAATTAGCCCAAAAAAAGTGGCAGATCTGAGGAACAGTTTAGATTTCAACAAAGCAGGACATAGTGATTTATTAACAAGGGGAAAATGCAGTAAGTTTGTGGAGAATATACAAATTGATCAGAAAAACCTTTATAGCATTATGAAGTGAAAGAGATTAGTGATTATATATGTGAATTCCTTAGAGTCAGGAACAGTGGGGGATGTTATAATGGGGAACGAAGATGGCAGATGAATTAAGTGTATATTTTTTGTATTATCTTCACAAAAGAAGATACAAATAATGATCCAAAAATGCTGGGGAATACAGAGTTTAGTGAGAGGGAGGAACTCAAGTAGTTGTAGGGAAATAGTTTTGCAGCAATTGATGTGATTCAAGACCAATCAGTCCCAAGTACTGATAATCTATGTCCCAGAGTATTGAAGAAGTGGTCCTAGAAATAGTGGATACACTGATGGCCATTTTTTTAAATCCAAAAGCTCTGGAACAGTTTCTATAGATTGGGAGGTAACTAATGTAATGTCACTATTTTTTAAAAAATGATGCAGAGAAAAGTGGAAATTAGAGACTGGTTAGTCTCACATTGGTACTGGGAACAAACAAAGAACAATACAGCACATGGAGAGGCCCTTCAGCCCTCGAAGCCTGTGCTGACACATCTTGTCCTTCCATACTAAAACTGTCTTCAATTACAAGATCTGTATCCCTCTATTCCCTTCATATTCATCTATTTGTCCAGGTGCTTCTTGAACGCTGCTATTGTGTCTGCTTCCACCACCTCTGGCAATGTATTCCGGACACTCACCGCCCCCTGTGTGAAAAACATGCATCATACATCTGTTTTAAACTTCATCCTCTCTCCACCCCCACCCCAGCACCCTGAACCGGTGGCCCCAAGTAATTGATCTCTCCACCCTTGTGCTTTCCAGTCTATCCAGGCCATTCACAATCTACTAAACATCTATTAGGCCACCCCTCAACCTCCTACGTTCTAGTGAAAACAGACCCAGTCTAGCCACCCATCCTTCTGGTAGTATGCTGACCAGAACTATATGCAGTATTCCAAGTGTCGCCTAACTAAACTTCTGTAGAGCTGCAGCATCTATCCTCACGGGTAATACCCCTTTCAATGAAGGTTCATATGCTGTAGGCCTTTTTTACTACCTCATCGAACTGCGCTGCCACCTTCAGTGATCGGTAGACCTGCACATCTAGATCCCTCTGCATATCAATATTCCTAAGGGTTCTGCCATTCAGTGCATAATTTCCACCTGTACTTGACCTTCCAAAATGCATCACCTCATGTGTCCACGTTAAACTCCATTTGCCATTTTTGTGCCCATGCCTTGTATCCTCTGACAATTCTCATTATTCGCAACTCTACCAATCTTTGTATTTCCACAGCTTACTAATTAGACCAGCTACATTTTCTTCAAAATCATTTACGTAGACCATGAACAGCAGAGGTCCCAGCACTGATCCCTATGGAACCCCACATCTCTCAGCCCTCCATTCCGAAAAGCATCCTTCCACCACTACCTTCTGTCTCCTGTAACTAAGGCAGTTCTGTATCCAACTTGCCAGCTCACCTTTGATTCCATATGACTTCACCTTTTGTACCAGTCTACCATGAGGGATCTTGACAAAGGCTTCACTGAAGTCCACATGGACAACATCAATTGCTTTTCCCTCATCAAAGTCTTCATCATTTCTTCATAAAACTCCATGACCTCCCCTGGACAAAACCATGCTGTCTATCACTATTAAGTCCATTTTCGTCTAAATGCGAATAGATTTTGTACCTGAGTTTCCTTACTATCAATGTGAGGTTCACAGGCCTGTAATTTCCTGGATCAACCCTGCTACCCTTCTTAAACAATGGGACAATATTCCCCAGTATCCTCTGGGGCCGTACCTGTGGCCAAAGAGGATACAAAGGTGTCTGTCAAAGCTCCAGCAATTTGTTCTCTTACCTCCCTTAATATTCTGGGAAAGATACCATCAGGATTCAAAGACCTATCTACTTTAATACTTTTTAAGATGCACAACACCTGTTCCTTTTTATTAGCAACTTGGCTTAGCAATTCCACACTCCCTTCCCTGACATCATTCTCCACCAATTCCTTCTCTGGCTGTAGATGTAGATTTCTTCCTTTGTCCTTGAGTGAGCTAACCCTTTCCCTGGCTACCCTCTCACTTTGTGTGTGTGTGTGTGTGTGTGTGTGTGTGTGTGTGTATATAAAAGCCTTGGGATTCTCCTTAATCCTGTTTGTTAATGACTTCTCATGACCCCTTTAAGCCCTTCTAATCGTTTTTTAAGTTCTTTCCTATTTTCCTTGCATACTTAAAGGGCTTCATGAGTTCCTATCCTCCTAGACCTTACATATGCTTCCTTTTTCTTTTCAACCAAGGTCATAACTTCTCTCATCATCCAAAGTTCACATTACTTGCCATACTTACCTTTCATTCTCGCAAGAATGAGCCATTTGAAAGAGTCCCACATGTCCGATGTGGATTTACCCTCTAACAGCCACCTCCAAGAGAAAGTTTCCAGTTCCTACCTAATATTGTTGTATAGTCTTACCTCAGTTTAGAACTTCACCAACAACTGCTGTACTCCCCCACTAAATGTTCAGTCACCTGACCAGGCTCGTTTCCCAAAACCAGGTCCAGAAAACTCCTTCAGAGATAGTAAGAACTGCCAGTGCTGGAGTCAGAGATAACACAGTGTGGACCTGGAGGAACGCAGCAGGCCAGGCAGTATCAGAGGAGCAGGAAAGCTGATGTTTCAGGTCAGGATCCTTCTTCAGACAACTCCTTCCCTGGTTGGACAGTTTACATACTATGTCAAGAAACCCTCCTGAAGGGTCTTTACAAATTCTGTCTGTCCAAGCCATTAGCACCAAGTGAGTCCCAGTCCATATACAGGAAGCTAAAATTGCCCACCGCAACAAGGCTGCTGTTTCCTGTTTCTGGGAAAATGCTAGAAGGCATTATGAGAAATTTATGGAAGAGTACTTGGGGAAAAAAATAATGACAGGATTTGACAGAGTCACTGTAGATTTACTGAAGGGAAATCATTCTTGACAAAACTACTGAAATTTTCCACAGATGCAACTGGTAGATTTGATAAGTGGTACTGGTGGATGTGGTTTACTTGGAATTTCAGAAAGCTATTGATATCCTCTTATGTCAGAGATTAACATGTAAAATAAACGTGCAAAGGGTTGAGGGTAGTGCCGTTACCTCAGTGTCACTAGGTCAAAATCCTGGAACTCTCTTTCTAATAGCACAATGGATGTTCCTATGCTGCATGGACTGCACTAGTTGAAGAAAGCAACTCAAACCACCTTCTCTAGGACAATTAGGGGTGGATAATAAATATCAACTTGCTGTGAAGCCACATTCTATGAACAAATTAAGAAAATATAAGAAAAATCATGACTGAAAAGTATCAGAAAAGTGATATCTATGTTTTGTGTTACTTGCAAGGCCAATACAATTAAAGTAGAAAATGGAAAACCTGTTGGCAACTGTTGTTTCTTTCCTGGTATTTGACTCATAATCTGCATTATGAAGGAAATGTTTACAAGGTATGGGGAAAGAAGAGGGATTGTTGGATGGATCTTTAAAAGAACTGGCACAGTCACAATGGGCTAAAAGTCCTCCTGTTATGCTATATTATTTTCTAATAAAGTAGATATATTGTGTCAAATGAATAATGTGCATTGCTAATTTCTGGTACAGTGACTGTGCTTTTAGCTGTCTTGGTGTTCAGTTCTGTAATTCACTCTCTTAAACCCTCTTCAAAGCTCTCTTCCCCTACTGAAAGGCTGTTTAAAACCAACTTGTTCTAATATCCTTCAATATCCTCACCTGGTCAGCGTCTCTACACCTCCTTCCTCCCTGCCTCCAGGAACTATACTGGAAAAACAGTGGAATATTCTGTCCAAAAGTTCAATCAGTTTTCCCACCAAGCAGCAACATATCTGGAACAAATTTTCAACATATCTGGAACAAATTTTCAACATATAGCCAGAGACAAGGACAAGATCTAGAGTCTTCCACATTTAAAGATGTGTTATCTCCAGCAGAGAAATGGGAAGAGCTGTTTGTTCCTTATGAAGCTAAATAGCACACACAGACATCAGTTACATTAACTGTAGTGCCAATTTCCCATTTGTTCCAAAAATTCCTTCAAGTCACTTGCATTTCCAGGTATGTCTGCCCTTTGGTTTAAACATGCAGATTTAACAACCGATTATGAGTTTGACACCTGCATTGTCAAGACAGGGGCAGAAACACGTGTAAATACATTCCAATTTTAATCACTCTGCTACCAGCAGTTGTGTCTTGAGCTCTTCTGTCCCTAAAACCTTTTGCTTTCTATCTTCCATCAAGAGGTTCTCAAAACCTGCCTCTTTGATTTTCGTCTCCTATCTTCGGATCTCCTTATGGGGTGCTATGGCTAAATCTGTTGGATAATGATATGAAGTGCTTTGATATGTATTATTACTGTGAAGATGCTCCATAAATGCAATTTGTTGTTATCACGTGATTCACTGGACCACTGCAAATCCAACAAGCACATGTATGTTTTTCTGACATCTTTATTTGAATTGGTTAAATATAGAACAAATCTGGCATGTGATTGGACAGTACATGGCCAGGAAGGAACTGCTAATCACATACTTAATAACGTTTTTTAAAAAAATCTCAAATCGTGCTGGTGATCCCATCTTCTGTCATTTTGAAATGCTGAATATTTACACTTCTTCAGTAATCAACGAATACTGGATATTTCCAGGTACTAAAGCAAACATTAAGAAGCCCATGGCTACTACGTCTTCACTAACAAATTAACATACATATCTGTTTTAATATTTAGCAAAGAGTCATTCAAATCAATTGAATTCTTTTTGATGAAGACCAAAAATCATTTACAACTTCTACACGATTCAACTCAAACTCCTCATTAACACAAATGTTCCCTGTAGTTGTTCCACAGCCCATCCTGATGGAACCCCTATTCAGATGTAAATGCTGTACCAATCTGGTTGATTTGGAGATTCAGGGTCATGTAGCAAAGGTTTTCTTGTATCTGTAAATAAACAAGTAAAGAGAAACACATAGGGCAAAAAAAATTTCTCCTCATTTATATACATAAAAACATTAAATGAAGTCAAATAATAATGGCCATATGCTAAATATTTGGTCTCTTGTGGTAACATTATCACGTAATTTAGTGTGAGTTTTCTATTTTGGTAGCCCTGCTGTGAAACATTTAGGCCAGTCTAATTCGTTACAGGCACTATATAAATGCAAATTGTTGTGATGCTGTTGGAAATGGGTCAATAACCAGATTTCATCCGTGTTGTCTTCAAGGCAGATTGCTCCTATGTCGCCCAGTACTTAGGAGATCTCAATCATTGTGTAGTGTCCACACAACATGCAATAAATAATAGTCAATTAGGAGCAAAGAGCATAAGGGAGTTCCTGTGAGAGAAAGGCCACAAAAGAGATTTATAAGGCTAGTGCCAGGAATGGACAAGTTCATTCATGATGTGTGATTGCTGCAGTTGTACAGATCCTTCATGAGACCACACCTATAGTAGTTACTTGTGTGCTGGTTTTGGTCTCCTTTTCTGAGGAAGGATGTTCTGACTACAGAAGGAGTGCAGCAAAGGTTTACCAGACTGATTCCTGGGATCGCAGGACTGACCTATGTAAAAGAGACTGGGTGGGGTACGACTATATTCAGTGTCATTTAGAGGAATGAGGGAGGATCTAACGGAAACCTATAAAATTCAAGACAAGATAAATAAAGGAAGTCTGTTCTCAATGACTGGGAAGTCTAGAACCAAGGTTCACAGTTTAAGGAAGCAGGGTATGCCATTTAAGACTGAGATGAAAAAATCCTTCACTTAGAGAGGAGTGAGCCTGTTGCATTCTCAGCCACAGAAAGCAATTTAGGCTAAAACGAACGTTTTGAAGAAGAAGATAAAAATCAGTATTAGGACTTTTGGGATCAAATGGTACAGGGAGAAAGTGGGACCAGGATACTGAGTTTTGATTCCATTGAAAGATGGAATATGCTCAACGGGCTGAATGGCTTATTCCTGTTCTAATTTTCTTTGTTTTCAAGACTGGTTAGGCTGGAGTTGTCTTGTCTGGAACGCAGATGCTGAAGCAACATTTCATTGAAGTTTATAACATACCAAGGAGCAAGACAGACATTAACTAGAGGTAAATAACCAGGATCACAGATTTAAAGTAACTGGTGGAGGGATTAGATTGGGAGTTGGGAAATATTTACAGGCAATGGGCAGTGGAGAGTCTGGAACTCTCTGTCGCTAAGGGGCAGAAACCCTCATCATGTCAAACATGCAACTGACCTGCCCCAACATACAGAGTGATGAACTAAGAGGTGGAATGTTGGATCAGATTGGATAATTTTTCTTTATGGCCCATACAGCACAGTCCTGTCAAAAGTGTTTCTAAGTTAATTTTATTTTATTCTTTCATAGCATGTGGTTCTTGTTGGCTTGGTCAGCATTTGCTGTCTGTTGCCCTTAAGAAGGTGGTCACAGTCCTGTCTGTTACTAACTGCAAAGTTGGGAGTTTTCCAAGATGGAATTTTAAATCTTTCTTTTCAGTTAGGTCAGCCAGTAGAGAGAGTGCAGAATGCTGTTAGCTTACTGATGCAAGATTTTGGGGAGGGGAGGGGAGGGGTGGGTGTTACTGTGGGAACTTGGATTTGTGGTTATCCCCAATGGCAGGGGAGGCGCTTGTATGTGTTGTAGGAAACTGGAATGATAGAATGACACAGTGGAGGAGGCCACTCAGCCCATCGTGCCTCTGCTAGAGCGTAAATGAAGCACATCATCTACTTAACTGGCAGAATAGGTCTGAGGGGCTGAATGGCCTCATGCTATTTCTATGAGACTGGGGAGCCTGGCATCTAGCACTGGTGCACAAAGCTGGAAGGTTGAGGGCGGACCTGTGCCTCTTGTGTAGGGAGGGCTCGAGGTCAGTATTGTGAGGAATAGGCCATTGATGTTTGTCCTACCTGTACCCCATGAAGCCCCTTCCCCCAAATGTTCAATCCCTGTTTACCTCCCACTTTTGGTTTCTGACCTACACCGACCAATATCCTATTTCTCTTGAGATAACACGGCGTGAAGCTGGATGAACCACAGCGGGCCAAGCAGCATCAGAGGAGCAGGAAAGCTTGATGTTTCAGGCCTAGACCATTCTTCAGAAATGGGGGAAGGGAAGCCTATTCTGAAATAAATAGGGAGACGGGGGGAGGTGGATAGAAGATAGATAAAGGAGAAGATGGGGTGAGAGGAGACAGTCAGGTCAAAGAGGTGGGGTTAGAGCTCTGATGTGGCTTGGCTCGCTGTGTTCATCCAGCTTCACACCGTGAAGATTCTCCAGCATCAGCAGTTCCTACTATCTCTGTGACATCCTATTTCCCTTGTCTGTTTATGGAGTTGTAAAATCTCTCATTCTCAACCTCATCCTTGCCTGTGGTGTGGGGGCCTTCAAGTTAAACCACTTCCAGTACCCCCTGTCTATTGAGAGAGCAGCCCTTCGATCCAGAGGGACTATGCCGACTTTACTTACTTACTGTACATAACAATCTCGGAGTTAACAGTGTGCAATACAAGTCAAAGTTTGCAGTGTTAGTGAAGTGCCTGTTCCCTGTTCCCCTCCCCACCCAGCCCCAAGTGGGGAAGTGAGATTAATTAAAGGTGAGGTTAGTTAAAGGTAACGCACAGATGCAGAGAACAGCACAAGGACATAATGAACATAAGTGGTGGAACATTATTGCCATTGCTCAGATTGTGCCAGCTTTATCCCTGTTTTTTATGGTTAGAAAGGAATAAGTGTCGGATTGCATTGAGATGTGGTGAATTAACACAATGAAGTAACATGTGGAAACAGTGCTGAAAAATGCACATCAGCACCAGTAGTGTGACAATTTGTTCTCACCTCACAGACGGTAAAAATGTTTGAGCATCGAGGTATCCACTGCCTTCATAGACACTCCCTGCCAGAAGTGTCACTGGTTAGTCACTTTACATATTGCAAACAGTTATCGTGCACACACATTTAGGCAGCACACCTAACAGTTTACATTCACAAGGGTGTTGATATGTTGGTAAAGATGACCGGTTAACGGATTATTTCTGCCAACAGGTTTTCACGATGCCTTATGGTTTCTGGCATTCTGAATTTGCCCCAAATTCCTGGTTGGCTTCCCAACTTCTACACCCTGTAAACCTGAGCTCATCCCAAACTCCACTTGCCCTTGTTCTGACCCAGATTGAACCCCACTCACCCAGTGGGCCAAGGGGCCTCCTTTTGAACAATAACAGTTCTGTCATCACCTTCCTGTGCACAGCTACATTGGCTCCCAACACCTCAAGTTCAAAATTCTCAAGCGTGTATTCAAGTCCCTCCGGGGATGCATCTGTCCCTGCTTCTGTAGTCTCCTCCAGCCCCACAATCCTCCGAAATTTTGGTGCTCCTCCAGTTCTGATCTTGGTCATCATTGTTGGTAATTAAACCACCTTTGGGTACGACTTCACCTGCCTGGGCCTTTCCGTCCTGGAATATACCCACTCCGCCTCTCTGTCTCTCGCTCTGTCTTTCTGACGCTTCTCAAAACCTAATACTACTTTCATCAAGCTTTTGGTCATCAGTCCTGATACCACCCTCGATAATTCGGGGCAAAACCTTGCCTCCAATAAATATGGTTGTGAAGTGTGTTGGAATGTTTTAGTGCAATGAGCAGCAGAGCTTGGGATGAACTAATGCTCACAGCAGGTCGAATGTAGGAGGCCAGTGTCAGCAATATTTCAAGTCCCCAGGTGGCACAGAAGAGAGAAGGCAGATGATGTTACAGAAGTGGAAGCCCACAGTCCTGGAAATGGAGTCTTCATGTCACTGATGTCCAGTTCACCAGGAGGTGATGGGGTCAGGAATAGTTCTGGGGGCTGATCCTGGGGAGCGATGTGAGGGCTTTGGAGAAAGCCCAGAATCAGTTTGCAAGAATGTTTTCAGGGATGAGCAGCTTCAGTTATAAGGACAGATTGAGGAAACTGGGATTGTTTTCTTTCGAAAGAAGAAGGCTGGGTGGAGATCTGATTGAGATTTTTCAAAATCATCAAGGGACAGAATAGAGTAGATAGGGAGAACCTTTTTCCACTTGTAAAAGGAACAAGATCAGATTTAAAGTGATTTTCACAAGAAGCAAGGGTGAAGAGAAGAAAACGCTTCTCATACAAAGATGTGAAAACTAGAAAGGGTTCAGAAAATATTTACAAGGCTGTTGCCAGGATTGGAGTGTTTGAGGTATAGAGAGAGGCTGAATAGGCTGAGGCTATTTTCCCGCAAGCGTCGGAGGCTGAGGGGTGACCTTAGAGAGGTTTATAAAATCATAAGGGGAATGGAGAGTGTAAATAGCCAAGGTCTTTTCCCTGGGGCGGGGGAATCCAAAACTAGAGACCGTAGATTTAAGGTGAGGGGAGAAAGATTTAAAAGGGACCTAAGGGGCAATATTTTCACATACAGGGTGGTGCATGTCTGGAATGAGTGCCAGAGGAAGTGGTGGAGGCTGGTAAAATTACAGCATTTAAAAGGCATCTGGATGGTTATATGAATAGGAAGGCTTTAGAGGGAAATGGGCCAAATGCTGGCAAATGGGAATAGATTCATCCCGAATGACTGGTCAACATGGATGAGTTGGACTGAAGAGTCTGGTTCTGTGCTGTACAGTTCTATGACTGTACAACTCTCTGAGTAGTTTGGGTCTGGATGCTGGAAAATCTGGTAGAGGCAGGTTGAATTGAGGCATTCAAGAGGGCATTAGAGGGCTATTCTGGATAAAATTAGTGGTAAGGGTATGCTGTATAAACAGTAGATTGTTATTGGATAATGATGCTAATGTAATGAACAGGTGCAAGCATGGGCGAAATGGCCTCCTGTGCCACAACACTTCTATGACTCTATTAGCTAGTCTGAATACAAGAATTAAGTACCATGGTGGAAAGATATTGTGGAGAAATAATTACAGCTCATGACTGAGAGATTTCCACTGTTACATATGGGGATTTCAAATGGAATTGGTTTGTGTTGATCCAGACTGCAAGATTCAGTAGGGATAGCTTTAGCAGCCCCTGCTGTCGAAAGTAGGAAACTGCAGGCCAAAGCCATGCAGTTTTGATATTCAATGGAAACCGATGGTTTAAAATTTGTACTTAGCAGCGGGAGCAAAGGCAGTGCAACAGAAATTATTAGAATGATAACAGAGCTGATGGGTTGTAACAGTCAGGGAAGGCCAAACAGACTGTGATTCTCTGCTTTGGAGGAGTGACAGGGTAGAAGTCTTTAAGATGACAATAGGGTTCAAAAGGGAAGGTGGAAGGCTCTTGTAACATGGAGATAGAGTCCCTGCCTGTGGACTGGGAGGCCTGGGTTCAGGTGCCATCTGCTTCAAAAATCCCTGAACAGGTTTACTAGGGAAAAATAGATTAATATAAAACAAGGGAAGGTAAAGGAAAAACGTATTGAAGTTGAGATCAGAATCAGAGTCAATAATATCAGACAGTGGCTAATAAATTCAGGAAGATTATTTATACCCACAGAGTGGTCAGAATGTATTTATCAGATTGAGGTCAATAGTATGGATACATTCAAAGGGAAGCTAAATAAACACAAGGGAGAAAGGAGTAGATGGGTATGCTGATAGGGTGAGATGAAATATGGTGGGAGTAGGCATGTGTGGCGCAAAAACATTGCTGACAGATTAGATGGGCTGAATGGCCTGTTTCCATGCTAGAAATAATACGATATATGCTGAAATATCTGCTTGTTTCTATACCAGGCTTGCCAAGGGGACTGCATCCCCAAATTTCCTGAGTCTCTCACTGACAGCAGACAAACCAGCCTAACTTGAGGAGTATCAATGAATCTTTAAGTACTTGTGTTACTCGTGTCACAAGAATAACATTTCGATGCCACCTGGCCATCATTTACGCATGCTTAAGAAAATCAATTGCAGAAGCTTTCTCCTTTTTAACTGATACGAATGTTGAAAGATGCAGAAAATACATCTCTTTTGCCAGTGCAAACTTATCTTTCCTGGCCCATATGATAGCAACGTCTCATGCCAGTGGTGGCTTGGCAAAGCTGATCGTCAAATTGCATGGAGCATCTCAAATAAATCATTCAGATGTCATTAGGTGGGAGAACCACTAAAACAGGATACCAGTTTTTTTTTCCCAATCCCCTTTCCATTAGGCAATGGCCTAATGGTACTATCACGGGACTGCTAATCTAGAGACCCAGATAACACTCTGGGGATCCTGGGTTTGAGTCCCACATGGCAGATGGTGGAATTTGAATTCAATAAATATCTGGAATTAAGAATCTAATGATGACCATGAGTCACTGTCAAATGTTGGAAAAAAACCATCTGGTTCACTAATGTCCTTTAAGGAAGGAAACTGCCACCCTTACCTGGTCTGGCCTACATGTGATTCCAGACCCAGAGCAATGTAGTTGACTCTCAACTTTCCTCTGGGCAATTAGGGATGGGCAATAAATGCTGCCTAGCCAACAATGCCCTCATCCCGTTTATGTATAAAGAAAAAAACTCCCAATTTCAAAGCTCCCTGTTTTTATTTTCTAGACATCACTGCTTGCCAATAACTGTATTCACAAGAGGGCTCCAACCACAACAACAATAGCTTGCATTTATGTAGCACACTTTTGAAAGTAAAACATCCCAAGGCTTCACTGGAGAGATTATCAGCCAAAATGTGACGCTAAGCCAGGAGGTGCTATCGGAATAGGTAACCGAAAAGCTTGAACAAAGATGTAGGTTTAACTGTGACTGATCCAAAGGGAGCCAATGGCCTACTGGTAGTATTGCTGGACTGTTATTCCAGGAACTTAGGCAATGTTCTGGGGGCCTGGGTTCGAATCCTGCCATGGCAGATGGTACAATTTAAATTCAATAAATATCTGGAATTAAGAATCTAATGATAACTGAATCCATTGCTGACCATCAGGAAAAATCCCAACTGGTTCAATAATGTCCTTCAGGGAAGGAAACTGCCATCCTTATCTGGCCGGGTCTGGCCTACATGTGACTCCAGAACCACAGTAATGTTGTTGACTCCTAACTACCCTCTGAGCAATAAATTGTTGACTTAGTCAGTGATGTCCTCATCACATGAATGAAATTGAAAAAAGAAGCCATTAGGGAATTGAGGTACTCAGGGCAAAAGCACAGCTGCCAGCAACGAAGCAACTATAATGAGGAATGTCCTAAAGGTCAGAACATAGAGTTTTCAGTACACCACAGACCTTTAACACACATTTAGTTAGCTTTAACTCAGTAGATAATACTCTTGCCGTTCAGTCAGTAAATGTGGGTTTGGTCTTGATCCAGGACTTCTATGCAAACTAAAAGATGAAACTGCTGGGGAGTTCTGATGGATTGCTACATTCCCAGGGAGTTTGGACGCATTGTTACATTGTTGGAGATGCTATCTGCTGGATAAGGCATTCAACCATTGCTCTAACTGCTTTCTCAGAGGGAACCTGAAATATCCTATGTTTCAAAGAAGATCCAGGGGAGTTTTCTAGGTGTTTTGTGTGCAATGTTTATTCCTAAACCCACAAGACAAAAATGTACAGAATTAGCACAAAATATCATGGGATGCTGGAAATCTGAAACAAACAGAGAATGTTGGAGAAACTTCCAAAGCAGAGTCATACACAACTCAAAATGTTAACTTTGCTTCTCTCTCCAAACATGCCAGACCTTCAGAGTGTCCCTAGCATTCTCCCTTCTGTTTCACAAAAAAAGACCATTATCACATTGCTATTTGTGAGATCTTTCTGTGTGCAAACCCTTGTTTCCCTACTTCAGAACAAAGATGAAAGTTCATAACGTACTTCAGTGGCTTTGGTGCATTCTGTGGCAATGAAAGTAACTACATAAATACAAGTGTTTCTTTCTTTCACTGAGTAAAATAATGCAGGGTCTATAAGATGTGTGCAAACAGGATTTCTATCTCTGTTTTGCTACTGGCTATCATTTTGTTATTAATCAGAGGTTTTGCAAGACAAAGGCCATTGTGAGATAGCACTGTAGTTTGCATCTACTTTCCATGCTGGTTAATGTTACACAAAGTTAAAAAGATCAAGATTTAAACTTGATTTTAGAATTCTTGTTCCCATTTTCATATCACTCTTTGGATTCCCTTACTCCCTAACCCTGCAACCCCCTCCATGCTTAAACCCTCTGAGATTACTGAGATCTTTTGGCAGCACAGTGGCTCATAGGTTAGCACTGCTACCTCATAACACCACGGTCCTGGGTCAATTCCAGCATCAGGCGACTGTGTCTGTGTGAAGTTTGTGCATTCCCTGTGTCTGCATGTGTTTCCTCCGGGTGCTCTAGTTACCTCCCACAGTCCAATGATGTACAGGTTAGGTGGATTGGCCATGCTAAATTGCCCTGTAGTGTTATGCAGGGATAGGATTCGGTGGAGGGTGGGGAAGGTGGTTGGGCCTGGGTGGGATGCTGCTTGGACAGTCAGTATGGGCTGAATGGCCTTTTTCCACACTGTAGGGATTAGATGATCTTGACACTCCTCCAGTTCTGACCACTGTACGCCCTGATAGTAATCAATTCACCACTGGCAGCCATGTGTTTACCTTCGGAATTTCCCTCTCAAAACCTCTCCAACTTTCTTCCCACCCTCAGGTAATCTTTAAAACCTTTGACCAGGCTTTTAAGACCCCCTCTCTTGATATCTCATTATGTGGCTGAATGTCAAATTTTTGCTTGATACTAACCCAACTTGGGACCCTTTTGTATGTTGAAAGAGCTACATAAATGCAAATTGTAGTTGTTATTAGGCAGCTTTTTGTAGAAGTACATAGCTTATCTGATGGATATCTGTCAATGCATGAACGATATAACAATCCATTGTTTATATTGCACATGTTGTACAGAAGACAGTGTTTACACCATCCACGTAAGGGAGCATGCCAGAAGATCTGTTTATCTATGATTATCACTGGGCTGTGGTGTGATAAAGGTACTGTTAACATTGTGACCAAATTAGCAGGTTCAAATCTGAAAAACTAATCTGTAAAAAGCCATTCTCCTCTAATTTGCAGCCTTCCATTTAAAGCTGGCATTTAATACACTTGGATTATGTTGTCGAAGCGAACATCATGCATGTGTCAGCTAATACTTTCGATGAGTAGCACTCTCCATTCTGAGTCAAAAGGTTATGGGTTCAAGACCCCTTCCAGGGCCTTCAGCATGAAACCCAGGCCAATGATGTTAAATTAAACGTGTTATGTAAATGTAAGTTATTGTATACTATATCTTGTTTTCTCAGCAGAGAGGACAGTTAAACAGCTAACTGTATTTATAAACACAAGCCAAGTCTGAATTTCAAACACACATCCTGTGAACAATTGTTGTTCCTTCACACAGTAGAATTTTGTAGTCAGAACTTCCTTATGGGCCCTCTCCAGCACAAAAATAACAGACCATGACAGAATTCCTAGTCCCAGGAATATAGAAGCAGGGGAGGCTATTCAGCCCCCCCAAGCCTATTCCACAATACAATGAGATCATGGTTGCTCTGCATACGCCCACCCTTCCCATATCTCTCACTGTCTTCAGTGACCAAGAGTCTATCAATTTCAGTTTTCAAATGAACAACTGATGGTGCATCCATTGCCATTTGTGGAAGCGTGTTACAAATCTCCACGACTCTTGGTGCAGAAATGTTTGCCAATTTTATCCCGTCCTGATGAAAGGTCAACAGCCTGAAAAGTTAACTATTCCTCTCTCCCCTGATGGTTGCCAGACCTGCTGAACATTTCCAACAGTTTCTGGCTTTAATTCATTCCTGACAGTCTGACTGTACCTTTTGGACTGGGCTCTTATTTCTAAATTCCCCAAACAGTGGCAATAGTTTCTCTGCCTGTCCTACTTTGACAAAGTGATACTGCCTATCTTTTTCATTCACAAAAGTAACAGCTGACTAACTAAGTGTGTCTTACAGTTTCCATTTCAGTGCAGAGCCAGCAAATTCACCATGAATGAATCAAAGGTTCCAAGTCTGCATATGAGTCAAGAATTCCCCACTTCTTCCCAATTTGGCCACCATCTGTGCATTGAACAATACGAAATTGTTTTCAAATTAATGCCTGAAGTGTTTTTTTTCCGCAAGCATGGCCAATTCCCAAATTCCTAGATGACTTTAGACAGTCTTTAGAGCCAGGTCGCATGCAGTGATGCCAAGAAGCACTCTTTCACAGAAAGGGAATTCTCTCCTGTGCAAAAAAAGCTGTTACGGCTGAGGGTCAGTTGAAAATACTAAGACCACAACAAATGGACTTTTGTTGGGTCAGGGAATTTTGGGTTATGAATGAAGCCCAAGAAAGACAGATTTAAGGTACAGCCAATATTGAACTGAATGGTGTAGCAGGCTCGAGAGACTGAATGGCCTCCTCCAGTTTCCAAATTCCTTTCAATAGATCTCTCTCTCTGCCACTGCAGGTGGTATTTTACCAAATGACATGTTGGTGGATTAGCCAGCAAGATCCCCAAGCTGTCTCTCTTCAGCTAAATGAAGTAACCCATCAGGCACTCAAATAGGCAGCAGTGGTGGGGGCCTTCCCAGGAATTAAGGACATTGAAGCCAGAACTCCCACAAGGAAGACCTGCTGGTAACGCAAAAGGACATCATCTGTGCTCTCTTCTGATGAATCTTCACCAACATTGAACATTGGGCTGAATCTTCCCAGCCACTGAGCGCAGTGACATTTTGGCACAAAAGTTGGGAGAATCATGTGAGGTGGCCAATGAGGTGATTCAAGATGTCGAGAGCGAAACTCTCCGACCAATTATTGAACAATGAGATAAGATTTCCGTGAGTGAACAGTGCGAGGCCTGTTTGCAAGCATGAGCTTGCATCAACATCCTCATTATTACGTCAACGCTCTTTATTGAGATGCACCTCCAACTGCATAGACGTGAGTTGGTGACAAAGTCAGAGGGTAACCTGGCAGCTCCAATTTGTCGCTTGCTCTGCTGGACCTTCATCTGAAACACCTGGCACCAACTCTCAGGACATGCACAAAGGGCAGTACCCACCAGCATGCCCCATGCACCAGAATCCTATTGGCACAACGGACTGCCAGTTTCCCTCTACCCCCGACATGTCTGTGTGAAGTTTGTGCATTCCCTGTGTCTGCATGTGTTTCCTCCGGGTCCTCTCGTTTCCTCCCACAGTCCAAAGATGTACAAGTTAGGTGGATTGGGCATGCTAAATTGCCCTGTACTGTTATGCAGGGATAGGGTTGGTCCTGGGTGGGATGCTGTTTGGACAGTCAGTATGGGCTGAATGGCCTGCTTCCACACAGGAACCATGCCGGATAGCTGCAGACTTTCAATACTGGACTGGGTTCTTAGCCAGGCTTCAAAGATCCTTCCCATACCAGAAATCCCAGGTGGTTCCAGCAGTGGCCAGTACATCTCCCTGTAGCAAGCAGGAGGAGAGTGAACTGGATTCTATGGAACGTGCTGAATAGAAAATGATTTGAGTCTGATTAGATTAGATTCCCTACAGTGTGGAAACAGGCCCTTCAGCCCAACAAGTCCACACCACCCCTTGAAGCATCCCATCCAGACCCATCCCCCTATAACCCACGCATCCCTGAACACTATGGGCAATTTTAGCATGGCCAATCCACCTAGCCTGCGCATCTTTAGAGTGTGGGAGGAAAGCGGAGCACCTGGAGGAAACCCACGCAGACACGGGGAGAATGTGCAAACTCTGCACGGACAGTCGCCCGAGTCTGGAATTGAACCCGGGTCCCTGGTGCTGCGAGGCTGCAGTGCTAAACACTGAGCCACTGTGCCGCCCCAAAGAAAGAAAGCATCAGAAAACTCACCAGGACCTACAGAGAGAAACTCTTCACAACATTCGCTAAAGTTGAATCTTCGTCAATTTCTGGTAAAATTAATCTCTCAGTCTTCTCCTGTGTCTACTTTCACATAGTTGCTGCCTCACATGCTCATTATTTCCAGCCTTTCTGTGGTTACACTGCTTAAGAAGATTGTCATAGCTTTATGTCTTGGATAAATTAGGACAGATGCAAGAGTATCAAGTTTCGGACTATCACAAATGTTTTGTCCTGACAAGTACAGGACAGAAAGTATCAACAACACAATCACTCTCTCTTTTCAGCAAGATTCAAGTTTGGTACCACTAAGTGAACCTTTATCTTTTGTTCTTCCTCAACTTTCCATTCCAAGCAACGTGGGATAAAATGCTCTCATTTCCTGCAGTAGCTCAATTGAGCAATTCCCAATGAAAAAGCATAACACCCCATTGTCTTAAAATAAGGACAGCACTGCTTAGAATTAGAGAAACATAACGTGTAAATGGTGCTCAAACATTTTAATTCAATTATTGTTTGCTGATTTAATTCTGCTTTTCTGATTTCTAAGCTTTAATTCTTTTAACTGAACTCTTCTCCCCAACTAAAACTGATGACCAATAAAGGCCTTGTTCCATCATGTTGGAAACTAAACAGTAGAACAATTTGTTGCAGGAACAAGGCAGGCCTCTAAGCATCAACAACTTACATTTACATAGTGTCTTTAAGTCCTTAGAGCGTTACCACATCAAATTTTACACAAAGCCAATTAGCAGCATAGAATGGTTACAGTCAAACAGGAGGCCATTTGGTCTATCATGTCTGTGCTGGCTCTCTAGAAGAGCAATTCAGTTAGTCACCCTCCCTCACCCTTTCCCTGGAGCCTTGCAAATCTCATCATCTTGGGTAATGATCTAATTCTCTTTTGGAATGAGTTAAACTGCCTCCACTGTACTCCCAGGCAGCATATTTCAGATCCTAATCACTGGCAGGATGAAATGGCTTTTTCTCATGTCATCATTGCTTCTTTTTCCAACTAAATCTGTGTTCTCTGATTCCCAATCCTCCAACAAATGGGAACAGTTTCTCTTTATCTACTCATGTCCAGACCCTTTGTGATCTGAACACCTGTATAAAATCTCCTCTCCACTTTCTCTTCTCTGAGTAGATAGCCCCGACTTCTCAAATCTTATCCACGTTATGAAATTTCTCATCTGGAACCATTCTTATGCATCTTTTCTACACCCTAATACTTTCACATCTTTCCTAAAGTTATGATACCCAGAATTGGACATGATACTACAGATGAGGCTGACCTAATTTTATACTGGTTTAACTTAGCATCCTTGCTTTTGTAATCTCTGCCTCTAGTGACAATTTCTGAATCTGCCCTGGTACCTTCAGTGGTTTGTGAATGAATACTTCTGCCCATTCGCTCTCTTGACAGTATAAACTTTTACTTTATATTGCCTCTCCTCATTTTCCTAAATAAATCACTTCATGTTTTTTGTGCATTAAATTTCACCTGTCAGTTTTATTGCCCATTCCACCAAACTTTCTGTAGCTCCTAATCCTTTGAAAATGTTGTACCATCTTCAAGTTTTTAAAATTTAACCATGTACAGCAAGATCCAGATTATTTATCAAAAACAGCAGGGGGCTTAATACCAACCCACTGAAAAAAGACACACATTATTTTTCTGCAGCACTCAAGTTCTACAAAGTGACTATAAATCTTCCTGCAGTGTGAGAAACATTTTGTCAAACAGTCAATTTTGCATCCATGCTGCTAAAGTGATCTGTAATTTTCCAGTAAAGCCTGTTATGTGGCATTGGATCCAATGCCTTTAGGAAATTCATGTACACCACATCAGCCGCATTACCCTCATTAACTGTCTTCATTAACTCTTCAAAAAAATCAGGCAAGTTTAATCACTGTGTTTCGCCTTTAACAAATCTGTGCCGTCCTTTTTTAATTAGTCCATATTTACCCAAGTGACAGGTCATTATGTCTAAAAACAGACTGACTTTTAGTTGTTGGGCTTAATTTTATGGCATTTCTCTAGTACAAGAAAGTGTGTAACATGAGAGACATCAACTGATGACTAAAAGCTTGATAAAAGAGGTGGGTGTTAGGGAGGCCCTTAAAAGAAAGAGTGTGAAGCAGAGGGATTGTGGGGTGGGTGGGGGAAATTCCAGGACTTAGGGCCCAGGCAATCGAAAGCATGACCACCATTGTTGATATGATGGAAGCTGGAATTGCAGAAGTGCAGAAGTCTTTGAAAGTTGTAGGGCTGGTGGAATTGACAGAGGTAGGGAGGAGGTGAACAGTAACTACAGCAATCTTGACGAAAGGATACCGTACAACAAATCAATGCACATCATTAGTGCAATTTCAGCACCTCTTCCATTAGGCATTTTCATTCAGTCGTAAAGGTGCACAAGACAGAAAATTAAAGGTCACGTTTAGTTGATGCTGCTTGTTGGGTTAAAGTGAATAATAAATTCTCCTCAAGTGTGCATCATAGAACGATGCAGCACAAAAAGAGGCCATCCATGTATCTGTACCCACTTTTAAAACCAGGGGACGCAATCTGAAAATAAAGGGAATGAGGATAAATAAAGGGGATGAGGAGAAATTCCTTCACTCAGAATTGTGAACATTTGGAATTTTCTGCCACAGAGGGGAATGGAGGCTCACTCTTTGAGTACGTTTAAGGTAGAGGCTGATTGATAAGATTTCTGATTACCTGTGGTATACAGGGTTATGAGGATGAGGTAAGTAAAAGACATTGAAGTGTTTGTATTGAATGTGGGCTGAATGGCCTATTCTCATTCCTACATAACTCCTTTCCTTGCTGCTCTTTACCCCATCACTCTGTAAAGGGTTATCCATTCAAGAACTGATTTTTTTATTGCTTAGTCTCATTCGTGACTTTCGACTCGCTCACAGGAAGTATTGGGGTTTAACCCTCATATCAGAGAGTTGCACAGATTATGTTACTCAATACACTTTCCACACGTACCTTCACAGGGTCCGTTTTGAAATAAAATATCGTCTATTGCAATGTCACTGTGTCTTGACAGGCCACGAATCGCTTCAAAGACAATCTGAAAAATGAAAAATATTGGTAAATGCAACAGCATGCTTTTATGACCCGGAATGCACTACCTAAAAGGATGGTAGAACCAGATTCACCAAGAAGGAACTGAAAGTGGACCAACCAGACATATGTTAACATTAGGAAATGAGAATTAGGAGCAGAGTAGGCAATTCAGCCCGTCAAGCTCACTCTACCATTTAACATAATTGTGGCCGATCTTATCCTAGTCTCAGTTCCATTCTCCTGCCTGCTCCACATAGCCCTTTATCCCACTTTTCATCAGAAACACATCTATTTCTTGCTTGAATCTGTTGATTAATTCTGCCTCCACTGCGCTCTGGGGCAAGGAGTTCCACACATTCACAACCCTCTGAGAGATGTTGTTTCTCTCCATCTTACTCTGTATCTATGGCCTTTTGTTACAGTCTGCCCCACACAGGGGAATACCTATTCAATGGTCACCTGATGAATCTCCTCTAGCTATTCACTTACCTCAATCAGATCCTCCTCGTTCTTCAGAACTCTAGCGAGTATAAGCCCACGTTATTCAACTGCTCCTCGTACAACAGACCTTTCATCCCTGCAATCAACCTTCTGAACCACCTCTGAACAACCTCCTGTGCTTCCATGTCCTTCAAGTAAGGTGACCAAAACTGGACACGATACTCCAGATGTGGTCTCACCAATGCCTTATATAATTGTAACAACTACTTTTATAACCCAGCCCTTTTGCAGTAAATGCCTGGATTCCATTCGCCTTTTTGATTGCATCTACATACCCACTTTGTGTTTCATGCACAAAGACACACAGCTCTCTCTGCACTGATAGGTTTTGAATCTGCTTCATACTTGAATAATAATTTGCCTTCTGGTTTTTCTGGCCAAATTAACCTAGCACGTGTCCACATTAAACTCCATCAGATTCTGGTCCATTCTTCTAGCCTATCAATATACATTTGTAAACTCTAACTCCTCATCACAGCCTGCTTTCCCACCTATTTTAGCTAAATTTGTGCATTTTGTTCTGTCACGTTCTGTCCCCTCTTGCAGTTCATTCGTATAGATTGTCGATAGTTACGTTTTGAGAACTGAATCCTGCATCATTCCACTAGCTACAATTCACCACCCAGAGAAGGGTCCATTTATCTGGATCCTCTGCTTTCTGTTAGTTCGCCAATCTTCTATCCAAGCCAATACTCTACCCTTAACCCCCTGGATCTACCCTTCTGGATCAGTTTTCTATGTGGCATCTTGTCACATACCTTCTGGATATACCACGTCCACTGATCTGCATTATCCACCTAGCTGGTTACGTCCTCAAAGAACTGCAGCAAGTTTGTCAAGCGTGACCTGCCCTTCCTGAAACTGTGCTGACACTGGCCAATCAAGCTTTGTTTTTCCAAAGCTCCAGTTATCTCCTACTTTATGATTTACTCCAGAAACGTCCTCAATTCAGAGATTAAGCTACCTGGTCTACGGTGTCCCACTTTTTGCCTATCTCCATTTTTTGAATAAGCATATCAAATTAGCATGTTTCCAATCTATTGTACCTTTCCAGAATCCAGAGAATTTTGGAATATCATAACTAATGCACCAACTACCTCTGCTGTCACCTCCTTTAATACCCTAGGGTGCAGGCCAACTAACAAGATGAAATATCCTTTTCTTATTTCTCAGGAATAGAATGGTTCCAGGATGAAGAACTTCATGTATTTGGACTGGAGAAATTAGGACTATTTTACTTGGCAAAGAGAAGGCTAAGATAGACAGCCGCAGAGGAGTTCCCTCCCCGAGTGCACTGTGGGTCTGTCTACAGCACATGGACTGCAGCAGTTCAAGAAGGTCGCTCACCACCACCTTCTCAAGGGCAACTAGGGACTGGCAATAAATGCTACCCACCTAGTGACGCCCATGTCCCTTGAATAAATTTTTTTAAGAAGTCAACATCATAAGGATTCTGGTCAAAGTAAATGGAGGGAAACCATTCCTGTTTGATCAAGAACGAGAAGCCAAAGATTAAAACAGATACCAAAAGAATCAAAAGTGACATGAGAAAAATCTTCTTCATGCAATTAATGGTTAATTCGGGAATGCACTTACAGTGTGATAGATGAGATAACAAAGTATGGGGCTGGATGACACAGCAGGCCAAGCAGCATCTTAGGAGCACAAAAGCTGATGTTTCGGGCCTAGACCCTTCATCAGAGAGGGGGATGGGGAGAGGATTCTGAAATAAATAGGGAGAGAGGGGGAGGCGAACTGAAGATGGATGGAGGAGAAGATAGGTGGAGAGGAGAGTATAGGTGGGGAGGTAGGGAGGGGTTAGGTCAGTCCGGGGAGGACGGACAGGTCAAGGGGGCAGAATGAGGTTAGAAGGTAGGAAATGGAGGTGCGGCTTCAGATGGGAGGAGGGGATAGGTCAGAGGAAGAACGGGTTCAGGAGGCAGGGATGAGCTGGGCTGGTTTTGGGATGCAGTGGGGGAAGGGGAGATTTTGAAGCTGGTGAAATCCACATTGATACCATTGGGCTACAGGGTTCCCAAGCAGAATATGAGTTGCTGTTCCTCGAGGCAGGTTTACTTGAGGTTTTCAGAATGGATTTAGATTGTTATTTGTGAGGGAAGAATGTACAGGATTACAGGGAGAAGGCAGGAGAATGGTTCTACTCATTTCATTTGCTCATTTGATGAGCCAGTACAGAATCAATGGGCTGAATGGCCTCCTGTTCTGTGACTCTAAAGTGAATTTCAGGCTCCCTACAACTTGTGGCTGTACAGCACAACAGTGCTTTAATTCTGCTTTAAATCAAAAATTATGATAACTTAGTTTGGTTTAATAAAAACAATTTGGCAACTTGCTAAAATTCAACAGAACGTTATTTATTCATCGTGTTACAAGAAAACAAAAAGAAATACACAGTGAAAACAAATTAAAAGGGATCAAGTCTGTCTCCTTTGCCTAGAGTGTAGATGGATATGATTAGACTAAGGTAGCACTTTCTGTGCTACTAAGGAGCACAACTGTGTCTAGGAATGTGGTTTATTGTAATGTAATAATCAATTCCTATATTGCAGAAAATGAAACAGGCCTTTTGTTCAGAATTGGAAGCTGCAGAGTAAATTGTGGTGATTTTCAATTTAATTTGTTTTATTTGTTCATGGGATGTGGGAGTGGTTGACTGGACCAGCATTTCTGCCCATCCCTAACTGCCCTTTAAAAGGTGCTGGTGAGCTGTCTTCTTGAACCAGTCCAACTAACAGAGGTAGAACCACAATTTTGTTAGGGATGAAATTCCAGAATTTTGACTCAGTGATTGTGAAATAATGATGACAAACTTCCAAATCAGCACAGTGAGTGGCGAGGAAGGGAAACTGCCAGTGGTGTTGTTCCCATGTATTAGCTGCCTTTGTCCTTCTAGATGGTAATGGTTGGGTGTTTGGAAGGTGCTGTCTAAGGATCCTTGGTGAGTTACTACTATAGATCTTGTAGATGGCTCGCACTGCTGCCAATGGTGCATTGATGGTGGAGACACTGAATGTTGAAGGTGGTGATGTGGTGTCAATAAAGAGGGCTGCTTTGTTCTAGATGGTGTCAGCTTCTTGATAGTTGGTATTCCATTACACATTGATTTGTACCCTATCGAAAGTGGGCCGAATCCAGGAGATGAATTACTTGCCATAGAATTCCCAGCCTCTTGACCTACTCTTGTAGCCACTGTATTTATACTGTGAGTCCAATTTAGCTTATGGTCAATGGTAATGTTAGTGATGTACTTCATTCACTGTCTACATTATTGGCAAAGCCAGCATTTGTTGCCCATACCTTATTTGCTTGGCCATTTCAGAGGCCAGTTAAGAGTAAATCACATTTCTGTGGGTCTGGAGTCATATGTATGCTGGAACAAGTAGGACTTCCTTCCCTTTATCAAGTAGGCTTTTATGACTGTTGTTGATTATTTCATGGTGATCATGACTGGGACTAGCTTTCAATGACAGGTTTTTAAAATGGAATTTAAATTCAATCAGGTGCCATCATGCAATTTGAACTTTGTCCCCAGAACAATACCTGGATCTCTGGATTAATGTGACAAAACCATCAGGCTATCGCCTACATCAGCAGTGTGACATTTCCTCATTTCCAAAATTCACCATCCTGTGCCCTCACTCTCACATCGTCGACTTTTTTTAAAATGTAAAACTAGGAATAATATTTTGTATCAGCAGCATTTGTGCAGAGGCTGACTGATTTAACATTTCAAGATAACTATCAATTCCACAAGGAAAAACAATGTAAATGCAATCCACGTTTCCTGGAGTTGAGAAGAATGAGCAACGATCTAATTGAACAGACAGAATTCTCATGGGGGTTCACAAGATCCTTAAAATACTAATAAAATGTTTCCCCTTGATTGAGGAATCTAGATCCTGGGCCACATATTCTCAGAATAAGAGGTTCAGTTATTTCGGACTGAGATGAGGAATTGATTCACTCAGTGTGTAGTGAATCTTTGCAATTCTAAGGAAGCTTAGTCATTGAATATATGCAAGACAATGGCCAATAGATTACTGAATGCTAAGGAAATTAAGGGACACACAAATAAGACGAGATGGTGCAACTGAGGCAAAAGGTCAGCAATGGTCTTGTTGAATATTGGAGTAGGTTTTGAAGGGCCGAATGACCTCTTTCAATCCTATTTCTTATCTTCTTAATGCTTTTTCTCTCTCCACAAATTTGGCTGAGTATATCTAGTACTTTTCTTTTTACCCTCAGGTTCTGGTCAAACTAGTTTCACAGAAGAAATTCTCATTCAGTTTGGATGGGACACAAAGCCAGATTCAAGGGTGAAAAGTTTTACGCTCTATTTTTTTTCCCATTGGCTATTGCTAACCGAACAGACTTTTAAGGCAAACTAACCTGATGGTTTTCTTCACAATTGTATTCTACGGAGGCCTTGAGCCAAGATACACTCTGCTCCCCTGTTCTTTTCCATAAGAGAGTTTCTTCAGCATTCTCCTTCCTCAAGTAAACATTTAACGATCCAGTTCCAAGTCCATACATATGGTAGAAGAATATCAGGCACTGGTCGCCTGTGAATCCTCGCAGTGGCCATGACAACAAGCGTGCATTGTATCCATGCCTTATATGAGAGGCCTCTACATACAAGTAGCGCCCTGAAGGAAAAGAATTATATTCATTTAGAAAGCAGGCATCACACACCAAAATAAAACTCTCTCAGAGAAAAATACATGACACCTACTGTCCTTTAGTTAATTTTAAAGATCAAGATGGTAGAAGAGATGATACAACGCTAATACAGCCCTGCCTCTCCCTATCTCTGTAACCTTTTCCAGTTCTACACTCCTTGGATATTTCTGCACTCCTCCAATTCCAGTCGGTCATGCATCCCTGATTTTAATCACTCTGCTACAGCTGGCTGCGTCTCCAGCGGCTTGAGTTCTAAGCTGTTGAATTACCTATATTTCCCTAAACCTCATCTCCTCTGTACTCCTTGCTCCTAAACTCATTTGAGACGCTTCTTGATTGAGGACTAAGCTTTCAGTGACTGAATATCTCCTTCTGTGGCTGGGTCTTAATTTCTCATTTAATAACTCTCCGGACATTGGGAAGCTTCACTTAAAAGTGTGATATAAATAATATGCATACATATTGCACTACTGAAGAGCAAGGCATGTTGCCAAAGCTATTCATCTTGGGGTGACAGTAAAACGAAAAGCTTCAGCAACATTTGATTTTGTTTTCTATTTTACCAGCCATTGTACAATGAATTTTCAGTTGTAGACAAACACATATTCTACTTATTTTAAGATCTGTGCATGACTGTTACAGATTTAATGATGGATTTCATCAGACTAGTGGCTGCGGAGAATTGAGGAGTTGTAGGTGGGGTGCAGGATAGGTAATCTGGTTATTCTCTAAAGGAATATACACAAGAGGAATGAGGACGAGCATAATGATCAGGCCTAAGTTGTGAAAGCCCACACAGTAGAACAGCCTAAAAGTATTACTCATACGTGATGGATTTGGATCATTTGGATGATGTATTATGTACAAGAGGGAGGGTGGAATCATCTCTCAGTACTTATTGGAGCATTGTGGTGTGTCTGCCTGAGGTTAGATAGTTCAACTTGTCTTTTTCCAAATGACACCCTTGCAGAACACTGTAATTTAAATCCTGACAGCTGGAGAAGTACATACTTGATTGATTTCATCAAACTTTGGTTTGGCTTCATGTTTGCAACTATTCCCACTGAGCAGTGACCAGCTTTCCTTCAACATTAGTCATTTCTGCTAATTAGAGTTTCTCTGCCCCAACACACTAACAATGTATCTTTATAGAGCACTTTTAAAGTAGTTATTTATCCCAAAGTGGCTACAGGAACTACCAGGGACAAAAATAATTTGACAGAAAACCGCAGGTGACCAAAAGTTTGGACATAAAGGCAGTGAATTTAAGGAAATGGGAGAAGTGAAGTTGTTTAGGGAGGGAACTGTAGAGCTTGGGTCCTTAGAAGTTGAAGGCATGGCTGCCAATAACAAAGTGATTAAAATCAGGGATACTCAAAAGATCAAATTCAGAGATTTAATTTTCTGTCAATTTGTCTTTGTAAACAAGGTTTGTGAGAGATGACTCGCACTCAGAAGTGAGGAGGATCATTGATGATTGCACAATGTTCAACACCATTCATGACTCCTCAGATACTGAAGCAGGCCATGTCCAAATGTGACAAGATCTGGACAATATCCAGGCTCGGGCTAACAAGTGGACAGTGACATTCGTGCTTCACAAATACTAGGCTATGACCATCACCAATAAGAGACAATCCAACCACTGCCCCTTGACATTCAACGGCGTTACCTTCACTGAATCTCCCACAATCAATATCCTGGGTAGTATCATTGAAACTCAACTGGACTCAGCACATAAACACAGTGGCTAAAAGACCATGTCCAAGGCTAGGAGTACTGCAGTGAGTAATACACATCCTGACTTCTCAAAGTCTGTCCACCATCTACAAGGCACAAATCAGGAGTGTGATGGAATAGTCCCCACTTGCCTGATTGGGTGCAGCCCCAACAACACTCAAGGAGCTTGACACCATCCAGGACAAAGCAGTCCGCTTGACCGGCACTGCATCCAGTCCCTCCACCACCGACGCTCAGTAGCAGCAATGTGTACTATCTATAAGATGCATTGCTCTGCCAAAAATTCACCAAAGGTCCTCAGACAGCACCTTCCAAACCCACGACCACTTTCGTCTAGAAGGACAAGACCAGCTCATATATGGGAACACCCCCAATCACCTCCAAGTTCGCCTCCATGCCACTCACTATACTGACTGGGAAATATGCTAACCTGCCTTGACTGTCGCTGGATCGAAATCCTGGAATTCTCTCCCTAATGGCATTATGGGTCAACCTACAGCAAGTGGACTGATGCGGTTCAAGAGAGCAGCTCACCACCACCTTCTCAAGGGCAACTAGGGATGGGCAATAAATGCTGGCCAGCCAGCGACGCTCATGTCCCAGAAATGAATAAAGAAAAAAACCTTCAATTAAGGAGATGGTGGTAATAGTACAATGTCATTACACAAGTATCTTGAGGCCACACTAATGCCATGGGTACGGGTGAAATTTATATTCAATTAATAAATTCTGGAATTGGAAACTAGTTTCAGATCATGAAGCTATTATCAACTGTCATAAAAACAAAATGTTCAATAATTGCTTTTAAAGAAGGAAATCTGCTCTCCTTATTTGGTCTGGCCAATACAAACATAGAAATTAGGTGCAGGAGCAGGCCACTTGGCTCTTTAAGCCTTCTCCAACATTCAATAAGATCATGGCTGATCTGGTTGTGAACTCAACTCATTGTTCTGCCAATCCCCAATAACCTTTCACTCAAAAAGCTAGTTGTTTTTCTCTCCACATTAAGCTGCCAGACCTGCACTTTGTTTCGCTTTCAGATTTCCAGCATCTGCAGTGTTTTGCTTTTCATGATATATTTCTACATCATGGTTTCTTGAAGTTAGGCCGAATCTCTCTATTGTATTACTGTAACTTTTAGTCAACAAAGCCATCTTTCCACCTTTTTCTAGCTCCCCAAGTACCACACAGTCTTCAATATTCAAATTCCAGTTGCTGTCATCCTGTAACCCTGTCACTGTAATGGCAATTGGATCATACTTATTTATTTTTGCAGTTCATCTGTTTTGTTTAAAATGCTACTTGTATTCAGATATGGAGCGTTACGTTTTGCCCTATTATTTTTATAATCTCTGATCTTGACTGATGACTTGCTCTTAGATCTGTACTTTCCATCCTTCCTGTCCTGGTCTGTTTATCGTTTCTCTCATTAATTATTTTTATTCATTCATGGAATGAGGGCGTCGCTGGCTAGGCAGCATTTATTGCCCATCCTTAATTGCCCAGAAGGCACTAATAAGTCAACATCATTGCTGTGGGTCTGGAGTCACACATAGGCCAGACCAGGTAAGGATGGCAGTTTCCTTCCCTCCAGGACATTAGTGAATCAGATGGGTTTATCCAACAATCGACAATGGATTCAAGGTCATCATTAGACTTTTAATTCCAAATATTTATTGAATTCAAATTCCACCATCTGCCATGGCGGGATTCGAACCCAAGTCTCCAGGTTACGTTGGTCACTAGATTAACTGTCCAGTGATAATACCACTAGGCCATTGTCTCCACATTAATATCTTACTGTCTTGCCTTTTCTCTACTCTGAATTACCATAGCATCCTGAACTTGATCCCTTGCCTCGCTATTTATTTTAAAACCCTTGCAAGGTATCCAGTTATGTGCCTGTCAAGAGCAATGGTCCTAGCTGTATGCAGGTGCAGACCATCCCAACGGCACTACCCCACTTTCAACAATACTGGGTACCAGTATCCCCAGAACTATAACCCACTTCTGTAATTCCAGTCTTTCAGCCAGTGAATCATCTCACTAATCTGGTTTGCCCTACGTCAAATTGCACATGGGTCTGGTAATAATGTAGAGATTGTGACCTTTGAAATTCTCCTTAATTTGATGCCTATCTTTTCATAACATCTATGCAGAACCTCTTTTCTTGACCTACCTATTTCATTGGTACATGTAAGAGCCACAAAAGCTGAATCTGACCTCTTGCCCTGTGAGTTCCTCTCTAGCCCTGAGTAGATTTCCCAAACCCTAGCACCCAGCAGGTAATGTAGCCACCTGAGCTTGTGCTCTTTGCTGCAGAATGTGACTCCAGACCCTCAGCACTTTGGTTAACTCTTGACTGCCCTCTAAAATGACTCAATAAGCCACTCAGTTCAAGGCTAATTAGGGATGAGCAACAAATGCTAGCTTTGCCTTCCTATTAAAGTATCTACAAAAAATAACCATCATCCCTTTTGGTAAGGTAACTTTCATCTACTCAGTGATTTATAAGATTAAGATCCTGGAACAGAGTTTGATCAAGTGTGTAATTCCAACTTTATGCTGCTCTTGCTTGAAGGTGGATAAACACACTAGCACATTTATGATAACACTGCAACTGGAATATGAACTATGCTCCTCTGGGCAGCCTTGGCATGTCTCAAAATGAAAGTCTCTATGTGTGAAACACAGCAGCACACAGCAAGCTCCCACAAATATCAGTACATGATCATCTATTTTAATGATAGGATAACTACTGGCCAGGAGCCACGGGAAACTTCCCCACTCTTGTTTGAAATTAGGATCTTTCTCATCCACCTAAGAGACCAGAGGTTTAATATCTCATCTGACATATGACACCTTGGCGCACAGCTCCCTCAAGACTGCACAGGGAGTGCTAGGCTACAGTTTGTATTCTGGACTCTGCAGTGGGACTTTAAAATCCTCAAACCACCTGACTTAAAGAGTCAATTCCAAAGGCCAGAGAGAAAAGGCAAAAGACATGGGAAATGGGAAAACAAGTAAACTTTTTAGTAACAACAAGTTTCTATTTAACTTTTTAAATGTAATATCATTCTCAGCTGTGGTTAATAAACAGAATTTGACATTGAGCCATGTATGGAAATACTAGAACAAGTGACCACATGCCAGGCTGGAGATAGAGATTTCAAGGGGTGTCTCCTGACTGGTAGGCAACTTGTTTTACCCAAAATAACAGCAGAAAATTGATGACATAGTGAGAATCGGAGCAAAGAAAAGGGGAGGAGACACAGAAACAGACACAAGAGGAAAATCAAAAGTAAAATACTACAGATGCCAGAAATCTGAAATAAAAACACTAAGTGCTGTTTATACTCAGCAGGTCTGGCAGCAACTATTGAGAGAAACTGCTAATGTTTCCAGTTGGATAGTACTCTCAAATTCTGAAGAAAAATGATTTTAAACTTGAGAGTCAACTTCTTTTGTCTCTCCACATATGCTGCCAGACCAGCTGAGGAAAATTATCAAGATAGCTTTATGAGCCATCTGTCTTATACTTCAGATTTCCAGCACCCAAACTATTTTGCCTCTTGAGTAAGTGACGTTCCTCTTTCCCTCCCTGAAAGGAAGCAACAAGAACAAATATGGCACTTGATACAGGAGCACAAATTGCCCTACATACACTGTTGCAAAACTCTCTCTCTGGTTAGACTTTCAACAAATCAGATCAGCAGTGCTTTACTTCAAAATGCAGCTCATAAATGCCAGCTTCATATCAAAATATTTGCGGTGAATACAAGCAAAATCTGTATAACTGTAATGCAATATGGAAACCACCTCAAAGCTGGAAGTCCAAACCCTCCCTAAAATAGGCTTATAAGGCAAAGCTGCATTTCACAATGGTTGTGTCACATGGAATGCTGCACCTTAGTGTTACTTGTTTGGGACTTGAAAATCCAAAAGACATGAGTTCAAATCTTATGATGGCAGTTTTTGAAATTTAAAAACAATAGGTCCAACAATTAGCAGTCAAAATAAGGAAATTATTATTAACCATTAACCGACAGTGATACCCTGTGAGAAAAACTTTCCAGCGACTCCTTACAGTTAATATGGTACAATATTGGTAATGTTAGTAAACCAGTAAAACAGAACTAATACTCTTGAAAATACCGGTTAAAATCCCATGAAAACTGATGGAATTCAAAGTGAGTTAATAAAATGTGGAATTGAAAACAAATCTCAATAATGGTGACCAGGACAACTATTATCATTAAACCTATCTGTTTCACTAATGTGGAAACAGAAAGAAATCCATCATCTTTACCTGGTCTGATCTACATATGACCAACATGTTGTCAATGTGGAAGACTCTTAATTGCCCTCTGCAATGACCAATCAAGCCACTCAGTTCAAGGGCAATTCTGGATAGCTAACAAATGTTGACATTGACAACCATGCCCAAATCACACAGAAGAACAAATTGCTTTTGCTTGATTCTTAGGTCTGAATTTTATCAGTTGGGCAGAGGTCTCGACCAACATTCCCTCTAATCCATGCGGCTGTTCTGAATGGCTGTGCACTCTAGTCAATGTATCGATACATTAGCTTCCAGTGCCTCAAAATGAACATAAATAGTTTCCTGCAATGAGAAAATGCCTTTTTTTTGCAACTGCAGAGAACCTCCAAAAACTCCAGTGCTTTGTCTTTTTTTTCCTCTGCAAAGATGTACTGAACTGATTTAGAACATTTGTACGTACTAATTGATTATTTTTATGAATAACGTATATATTCGAAATTAAAAGCAAGCAACAAACAAACTTGTACTTGAGTAGCCTTATTAACATTGTAAAACATCCCAGAATGTTTCACCTTAGTGATTATCAAGCAAAACCTGAACTTGAGGCACAAATGGAAATTTTTGGAACAAATAACCAAGCCATTGTTCAAAGAGGTAGTTTTTATCATTTTCCCAAAACAAGTGAGAGATGCATCAAGTCTGAGGGCGGGAATTCCAGATGTCAGGATCTCGGCAGGCGAAGACACGGCCATCAATGGGGTAGTGATTAAAGTCTAGAACGTAAAAGGGACATAATCCAGAGATGTACGATGATCTCAAAGGGTTGATGGCGCTGGAGGGGACTACAGAGGTAGGGAGTTGGGGGATAGTCTTGGAGGATAGTCTTGAATAATGACAAAGATTTTCAAAATTGAGGCAGTGCTGGACTGAAAACCAATGTGGGCTAGGCCAGGTGTGAGCATGTTCTGATGCGAGTTAGGAAATGAGCAGCAGAAGCAAAACATTGCAAACAACAAGAGTTCACTACTTAGAAAAGTTAAGGATTGCAACAATATCCAAGAGAATAACTGGATGTCAGCCTTACTTTCTCTACCAGAATTTTGGCCACTTATTAAACAAGGGAAGACTCATAGCTTTATCATTCTGCACTGGCCTATGCTAAAGAGAAGACAGAGCAAGATATTGCAGCTAAGAATGGTTACTGAAATACAACTCACCTACCCCTGTTGTGTGATCCCCCTTTGGACCCGTGAAGGATGTTGGTGTTGTACCAGCTCTTCTATACCAGTTGCCTTTGTCCTTATGATCCTGAACAAATCCACAATAATCCGTATCAAAATTGCACCGCCCTGGAGCAGGTAGCCAGGAACCTGTACAGAGTGGGGGCAAAAAAAGCT
This sequence comes from Stegostoma tigrinum, assembly GCF_030684315.1. Classification (NCBI taxonomy): domain Eukaryota; kingdom Metazoa; phylum Chordata; class Chondrichthyes; order Orectolobiformes; family Stegostomatidae; genus Stegostoma; species Stegostoma tigrinum. The sequence continues at coordinate 28,623,774 of NC_081356.1, read as the reverse complement.
CATTGAACTGTCAAGATTTCAGATAAGGTTAGATTGAGTATAGAGCAGCAAGACATCTAACCCTGGGTCCCTGAAGTCTGTCACTGGCCTATCAAGTGCTGAATTGGGACAAGATACCAAAGGCCTTCCCAAAAGGAGGTGAGGGACGGCTCTCACTAGCTCACTCACAGTGACTTCCCCTCACCTCCACATAATTCAGCCTCATATTTGCCTTTCCCCATATCCCCCAAAAGCCTAGGTTAACAAAATATCTATCAGTCTCTCAAATTTAAAATGAACCATTTGCTCAAAAGAGCACCTACTGAACAGAGGCAAGTTCCGAATTTCTGCCATTGCTGTTATGTGGAAAAATGACTCCTCATTTTACTCCTGAAATACTAGGCTCAGCCCCTACTCCTAAGTTCTTCACTCAGTCAGATGCAAACAGCTCTGCACGGTTAAGCATTTAGCTTAGAATGTCCAGGTGATTAATGGATCCTTCATTGTTATCTAAATGTGATATTCTGGGTATCATATCATCAGAGGATTGTATTTTGTTGTCTTAACCATGGTAAGAGAGTTGGCATTTTAACGTTCACCATTGTAACAAATGGCACAAATAAACATTTATGGTTTTTTTTGTCATGAATCCCCATTTGTACCTCCAGGAATTCGACAGTCTCCTTGGCTCACTGTGACATCATCCAGTGCTACTTTTCCACAGTTCCAGAAATTCTTACAGACACTTACAAAAACTATCTGGGAAATGAATAGAAGAAAATTATATGTTCAATTATTTCAGTAGCATTTACAAACTTTGTTCTGTTGGAAAAAGATTTCTCCATTTATAAACAATCCATCTTTGCAACTAATGACTCCACAAATCTTTGCAATTCAGGTCTGTAAGTGAGATATAAAATTGGTTGACTGCAGGCAAGGGAGAACATGATTGTAACAGAATCCTATTTTAATCATAATCAGAGTCCAGGACGGACTGTGTACCAAATTATTACAAATTGTATTAGATCACAGAAACAGAAAGTAGCCACTCCGTGCTTTCAGTTAGATCATGTGATCTGTACCCAAACTATAGTTACCCAGTTTGGTTCCATAAACTTTGCAGAACAAAAATCTATCCATTTTAATTTTGAAAATTTCAATCAATCCTGAGTGTCAGAATGTGAATTAGTATTTCTGACATCAGCCTTAAAGATCCTAACTCTAATTTTAAGGTTCTGCACCCATATTCCAGACTCCCCTCACCAAAGGAAGTAGTTTATCTTTAGCTCCACCATCAGAACATTTAAACTTCTTAAATATCACTGAAAATTAGACCTCATACTCCATAATCTTCTAAATTCAGCAGATCATCATGTGAGATTCACCCAAAGGGACAGTGGCAAGGAAAGTCTTGCATTTGTACAGAACTTTTCACAACCCCAAGATGTTCCAATGTCCCTCACAGCAATCAACCACTTTTGAAGTGTAGTCAATTTCACAGAGCAAACTCTCAGAAGTACCAAATAATCAACAGACTAGATAATTTTAAGTAATGCTGATTAATAGACAATAGGTGCTGGAGTAGGCCATTCGGCCCTTCGAGCCAGCACCACCATTCATTATGATCATGGAGATCATCCACAATCAGTATCCTGTTCCTGCCTTATCCCCATAACCCTTGATTCCACTATCTTTAAGAGCTCTATCCATCTCTTTCTTGAAAGTATCCAGAGAGTTGGCCTCCATTGCCTTCTGGGGCAGAGCATTTCATACATTCACCACTTTCTGGATGAAGAAGTTTTTCCTCAACTCTGTTCTAAATGGCCTACCCCTTATTCTTAAACTGTGTCCTCTGGTTCTGGACTCACCCATCAGCAGAAACATGCTTCCTGCCTCCAGAGTGTCCAATCCCTTAATAATCTTATACGTGTCAATCAGATCCCCTCTCATCCTTCTAAACGCAAATGTGTATAAGCCCGGTCTCTCCAATCTTTCAACATATGATAGGCCCGCCATTCCGGGAATTGACCTTGTGAGCCTACGCTGCACTCCCTTAATAGCAAGAATGTCCTTCCTCAAATTTGGAGACCAAAACTGCACACAATACTCCAGGTGCGGTCTCACCAAGGCTCTGTACAGCTAAAGAAGGACCTCTTTGCTCCTATACTCAATTCCTCTTGTAATGAAGGCCGGCATGCTATTAGCTTTCTTCACTGCCTGCTGTACCTGCACACTTGCTTTCATTTACTGACGTACAAGAACACCTAGATCTCGTTGTACTTCCCCTTTACCTAACTTGACTCCATTGAGATAGTAATCTGCCTTCCTGTTCTTGCCACCAAAGTGGGTAACCACACATTTATCCACATTAAACTGCATCTGCCATGCATCTGTCCACTCACCTAGCCTGTCCAAGTCACCATGTATTCTCATAACATCCTCCACACATTTCACACTGCCACCCAGCCTTGTGTCATCAGCAAATTTGCTAATATTACTTTTAATGCCTTAATCTATATAAGTATATCTATATAATGTATATCGCAAACAGCTGCGGTCTCAGCACCGAACCTTGAGGTACCCCACTGGTCACCATCTGCCATTCCAAAAGGGACCCGTTTATCACTACTCTTTGCTTCCTGTCAGCCAGCCAATTTTCAATCCAACTCAGTATTTTGCCCCCAATACCATGTGCCCTAAGTTTGCTCACCAATCTCCTATGTAGGACTTTATCACAGGCTTTCTGAAAGTCCAGGTACACTACATCTACTGGCTCTCCCTTGTCCATCTTCATAGATACATCCTCAAAAAATTACATAAGATTAGTCAAGCACGATTTCCCCTTCGCAAATCCACGCTAACTCTGACCTATCCTGTTACTGCTATCCAAATGAGTCGTAATTTCATCTTTTATAATTGACTCCAGCATCTTTCCCAACACTGACGTCAGGCTAACCGGTCTATAATTCCCTGTTTTCTCTCTCCCTCCTTTCTTGAAAAGTGGGACAACATTAGCCACCCTTCAATCCGCAGGAACTGATCCTGAATCTATAGAACCTTGGAAAATGATTACCAATACGTCCACGATTTCTAGAGCCACCTCCTTAAGTACCCTGGGATGCAGACCATCGGGTCCCGGTGTCTTATCTGCCTTCAGACCTAACAGTCTATCCAACACCATTTCCTGCCTAATATAAATCCCCTTCAGTTCGTCCATTACCCTAGGTCCTTCAGCCACTATTGCATCTGGGAGATTGCTTGCGTCTTCCCTAGTGAAGACAGATCCAAAGTACCTATTCAACTCTTCTGCCATTTCCTTGTTCCCCATAATAAATTAACCCGTTTCTGACTTCAAGGGCCCAATTTTAGTCTTAACCATTTTTTTCTTTTTACATACCTAAAAAAGCTTTTACTATCCTCCATTATATTTTTGGCCAGTTTTCCTTCATACCTCATTTTTTCTCTGTGTATTGCCTTTTTAGTTATCCGCTGTTGCTCTTCAAAAGCTTCCCAGTCCTCCGGCTTCCCACTCATCTTTGCTATGTTATACTTCTGTTTTATCTTTATACAGTCCTTAACTTCCCTCGTCAGCCACGGCCGCCCCTGCCTCCCCTTAAGAACTTTCTTCCTCTTTGGAATGAACTGATCCTGCACCTTCTGCATTATATCCAGAAATACCTGCCATTGTTGTTTGACTGCCATCCCTGCTAGGGTATTGTACCACTGAACTTTGGCCAGCTCCTCCCTCATAGCTCCATAGTTCCTTTTATTCAACTGCAATACTGACACTTCCGATTCTCCCTTCTCCCTCTCAAACTGCAGATTAAAACTTATCATATTATGGTCACCACCTCCTAATAGCTCCTTTACTTTGAGGTCCCTGATCAAATCCGCTTCGTTGCACAACACCAGATCCAGGATTGCGTCCTCCCTGGTAGGCTCCAGTACAAGCTGTTCAAAGAATCCATCTCGGAGGCATACCACAAACTCCCTTTCTTAGGGTCCAGTACCATCCTGATTCTCCCAGTCTACCCACATGTTGAAATCTCCCATAACAACTGTAGTGATACCTTTGTGACAGGCCAATTTCAATTCTTGTTTCAATTTGCACCCTACCTCCTGACTACTGTTTGGGGGCCTCTAGATAACTCCCATTTGGGTCTTTCTACCCTTAGAATTTCTCAGCTCTATCCATGCTGACTCTACATCTCCTGATTCTATGTCCCCCCCTCGCAAGGGACTGAATATCATTCCTCACCAACAGGGCCACCCCACCCCCTCTGCCCACCAGTCCGTCCTTTCGATAGCACGTATAGCCTTGAATATTCATTTCCCAGGCCATGTCCACTTGTAGCCACATCTCAGTTATCCCCACAACATCATACTTGCCAATTTCCAACTGAGCCTCAAGCTCATCCACCTTATTTCTTATGCGGACTAAATATTGAATAGAATCACACCCTGCTCATCTTCAAATAGTTCATAGTTTAAGGGAAGGTATTGACCCAGTGGTATTATTGCTGGATTATTAATCCAGAAACTCAGGTAATGTTCTGGAGATCTGGGTTCGAATCCCACCATGGAGATGGTGAAGTTTGAATTCAATAATAATTTGGAATTAAGAATCTACCAATGACCGTGAAATCACTGTCGATGTTTGGAAAAACCGATCTGGTTTCCTAATTTACTCCATCCTCACCTGGTCTGACCTACACATGACTCCATTCCCACAGCAATGTGGTTGACTCTCAACTGCCCTTTGAAATGGCCTAGCAAGCCACTTAGTTCAAAGGCAACTAAGGACAGGCAATAAATACTGGCTAGCCAGTTATGCGCACATGAATTTAAAAAATGGCTTACATCCGCTTATAAGGGCAGACAAGACCTTAATTTAGCATCTCATCTGAAAGACAAAAGCTCCAATATTGCTGTACTAATCCTAAACTCATACAGTAGTATTTTCACCTTGGAGTCAGGGAGTTACAATTCAAGACCCAGTCTGCAGAACTGCACATAACACCCTGGCTGACAGTTCCAGTGCACAGTTCAAAGGTATTGCCTTTTGCGTGAGAGGTTAAACCCCCAAACCTCATTGATTCACACACAGGCTGTAAAAGATTTCATGGCTGCTCTTTTAAAGAAGAAGATGAGAGTTTTCTCTGATGTTCTAGCAAACATTTATCCCTTATCCAGATCACAAAACAAATTATCTGGTTATTATCAATTTGCTAATTGTGCTTTACTGGCTGTAAAATGCTCTGGATTATTCTGATAAGTGGGACATGAAAGCAATTTTTTAAAAATTAAGCTGCATTGGAGTATCTGACTGGATCATGTACACGCGAGAATTGAGTGGGATTGAAGCCAGCATTTCTCCAACTTGCGAATTATCATTTGGCCAACGTTCACATGCAATGCCATGTAGTGTAATGCTGAACCTCCAAACAAGAAAGTTTAGTCTGCACTGTTGGCCAGAATAAGCAAGGATGATTGTTGTGCGATTACATTGATTCTGAGAAAAGGATGGGAATTATCGGTGCTAACACAGTGTAGAGCTGGATAAACACACCAGGCCAGGCAGCATTAGAGGAGCAGGGAAGTTGACGTTTCGGGTTGGGACCCTTCTTCAGAAATTCCCCATTTCTTAAGAATGGTCCCAATCTGAAACATCCGCTTTCCCTGCTCCTCTGATGCTGCCTGGCCTGTTGTGTTCCTCCAGCTCCACACTGTGTTATCTCTGTCTCCAGTATCTGCAGTTCTTACTATCTCTGAATTATCAGTGCTTTTTTTGTGTCTCCACTGGCCCATGACCCCTACTGAAAAAGTGCATCTGTGTCAACTGGAGACAAGAGCAGAACTGATTGTGATAGTCTCATCAGTCACAATATACTCAGGGGCCAATATTAATCTAACTCACCGATGTGCATCTGGTTCCTTGTATATTTTGTATATCTGATTTACCTTAGAACAATGCTAGGATGAACCTAGTTTTTAAACGTGCAATAGGTTATTTCAAACATCTATGAAATCAAAAAATGTCTGCACTCGTGCTTATCTCAAATCAGCTTCGAGCTCTTTGTGTGTCTGGTTCTGAGTCCACACTTATGTTTACCTAATCAAACACAGCCAGCATTGATCAGTTACCAGACTAGCAGAAGTGAACACACATTTAAAACCATGGAATACTATGCTGAACAATTTAGGAACTCATAGAATCTATGCAATTCTAAATTGTTATTAACCCAATATTTCTCAGTGACTTCAATTTACAGTAATGTGGGTTAAGGTGCAAAACCAACAGTGTGCCTAATATAAGATAATAAAGTGTGAAGCTGGATGAACACAGCAGGCCAAGCAGCATCTCAGGAGCACAGACCCTTCAGGCCTAGACCCTTCATCAGAGAGGGGTATGGGGTGAGGGTTCTGGAATAAATAGGGAGAGAGGGGGAGGCGGACCGAAGATGGAGAGTCCCTGAGGATGGTCTGGAGGGAGGAGGGTAACTTCTTCAGGTTAGGCATCCCTGGAAGAGGCTTTGCAGTGAGGTTAAAATTGTATCAGAGATAATGGGAACTGCAGGTGCTGGAGAATCCAAGATAATAAAATATTGTCGCTTTACCAACTGATAAGATAGGTTAACATCACAACCAAGCAGTAGGATGTCAAAATACTGCTTCCAATTTTGGCCCTGCTTCACTAAGCTTTCATGAGGTTACAGTGGTGATGCACACATTGCTCAAATAATGGAGCGATCTTTTGTTAAATCTGAATCCAAGAAAAGCCTGTTTAATGTCAAAAAGAATTGGTTGTACAGTTAGGTTGTCAACTACTCAACACACTTCATGGCTCTATCTAAATTGCATGCTACAGATATGCTGGAGTGTTGGAAGTTGTTCACAACAGTCTAGAGATTCCACTTGAGAGTAAAATGCTGGCACAGTATTTTACGATTTCTAGCACATGACACACTATTGCTCACTGCTGACCTAGCAGTGAATAACTACAAAGGATCTAAGTGAGAGCAAATCTGGTCATGTCAGAAAAAAATTAAAAACAAAAACAAAAATATTAGTTCCTGAAAAGTATTTTCAATAAACCTTGACTGGGAAGTGGAAGAATCATTTAAGAAGGGTGGAATTTTGAAGAATCTGCCATCTCATCAGCCAGCTGATTGATCTGCTTAAATTTGATACGTTACTTTAGCTTGCTGATCTTCTCTTTCTCTATCCACCAATGTTCCCGACCTGCTGAGAATTTCCAGCAGTTGCTGTTTTTATATCAAGAAGTATTTAATTGCATGTGGATGTTGAAAAGTGTTAAGATCACTAAAGGAGCGCATGACTGCAAGTATATTTTTGTTTACTTGGAATTTTGATTACATTTTTTGTTACCCCGTTTCCATTTTCAACCCAGGGATGCCTGTTTCTTGTGTAAAAATAGGCGGCAGTCAATTGACAAATCAAAAATTGGTGCCAGGGTGAGTGAGGATTAATAAAAATAGCTCAGCTGTCTCATTCCTGCCTCAAGACTAGCACAATGTCACATTTAGATGGTTCTGTATATTACCAATGAGCTCACCTTCTAAAAGAGGGTGTCAAGTCACTGAAGTTTTTGAATTGCCCATTTGTTGCAGGCAATGCTCAGCCCAAGCAGTGGTCCTCACAAGGACCCTCTGAAAGATCCTCAGTCCAGAAAAGGCTCAAGAGTCTCATGATTCTTAACCACTTCGGATTTGATTTTTTTCATTGCATCCAATGAAGAAATTTCCTACCCATTGCTAATCCTTTCAAAGTAAATAAGTTGCTCATCTGAGATTAATCAACTGTATGGGTTAGTTAATTGAAACAGTAAAGCACATTATAAGTTATGAAACAACATTATAGCAAGCCACACCGACAACAGACCACCTGATAGGCAGACACAGATCGAGCCCTTAAAGGAACGGGAGTTTGGTTCCAACTAAGGGTGACATGTGGCTTGATGAGGAAAATGCAGGCAGTAATGTTTTCATGCATCTGCTACCCTTGTCCTATGCACTACAGGTTGCGAGCTTGAAAGGTACTATCTAATGGGCTTTGAAGAGTTGCTGCAGTACATCTTGCATATGGTACAAACTGCTGCCACTGTGCACTGGTGGTGAAGGCATTGAATGTTTAAGGAGCTGGACAGTATGCCAGTCAAGACGGGTATTTGGTTTTTCATAGTGTCAAGCTTCTTGGAACCAAACTCATTCAGGCAAGTACAGAGTATTTCATCATATTCCTGACTTGTGTATTACAGACAATGGAGTGTCGAAGTGGGTAGTATTCATGCAAAATTCACACCCTCTCTCACATGGATACATTTTCCAGCAGAAAGCACTGGACAGTGATTACAGGAGTATGAGCCCTGATTAATCTTTCTCCATTACCCTGCTGAATAATAACTACCTTGCTGGCCTCCTGCCTTCGATAGTTAACTTCTGCTTGAATCCATATTCCAGTGGGCGATTTAGGAATTGACCAAATCTTTTCTACTACATGGTCTTCTTCATCATAGATGTAGACTGCGAAGGCATCCTCTGTGACAAAGTGATTCAGGGCGTAAAAGAAGCGCAAGCAATACTGGAGATTAGCATGCAAAAGTGGGCCAGCCAGGTGAGCTACATACTCCTGATGGTAACCGAACCTTGCATTGGACATCAGAAAGCCACCTGCAAAAATAAGAGAGTACCTGTTACTGAAATATGACAGGAAGTGCAAATAAATATCTATCCCAAAAACAATTGGAACTCAGGGCCTGGAGATTGCCAGAAATGTGAATACAACACACACTGTGTAGAATCACACAGAATTCAGTGTTTGGCCCAACTTGTCATGAGCTTCCTCCCAACTCCCTCCATCCTATTCACAGAAATTCACAGAATTTTACAGATGTCCACCAGCAAGTTAGATAGGGAATGAAAACCACCCAGGGGCCTTGTGCACATTTTTACCATAGGGTGACTCACCTCACCCAATGAAAGTTCTTAGGCAAGTCAGTAGTCACTTACAGGCCATTTTCGCCTGGTTGTTAAGTTTTCAGCTATCAGGAGGGGTTTGAGGGATGAGTAGGATGATAGCCTAACGTGAGGGTGGAAGTGGGTATGGTGGAGTGCAGCATCAGAGCCCTCATTACTGATGCCTCCCCCTTCCTCTCCCACCTAGTTGTCGCAATCACCAAACCCCTCTCTTGCTACAACTTAGTTTTCTCTTCCTATCTCCACTGCAGAACCCTCACGTGTACCTCCACTCTGCACTTGCGGACCTTGACTGCTTGCTGCTCCCACCAGTACTGCTGTGTCTACAGAGAGCTGTCGCACACTCAGATTAGCTGCCTGCTCAATAAGGTGTGATTTTCTTGCAAATGATGGACAGAGATATAGCCTCCAGGCAATTAACACTTCAGTTCAATGGATGCTGGGTTGCTCGCATTGCTGGGATGTACTCTCCACCTACTCTTTGAATGATAGACACACCTGAAAACCCACTACCTGAAACATTTTGACCCCTCGTACTTCTTTTCTCCCTCCTGCGTTTATATAGCTTCCTCTGAAATGCACCTCTTCTCTCCACCTCTACAACTTCTGGTAACAGAGAATTCCACATTCTCACCAGTTCCTGAGTAAAGAAATTGAATTCCTACTGGAGTTTTTTCATGAGTTAAAATAATTGTTCAAACTTGTTCAAAGGAGAATGACATTGATTTGGAGATATGAACTTCGTAACATCATACTAAGCAAGTTATTTGATAAAATTGCTCCCATCAACAAAGGCAAGTCTGGAGATTATAGAAAATGTGTTGTAAAAGCAGAAACATTAACTTGGCCAATGTAGATATTGAGCAACAATTATACATTCAGATAGTTAAGTCAGATAACCGTGTTGGGAATAGCAGAATGGAGTGTAAAACCTCTTTTGTATTTGTGAATGGGACACTAAGTTGTTACCTGTTTCACAGTGTGTATTGGGTGACCACACACTGGGCAGTTTTTAATTTTCCATTTGTGTATCAGTTGCCTGTATCTGCTCTGGTTTGAATGGTTGCTGTTTGAGGGACCCTCTGAGTCTTGCAGACTGTCAAAGCCACAAATCTTCAGTGTCAGGTCTTTCACCAAGAATTTGTGACATTTTATAAACTCCATTCAGCTTTGCAAATGCCATCAGGATTGAATTTGCGTCCAAGTTTAACCAAGTGGGTTAATTGCATGGGTGACATTAGTGAATGAATGAATGAATCAATCAATCAATCAATGAGAGCAATTTTAATTTAACTGACCAGGCAGAAATCTCATTGAATTGCGTACATAAGAAATATGGGCAGGAGGGCCATTTTGCCCAGTGAATCTGTTCCACCATTCAATAAGATTGTGGCTGATCAGATTTTTGGTCTTAAATCCACTTTCTTACCTATCCCCCAGTAAAATTTTAACTCCTTTGTAGATCAAAAATCTGCCAATTCCAGTCTGGAATATATTCAATATTTCAGCCTCCATCATTCTCAATGAAGAGAACTGCAAAGACTGATGGCTTTCAGAGAACAAATACTGCCTCCTCTCTGTTTAAATTTTAAAATGTGTCCCCCGTTCTAGACTCCCCATATGAGGAATTATCCTCTTAGCAATGACTCTATCATGCGCTCTCAGAATATTATAAGTTTCATTCAAATCATCTCTCATTCTTCTGCGTTCTATCTGAGTATTGGCCAAATATGTCCAACGTTTCATCACAAGACAGAAATCCCAGAAATCAATCAAGTGAACCTGGTCTGAACTATCTCCACTGTAAGTATGTTCCTCTTTAGATACAGAGACCAGTCTGACACACCTCAGTGCTAACTTCAACAGTGTCAAGGCAGACAAAGCATGGAAGCAGTGTTGCAACAATTCCTCCAGTTTCTCCAAAGAACAGGTTAAACTTAAAAGTCCTGGTTGCTTTATCTTATCCTCCAGTCAATTTATCATTTTTCCAAATGTTTTGTGTACAGATGGCGAATGATTTTTTTTACAAAAATTCATTTTTAACATTCTTCACGTTTATCCAGCTTTGTCTTAAATGTCTCCACATTCTCACCACTGTCTGTGTAAATAGACTATTTAATGGTTGATTATCGATATAAAGATAGTTTTGGTACATTCTAAGAGCTGGCCTCGGAATCACAATTGGTTTTTTCACAAGTCCACTGACCCTTATCATGTATGTGCACGAGAATCCCAGTTGCCTGGCTCAGCTTCCACTTTATTAATCCCCAAATCCTCACTTGATCCCAGCTGTCTCGGCAAGCTACATTCAGTAGAGATTGATAGTCTGGGTTTTAAAACTGACTGCCTCATGTTCGATAACTCACACAGGCCTGTTACCAGATGAATTTCAGATCTCACAGGCACATCAGCCTCTCTGCTTTAAACAATATAATAACAAATCTTTGGCAAACCACCAAGTGCAACATGGAGGTGAACAGCATAAGTATCTTTAATCAACACCTCAAATCAGCTGTCCAAGAGTGTGGTGGAACCAGAGACAGTCAAACAGGTGCTTAAGAGAAATAGATTTGCACAGCTTTTGGGATAAGGCAATGGCTGGATGATTCTAAAGAGAGTTGGCATGGACTCAATGGGCTGAGTATCTTCCTCATACCATAATGACTCAATGGAGCAGATTGTACACTGCAGTGTGGGGAGACCATTCTCAGTCCGAGTGTGGGGGGTCAGCCCACATTCACTCATCCAGCTCTTTCCAGTTTACGTTTTCGGCCGAGGGGACTTTTATCTGCCCCATTCCAGGAGTAAGTCCCATCTCATAGGGTTGCTAGAGAACCTGGGGCTGGCAACTCTGAAGCACTGGCAGCGCCACAGGGGTTGGTGGCTATAGCTGGTATTGCAGGAGGCCCGGCAGAAGGAGCTACTATGGCAGTCCTGGAGGTCTGGGATCTAACGGGGGCCAGGCTGGCTCAGAGGGTCTGGCAAGGCAGTGGAAGGTATTTTCTGCAGGATAGTAGTGGAGGAGGGGCTCAATGATGTATGTAGGGAAAGAAAACCATGAGCTGTGGGGGTAGCCTCCAATTAATATCAGTAAAGGAGGCACTGCCCCTGTTATTTACTAGCCAGAGCCTGCAGGATCAAAATGGCCAAGCTCTATGACTCTCACTGCCCGCTAAATTGCAACAGGGGCAGGATGTGGTCCTTTACTGGGCAATTAACACTCACTTGAAGGCTCAAAATGTCCCACGTGGTTGGCCCGGACTGCTGTCCAGCCCCTCGAGTCTATATTTTGCAGATGATGTGCTGTCGGGGCTAAAACGCAGGTGGTGGTTCTGAAGAAGGCAGCCTACATGCCCAGAGCTCACAGCCCAATTGGCGATTTGCTGGTAGCCCACCATAACCAACCAATCGAAATAGTGCCAACAGCTCAGGTTGTAGCTTCCAGGCAAGGGCTCATCAATGGGGAGCTGCCCTTGAACAACAGGTGGGATTTTAGACAGGATACCGGATGCCAGGCAGGCTCCCAGTGATTGGTAAAAGCTGTACATGGAGTACGGACATGCCTTCAATGCAGGGTCAGGCTCTGTCCCCCAACAAGGACCACTCTGTTAGTTACGGAGTACCATCACCCTCCCCCCGCAATGCTGGGAAGTTGCGAGGATTCACCTAGTGATCTTGCCACAGGATGGTGAGCCTGACTGATCTTGGGAAAATGTTAACAGGGGCAGGCAAGACATCAAACTCCTGTCCTGATGTCTTCCCTACCGTATTGCCAGGCGACTGGGAGGAGGAATGCCCAAATACTAATAGGCCAGGAAAATTCTGCTCTGTCACTTTAGGGGAAGCTAGGGGAACATGTGAAGGTGAAAGCAATAGAATGGTATGTTGCTAGGGTGAGATGGTAGGGGTTACCAAGTTTCATAGACTAGCTATTGAAGCAAATGGGCTAATTATGTCCTTTGTTCGAAAGTCTCGTGCTAATCCTTAATGGGAACGTCTGGCTGGTCCCTGGCCATAGGCATCATTCCAATCAGTCACTAAATAGCTTGCTGACTATTTCCTCTCAACAATAAGTGGGATTTGTGTAGTGGCTTTAATGCTATCATAAGGCCCTTCACGGGAGTGTTATCAAAAAAAGTTTGACACTAAAAATTGCATGGAGCTTTGGGAGAACGACCAAAAGCTTGATCAGATAGTTTTAAGGAACATCTTCAAGAAGGAAAGCAGGAGAGAGACAGAAAGGGTGAGGATGGGAAATTCAGAGCTTACAGCCAAAAGCATGGCTGGAGTCAGGAAATCTAGAAATACACAGGAGATCAGAATCAGAGTAATGTGATGATAGTGTTTCAGATCATTTCCGAGCTAGGCGGAGTCAAGACAATGTATTTGACAACAAGGATGTGAACTTTAAATCCAAGGCATTGCTGCAGCCTATATAAGTTGGCAAGCATAAGGATAATTAGTGTTCAGGGTGAGCTTAAGCTTGCTGAGGGTTGAAAGGGGAAGGCCAGCTTTGGTTATTGGAATAGTTGTGGATACATGTCGAATTCAGAGAGGTTTTAGTAAAGATTAAAAATCTGCCAATGATGAAAACCAAGGCAGTGGAAGTGTATCAAGGATATTTATGTTCAAATCTCAAGTGCAATTTAAATTCATAACCTTCTGACTCAGAGGTGAGAAAACTACCCAGTACTTCAGCAAATAGTTCCAACAGCAACAGAAAAAGCAGCATGACGGTGAAACTGCATTGTAACCCACTCCCTCAGGTTCTCTCTTTACTTCAAACACCTCCCCAACCAGTACTCCAACTTCCCCCATATCCAATGTTGTGGATCACTGACAGTTTGTGCAATTTTTCAAATGCTCTGTGTTTGATTACTTTATTATTCATGCTCACTGTGCTTGTTGGTTAGATAAAATAAAATGTGTAAGTCGCTGGAAGCAAAAGGCTATAAGCATGGAGCAGATAGTGTAAAACACAGCAGTATGTTAAACAGGAGGACTTTACTGAAGTGAAGCTAAAGATATCTGCCTACAGGGTATTTGCCTTATCATAGAAGTCTCATAACTATAACTGACTAGGACAGGAATTTGTACATGTTTACACTTTAATCCAAACATCCCACTTTTAATACAAAAAATGGCATGTATATTCATATGCCTTTAAATTACCCATGTTCTCAACTATAAATTTATATTATCTTTGCAGTTTGTTGTTCCCACAATTCTCTATGTACATTGCATACATAGTCCACAAATCATACTGGTCTCTTAATGCAGTTGAGGAACAGTTTCTGCAGCTCAGGTCATGTGCTTGCTATTGACAGGATGTATCTGGTGGATCACTTCCTCCAAATACCATTGAGGTGGCAACTGCTCTGCAAAATTGCCAAGTTGCCACTTAAGATGGTTTTTGTTGAGATTGTTAAATAATTATATCTAACCTGGCTCTCCCGTATTCAACTCTGACAAAAATCTTTCACAGTCTTGTTGAAATGAAATTTGGTTTTCTGCCATTTCGCCTTCATGTTTGCACTTGTACTGATTTCTACTTCCAGCTTCAGGAACTGTTCTTGCAATTGGAAGAGTAGTTTGTGTGGGGTTGCAATATTAATTTTTTCCCATGCCTTCATGGCTGTGTTTTTCCACACAAGGTCTGCCTTACATACATCTGCATTGGAGTTGCTCCACTTCTTTATGACTCATTTGGTGATTTTCACTGATGCCTCAGCCTTTCCATTTGACTGGAGATAACACAGAGATGACATATGGTGCTGAATTTCCCAATCTTTCATGAAGTGACTGAAGATTTCTGTCATGAAATGGAAGCCACTGTCACGAATAACAGTGTTGGGAATGCCAAAATGGCTGATGGGTTCTTTTAGGCACTGGGCCATCGCAGTGGTAGTCATTGAAGTCAGCTGGTCCACCCGTCAGTATTCTACTGTAACAAGAAGGTCACTTCCTGCGAGTGTGGAGAAAGCTACTCTCAGCTGCACCCATTGGCTGTTTGGGATATCATGTGTCATCAGTGGCTGTCTAGCATACTTAGCTTGGTGCTCCCTACAAGTAACACAATGGCTGATCTAGTCAGTGATTTCCTTCCTAATTTTGGCCAATGAAGCACATCTTCTTGTCTTCCTCAAGCTTGATTCAATTCACTGTCTCGTGAGGATATGATTTAACATCTCTCCTCTCAACTCTTTCCGGATAATTACTCGATTTCCTTTGTTCAAGCTGCCAGCTTGGGCAGTTCAATTCAGTTCTATCTGCCCAATATGCTCTCATAGTAACAGAAAAGTCCTTGATGCTGTTTGGCTATCCTTTTATCACTGCTTCTTGCGGCACTTGGAGATTTGTATCTTGGTGGATAGTTTGATTTGAGCAAGGCATCGTCTGTTACTTTCAGTGTCTGTGCTAATTGATGACTTCAGCTGCAGCTTCACATTGAACCTTAGAGGAGTTTCACATTTTATAGTAGCATCAACCATGTTACTCACTCGGATGGCTGTTCTTGACAGCATGTTTGCAACATGTATCTACTTCCTTTGCTAGTACGTCACATTTAGATGATATCACTGGAACTGGAGTAACAGCTTTTGCTGTCCCTTTGGACCAGATAGTAGCAGCTTGAGGGGCATTTTTAGTGGTATGTGATCAGACTTGACTGTCACTTTGCCTGTTCCGCATATATATATGTTGAAAATGCTTATAAGCGAAGACAATGGCTGGGCACTCTTTCTCGATATGGGCACAATGTTTTTCACAAATGAAAACAGAAATTGCTGCAGAAATTCATCATCTATGGAGAGAAAGCAGTGTCAACATTTCGGGTCCAGTGACCTTTCTTCAGGCTCAGAATGTTAATCCTGCTTTTTCTCCTCAGATACTGGCAGACCTGCTGAGGTTCTCCAGCAATTTCCGTTTTTAATTTCAGATTTTCAGTATCTGTAGTTCTTTGTTATATTGTTATGATCTTCTGTTTGTGTTAGTGCCCTGAATGCAAATAGGTCCAGTTGCTCTTGCTGCATTAGGATCGCTCCAAGTTCTTAGGCCCTAAGATCCAAGACAATAGTACAGTACAGTACAGGTCCTTCAGCCCACGATGTTGTGCTGAACTTTTACCCTAATCCTAAGGTCTATCTAACTTCCACCCCTACCTTATAAGTAGGCCACTGAGCACACTGAATCTGTTCCACCACTCAATAAGATCATGGTTGATCTGATAATCCTCAACTCCATTTTCTTGCCTTTTGCCCATCTCTCTCAATTCCCTCACTGATGCACAAATCTGTCTGAGTGTCTTAGCGTTGAATATACTTAATGATCTAACCTCGACAACCATCTGCAGTAAAGAAGCAATGTTTTGTCTTTTCAACTTTTTGTTTTTCTGACCTGTGGTTATACCGTGCATGGCTGTAAAGTAACTTTTATCATCATTTCTCTGTTCTGTAACTAAGCAATGTACCTAAAAATTCTGTAACTGAGATGGCACTCTGTGTTGGTAATATTGTTACAATATAACTAATCTTGTAACTGAAGAAGCTGTACATAAGTACTTTTGTATCTAAGATGGCACTGTAAGTGACAACTTATCAACTTTTCACTGTACTCATTTGAGTACATGTGACAATAAAGCTAATTCAATTCAGAATTCCATAGATCGACTCAGAAAAGAAATCTTCCTCATATCTATCTCAAATGTGTGACCCCTTATTATGAGATTATGCTCCCTGGTTCTAGACTCTCCCAAGAACAGAAACACCATCTCTGTAACAAGCCTAACTCTCCCAAGAATCTTATGTTTCAATAATAACTCCTCTGTCTGGCAGTCTCTAAGTCCTGGTTCACTGGAACCATGCTGCAAAACGACTTCATTAATTACACCATAGTATCTCAGCATTGTCACTAGTTGCTTGATGTTAATAGACGTTGCTCCTTGTTCTGTGCCCAATACTACTGTATGTCTTGGCCATGAGTTGGGACATGATACTTAACTTAATTGTACATTTTTCGTGTTTACATTCAGCTTCACCTCCCTAGCTCTATTAAGCAGTCACACTAAAGTTTGATTGTAATCAGCAATAGCTTTTACATTGTCTCCTCATCCATAAACTAGCAGATCATCCACTAAACTTCCTTTCCAGGAAGATTGCAAACTACCTCATGCTGTCTGCACTGATGCTCTTCTGGAGCAGTGGAAATGCCAAACTACAAACACAATCATTTGTACCTCCCAAAGTATGTCGAGAATGTATTTACACAACTGTTGCTTTTATCTAACTTCACTTCGCAGGAACCATCTTTTGTATCTGAGGGTGGTGAAGATTTTTGCCTTTGCAAGTTGTGGCAAAATCCCTTCAATGGTTGGCATGAGGTAGTGAGATTGCTTCAGAACTTGATTTAGATTCTTTGGAACAATGCAAACTCTCAATTTTTCAGGTTGGTTTTCAGCTGCCATTTTGTTTGTAATGCAGGCATTATCACTTTTCTCATTACTCTCTTCCTTTCCGGTTATTTTATCTTGTCTTTTAGGCTTTCCAATGCAGCTGCTGATTTGGTCTTGCATTCCCATCTGCTTTGAGTTGATATTCTCTGGAGGATACCCTAATCCTGTGAATACACCTTTGTATTTGTGGAGAATGTGCCCCATCTTCAATGTGCACCACAACATGCTGCAAATCTCTTTGGGCATGTCGAAGGTAACCAGCCGAAACTTTGGACTTGCTGCAGCTGAAATAAGTGTCATTTGCTTGTTGACTATGATCGGGATCTCCACATTCTTGTTTACACTACTGCAATGGGCTCACACAGTAATGTGTCCTATCAGCAGAAGAATGGTACCATCATATATTAATCAACACTTGGAAAGGTGGGGCAAGATTAGGCACTATTGGAAGAAGATCATGTCTGACCAATTTAATTCACTTTTTTTGGCAAAGTTGACTGAATATATCGATGAGGGTAGTGTAGTTGACGTGAGTTTCACAGACTTCAGCAAGGCTTCTGCCAAGGTCCTAAAAGGAAGGCTGCTCCAAAAGGCAAGAGCCCATGGAATCCAAGGCAAGTTGGAAAACCGGATCCAAAATTAGCTCACAAATCAGAGGCAAAGATAGAGGGATGGTTTT
The DNA here is from genome assembly GCF_030684315.1 of Stegostoma tigrinum. Lineage (NCBI taxonomy): Eukaryota > Metazoa > Chordata > Chondrichthyes > Orectolobiformes > Stegostomatidae > Stegostoma > Stegostoma tigrinum. The sequence goes on along the minus strand of NC_081356.1, from coordinate 28,605,671 downwards.
TGTGATTGGAAGCCTGTGACCAGCGGCGTACCACAGGGGTCACTGCTGGGGCCTTCGCTGTTTTTTATGCACATTAGTAACTCGGATATGAATGTAGAAGGCATTATTAGTAAGTTTGCATGTGGCATGAACATTGGCAGTGTTGCTAACAGTGAGAAGGATGGTGTCAGGTTACAGTCTGATACAGAGCAATGGCAGATGCAATTTAATCTCGATAAGGATGAGTGATACATTTTTGGGAGGTCTAATAAGGGAAGGATTTACACAATGAATGGGTGGTCTCTAGGGAGTACTGGGGAACAAAGGGACCTTGGTGCATAAGCCCACAGAGCCCTGAAAGTGTCAGCAAAGGTAGATACAGTGGTGAAGTATACATAAGGGATGCTTGCCTTCATTAGCCAGGATATAGAATATAGAAGCAGGGAAGTCTTGTTGAAACTTTATAGAGTATTGGATAGGCTACAGATGGAATACTGTGTGCAGTTCTAGTGGTTACACTATGGGAAGGATATGATTGCACTGGAGAGGATGTAGTGGAGATTTACAAGGATGTTGCCTGAAAATAGAATATCTCAGCCATGAGAAAAGATTGGATAGGCTGGGTTTGTTTTCCCTGGAGCAGAGCAGGCTGAGGGAAAATCTGATTGAGGTGTACAAAATTATGAGAAGCACAGATTGAGTAGATCTTGAGATTTTTTCCCCACGGCAGACGTATCTAAAACCCGAAATCATAAGTTTAAAGTGAAGGTAGGTGATTTAGAGGGGATCTGAGGAAAACTCTTTTCGCTCAGAGGATGGTAGAAATATGGAACATTTGGCCTAAGAGGATGGTGCAGGCAGGTACTCTTGCAACATTTCAGAAACATCTGGATGAGCACTTAAATGCCAGGGCATAGCAGGCTGTGGACCAAATGCAAGTAAATGGGAGTAGTGTAGTTTGGTGTTTGTTGGTCAGCACAGACATGATGGACTGATGGGCCTGTTTCTATGTCGTATGATTCTATGATTCTATAGTTTTAATGTTATTTTGATGGGCTTCAGTTTGGATTGCTACGTCAAAACCACGTTGTACAGGTCTGTGAAGGTCATGATGTTGCATGATGCACCAGTGTCCAGATAACATTTTATACTGATCTAATGTTCTCTTTCTGCAATCCTCATTCCAACAGTCATAAACCATGTCTCACCTGTAAACCTAACAGAGCCAACCTATTGTACAACGTTTATCAAAATATTCAGCCAACCTCTGCATCTGCCATCTGTTCCTGTTTGTTACATTTCTCTTTAACCATAGATTTGTGTGTGATGCAGCTTTTTGCAGTGAGAACACTGCTTTCCCACATGCTATACATATCTACTTCTCTACTGCAAGAAATCTTCCACAGTATTTGCATCCTGTTATTTGTGATTGTTCTGCCCTGTGTGCCTAGAGTATCTATCAGTATAATGCAAACCAGATGTGTTCTGTCATGAAAATGCTGTCATTTCGGATTCAGCATGGGAAATTGCTATCCTAAGTGTAAATTTGTCCTGTCTCAACAGGTATGATTTCACTTTTAGATTCTTTATTCCTAATACAATCCCATCTCTAATTAGTTCATTCTTTAATTGTGCAAATTCACAGGTTTCCGCAGGTTAAGTTAATAATGTTACATATTGATCAATGGACTCTTTTTCACTTTGTCCCTAATATCAAATACCTGTTGTCCATATGTAATGTTTACAAGGGGCTCAAAGCATGCCTTCAGAGCTTTTAAAATTTTTCCTATTTTTAACTCAGAGATTTAGGGTGGTATATATTTTGAAACAGTCTTTTCCTAACAGTGATGTAATTGTGGTACTTACATTTGTTCTGGTTTGCTCAATAAATCTATTGCTATTGCATACTTCTTCCAGTGTTGTGGAACAATTTCCAGCTTTTCCTCATGTCCCCCAGTAACGTGAACAAGAGTTGGCAAAGGAAAAGCTTCAGCTATTTTCTCTTAAGCAGCATTTCCTTTGTGATCTTCAGTTTGTCTTTAGCAATGGCAGCTCACATTGAAATGAATATTACGATGATTGCCTTAGGGGTGTACCGTTTGGTAGAGAACTCATGGCTACGGCAGACTAGGATAGACATTTATACATGACTGTATTCCAATCCAAACAGAACAGTCATTTCAAAAGCAAATGTCTTGTAAATGTAGTTCTTGAAAATAAAAACTTGTGTACCATTCTTTTTGCTTATTTCAGAGATATAAAATATACAGAAATTGTGAGAATGAAGAGATAGAAAGAATATAATTTTTCTCCTAACAGCATCTTGCTCAAAAGAGATAGAATACTGTATACCAGCAAAAGTTTACTCACCTTGTTTACTGTGCGTATGCACAAAGAATGGTTTGCCAATTTTTTAAATAAAGATCATGCATTTTTCCAGTCTCTGTCATATTGAACATGAGACCATAAGACATAGGAGTGCAACATATCATACCTGTTCAATCATAATGGCCATATCCCTCTCCTTAGCACAGAATATAAACAATAGGAAGGACACTGCATGATTTAACACACAGACACAGCTTAATACTTACCTACTCCACTTGTGTGGTCTCCAAAATGAAATGCATTGGGTTTTCGAATCAGTCTCGTCCACTTGGTGCCATCTTTGTGGTTTTGGGAATAATTGCACAAATCTTGATCGAAGTTGCAGTTTGCCACAGATGGGTCGAATATTAGTTCTTCATTTCAACAAAGATAGAAAATGCTGTGACTGATAAATTGTATTGTGTGCAAAAGATTACAAGAGCATTGCAGTATCACATGACTGGGAAGCACATCATTTCAAATGCTACTCTGATACAGCTAACCCCTTTAAGGAGACTCGCTAAAATCTATTACTGCACCAAGTACAGCCCACGACAGTTAGAGCTGGAAATAACCTTTGAGAAAGCTGAACTCGCTTGGATTTTATTGAGAATCGACAGCAGCGAGTTGATCAATATGACAATCTCCTTCCAGGTTGCTAACTGGGTCAATTTTAACCTCTACCCCCACCTCAATACAAAGAGGATAAAGGGGCTAAAATAGTGACTGAATAATTCTGTTAGCTTGTCTCACAGTGACATGGAGCAAAGTTACAAAAAGTTATAAATACCCCTTGACAGAAAGCAAAATTCTTAAAACAGCTGATTCTCACGCTTAGTTCAACTGTATGAAATAATTGCTCCATGTCAGAACAGATATTTTTGTTTTATTTTGATTACAAATTGAGCAAACAATACAGGCTTTAGATAGGAAGAACTCAGCAAAACAAATGGTTCCATGTTCTCACTGCCAAATAAGCCGTGGCATCTGAACTTCTGCCAGATCCAAAACAGTTGGAATGGTTAATGAATGAATATAGACCAATGTTATAATGGAGAACATTGCTAAGTTCAAGAAGAAACTGTTAACTCAGACAGTAAAAGTATAATTAGCAACTCAGCTTTAAAACAACTACAAGTTGATCCTGCACAAGAAGCGAACACTGTACAAAACACAAACTTCTTTCTTCCCAAGACATTAACTAGTCCAGTTAATTGCAAGTTTGTGCTTGTTTGTAGCAGTGTACTTAAAATGGATTTTGAATGTCAGAAGATAGTCTCAATGATTGCCAAGTCTGGTCATAATGCACATTGCAAAGTTTCACCTCGCATCCCAAATTCCTAGCACCGTGCTGCCATCAGCGACCTGTGTTTGCCCATCACCCATCCCATCACTCAAACAACTTTTATCCTTGCCTCAAAGTCCGATAATTATATAATAATCAAAAACATTCAGAAAATTATTTAATGCACTCAGGAGGTTTCTCCCCTGTCTCTGACAGATTAGTCTTCACTTTCTGGAGCCAGAGGATTGGCAATTCAAGTTTGAACTTCTATAATACACTCCGTGCTGTACTCAGGAGAATAATCAAGTGCTTTTTAATGGTGGTGTCCATTTGAGGGCATAAGCCAACCTTGGTGATGGCAAAAGAAGGACAGCAATAATGAGTAACAAAACAAAATAAGGAGGCCAAACATATTAGTGAACAAGATAAGATCTAACAATAAGTGGAAGACAAATGCTGGCTTAAGTAGTTGGGCAAGATAGACTATTTCTATTTTGTAACTTCTATTAAACTTAATGGACATTCTTAAGGTATCCTGATCTACGGATGGGGACATAGTATTAATATTGCTGGTTTACTCTTTTCCACAGGGTAGGGAGTCCAAAACTAGAGCGCATAAGTTTAAAGTGAGAGGGGAAAGATTTAAAAGGGACCTGAGGGGCAACTTTTTCATGCAGAGGGTTGTGCCTATATGGAATGAGCTGCCAGAGCAAATGGTGAAGGTGGGTACATTTACAACGTTTAAAAGGCATCTGGATGGGTACATGAATACTAACAGTTAAGAGGGATATGGGCCAAATGTTAGCAAATGGGACTAGAGTTATTTATGGTATCAGGTTGGCATGGAGGAGTTGGACCAAAGGGTCTGTTTCTGTATAACTCTATGACTATATAAATGCAGGTGAATCTAAAAAAGATTCAAATAGCTTAGCAAGCTGTTCAGTTCCAGGTCAATTAGGGACAGGCAACAAATGTTGGATTTGCCAGTGAGTTTCACATCCCACGAAACAATATAGTTCCAACAGTGAGCATTGCTTGAAGAACAATTTCATTTAGGTAGAGAAGAAATTGAGCTTTTAAGAAGTGTTTGGATGAAAGGGTTTAGTTTGTAGAATTCTGGTGGTTGTGAGCCCTGAAAAGAAATCCAGGCCCTCAACAGCTAGAAATATGTCTAAGCCATCAAAACTGTAAAAAATCAGATGAGTGAAAAATCATAAAGTTGTAATACTGCAATGTAATACTGCAGTGCAGCAGAAATAATGCTGACTGGGATTGAAAATATGTAAATGGGCACTGTTGGGAAAAGTGATTAATCTTTGTTACTGCTGTTGATGTTGAAACCTTTCAAAATTGTCTTATATATATCTAGTTCAATTAACTTTCTTTTATGTGATAAACTTGTGTTCTTCTGTGAAAAGAACATTGACAGCTTTGTGTGAGTATGTCCAGTGACTCATCACTGAAGTCAAACTGCAAAAATAATGCATATAATCTATCAATGCAGATTTCCATGCCATCTGACCAGTCCAGTATTACCATCAGCTGAGATCATAACAGTGATTTATTGAGTTGGAAGCTGTTGTTAGCTGGAAGATAAGCACCTTTAGCCAATATTCATTTGGACCATTCTTCTTGAGGTACAGAATGGCTTGGAAAACTGACCAATTCCATCTGAAGCTGAAATAAAACAAAGGACCGTGTATGCTGGAAATCAAACAAAACTAGAAACTGCAGACGAAACTCAGCAGGTCTGGCAGTATCTCTGAAGAGAAAGCAGAATTAAAGTTTCGAGTTCAATGGCTCTTCATCAGAACAGCCCACCCGAAGCTCGTCCATCGCATTTCCTGACTACAATGAATCAATTCAACAATGAGCAAGAGGCATGTGGAATTTTGAATATCTTCTAATCAACCTATTCAGAGATGTTATGACATACCCTGGGCTGGTTTTGGGATGTGGTAGGGGGAGGGGAGATGTTGAAGCTTGTGAAGTCCACATTGATACCATCGGGATGCAGGGTTCCCAAGCGGAATATGAGGTGCTGTTCTTGCAACCACTGCAGTGCCACAAATATGCCACCCAAAGGTTGCAGGAACAACACCTCATATTCCGCTTGGGAACCCTGCAGCCCAATGGTATCAATGTGGACTTCACAAGCTTCAAAATCTCCATACCCCCTCCCGCATCCCAAAGCCAGCCCAGCTTGTCCCCGCCTCCCTAACCTGTCCTTCTTCCCACCTATCCCCTCCTCCCACATCAAGCCACACCTCCATCTCCTACCTACTGGCCTCATCCCACGCCCTAGATGTGTCTGTCCTCCCTGGACTGACCTATCCCCTCCCTAATTCCCCACCTACACTCACCTTTACTGGCTCAATCCCCATCTCCCTGACCTGTTTGTCTCCTCTCAGCCTATCTTCTCCTCTATCCATTTTCTACCTGTCTCCCCCTTCTCCCTATTTATTTCAGAACGCCTTTCCCCTCCCCCCTTTCTGAAGAAAGGTCTAGGCCCAAAACGTCAGCATTCCTGCTCCTCTGATGCTGCTTGGCCTGCTGTGTTCATCCAGCTCTATACTTTGTTATCTTAGATTCTCCAGCATCTGCATTTGCTACTATCTCTTCATACTGATCATATTACCTAAGATCAACAGCCATAAAAATGCCTTTGTGAGGAGAGATGGCTATGGTACATCTAGAAAATCTCAGCAGGAATTGCAGCATCTGTGGAGAGAAATCTAAGTTAATGTTTTGGGAATAGTGACCTTTCATCAGAACTGATGATAGCCAGGCAAGAGTTTATTTTTGCGGAAGATAGGGTGGGGGGAGGGGGTAAGGAGTAAACGATAGAGCCCAAATAGAGAAAAGAACCATTGGGTAGACAAAGGAGTGGCTAATTGTCAGCCTAGGCAAATTAATAGCTGTTAATGGGGACTTTTAGTGGCTAACAATGGATAATGTGTAACACCCCTGCCTCCACCTATCATTTACTACTCACACCCTCCTTCCACCCCATATTCTGCACTAAAACCAATTTCCTTCCTAGCCACCATCAATTCTGAGGAAGGGTCACCGGACCTGAAACATTAACTCCGATTTCTCCTCACAGATACCAGACCTGTTGAGCTATTCCAACAATTTCTGTTTTTGTTTCTGACTCCAGCATTTGCAGTTCTTTTGGCTTTCATTCAGGTAACCTATGTACAAGTTACTCAATTAAGGCAGAAAATGAAAATGCTCACCTGTTTTATTGTCACAGAACTGTGAGGAAAAATAAATATCATCCAATGCTGCGTAACCTCCTTTTGTGCTGCTGAATGCAACTTCGAACACAATCTGGAAAACCAATCACATCATCCAGAATAATGAGTTGCGGGGAGGCTAGAACATCTCAGACATGATTACAGTCTTTGATTTCACACAAATAGCGAAGCCTGGAAATGAGGGACACCATGTAGGGATTTTGCCCAGGTGTCGTTTACACACCGCTATCCTTATTTTCCAAATGGTGTGGGCAGATGACAGAAATGGATATAAACAGACCACATGGAATTACACATTTCATCTTGTCACATGGTGGATAGTGGAGGGCAGCAGCTTAAGATACATCCCTTTAAAGGTACACCACAAGAGGTTGTGTGAGTCATGTGATAAAATCTCCATCATTACATCCAGCCAGAAATGACAAACCCAATAACAAACTGACATTGACAGGAATGGGAATAGGCTGATGTTCCAAACATTATCTAAATATTATTGAAGTTGCACAGGACATTAGTAAGGCCCCTTCTGGAGTACTGCATGCAGTTCTGGTTGTCCTGTTATAGGAAGGATATTATTAATCTTGAGAAAGTCAGAAAAGGTTTATCAGGATGTTGCTGGGAATTGGGGGGGGGAGTTTGAGATATGAAAAAATAGGCTGGATAAGCTGGGACTTTTTTCCACTGGTCCATAGGAGATTGAGGGATGACCTTGTAGAGGTTTATACAATCATGAGAGATACAGATAATGTGAATTGCAAAGGTCTTTTCCCTAAGGAAGGGGAGTTCAAAACTAGGGGGCAAATTTTTAAGGTGAGAGGGGAAAGATTTACAAAATACATGAGGGACAGCTTTTTTACACAGAGAGTGGTTAGTGTGTAGAATGAACTGTCAGAAGAAGTGATGGCTGCTAGTACAGTTACTACGTTTAAGACCTTTGGATAATTACATGAATAGCAAAGGGTTGGAGGGATATGGGCCAAATGCAGACAGCTGGGACGAGTTTTGTTTGGGAACCTGGTCAGCAGGACTAATTGGACCAAAGGGTCTGTTACATTCTGTTTATCTCTATGGCTCGATAACTAGAATGAAGGGGGAGACAAAGGGGAGGCTGAAGGGACTCTTCTGTGCTGTATGACTCTATGACTGTGTCACTGTTTTACATTGTAAGGAACACTACATTCCACATGTTGGGTTCTGAAGCACATTCCAAAAGTGACAACACTTAAAAAGCACTTCATTGTCTGTAAAACGTTTTGGGAGTTTGTCAGGCCATAGAAGTTCAAATTATTGCATTCTGACCACCACTGGCAAATCGCAAACAGGGGAGGGTATAAAGAGAAGAAACAACACTGAGGAAGGAGAAATGAAAATGATTAATACTATTACAAATTCTAGATAGCTGTGACAAAAAATTTGTAAATAAACAAACTGGACTGATCCTCCAATTTAAAATACATGAAATGCAGATCAGTATGTTTCATTTGCCAGCTTTATTAGCTTTTCTTCCTGAGACTTTCATGAATTATTGCTAGAAAACTGGTGTGCTGGAGGCATATTTTGACACAGGTTATAATCACCTAGAACCAACAACACATAAATAGACCATTCTAGCAAATGTGTCTATGCAAATGCTGATGTTCCACGTCGGCGTCCTTCCAACTCTTCATTATGCTGCATCAAATATCCTACAATTCAATCTCCCTCATGCGTATACCTATCTTTTCCTGAAGTGCATCCTTGTAATTATTTCTTGTGATAATGAATTCTACATCTCTGGGTAGAGATTTCTCCTGAAATCCCTATTAAATTTGTTAGTGACTATCTTGTATTTTTTGACACTTAGTTTTAGTATTGTCGATCTGCGAGTTCCTCTGCTTCTGCACTCTCACACATCCCCTTAGCGTTTCCGAGACTCACAGCTCTGGAACTCCCACCCTTAACCTCTCCACCCCTCTCTCCTCCTTAGGCATGTTTCATACGTGAATCTTTGACCAAGCATGTGTTCATCTGCCCTATAATCTCTAAAGGTAGAATCGTAGAGTCCTTACAGTGTGGAAGCAGGCCATTCAGTCCATCAAGACCACACCAACTCCCTGACAGCATCCCATCCAGACCCACCCCAACCCCGTAACCCTGCATATCCCAAGGCTAATCCACTTAATTTACACATCCCTGGACACCATGGGACAATTTGACGAGGCCAATTCACCCAAATTGCATTTCTTTGGCCTCGTTTGGATGTCATTTGATAGTTGCTCCTGAAGAGCACTTGAAGACAGTTAGCTGTGGTGCTATCTAAATGTAAATTGTTGTTGCAATGCTTTGAAATCATAAGGGTTTGTACAGACAGGGAGAAATGGTTTCCACTTGTAAATAGGTTGAGGACAGAGGGTTTAATTAAAAAATGGTTTTCAAAAAAAACATAAATGCAAGATAAGAAAATATTTTTTTCACACAGCAAGTAGTTTGAGTATAAAATGCACTGCCTGGAAAAGTGGTAGACATTGGTTCAATTGAGCTATTCAAGAGAGCACTATGTGATTATTTAGAGAGAAACAATGTGCAGGGTTGTGGGAGGAGGTCAGGAGATTAAAGTTGAGTACTCCAAGAACCGGTGCAGACATGATGGGCTAATGACCTCTCTCTGCACTGTAACAATTCTGTAATCTGCAAAGTGGAACGAAGAGGTTAAATGCAAGAGCAGGTAAATATCCAGGAAGCAGTGACCGTAGAGTGAAGAGGCTGACTGAAAAATGGAAAGGGAGAAGAAACAATCAAATAAATCCAAGGCAGCAGGGAAATTTCACAAAATCTTTTTTAAAAAGCTCAAAAATAGGAAAATACCGGCAAAAAATTAATAATTAGTACTTAATAGTTCACAAATCTCAGAGTTTTTTGAAGAGGTGACAAAACTGGTGGATAAAAGCTGTCAGTGAATGTTATTTATATGGGCTTCCAGAAGAATTCTGATAAAGTCCCACACATCATACTGTTAGCTCAGGTGAAAGACCACAGAATTAAGGGCAAATTACTACCATGAATTGGAACTTCATTCAGTGGCAAGAAACAGAGTTGGAATAATGGGTAAATAAACAAATTAGCAGGATGTGACTAGTAGTGTTCCACAGGGATATGTGCTGGGGCCTCAATTATTCACAATATTCATTAGTGACTTGGATAATGGCGTAAAAAGTCAAATATCCAAATTTGCTGATGACACAAAATTGAGCAGCATTATAGGCAGTTTTGATGAAGGCATAAAATTACAACAATGGATTAGGTAAATGAGCAAAGCTGTGGCCGATGGATTTTAATATAAGCAAGTGTGAGATTATCCATTTCAGACCAAAAATAAATAAATCAGACTACTTGTTCTAGAAGACAAAAAATTACATACAGTGGATATCCAATGAGATTTGGGTGATGCCATGAACAGGTTCAGAAAATAGTCAAAAAGGCTAATGGAATGCTGGCCTTTACATCTAAAAGTCTGGAGTATAAGGATGAAGACGATATGCTGCAGTTATACAGAACCCTTGTTAGACCTCATTGGGAGGACTTTGAACAGATCTAGTTACCACATCTTAGGAAGGATGTTTTAACCTTGGAGGTTCAATGCAGATTTACAAGTATGGTACCTAAACTTCTGGGATTAAGTAATGAGGAGAGATTATATAAATTTAAGCCTTTATTCTCTTGAATTTAGAAGGTTAAGGGGTGATGTAATTAAAGTCTTCAGGATATTGACAAGACAGGATAGATAAAGATAAATTATTTCCACTAGCTGTAGATTCTAGAACCTGGGGACACCGTCTAAGAATTAGGGCCTGGCCATTCAAGAGACATGCTTGAAAGTACTACTGCATGCAAACAGTAGTGAATGATCGGAACTCTCCCTCTCAAACAGTGGTCAATGCTAATTAAATTGTTAAATTTAAATCTGAGATTGGCAAATTTTTGTTAAGCGAGAATATCAAGGCATGTGAAATTAGGCCACAAATCAGCCATGATTCTATTGAATAGCAGATAAGGGTCAATGGGCTGAGTGGCCTACTCCTTTTCCTACATTCCTATGTTCTTTCCCCCAAATCAAAGTCACCCACTCTCGCCATTCTTTCAAGGAAAAGTTACCACCCTCCCTCCCTTAAACTTTTACTACCAGGAATGAGGGATATCAGTTCCTTGGAGAATGTGGAGATGGGATTGTTCTTGTTGGAGAAGAGAAAGTAAAGAGGTGATTTGATAGATGTGTTCAAATTGTCTGATTGAGATGGAAAATAAGAGAAACTGTTTCCTTTAATAGAAGGGTTGATAAAGGACACAGATTTCAGGAAATTGGCAATAGAACCCGAAGGAATGTTTTCTCTTTCTCACAATAAGTTTGTTATGATCTGGAACATGTTGCCTTAAGAAGAAGTGGAAGCAGATTCAATGATAACATTCAAGAGGAAATTGGATAAATAAATAAGTTGGATAAAATTGGACTCTGGGGAAAGAACAAGGGAATGATTCCAACTGGATAGCTCCTTCAAACAGCAAGTCTTGGCAAGATGGGCTGAGCGGTCTTTCTATCATTCTATAACTAAGTTAGAATGCTATAAAGTTTTATGTCTGCATCTGACAATATGTCCATTAATTTATTATATTTCTATCTCAATTTTCACATACATGACAAGTATTACTGTGCATCATACTCTGCTAAAACTTCCCAAATGTTCCACGTGTATGAGAAACCAGGACTACCCAAGACCTCTTTTCTGTGTAACACTCTTCTGGAGCTTCTTTCTTTGCCTATTTTGTTCTTACCTTCACTAAAATGTGGGGAATCAATGGGGTTCTTCAAACCAAATATGTAAGTCTATCTATTCAGCTGCACGATCTTGCTCTGTACCTCTACTTTGAGTCTCTCCTGAAACGCATGCTGTTCTGGTCGCCCCATTACAGGAAGGATGTGGAAGCATTGGAAAAGGTGCAGAGGAGATTTACCAGGATGTTGCCTGGTCTGGAGCAAAGGCCTTATGAAGAAAGGCTGAGGGACTTGGGTCTGTTCTCATTGGAGAGAAGAAGGCTAAGAGGGGATTTAATAGAGACATACAAGATGATCAGAGGATTAGATAGGGAGGACAGTGAGAGTCTTTTTCTGAGGATGATGACGTCAGCTTGTACAAGGGGACATAGCTACAAACTGAGGGGTGATAGATTTAAGACAGATGTCAGAGGCGGGTTCTTTACTCAGAGTGGTGAGGGCGTGGAACGCCCTGCCTGCCAATGTAATTAACTCAGCCACATTAGGGGCATTTAAACAGTCCTTGGATAAGCATATGGATGATGATGGGATAGTGTAGGGGGATGGGCTCAGATTAGTTCACAGGTCGGTGCATCACTGAGGGCCGAAGGGCCTGTTCTGCGCTGTATTGTTCTATGTTCTATGTTCTAAACGTTCCATCTGTGTTATCTCCAGCTCCCTTCACAAAGGTTTTTCATCCATCCTCCCCCACCCTGACATTAGCCAAAATGGCTCCCTCAGTTTTGGCACACCAGTTCATGTATCGTTTTGACACAATGAACATTGCTTCTACCTCTCATTACATTTGTCCTCTCCATTTCCTGTCCCAAACCATCCCATCTTTCAAATGCTCAAACATATAGCTACCACAACACCTCTGTGTCTACCATTCCCAATTTGCTCCAGGAGCTGTCATATCCAGTTGAGAGTAGCTTAAATTAGGAAAGTTATCAAGATATTGAGCTACATGGAGAGGGTGCAGAAGACATTCAGAAAGGTAACACAAGAGAAAAGAGATTTTTGTTATCAGATGAGAATCCTAAATAAATTGAAGTTTTTTAAAATGACACTAGAGAAGCAAAAAACAATGTTTAAAACTAATGAGGGGTTATTATAAGATAAATGTGTAAATTTATGCTTGGAGAGTGTTGTGAGGCTATCGAGTGCTCTATATAATCGCTTTTAAAAGGGAAGAGAACAAATATTTGTACAACAAAATGCACATGCAATGCATAAGGGAAGAGGATTAAGTGTGTAACTCCATCAGAGAGCCAGACACATACAAACGGGCTCCTCCTATTCAGTAAAACTCCACAATTTCATGTGACTGGAGGCCCCATCTTTGCCATTGGCATTAAATTAGTGCAGTCACTAACAGTAGTTATCACAATGAAACATGAACGTATGGGTGAAAGCTCACTCCTGCGGACAAAATTGATAGATTTCAATCAGCGCAGCCACTTGATATTATTGTATTTTCCCGAATGAAATCAAATTGAAGCTCTTTCCATTCCCACGTAAACAAACTGTCGCTTCAGAATATCCATTACAAACAGCTCCGCTTGAATGGGAAAGTCTTTAGAAGCAACCAACATTTCTGGAAAGAGCTCCTTTCTGAATTGTTCCATTTTAGTCATCCCAAGCAGTCCATCCAAATCTATCCCTCATTATGGAAACACTGAGTTCATGATCTAAAAATCTCCCTCAGTGCTTTATTTTCTTTTGCTGAAAAGCTTGACATGTGAACATATCTATATATGACTGTACTAGTAACTGCCTGAGACACCAGATGGTTTCTCTCACGCATTAACTGTGCAGACATCCCAACACATTCCAGAGAGTGAAAGAGAAAAAAAAAATCACGTTTTGCCAGTTAAGCATTTCAAGGCAGAAAATGAAGGAGCTCAAAATACCTTTTTGGATGTTAAAAAATGATAGGAAAGTAAACATATAAAAAGAATCCTAATGACTATAAATTTGAAAGAAAAAAGCAAAATCCCAAAATAGTACATCAGAAAGAGAACAATAAATTAATACTTTTTATGGAACAAATAGGTCATACTTGTTATGGAACCCTTTGTAATATCTTATGATCGCTTCATATCTTATTTATGCCAATTTTGAAGAAGTTATCATGTATAGAAACTTAGTGAGGCAGCACTTGGAGTTCTCTGCACAGATCTGTTCTGCATTAGCCTAAAAAGATATACAAACATTAATTAAGGTGCAAAAAATAAGGATTACACGGATGTTGTCTGAACTGAGAGGTTCTATGCTTAATGGAAAGCTGGAATCGGCTGCGTGAACAAGGAACAAGACAAAACAGTTTTACCCCTCAAGATCATTCATCATTTAATGAAACCTAACTCTTTTGCTCCAATCCATTAATACCTTGGGCTGACAAATATCTATCAACCTCAGATTTAAAATTAACAAATGAGCTCATTTCAGCTTTTATTTGTGATTGAGAGTTTCAACTTTCTACCAACCCTTGTGTCAAGGAGTTTCCTAATTTCACTCCTGAAAAATTCAGCTCTAATTTTTAGACTCTGCCCTCTAGTACTAGATTCCCCAACTAACAGAAATACTTTCTCTCTAACAAGACGTTGCCCTTAATACCTTAAACTTTGATCCAATTACCCCTTCTTCACCTCCAGTAGAATCCTTGATTATTTGAACGTTGCTGAACCACAGCTTGTGCTGTGATTATTTTCTGTGAAGAAGGACCTAATTCTATCTCAGAGGGAATGGGGATTTTACCATTCCCTGCTGTTATCCTGAACTACATTCTCATCATCAATCTCACCTTGCTGCAACCAAATCAACCCAAATTAACTTTGATCCTATGTAAATCTTTCTCAATTAAAACTTTACCTGTAAGATACTAAAAGGCATCTTATCAGGACACTACAGCCTTTTCAATCTTTCCATTAAACACAGAACCTCTAATTTCTGGCAATTTAGGTATCCTTGTAATTATTATGAAATCTGGGAGTAGAATTCTACAGACTCTATCTCTTTCTTTGGCAATGATCTGGTTGATCGCAAGATGAGTTTTTCATCTCCTATTCATGTCACATCCAAGACTGCCTACTATTGCCACTGTAACATCACCCAATTTCACCCATCTCTGTTCATATGCTATTGAAACCCTTATCCATGACTTCGCTAATCCTAGGCTTGATCATTCCAATATATCTCTGGTTTGTATCCCATGGAACTTCCCAAGCTCTGTGAAAATCCAGCCCAATATCCCATGTAGCTCAGTATCATTCTCTGTTTCACAATGCTCATGGAAGCACATGTGAAATAGTTTGGAATGCTCCATGGTGCTGAAGGCAGTATCTCTGTATCAAAATACAAGGAGCTGTTGATGCTGCTGTTGTTTAATATCTCAATGTTGTTTGGAGGCCAGATATCATTTTGGTAAATCAACATGGTACTTCCCTCAAGTCCAACATGTTCTTCAACTTATGTGATATCCAGAACAGCCTACATACAGAAGGTGTGGCCCAACCAGGACTTGCTATAGCAGAAGTATAACTTCTATCCCCTTGTATCCAATTTCCCTAGCATAATGGCCAGCATTCCATTAGTTTTTCCTGGATTATTTTCAATACCTGTTGATTTACCTATTTTATTTCATTCTAATGATTAATCAACCTGTACTCCTAAATGTCTTTTGACGACCACTGTTTCATGGTTTGATTTGCGATGCCATACAAATTATTATTGTACAACAGAAATGTTTACCTGAAATGGATGCGCTGCTTTAATATTCACTTTTACCAAGGTCCAACTGTGTGTAGATTTATTTGCCCTCCACACCTCCTCATAATGTCCCATTCTGTCCTTTGTATAAACGACAAATAAGTTGGATTGAGTCTGTTCCAGTTGGTAAAAGAAGGACAGGCATCCCAGCAGGGCAGAAGTTGTCACCGGTGACATTAACTGAGCAACTTCATGTAAACTTGTGGTGTAGATAGCATCAACATACATATAGTGACCTGAAAAAACAATAAAGTGGATCATTTAATAGTCATAACAATCTGATAATAAGATATATTTACTTTGCTGTAAAAAATGTAGATTTTCCAATCAGTAGTTTGATGGTTCTGTGATGTAATGGGTAGTGACCCTGCCTCTGATCCAGAAGCTCAGGGTAAATTCCTATCCCAGACTTGATGGCCAAGGAAGATGCCTTCATTACACATGGAAACAGATTGAGTGTCAACTTGTAACTCACAACTGGCAGGTAGTAACCAAAGGAGAGATTCCTGGTCAGTGATGTTATGGGAAGCAATGTGGAGTCTCTAGCATCAGTACTCATTACTCCAGGCTCCAACATGCATGTAAAAATACATATTTCCACAGTAACCTGGACTCCATGAATGATGATTAACAGAGCACCATTACTCGGTAATTTAACATACAAGAACAAGGAGGGGAAGTCAGATTAAAATGGAAAAGGTTTTCCATGGGTTCTAATAAGAATGACTCAGCACAGAAGGTGGGCATTCAACTCACTGTGCCTGAGATGGCTCTTTGAAAGTTATCCAATTTATCTCAACCAGCGTGCAATTTTCTGATCTTCGCTTATTTATCCTCTCCACTTTTTGAAAGTTTCTATTGAATCTCCTTTTATAATCCCTTCATTAATTGTACTGGCATTTAGAACTCCGCTTTAATTCCTTTACCAACAACAGTCCTTCTGTCAGTGGAAACAATGCCTTTCAATTCAGAATTTTGAACACCTCAATTCAACCTCCCCTGACCTGCTTGCTCTAAGAAGAGCCAGCCCAGCTTCCCTGAGCAAACAGAACTGAAAATTGTACTTTCTGTAATGTATGTGATGCAAGTTTTAAAATTGGGCGATAAAGTGAAAATCTGTCCTGCTATAGCCTTAAATTCTGATGAAACCAATACGACAGGCATAAATAGTGTTGGAAATCCAAAACCAAAACATAAAATATCAGAGAAACAGCATCTGAGGAGAAAGGGACAGAATTATTGTTTTCACTACAGTGACGCGTCCGAAACATTGGAACAGGAGGCAGTCATTCATTCCCTTGAGACCATTTAACCATCCATTGAGATTCTGGCTGGTCAGTATCTTAAATGTCTACTCATGTCAGCTACAAAGCATTTACAGCACAGAAAGAGTGCTATCATATCAAGGCTAGCTGCCTTCCACCCCACCTTAACTCACCCTCTCATATCCTTCTTTCTTCTCTCAAATTTTGAAATTGTATCTCTGACTTCTGAGTCTAAATCAACAACGTAACTGGTGAGCATAACGGTTCTGCAGCAAACTCTGTGAAAAATCACTTCTTTTCATGCTATTCGCGCATCATTAGACATGATGCAATCTTTCTGGATCAGGCACTTTTCTCCCGAAATGTCAGCTTTTGTGCTCCTGAGATGCTGCTTGGCCTGCTGAGTTCATCCAGCTTCACACTTTGTTAACTTTTATCCTCCAAGTTTGATTCATCCAGCAATGATCGCTTTCCTTTCTATTTTATAAATATTTATATTTTTTATGATCTTAATTCTGCTGAACAGAGGATCATGTTGCCAAAGCTTATCATCTTGCACTCATCAGAACAAATGCAAGAATGTCAAGTTTCAAATGCTCACACCTCACACGTGAAGGCAAAAAATTTTCACATCATCTCTTTTTCCACTGAATTCTTTTTTATCTCTTCCAGCACATTAGTTTCCCTTGAGAATGTTGTGGCAAAGCGATTATTAATATTTCTGTCATTTTGTCGTCATCACCTGCTTCATTACTGGGTCTACCACCATCTTAATCTTCTTGCTTAACAGCAATCTATTAATCTCAGTTCTGAAATTTTCAACTGATTTCCAGCCTCAATCTTTTACAGGACACAGCTCCAGATTTCTGCTCACCTTTTCGTGGGGCTGGACTTTGGACAGTCATTAGAAGATTTTCCAGCATTTCACAATTGTTCTTTCATTTGGACTGTCTCTTGAGATCTGGGCAATTAAAATACTGTTCACTCTAATTAGGGAAGTTTTACCAGGAGCAGGGACATATCAAAAGAAAATAAGTGCACTACATTGCCTATAGGAGTACTTTATTTTACTTTAAAATTCACAATTGATCTTTTGCGGAAATTAATATTTATGGCTTTATTTATATACAGTTAAACTCCTGGCAATTTGAGATAATATTTCTACAGCAACAGAATGTTTTGGAAGCTTTCAGTCAATGCAATAAATTACTTGGAATCAAGAGATCTATCGTTTGATTAAATATCAAAGAAGCATTTGACCCATATAGGTTGAAGAGAGGGCTAAAGATAACCAATGTTTAAAATTACTAAAGGGTTTGATATGATAGGCATTGAAGAGATATTTCTGTCAATGTCTGGTTGATCACATTGTTAAGTTTGTAAACATTTTTGTTTCAGGTGAAGAAATAATAAGTGCTGGCTATTAGTTGTCCAGTACATGTGTATAAAGGGGTCCAGTAACATGGAGGGTGGATTGAGACAGGTACGGCTGAGGAAGTCAATAAAATGTTCACAAAGGAAAATATCTGTGCCTGGATTTCAATCTCTCCAATTGGCTTAGAGTCCACCAATAGTAAGCCTAAAGGTGGTCATCGGAAACAAAGGTTTGTTTCAAACAGAAGTTTGTCATCTGAGGAAGGGTCACCGGACCCGAAACGTTAACTCTGTTTTCTCCTCCACAGATGCTGGCAGACCTGCTGAGCTTTTCCAGCAACTTTGTTTTTGTTCCTGATTTACAGCATCCGCAGTTCTTCTGGTTTTTAGTTTGTTATCAAAGTTATTTTGGAGAAAAATGGCTGAAAACATTTATAAAATGTTAGGATATGTTTTGCGAAGTTGAAACTCATGATCAATAGAAAAATAAGCGGATATGTGAAATTAGATTACATCTTCACCCGCAAAAAAACAAGGTGAACTTGGCACTTTCGCTTCCTACTAGGAGTAAGATCAGATTTAAAGTATTCCCAGAGTTGGAGGCACACCAATTGGACACACGTCAGTTTTGAAATTCTGTCAAAATTATAGACAAAATTTAGAAGATAATGCACTAAATGAAATGAGACATGGTCAGAAACAGGCTAGATATTCCACAGAAGACTACAGAATGGAACTGAACAGATTATTTTCAGGATTGCAAAAGTTATACTTGAAGATTGCTAACTCAGTGTTTGCCTTTAAACTGTTGGATTATGAAGGGTCAAAAGTGGAGACAGTCCTGGTATAATCTGGAACTAGTTTTTCAGAAAGAACAGGCTGTTGAAAAAGATGTCAGAAGCCTTTGAAACAATAACTGCCAGCAGCTTTTATGTCACCATGGCATCATTAGAAATAACACAAAGAATGGAGGATTTTCAATTGCAGTGGCCATCAAGACCATCCAGATATAGGGCACAAGAGTCAATAAGAAAGAAGAAACATAAAATCATTAAATCATAAAATCAGAGTTGACAGGGTTGGATTATGAGGAGAGACTCAGTAGACTGTGATTATACTCATTAGAATACAGAAGAATGAGGGGAGATCTTATAGAAATAGATAAGTTCATGAAGGGAATAGATAAGGTGGAGGCAGGGAGGTTGTTTGTGCTAGCAGGTGAAACTAGGACTAGAGGGCATTACCTCAAAATAAAGGGAAGCAGATGTAGGACTGAGGTCAGGAGAAACTTCTTCACCCAAAGGGTTGTGAATCTGTGGAATTCCTGCCCATTGAAGAGGTTGAAGCTACCTCGCTGAATGTTTTTAAGGCACGGCTAGATAGATTTTTGAACAGTAAAGGAATTAAGGGTTATGGTGAGTGGGCGGGTAAGTGGAGCTGAGTCTCAAAAAGATCAGCCATGATCTTATTGAATGGCGGGGCAGGCTCGAGGGGCCGGATGGCCTACTCCTGCTCTTAGTTCTTGAGACACATCTCTGGTATTTATGACAGACGCCAGGAATTGTGGAACGATGAGACATGAATGAACCTCAGGAATGGGCAGGAACGGTCAACAGGTGTTTCATTCATTGACTCTAAACGTCATCCTGAATGGAACAACAAGTTTGGCCAAGTGACATTCAACACAACAGTTTCAAAAGGAGTTTAGGGTGATACTGATCAGGCAGGAGGAATTGCAATGGTCACAAATAGCTTCAGTCCAGTAACAAATAGTTGCAAATACATTCAACTGTGCTTTGTTGGACAGTGAATGTGTATCCAGTGTGTGGAGTTGATTAGTTGATGCATTCCCCTGATTATGAAAATAATGAGGACCAAAGTAAGGTAAGGAATTAGAGAATGATATACGCTTCAGGTTCAGGGATGATAATACATCTAAGTCAATGAACAAGGTAGCAATTCCATGTAAAATCACTTCATTATAGCATAGATGTGGTATCAACTGAATTACCTTATTTGTGAACATTCTGTTTAGAAAATGCTCAAACAAAACTAGGTATGGAACATGGCAAGGCAATTGTTTTTGGAAGAACTGTAGATTTCATTTCATTATTGTTTCCCTTTAATGAAACCTAACTTGTATAATAAACATCTTAAAGAAGCATTACATCAAGGAATATAGAAAAAAAAGCCAATTGCTTCAATACTACATCGGCAGTTTGCCCATCCAGATTTTCACAGGTCAAAAATTCTGACTAAATGATGCAGGAGTAAGGGCCAAGAAGTATACACCAAACTTACAGATAGATTAGCAATACATAAGATATATGTAAAAAGAATGTAGAAAGACACCATCACACTTTGTAGTGAATCTACCATTAGCAAGAGATTTTATTGATGTTTTAGCAATGAACTTTAAGATATGGGATAAGGGTAACAAATATTTTCATCTAGCAATTTGTCTGCATGACAATGCGATTTTGGTAATGACATTTAGTCAGTCTATAATAATAACTAGAAAAGAGAAAGATGATTGTGGGCATGATAGTGAAGAATTGCACAGGGAACCAGCTAAATTCCTAACTGGCAGTCGTGGAATTTGCCAATGATATGTGAAAATATGAACAACGTCATAATGAATACAGCAGCAGAAAGCCCCTCTAGTAATGGAGTTTATAAAAAAAACATGCAATAATAGATGATTCATAAAACTTTAGCAATCAAGTTCTCAACTAACATCTGCCCTGGCATGGGTAGTCAATGCAAATAACTCACCGCAGATGGTTGAGGGCTACAATCAATATCAATTTGTTTTTGTGAAAAATCCAAAAATTCCTTCAGCAATAAATGATCATCCCCTCACATGGGAAGGGATTACAATTAGCTCCACTTTTTACAAGCACCTGAATGTTTTTCATGCACAGAGAAGGGTTTTCACAAAGGCTGAGATTTCAGAAAATTTGGAACGCTTTCCATCATCATGCAAAATCATCAGAAATAGAATGCTTTTTCAAAAACAATTAATCCAGGGATCAGGGTACGTTAGAAAACAGAAGGCTAGTGAGAGCAGAAAAGTTTGGGTCAGCTTTGAGATAGTGTTGGAAGAACAGTCATTCGATACGATAGCAATCAAACTGATTGTTGAGAACATTCCTCAAAACTAATTGGCACTGATTACACACTTGCAGAGTCCAGCAAGTATTAGTGATGAGACATCCTGGAAACTGCGCAGATGTTTGTTCGACAATGACAAGGAGTAGATTCTGATGATTAAAGGCTGTCTCAAAACGGATACAGTGACACTGAAGAACAAATGAAGGATATTTGTTTCACTGGACAACTGCTAGCATGTGGCACATTACTTCCAGAAGGAGCCAGTGAATGGGGAATGTCACCATTTCAGAGAGGGCAGGGAAAGGCATTGGCAAGTACAAGGATTGGCTAAATGTAAAAGGTAACAGATAGAGGGCAAGAACTATAGATTGGTAAAATGGTGTAAAAATGTGGAAGGCCAGGAAAGACAGGGCAAGTTCTGAATGTGAAGTGGTCCAAGGGAATGTCAGACTGGCAAAAGGAACTCAGATCATAGGATGGGGAGATCTTGAAGTAGTCTGGAACAAGATAGGCAGGCAAGTAGAGCATACAGTTTCAGCAGATCGAAGGCTATGGAACAGGTCAGGAATACCAGACGAAATAGAAAACTTTATTAGCAAGGTTTAGTTGTTACTAACAATTTAGAAACTAAGTTGACAAAGAATGGTCAAACAAAGTGTTGGAAAGTGGGAAAGAACTTGGCATATATACACTGAAGCGCAGGACAGGCAGGGTTATCACCCAGGTAGATATGCACCAAAAAAGTGCTTCCTGACAGTATACAAGGCTAAAGCCAAACTAATGGTTGGAGTTTCTAAGAGAAACTGAGTGTCCAAATTATTATTGTCGATTCCCATACACCAAGAAAAGCAAGCCTAAACATT
Source organism: Stegostoma tigrinum (assembly GCF_030684315.1). NCBI lineage: Eukaryota > Metazoa > Chordata > Chondrichthyes > Orectolobiformes > Stegostomatidae > Stegostoma > Stegostoma tigrinum. The sequence goes on along the minus strand of NC_081356.1, from coordinate 28,583,607 downwards.
TTTTCAGTCTTTACAAAATATTCCTGTGAATGATATAAAAGCACCATTATCGCAAGGGGCAAATTTTTCCGAAGGGGGATCTTTTTGAAGCCACTTAAAGAAGTTGGAGACAAAAGTTGAAGTAACCGCACAGAGGCCAATATCCTATCGCCAAGTCACCCTTTAGTAACACGTGCACAGTACACTGGCTGTAGCCAGCTACCTCTGAATCACTCCCTGAACTGAGGAGATCCTAAATCCCCTGTTCATATCTGTCAGCCAGGGCTCCCCAGTTGGCCCAGATTAACAACCCCAATCAAGGAACTCACAGTCAATAAGATCCACTTGGTTCCAATCACTACAGAAGGGAAATGATTAAAATAAACAACTGTGTTCTATGGGGTGAATGATCCATTAAGAACGTGATACTTCACAGTTAGATTAGATTAGATATCTTACAGTGTGGAAACAGGCCCTTCGGCCCAACAAGTCCACACTGCCCCTTGGAGCATCCCACCCAAGCCCATCGCCCCCCATAACCCACACACCCCTGAACATTATGGGCAATTTAGCACGGCCAATCCACCTAGCCTGCACATCTTTGGACCGTGGGAGGAAACCAGAGCACCTGGAGGAAACCCACGCAGACACAGGGAGAATGTGCAAACTCTGCACAGACAGTCGCCCAAGGCTGGAATCGAACCCGGGTCCCTGGTGCTGTGAGGCTGCAGTGCTAACCACTGAGCCACCGTGCTTCCCCAGTTAGATCCATCCTGTTGGAATCGGACTGTGTACAGTTAAAAGTAATCTTTGGTTAGTGTCATGCACAGAAAGTAGCAGGCACTGTTATGCCACACTGATGATTTTTTAATAGTGAGGTTATGCAAAATTTGAACAATTTGTGGTATATACAATAAAAAGGAAATTAGGCTTGGGACTAAAACTTCAGGGGCCTTTAGCAGGATTAGTTAGCAAGCTGAACAAGTTAGGAGTGACCAGCAATCAAGAGTTTAACTTAGAACAAATCAAGTGCACCTTAATAATAGAGGCAGGTTCTTATAAAAACTGGATCCTTCAGCCATGGTAGAAACTTAATTAAAACGTTCGAATAGTCAGTTGAACGGATTGTGTAGTCAGACAAGATCAGATACCAGTTATGACATATTGGAACTGCTGAAACAAGTTTACTTGAGGGGTGTGCAGCAGACCAACACCACAGTGAAGCAGACTGGGTGACAAGGCCTGTAAGAGAAGGGCAGCAACAGCAGGAGATTAAAAGAAACAGCACCAGAGAGCCCCTTCAACTTATTTCAACTGTCATGCCTGCAGTATAACATCACAGGAAAATAGGTGATTATAAGTGAGATAACATGTGTTATCTCAGATTCTCCAGCATCGGCAGTTCCTACTAACCCAGGTGATTGTAAGTATTGATGTTGCATCTTTTCAACTGATCAAGTGGTTTAAATCAATAGGTATGATTACAAGATAATAAAATGTGAGGCTGGATGAACACAGCAGGCCAAGCAGCATCTCAGGAGCACAAAAGCTGACGTTTCGGGCCTAGACCCTTCATCAGAGAGAGGGATGGGGAGAGGGAACTGGGATAAATAGGGAGAGAGGGGGAGGCGGACCGAAGATGGAGAGTAAAGAAGATAGGTGGAGAGAGTATAGGTGGGGAGGTAGGGAGGGGATAGGTCAGTCCAGGTGTGATTACAGCTGCACAGTACAGTTAGAAAATTCACTTTTCAAATATTAAACATCAAAATTGGCAGCCAAATTTGTGCCTACATAAAGAATTTTGGTTCCGAGTTGCTAAGCAAGTGTCTGAGCTGTGGACACTGAGACACCAGGAAGGGGAAAGGTGGCCTGAACAGTGGCATCTCAGGAAACAGTCACTGCCCTTAGATTAATTACATCAGGGCTGTCTGTGGTCAGAGACAGGACGGTGTGACTGCAGTAAGGCAGATATTGAGATGTAGAGTTTAGCAGCCTTTGCCCAGCCAGTTCTTGCTTTTAGTTTGGATGAAGGCGCAGGCTGCAAGGAGGGTGAAAAATTTAACAACAGCACCAAAATAGAGCGCCAGGGAAAGGGAAATGAATCATTAAATGGGTGTGGCATAATTTGGGCAAAAGCTGCTGCCCTCTGCAGCAAAGACAGAGCATTCCAAAGACTTTTGTTGCCTTTGAGTATGAGACATCTGTTCTGGATGGAGAGAAACTTGGAATGGGAGGGGGAGGATCCAGGTGTCATGATCCACCGCAGTACCAATGGTGTAGGTAGCATTGCGAAACAGGTTCTGCTGATGGATTATGAGCAGCTCAGGGCTAAATTAAAAAGCAGAATCACAAAGGTAGGAACCTCTAGATTACGACCTAAGCCGTGTGTAAATTGGCTTAGAGTAAGTCAGATGAGAGAGGTAAATAAGTGGCTCAAAGATAGGTGTGGAGAAATAGGCTCCAATTGGTGGGGCACTGCTACCAATAATGGAGAAACAGAGAGCTGATCTTTTGACTGGGTTTCATTTAAACCACACTGGGGCTGGTGTGCTGATGAAACATATAACTAGGTTGTAGATAATTAATTACTGGGGTAGGAAGAAGTCAATTGAAGGGAAGACTAAAAAAAATCAAAAAGAAACCAGAGAGGAGAAGTGCAGAGATAGCAAAGAGGCAAATGATCGTTAAAGTGTGACAGGGAGGGGCAGAAAATAAAAGCAGCAAAGTACAGCAGATATTTGAACCAGAGATGAAGTAATCACTAAAAAAAAACAGGGCTTAAGGTTCCTTATCCATTTGTATGAAGTATTCATAAAACTAGAAGAGTTTGTAGCACAAATAGAAATAACTCAATGTAATTTGATAGCAATTATAGAGACATGGTTGCAGTGTGACCAGGATCCAAAAATCAATATTCAAGGGTATTCAATGTTCCAGAAAAATAAGCAAGAAGGACAGGGACATAGCTTCCTTTGTTAACAGTACTACCCTATCAGTGTAGTGATGAATTGGGTTTTGTTTTTAGGAACCAGCTGCAAATGACTAAAAAACTAATAAAAAGGGAAGAAAATTTATGTAAGTAGATTGGCAAGAAATAAAAATAAATCAAGTGTTTCATTGGGAAGCTCTTGCATCAGGGAGGCTGAGAAAAAGTAGGAAACCATAAGCCAGTTAGCCTAACATCTGTCATTGGGAAAATGTCAAAATTCATTACCTCGGAAGAAACAGCCCCCCCAAGGCATTTAGGAAGGTTTAACAAGACAAACAGAGCCAATATCATTTTGTGAAGAGGAAACCACATTGTCAAATTTGCTAGAGTTCTTTGAGGATATAATAGGCAGAGGGTGAACCAGTGGCGTATTATATTTGCATTTTCAAAAAGCATTTGATAAGGTATTGCATAAAAGATTAGTGCATATAATGAGAGCTCACAGTGTTGCGGGTAATATATTAGCATGGATTGAGGATTTGTTAATACACAGAAGATACAGAGGTGAGATTAATGGCTCTTTTTTAGGTCGGAAAGGTGCAACTAGTGAAGTGCCTCGAGGATCAGACATAGGGTGTCAATTATTTACCATCTTTTTAATTACCCACAGGAGGGGGCAGTGTGTGACATCTCCAGATTTGCTGACAATACAAAATTAGATGGGGGCGCATTTTGTGATAAGGACATAAAATCTGCAAGGGGATATCAACAGTTGAGCAAGTGGGCAAAAATGTGGCAACCAGAGGCTAATGTATGCAAGTGTAAAGTCATGCACTTTAGTGGGAAGAATCAAAAGGCAGATTACGTTTTAAATGGAGTGGGATTCCAAACAAGTGCATTCTTGTGCATGATACACAAAATATTAGCATGCAGGTGCAGCAAGTAATGACGACAACAAGTACAGTTTAGCCTTTATTGTTTGGGGCCTGTAATTTAAAAACAGGGAAGTTTTGTTCCAACTGTACTGTGGCTACACCTGGAGTGTTGTGTTAAGCTTTGGCTCCTGTATTTAAGAAAGGATATACCGGCAATGGAGACAGTTCAAAAGAGATTCACCAGGCTGGTTCCTGGGATGAAATGGCTGAGTTATCAAGAATGGCTGAGCAAGTTTGGCCTTTATTCATGAAAGTTTAGAAGAATGAGATGGGATCATATAAGATTTAAAAGGGGACCTGACATGGTAGATGTTGAGAAGATGTTTCCATTGTTCGGGAACCTCAAACTAGGGACATATAGAATTAGGGGGTTATGCATTTAAAACTGAGATGTGAAGGAATTTCTTCTTCCAGATGGTGGTGAATATCTGGAATTTGCTACCTCAGAGCCGTGGAGGCAAGATCAACTGGAAGTATTTAAAGAGGAGGTCAACCGATTTTTGAAATATTGAAGAGTTGAGAGCTAAAAAGAACTGGCATGAAAGAAGAGTTGAGCCCTGGGGTAGATCAGCCATGATCTTATACAATGCCAGGGCAGGCCTGAATGGTGAATGGCCTACCCCTGCTCTTATTTCTTATGTTTTTATGAAAGAAATTAAATCCAAGAAATGCCACACTCAAGTTTCCGGCTTTGGGTGATCCAGAATTTATAAAGCTAGACATTTTTATAGATGCTTCACATCCTGGTCTTCCAGATGGATATGCCAGGATGGAGGGGTTATTATATTCTTGGCTGTAAAGAACAATAAACATAGATATTTCTTCTGGGAAGTCGAGAAAATGGAAGGGTAGTTAAAAGTACCTTTATTTGCTGAAATACTGGTACTGGTAAAAGCAATTGGTGCAGAGGTGTCCTTATAGAAAAGTACAGCAGAGTACAGGCCCTTCGGCCCATGATGTTGTGCCGTGGAATAATCCTAATCCAAAAGTAAAATAACCTAATTTACATTCCCCAGAATTCACTGCTGTCCATGTGCATGTCCAGAAGTCGCTTAAATGTCACTAATGACTCCACTTCCACGACTACCACTGGCAAACTATTCCATGTGCTCACAACTCTCTGGGTGAAGAACCTCCCTCTGACATCTCCTGTATACCTTCCTCCTAACACCTTGAAACTATGACCCCTCGTGGCAGTCAATCCTGCCCTGGGGAAAAGTCTCTGGCTATTGACTCTATCCATGTCTCTCATTACCTTGTACACCTCGATCAGGTATAGGTTTTGAAGGTTTCCTTCAAAAAATTAGACAAGGAGCAATCTGAGAACAATTTGCCTCTGGAATGTTACATGGATAATCATTATTTCTGGAATAATGTTCATTTGCCAAAGAGTGATGCAGACAAAACTTTGTGAATTGACCTTACTTAACATGAAGGAATGTTGAAAAGATCTTTAAACTAAAATAGGGTAGTCACCAACTGTCAGACTATTTTACAAAGAGAAACGTTTGCCCTAAGAAACACAGTCAATTCTGATATAACGCGATAGTTCCATTCTCGTGCGACTTCACAATATAAGAAAATTGCGCAATAAGTGCGACTTTTAAAGTGATGGAGACAGAATTGCGTTATAGACATTAAAAGTGGGGAAAGTTTGTGTGCTACAAATAGCGTTCCATAATCCTTCAATCACGTTAAAACCAATTTGCATTGAAGAAACATGAGTTATATCAGAACTGACTCGTATTCTCAAAGACATACTTATTGTGTTATGATGAGAACATGGAAGACTGAAATGAGAACGTGCAAAATTTCATAAGGACATTGATTTTTTTCTTTAATTGCTTCATAATTATTTCAATATGTGAAAAATAAATTATTTAAAAGAACATGGAATGTGGGATCTGTTAGAGGTGGTCATATTATTATGTGCAACATAAGTGAAAAACACATTACTTTTGGAAAGAATACATTTAACATTTTGATTTTTATAAGAAGTGATTTTGTTTATATCTGGTTAAGTACATTGTTAAATTTGTTAATGTCTTTATTTCAGGTTAAGAAGAAAACAGGTGTTGGCTATCTGGTGTCTGAGCATTTGTACATGAGGAGCATGTATAACACCGAGGGTGGAATGAGAGGGGTAAAACTGCAGAAGTCAATAAACTCTCATCATAAAAGAATAGAAGTACATCTTGACTTAAATCCCTCTAACCTGCTTAGAATTGTTTATAGTTTCCACTTATGAGGACATCCAGAATTAGGGGACATTAAGCTAAGACAGTCACTAATAAATCCAATGGGAAATTCTGGAGAATCTACTTCAGCCAGAGAGAATGAAACTCATGAGTAAGTGGAAAGAACAGATGCATTGAAGGGGAAGCTAAAAAACAAGGAACATAAGAATATGTTGATAGAGAATGAAGAGGAGTGACAGTAGGCTCTTCAGAAGCATAAATACCATCATAGACAAGTTGGAATGACTGGTCTATTTCTGTACTGTATATTCTTTAATTGCTATGTTCTTCATAATTCATGTTGTCACATTCTCATTCGAGGGTTCCTTAGTTTTATTTCTTTTGCAATGGCTGCACATCACAAAATCATCACGCAACACACAGAATAGAACACTCGCATCTTAATTCATGAATGGAAACATCATTCTTTCCTCTGGCACGACATGCAATTTACTCTCTTGCTGCTGACTAACACACAAACACAGATGGAGTTGTTTAACCACGAACCCACTTTGGAAATTCCTAGAAAATAAGTCATTGATTTAAACACAAACAGCAATCTCCCTGCTGTTCAATAATAGTTGTTAAACAAAAATAATTTCTCCATAAAGTAATGACAAGTACACAAACATTTCTTAACCAATTCACCAACCTTTACCATTCTGAATAACAATGCTGCGCTCTACTGCACTGTGGCTAATACCACGCCCTGTTAATCTGGTTTGAAAGTCTAAACTGACGCATTACAGTTGCTTGTTGCTGTAATGTTGCTTGCCTCATTCACAAAGCTAGATTCCATTTTATTCTAGGTGAATACATGCTACAGCTCCAGCATGGCCACTGTCAGAAATCATATTAAAAACACCCTTGAATATCACACTGACACAGTCGAGGGGAGAGAGAGAAACCAAAGCTCTCTGGGATAATTTTCGGAACAAAGTCATATGTCATGAGTGGCATTACAATTCAATAAAACCCAATAATCATGCACCAATGCTTACCCAACTGGCACCAGAAATACTCATTCAATCTCAAGCAAAACAAATTAAATGATGATTCACTGAAGGTTTGGAGGGGGAGGTGTTTTGACTGGACTGATTAAGAACAAACTCACTGGTTTGAGTTTTACGTAGAACACAGAACAGTACAGCACAGGAACAGGCCCTTCGGCCCACCACGTCTGGGGCGACCATTATGCCATTCTAAACTAATCCCATCTGTCAAATACTTCTGAGTTTCTTCCTTACTGACATTGCATTGTCTTTTAAATAGACATCTAATTTTTTTCTGTCGGTGAGTTTCCACCCTTGTTTGTGGCAATAAGACATTTGGTTGAGAGATCAGTGCCTACCTGGATGCACCCTACTCCCCCCATTCATAATCAGAATAAAAGTTGACCCTTCTAATGTTTTAATAAATTTTACTTTAGTCCATTTTCTATAGCTCTTTAATATTTATTAATCTTTATTAATATCAAAATATAACAGAATACAGTGGCTTATTGAATATTGGACTCTACTGACCACTGAATTATAGAATCAGGCAGCACAGAAGGAGGACATTCAGCCCAAAGTGTCCATGCGAGCTCAGTGAAAGAGTCAGCCAATTAGTTGCACCCCACTACTCCTTCCCACAGTCTTGCATGTTTTTCTCTTCCAGTATTAATCCAAGTATTTTTGGAATATTACTAATAATCTGTTTCCAATGCCCTTTTCTGCATTCCAGATTATACCAATTTGCAGCAAAGGAAAATTTCTCCTCATCTCCCATTGGTACTTTTGCCAATTGCCTTAAATCTGTGTCCTCCCGTTACTGATCCTTCTGCCATTCAACACAGTTTCTATTACTTAAACTATTAGAACTCATTGTAATTTCCAACACCTCATCTCCCTTTATCCTTTCCTGCTAAAAGAGAAACAACACAACATCCTCCACATAATTGCAGTCCTTCATCACGAATTCAACGGTTTACCTAAAGCCATATGACAATCATCCTTTGGCATTTTCTCTTGGTTTTGGGAGTCATCATGTGTTTTGCTAGGAGAAAATACTTCTTGAGAAGTATTTATGCCATTGTTTAGTTACAGATGTCAACGGTATTACTTTCCTGCAGATCTGTGATGGTCTGTGCGCCTAACTGATGTTTGTTCTTTAACATACAATACTTTATTCATATGTGGTCAGAATGTTTTTCTGGATGGTCCCCCACTGCGGCAGTTCTGTGCTCCTGCCAGCTGTCAATGATATAATGCATGACAGACTTCTGCATCCTGAAAGTTGTTGTACACTTCATCCACCACAAGTTTATTGAGAGCTGAGGTAATTTATTTTTATTTCATGCTAAAACAAAGTTGATCTAGGGTACATTTTCCCTTGACATTCCAATTCACATTGGAATTAATCTAGGACAACTTTCCTTTCCTTATAGTGGCTGAATAACATGGCACCTCAAAGTGACTTAGAAATCATAAATATAATAACAGAGGGAGACGGAAAGCTGGAAGTTATCCAAGCATTTGTCATTGATAATGCATTCTAGCATTTTTCCAAAGAAGTCATTGCAGCACATTCAGAAAATCCTAAGCAGGCAAAGTTAACACAATTTTGTGAAAAGGAAATTGAGTCTGACAAACATGTTAAAGTTCTCTTGAGGATACAGACTATACGGAGGATAAAGGGGAATTGGTAGAAATGGTCTAAGCAGATTCCATAACACAGTTTAAAAAAGTCACTGCACAAGATGAGAAAATATGGTGTGTGGGTGATAGATTAGCATTAATAGAGGACTGGCTAACTAACAGGAAATACCAGTGAACTAGTTATTTTCCATTTGGCAAACTGTAGCCAGTGAGATGCATAGGGATCAGTGAACTAAACTATTTACAATCTATATCAGTGATTTAGATGACCGAATCAACTGAATTGTCATCAAATTTGATGATGATGCACAGATAGATACAAAAGTAAGACGTGAGGAGCACACAAAGACTCTTCAGCAATATTAGATGAGGTGAGTGGGCAAAAATTTGGATCGTTACTGTTTGTATTTTTGTCGCGCAGACAGCCATGGAAGCTGAGTCTTTATAAAGAACAAAAAAAAATACAGCACAAGAACAGGCTCTTCAGCTCTCCAAGCTCACGTCACCGCAGTTTGTTCTTCCATATTGAAATTATCTTCACTTACAGGATCCGTATCCCTCTATTCCCTTGCCACTCATAGATTTGTCCAGGTGATTCTTGAATGCTGCCATTGTGTTGCTTCCACCAAGTCCTCTGGCAACGCATGCCAGGCACTCACCACCCTTTGTGTGAAAAACCTGCCTCACACATCTGTCTTTTAAACTCCCCTCCACCTTGTACCTTGAACCTGTTTCCCATAGTGCTTTGCCTCGCCACCTGGGGGGAAAAGCCTCATACTTTCCACTCTACCCATGCCATTCACAATCTTATAAACTTCTATCAGGTCACGCCTCATCTTCCTGTGTTCCAGTGAAAACAAACCCAGTCTATCCAACCTTTCTCCATAGCTAAAATCCCACATACCAGGCAACATTCTGGTAAACCTTTTCTGTACTCTCTCCAAAGCATCCACATGCTTCTGGTAGTGAGGTGGCCAGAACTGTACACAATATTCCCAGTATGGCCTAACTAAAGTTCTATAAAGCTGCAGCATAATTTGCCTATAATTATACTCAAAAATACCTGTTGCAATGCAGGCAAGCATGCTATAGGCCTTTTTTAACCACCTTATCTACCTGCGCTGCTACCTTCAGTGATCTTGGACCCTGCACACCCAGCCCCCTCTGCATATCAATACTCATAAGGATTCCTCCATTCATTGTATAATTTCCACCTGTACTCAACCTTCCAAAATGTATCACCTCACATTGGTCCAGATTAAACTCCAGCCACTGTTTTTCTGCAAATGCCTCCAACTTTATCAGGCTGTATCCTCTCATAATCCTCCTCATTATCAGCAACTCCACCAATCTTTATATCATCCAATTAGACCAGCCACATTTCCCTCCAAATCATTAATGCAGATCACGAACAGCAGAGGTCCCAGCACTGATCCATGTGGAATACCATTAGTCAAAGCCCTCTATTCCTAAAAACATCTTTACACTGCTATCCTCTATCTCCTATGACTAAGCCAGTTCTGTATCCATCTTGCCGGGTCACCCTTGATACCCTGTGACTTAAACTTTTGCACCAGTCTGCCATGAGGGACCTTGTCAAAGGCTTTACTGAAGTCCATACAGACAACACCAACTGCTTTTACCTCACCCAACCCCCATATAAAAATATATTCAATGCTGAGTTAGACAAAAATGAATGGACATGACAGCCCAGGATTATGCAGAATGACTGTAAAGTGAAGTTAACATACATTAGAACAGCTGTTATCGCTGCATTAGTCAATTCCGCAGAACGGGTTCAAGTTTCAATTGACTTACTCCTGCACATATTTCTTACAATCATATTACTCATGTTGTAGTACAAAGACAGAGATCATTTTATTTGTTCAAATAATGTTGTTACTTACACGCCCACGGAAAATAAGGGTACCAGGAGAAGATTAACTAATCGATACAGTCAAGTCTACATTGATGTTGGCTGGGGCATCATGAAGAGACTCTCATTCCTATCATCAATACCACACACCCTGATCTCATACAGATTCATGCAACCTTCAGGAGGAAGCAAGGAAAAATGTTGGAGAAACACTGGTCAATAAGGAGAAAAAGATAATCTGGAAGATTGCACTCTGACCAATTCAGGCTTCGAGACGATAAAAGAAGCAGATCAGTGAGATTTCTGTAATAGAACAGCATGTACTACTAATTGAACAGTTCCTTCAAAGAACCAGCATGATGAGTTGAACGGCCTGTTCCTGCTCTGTATGATAAATTTCATGAAAATATTTTAGCAGCCTTTCAGAAGTGAAAACAGATTTTGTTTTAGTCCATCAGAAATATTTAAGTGATAGAAAACATACCTTGCTCATTGTCCAATGTATGATCAGTTGGTAGGTTTGTGGGTGAATCTCGAACTGAACCTCCACCAACAAGCCAGTTGAGATTTGGGTTCCACCTGTTGTTATAGCCGCAAAGGTGATTCTCTTCAAAGGTACACACTGTAATTGTGATAACACTTCATGAAATCAAATATCAGTGCTGCATGCAGAGTAAAATCAAGTTTAGAATCAAGCCTAAACTCTGATATAGAAAGTGGATCCATTTGCCTCTTGCAACTGAAACACAGGATAGGTGTAAAACATCCCAAAATTCTGCAATCCATGCCTTGTGGGCACCTGAAGTATATCCAAGTTGGGTCAGCAACAGGCATTGCCAACCCTCCAGGATTACACTGCAGTCTCCTGCACACTGCTGCAAGGAACTAAGATCAGAAAAAAAATTATAAGAGCACTAAAAGTAATTTGTTTTTACATTTCTTCAAACACTTTAGTGATTGGCGGAAGCTGGCAATTTAACTAGGCAAGGTGGTTGGAGAGGAAGGGCTATTTGGGGAAACCTTCAAGAATATGGTCGCCCCATTACAGGAAAGATGTGGAAGCATTGGAAAAGGTGCAGAGGAGATTTACCAGGATGTTGCCTGGTCTGGAGCGCAGGCCCTATGAAGAAAGGCTGAGAGACTTGGTTGGGTCTGTTCTCATTGGAGAGAAGGAGGCTAAGAGGGGATTTAATAGAGACACACAAGATGATCAGAGGATTAGATAGGGTGGGCAGTGAGAGTCTTTTTCCGAGGATGATGACTTCAGCTTGTACAAGGGGGTATAGCTACAAATTGAGGGGTGGTAGATTTAAGGCACATGTCAAAGGCGGGTTCTTTACTCAGAGAGTGGTAAGGGCGTGGAACACTCTGCCTGCCAATGTAGTTAACTCAGCCACATTAGGGGCATTTAAACAGTCCCTGGATAAGCATATGGATAATGATGGGATAGTGTAGGGAGAAGGGCTTAGATTAGTTCACAGGTCGGCACAACATCGAGGGCCGAAGGGCCTGTTCTGCGCTGTATTGTTCTATGTTCTATGTTCTAATACAGCCATACATAGTTTATTATTTTGGCAATGGAGACTACAGAAATTAAATTACTTTTGTAAATTTCTAAAAAAAAGTCATTTCAAATATTCAAGATTAGCTCGATATTGTTTAGGACATTGAGGGAGTTGAGACAGAATATCAGCCAGCATCTTATTGAAAGACAGAGCAGGCTCAATAAGCCAAATGAGCTTCTCCTATTTCATATGTTATCGAACTTATTAAAATTAAAATTAAAATTGCCACTGAAGCATTGGCAATTTTGCTCAACTGCTGAGACACACAATTGTTCCCTACTTGAACCATTGTATTCAACATTGGCTTCAGTTACTTAACAAATAAAAGATCAGTCTCAGCAACCTGGTACTCATTTTACTGTAGTAATTAAATAAACTTACCAATACAGTAACCAGGAGAGATTTTGATTTCAAAAACTGCAATACTAGCCTTTGGGTCTGGACTGACTACAGCTTCTAGAAGAATCTGTGCAGAAGCAGTAAGGTGCATTATTGTAAAACATTTGTAAATAATGGTTTACGTTTCCTGTGGAACATTTTATGAATTGTAACAAACAGAGTATTTCTTCAGTTTTGCCAAGTGATTCTTAGCTGATGTCACAATATACTGAAGTTGGCGTAATTATTACAGGATTATTTCCCCCATCTCTAAATAACATCCCAGCCAAATTTTACATGTGTTCGTTAAGATGGCTACCATTCCACACAGGAGGGGTTTGGATACTCAGTTGGTGGGACATATGGTTTGTGATGCACTGTGAAGCCAACAGCACGGGTTCCATACTTGTTCCACATAGGTCCCACCTTCTCAGCTTTGTCTGAGGTGTGGTGACCCACAGGTTAAACTCACCACAAGTCATCTACCTCTAACGAGACTAAGACTATGGTATCTTTACTAAACTCCAGTGAATTATCATGAACCACACGTCAACATGCCAACTTCCCACCACAGATTATTTGGGTGAATGTCAAAGTCAATGACAGTGCCTGCCCACCATTCACGAAAAAAAAACTCATTACCGTCAACAAGCTTGTTATCAAGTCAATTGACCTGAAAATAATGATGCCCATGCCATAATGCAGCTAGCAGGGGAAAGCAGGTGAGAATGGGCAACTCTGGTGAAAAAGTGGAAAGGAAAGGGGGAGTGCCTTCTTTGCTTGTGACCAATTCACATTTTGGACATACCCATCCCAAGATGGTAACCCCAAGCCCTAATGCCTCCCTCTCCATCACCCTCCAGCCTCCAAAGCTTGATGGTCCTTCCCAAACCCTTCCCACTGAGGGTGTCTATCCCCATTCCCTCCTCCGCCCGCGCCCCACCCCCCACCCCCACCCATGGTACCATGCTGTTTTCATTATGGGACTGCTCACAATCTGGGAGCTCTCCTGGGAGAATTGAAGAAAACTTTCATTTATGTCAAGCTTTTCACAACCATGCATTTTTTTCAGTTTGGAAAACATTGCCAATTTTGGTTGATCAGACTGAAAACATGATCAATGAAGGCCAGAAATCCCATGCTGAGCTTAAAAGGCTGTCACCAGCACATTATCACTGTGGGCAGTCTGTTTGTTAAAGTCGCTCAGTTTGTGACTAGGCTTTCTCTTAGAGACAGGCAAACAACATGTCCCTCATAAAATCTAGCCCTTCATTGTATTGTTCCTTGAGTATTTTGTGGAGAATTCAATACAGTCCACACACCCACACAAAAGATAGCAGCATAAATCTTTCATTCTTTACATATGTCAGTTCTGGCTTATTGGGTAGTACTCTTTCCTCTAACTCAGATGATTGTGGGCCAAATCCCATTCTATGATCTTAAGGGTAAGATCCCAGTTAGTACTCTCCTCTAGTACTGAGGAACTATTAGATGGCTAGTTGTGGTTCCTTTCCAAAGGGACTTTGTCTGCTTTCTCACATGGATGTAAAGATACTCTGACATTATTTCAAAGAGGAGCAGAGGCCTTCCAATAATGTCCCAGGCAATACTTATCCTTCAACCATCATTACTCAAAGTAAGTTGTTTGATCATCATTGCTTTGCCGTTTGTGGGAGCCTGCAGTGTGAACATTGACTGTTTTCTACACTTCAAAAATGTTTTGTTGTGGAATACACTATATAATGAACATTTTCTTTCTTTCTCCCAGGACAGCTCCAGATGGAGGGTCAGGGGAGGCGATGGCAAAGGCACAAAATGAACTCTGGGTGGGGGATTTCAATGTCCACTACCAAGAGTGACTCAGCAGCAGTACTACTGATCAAGCTGGTCATGTTCTACAGGCCATAGCTGCTAGACTGAGTTTGCAGCAGGTGGTGAGGGAACCAATAACAGGGAAAAACATATTTGATCTCATCCTTAGAACTCTGCCAGCTGCAGATGCACATGTCCATGACAGCATCAGTAACAGCAACCAGCACACAGTCCTTGTGGACAGTCAGTCTCATCTTCACACTGCAAATAACCTCGGTTGTGTGGCACTATCGCCGTGCTAAATGGGACAGACTTCAAACAGATCTAGTAACTCAAGACTAGGCATCCATTAAGTGTTGTGGGCCATCAACAGCTGCAGAATTGTACTCCAGCACAATCTGTAAGCTCGTGGCCCGGCATATCCCCCACTCTACCAGTACCATCAAGCCAGGGAATCAACTCTGGTTCAATGGAGAGTGCAGCAAGATGTGCCAGGAGCAGCACCGGGCATACCTAAAAATATCAACCTGGTGAAGCTACCAAACTGGACCGCTTGCATGCCAAACAGCACAAACAGCAAACAGCAGCCAAATTTAAGCTATCCTAAAACCAACAGATCAGATCTAAGCTCTGCAGTCCTGCCACATCCAATTGCGACTGGTGGTGGACAAATAAACAACTCACTGGAGGGAGAGGCTCCACAAATATCTCGTCCTCAATGATGGAAGAACCCAACACATCAGTGCAAAAGATAAGGCTGAAGTGGATGATCCATTTCAAACTCCTCCAGTGGTCCCCCACATTACAGATACCAGTCTTCAGCCAATTCAATTCACTCCACGTGATATCAAGAAATGGTTGGTTACACAGGATACTACAAATGCTATGGCCCTGACGTGATTCTAGCTATAGTAGTGAAGCATTGTGCTCCCCTGGCCAAGCTATTCCAGCATAGTTACAACACTGGCATCTAATTGACAATGTGGAAAATTGAATCTCTCTCAATCATCAGTAAAGTGATGGAAGGTGTCATCAAGTGCTAACAAGCAACACCTGCTCAGTGACACCCAGTTTGGATTCTGCAGGGCCACTCAGCTCCTGACCTCATTACAGCCTTGGTTCAAACATGGACAAAAGAGCTGAATTCCAGATATGAAGTGAGAGTGACAGACCTTGACATCAAGGCTGCATTCAGCTGAGCGTGGCATCAAGGAGCCCTGGCAAAACTGGAATCAATGGGTATCTGAGGAACACTCTCCACTCGTTAGAGTCGTACCTGACGGGTAGGAAGATGGTTGTGGTTGTTGGAGGTCAGTCACCTCAGGTCCAGAACATTTCTGCAGGAGTTTCTCAGGGTAGTGTCCTAGGCCCAACCATCTTCAGCTGCTTCATCAATGACCTTCCCTCCATCATAAGGTCAAAGTGGGAGTATTCGCCGATGATTGCACAATGTTCAGCACCATTCACAACTCCTCA
The DNA here is from genome assembly GCF_030684315.1 of Stegostoma tigrinum. Classification (NCBI taxonomy): domain Eukaryota; kingdom Metazoa; phylum Chordata; class Chondrichthyes; order Orectolobiformes; family Stegostomatidae; genus Stegostoma; species Stegostoma tigrinum. Next base: position 28,567,781 of record NC_081356.1, on the reverse strand, counting down.
GATACTGAAGCAGCCCGTGTTCAAATGGAACAAGTTCTGGACAATACCTAAGTTTGGGCTGACAAGTGGCAAGTAACATTTGCGCCATAAAAATCCAAATAATGATCCTCTCCTATAAGAGATAATCTAGTCACCGCCCTTTGACACTCAATGGTCTTACCATCACTGAATCTCCTACTATCAACGTCTCTGGGGTTACCACTGACCAGAACCTGAAAGTGTCATCACATAACACAGTGGCTAGAAAAGCAGGTCAGAGTTTAGGAATACTGCAGCACATAACTCACCTGCTGACTCTCCAAAGCCTGTCCACCATTGACACAGCACAAGTCAGGAATGTGATGGAATACTCCCCACCTGGCTGAATGGTGCAGCTCCAACAACATTCAGGAAGCCCGACATCATCTGCCCACTTGATTGCTACCACATTTATAAGCATCCACTCCCTTCATCACCAATGGCAGCATGTGTACTATCTACACGATGTACTGCACATATTCATCAAAGGTCCCCAGACAGCACCACCCAAACCCATGACCACTTCCACCTAGAAGGACAGATACATAGCAACACCAACAAGTGCAAGTTCCCCTCCAAGCCATTTACCATACTAACTTGGAAAGATACCAGTGTTCCCTCACTGTCACTGGGTCAAAATCCTGGAATTCCCTCCCACAGGACACTGTGGGTTAACCCACAGCAGGTGGGTTGCAGCAGTTCAAGAAGGCAGCTCCCCACCACCTCCTCAGGGGCAAATTGGGACAGACAATAAAAATTCTGGCCAGCTGGCAATGTCCATGTTTCACAAGTAATTCTTAAAATTCCCTTCTAGCCTTACAGCTGCTGTTTTAAGATCATGGAGACAGCAAAGAGCTAAAACAATGACGAGCAACTTTGGATTTGTAAAGATCAAACTTCCTTTCATTTTTCATTTTTGCGCAAAGCTACTTTGTTCCATTGTACAATCCCTTTTAGATTAATACACAGGTATGTATCCTAAGTGGCACACTGGTGGAGAATTTGGAGAAGTTAATTAAGGAAAGCCGCATTGATTTCATAAGGAAAAGAATCATGTTTAACTAACCTGGAGTGTTTTGAGGAGTTAACACAGAGAGACGACAAAAGCGTTGATGTGGTGCATGTGGACTTCCAAAAGCTACTTGATACAATACCACATAACAGACCTGTCAGCAAAGTTGTAGCCCACTGAATAAAAGGGACATGAGTGTCAGGAACCAGAGCATTGGTTAATGAATGCTCTGCAGACTGGAGGAACCTTTACAGTGGAGTTTCCAGGCATCACTGTTGGGAGCCTTTGTTTTCCTGATATATATTAATGAGCTCAATTATGGTGTACAGGGCAAAATTTCAAAATTTGCAAATGTTATAAAACATGGAAGTATTGTGAAAGCTCAAGAGAATTTCAAAAGGACATAGTTAATGCAACTGGTGGATAAGGGGCAGATGAAGTTCAATGCTGACAAACATGAAGTGATTCACTTTGATAGGAAGAATGTGGAAAGAGACCACAAAGGGCAAAACTCTAAACATGGCAGGACAGGTTGAGAATGTGATTAATGCATTCAGTATTCTCGGCTTTATTAATAGGGGCTTAAGGAGCAACTGGAAGGAGCTTATGTGTTTCACACAGACAAGACATTAGTTCAGCCTCAGCTGTTGGATTGTATCCAATTCTGGGCACCACATTTTGTAAAGGTGTGAACGCACCAGAGAGGGTGCAGAAAAGATTCAGGAGGATGGTTCCAAGCATGAGGAACTTCTGTTAGGAAGACAGATTGAAGAAATTGGGACTAGAGAAGAGAAGGCTGGAATGAGTGTTTCCTGGAGAGGTATTTAAAATCATGAGGCACCTGGATTGAACAAATAGAGAAAAACAGTTTTTCCCTGTTCACATCAATGTGCAAACTAGAAGGCACAGATTTAAACTAACTGGCAAAAGTAGCAAAGGCAACACAAGGAGAAACTTCTTACATGTAGCAGGCAGTCAGCATCTGGAATGCACAGCCTGACAACATGTGGACGCAGGTTCAACTGACAATTTTGCAATGGAATTGGATTGTTACCTGAAAAGGAACAAGGCGCAGGCTTATGGGGAGAAGGCAGGAGAATAACACTGCAGGTGAGTTGCTCATTCAGAGAGCTGGTACAATAGGCTGACGGGCTCCTTCTGTAATGCAACGATTCTATGATTCAGTTTGCCTTTGAGTAAAACAAAAGACGACTGGGAGATTCAATACGATTTTGCGAGAAGTGAACAAGGAGAAACTGTTTCCACTGGCAGCAGGGTCAGTAACTAGGGGACACAGATTCAGGGTAATTGGCAAAAGAACCAGTGGAGGCATGAGGAAACATTTATTTTACACAGCAAGTTATGATGGTCTGGAATGCACTGCCTGAAAGGTTAGTAGAAACAGATTCAAAACTAACCCTCAAAAGAAAATTGGATTTATATTTGAAAGGAATAAAAAAAAAGTGCAAGAGGGGAGGCACGGGTAATGGGTTTAACTGGGTAGCTCTATCAAAGAACCAGTATAGGCAAGATGAGACAAATAGCCTCAGTGTCGCTGCATTATTTCGTATTGTGAACAGATATTGCAGTCCTCTGTGACAGCGTGCAGCTGAACAATGGACCTCTGGGATTACTCCCCATCAGCTAGTTCTTCACAAACAGTGGTTGACAACCAGGAATATGAATGGATTCACAATATTTAGAAAGCACTAATCCAGATGTTTCCATCCTGCCCTCAGGACTTTAATTGGCCACCAAATGTCCAGCAGCTATCTGATCTGAGTATCCGATTACACTAAGGAGTCCTGGCACCAAAGCATTCTGGGATAGTGGACCACAGCAATGTGAGACAGGAGACCATGACTGGTCTCTTCAGACCTTGTCACCATAACATGAAACAGCTCCTAAATAAAAACCAAGAGAACTGCGGATGCTGTAAATCGGGAATAAAAACAAAGTTGCTGGAAAAGCTCAGCAGGTCTGGCAGCATCTGTGAAGGAGAAAAGAGAATTAATGTTTTGAGATCGGTGACCCTTCCTCAGAACCTCTGAGGAAGGGCCACCGGTCCCAAAACATTAACTCTCTTTTCTCCTTCATGGAACAATTCCTATTCAGGAACAAGCCAAGTTACATTGTAAGGGAACTGTGGGGAAATGCCAGGACAGCTGTGCTTGGTGATGAAGGTGTGACATGTCGAAGGGTGCAAGTTATCTAGGCGCAAAGAAAAAGCTACATGATTAAACTTTGTTGGTGTATCCTTGCAGGCTTCTTGCTATGTCAGACGGTCATCTTACTAGACTGGTAACCTACAGACCTGATGACCTCAAGATATAAGTCCCTATTCCATTACACCTGGTGGAGATCTTAACCTAGTTAATTCAGTAAATCTGAAATGAAAAAACTACCAGTAATGGTGACAATAAATTAGCTTGCTTATAAAACAATATGGTTCACCGAAGTTCCTCAGGAAAGCAAATCTGTCATCTTTACCCAGTCTGGCCTACTGGGATGCTTGAGGCACTTTAACGTTGTCTAACAAGCTCACCAACACTACCTCAAGGAATTCGCAATAAATATTGGCCCTACCAGTGTTGCACGCATCCATTGAATGAAGAAAGAGGGTGCCTGGTACTTCCTTCAAACAATCATTCATTGTGTGCGAGCCAGTCCAGCCAGCTGCTTAAGTGTGGCGAGGAAGTTCAATTCTCTCCTCAACTGACATGCTTTTAACCCATCAGACATCCTTTCTCATCAGACCTTGAGATATTAAAGCCCTGAACACAGGTCACCACCTATGCAAGGCAATTTAGCACAGTTAAAGGTCAAACTCAGAGTCGGTGAACAGCCCTGCCCCACTCCTAGTCTATTGGAACAGATTTTTAAATTGTGAACGCGAAATCATTTCAAACTCCTGCTGAGTTAGAAAACCACTGGTTTTATTTTTGGAGGCAGCAGATGTTGAATAATTACAGTATGTTGGTGGCGGAAAAAAGGAGGAGGAAGAGCACAGTATATTAGTTTGAGTAGTTTTCCCTCTCTGTGCCACAGAGAGACTTTTCAAAGTAAAGTTAACTGTTGTTTTGAATCAGGGTAAAGATAATAGTTGATCTTTCAGTCACAGTTTGTCTACAATGTTGGCATAAATATCTGAGGGAATCTAATGTGTGCATTCCTAATAACAATAATCAGCATCTCTCAATCACGCAACTCAGAATATCTGCAGCAACATTATGGAACTCCTTATTCATCCCAGCAGAATCGCTTACATCAGTGATGTCTAAAATGGAGACGTGATAGAGATTTTGCAAGTTAAGAAGTGTTTTGAAAGAGTAAGTGCGAATAAGCTATTTCCAGTTGTGGGAGGGAGGGTAAACAGAGGACACAGATTTACCAGAACTGACCAAAGAACCAAAAGAGGAATTCAGGCTAATTTGTTTTACACACTAATTTGCTGTGATCTGGGAAGCACCACTTGAAAGGAGAGGTGGGGGAGTTGAGGAAGATTCAACAGTAATTTACAAAAGAGAATAAAAACTGAAGTGTAAAAGCAGGTGGGAGTGGAACAGTTGGAGAGTTCTTTCAAAGAGCCAGCACTGGCACAGTGGGCTGAATAGGCTCCTTCTAAGCTCCAGGATACTATGCTTGCAAGAGGTCAGGAAACTGAAACAAGAAAACTCAAAAAGCCCTCAAAAAATGCTCAGTTACAGCTACGAACTCTTTAGCAGAATATCTGGATAGGGTAGATGGCATCTAGTTCTCGAAGTCATGGGTTTGATTGGAGATTAATTACTGTAACCCCAGAAGCTAAGACTAATGATCCATAAATGGCAGTTTATATCCCACTGATTTCAACTAATTGGAACAAGCTGAAGAGTAACAAAGAGCATAAAACTACTGTAATGTCATAAACAACAAGTGTATGTGAGTAATGCCATAAAAACCATCTGATTTACGAATGTCCTTTAGAGCAGAAAATCTGACATCCTTACCTGGTCCATTCTATATGTGACTCCAGACCCACAGCAATTTGGGTGACTCTGAACTTTCTCTGAAACAGCGTGGCATCAACTGAGTTATATTCAAGGTCACAGCTCAACACTTTCTCAGTGTCAAAATGGGAATGGTCATTAAATGCAGGCTTTGACATTGATGCCTGCATCCAGTCAATAAGAGAAATGTATTTCCTGACTCCAAACTTTCTCATCCTTGAAAAAAAAGCACCAGCAACAAAAAGAAGGCCTACAGATGTTGGAAATTATCGAAAGCTGCAAACACACTATTTGCACTTTCTTAACTAATTTCCTGAGCTGCTCATGTGGTTCCTGCCACGGGTTTGGCATCGGGTTCTGAAATGACTAACCTTGGATCTTCTATCAGTTTCGTGATGTTACCAGATTGTGGTAAAGTTCATTTAAGGCATTAAGAGTTTCTTTTTTAACTTAAAGGAAAGTAAGGAGTTGAGAAACATTCATAAAATATTAAAAACACATTTCTCACATTGAGATGTCACCAAAACTCTGCAGATTCTAACTGCAAGATCTACATGCCACATAAATTGTCTTCATGTTGCTGCTGAATTAGGCAGGGCCCTGTCAGAAATATTCTTAACTACCATGAGATGGAAAATCCATGTTGATGCCATGTTTCACAGTGCTCAACTTTTACATCCTGCAGTTGTTTTATTTACCCTTTCCCTTCTTGCACAACCTGACTCTCAGTCATAATAGCAAAGAAGGAGACTACTCAGCCAATTCAGTTAATGCTGGCCTTTTAATAGAATGACCCAGTCAGTCCCATTCTCTGTAGCCCTGCAAATTTATTTTCCTCTTGTGACCATTCAATTTCATCTTAAAATAATTCACTGTCTCTGCTTGCACCACTTTGTTCCAGATCATTACAATTTCCTTCCGAAAAACAGTTCTTCCTCATATTCCCCTGGGTCCAGACAATTAAATTATTGGCTACAACTCAAAAATGAATTAGCAAAATGAAACAGGGAGTATACCACATAGGAAATGTTGTACTCACTGCCTGATTGTGGGGGCATCAAGGGATGGGATGCCTGAGGCAAGCCACCTTGCTTCCAACCATGAGGTCAACATGAAGATCCCATCTTCTCAAACTCGTCTCTTGCCTGAGGTATGGTGGCAACTCACTATCAGTTATCTCTCTCTCTCTCTGATGAGAGAGCAGCCCTGTGGTCCTCTGGGGCTTGGGAACTACTACTACCCATCAGAGGATATAATTTCCTTGGACATGGTGCAAAAATAGTTTACTGTTTTGATTCCTGAGATTAGGGGGGTGTCGTGGGAGGGGGAGAGAATAGAAAGGCTTTAATTCCCCGGGGCTCGGGAGAATCAGAAGCGATCTCATGGAACGGCTTCATAGGATAGATGTTGACAGGCTATTACCATGGCTGAGAAGCCTAGAACACAAGGGTCACAGACTCCGGTTAAAGGGTCAGCATTTTAGGACTGAAGGAACAGAAATTTCTTCAGAGAGTTTTATAATCTTCGGAATCCTCCAACGCAGTTGGAATTCCTGTTCAGTTGTTCAAGCATCGTCAGAATAATAATTGACAAATTAAAAAACTGACAAACAAATTACAAAATACTTAAGGGATATGGATATGGAATATAGAGATGATGGAAAAGGCCAGCAATGATTTTATTGACCAGAACAAGCATGTTCAGTCGGCGATATGGCTTAGCACTGAAGCTTTCCTGAGGGAGAAAGCTGTACATCTATGTTTGGCAATGGCATAGTCATCATGCTGCAGTAAGTAACAGAGACTGGTGCATAAGATTACAAAGTGACATTGGTAGGTTAAGTGAAGGGGGAAACCTGGCAGATGAGTTTCAGTTTAGGCCAGTGTGAGGTCATTTATTGCAGAACAAAGAAATATTCATCTGAGTGTTAATGATATAGTTAAAAAGCTATAAAGAGTGTAGGTCCAAAGAGGTCCGTGTACACAGATCCCTAAAATATCAGACCTAAAAATAATCATTGTCTTAAATGGAATGTTAGGCCTTATATCCAGAGCCTAAAATATAAAAGGGAGGGAATTTTTGTTGAAGTGAAACAAAACTTTGGTTACAGCACACTCCATGAAAAGTGCTTCTCTCTGCACCTTAGAAAAGGGTACATTGGTCAAAAGAGTGCAGTGCAGATTCACCAAAATGTTACCAATGTTCTAAGGGTTAAATTAAGAGGAAGTATTATGTAAACTAGGCTTCTTCCCTGAATGCAAAAGTTTAATGGGTGATTTGATTGTGGATTTTAGAACCTTGAAAGGAACTGACAGAGAAACTGCTTCTGCTGATGATGAGGAGTTTTGGGAAAAAGGTATGAACTTAATCTCAGAACCAGGGGAGAAGTTAGGACACATTGCTTTTCGGAAAGGCTAAGAAATGTGCAGCCCTCTCCCACAGGTAATAATGAACACTTGATGCTATCTCAATTAATTATTTAAGTCTGAGATGGAAAGCTGCTTGCTTGCCAAAGGTTATGCAAGTTAGGCAGGTGGAAATAAAAAGCTGCCATATTTCACTGAATGATAGAACAGGCTTGAGACACTGAACGGCCTCTGCCTGTTCCTATCCCGAGGCCAGATGTGAATGGTTGAACTGGGCTAATTCACAGCAAATGGACATTCAGGGCAATAAATCTGAGCTGACTCTCCTAATTTACTCAGTGCAGTTTGTCTTTGAGTAATAACAAAAAATGAGAAAATGCTGCAGTTCCCCACATCAGTGGCTATCACGGTTTAATCCTGCCTCCTAAACTTCTGAAGGCAAGACACCACAAATCCTAACTATCTAGGCTGTCCCCATCCATTAAAAACAGTGGTAAGGTAGGGTTTGCTGAATTACAGGGCAAAATGCTTATTTTTATTGAGCCTTGCAGAACCTCAGGACATCTCAAAGTGTTTATAGTTGATAAGGTGTGATTGAAGTGCATTGACTGTTGTAGCGGAGGGAATGTGGAGACATATCTGCACACAGCAAGATGCCACAGGCACCGATATGACATCAAAGGCAAAAGACTATTCATCCTGTGTATAGAAATATTAGGGTGCCATGATGGCTTAGTGATTAGCACTGCTGCTTCACAGCGCCAGCGACCCAGGTTTGATTCCACCCTCGGGTGACTTTCTGTGTGGAGTTTGCACATTCTCCCCATGTCTGTGTGGCTTTCCTCTGGGTGCTCCGGTTTCCTCCCACAGTCCAAAGATGTGCCGGTTAGGCGGACTAGCCATTCTAAATTTCTCACAGTGTTCAGGGATGTGTAGATTAGGTGAGTTATGAGGGACGCTTTGATGGGCAGTGTGGACTAGTTGGGCTGAAGGCCCTGTTTCCACACCATAGGGATTCTATTCTATGATTCATAAACTGAAAACTCCAGAAACATTCAACATGTCTAGTAGCATCCATGAAAAGATGAAAGGGCAAAGACAAGAGGATGAGGATGAATGGGACCATTTAACTCATTCCAAAAACACCCATTATGTATTTAAAGCTGGATATAAGGCTCCAGATGTAACTAATTGGCTGAAGCAGTGTTTTTCTCCACAGCTACTGCCTGAGTAATATTTCGGCATTATATCCCCACCTGGCTGAGCCTAGCAGAAGGTTTATGTTTGTAGCTTTCCGTAATTGTCTCACTGTAGCTACATTACTTTCCCTATTCAACGAAATCCTGAATGCAGAAAGACAATCTCATCAAACCAGCTTGGTAATTACCCCACTAATCTCAAAATTTATAGTCTTTTTTACCAGATGATCTCCCTAAATCATGTTAGGTTATGGGAATTGAAAACTTGGGAGATGAGGTGATGGTGATGCTGGTGGTGGTGGCTGGGGTCATCGGGGATGAATAATGTATTCTGGATAGCTGCTTACATAACCAATGCAAAACATGGTAGGGATGTTAAAGGACCGCACTATGGAATAAAGTCTCAAAGCATCGCTCACAGTCGGATTGAGAAAAGGAAAACTACTTACTTTTCAGTAACTGAAGTATCCCATCAAATTCTAATCAATAGAAATTACTGCCCTTTGAACATTATTCCCGGAGGTTCAGTATTACGCACTATGAGTGTATGTTTGAGCATCAGCACTTCCCCTTTGTCAGCACAGCAATAGCAAAGAGGGAAAGAGTAGCAAACAAAGCTAAGCACCAAGACACACATGAAGAGATATTTGAAGGAGAACTGACGTTTAAATAGTATGTTAAGGAGGAGAGAAATTTGCAAGGGCACAAGGAGGAGTTCCCAGACATTAGGGCTCAAAAAGCTGAGGCTACAGCATCCAATAATAAAGCAATGAGAACTGAGGTTGTGCAAGAGGCCAGAAGGAGAGGAAATTGGAGATCTTAAAGGTTTCAGGGCTGTAGGATGTTACAGAGATAGGATAAGATTGATATCATGGAGGGGCTTGTGTACATGAGAAAAGCTATGTTCCAGTTGCTGCATTGCTGGACTGTGAGTCAAGAGACAATCAGCAAAATGGAGTTTGGCAAAATTAAAGTACAGAATTATGTGTGAGCTCATGTCTGCAGAAGGTGGAAGGTTGGGGAAGTGCAATATTGGAGGAGTCAGGTGTAAATGTAACAAAACATGGTTAATGAAATCAGGAGTAGGTGAGCTAAGGCAGAAATCCCAAATATTTAACAGCTTAAATCACTGTTTTCCTTGATTCTTTACTTGACAATGGTTAAGTAGAAGAGTAAGCTATCTGCTTGCACACAGCAGGTACCTTGGATTTGTCTGTTATGTTCCTTACACCTATACTAGCAATTTTCCAGCTGTCAGATGATTCATTTGCAGACCAGAGCAGAAAATCAAAGCTGTTTCCTGCTGGTCGAAAGTACATATTCAGTCTTCCAGGATCTGTGCCAGTTATCTGATATACAAGCCTCACACAGCTTTCTCCCAGAGCTCGCAGTTCAGAACTGGCAAGGAGGCCCAATTTTCCATCATGACGATGTGAGCCTTCAATATAGACATAGCGACCTGAAAAACAAGGAGAACACTGGCAGTTACTGAACTTCGAAGCAGCAACAGACTTACACATTTTATCAAAATGTTAACTTCAGCCTTCACAAGAAAAACACGTCTCCCTGCCCCACCCACACAAACCTCCCTCCAGGGCGTCAATACAACACTGAAATGACAAAAAGCAGACAAAATTATGGCAGTCTAGGGAAATGTATAAAAATCTGTGGAGTTGCTCCTCAGTGGTGCTGATATTTTCAACACACTTTGTCCAAAACTGCAGAACACAGCAAGAAGGAGCAAGGTATTTAATTTTTGATAAATGAATCACCAAGATTAACTGCACTGAAGGGGCTGTCTGAAGGGGCTCTTCAAATTAAGTGTTTTTTTTGTGAGTAATGCCACAGATACGCATCTTTTAAAATATTTTGAGGTTTGTTAATTTAAAGAAAACTGACTACACTTCAATATCCCCAATAAATGTTTCTCTATGTTTTTCAAAGTTTTCTAAGGGGTTTAAAATTCTGTTATCTATGAGTGGTGGCCTAGGCACATTAATTAAAATTGCTGAGTTTTTTTTGTAATAAACCCATTTCCAACTGTTTAATTAAACTGCCTCAAGTTATCACTTTTAGATATGGCAAGCATTATGTTTCAAAGCAATCCTTGTTTAAAAGAAATTACATTATAAGGCACTGCCTGATTAAGCTGGTCCATGACAGGTTTGATAAAACTCAAGTAAATTGGAGCAGAAACTTGAGAAATGATGCTTTCACAGAACAGATACAATTCTGGATGCAATTCATATCCCGAGTGCTGATGGTGCTCAATGCAGATACCCAACTTGCTGACTGCTGTATGCCAAGTGCTTCTGGCTAATGGCAGCCTGCTTATTCAGCATCTCATTTGCTACCTTAAATCCTCATTATATCCTCCAGTTCTCAGCAATGGCAGCACTGTGTACCATCTACAAGTTGCACTGCAGCTACTCACCAAGGCACCTTTCAAACTCTTATCTTACCATCTCGCTTTCAGGACTGATGCTGTTTGCAACAGTTATCTCATGTTAGGTGGTTTAGGCTGGGCTACTCCTGTAACTTTATCTTCCGAATTTTGCAAATGCACAGTATGTGCCTCCTGGCAGCCAGCTTGTTAAACCTTAGCAGCATCTTTCCACCCCCACACCAAAGTGTTCCAGGAATCTTCTGTCAGGAAGTTGGTCACACTGCCTCTGCCACCTGAACAGTCTGTGAAGATTTAAATTATATAGCACCAGCGTGTTCTAGTCCATTTTTAAATCAGCTCAAAACTGTGCCCATAGGACTCAACGGGTGAATGGCAACTGATCTAAATGGTTTTCAGTTTTTACTGTTTCTATACATATATAAAACAGAGACATGCAGCTATGCATAAGCCAAGAATGTTATGTTAAACCTTTGGAAATCACCAGTCAGACCTAAGCTGCAATGTTGTGGGCACCACACGCTAGGGACGACTTCAGGCCCTTGGAGAATGTGCACAGGAAATTTATTGGAATGATGTCAGGTTCGAGGAAATGTTGTTGTGCAGAGTAAATTAGAGAAGCTGAGATTTTCTCTTTACAGCAGAGAAAATTCAGTGGAAAAGTATTACAGTCATTATTATTATTATTATGATCACAATCATAAGCAGTTGTGCTAGGGTTAAAAAAAGGACTTCGTTCTAAGGCAGGAGGGTCAGGAAGCAGATTGACTGGCACAAGAAAGGAGCTGAAGAAACCATTTTTTTATGAAGCAAATGTTGTGATCCGGAATACACTGCCTGAAATGTTTGGAGAAGAAGTTTTAGCAATAACTTTCAAAGGGGGAATTAGATTAATACTAAAAGGGATGAAAATAGTAGGGCTACAGGGAAAGAGCAGACAAGTGTGACTATTCGAATAGCACTTTCAAAGAAGTGGCACACATACAATGGGCTGAATGGCTTTATTCTGTGCTGTATCATTCTATAAGCTCCAAAAACTCACATCCCTCACCGTGATGAAAACAAATCTCACATAATCTACAATTCCTACTGTGACGTTATAGCTACAACGTTTATGTTAGCTTATCATGTTTCACGTACAGTAGTAAGATGGCCTGAGGAATGTTATCAGACAAAATAAATTCCAGGATTTATATTTTTAATCATTTGATACCTTTGTCACCCTAGACATTTGAAATGGTCACAAACACCCTCTCCAGAGTGGGGGAGAGAGAGATTTGAAGTAGTTGAATACCCAATAATAGAAACAGCAACATAGAATGTTCTGATAACATGGGTTCAAATCCCACCAGGACAAACAATGAGATTTGAATTCAATAAACTTACAGAAGTAAAATGCTGATGGTGTTACCACTGTCAATTGCTGTTAAAAAAAACTCATCCATTCACTAAATTTGCCAACCTTACCGATCTGACCTACACGTGACTCCAGATCCACCGTAATCTTTTTTTCACTCTGAATTGCCCATTGGACAGTAAGGGATGGGCAACAAATGCTGGCCTAGTCGGAAAAGCCAACACTCCATCAATGAACAATAAAAAAAGTGATCCACTATCAATATAATTCGATATTAATGACTGTTTCATTTTGTAACTCGCTTCTGCTTGAAGTAACCAATTACTAACATCAAATAGCTCAGGAATTGTAATTTCTAGGTCCAGCCAAACACCTTACTGTTTACGAGGTTTAAAAATGAGAGGGTTCCCATTTGGGATTGAGATTAGAAGATTATTTTTCACTCAGAGGGTTGTGGGTCTGTGGAATTCACTTCCCTGAATAGTAGTTGAGATTGGGTGATTAGGGGTGAGTTGGATAGATTTTTATAAATGAATGACTCAAGGACTGTGGGAAAGGAGACTGGAAAGTGGAGTTCAGGTCACAATCAGACCAAATGTGCTTTTATGAAATGGTGAAGCAGATTTGAGGCCAAATAGTCTGCACTTGCTGATAATTCCTGTGAGCTATGACAGCCCAGACATGTTATTGGGTGGACAACCCAGAGGCATAGGCTAACCATCTAGGATCACAAGTTCAAATCCCAGTGTGGCAGCTAGAAAGTTTAAATTCTGTTAAATAAAATTAAGCATCAATCTGGTTTTGAAAATTCAGTTAATGGTGACCTGGGAACCCCATTTGCTTCAGTAATAGCCACGATGGACGGAAATCTGTCCTTTGTACCTGGTCTGGACTACAGGTAACTTCAGACCCCAAGAATGTGGTTGACTCTTTAACTACCTTCTTCAGATAGAAAGTGGTAGTATCAATGACTAGCAATCTAATGGCATTGGCTAATGTGCTGGGGAACGTAGGTTCAAATCACACCACACTCTACATTTGGGATACAAAGTTAGTCTCAAATGAATACTGATTCACACAAAACCTCCTCAGCTTCTCCAATGTCCTTTAGGAATGGAAATCTGTTGTTTTTACCCAGCCTGGCCTACATGTGACCTCCGAGCCATGACAATGTGGTTGACTTCAAACAGGCCTCTGAACGGCCTTGCACACGAAGGGCAATTAGGGACGGGCAAGAAATAGTGGCCTTGCCATCAAGGCCTCCACCTCGTGAGTGAATAAAGTAAAGCATTGACCTGGAGAGCAGCTGTATGCAAGAAGGCAGCTCAACATCACCAATCGGGGATGGGCAATAAACGCTGGCCTTGCCAGGGATTCCCCTAACCCAAGAATGAATTTTTTCAAACATGATAATTTATTTCAGCTGACCATTAATGTGTGTCAGACAATATCTCTACGCTCATTGTTTCTGCAATCCATCAAACTGCCCATCTCTGAGATCTGCAAGAAGACTCGGCAAAAAAGTTGCTTAAAATATACTGGTTGACTCAACCGCTGAAAGCATTGAGAGAACCATAAACACAAGAGGGAGTGTTGACAGCTTGGCTGTGATTTAGCATAGTGAGAATAAGCAATGCCAATCCACTAAACCTTCACTAAACTATTAGAGTGGGATCAAGGCTGGAGTTTATAAATATTGCCAGCCAGTCCATAAACCGGTGATGTGCAGATTAACTTTCAGCTTCCTTTGTCAATAAAAGCTGATGGGGTTAAATAGCTGCAATAAGAGTAAACTGCGTCGAACAACTGATGTTTCTGGTTTAGACGCACCTACTGTTTCTTTTATCAAGCCACAAAGGCATGAAAGCCTGAAAGAGACAGGGGGACGGAGACAGAGAGATTGTGGGGGGACATCACAGAGAGCGCGGGGTGGGGGGTGGGGGGGAGAGAAAGAGAGAGAGAGAGAGATAGAGGAAGTGGGAAAGGATTACAGAGAGAAAAGGAAGGATGAAAGAGAGTGAGGAGCACGCAGCAGGGTGGACAGAGAGACAGAAAGACACACACACACACACACACACACACACACAAAAAGATGTTTTAGTTACAAAATTAGAGGTCTTGCCAATGCAAATATTTTTCACAGACCGGCACTAAATAAAGAGACTCAGTGAAAATGCAAAAAAGACTTGATATAGTCTATATAAAGATATAAAGATATAATCCTGACTGTAGTAAAATGTCCCAAAAGTGCCTTGGTGGAGCATTATCAGGCATTAAAGAAGGCACAGCAGGTAAGCTGGTCAAAGAGGTAGGTTTTAAGAAGTTTCTCAAGAGTGAGAAAGGTGAAGAGCTTTAGAGAGCAGCTGGAGCGATGGAAAGCAGCAAATTGAAAGAATACCAAGAGCTCAAACTGTTGCAGAGCTGAAGGGGTAAGTTCTAAATTTGCAGATGTGTCTTTTACACTAATCCAAAGGAAATAATTAGCATTATCATAACATGTGATCTTCCCTTCTGACAAACATTGACCATCCCATTGCTTCTTCGTTCGATGCTTTTTTCATTAGGAAGCCAAATTTCTACAGTACAGTAAAACCAATAATTTATCCCTTTCCTGGCACCAGAAGAGGACCACTTCACATTAACGCAGCATTGTAACCAACAAAGCTCAGTTTTTAATGTATTCATAAAAACATAAGAACTAGGAGCAGGAGTAGGCCATCCGGTCCCTCCAGCCTGGCCCGCCATTCAATAAGATCATGGCTGATCTTTTTGAGACTCAACTCCACCATAACCCTTAATTCCTTTATTGTGCAAAAATTTATCTAGCCTTGCCTTAAAAACATTCAGCAAGGTAGCTTCAACTGCTTCATTGAGCAGGGAATTCAGCTGATTCACAACACTTTGGGTGAAGAAGTTCCTCCTGACCTCAGTCCTACATCTGCTTCCCTTTATTTTGAGGTGATGCCCTCTAGTCCTAGTTTCACCTGCTAGCAGAAACAACCTCCCTGCCTCCACTTAATCTATTCCTTTTGTAATCTTAACTGTTTCTATAGATGTCCCCTCATTTTTCTGAATTCCAATGAGTGTAATCCCAGTCTACTCTGTCTCTCCTCCTAATCCAATCCTCTCAACTCTGGAATCAACTGAGTGAATGTCCTCTGCACTCCCTCCAGTATATCTCTTCTCAAGTAAGGAGACCAAAACTGCACAGGGTACTCCAGGTGCGGCCTCACCAGGACCCTATGCAGCTGCAGCATAGCCTCCCTGTTTTTAAACTCCATCCCTTGAGCAATGGCAGACAAAATTCCATTTGCCTTTTTAATTACCTGTTGCACCTGCAATCCTACTTCTAGCGATTCATGCTCAAGGACACCCAAGTCCCTCTGCACAGCAGCGTGCTACAATTTCTTACCATTTAAAACATAGTCCATTTTGCTGTTAATCCTACCAAAATGGATGACCTCACACTTATCAACATTGTGCTCCAAGTGCCAGATCTTTGCCCACTCACTTAGACCATCTATATCCCTCTGCAGACTTTCACTGTCTTCTGCACACTTTGCTCTACCACTCACCTTAGTGTCAACTGCAAATTTTGACACACCACACTTGGTCCCCAACACCAAATCATTGATGTAAATTGTAAATAATTGCAGTCCCAACACTGATCCCTAAGGCACATCACAAGCCACTGATCATCAACCTGAAAAACACCCATTTACCCCTACCCTTTGCTTTCTACTGGTCAACCAATCCTCTATCCATGCCAATACCTTACCTGTAATACAGTGCAACTTTACCTTATGTAGCAGCCTTTGGTGTGGCACCTTGTCAAATGCCTTCTGGAAATCCAGATACACCACATCCACAGGTTCCCCATTGTCCACCATACAAGTAATGTCCTCAAAGAATTCCACCAAATTAGCTAAAATATTGATCTAAGGCAATATGTATATGTAATATCTTTCTCTTCCATATTACTTAATTAGTATTTCCACTTAATGACCATCTATGACAATGCTCACCTCCATCCCTGCCTCAGCTCATCTGCTCCTGAAACACTTTCCTACACATTCTGTCACCTCTAGATCTGACCATTCCAACACTCTCTGGGCTGGCCTTCTATATTCCACCCTCTGTAAAACTGCACACCTAAAACTTAGCTGCCCGTGCCCAAACTCACAACAAATTCAACTGACGTATCACTTCTGTCCTTGGTGGACTTAACTAGTATTTGGTCTGGCAATGCTTTGAATGGAAAATTATCAGCTTTGTTACAAATTTGGTCTCACCAGTCTCAAACTCTGTCATCTTTCTGTAACTGTGTCATAACATCCCTCCAAACCAACATCTCTGCAGTCCACCAATTCTGGCCTCTTGCACATTCCCAATGATTGTTGCTAGTTTGAGCTAACACTATGGATTGATCTGCCTCCATGTGTACATCCCTAAACTGCTCTGTCCTCATTGATTCTGCCTACCATGAAGTTTGGATGTCAGGGCTCAGAGCTACGCTACAGAAGCTGCTCTCAGCCTATACTGTCCCAACTTGGAATGTGCTGTATCTATTATTATCCAGCTCTGTGGTGTGCCAATAAATTTGTATTATTATATAGAATATTGATCGTGATGTTACAACTCTCCAGAATAGTTCTTCCACCTACACTCAGAGTCTTGATATTGTGTCAAAGTTGCATTGTCATCTCATTAACACATTGGAGTAGACTGCTATTGCCTCACTTTTGGTAGCTGTCCGTCAAGCTCTGAAATTCTTCCCAAAAACTATCTGGGTGGAATCTTCCCAAACCCTGAACAACATGGGCTGTGGCAAGAAATATAGAAGAATCACAAGCAAATCAAGCGAGGCCTTTCTCAATGCTGGGAACTACAAACTGCTTTTTCCACCTTAGTTCAAGATGTGAGTTCTTGCCTGTTAGCAGTGAGAGACCCATTAACAGGGATTTATATTCGATATCACCCTCATTACTACTTAATGTTATCCCACTAATTTACAGGTTTCTATTTGATCACTTATTGGGTAGAAACGGGTTACTGGAAATTCCCAACGTGGAAGTCAGAGTGACTTCAGATCACCACTTGTTTCTCTGGACAATCCCGAACACCCATCACCAACATCTCAGAGCGTGGTCCAGGGTAGCACGTGCCAGCCTCACCGCACTCTCGTGGCACATTTCCAAAGCACTTACACTTTAAAGCTGCACTTTGAAGCACACTGGCACCTTTCATTGCAATGCTGCTGTGAGGATGTTATGCACACAGGTACCCAGCTCACTAACTGAGCCAGGCTGCATCTTGGGGCTGCTCCCCACTACCTGGAAGACCACAGCATCCCTGCCTTGCTTTACCAGGTGTTGCCTTTTAGTTTGTCCTCTCAGCCAGAAGCTAACAGAAGTACAAATTTCTGCCTTGCGTCACTGTTCAGTGTAGGCACAATCACAGGCTGGACATGTTGCTGTACGGCACCTTACTACATCCTTATCACACCTTCACACGTAGCAAAAATACAGCATGTGTTTTGATCAAATAGCCGCATCTCAAACTCAAAGTGCTCAGTCAAGACCAGGGAGGCACGTTTTAATCAGGGAGACATCCTTTGAACAGACAGCACTTTGTGCTCTCAGATCCAATCCCAACTTTGTAATTAAGCCTGCTAACAAAGGTTGTGCTGTTGTTGTCTGATGGACTTACCTCTACACTGCAGAGGCTGAGCGCCAGCTTTCAGATACCTCCTCCTATCTCCCCCAGAACATGACCCCACCATTGTGTCCACAACATTCACTAACCTCATTTCTCTCCACAGATGCTGCCAGATCCACTGAGTTTCTCCAGCTGTTTGTTTTTGCTTCAGATCATCAGCGTCTCATTTTATCAAAATGGATCAGGAGTTACCTCGCATCAATAATCTTATTCGGAAACTGTTAGTTCCATTGTAATTAATTAAAGTAGGGCCTCACAAAAAAATGTTGCAAAGCCTTTCATCACAGAAGTGGAAGAATTGCAAAGCCCAATTGGACAGTTGAATTGACTGGTCATCCTAACAACGTCAGACGCCCAGTTCTGAAATATTAGAATTGAGTACAACAATGAAAAAGATGGAACATGTTATTCAGGTGAATAAAACAATGAGAAGGTTAAAAATAGAACACTGTCTTCTGCAATGACCATAACTGGAAGATGCCAGGAAATGAAATTTGTTGTTAATAGATGTAAATGTCTGTGATAAGTTTCCAACTGCAAGAGAGTTTATAGGTTTTCTTGTGGAAAAAGGAATTAGATGCTGCGCTTTAGCTTGGGAAGCTAAGAATATCAGAAGGATGTTAAAAAGAACTTTAACGGCAAAGACATTTACAAAGACATTGAAAGACATGCAAAAATCTCCAAATTCAAATTCCGAGCGGAGCAGAGACAGTGGGCTGGAGCCCTAAGTGGAGCGGGGACAGTCAGTGGGCAGGAGGCCTGAGCGGGGGCAGTCAGTGACAGTCAGTGGGCTGGAGGCCTGAGCAGGGATGGTCAGTGGGCTGGAGGCCAGAGCGGAGCAAAGACAGTCAGTGAGCTGGAAGCCTGAGTGGAGCGGGGGCAGTCAGTGGGCTGGAGGCCAAAGCGAAACAGGGATGGTCAGTGGACTAGAGGCCTGAGCGGATCAGGGACGGTCAGTGGTCTGGAGGCCAGAGTGGGGATGGTCAGTCGGCTGGAGGCCGGAGCAGAGCGGGGACGGTCAGTGGGCTGGAGGCCAGAGTGGGGATGGTCAGTGGGCTGGAGGACTGAGAAGAGCAGAATGGTTGTTGGACTGAGGACCGGTGCAGGTGGGCAGCGGCTTGCGAATCCAGTTAGACCACGTGGAAGCCTCATGTGCTGATCTAGTGCAGGCCCATAATAGAAAGACTGTGATGTTTATCTTTCTCATTTTTTCTAACATATACTATAAATAACTGTCAGTAATGTAACATTTGTCTTTTCATTTTCCCTTTATTTCCCTGCTTTGTATCTACACTCTATGCCTAGGTACCTGGTACCTAAGATGGCACCATGTGGGTCAACATGGTAAACTCTCACTGTCTTCCCGTTCTTCTGCACTTGAGTATGTTTGCTTATAAGGATTTTCTATTCTATAAACTATAGGTGTCAGTTATCTAGTTCTTTAACATGAAAAAGAGCAAGCTCAAAGAAATTGTTGGACATCGTAGAAAAAGGATCATTGGAACTTTAACATGCAAGGGGAAAGAAGAATTCAACATGTTGCTAGTTTGCATATTTTGCTTTGATTGTGTATTATAACATTATAACTAAACTATTATTGGGTTATTTAAAAATAATAAAAGAGAATATGTTATTATCTAACATGGTCTGAAAGGATGCCTGAGAATGATGGAACAGGTGATGGATATAGTTAAAGGTTAATTGAGGGCGAATTGTTTGTATGAATATTAGGAGCTGGTAATCAGCTAAACAGCGTTTAAGTTTTAAGGAGCATGTTTAACTGAAAGAACGCTTTCACTAAAAGCGTGGGCCTAGACTGCGTTCAAAGACATTTATCTTCAAGTGTATAACATGTATCTGCTATGCTTGTCCTTCTAGATGGTAGAAGTCATGGCTTTGGAATGTGCTGTGAAAGGAACAATGGTGAGCTGTTGCAGTATATCTTGTGGATGGCACATACTGCTGCCACTCAGTCAGGGCTTAAGGAAGTGCATGGTTAAGGTAAGGGATGAGGTGCTGATCAATAATTCTGCATTGTCCTCGATGGTGTCAAGCTTCTCACATGTATGTCAAATGTAGAGTGTTGTCAGCTCTGAAATCCACAGAGCAGTCAAATAGGCTGAGGGGATGAAACAAATGACCGATCCAAGCCTGACCCCCTTCCTGCGGATCAGAGCAAGTTAAAAGTATGTTTCTGCCCAGCACACTAGCTCAGTCTGCCTGCCTAGCTGTGTATTTTCTCACTGCAGTCACTCTGTTACTCCTACATTCTTGGAACGAGATCAGTTGTGTGAGAGTGTTTTAGCTTTGGCTTGTTGCTGCTCAGGAGAGACTGAAAGAAAAACACTTGCGGATCCTGGGCAATGTTAAACGAGACAACAACCATTGCCAATATAATGGAGCAGCTGCTGCTCTATAAATAACTGTCACTACCACCCTACTATAGCTCCCCTCTTGGCTCAGAGTTCCCTCCCATTCCAATCATATTTAGTTGTTAACTGAAACAAGTGCATTTCTAAGTTTACAATTAAAACAATATGCTCTTTCAGATAAATTAAGTCCACAGTTACAGTTAATGAAGTGCTGATTGGAATCATTTTCACCTTTTTAATTCTATATCTCTATCTGGATTACTAGAGTGTGAGTCAAGTGGTATTATCACTAGACTGTTAATCCAGACACTCAGCTAGTTCTGGGGGCCCAAGTTCAAATCCCACCATGAAATCATACCTTTGAGACAACATCCCAGACACCATCATGTCCTGTCACACTGACAGGATGCACCCAACAGAGGTGGCAACACAGTGGTGTACAGTCGGAAGGGAATTGCCCTGGGAGTCCTCAAAATCGACTCCAGACCATATGAAGTCTCATGGCTTCATGTTAAACATGGACAAGGAAACCTCCTGCTGATTACCACATCCCTTGGCTAATGAATCAGTACTCATCATGTTGAACAACAGTTGGAGGAAGCACCGAAGGTGACAAGGGTGGCAAGAGATTTCAATATATCCCAACAGGAGCGACTCGGCAGCACCACTATTGATCAAGTTGGTCACGTCCTAAAGGACATAGCTATTATACGAAGTCTGCAGCAGGTCATGAGGGAACCAACAAGAGGGAAACACACACTTGACCTCATCTATACTAAACTTCCAACTGAAGATTCAGCTGTCCATGACAGTATTGATAAGAGTGACCACCACACAGTACTTGTGGAGACAAAGTCCTGCTTTCACAATTGAGAATAACTTTCATCATGTTGTGTGGCATTATCACCGTGCTAAATGGGACAGACTTTGTACAGATCTAGCAACCGGTCTGTGCATCTATGAGGCGCTGTGGGCTATTAACAGCAACAGAATTGTACTCCAGCACAAACTGCAGTCTCATGACCCAGCATATCCACCACTCATCCACTACCAGTTTAATGGAGAGTGCAGAAGGGCATGTCAGGAGCAGCACCAGCCATACCTGAAAATGAGGTGTCAACCTGGTGAAGCCAACAAACAGGACTATTTGCATGACAAACAGCATAAGCAGCAAGTGATTGACAGAGTGTGATGCTGCTATGGCTTCAAGGGGCATAATTTTGTTTTTTTTTCTGAAGAGAGGTTTTAAAATGCAGGCACTGAGCTGTCTATTTGAACCCAATGAAGTAAACAGCTTGTGAGGCCTTAGGTTTTTTTTTAAAGTTGGAACAATAGAAGCAGCCTGAATGGGTGGAGTCAGACTCACACAGAACAAGGGTTTTAGTTTAATTTTCAGTAGTTGTTGGGGCTTTGAAGCTGATTGTGGAAGCTGCTACGTTCTCTTTTTGTCTTTGCTACAGCTAAAAGCTTGGGTTCTTTCTGTTACGAGAATGTGAAACAATCTGATTTACTGAATTTGCCATTGCAAAGGGTGTGTTTATGGCTTGTTACTATTTTGGAAAACGGTGCAGTTAGTAGTTAAATAATCTATTATTCTGTTACTTTTTCAATGGAGTTAGAGTTGTACAAATTCTTCTTTCTTTTGTTCGTATTTTAACAGTAGGGTAAAAATAAAGTGGGAACTGAAAGAACTGGAAAACTGAAACAAAAGCAAAAATAACTGGAAAATCTCAATAGGTCTGGCAGCACCTGTGGGAAGGAATCAGCTAGTGTTTCAAGTCCAGTGACCCTTCATCTGAACAGTTCTGAACAGTTCTTCCATTCTGAAGAAGGGTCACTGGATCTGAAACAAACTCTAATTCATCTCTATTGGATGCTTCCGGACCTGCTGAGATTTTCAAGCAATTTCTGTTTTCGTTTAAGAATAAAGTACATTTTTCTTAACCAATCGAATTACACCTGAAACATAGCACCTTACACTTACCTTTTAATAAGATAAAAATTGGGGTCTAGGCTATCGCTTTAATATATTTGAAGGGGGTTTGGTCTGGTCCAATACAAGAGCTAAGTATCCCACAGGCAACAAAGCAGATCTAAGCTCTGTAGTCCTGCCACATCTAGTTGTGAATGGTGGTGAACAATTAAACAAACTGACTGGAGGAGAAGGCTCCACAAATATTCCCATCCTCAATGATGGAGTAGCCGAGTTTATCAATGCAAAAGATAAGGCCGAAGCATTCGCATCAATCTTCAGCCAGAAGTGCCCAGTGTATGATCCATCTTGGCCTCGTCCAGTGGCCCCCATGATGATAATATTCAGCCAACTTGATTCACTCCACACATATCAAGAAAAACAGTTAAGAGATACTGGATACTGCAAAGGCTTTGGGTCCTGACAATGTTCCAGCAATAGGACTGAAACGTTGTTCTTCAGAAGTTGCCACTCCCCTAGCCAAGCTGTTCCAGTATAATTATAACACTGGCATCTACCTGACTAAGTGGAAATTGCCTAGATTTGTTGTTACACAAAAAAGCAGGAAAAATCCAACCCAGCCAATTACCACCTCATCAGTCTACTTTCAGTCATCAGTAAAGTGATGGAAGGTGCCATCAACAGTACTTGATCAACAATAACCTGTTCACTGAAACCCAGTTTGGGTTCCACCAGGACAACTCAGCTCTAGACCTGATTACAGCCTTGGTTCAAACATAGACAAAAGAGCTCAACTCCAGAGGTGAGGCGAGACTGACAGCCCTTGTCATCAAGGCTGCATTCAACTGAATGTGGCACCATGCAGCCCTAGCAAAATGGAAATCAATGCATATCGGGGGCAAACTCTCCATTGATAGGAGTCATACCTGGCACCTAGGAAAATGGTTGTGGTTGTTGGGGATCAGTCATTTCAGCTCCAGGACATCTCTGCAGGAGTTCCTCCGGATGATGTCCTCGTCACAACCACCTTCAGCTGCTTCATTAATGATCTTCCCTCCCCATAATGTCGTAATGGGAATGTTTATCAATGATTGCACAATGTTCAACATCATTTGTGACTCCCCAGGTCTCAAGCAGTCCATTTTCAAATGTTACAAGATCTGGACAACATCCAGGTTTGGGCTGACAAGGTACAACTGATATTCGCACCATATAAATGCCATGCAACAATAATGTCCAATAAGGGACAATCTAGCTACTGCCCCTTGACATTCAATAATGTTATTATCTCTGAATCCCCACTACCAACATCCTGGAGGGTTACCACTGGCCACAAACTCTACTGGATTCCCATATAAACACAGTGGCTACAAGAACAGATCAGAGGTTAGGAATACTGCGATAAGTAAATCATTTCCTGACTTCCCAAAGTCTGTTCACCATCTACAAAACACAAGTCAGGAATGTGATGGAATGCTCTCCAGTTGGTTGGGTGGGTCTGGCTCCAACAACACTCAAGAAGCTTGACACCATCCAGGACAAAGCAACCCACTTGACTGGCATCACAGCACCAAGCATTCACTCTCTCCACCCCCAATGCTCAGTAGGAGTAGGATGTACTATCTACCAGATACAAGAAATACAACAAAGATCCTTAAACAGTACCTTTCAAACCTATAATCACTTGCATATCGAAGGACAAAGGCAGCAGATACACAGGAACACCATCACCTGAAGTTCTCCTCCAAGCCACTCAGCATTCTGACTTGGAAATATATCTTCATTCCTTCACTGTCACTGAGTCAAAATCCTGGAATTCCCTCAGCATATGGATTGCAACGGTTCAAGAAGGCAACTCACCAACAGCTTCTCAAGAGAAAATTGGAATGGGCAATAAATGCTGGCCAGCCAGCAATGCCCGCACCTGAATAAAAAAATCACACTCAGGAGCCAACATTACATTTCTCTTTACCACTCAACTAAAATCTTGTTTATATATTTTTGATTTGAGTGATGTTGGCATCACTGACAAAACCAGCATTTATTGTCCATCTTGATTGCTTGTAGGCGAGACTTGTTTGCGAGGCTATTTTATGGCTGCTAACTGCCCTCTGAAAATTGCCTAGAAGAAAGCTCACCACTACCTCCTGATCAGCAGCTAGGTTTGGGCAATAAAAGCCAACCTTTACAACAACATCCATATCCACTGAAAAAGCAAATGGATGGGATAGTGATTAATCCTTCCTGACCCAAACAGTCATGAGAACGTGGAACTAGCTGTCATAATTAAATGTCGAGGAGAATATCATAGATGTATTTGAGAAGAAGCTAGATATGCACATTATGAGAAAAGAAGAGAAGGATCTACTGAGAAAGCTTGTGTAACATAAACACCAGTTTAGTCAGGTGGATCAGTTTCCTTGCTGAAAATTGATGAGTGGTACTTCCCCAGAATAACTGATCAAACAATATCATTAAAAAAGGCTTCAGAGAGTATTTCTGTTACACAGTTAGGGAATTCCTCATCAGCACAGCTGAACTGACCAATGTATATCTGCAAGCCAGTGCACTTTAAAGACAGACTGAATAATTTGTTGGAATAATAAGTCCAAGTGTCTAGATACTGGACTGTTTGATTAAAATGGAAAAATTGATTTTCCTTCTTTCACCTTCTCAATCAATGAAATTTGAGAGTCTTGCATTTTTAAATGTATAGCCACAATAATGATGCTGTTATAGAGTTGTACAGAATGAAGTCATGTGGCCCATCCAATCCATGACAGCTGCCTAGGATGCAGTCCAGTCAATCTCACTTCCTCTGTTCATTTTCCATAGGCCAGCGAGTTTATTTCCCTTAAGAACCCACACATTTTTTTCTGAAATGATCCATCATCTCTGCTTTGAGCATTCTTGTGGGTAGCAAAATTCACTTCATTACCACTTCCTGCATTTGTAAAAACAGTTCTTCCTTACAACCACCCTCTTACTCCCTTGCCTAAAATATATATCCCCTAGTCACTGTGCCATCAGCTGATGAGAACAGCTTTTTTTCGTCTACCTGATCTAAACCTTTCATAATTGAGTACACATCGAGCAAATCTCCCCTCAACCTCTGTCTCCAAGGAGAAGAATTCCAGTTTCTCCAATCTAACCTTGTAGCTAAGATCCCTCAAAAGGAAGTGAACTGTTCTGCTGAATTTCCTCTGCATACTATTAAGGACCATCATATCCTTCCTAAAGTGTGGGGCAAATAGAGCGTTACAAAGATTCTATATAATTTCCCTATGTTTGTACTCAATTCCTCAATTTATGAAGCCTGATAGGCCATTTGCTTTGGTAATTACTCCTTATACATGTACAACCACATTCAAGATCCCTGTCCATAAAGCCCCTGGAACAAGAATTCAATATCGCTCTGCATCACAAAAACAGCCTTCCAGACAATTGAGCTAACTTACTTTTCAATTTAGTAAGATCTGACTGAAAAGCCAGTGGCAATAAAAGGGTCCAACCGCAGCAGCCTCTCCCAAGTCAACATGCCCAGCATTGAGTCATTTATCAGTCAAAACTAGAGAAGTGCATGTTCATATAACAGACTTCTAAGTAACTACACTAACTCAGTCATGGTTGAAGACTCCCAAGAGTACACTGCGAACACTTAATATCACCACCTCCTGCTGAATGTCCTTGAGGGTCAAGACTGACCAAAATGGACAAGGTTTATCAAGAAGACCCTAAACACACAAATACTTCATTAGAAGCACGCTGAGACAAAGTCGAGATGCTAAGGAATGCAGAGAAACCTCCAAGCATCTCAACTACTCAACTCTTCTAGCAGCTGTTGGCCTGGATGTGGCCTATGTAGACCACACACAGGATTTACCAACCCCTCATAACCCATCAAGTTAAAAGGTTAATCTAATCTCTGTCTACACTCTATTCCATCTACCTGCCTTAGTTAGATGTCCCTTCAAAACCTTGTTTTGCAACAATCTATCAATCCTGGTTTAAAATTGTTAATTGAATGAACATCTACTGAACTTCTATTTATGTGAAGTGTTTCCCATCTGCTCTCCTGATTGAGCTGGCCCTGATATGAAGATTTTGTCCACTTCTAAACTTTTGCAAAAAGGGGAAGTTGTTATTTTTCCATTTAATCCTAGTCATTCCTTCTGAAGTTCTGAAAAACCTCAATCAAATTGCCTCAAACTATTGGAATGGTGGAGATGAAAATCCTGGCAGCATTTACAGTTGGATGTTGCAATCATTTCTGGTTGAATGATGATGTGTGAGAATGAGCCAATGGCTTCCCACCAATGTGATTCACTGGCAGGTGACAAATGCAGCCCACTCTCTTCCTAATTGCCTGAAGACATTAACCAACAAAGTGATTCAGAATGTGTTTTAATTGGAGTCATTTTGAAAGAAAAGGGCACACTAACCCCATTTTATCTCCTTAACACTCTTAGTCGAATCTATCCTGGCAGCTCTGAAATTTGTATAACTTATCAATGTAGGAAAACATCCCAAGGTACTTCACAGACATAATTTGACACTGAGGAAATATTAGGCCAGGTAACCAAAAACTTGAGTAAAGAAGTAACATTTAATGAGGGTCTTATGGAGGCACCAAAGGTGTGCAAAGGTATAGGGAGAAAATTTTAGAGCTTAAAGCCCAGAGAACATAGGCAGAATGATTAAAACCAGGGAAGAGGAAGAGGGGAGAACTGCAAGAGTACAGAATTGTCAGAGTTATAGGGGAATACAAGTTTGCAAAGATAGCAGATGACTGAGTGGGTCAGGGTGGAGTGAAACGTGGGGGAGGGTCCATTAACAGATTTGAAAACAAGTGGGAGAAGTTTAAATTTGAAGTATTTGAAGCTAAGGCGACAGTTGATGTTGATTGGCAAACAGGATTTAGTGCGGGTTAGGATGAATTGTAATTTATAAAAGATGGGAAGTTTGGTTAGAGAATATTGGATTAGAATTCTGGATGTAATGAAAGCATGGCTTAGAGGCTGAGAAATCTAGGCGGTTTCCTTCCACAAACTAGCATAACTCATCATCATCTCATGTCAAAACTGATCATCAAAATCCAAATTTCTATCAACATGTTTTTTGGTAAATCTCACTTCAAACTTTTGACAGATGAAATGAAGAATCTCTAACACTTGCCTAGTAGCACAGAACTTAATTATTACTGCAAAGAGAATTATGTTCCTGAACCTATTGGCGAGACAAACAATGCAAAATTTCAAATGCTTACAACAATTTATAGTTCATGAAAATACTCCTAAGAATGAGTAAGAGTACATTCTAAATGGTGAGAAGTTATAAATTGTGAAAATTCAGAGAGATTGGGAATCTAAATACAGAAATCACCAAAAATTAATGGATAAGTACAAAGACAATGAAAAGGTGCTAATGATCATCATCTCAACAGGGCTGCAATCCAACAGTGGTAAGAATTATGTTACAACAGTACAGAGCTCAGAATATTTCAAGTATTGTGTTCAGTCCTGGCAATCATGGCTAGGGGAAGATATATTGTCCATGGTGAAAGTGAAGCACAGATTCACCAGTACAGTATCAGTGCTACAGCAGTTAAAATATGAACACAGCTGCATAAACTTGGCATCGATGCTTTTCTTAAACAAACTGTCTGGAGATATAATGACACATCCTCTAGAGTAGATGGGACTTGAACCCAGGCCTCTCGACGTGAGATAGGAACAGAGTCACGATATCACAAGGGGCTTACTAGGGTGTATTCCTGTCAGTATGAAAGATTACTTGTGGTTATTTAAATAGGACAGTAAGTATTTCCAGTTGTTGTTGTTAGGGGACTGGGGGAAGAGAGCGAAGCAAGGCATCGTTATCACATCATTCACAGGTGATATCAGTAATAACTTCCTCACACAAAGGTAATGGAAATGTGGAAATTCCACCCACTCCTAAGCCTACTGAGGCTGTAGTTCAACTGAAAAAGAGATTGATGGAATTTCACTTAAATAAGGATATTAAAGATTACAGAATTAAAATAGCTGGCTGTAATTAAAATACATGATGCTATCTATCTTATCAGCCTAGTGGCTCTTGTAGTGCACTGACAGTGTCACTAACTGTGACCCAGGAGGCCTGGGTTCAAGTTTCAACTGCTCCAAATTATGCATTGTCCTGACTTGGAAATACATCACTGTTCCTCACCGCTTCTGGATCACAATCCTGGAATTTCCTTCCCAACAGCACTGAGGGGCTAGCCAAAGACACCCACATCCCATGAATGAATAAACAAAAAGAATTTACAAAGCGCTTCCATCCAATGTAATGTTTTATATATCCTATTTGTATATATATACATATATAACCACATTTGTCCCTGCTCTGTTTTCAAAAATTCATAGGATGTGGACATCTTTGGCAAGACCAGACAGCATTTAATACGTAGATAATAAAATGTGAGGCTGGATGAACACAGCAGGCCAAGCAGCATCTCAGGAGCACAAAAGCTGACGTTTCGGGCCTAGACCCTTCATCAGAGAGGGGGATGGGGGGAGGGAACTGGAATAAATAGGGAGAGAGGGGGAGGCGGACCGAAGATGGAGAGCAAAGAAGATAGGTGGAGAGGGTGTAGGTGGGGAGGTAGGGAGGGGATAGGTCAGTCCAGGGAAGACGGACAGGTCAAGGAGGTGGGATGAGGTTAGTAGGTAGCTGGGGGTGCGGCTGGGGGTGGGAGGAAGGGATGGGTGAGAGGAAGAACCGGTTAGGGAGGCAGAGACAGGTTGGACTGGTTTTGGGATGCAGTGGGTGGGGGGGAAGAGCTGGGCTGGTTGTGTGGTGCAGTGGGGGGAGGGGATGAACTGGGCTGGTTTAGGGATGCAGTGGGGGAAGGGGAGATTTTGAAACTGGTGAAGTCCACATTGATACCATATGGCTGCAGGGTTCCCAGGCGGAATATGAGTTGCTGTTCCTGCAACCTTCGGGTGGCATCATTGTGGCAGTGCAGGAGGCCCATGATGTCATTGTGGCAGTGCAGGAGGCGATGCCACCCGAAGGTTGCAGGAACAGCAACTCATATTCCGCCTGGGAACCCTGCAGCCATATGGTATCAATGTGGACTTCACCAGTTTCAAAATCTCCCCTTCCCCCACTGCATCCCTAAACCAGCCCAGTTCATCCCCTCCCCCCACTGCACCACACAACCAGCCCAGCTCTTTCCCCCCCACCCACTGCATCCCAAAACCAGTCCAACCTGTCTCTGCCTCCCTAACCGGTTCTTCCTCTCACCCATCCCTTCCTCCCACCCCCAGCCGCACCCCCAGCTACCTACTAACCTCATCCCACCTCCTTGACCTGTCCGTCTTCCCTGGACTGACCTATCCCCTCCCTACCTCCCCACCTACACCCTCTCCACCTATCTTCTTTGCTCTCCATCTTCGGTCCGCCTCCCCCTCTCTCCCTATTTATTCCAGTTCCCTCCCCCCATCCCCCTCTCTGATGAAGGGTCTAGGCCCGAAACGTCAGCTTTTGTGCTCCTGAGATGCTGCTTGGCCTGCTGTGTTCATCCAGCCTCACATTTTATTATCTTGGAATCTCCAGCATCTGCAGTTCCCATTATCTCTGATAGCATTTAATACGTATCCCACTTGTCCTTGAGAAATGGGTCGTGAGCCACTTCCTTCAAAACGACCAAGTGGTATGCCAGGCTATTTCAGTGGGCAGTTAAGAGCCACCCATTTTGCTGTGATCTGGAATCACACAGGTGAGACCAAGTAAGAACAGTAGGTTTCTTCCCTTAATGGATATCAGTGAAACAGTTCAGTTTTATTACCAGTACTGATACTATTTAATCCAAATTCGATTGAATTAATAGAATTATTAAATTCCCCATTTTCCCAGGTTGGGATTCACATCTGTTTAACTGACTGGTTTACTCATGGGAGCATCTTAGGGTATGTGGTATGTATAGTTGGGTGGTTCGTTTTACATCAGCTTCTCAAAAAGGTTAATCATCAAATGTTATTAATTATGAGAGACCTTGTTTGTTATATAATTGCTAAACTGTCTGCTACAAAGTAAATATGTCAGTCTGGCCACTCTTCAGGCCAGATCATTATTTATCCCAAACTAACAGGAGAAACAGAAACAATTCTGAGGAATGGTCACCAGGGTCCCAAAACATTAACTCTAATTTCTCTTCACAGCTGCTGCCAGACCTACTGAGCTCTTCCCGCAATTTCTGTTTTATGCTTCTGATGTACAGCATCTTTCCTTCAGTTTTTTTAAAAAGAGAAACAGTTAATTTACCTCAAAGTTGATTGTGAGGTTTTCACACCTGAAGTGGCTGCTGCACTTCCTATATTGTAACAGTGACCACCCTTCAACAAAAATTACTTTTGATTGGAAAGCACCCTGGAATGTCCTGGATTTATGGAAGGTACTATTTTAACACAGGACTTTCTCTCCCTAAATATGCACTATTCTGCTCCACCTTCATTTTCCTTCAGCAACAAACTGCAATTAGATATCAAATATGATATCTAATTGAATGTCATCCCATTCACCAGAGCTGTGGACAGATGGTTCAGTCCATCAGTGTTTCAAACCATTGTGCATTCCAGCATGTGGTGCTCATTTATCACTTATGACAACTTACAAAAGCACAGAACTTCCAAATGTAATAAAAGAATTATTAGAAATGTTATCTGCATGTTCCAGGAATATTTCACAAAAGTCACCCCACCCTGTGATCAGGCAGTTTTAACTCATTGAATTCGTATGTTTCACTTGAGATGTTTAAGGTTCAATAGAGACTAGCTCCTTGCAGCAGAGAAGATTAAGTGGAGATTTCATGGATGTATGCAGAGTTATTGAGTTTTGATACAATAAACTAGAAAAACAGCACCAGAAAGACAATTAACCAAAGGACTTAAGGCAAAGACATTAGTAAAGGACTAAATAGAATAGAGTTTGTATAATGCAACGAATTACGATCTGGAATGCACTGCCAAAGGAGATGCAACACTAACTTTTCAAAATTTAATTGGATATATCCTTGAAAAAGGAAAATAAAGCAGGGATATGGGAAAAGAGCAAGGGATTGAGTCTAATTGATAGTTCTTTCAGGGAGTAAGTACAGGTTCTATGGACTGATGGCTTCCTTTTCTGCTGAGTCATCTATGGTTCTAACCAACACAACATTCCACATTTGTGTTGGGAGAGTTAGCATGATTTATTTGTGATAACAAGGTGTAGAGCTGGATGAACACAGCAGTCAAGCAGCATCAGAGGAGCAGAAAAGCCTGTATTGCAGACCTCATCTGGGGAAGCATACATGTCTGGAGTACGCAGCTAATGCGGAATAAAGTGGTTTGTGACAATGATTGGAAGATCTTGAGATTGGAATTGCACTTGCGTATCAAACTAGAACCTGAACTGTAAGATATATGCATCATCTAGCACTTCACTGCTGTAAACTTGTCGATAGGAAAATGCTCCCTTATATCACAGCCCACCTGTGCTCCACAAATGCAGAAACCCATAGTAACGAGTTCAAAGCTAAGTGTGATTCCATGTTAATATCTAAATTTAAAATGCACGCAAAGGACAACCTGAGCATGATAAGCCTGTAAGATCTAATACGCCTTTTAAAAAAATCTGACCCGTCCCTATCTCCATCACAGGTCATAGGGGTGGCTCTTGGAGTGTTCAATCGATGTCATTCGGTGTCCAAAAACGACCTGCTCCAGCTACACTCACGCACAAAACATCTTTGCATCTGCCAGAGGGCGCTTTGGAAAGTGCACAAGAACCTGAACCGTTAATGCGTTGCAAAACTACAAGCACTTCAAATGTCGTGCCTGAACTGCTGCTGTTTAAGGGGGTTGAGAGCGAGAACGCTGGATTGTCTAGCATTCCACTCAATAGTTGTTTCACTCCTTGTGTATTGCTTAGCTGAGCATCTGCTGCAGAGTTTGCTCTCGAATATAATCGACCGGCGCTATCATATCAGCGGATTATTTGCCTACCTTGTAAATTCACGATCCACGGATCATTATTGGGATCTGACTCGTAGCCACACGTGCCGTCCTCAAAATCGCACGAACCGTTACCTCCCAAAATATCGGCACTGCCAAACTGTACGACTTTATGGACCACACACAAACACACACGCAAATATACACATGTACAAGATACAAGGGACAAGAATAAACAAAGTTAAAAATGCAACAAATTCAAAATGCTTATTTTTTCAAAAACTAGCCTCACCTTGCAGATTCCAAACTGTTACTTTTTACAGGTTCAGAATGCAATCTCTTAGTGGACTGTATGTTAATATAGAAATACTTTAGTGGGCATTTACCGTGTAGAATTAAAAATATGAGAGGCGTCATGGCGTATGGTTAAAATCCAAAGTTGTCATCCAGTGTTGTAATTCAAACTTCCCTTAAACTCAGTGTCATTCAGCAGTTCAGCAGCTTGGTGTCCTGCAAGGAGATGGGATGGGACGAGAGAAGGGAGAGAGGCGAGCTGCTTTGCTTCTGTCAGATTTTAGCAGCAGAGATATCCCACGGGGCGGAGAGAGTGCAAGGAAAAAATAGTAAATGATTTCCAGATTGGCGGGATACACCTACCCGAATAGAAGCAGCTCGGCGGTTGTTAAAATAAAAACACTGTTAGCAGAGTGAAGCATAGATAGCACCCCACTGTCTTTCTGTGGTTACTGCACATTCAAAGAGTGACAAAGGTTGCCTGTTTGATGATCTGTCGTCACGAGCCCCTCTCCTCAGAAACTCCACTGATTATTTGCATAGAGGCATAGTTTTTGCAGCTGACCATTATAGTTGGTGGATAAAAGGCGAGAACAGCCGAGCCGAGAACAGTTTTGTCATTGTCAAGGGAGAAAGAGAGCGCGAGAGCTGGGAAAGGGAGGTGGGAGTCAAAGTTTGGAGTTTTCTTGGGAATGCTGATTTCGAAGGCAATTTCTTTCGGCTCTCAATGACATAAGATGACAAAGCCTCGTTTATTAAACACTCAGAAAACTTTTATCAGTGCTTTCAGAGTGCTGCCAATTTTTGCTTGTTAAAAGACATCAGATTCTATCTGTCAGGCCCACTTTCATGTTGCTGTTGTTTGCTGCCAAATTATTTGAGAGCCAGTGATACATTCCACATCGAGACGGGTCGTTGAATCAGGAGTGAAACTGAGGACCAGTCGTGCCCGACTGCATTGTGATAAAATAGACATGCATGTTTGATTCTCGGCATAATGCTATAGGGTATGAGGAGAGAAAGCACGACATGGAACTGAAGGAATATGTTTGCATTGTCATGACTGAGGAGAAGAACACTGCCAAAATCAGGACAAAGGGAAAAGCCACAGAAAAATTTCACTGATAATAGATGCAAGGTGAAGTAAAAAAAATCAAGCAAGGCTGTTTTTGTGCAGAAGTCGTGTCACTACCTCTCTGCCAGAAACTCTGAGTTTATGGTTTATGTCCCACCTGCAATTAAGAAGTGCCCTAACATCACCAGAACTGAATTGTGTAAAATATAATTAAGTCACCCAGTTGAATAGGATGCATTCTAGATTGCTGAGATGTAAAGGTAGAAGTTGCAGAAGCTATAACCACAATCTTCCCATTCTGGCTAGACATGGACCAGGTACCAGAGCAGTGGAGGATTGTCGGTTTACAAACCTTTTCCAAAAGAGGGAGCGGGTTAAACACAGCAATTTTACGTCAGTTTGAATAATGCCAACAGTGCAGAGACTTCTCTGGATAATGGGTCTCATTTTAACCGTCCAGGCCAGTACATTTTGAGTGTGTTCAAATTAACCTATTTAAATCTACATAGAATTATTCATCACCTGGGAAAAGATGAGCTAATAAATGAAAGCCAGCGTAGATTTGTCAAAAGTGATTTGCTGACTTGATTTGAGTTTTTATTTTGTTAAGGTAACAGAGCGAGAATTGGTGTTATATATATTGGCTTTCAGGAGACACCTGATAAAGTGCTATATAGCAGGCCTAATAGCCAAATTAAAACATTGAATTGGATTTAACAGCCATATGCAGCCATATTTTTGGCAGAGTTGGTGTGTCTGATGGTTTTTCCTGACCCCTTTCTCATAATATGGGGGGTAAGTAAGTTGTCCACAAGGCTGCCTCTCTTTAAGCTTATTAAGAGCATTTACTGCCCAGGTAAGAACCTCAAAATGCCTAAAATCTATTAAATGCTTGACAGTTGCAGCTGGGCTAGATTGCAAAGGTCATATTTTAAAGTACATTTTTGAACATGCAGAAATGGGAAGGGCGTCAAGCAAGAAGCACCACAACACACCTCACCATTACTGTCAACCCTTCCCTCCTCCACCATTCCTGCAAAAAACTTCTGAGCTACCTAACTCCATTGTCCCTGCTGTTCTTTGCGATAGTACTTGCTGTTCTAGCCGTGCCCAGTACTGAGTCCTGGCAGCCAATTAGATCAACTGGCAGCGCTGGAAGGACAGGACTTCCGGCTCGCTGAAGAATGGATCTCCTGTGTGTCGTTACTGGACCACAG
This sequence comes from Stegostoma tigrinum, assembly GCF_030684315.1. Taxonomy (NCBI): domain Eukaryota; kingdom Metazoa; phylum Chordata; class Chondrichthyes; order Orectolobiformes; family Stegostomatidae; genus Stegostoma; species Stegostoma tigrinum. The sequence continues at coordinate 28,532,850 of NC_081356.1, read as the reverse complement.
GCTTTTAAAAAGTCAGGGTGTTGGAACCAAATTTACTTCTAAAGGGGTGACCAAATCCTTTCCCCTTTTCTCCAAGCCTCCAGTAAAATCTGGCCCTGTCACACTAAAGTGACAGAGATAGCAGGAACTGCAGATGCTGGAGAAGATGTAGTGCTGGATGAACACAGCAGGCCCAGCAGCATCAGAGGAGCAGGAAAGCTGATGTTTCAGGTGTGGACCCTTCTTCAGTAATTTGTATTTTTTTCTGAAGAAGGGTCCAGACCTGAACCAGGAGGAGCAGGAAGGCTGACATTTCAGGCCTAGACCCTTCTTTCTGAAAAAGGGTCTAGGCCTGAAACATCAGCCTTCCAGCTGCTCTGATGCTGCTTGGCCTGCTGTGTTCATCCAGCCCTACACCTTGTTATCTCAGATTCTCCCATCTGCAGTTCCTACTATCTCTAGATAAAGTGCAAAATACGCCATTCACCCTTACAAGCCTGCTCCATCATTTGACATGATAATGGCTCATTTGCTTGTGGCCTAGGTGTATTTTCCTGTCAATGCTCTGTCATTTAGGAATCGGTCTAACTTAGCCATAAAAATATTCACTGACACAGCTTCCACTGCACTCTGGGGAAGAGAATTCTACAGACATTTATCCCTATCTTAAATGAATAATTCCCTGTGTTTTTTTTTCAACTTAGTTCTACTCTCTCCCACAAGGGAAAGCTTTTTCTCAATGTCCATGTCCACTGCCAGAATCATCTCTCATTCTTCGAAATTTCCATGGATAAAGAGCCAACCTGCCCACCTTTTCTCATAACATGACCTTCTCACCACAGGAATTAATTCAGTGAATCTTTCCTGGGCTATTTCCAATGCCATTATAACCTTTCTCATAAAGAAGATGTGCACAATGTCCAGAGATGGGGCAGAATCCTCCATTCATCAGGAAGTGTGGAGGAGAGTGCAGTAAACATTCCCACCCCTTCACCCTTCAGTGGTCAAACTGTCTTCCTTGCCCAGACTTGGCCAGACAAATTTCCTTGACCAGGGTCCTGGGTTTGGGCCTATTACTGTGGTATATTGTAGCTACTCTGACATGAGAAGAGCTAGATAAAAAAGAGCACAGCAGCAATGATGTGAGCTTTGTTGGCTACATTTATTACTTATCCCTAATTGCCCTTGTGAAGGTGGAGGTCAGCTAGCTTCTTGAGCTGCTGCAGTCCATGTGGCATAGCTACACCTATCGTGTTGTTCGGAAAGAACTGGTAGGATTTTGAACCATTGACAATTAAGAAATGGCTATATATTTCAAATCAAGATACTGTGCGGTTTGGAAGGGTACTTCCAGGTGGTGGTATTCTCATGTATCTTATGCCTTTGTTGCTCTTAGGTGGTAGAGGTTGCAGGTTAGGAAGGTGCAGTCAAAGGATTCTTGGTGAATTACTGCAGTGCATCTTGTAGATGATACACAGTGTAGTTCTTCAATTGTAAATGGAAGGAATGTTGAAGGTGGCAGACGTGCTGCCAATCAAGTGGGTTGCTTTGTCCTGGATGTTGTTAAGCTTCGTGAATATTGTTGGAGCTGCCCTCATCCAGGCAAATGGGACATATTCTATCACAGTCCTGGCTTGTATTGTGTAGTTGGTGGACAGGCTTTGAGAAATGTGTTAAGAGGTGAGTTACCCACCACAGAATACCCTGCTTCTGACCAACTGTTGTAACCACCGTACATATATATAGCTAGTCCAGTTCAGTTTCTGATCAATTGTAACGCCCCCAGCATATTGATCGTGGGGCGTTACACAATGATAGTGCCACTGAATGTCATGGGGCGATGATTAGATTCCCTCCTGTTAAAGATGCACATTCCCTCGTACTCGTATGGCACAAATGTTACTTGTCATTTGTAGTTCATGATTGGTTTTTGACCAGGCCTTTCTGCATTTGGACATGATCTGTTTAAAGTATAATGAATGGAGCTGAACATTGTGCAATTACAGCTAACATTCCCACTTCTCACCTTGTGTTGGAGAGAAGGCCATTAATGAAGTTGCTAGGATGGTGGAGGGAGCCTAGGACAATCCGCTTAGGAACTCCTGCAGAGGTGTCCTGGAATGAGATGACAGACCTCCATTAACATGCTAGATGTGACTTCAGGCATGGGAGATTTTCCCCCTGATTCCCATTGACTGGCTTTGCTGGGTCCTCTTAATGTCACATTCCTTGATGTCAAGGCCAGTCATCCATACTTTCCCCTGTTGAGTCCAGCTTCTTTGTCTATGTTTGCACAGGGCTATGATGAGGTCAGGAGCTATATGGGCCTGGAGAACCCAAACTGAATGTCACTGAGCAACTTATTATTGTGTAAATGCTGCTTGATAGCACTCTCATCGATACCTTTTATCCTCTGCCCCATCTCTGGAAAATTTGCTGATGGTCAAGAGTAGACTTGGAGGCAATGGCCTCGTGGTATTATTCATGGACTGTTAATCCAAAGGCTGAGGTAATGTTCTGGGAACTTGGGTTTGAATCCTGTCATGGCAGATGGCAGAATTTGAATTCAATTAATATCGGGAATCAAGAGTTCCAATGTCTCATGAAACTATTGCTGATTGTTGGCAAAGCCCACCTGATCCATAAATGTCCTTTAGAAAAGGAAACTGCCATCCTGACCTGGTCTGGCTTATATGTGACTCCAGACCCACATCAATGTTGTTCACTCTTAATTGTCATATGGGCAATAAATGCTGGCCTAGCTAGAGATGCCTTCATCCTGTGAATCAACAAAAAAAAGACTGAAAGGGCAGTAATTGGCCAGGTTGTATGTGCCTTGCTTTTTGTGGGCAAGTCATAACTGGGGAACCTTCAGCATTGTCAGCTAGATGCCAGTGTTGTAGTTGTACTGAAAAAGCTTGGCCGGGAGTGTGGCTAGTTATGGAGCACACATCTTCAGTACTATGGTGAAATGTCAGATACTAAGGCCTTGGCTGAGTTTGCTGAAGGCTGGCTTCAGTGATGTAGGGGAACTTGGAAAAAGATTGGGATGGACCATCCACATAGCACTTCTGGCTGAAAATGGTTGCAGATGCCTCAGCCTTGTTTGGGAGAGGCGATGACCTAGTGGTGTTATCACTCGACTATTAATGCAGAGACCCAGATAGTGTTCTGGGGACCTGGGTTCGAATCTGCCTCGGCAGTTATGGAATTTGAATTCCATAAAATATCTGGAATTAGGAGTCTTATGATGACCATGAATCCATTGTCAGAAAAACACATCTGGTTCATTAAAGTCCTTTAGGGAAGGAAACTGCCATCTTTACCTGCTCTGGCCTACATGTGAATCCAGACCCAGAGCAATGTGGTTGACTCTTAACTGCCCTCTGGGCAATCAGTGATGGGCAATAAATGCTGCCTAGCCAGTGATGCCCTCATCCCGTGAATGAATAAAAAACTGACCAGAAGGAAAACACTATATGACAAGCTGTATTCAGTTACCTGTATCTGCCTCCATGTAAATAAAGAGTGTTACTGAACTGAAGAGAATGAAAAATCCTTACTCTGGATGAGGAAGAACTAGGGATGCTAGGAAATAGTAAAAACCAAGTATAAACAAGGCAGCCTCATACAGAGCAGCTGCAGACACCCAACACAATGAGGAATAAGAAAGAGTACAAAGGTGCTCCTAAAGCATTCAGATAACAATATTCACTGAAAGCAATTGTGCCCCAGCTTCCCCCACTCAGTCATCCTCCATGCTCAGTACAACTTTGACGTTCACCATACAATCTCACTCGGGGAGACATAGACAAGCACTCTTCAAAGGGGTCAAGGCAGTGGCTACTCCAGGAATTTAAGGAAGATGACAATGTCTCCTGTGCATGTCACCTCAAAGTGCAATCATAAATCTGACGAACATATTGCTCTCTCACATAGATCCTAATTGGAAGGATGAAACCTAATGCTGGTGAGTATGCATGTGATGCAAACACATTATCTCACCTTTCAAATTCCAAGAATTTAATTATAAATATTCATCCTGCAGACAGGAACTTAATTGATGGCCTCTTACTTAATTAAGTTCCCATGCCATCTTGCTTTACCCTCTTCTGGGAGGACACAAGATTCGAAATGTGATCTCACCAACACGCTATACAACTTGGAACCAAACATCTCTACTTTTAGATTCCTCTTGCAATAAGCAATAGCATTGGGGTGGCACGGTGGCTCAGTAGTTAGTGGTACTGTCTCACAGCACCAGGCACCCAGGTTTGATTCCATCCTCAGGTGACTGTCTATATGGAGTTTGCACATTCTCCCTGTGTCTGCAGAGGTTTTCTCCAGGGAATCCAGTTTCTTACCACAGTCCAAAGATGTGCAAGTTACATGGATTGGCTGTGCTAAATTGCATGTAGTTTCCAGGGGTGTGCAGGCCAGGTGTATGAGCCATGGGAAATGCAGGGTTACAGGAATAGGGTAGAGGGGTGGGTCTGCTCTTTGGAGGGTCAGTGTCGACTCAATGGGCCAAATGGCCTGCTTCCCCACTGTAGGGATTCTATGTAACATTTTATTTGTCTTCCTTGTCTTTTGTTGTACCTGCATATTGATTTTTTGTGATTCATGCATCAGGACACCAGACCATGCTATACCTCAGATTCCTGCAATCTCTTTCCATTTAAATAATATATTGCTTTTCTATTCTTCCTGACAAAGTGGACAAGTTCATATTTTCCCAATTGTACCCCATATGTCAATATTGTAAGCACTCACTGAACCTTTCTACAGCCCTCTTCAGACTCTTAACACTCCTTGCAATTTACTTCTTTTTAACCTTCCTTTGTGTCAGCGACAAATTTAGCAACAATGCACCTCGTCATTCAAGTCATTAATGTAAATTGTAAATAATTCTAATGAAACATCATCAGTCTGATGTGTTAACTCTGTTTCTCTTTCCACCATGTTGTTGAGCATTTTCCAGATTTCTCTGTTCAATTGTTAGCATCAGTTATTTTTTGCTGTTATTTTTCCTAATCAACCTCTCACTGCATCAGGTGGGACCTGAACCCAGGCTTCCCAGTCCAGCGGGTAAGGACACTACACTGTGGCACTATTTTGCTGTTATTTAGTGTTATTTTAGCTGTGGCAACTTGTTTAAAATCATTAAATGACATTGCAGTTTGCATGAACCTTTGCTTTTCTTCATGAATGTAAACATGCTGTTCTATGTTCGGCGAAAATAGACAAAAAAGTGGGCTCATTTTTAAATAAAGCATTGTCAGGAAGTAATGTTGCGTTCTCTGTAAATTTCTGACTGGAGAAATTTGGGAAGTGTGTACTGGTTAGACAATGATACCACGGGAACTGGCATCGGGTGATGGGTTCTTGTTTAGATTTTTGGTGTCATCTGTGACTCAGCGTGTAGCACTTTCTCATCTCTGAGGCAGATGGTTTTGGCCTAGAATTCCACTCCAGAAACTTCAGCACAAAAATCCAGCTGGTAATCCGAGTGCAGTACGCGGGAAATGTTACATTCTCAGATCTTCTGTCTACTGGATGCGATGTTAAAGGGAGGCTCCATATCTGCCCCTTAAGGTGGGTGCAAAGGATTCCATGATGCTAATTTGAAGAGCAAGAGGAATTTATCCTCAGTTCCCAGGGCCAATCTCTCAGCCAATGTCACAACAAAACAGACTTTTTGCTCGCTATCACTTTCTGCTTGCTGCAAACCAGTTGGCTGCTGCACTTTCTAAATTACAACAGGCACTACTCTTCAAAAAGGACTTAATAGAAGGTGAAATGCTGTAAGAAGTTCTGAGGTCACGAAAGCTGCTACATAAATGCATATTTTACGTCTTATGTCAAGTGAGGTTAGCAATTTATTTTTAATGAGTAATACATTTGTTGCCCATGGAAGAAATAAATTATTTTTAACTGGCAGGTGTTGTTTATCAGAGCAAAGATCAAGAATTTAGCAGCTTTCAATAAAACTTCTTATTTTAAATAGTGATATGAATATATAGGAATAAAACAAGAGGCATTAAAGTGCTGCATTGGACATGGTTTCCCTTCATAAGTGTTGAATCTGTCAAAAATTAATGTAGCTGGGGATTTTATATTACGAGCTAAAAGCTCATAATGAACAACATATTATATTTATACAGCACACTTAACATGGTACAAACAGGATGACATGGTGGCTCAGTGATTGGTTCTGCTGTCTTCCAACACCAGGGACTTGGGTTTAATTCTAGCCTTGGGTGACTCTCTATGCAGAGATTGCATGTTGTCCCTGTATCTGCATGGGTTTCTATTGGATGCTCTAGTTTCCTGCCACAGTCCAAAGTGGGGCAGGTTAGGTGGTTTGGCTGTGCTAAGTTACCCATAGTTTCCAGGGATGTGCAGACCAGGTGGGTTAGCCATGGTAAATGCAGGACTATGGGGTGGAATGCTCTTTGGAGGTCAGTTAGATTTGATGGGCCAACTGGCCTTTTCCTACATTTGTAGGCATTCATTGCTTCTAGACATCCCAAGGCACTTCATAGGAGAGATTATCAAACAAAACTTTTGAAGAATATCTCAAGAGGAGTATGAAGTAGCCAGGTTTAGGATGTGGGGAGGATTTCCAGCTTACGACACGAGCCACCAACAATGAAGTAATACAAACCATGAATGCAAATATTTTATTCGATTAGTGCCCCATCTTTTAAGAATGCAAGAACCTGAGCAGCAGCTCGGAAAACAGATGTGACAGTGGTTTTTGGGTGAGGGATGGTGCCAATTGCTTCTGGGCTGATTCTAAAGGAAGTAGGGGGAGTCTGATTGTAGTTGTCGACAGATGTCACTTGGCATCCAGGTGCAATCACAAGGAAATTCACAGAGGAAGTTCAGGGGTGGTATAAATAAAGCATTGATCTAACGCTTATCTCTGTTATTCAGGCACTGCATAGGAAAAATAATGCAGAGAAGCCCTTACCTTTGGAACTTTGAGAACTCAATACCTCATCTGGTGGCACAATTACAATTCTCAATGCTTGGCTGAGATGATAATTTGAGACCACTATCTACCCTTCTATTAAATATTCAATAACCACTATTTTCGGCAAAGGCAAGGGAGTTCGCTCCAGTGTTCTAACCAATGTTTATCTGTCAACTAATGTCACTGTGAAAGAGATAGGGATGGGCAAGAAATGCTGACCAGCCAGTGATGAATAGAAAAGAAAGGAAATCTGGTCAGCACTATTTATGCAACTTGGATGTGTGCATTAATGAGAACCCTCAGATACAACAACCAGATGGAGAAGTGTAGTTCAGAAGGAAGATCAGTCAGGACCTTATTGAGTAGCAAAGCAAGCTTGAGGGGGCAGGTGACCTATTCTTGCTTCTATTTCTTAGACCATAAGAGATGAGTACCTCAATGAGTACCTCATTGGCTGTGAACTAATCGGGATAAATTGGGTTGTGAAACATTACTACATAATAAAATAAGAATTGGAATAGGAGTAGGTCTTTCAGCCCCTTGAGCCTGGTCTGCCCATCATTAAGGTCAGGACTGATCTGACTGTGGGCTTAACTCCACCTTTCTGACTCCCTTGTCTATCAAAAATCTGTCTAACTCAGCCTTGAATATATCCAATAATCCAGTCTTCACTGCTGTCTGGGGAAGAGACTTTTAAACATGAACAACTGTCAGAGAAGTAATTTATCCTCATCTCTGTCTTAATTGTGAGACCTCAGGTTTTTGAAACTGTGCTGTCTAGTTCTAGATTCTGCCATCAGGGGAAACATCCCTTCAACACCCACACTGACATGTCTACTCATAAAATGCACCTTGTTCCATTCTTTCAGCAAGGTTAGCAAGCAACATGATTATGGCCTAACATTCTTTGTATCTGTTGTAAGGCATCTTTAGAGAGCGGGTGAGATCCTGAAGAAGGGTCCCGACCTGGAACATTGACTTCCCTGCAACTCTGACGTTGCCTGGCCTGTTGTGCTCCTCCAGCTCCACACAGTGTTGTCTCTGACTCCAGCATCAGCAGTTCTTACTACCTCTGGGGAAAATTCATGTCTTTTGGGTTCACTGTCTTTAGGGGCCAGCTGTGGATTGGCAGGTAGTGCCATCCCATCTAAGTCAGAAGGTGTAGATTCAAGTCCCATTCAAAAGACTTACATGCCAAAATCTAGGCAGACTCTTGCACTGTGCTATCTTGAAGATAAACAGGAAAAGACTCTTAGGTGCCCTGGGCAACATTTGTCCCTCAATTAATATTGTTAAGAAAAAAAACAGCATCTGCTCAACTCTGATGAAGGGTCTAGGCCTGAAACGTCAGCTTTTGTGCTCCTGAGATGCTGCTTGGCCTGCTGTGTTCATCCAGCCTCACACTTTGTTATCTTGGATTCTCCAGCATCTGCAGTTCCCATTATCTCTGAATACCAGTTTACTGTTTGTTAGAGCCTCTTGTGCACAACTTGGCTGCTTCTTTTCCTTGATGGCTGCAGTAACTGCAATTGAAAAGTACCTTCTTACCAGTAAAGATCTTTGAGATTCCTGCAGTTGTGAAAAGTGCTGTATAAAAGCAGGTCTTTTCTTGTTAAATGAGAATATACGTTTAGGACCTACTATTTGAATTTACTGAACAGTTTTTCAATTAATCAAGAAATAGACCTTTCTTACAGCCAAAAATGTCATAAAATGGGAACCGTATGTGAACTAATGCCACTCATTCCCCTAAAATAAACTGTCAACTCATAAGGAAGTTTTCTTGCAATATATTCTGAATGAGATCACATATTTAAATGAATAATTGTGTTGAATCTGTAAAATAGTTGTTTCATATTGCTTTCATTATAAATTATTAGATTGATTAAGGAAATGTCTCGTTACATCAGCATAAGGAGAATCGAAAGGGTTTCAGCTGCATGTCATGTATGACCCACTAGTACTTGGAGCACTGCATGTTCTTGGCAGGTCAGCGCACACACTTCTCATGTAAAATAAATACTTCAAATCAAAACAACTAACAATTTCTTCAATTTGGATAGTTTGTGGAACCTCCAATTGTCCCAGTCTTCCCTTCTACCCTGGTTCCAGCTGCCGAGTAGGTCTAAAGCAAATACATTTTGTATCCAGAGCCTTTAATATAGATAAGTATACCAAGGCACATCACAGAGGTGTATTTAAATAAATTGAGACTGAACAATGTAAGGAGATGTTAAGACCAAATGTTAGTCAGATAGGCTTTAGGGAACATCTGGAAGGAGTAGTGGAGAAACTGAGAGGTTTTGTGAAGGTACTCTAAGGACCTCGGCAACTGAAGGCTAGACTGCCAATAGTAGAGTAATAGACATCAAGGATGCTTAGGACTACAGGATTGAAATAGTGCAATTTGGGATGGTTGTAAGGATAGAGTTGGAAAGCTATAGAGATCTCCTCCAGATGACCGGGTAGAGGGCTGCAGAAAGAGGCATAAACCTTGACATAGTCGGATGATAAATATTACAGTGCAGCTGTAGACAAGCTACAATGGATGTATGAGGATGGTACAAGACAGATTAGCATGGTGTACTGTGGATGCAGATTTCCTGGCAGCAATAAGTAGAAGCAGCAGTAATGGCAGAAAAGATAGAAGAGGTTATAGAGATAGTGAAGGGTGAGGCATTGAAAGGATTTGAAGATAAGGATCAGAATTTTAACATCGAGGTCTTGGATTGAGAACCAATAAAGATCATTGAGCATAGAACTTAGGATCCAAGTGGCAGAGTTCTTTTTTTGGATCAACCTAAGTTTCTGCAAGTTGAGAGTCTAACTAGAAGGATGCGGTGAGTACTGATGATGCTGTTGGGCTAACCTTATCTTATCAATGCAGATGAAACTCTATTAGCATCCATTGCAATATTTAGCTGGTTCTGAAATGATTCAGGCATTTCTACCTCAGTGCCTAACAGAGACCTAAGAGACCATGTTTTCCACAAACAAGGAATTTCTGATGTCCAACCAATTTGCATTTATTTCTTGCACTCCTTTTCCTCTATCGTTCAGTTTTAACATGACATGGTATTCCAAAGTTATCTTTATTGAAAGCACTTACAACCAACATCACCAAGAAGAGATTTTCTGATAATTTCCTCATTGCTTTTTATAGGATTTTGCTGTGCACAATTTTGCTGTGTTTGCTACACGACAATGGTGACTACATCTGTGAAGTATTTCAAAAGTTGGAAAGAGCTTTGGGATGCCCTGAAGTTGTTAATAAATACAAGCCTTTTTTAATGGCAATTTTGAGATTGCTTTAAATGTCCTTTGGATATTATTTTGGAGAAAGTTTATGGGGATCCAAAGACTAAAACATTCATGTTTTGAAGTCTGGTCTTCCCTCTCAATTTTGGTTGTAATTGCTGACTCCAATAATTTGTTTTGTCATGGAGCTGCTAAACCATAAGCTGCAGGTTTACACTCAATTGCTGATTAGACACAACTTCGATGGGGCAGTATTTATATGATCCTTGCAGCCAATTCCATTGAAGGTGTGGAATACTCTGACTGTCACGAAGTAGCACGTTGTAAAATGGTTCATGGAGCGAGGGAAAAGTTGCACAAGTCCTCGGATGTGGCAGTGGAAGACCAAGTGACAGAGATCCAGAGGATGGGGGATGTCAGTAGATACAGTGAGGTTGGGTAAGGGAAGAAGAGATGTCTCATTGTTCTCATGTTCCTCTCTATCAGCAACGACTATTCATGTGTAGTACTAGTATTAGGACCTCATGTTCTCTTCCGATCCTCATCCAAACCAACAGGGACTCTTAGAAAACAAGGTGTAAGGGCTGGATGAACACAGCAGACCAAGCAGCATCAGAGGAGCAGGAAGGCTGACATTTCGGATCTAAACCCTTCTTCAGAAATGGGGGAGGGTAAGGGGGTTCTGAAATAAATAGGGAGAGGGGGGTAGGCAGATCAAAGATGGATAGAGGAGAAGATAGCTGGAGAGGAGACAGACAGGTCAGAGAGGCGGGGATGGAGCCAGTAAAGGTGAGTGTAGGTAGGGAGGTAGGGAGGAGATCGGTCAGTCTGGGGTGGACAGACAAGGGAGCAGGATGAGGTTAGTAGGTAGGAGATGGGGGTGGAGCTTGAGGTGGAAGGAGGGGATCGGTGGGAGGAAGGACAGGTTAGGGAGGCAGGCACGAGCTGGGCTGGTTTTGGGATGTGGTAGGGGAAGGGGAGATTTTGAAGCTTGTGCTGTCCACATTGATACCAATGGGCTGCAGGGTTCCCAAGCGAATATGAGTTCCTGTTCCTGCAGCCTTTGGGTAGCATCATTATGGCACTGCAGGAGACCCAGAATGGACATGTCAAGTGCGGAATAGGAGGGGGAGTTGTTTAGCGTCTCCACCTATCTTCTCCTCTATCTATCTTCTATCCGCCTCCCCCTCTCTCCCTATTTATTTCAGAACCCATTCCCCTTCCCCATTACTGAAGAAGCGTCCAGGCCCGAAACGTCAGCCTTCCTGCTCCTCTGATGCTGCTTGGCCTGCTGTGTTCCTCCAGCTCTACACCTTGTTATCCCAGATTCTCCGGCATCTGCAGTTCCTACTATCTTGGGACTCTTAGAAAGATGTCTGGGACTGAGCACTTTCTTGTCTGACTTCCTTAAGGAGTCTAAGAGTGCGGAGTTGTACATCACAATTCTTTTTTCAATGATTTGCTCAGAGAATTACCAGTTAAAATGTTTCTCTAGAGATGAAATTTTGCCAAAATGTGTGAGAAGGTCAAAATGTGTGAGACTTTCATCATTTCAGCTCCAATAGTGATGTGGATGCAATGGCATGTATCCCTTTCACTGATGTGTACCCATTTAAAAGCCACTTGAATTCAGTGCAAAAACTCCTAAAAAGTTAATCACAATAGCGAGAGGGAAATGGTTGAAATGCTAATCAATAAATCCCAGAAAGCCTCATCAACAAATGATATCAATATTTTAAATGGCAGTAAGTTGGTTAGCAAGTCTTCAGAGGGCCATTCCAAGTAATAGTTTCAACACCTTTACCAAGTTGATGTTATGAAGGCTCATGATGGTATTCTTATTATTTGGAAATTCAGGTTCTAAAGTGAACAGAGCAAAGTATAGCTTTAAGTTTGATTTATGTTTTGATATTGTGCAAGTTATTTTCATTTATAAGTTGTATTTAAATGTTTTGTGTTGACTGAAGAATTATTTATATGCATTTAAATGAAGTCTTTTAAGAAATGGAATCCTTGAGGTGAATAGTCCAATGCTGAAGAAAAACAAGGAAAGTAGAAAGAAAATAAAATGTTGCCGCTGCATCACAACAAGGTGGTTCAGGACACAGGGAGATGGAGGCATGATCCAGAAGGTCAGTGAGTGTGCAGCTTTATGTGAGAGGGAACAGAAATGGCAATATAAACAAACTCCTTCATGGTTTACTGTTAATAACTGAAAGGCTGTAACAGAAGGCTGTGAAAAAGAAGTTTAAGGAATCCATATTCACAATTAAAATGCTGTGTTTATAGTTTACTTAAGGATCTCATGAACAGACATTAACTAAAGAGAATGACATCGAGTGAATGCAGAAGCTGGTCAGAAAGAAACCAAGTACAGCTTGGCAACTGAAGAGAGTGAAAATAGGGTGACCCCCTTCACTGAGCTTTGAGAATCTGTAAGGTCATTGTTGAAGGTAAAACGTTTGAGTCTTTATTTTTGATGTTTGCAGTAAGAACATTTCAACTGGCTTTTGTATTATACAAATAGTTTGTGATTTTAATCTTTTGTGTTAAATGAACTTTGATGTTCTTTTGCTAAAAGTACACTGGCAACCTCCTATCAATATGTTCAAAGGCTGACCATCAAGATAAGCAAGTAGCAAAATTAAAGCTGATGGTCTATCAGGCCAGGTTTCACTCTGGGATCCAACTTGTGTTCTATTTACATCATCTGGGTTCATGATGATGGCATGTTGCGCTAAATCAACCCCAGTGTATTCAGCAAAGGTTACTCCCTTAATGTTAACAAGGAGAAAAGTTGCACTCAATGCTTCATGATTTTTAAAATTCCCTGCTGCAGTTCCCAAACAGTTAACATTCAGAACCTGAAAATAAATACTCGGAGATATTTTCTTAATTGTGTTGAAAACCAGCCAAAATAAAATCATGAAAACTTCCAGTTAATGCACTGTGCTCAGTTGCAACTCCCATGGAACCAAAGTATTTTTAATCGAAACAAACCTATTTTGGTGAAGCAGCAGCATCAGATACAAAAGTGGCATAGTGACATAATGCAATTGTTTTATTAAAGCAACAGAAAGAATTAGCTTTGGAAGCATTTTCTGGAAACGGTACTTCTGCATTTATATTAAACTGTCAACCTGCTATTTAGGCCCTGCTGATCTTATCTCTTGTTTATTACACATCTACTTATAAAAATATGGAAAAGTGGGGAAGATTGGAAAGAAAATACATTATACAGTGCATTGGATTGAGCATTAACTGTGCAATTAGATGTCACATTGATTGATTTTTATTCACATGCAAAGTCTCAAAAGCTTTGCAATTAGGCCAGAATTTGTGGGAGAAATAATAGTACCTGAATAATGCTCACTGTTCTTACAATCAGCCACCCTCCTGTGGTGAAACAGCAATATACTGTATGGTGTGAATTGGTGCAATTTTACTGTTGGGCAATTTTCAGCATTGCACTAGTAACATTGTACAAGCAGCATCTGTGCCCCATTCCTGCAGCGTACTTCCCATATTATTCCTCACACAGTCCAAAATGGGCAAGATAGGTGGTTTGGCCACACTAAAAATTGTCCTGTAGTGTCCATTGTTGTACAGGTTAAGTGGGTTTCCTATGGTTAAAAACCCCATCTAGGGTGACAGAGATGGGGGTCTGGGTCTGGGTGGATGGTCTTTGGAGGGTCAGACTTGATGGGCCAAATGACCTCTTTCTGCACTGTAGGGATTCTGTGACTCTATGAACACCAAGGGTCATGACACTCAACCATGCCATCCTGGTCCAAAATTGCCAAACAACTCAGTGCAATCTCAGCCATCTGAAGGTATGCCCAGGACTGCACGACAGGTCAATGACCATCTTTACTATATTAGAATAAGTGTCACCACCTTCTCTCAAAAACCTCACATTTGCTGTATCTCTGCTACTCCCACAAAGGCTCATATTCTACCTGCTTCACTGTTGCCTCCAGTATCTTCCCCACTCATTTTCTAATACCACTAACTCTGCTTACCTTCTGCACTGCCTAGTCACTCGTTTGGAATACCTCCCAAACCTGCACTTAGAGTTACAGCTGTGCTACCCACTTTTATCTCCTTTAACATTTGCATAACTCTCATTCCAACAGTCCACCCATAGGAATCCTGCAATGAGTAACTTAGATCCTGACTCCCCAAAGCCTATTCATCAAGTCAGGAATGTGATGGAATATTCTCCACTTGCCTGAGTGGGTGCTGCCCCAATAACACTCAAGAAAAGGTTTGATACCATCCAGGATGAAGCAGCAGCTTGATTGCTACTGCATCCTCAAACATCCACTCTCTCCACCACTGATGCCCAGTAGCAGCAGTGTGTACTGTCTACAAGATGCACTGCAGGAATTAACCAAGGTTCCTTAAACTGCACCTCCCAAACCTATGACCAATTGCAGTGAGACATAGATTGCTGGTTTGCAATAGCACACACTTGAACTTTGACCTAATTAAAAGGGCCTTGAATTACCTTTCCCTGACCTGTCCCCACAAGCGAACAGTTGATAGAGGACTAGAAGGTGATAGAGCAGCTAATCATGTGTGTCTAAATTCATATCCCATCGCGTTGACATCATTTCTAATTATTAAGGAACTCTGACTGTACCTTAAATGTCAACACCTAGCTAAAGCGAAATAGTCAGAGGGCAGTCTTTTATGTAAAATTTAAAGCAAGATCCTGTCTGCCCTCGCAGTTAGATGGAAACGTTCCAAAGTACTCCTTCAAAGGGAAACCAGGGAAGTTCTCCTCAGTAACCTGGCCAACATTTTGCTCAGCCACCATCATGTAGAAAACAGATTATCTGATCATTACTGCATTGATCTTTGTGGGAGCTTGCTTTGCACAAATTAGATTCTGGCTTTCCTACATTACAACAGTAGCTATACATTAAGCAGCATGACCGTAAACCACTTTGAGATGTCCTGTTGTTGTAAAAGGTATTATGTATATACAAGTTCTTTCTTTTATATCCTGTTGCTGAGCATGATATATTATTTCTTGCGGCTTGAGATTGAGAATGGACAGAATGTTTATCGAGGCCAGAGGTCATGAAAATTACTTTACTGAAATGTGAGGAGCAGGCATTGTGTCCTAGGTTGAGAGCTGGTGTCAGAGTAAGGAAGAACTGGTTCATGGACTGTTGCATGTGAAAAACAAACAAATAAAAAAAATTTACTGAAAATTGTCATGTTTGATACAGGCAGAAAAGTGTTTAGAATTGTTCAATGGCACTATGTGTCCTTAAATTCAGTCAACTCCTGTTGAAACCCAGCAGTTCTGCATTCCTATTTTATAACTGGGACAACTGCTGATTTCTCTGTCATTTTATTCCCATAAAACATACCATACTCCATCCAAAATTCATCTTTTTCTTTATTTCTGAGACGGAAAACCCATGTTATTTTGAAGATTTATATAAGTCATAGCACAAAAAGGTGCAGTTTGCTTGCTGCAATCATTGAATTTTACAGCACTGATGCTGTGCAGTCCATCATGCGTGTGCTGGTTTCTCCAAGAGGTATCCAAATTAGATCCACATCACAGCATTCTCTCCATTACAATGCAAAACTAACCCTCTTTAATACATTTTCCAACTGTCTTTTGAAAATTCCAAAAGAACCTTGTTGAAATATTCAAGGCCTACACCCATTAGCATCAAGTGCCATCAAAATATGTTATCATTATTATTTATCTAGGGAGTTTGTTAAGATTGGAAATGCCCTACATGAAAGCATGGTGGAATCACTTCCAATTGCAACTTTTAAAAAGCAGTTGGACATGTGATTCTGTCTTCTATTGATCAATTGCTGGTAATATACTACCCCAACACTATGAGTCCTTGTCAAATTAAGAAGACGTACACATGGTGCCTTAACAAATGTCTTTTGTAAATCCAAATATATTACATCTACTGGCTCCCCTTTATCCTGCTTGTTCGCTCCTGAATGAAGTCTAACAAACTTGTCAATGTCCCCTTCATGAAACCATGCTGATTCTGTTTGACTTTATTTAAATTCATACATGTTTTGCTGTTATGACCTTCAGAGTTGACTTTTATACATTCACAAGGACAAATTAAGCTAACTTGCACCAAAGCTACTTGATTCTTTTGTCTCCCTGCCTTGTTGAATAGGTGTTATATTTTGCAGTTTTTCAACCCTTTGGGCATTTTCCAGAATCTAAGGATTCTTGGAAGATTATTAGCTGTGCATCTTCTACTGCTGTAAAATCTTTGTGCGCAATCAATCAGGTCCAGAGGAATTTAGTCCCATCAATTTCTCTAGTACTTTTTCTCTAGTGATACTGACTATGTTAACTTGCTATCCACCCTGCCCCTTTATCTCTTTGATAATGCAATACTTTTGGGGTGATAGTAGTGTCCTCTACTTTGAAGACTGACGCAAAGTTTTTTTTTCAATTCCTCTGCCATTTCCTGGTTCCTCATTATTATTTCCTCAGTCTCATTCTTCAAGGAGCCAATGTTCACTTTGTCGTCTCTCTTCCTTACCGTACCTTTAAAGAACCATTTACCTACCTATTTTAAAATTACTTGCTAGTTTGTGATCACTGTTTATTTTGTGCCTGCTTATTTTTGTTTTGGTTGTCTTTTGCTATCTTTTAAAACTTTTCCATTCTTTATTTTGTCCCTAATTTTGTCCACATGACATATTCAGAATCAATACAGTGTGGAGCTAGAGGAGCACAGCAGGTCAGGCAGCATCAGGGAGCTAGAAAGTCAACGTTTCGGGTCAGGACCTTTCATCAGAACTGGAGAGGGGGAAGGGAGCTCCGAAATAATTAGACAGAAGGCGTGGGACTGGGTGAAGGTAGGTGGGGTGGTGATAGGTGGATGTAGGTAGTGGTTGTGGAGATTTGAGTAGAGCAAATAGGTAAGAAGGAAGATGGACAGGTTATGTCAGGTCAAGGAGGTGGGGATAAGAGGTAGGGCTGGATATAGAAAGAGTCCTGGGGTGGGGAGATTTTGAAGCAAGTGAATTCTATGTTGAGGCCCTTGGGCTGTAAGGTCCTGAGGCGGAATATATGGTGTTGTTCCTCCAACTTTCATGTGGCCTCATTATGCCACTGGAGGAGGCCCAGGATGGACATGTTGCCAAGGGAGTGGGAGGGGGAGTTGAAGTGGCCAGAAACCATAAGGTGGTGTTGATTGAAGCGTACAGAATGCAGATGCTCCGTGAATTCCTCCCCAAGTCTGTGCTTGGTCTGTCTGATGTGGAGGAGACCACATCCAAAGCAACAGATGCAACAGACCAGGTTAGAAGACGCACAGGTGAATTCCTGTTGGAAATGGGAATGCCGCGAGGCCTTGGATGAGGGTGAGAGAAGAAGATGTAGGGGCAGGTGAAACACTTTCTGCTTTGCAGGGAAAGGTGCCGGGTGTGGTAGGGTTAGTGGGGAGTGTGGAGCTGATTAGGGAGTCACAGAGAGAAGCAAAGAGGGGTGGGGAGGCGAGTATCTCTTTGGTACTGGGGTCTGATTGCAGGTGGCAAAAATGGCAGAGGATGATGCATTGGATTTGGAGGTTGGTGGGATGAGAGGAAGTGTAGTCAAGGTAGATTTGGGATTCAGTGGTTTTGAAATAGATGTCAGTGCTAAGTCGGTTGCTGGAATTGGAGATGGAGAGGTCCAGGGAGGGAACAGAGGTGTTGGAGTTGGTCTGGTTCCAGGTGAATTTGAGGTTAGGCTGAAAGATGTTAGTGAAGTGGATGAACTGTTTGAGCTCCTCATGAGAGCACGAGGCAGTGTCAGTACATTCATTGATGTAGCGGAGGAAGAGGTAGAGGATGGTGCCAGTGTAACTGCAGAAGAGGGACTGTTCCACATATCCCATTAAAGAGGCAGGTGTAGCTCGGATCCATATGTGGACCCATTGCCACCTCCTTAGTTTACAGGAAGTGGGCAGAGTTAAAGGAAAAGTTGTTGAGAGTGAGGACAAGTTCCATCAAGCAGATGAGAGTGCCAGTGGAGGGGGATTGGTTGGGCCTGTGGGAGAGGAGGAAATGGAAGGCTTTCAGGCCCTCCTCATGGGGGATACAGGTGCATAAGGCTTGGATGTCTATGGTGAAGATGAGGTGTTGGGGACCAGGGAATTGAATGTCTCGGAGAAGGTGGAGGGCATGTGTCCCGAAAGTTGGTGGGACTGGGATGGAGTTGGGGGTGGGGGGGGGGGGGGGGGAAGGGGAAGAAAACAGAATTGAGGTGAGCAGAAATGAAGTCAGTGTGACAGGGGCAGGCAGAGCCAATGGGTCGACAGGGGCAGTCAGGTTTGTGGATTTTGGGAAGGAGATAGAAATGGGTGGTGCAGTGCTGAGAAACGATCATGTTGGAGGCTGTGGATGAGAGGTCTCCTGAGGTGATGAGGTTTTTGATGGTCTGAGAGATGATAGTTTGGTGATCGGGGTAGGGTCATAATGGAGGAAGAGATCTCGGAGTGTTGGTGTCAGGCCTCAGCAATGTAGAGGTCAGTACGCCATACTACCACCACATCCTCTCCCCTCCCATTTATGAGCAGGTTTAATGGTGATGTTGGCACTGGAGTGGAGGGAGCGGAGGGCTGTGCGTTCTGCTAGGGAGAGGTTGGAGTAGGTGCAAGGGGTGGAGATTGATGTCATGATGGCAGTTGGAGATGAACAGATTCTGGGAGGGTAGGAGTCCAAGGGGATGAGGTTTGTTAGAGATGGGAGAAGGGGTCTGCAGAGGTCAAAGAAACAGGCACAGAGGCTGAGGCAGTGGAAAAGGAGCTCAACATTGAGGCATGCACAGAAGTTGTTGATGTGTGGCCATAGGGCCATGAAGGTGAGTCCTCTGCAAAGGACTCCACATTCGCCACCAACCCCACCACTCCCGGCACCTTTCCCTGCAACAGTAGCAAGTGCTACACCTCCCCCCTCACCTCTATCCAAGGCCCCAAACAAATATTTCATATCTGACACGGATTCACCTTCTAATCTAGTCTGTTGCACCTATTGCTCCTGATGTGGTCTCCTCTATAGCAGAGAGACCAAGTGCAGACTCGGGAACCGATTTGCAGAGCATGTGCGCTCTGTACGCTTCAATCAACACCACCTTATGGTTTCTGGCCATTTCAACTCCGCCTCCCACTCCCTTGGCGACATGTCCATCCTGGGCCTCCTCCAATGGCATAATGAGGCCACATGAAAGTTGGAGGAACAACACCATGTATTCTGCCTCAGGAGCTTACAGGCCAATGGCCTCAACAGAGAATTGACCTGCTCTAAAATCTCCCCGCCCCCGGCCTCATCCCATGTCCAGCTCTCCCTCTTATCCCTGCCTCCTTGACCTGACACAACCTGTCCATCTTCCTTCTCACCTATTTGTCCATCATTCCCATTGACTAATCTCCAAAACCCCTACCAGCATTTACCTATCACCACCCCACTTACCTTCACCCAGCCCCACTCCATCTCCCTCTATTTATTTCAGAGCTCCCTTGCCCCTCCCCAGTTCTGATGACCCAAAACGTTGACTTTCCTGCTCCTCTGATGCTGCCTGGCTTGCTGTGTTCCTCCAGCTCCACACTGTATTGACTCTGACATCCAGCATCTGCACTTCTTGCTATCTCCACATTGCATGTTTATTTCTTTTAATTTGATACTGTCCTTAACCTTCTCAGTAAGCTATGGTTAGTTTGTCCCTTCCTAGAGTTTCTCCTCACTCAGATATTTATTTGCTGTGATTCATGAACTATCTTCTTAAACAACTGCCATTGTTCCTCAACTTCCTTTTCTGCTAAACTCCTTTCCCAGTCCAATGCAGCCAGCTCAGCCATCATCCCTATGTCATTACCTTCATTTAAGCTAGGAGAGTGGTTTCAAACTCAACTTTCTTGCTTTCAAGTTGAAGGCTAACTTCTACTTTATGGCCACTGTTCCTTAGGGGACATATTATTGAGATCATTTATTAATCCTGCCTCGTATATTACTAAATCCAAAATAGCCTGATGCCCAGTTAGATCCAAAACATATTATTCCAGGAAACTGTCCCCAGTACACTCTATGTATTGTTCCTCTTGGCTGTCTTTGTCTTTAAAGTCACCCATGATTAATGTATTACCTTTTCATATGCTTTCGTTATCTCTTGATCTATTCTCTGTCCTACAGCTACTGTTAGGGAGCCTATAGATTACTTGCATCAATATCTCATTCCCTTGTTATTCCTTACCTCTGCCCATATGGATTCTACATCAGTCAATTTATTCCTCCAGCACATTTTTCAAGGAGCACTATTCCCAGTTTAAATTCGCCAATGAACAATATTCAATGTATATTCCACAATGGTCAATGTCTCCATGCTGTGCCTACAACTGTAGCCTTAAACCAGAGGGCAAAACTGTAGGAACTGAATGAACAGAACAACTTGTCACTATCCACATCATTACATATTGGGGCATTGAATGTTAATGTGCTGGCATGCTACCCAATTTTATGCAGGACTTTGCATTGTAAAGCCACCTACTTTCTTCAGTAGCCTTTGCCCTTTTGAAAGATGATTGAATTTCTTATCTTCATCATTCAATCTTGGAAATGTAAGGACAATGTCCCGTTTATTGAATTGTATCCAATCAATAATTCTTGGGATTCTGAACAGGATGTTTCCTTTCAGCGTTGGAGTTGTACTGCCTTTGAAGTTAGCACTGGATCAGAACACACATGTGACCTCAGAACATCGAACGCCCACTTGCTTAATTGAGTGCATAATTATTGAACTTGTGGGGACTGTAGCTATTTCTTTCCCCATGATGTGTACAACACTGAAACAGGTCAACTGATACATGCTGGCGTTTATGCTCCATATGAGTCTTGATCCACCCATCACAAGTCTCCTGTGATGTAGTTAGTGCATAATCTCACCCTATGGGGAGTTGGCCAGAAGATCCAGTGCACTAGCAGAGAGCATTTGTTTGCACTCTCAAATGGAAGGAAAATACCTTATCATCACTATTTTCAAAAAAAAAGCAAAAGGTATTCTGGTTGGTTTCTGCAACATTTTTGAAGTGGAGGTCACCATAGATAGCTGTCTCATAAGAGTTGAAGCTTTGGATCACTATATTTCAAACAAGGAGCCAGGTTTGAAAAGGCAGCGCCTTCATAGTGACCTTACAGAAATTGAATCTGTTCAATTGGTTTCACTCTGCATTACAGCCCAGCCAACTAACCCTGAATTGCAACATTTATCCCTCACCAACTTTACTAAAAGAACTGGATGATGCAGTCGTCATCACATTGCTGCTTGTGGGAATTTGAAAATTGACTGCCACTTTTACTGCGTTACATCAGTAAATATCTCCAAAGCTACTTTCTTGATCGTAATGCAATTTGGGATGTCAAGAGGTCATGAAAGGTACAACATAAATCTGAGTCTTTCTTTCACCAAAGCACACCATATTGAGAGAAAACATTCACTATGCATTACACTGCAGTCCCCAAACATTTACAGTATTTGTTTAGCTAACATATTGTAGATTATTAAAATAACTTTACTACACAATGAATGCATCACAAACAGAAAACATATTGCTTAAGGAATGTTTTTCATATGTAACCCTGAACTCCACATCCTAGACTCATTGTACTTACTGAATTTACAATGCCACAGGGATAGAAATCATACATTCTTTATGCCTCAGCACAGTTGCCCAAACACTATCCCCTTGCTACTTTTCAATTCAATTGTCAAGCACGGTAACCATGGGCAGTTTATCATGAACATGTGCAGTGCAAAGTTTCCAATTCACCTTTGATGTAAAGAAAAGTGAAGTCATCTAATGGTGTCTTGTTGGCAATAAGTCAAAGAAATCTTCTACACTCTTCATCTGTTCCGTATTCAAATGATTCCTCATGGGATATATTTGCAGTTGGTTTGGATATCAATATAACCAGTAATTTGTGTTACATGCTCACTAACTATGTGAATAGCTGATAAAAAAATTACAGTGTCCATGGAGGGGCTGTTTAAAAAAAAAGTAAAATTTCCTAACCCAATGAAACCCCAATGGTTTCTGTTTGTTTTATGGCTTGAGGGATTTCTACTGTGGTTTTCCATAAATTGCAGGTTACATTTGTGAGTGGGAAAGCGCATAACCATGTCATCTTCCAACAAAATTTTAACCTTTAATATTTATGCCTGGTGTGTTGCAGAGCCTCAGTGGATAATCTGTTGCATCTGAGTTGAAAAACTGTGGGTTCAAGTCCTGGTTTTCAAGATTTGAGCATAAAATCCATGCTGATTTTCCCATGGCTCGACTTTCTGTCACCGTTAGTGATGAGATTTGTGTGGGCATGCCTTGACGATACTGATTGTAGAAGGTGCTGCAACTTTCAAAATGGGGATAAAGGTGGAGAGATGACCAGCAACCTGTTCAACTGCAACTTACTACCTTTAGTGGTATTAGCCTGCTTGCCACTATGGGCATCTCCTCAAATCTGATACCTCTACCGCTATCTGCTTCAAAGTATGGATTGTTTCACTGCCACAATCTCCCCTTGTCTCCCCTTTGTGTGGGGTCTGTCTAATTTTGCTTGTCTTAACTGATTGTAACGATTTTGCTTCCATCATTCTACTACAGAATTGTGCAAATCCATTCCAGATTTTCAATCTGCCTTAAAAAAAATGATATTAGTCTTTCGTATTAAACTAACCTTTTCAGACATGTTAAGACAACCTATGGAATAGGCAGGACTCAAGTCAAGGTATCCAGGCTGAGAGGTAGGAGTACTACCACTGCACAATCAAAACTCCAGGGACTGTATGATTATGATAGGAATCGGTAGGACACTGCTGAATCTTATCAGGAGAGATCTTGTCTTAGATAACAAGACAGTTTATTGTATGATAGTAATAGGTCCAGTTCACATTACCACAGATAATTACTACTGACTATCAGGAGCTGTGCAGAATATGTCTGTTCCCTAAGAAGGCTGATGTAGAATTCCTTGTTTCTACACATATAATGTGTATGACATCTTCCATTGTGTAGAGCATAACATTATAACATTAACTCGTTGAGAGCCATTGCATAGTACAAAATCTCCCCTAAGCTTTTATTCCCATAGTAATTTGTTATACAAACAGGTATTTAACTGTAATACTTTTACAACAAATCTTACTCACCCCTATCTCCCAAGTCACTGCCTTCACAAATGTAGGCATTTCACAATTATCCAGAATGTACACTCTTCAGACTCGGGAAAATGGTCAATCTGTCAGTTGATGACTGTTAATCTTGGTTCTGATCCATGAATCATTTCTCTGCTGGAGGGTCTTTCATCTCTTGGATATCCTTCTGGAGAATGACATTCCATGCAAACCCTTGTTGTTCATCTATTTCCATTTCTGAGGGAAGATAATCTTCTGAATGCTTCGCTGCCAACTCAGGTGTTTGCATCACAATACCATCCGAGTTACCTTTAAACTCTTGAATTTCCATCACAGAAGACAGCTGCTGTATTGCAACAAGTACTGTCTTCCCTGCAGTATCTAGGATTTATGGACCAGACAATAACTTTCTGATTGTAAGAGGTATTCTCTTTTTTAAAATTATCCTAGATGCTTAAGACTGGCCAATTTCTTCATCTTTACCATGGCCTGTGTCTGTGGGTACTGGTCTGGCTCACATTGAATCATATGCAGTTTATCTCCCTCACTTGTTCAACCATGTAGGATGTCTTTAGTCATCCTTTGGTGAAGTTGGCATTTTTACACTCAGTCATATTACTGTGAGCTGCTCACTATTATTTTTGATACAGCAGAATTGTCATTGCCAGTGACAATGTATTCACCAACTGTTCTGCAGTCTGGCCAGCATCAGCTAAAGATTTGTGAAGAAGCTCAAGTGGGTTGTACTGCTCATTCTTGTTCTCAGTATTTGTTTCTTCAGATATTTTGTCAGTGTTGACAGGAATGTTTTCCACACCTGTCTGACTTTTATAATCTCAGATTTCACAATAAATTATGAGATTATCAATTTTTTTTGAGATCTTTGACCATTATACCTTTGAGGTTTGGCTGTGTGCTTGATATTATCTAACTATCTCTAACATGTCCCTTCCAATACATCTGCTCCATTAATTGAGAAATCAACACACAGTGATTTATCAACACATAATCCGTGAATTAAGGTTGATGGGAAGCTGATTCAATTAAAATTTCTAATGTCTGGACATTAGGAAGCATTCAACATTGCAAAGTGAGTTACAGTGCAGCCTAAACTTTATCATTTCACTTTCTGGCTACAAAGGAAAACCTTTAGCAGCTGTTAATACAATCCCTCCATCTTTGGCTGTTTAGAGATAAAGCAACTAGAAATTTGCTACAACAAATGAATGATATAGAAAATGGATCAAAACCTACCTCCTGCTAATGTGTGACCTGACAAAAGGTACAATTATGCATATAAGGACAGATAGCAACAGCCATTTGTAAAACCAACATCCTAACACCTGCATTGCAACAGGCACTCTAATCTAATTTTATCTATGGTAAAGGATTGGCCACCTTTTAGCCGAAACAAAAGAAGATCATGTCTTAGTTAACAAGATTATTGCATGATCGCTCTAAGCCCAGTTTACATGACTTGTCAGTCATAGTATTACGGACTGGTGGGAGCTAAGCAAAATAGATCTGTTCCCTGCGAAGGCTAATACATAACCCCTCGCCTCCATCCAAAGACTGCGTGCAACATCAAATTTGATCGAGTGAATGTAACTTTAACGATACAATTTTCAGGAACGTTAGCTCATATGACATCTGTTAAACTTGTTAATGGGCTAGGGAGCAACCAAAGGCAATTTCCAATTTCCAAAAGGAGGGGTGAATATTCTGGGGCACGATAGTGCGTAGTTGTTGAGACTACAGCAGTGTGTACTGTTGTTGCTGGTTTCATGTTTTGTAAAGAGAGGGAAGTTCTGGTGTTCAAGCTGTGACGCAAAGTTGCCATCCTTACAGCAGAGCAGATCAAGAATATGACTGGCCATTTGGATACTTGTTTGAATTCCAAGATGATTTGTCCTTGGATCTTCTGCTTACCACATTGTTCAAGAAAATGACAGAACAACTAGTTATGTCTGACAACACTGAAAGAATGGCAAGTGAGGGTGGTGTGTAGATGGGAACCTGTTGGTAGTGGTGTTCCCATAAATTTGCTACCGTGTCCCTGGGGGTTGTAGAGGCAATGGGTTTGCTCATTGCTTTCAAAAGGGCCTTAGTGAGTTATGCAGTACCTGTTGTAGGTTTCACACACTACTGCTACTGCATGTTGGTGTGAAGCAAATAAATATTGAAGGTTGAGGATAGCATGCCAATCAGGTGTAGAGCTTCCTGACTGTTGTTGGAGATGTGTTCATCCAGCCAAGTGGAGAATATTCCATCATACTCCTGACTGGAGCCTTGTAAATGGTTGTCAGGCTTTGGAAAGAGAGAAGGTAAATTATTTACTGCAGTATTCCTAGCTTCTAATCTGCAGTTGCAACCACAGTATTTACATATCTAGTCCAGTTCAATTTCTGGTCAATGATCAGTCACAGGATCTTGACAGTGAGGAATTCAGCAATGATAATGTCATTGAATGTCAAAAGACAATGGCTAGATTCTTTCTTGCTGAAGATGGTCATTGCCAGGCAATTGTATAGCATGAATGGTATTTGCCACTGGCGGTAGCCCAAGCTGCTTCAGTATCAGATGAGATAAAAATGATGCTGAACATTGTGCAAACATCAGTGAACACCCATACTGCTGATCTTATGACTGAGTGGAGGTTGTCAATGAAGCATCTGAAGTTGTTTAGAACTAGGACAGTACCTTAAAAGACTCCTGCAGAGATGTCCATGAACTGAGATTTTTGACCTCCAGCAATTACAAACATTGTGTTTGGTATGACACCAATCTGTGGAGAGTTTTGCCCCTGATTTCCATAGACTTCATTTTGCTAGGACTCCTTGATGCCATAATCAATCAAATGCAAGCTTGATGTCCTGTCCTTAGGAATCAAGATTTTATGTTCGTGTCAGGACCAAGTCTGTAATAGGGTCAGGAACTGAGTGGCTCTGGCAGAACCAAAACTGAGCATCTGTGAGCAGATTATTTTTTGCAAGTGCCATTTGACAGCACTATCAATAACTCCTTCCATTACTTCGCCAATGATCAATAATGGGCTTATTGGGGCCTGTAGAGGAATGGGGTAGTGGTGTGAATTGATGTGGTAATTAGCTGGGTTGGATTTGTCATACTTTTTGTGCATAGTTCTGGCTAATTATTGGAGCAGCAGGATATTGTCAGAGCCCATTGCTTTTGTAGCATCTAATCATATGAAGTGAACCAAACTGATTGAAGTTTAGCATCAGTGATGCTAGGGATCTCTGAAAAAGACTCTGGTTGAAGACAGATGCAAATAGTTCAGCCTTATCTATTTATTAGTATGTCGAGCTCCCCATCATTCAGAATCTGGATGTCTGTGGAGCCTCTCCTCCTCCAATGAGTTGTTTAATTGTCTACCACTGTTCATGACTAGATGTTTTACATCCAACAAAAGTAAACAACATGAAGAACAAACCAACTACAATTATATTTTGTAAACACTTCATATGCGAATCTTGTGGCAGAACGGACAGGTGTCTTGGGCTACAACCTTGTGAAGCAGCCCCATTCCCAAGGGATTTCACTCGCTGCCTGTCCATCATGTCACATGGCCAGAAGGGTGCCAACAATGAGAATTACTTTCTCTCTTTATGGTTAATATAATGGAAACACTCGGGGCAGAATCTTTAGGAGGCTGAGTAACATCAGCTATGTTCATATTTGTAGCAGCATCGGATGACAGGTTCATCTTGACCTCAGGAGCACTTTGCAAGTGGCGAGGTGAGTTTCTCACTAGGTGGTGGTGAGTTGCCAATTAAGGAGGGATTATTGCTTGTTAAATACTTTGTTGATGGTCCAACACCCCTCATTAACATGCAGCCTCCTCCCATCATAGCAAGCTCTTCAACAAGCTGGATGGTGGGAAGACTGGCTCTGAAACACATAGCAGGTACCTGGTGTATTCAACTTGCCACTTAGTGTGGACATTCCCCATACAGCTTCTAAATATAGTGTATACTAGTGCACACAGAAAGGGCAGCAGCTGCATTCAATTCTTATCCACAGATGTTGGCACCCGACATTTGACAATACCTCATGACCGCCATGGCAAATGTCCAGTTCACTGGTGCTTTCCACACTGGAGATGGGTCAGAGAAATGAAATTCCACGGGATACTGCGCACTGTGGTGTGTTGGACCAAAAGTTGGCACAATGGCAGGAAACATAGGATAATGGCTGATAAATGTATTTGAGAATGGCTCAGTATTAGGTACTTTGCTCTGTGGTTAATGTATATGAATTAGAGTTAAATTTGTGTGACATGATTGGAGAATTTGTAAACAACACAAAAAATTGCCATTCAGTTCATAGTGAAGCTGTCAACTGCAGGATGATATCAATATTTGACAAGTTTCTGCATGTTATACTGGTTAGCAAGATTAGATCACATGGAATCCAGGAAGAGCTAGCCATTTGGACACAAAATTGGCTTGAAGGCAGGAGATAGAGGGTGGAGGTGGAGGGTTGCTTTTTGGACTGGAGGCCTGTGACCATTGGTATGCTGCAAGGATCAGCACTCGGTCCACTGTTTTTTTTGTCATTCATATAAATGATTTGGATGCTAATACAGGAGGAATGGTTAGTATGTTTGCAGATGACACCAAAATTGGTGGAGTAGCAGATAGCAAAGTAGGTTATTTCAGAGTACAACAGTACCTTGATCAGATGGGCCAATGGGCCCAAGGAGTGGCATATTGAGTTTAATTTAGATAAATGTGAGGTGTTGCATTTTGGAAAGGCAAATCAGGCAGGACTTACACACTTAATGGTAGAGTCTTGGGGAGATGTGTTGAACAAAGAGATTGGAGTGCAGATTCATTGTTCCTTGAAAGTGGAGTCGTAGGTTGACAGGGTAGGCAGCTGACATTTGGTATGCTTGTCTTTATTGGTCAGTGCATTAGGAGGTCATATTGCAGCTGTTCAGGACATTGGTTAGGCCACTTTTAGAATACTGCTGTCAATTCTGGTCTCCCTGCAATAGGAATAATGGTGTGAAACTTGAAAGATTTCAGAAAAGATTTACAAGGATGGCGCCAGCGTTGAGCTATAAGGAGAGGCTGAGTAGGCTGGGGCTATTTTCCCTGGAACATTGAAGGCTGAGGGGTGACACTATAGAGGTTTATAAAATCATGAGGGGCATGGATAGGGCAAATAACCAAGGTCTTTTCCCCAGGGTAGAGGAATCCAAATCTAGACAGCATGGGTTTAGGGTGAGAGAGAAAAAAAATTAAATTGACGTAAGGCACAATTTTTTAATGCAGTGGGTGATGTGTGTATGGAATGAGCTGCTAGAGGAGGTGGTGAAGCCAGCTACAATTACAACATTTAAAAGGCATCTGGATGGTAAGATAAATAGGAAAGGTTTAGAGGGATATGGGCCAAATGGGACTAGATTAATTTAGGATACCTGGCCAGATTGGGTGATTTGAGCCAAAGGGTCTGCTTCCATGTTGTACACCTCTATGACTCTATTACGGTAGTAGTTTGGTTGAGTCGGTGAAAATTGGCAAATGAATTCAATCCAGAGAAGTGCAAGTTTAAGTATTTTGGGGCGTAGGCAAATAAACTACAAGTGTGCAGAATAAATAGAAGGATATTGAGAAGGATAGAGGAAGTGAAAGATCTGGTGTTCATGTCCACAGGTCCCTGAAGATGGTAGGACAGGTAATCCAGCAATACACGCTTCAAAATGTTTTACTGTAAAGAGGCCATCATAAAGATAAGACGGTAAAGAAAGTGTGTCGTTTTTTTTCCTTCAATGGACGAGGGATTGAAAACAAAGCAGGATGTAATTCTGGAACTATATAAAATACTGGTTAGACCACTGCTTGAATTTTGTGCACAGTTCTGGTAACACATTTCAGGAAAAGCATTACTTGCTTGAGAGAGGACAAAGGCAACTTATTCGAATGTTGCCAGGGTTAATTGCAGCTTTGGGGAGACATTGAATAGACTAGGTTTATTTTTCTTAGCACAGACCAGGCTGAGGAGTGAGTTGATTGAGGTGTACAAAATAATAAGGAGTTTGGATAAAGTGAATGGTGAAGATCCATCATTGGGAACCATTACTGGCAGCCCCAGTCAAGTCAGGGTTGGGGGCCATGGACATGAGCCAGGACTAACATCAGACAGACCTCATGGAGTGGTCAGTGGTCAGTGGTGACAGATTTAAAGTGATTAACAGAAGCATTAAAGGGGGCATGAGGAAAGACGTTCCCAAACAGAGGGTGGTGGGTATCTGGAATCTGTTGCCCAGTTTGGCATTTGAGGTTGAATCCCTCAACACATTTAAAAGGAACCTAGGACAGCACTTGAAGTCTTGTAAACCCCAGCTTCCAGCAAGTGAGATTAGAAAGGGTGGCTAGTTTATACAGCCAGCACAGATGTGACAGACTAAATGGCCTTTTTTGGTGCTTTAATAGTTCTCTGGTCCTATCTCCAGTCTTGACTGGGTTGGTGAAACCCAATTAGGTGCAGTAACATAAAGGTAGCATCATTCTACTTAAGGGCAGTTTTAACCAATGGAAACTTTACATTTTGTAACTTTCTTGCTGCAAAGTTCAAGTTATATCTCAAAACATTTAGATTGAATCAATCATGGATTGCTACTGACTAACATTGTTTAAAGCTTTGCCTACCCCTACTCCCCACCGTAAACCATATGCCTCCTGGGTAAAAAGATTTGCACCCTAATCATTGATCTTCAGTTCTTTTCTCTCTGCCCACACTGCTCTGTTCTTCTTGCTGACACAGCAAGCATTTGAGAATGGAGAGCAGGAGCAACTCTTTAGCAAGAAAACTGATCCTGCTGTGTTCATCCAGCTCCACATTTTGTTATCTTGGATTCTCCAGCATCTGCAGTTCGCATTATCTCTGATCCAGTAATACACTCTTTTACTTTGAAGAGACCATCACAGACTCAGAAAGAAAATAGCTCTGA
The DNA here is from genome assembly GCF_030684315.1 of Stegostoma tigrinum. Lineage (NCBI taxonomy): Eukaryota > Metazoa > Chordata > Chondrichthyes > Orectolobiformes > Stegostomatidae > Stegostoma > Stegostoma tigrinum. The sequence continues at coordinate 28,502,484 of NC_081356.1, read as the reverse complement.
CACAAACCATACAAGATTACAATTCAAGTTTGAGACCAGAAATTATAACGTCAAAATTGGGGATGATTACTGGAGATTGCATAGTGCTTAGTCCTAAATGTAAACTCTTCAAATACCACTGCATGCAGCAAAACTTGGACAACGTTCAGGCTTGGGCTAAAAAGGGGCAAGTAACATTCATCCCTAATAAATGCCAGACATTGAAACAAGAGAGGTTCCAACCATCAGCCCTTGATGTTCAGTGGCAGCACCATCATCAAAACATTCGCCATCAACACCCTGTGGTTATCATTGACGAGAATCTGAACTGGACCAGCCACATAAATACTGTGGTTACAAGATCAGCTCATAGGCTGGGAACTCTGCAGCACCTAACATCCTAAAGCCTCTTAGGGCGGCACGGTGGCTCAGTGGTTAGCACTGCAGCCTTACAGCACCAGGGACCTGGGTTTGATTCCATCCTCGGGTAACTGTCAGTGCGGAGTTTGCACATTTTCCCTGTGTCTGTGTGGGTTTCCTCCAGGTACTCCAGTTTCCTCTCACAGTCCAAAGATGTGCAGGCTAGGTGGATCGGCCATGCTAAATTACCCGTAGTGTTCAGGGGTGTGTGAGTTATGGGTCTGGGTGGGATGCTCGAAGGAGCAGTGTGGACTTGCTGGGACGAAGGGCCTGTTTCCACACTGTAAGGAATCTAATCTAATCTCTCTACCACTTATAAGGTACAAGTCAGAAGTGTGCTGGAATACTCTACACTTACCTGGATAAGTACAGCTTGAACATCAATTAAGATGTTCACCATCCAGGACAAATCAGCCCAGCACTACCTTTCACATTGATTCTTTCCACCACTGGTGGATAGTAGCAGCAGTGTGTGCCAGCCACAGGATACGATAGCAATTTGCCAAGGCTTTTTAAACAGCACTTCCCAAATCCATAACTATGACCACCAACAAGTGTAAGAGGAGCTAATATATATATGTAACACCAGTCTCTCTAGTTTTCCTCCAAGCCACATACAATACTGACTTGTATCTACTTTGCCGTTCCTTCACCTTTGCTGAGTCAAAATCTTGGCAATTCCTTCCTTAATAGCTCTGTGCATGTACTTGCACCACAGTAACTTCAGCAGTTCAAGAAAGTGGCTCACCACTACCTTTTCAAAGACAATGAAGAATGTGCAATAAATGTTGTTGTTGCCAGCAATGCCCATATTCAGTGAATGAATTTTTTGTTTAAATCACAGCAGAAAGCAAAACCAAAATATGATTCTGCTAAAAGCCACATTGTTTCAACACACAAAGAGGAAAACGCTTTACAAAATACAGTATATTATTGAAGGTCAGGCTGTTGCAAACAATAAGAACAGATAGTTTCCTATATTATCATTCATATGGAATGTAATCACATTCATGTTTATTTTCCAGGAAATAGGCTAATCAACGCAAATTGCATATTTCTCTACCTAACATGCTCTACCCTGGACATGCACTTGAGGAAGGATTTCAAGGTTCTGAATAGGTGCTGAGGAGATCTACAAGAACTGCTTCATGCTTTTTGCTGATGTGGAGTTTAGTTTTAGACTCAAAAAGCAGTTTTATTAGTCCCTAAACATTGACCAACTGATTCATTGTGAGGACAGGACTTAGAAAGACAAGTCAAGTCCTTTTTAACTTTGAAATTTCATCTGCCTGCAAACTGGCCAACTACAGATCAGCACAACTGACAGTTAGTTGCATTTGGCACCACCCAATTAATATTCACTTTATCCATACATCTCTTCCTGGCACAGTTGTGCAATGGTGATATTGGAAATATGCCTCATTCTGGCTTCCAATTATACAGAGATTTGAAGTGACACATCTCTGACAAAAGAAATGCAGAAAGCAATCCAGATGTTGGGGTAGACATTTTCCATTCAGCACTACTTCATAATTCCCTTTTCATGTGGTGAAAGGCTGCTTCCTATCTAGTTTTGCATTGGCCAGTGCTGTTTTGAGTTGTGTGTCTGTGAATTTCCAAAAAGTATAAACCGGATACCAAAGTTGAAAATAGAAGTCATTCATGCTGATGTGAGCACCACATTGAATTAAGCTAAAAATTTATAAATCACTGGTTAGGTCTCGGCTGGAGTATTGTGGCTTTCTCTGAGCACTGCACTTCAGGAAGAATGTCCAGATCTTGGAGAGGGTATAGAACAGATGCACCAGCAATGGGACCAGGAATAAGAGGCTTCAATGGTATATAGAGTTTGGTGAATCTGGGATTGTTCTCCTTACAGCAGAGGAAGGTTAAGTGGAAATTAAAAGTATTCAAAATCATGAAGGGTTTTGATAATAAGGAGAAAATTGTTTCCAGTGATAGGAATAGTTAGTTTCCAGATGTTTAAGGTGAGTGTCAAAAGAACTGACACATGAGGAGGCTAGTGGGAAGGAAGTCTTTTTTCGTTGTAAGTTGCCATAATTTTGAGTATACTCCCTGAAGATGTGAAAGGAGCATAGTCAATTACAGCTTTCTGAAGGGATTTCAATAAATAATTGAAAGAGAAAAATTGTCAGCAATTCGGAAAGGAAGAGGCAAGATAGACACAATAGATCAAGAAGACTCATTCTGTGTTGTAGAATTCTATGAGCTATCAATTATAGCTGCTATTTACCTAGACCATGTTAGTTTTTGCTGTTCTGTGGGTTCTTTACTTCAGGTCCCCAAGCTGTGTTTGGGCTGATGTTTTTAACACCTGCTTTCATCAGATCAGACTCTTAGGTTAACATTTTCTCTGAATTTGATGCGACTGGGTGGATTTAACCAGGACTCTAACATAAAGCCATCTTGCTTCTATCAACCTTTCACCTCATTATGTTTTCTACTATGCAATCTGGCTGCAGAGCTTTGTTTAAAATCCTTCAGAAATTTTATTTTTCCAAATAATTATTTCGAAACATTTCCCAGAGGTTTTCAAGATTAGGCTTGTGTTGGCCAAGGGAATTTGGTGAATATTCTGTTTTCCTTTGCTTTTTCTATTCATTTAATTTACTTGACACTCTCTTGACATTTCACCTCTTCCAATTCCTAAAAAAAACTGCTGAATTCCAATTGCCTACCCCAACCCCAGCTAAACTGCCACTGCTTCATCAAAACAGCCACCATCAACCTAGTCCTCAAAAGCCTACCTTTGACTAACCCCATTCTTCTCCAAAACCAATGAAAACTGTTTTCACTTCCTAAATCGATGCCCATTTTTCTGACAGTCCTATACACTTGAATCCCTTCAATCAGGTTTAGACCTATCCATAACATGGAAAGATAAACTAACCCACCCCATCCTTCTTGGCCATTCTGCAGCCTTGGACAACGGTTGGTCACATCAAACTCCTGCGAATGCTTCATCGTCATCTAGCTGGGTAGAACTGCACTTAGCTTCCTTAGCCATTTGTGATCAAAAAATTTAATAGCTTCTTTTCCTGCTTCCCACACTGTTACCTCTGAAATTGACGCAAAGATTTATCCTTGGCTTCCTCCTCAACTGTTGGATGCAGCATCTGAAGATGGTGTCCATTTTCATAGTTACGCCAAGCTGTGCCCCATCATAACACATCACGGATTCCTTCATGTTTTAGTTGAACTACTCCAATGGTGTAGTAGTGTATTTATAGAAACCCTACAGTGTGGGAGCAGGCCGTTCAGCCCATCAGGTACACACTGACATATGAAGAGCATCCCACCAAGACCCACCCCCTCCCTATCCCTACGCCTGTATTTTCTGTGAGTAATCCACCAAGCCTGCACAACCCCGGACACTATTGGCAATTTAGCATTGGCAATCCACCTAAGGTGCACACCATTCGACTGGGGGAAAAAACTGGAGCACCGGAAGTACCCACTCAGACAGGGGGAGAATGTGTAAACTCCACACAGACAGTCACCCGAGTGTGGAATCAAACCTGGGTCCCTGGCACTATGAGGTAGCAGGGCTGACCACTGAGCAACCATGCTATGGCTTCCTTTAGTTTAGACACTCTCACACATGTTTTCACGGTATAACACTCATCAATGAAGAAGAACCATGTGTATAATTGCTCCTGACTCCATCAGGACCATCTAATTTTTAGTTAGCAAATGCAAATTTATACTTTTACAGCATTCCTCTCCTTACCTCAGAACTTAAAGATAATAATAATCTTTACAAATGAGTATGTTTAACTGCTTTAAAACATTAAATAAACTCAGCTGTTACGTCACATATCATTCATTCCACATTCCCAGATATAACAACCTGAATTTATTCTGTGCCTTCAGCATAGTAAAAGATGATGGCAGCAAGGGGAAGCAAGTAGGCTAAGAAACAACTTAGAGAGAAGAAGGGAAGGGGAGAGAGAGAGAGAGAGAGAGAGAGAGAGATTGACCTTTTTAAAAGGGGTTATTCAAGGTTTTAGACCCTACACAGCTGACCAGTATCAGCGCAATAAAATGTTGAAGATTCACAAGATGCCAGATGTGAAGGAACACAGATATTTTAGAAGATTGCAGGGAAATAGGGGGTTCATAGGGGGACTTTGCTGTTTTTTGTTATAATTGATAAAGCCTATTTTCAAGAGAGTGAATTTGAGTAAATGTACAAGCCTCTCAGTTTTCATTTGTCTGATGGAGATGGGTGGGGTAGTGACAGGAGACCACACCGTTCGTTCAAAAAAATTAGAAAATTGTGTGACTGGAAGGGAAGTCCATTGTCAGAAACCAGTTCTGCAGGAAGTCAGTGCCAGACCACAAATATAATAATACTTCAATTGTTGTTTGATGAAATTGGAGAGACTGGAATAGTCAACTTTGAAATTCTAACATAAACAGATATTTCCACAATTTCATTTCAGTACAGACAACATGAATGGACGACCATGAACATTGCAAAGCACTAGCTGTCCTCAAGAGATGTCAGACTAGTTCGTTTATGGCTCATTGTTTATGCTGTTACTAGGGAAGGCCATCTCTTGTACTATTGTAGTCTTCACTCTTAATGTCAAACAGGAATATCAGCAAGTAATTCCTGGATTGTACAATGTGGAATCTGGCTGGAATAACAATTCAAAATCTGGACAGCAAACCCAATCTTCAAACAAGAACTGTTCACAATTTCTGTTATATATTCATAGATTTGCTGGCAAACATCCTCCATTGGCCAGTCACCAACCACCCTGCATGGGATAGGGTTATGTACTGTACTAAATCATAAAGGAGACTGAGTTCAGCTGTTCAGCAAACAACTTTATACTGATGAAACTTTCAGCAACGCATAAGCCTAATACAAGAGGTGGAATAAAAAGAAGTTGTGGCTACGCTTGATTTTGATGGTGTAGCTTTCATGCCTTACTCAGAAAATGATCATTGAATAATTCACCTTTCAACTGACATGGGGCTTAATGTGACCCTTTCTTGGCTAAGTTCGAGTTGCTTCGAGTATTTTGGAGGGATTCCAGCCACAAGTTCTGGCATGTTTTCTTTGTAGTATTTTACCTACCCACCACACCCTATGGCATCTCTCACTTTGGATTCCGATCAAATGAAATGAGATGCTGAGACTTCATGTCAGCTGAAGACCTGGTGACCTTATGTCATTCAGAATGACATGATGGCTGGATAGGTACATGTGAAATTTCTGCACTCTAGATATAGTAGCAATGTCCTCGCATTTCATTGTGAATTTAGGACATGCAGCAAATACTACCTGTTCTTTGAATCCATGAGGATGTTCCTTGTGAAATCCCAACTCCTAATTCAACCAACAAAAACAATTAATTACATTATGTAGCACCTTTGGTGTACTCAAGCATCCAAAGTTTCAGCTGGTCATGTCTTACTAATTTGATTGAATGTTTTGAGGAGGTGACCATGGGTAGAGCAGTAGTGTTGTCTCTGTGGATTTCAGTGAGGCTTTTGATAAGATCTCTCATAGTAGGTTCAGCCAGAAGATTAAGATGCATGGGATCAATTGTGACTTGGCCACTTGGATTCATCTTCCCGTGTGCCAGGTATGAATCTAAACAGCAGACAGTTTGCCCCGATGCCCATTGATTCCAGTTTTGTTAGGGCTGCTCGATGCCACACTCAGTCAAATGCTACCTTGATGCCAAGGGCTGTCACTCCCATTTCACCTCTGGAATTCAGCTCTTTCGTCCATGTTTGAACCAGGGCTATAATGAGGTCAGGAGCTGAACGGCCCTGGCATAATCCAAACTGCACGTTACTGAGCAGGTACTGCTTGATAGCACTGTTGATGACACTTTAATCACTTTGCAGATGATTGAGAGGAGACTGATGGGCAGTAATTGGCCAGACTGGACTTGTCCTATTTTTTGTGCAAGACATATTTGGGCAATTTTCCACGTGACCGGGTAGATACCAGTGTTGTAACTTTACTGGAACAGCTTGGCTAGGGGAGTGGAAAGTTCTGGTGCACAAGTCTTCAGTACTACTGCTGAAATGGTGTCAGGGCCTGTAACCTTTGCAGTATCCGATGTCTCCAGTATCACGTGGAGTGAATCGAATTGGCTAAAGACTGGTATCTGTAATGCTGGGCCCCACTGAACAGGCCGAGATGAATCATCCACAGGGCACTTCTGGCTGAATGTTGCTGTGAAACCTTCAGCCTTATCTTTCACACTGATGTGCCGGGCTGTTCCATCACTGAGGATTGGGATATTTGTGGAGCATCTTCCTCCAGTAAGTTGTTTCATTGTCCACCACCATTCTTGACCAGATGAGGCAGGGCTGCAGAGCTTAGAGCTTAGCGGGGGCAATGGCCTAGTGGTACTATTGCTGGACAGTTAATCCAGAGACCCAGGTAGTATTCTGGGGACCTGGGTTCGAATCCTGCAACAGCAGATGGTGGAATTTGAATTCAATAAAAATCTGGAAGATTCTAATGATGACCACGGATCTGTTGTCAACCCTATCTGGTTCACTGATGTCCTTTAGGGAAGGAAACTGCCATCCTTACCTGGGTCTGGCCTACATGTGACTCCAGACCCACAGCAATGTGGTTGACTCATAAGTTCCGTCTGGGCCATTAGGGATGGGCAATAAATGCTGACCGAGCCAGCAACGTTCTCATCCTGCAAACGAATGAAGGAAAAAAAAGATTTGCTCCATTAGTTGTGGAACAGCTTAGATCTGCCTATCACTTGCTGCTTATGCTGTCTGGCATTCATATGCATCCCTGAATGTAACAATCCCCAGTTTATGAGGGCCCAAGATTTAGATTATGAGGAGAGATTACATGAAGTAAGATTGTATTCTTCAGATGGCAGATTTGATAAAGTGTTTAGGACTTGGAAAAGATGCAAGATCTCATTAATAGGGATAGATTAAAGAAGCTGGGCTTTCTCTCCTTGGGGAAGAAAAGATTTACAGGAGAATTGATTAAAAAAATCTCAAAACCATGAGGGGTCTAGATAGAGGAAATAGAGAGGGCTGGATCTTACATTTTCTTTGTATAAGTCTGAATTTCATTGAGATTTTTGAAGGGAAAACCCAGTGAGTTTTCTTGCTGTATCTTTCTAAATGGACCTTATTAACTACCTACCCTGCCCCTACAGCATTCATCGCAATCTGATTACTATTACTATGTCCTACTCTCAGAGTACTTGCCACTCAATAGATATCCTGGAATTTATCGATATTCTTTGTACCCATGAAACCTTGAGAAGACTGCTGATACATTCGGAACAGCACTGTCAGTTTGGACCTGGCACAGTTTGCACAGTTCCTGACATTTGCTCTGCACATGGAAGGCATGGGAAAATTTGCACCACACTTTGCCACAGGAAACTAGGGATCCTGCTGAATGGGATGGTACAGACACGGGACTTCCTCTTTCCCTGGGTCCAAGAGTAGAAGCCATGGCAATGGTCTGAGGTTGCTACCCAGTTTTTGGCAGTCTGACGCTTTTGGAGGAATTCAATAAAAATCTGGAAGATTCTAATGATGACCATCTGTACTAGAATCATAGAATCCCTACAGTGTGGAAGCAGGCCATTCAGCCCATTGAGTCCACACTGCCCCACCAAAGAGCGTCCAACCCAGGCCCACACCCCTTACCCCATCCCTGTAAACCTGCATTTCCCATGGCCAATCCACGTATCCTGCACATTTTAGACTGTGGGAGGAAACCAGAGCACCTGAAGGAAACCCACACAGACACAGGGAGAATACACAAACTCCCCACAGTCAGTTGCCCAAGGCTGGAATCGAACCTGGGTCCCTGGGACTCTGATGCAACAGAAATAGCCACTGTGCCACTGCATCACCATTGGAATAAGATCAATGTTGTTTGTCACTCTGCCAGCATATGAGACATCGTTTTCTCCTTGATATCTCATACTGACTCTATCTCTGCTTTTGTACCACCTCCCACCAAGGCTCAAGCTGTACCACGCTCACTGTTGTCTGCAACATCTTCCTAGCTTCACTCTCAACACCCCATTGTCTGACAGCAGAAACCTTGCTTGCCTTCTGCACTGCTTTCACACTCATTCAGGAGCCTGATCATCTGCACCAAGAGTAACAACCATGTTACACATCTTAAAAGCCTTAATATCTGCCTTTCTCTCATTCCAGAATAAACATAGCCCCAGGTAAGGCAGAAAGAGCCAAGATGGGTGGCTGGGCTGTCCAACATTCAGTTCCTCACCACGTATATGGAAAGGATCTAAATTTGACCACACTGAGTGGCTGACTATGTCCATGCCCCTGGTTAAGTATTGGAGGGTTCCCTTGATTAACGGTGCCAGGGCCCCCTGAATGGAGGCTATTCCCCTTGACTTGACTGAGATTTGCTGACAACCAGCTTTGTGAGTATATGAAATGGCAAAGGAGGCAAAGAGTTATGAGCCTGGCATCGCTGGCAGAACAGGAAAATACGAAAGACAGAGCAATGCAAAGCAGGGATACTGTGAGTATCCAGGTAAACTCAGAGCAAGTGAGCACTGTGGTAGTGAGTTAAGTTCCCAGAGACACAGCCTGCACCAGTCTACAAGCTAAGTATGAGTCCCTGAGCACACAGTGTCCCTGCTGCAGTATTACAATGTTAATCACAGATGTAGCCTGAAGTACGGCATCAATATGCAGAAGCATCCTTTAAGCGGACTGGAGGTGTGCCATGAGGGTTCTTGGAGGTTGGCACTTGTTCAACGCCGATGTCCGTAAATATGGAGTGCGTGTTTGTGTGTGTGTGTGTGTGTGTGTGTGTGTGTGTGTGTGTGTGTGAGAGAGAGAGAGAGTGTGGGTGTGTGTGAGTCAGAGAGAGTGTGTGTGTGTGTGTGTGTGTGTGTCAGAGTGTGTGTGTGTGTGTGTATGTGTGTGTGTGTGGGTGTGTGTGGGTGTGTGTGTGTGGGTGGGTGTGTGTGAGTCAGAGAGTGTATGTGTGTGTGTTTGTGTGGGTGTGGGTGTGTGAACCTGTGTGCTTGTGTGTGTGCGCACGTGCGTCTGAGTGTGTGTGTGTGCGTGTGTGTGCACGTGTGTGTGAACCTGTGTGCGCATGTGCACGTGCGCTTGTGTCCATGCATGTGCATGTGCATGCATGTGCGCATGCACGAGTGTGCATATGCATGTGTGTGCATGCATGTGTGTATGAATGTGTGAGCATGTGTGTGCACATGCATGTGTGTGTGTACGTGTGCATGTTAAAGTGAGAGACCGGTGCCTATGATATTCTGAGATGTTGGTAAATATGGTTCAGCATGGAAGTCCTTCAGAGCAAACAGTGAGTTAAATTCAGCGGGTACCCGCTCTGATATGATGTGACAATTTCTCAATGTCTTGCTTGTTTGGCACGCTTGGTAAGATAGGAAACTGGATATTACTGAGGACGTCAGGCTGTTAACATGTTATACAAAAAGCAGTAATCAGATTTAATTGGCAACTTGCTGCTCCCTCATGACAAACTCACCACACCATTTGTCAAAAGCACAAAAGTTGGATCAAGATGTGTTCAATGTTGAACTTCTCGTCCAATTCTGCCACAAACTTTGCCATGGTCTATGTAACTCAGACTCCTTTTAAATTCCACTCGGAGAAATTGACCAGTTGGCAGAAGGGTCAAGAACCAAAGTTCACTTGTTTAAGGAGATTGGCAGAATTAATTTGTCTACTTCTGCTCCTATTATGAATGTTGGTTTGTATGTTTGTAAGAAGCAATGGTAACTTGAGATAAAACCTGTTTACATGAAAGTCGGTTAGGATCTGGACTGCACTGTATGAGACAGTGATGGCAGCTTCACTTGACCTTTGAGCCAATGACCTGTTTCTGTGCTATTAGTTTTAGCTAATATTATGCAAAATGTGAAATTGCCACAAACCCTGTGGCCTTTGTCATAGTTCATACGTTTCAGAGAGAGAAAGAAAAGAGTTTGACCCTCGGGTTCTAGCAAAACTGCAAACATTGCATAAAATTTCATTAAAAAATTGCAAGATGGAAAAATAGTTCAAACATGGAGCATCAGCAAATCCCTAAAGTCTATGGAAGATAGAATGAACATACACGAGGAAAAATCTGACATTTCAATGTAAGGGTAAGACAAACAGCTCCAGTGTGTCAGATAATCTTCTATTATCCTCATAACTCTTGAGGATTACTTTCTATTGAAGGACCCTTGTGTTTCTTACCTCCCATAAATGCCTCTTTTTTTGTGTTGTGTAGGATTTACTAGATGGTGATCAAATCTCTTTTCTTCACTGGGATTTAATCATAGTTCCCAGACATCACATTATAGCATTCTTGACCTCAATTTTCATCTTGACTCCAGCATATTGTCCTGTGTTTCTAAGGCAACAATTCATTTAAAGAGACTTTGATTCATATCTGGTTAGAAATAGAAATAAGCTTCATAATGAAACAGCACATTTAGTTCACAGTTTCTCGTTCTGACCAAATTATGTGTGTTTCAGACAACCACATGTGGGGCTTGTCCTGGATACTGATTCACACTCAGACCTCCTAGTGAGTGTAATAATTTCCTTGTGCATGTTAAACTTATACATGAAAATAGTTCTGCAAGATTATTATTGTTAATTCACAGATTTTCCTAAAGGGTGGGTTACGGTTAGAGTTGGGATTAGGGTTAGCTTACCCTTAAAGAGGTGCTTAGGGAGTGAATGTTGCAGCCAAAGATGGCTATTGAGACACAGTTAGAGATGGTGGACTTGGAAACTGGTGGTTTTGGAGACTCAGTTGGAGGATATGGGGTTAAGTTTGAAATGTGGTGGTATTGATAGATGTTAAGATGAAGTTACAGTTAGCACAGGCAATGGAGAAGGAGATGTTGAGGTGGGGTATAGACATAGATGGAAGTGGAAATGAAAATGGGTGCCTGAAGGCATTTGTGCAAAGCTGGTTTCTAATATCTCAGCCTTCTGGAAAATTCCTTAGCAATACTCATGCAGAAGGATTCTGGAGTGCGATGTAGCAATAAAAGGAAAGCAGAACTTCAAAGTGAATTACAAAAGATAGCATAATAAGTCATTAGAGTCTCCTAGCTCCAGTGGAGCTGGACACCAATGACAGTGCAGGTCCAAATGAAATGACAAGATGAATGCTGGAATATTGTCATGCATTAATGCCCCAATGTTACCATCCTTTAACCATGCCAAGTTCACTGTTCTTTTGATAATGTAACATGTCTCATTCTAGAATGCTTCATGAGCTATGTCAATAGTTCCGTGAAGAGATCTTTTGATTGATTACTCAGAAGACAATTGCGGCAGGAAAACTATTGTGCAAATTCAAGAGAGTATTCAGTGGCAGAAAGAGAAGTGCCCAGGGCTCAAAGATGCCAGTTTCCTTGATCAGCCAATTGTCAGCCTGTTCATATTTGGAAAGGAGTCCAAAACAATGGTCTATCCATAAAGATGGACATCAATTAAACCACTAGGAATTTAGGAGAGGACATCTTTATCCTGGGATGATGCAGATGACTGTTGGGAGTTCAAAATCTGTAACCATAGGCATAACATAGTCAATAACTTTTCCAATAGGAAATGCAGGAGAATTCTTTATCTAGAGGGTGGTGAAAATGTGGAACTTACTATTATAGAGAAAGCAGGCATGGGGTGATGAGTGAACAGGACTTGACACAAATTAAAGTATGGGCAACAGAGCGTATAATGAGTCCAAAAGTGCATGGTGGAATGCTGGCTGGGAGTGCGTCAAGACTGGAGGATACAGAGACACGGATGTGGAACCATAAAAAAAGCGATGGAAATGTTCCCCTTTGAAAGAAGTGATGCTTGTTATTTTACTGATACCTGCACATGCTACATACCACTTCACAAGGAACATTGGTGTAATCAGTTAGCTCACTTGGCTAAATAGCTTGTGTTGTAAAAATAACTTCAACAGCGCAGTTAAAGGTAAGGTAACTGTCATGGCCTGTCTCCTCATTTTGCCCCACAGTGAAACCATGGCAAACAACCCTCTGACAATGAGGATGCTACATTAAGAGAGATTGGTATGAAATCTTCATGTCCCATTGGAACCTTCATTTCTATAGGCAGAGCTACCCCTGATCCAGACATTATAACACAGGCCTCAGTCAGGATTTTATTGCAGCCAACCTTGTGATGGAGCCTGGCACAGAGAGAAGAATTCACATTTAATCAGAAAGTTTTCTTTCATGATAAAAATAATGATGTGGCCAAAACGATGGCTGTTTCCCAACTGGCTGTAGAAAGGTTGGTGCCATGAGGACGGAGGATTCAGGTGAGGAAGGGTGGGGCGAGGAAGTTGTAATGACAAAACCTCTGAACGTGTGTTAATCCAGGATTTGCAGCTCTTGGGACCCCAGGATCATGCAGAACTTTCTCACATTGTTAACCCATATAGAAAGGAAGGACTGTAACTCTTTATATTTTTTTCTACTTTATATTAAGATGGACTGTAATGTTTAACTTTTAATTTATTTCTTTACTTTTCTACTTTGTTTGTAAGATTTTGTACTGAGGTACCTTTACCCAAGATATCAAGAATGTTGACTTTGTACACTTTTCACCGTATTCCCGTATCCCTGTACTTGAGTGCATGTGACATTAAACCTAATACTGACTTAATTCTAATTCTAAATTAGTGCATATGGATTTTGTTGCATGGCATTTATTGGCTTTGGGAATCACAATCTCCAGCATATTGCAGTATGGATCAAAATCAGGTACATACCAGCCAAATCACATGTGAAATTTCATTCAAAATGTGTGGTGAATTCAAGTGTCACTTATTATGTTAGGTGTGTGCCATTTGTGAAAAATGAAAGCAATATTTAAATCTTTTCACTTGCCAGCAGAACAGTCATAGTAAAGCCGAAGAAAAGAATAATCTCTGAAACTGCAGGAGTTTCAGGAATTAAATTGGAAGACCTTTCAGAGGAGCAACAAAAGTATACACATTTATCTCTGTGGCATTGTTCGCGTTCTGCTTTAAACCAATCAGTTGCAATAGTATCAGAGTGTCACAACTGACCACTGTTGAATCACGATTTTTGGCATTGATCACTCTTCCTTTATCCTCAATGTCCCCCTAATAAATTATAGAGAATGCCTTCAATATTGTAGGCTATTTTTATTGCAGACGCAAGTAAAAGTTTCAGGTTAGGTCAATGCTGTTGTAAATCTGCTAGGAAGTGGACTCTGGATTTATTATAAAGAAAATAAATGAAGGATTAGATTCAGTATGGAAACTGTCAGAAGTTCAATGCACAGTGAAAGGCAAATAGAAGAAGGAGCGTTCATGAATCTCACACAGTGTTTCCTGACTGAACAGAGAGGGGAGTTTGGGTTGGTAAATGTTTTATGCATTAGTGCAAAATCATAATGCTACTGGATATGATTATTCTGGCAAGAGAGATGCTGATGTGAAACAGACCAGTAGATCACAGTGACAGCTGTGTATATTGCAGTGAAAACTTCTCTCTCTCTTTCTCTCTCTGTGTCTCTCTCTTATTTTTGGCCTTTTGCCTCTTCTTTCCATATTAGTTTCCAAAACATTGACCTGAACTAACTGATGCATCAAATGTAACAGGATGAAATCATAGAATTGTAAGACTTACAGCACAGAAGGAACCCATTCAATCTCAGTGTTAGTTTGTTAACTGAAGATCTTGCTTTGATACCACAACCCTGCCTTTGCCCCACATCCTTTTACAAAACATAGTATTGCATTGACTATAAACCATGCCATGAGACCATTTGGACCAACTGCTCTCTGATTTGCCTCCTGTTCCATCTACTTCATCTCAGCTGTTCAACAAATCTTCAACAAGCCTTCTTTCTCATAATCATCAAGATCCCTCTTGCATCTGTTCACTTCAACCAATTCCACATTCAGAGTAAATAAAGTTCTGCTGATATTTTTGTTCTTAACAGTTAGTTATTAACTATCTTAGAGTCATAGAGAAACAAAATGGAAACAGGCCCTTTGTCCCAAACTGGTCCATGCTGACCATGGTGCCAACACAGCTAGTTCCAACTGCCCACATTTGGTCCATATCCCTCAAAACCCTTTCTATCCATGTACCTATCCAAATGTCTTTTGAATGTTGCTATTGTACTTTCCTCAGCCAGTTTCTCTGGCAGCCCGTTCCATATACACACCACTCTCTGTGGGAAGGAGTTTCCCGTCAGCTCCTTCTTAAATCTTTCCCCTCTCACCTTAAACATATGCCCTCTCGTTTTCAATTCCTTATCCCTGTGAAAAAGTCCATATGCAATCACCCTGTCTATACTCCTCATGATTTTATACACCTCAATAAGGTCATCCCTCAATCTCCTATATTCCAAGGAATAAAGTCCTATCCTGGCCAACCTCTCCCTATAGCTCAGGCCTACGAGAGCTGGCAAAATTTTCACAAATCTTCTTCGCAGTTTAACTATGTCTTTTCTATAACAGGGTGATCAAAACTGTACACAATACTCCAATTATGGCCTCACCAACAACTTGCCTCATATTCAAGTCTGGTTCTTCTAGAAGTTATTTTTATTCTCTCCTGCAATGTTAGCACCATTGGTTACATCAATATTTATTTGCCATCCCTGATTGTCATTGACAGGGCGAAGATCAGCCACCTTTTTGAATCATGTGGTGTAGTCATACAAACACGTTCCAGATTTTTGATTCTGCAACAAGTTTCTATTCACATCTTTCTATGATCAGTATCAGGTCTCCTCCAAATCCTCTATTCAAACTTTCTCAATAGTTCTCATCTCCGTTTTGCTACCACCACAGTAAATCCACTTCCTTTTAAAGGGATATTTTATTTCCTGTAACATAGCTTGTCCATTAAAACAGAGAGAAAGGACTTGTATTTCTATAGAGCCTTCAACAATCTCAGAGTACCTCAAAGTGCTTTCCAGCCAAAGAAGTGCAGTCACAGTTGTGACATTGGAAACACTGTAGCAATCCTACCATGCAATGAGCCAGACAATAAACCTTGCATCAGTTTGTGACTGCAGATGTTCATAAAAAATATAGCATTCAGTATAAATATTTTTTGTCCTTAGCATGGAAGAAACAATGAAGCGTGCCCAAAAAGACCAAATCAAGTTCTAGACAACAGAGGGGATTCAGAGTTATTAGAAAATCACCAAGGTGACAGTGTGTCTGTCTTATTTTTGGTCTTCTGCCTCTTGTTTTTGAATTAGTTGGGTGGATCAGTTGTCTGCACCTTCCTATCTCCTCCTGTGGTTCGGTTTAACTGTGTTTGAAACTCTCATCCACACCATTGGTACCTCCAAGCTCAACTATTTCTGTGCTTTCCTGGTTGGAATCCCACTGTTTGCCTTCCTTAATTTAAGCTCTTCCAAACTCTGCTGTTCTCATCCACAACCACAACAAGTGCCACTCATTCATCAGTCCTCATGATCAATAACTCACATAAGCTCCCAAACAAGAAGAGACATGATTTTAAAGAAAATCACTCTTGTCTTCAAAAATGGCCATAACCTTATCCTAAACTGTTTCTGCAACCTCCCTCAGCCCTGCAAACATACAAGTTCTCTCTACTCCTTCAGGTGTGGCCTCCTGTGCAATCCCAATTTTTATTGCCTCTCCATTAATAGCTACCTCATTCCAAGATTTGCAATGCCCTTCCTGAACTCCTTTTTCTCTCTTTTTCCTTCTTGACCCCTTTGAGGCACTCATAGACCTATTCTGTTTGACTGAACTTTGGGTCAGCTGTCCTAATTTGTAGCTTAGTCACAACATTTTATCTGATTATGCTTCTGTCAAGTGCCCTGAGATGATTGACTATGTTCAGGTTGCTTTGTAAATGCAAGTTTGTGCTTGAAACGACTGCAATGTCACCTGTTCTGATAGTTTTGTGATTTTGGCTGATCCAGTGGTGTGGAGATGGTACCACAGTTAAGGGATTGATTGTTTCTCAATCTTCAGTGTGACACTATAAACAGTGTATCTCCTTCTCATTTCAAAAATATTTTTGCATTCTTCAATAGTTGAGGTAACATATCTAGACTAAGGAGTTATCCATGCAAATCTGAGTTCATTTTTCCTGTAACAAGGAGGCTTTCCAAATGCATAGAAATACCTCTGTTCTCTGATTTCCATGGAGGAATGTTTCATCACCCACTGTTATCCTGGCTCAGGGTGGAATTTATTTACTGGTGTTCAGGAAGGTGTAGAGTCACAGTTATTGACATGAATATAGTGAAACATGCAAATCAAAGATACTTTTGTTAATTATTTGTTTACCGTTATTTTTGCAGGCACCCGTATTTTCAAAGTGATCCCTCAACGTGTCGTAAAAGACATTTCAATGGAATCAAGATAACAAAGTGTGGGGCTGGAAGAACACAGCAGGCCAAGTAGCATCTTAGGAGCACAAAAGCTGACGTTTCGGGCCTAGACCCTTCATCAGAAAAGGGACATGGGGAAAGGATTCTGAAATAAATAGGGAGAGAGGGGGAGGCATACTGAAGATGGAGAGAAAAGAAGATAGGTGGAGAGGAGCTTATGGGTGGGGAGGTAGGGAGGGGATAGGTCAGTCCAGGGAGGACGGACAGGTCAAGGGGGCGGGATGAGGTTAGTAGGTAGGAAATGGAGGTGCAGCCTGAGGTAGGGGGAGGGGATAGGTGAGAGGAAGGAGAGAGGTTAGGCAGGTGGGGACGAGCTGGGCTGGTTTTGGGATGCAATGGGGGGATGCCTGTCTAACCTGTTCTTCCTCTCACTTATGCTCTTCCTCCCACCTCAAGCTGCACCTCCATTTCCTACCTACTAACCTCATCCCACCCCCTTGACCTGTCCGTCCTCCCCGGACTGACCTATCCCCTCCCTACCTCCCCACCCATACTCTCTCCACCTATCTTCTCCTCTATTCATCTTCAGTCCGCTTCCCCCCTCTCCCTATTTATTTCAGAATCCTCTCCCCATGCCCCTTTTCTGATGAAGGGTCTAGGCCCGAAACGTCAGCTTTTGTGCTCCTGAGATGCTGCTTGGCCTGCTGTGTTCTTCCAGCCCCACACTTTGTTATCTTGGATCCTCCAGCATCTGCAGTTCCCATTATCAATGGAATCAAGAGTTCATTTGCTGGTGGCACAGAAACAGCTCTCCCTCTGGGACAGAGCTGAGCAAACTGTCATTCCCAGAGATACAGCACTTTCTCTGCTGCAGTGCATGCTGGGTAATAGGCTTGCCATTCCTGAAGAGCTGTTCCTTAAATTGAACCTATTGCCATCTTATGTTGCCCAACCTATATTGGTATTTTGTGAATTGGGAGCACAGGATGAATTGCTGGTGGTCCTTGCTCAACTGCAGCTTTGCCATAGGCTACATCCCTTGATTTAAGTTGTTAAGGCTGTTTGTAGTTTGTTCCTTTTTTTGCAAATGTTCTTGTTTTGGGAGAACATCAAATTTTACAGATCTCAATGTATTTACAGGTATTCTCTGATGCAAGGGAAGGACTAAAAATTATTTAATCCAAAAAGATGGCTAGTTGATTAGTGTTTCACTGTCCCAGTTAACACAGTGTCAGAGAAGCCAGAAGGACAGAGATCCAATTCGTGATCTGGCATTTTAAACCCTCCACACACTGACCACCATGATCAAATGGGCAGGTAGGTGGGCACAGTCACAAAATCGAGCAGAAAAACGAAAGACACCATGTTACTCATCTGCCTACATGAGTTCCTTTTGAACAGCCCGCCAGCCCATGGGCTTATCCAGGCAAAATAACTGCCTGTGAAGGGTCTCTTTCTGCTCTCACCGAGGTGCTTCACAGCCTGACAAAGACAACAGACAAACCCTACGTCAAGAACAGAAATTGCAGGCAAAATCAGCAGGTCAGGCAGCATCTGTGAGGGTAAAGTAGAGTTAACGGTTCAAGTCCAGTGACTCTTCATCAGAGCCCGGATTCACTGAGTCACTGGGCTAGCAATCCAGGACCCTAGGCTAATAGTCTGAGGACATGGTTCAAATCCCACCCAAATCTTTTAGCTCAGTTAGAGAAAATGTCTGAAATGAAAAGCTAGTCTAACCACGTAACCATTATTGATTGTTGCAGCAACTCAACTGATTCATTAATATTCTTCAGGACAAGAAACAACCATCATAACCTGGTCTGGCCTATGGATGATGAAGACCAACAGCAATGTGATTGACTCTTAATTGTCCCTCAGGGCAGTTAGGGATAAGCAATAAATGCTGGCCTTGCCAGTGACACCCACATCCCATTAACACATTTTATCAAAGCATGTCTTATAGTGTGGTCACTGTTCTAATGTAGATAAGAAGAAATCTACCAGGGTCCCTGTAGATGGTTATCAGCCAGATGTCTCACAGAATGTGTGGACATCAGGACTGAGCTCTGCTGTGAGGCTTTCCAGATCCAAATGGCTTGCTGGAACTGACTGCCTCAGGCTTATATCAGAGCCAGGAGAAACTATGTGGGACAGCATTGCCAAACAATTAGATCGTGGTAATCTACAACTGACGTTCCATCTATCTATATGCTCCCTATACATTCACAAGCTTCTGGGAGAGAGAACTGCAGAGTTCCACTCCCCTTTGTGTGAAGAAATGTTTCCTGACACCAACCCTGAGCAATCTGGCTCTGATTTCAGGGCAATAGTACATTTAATGAATGCTGCGCAATGCTGCATTGCAACAAAACTAGGCCAAGGTGTCCAATTATTTGGAGGAATCTTCTTTCAGGTTTGGACTTACAGTGTTACTAAATCTTCAGGTATTAAATATCGCAGAAGAAAAGCAAGAATTGTTGATAAACTAATGGAAGCTCAACAAATTGATACACATTTAAAAAGAGAAGAAATATTTGGTCCTGATCAAGCTTTTAAAACTAGTGGTTAAATTTACCACTTTCAATTTCTGTTCTGCTCTGATAAAATTTCTTATACCAAAATCATTACTCATCGTCTTTTCATTTAAGAGGCCCTAAAGCTATTGTGGTTTCCTTAGTTTCCATGGTTTCTGACATCTGGCTCTATTCTTTCTTCTCATCTCAAAACAAAGTTGAGATCAAATGTTTTCTTGGAATGTCCAAACATCAGGAAAGGATCAGCTGGTCTATCAAACTGATCCAAAGTCCAAACTCTTGACCCACCCTCACCCTTGCTCTCAGCTTCATCTCCTTTCTGCCTTCTCTCTGCCTTCCCCATTTGTCTTCTTCACTTCGCCCTCCCCTCACTACTTTTCAAATATACTCACCTTTACTCTCCTCCTCTCCGTCTTGTTCTCTTCTCCTCACCTCTTTCCTCCCTCCTTCTCATTCCCTTCTCCACTCTCCTTGGCCTTTCCATTGTTCTCCTCTCACCTACTCAATTCCCCAGTCCCTCTTCTCTTGCTCTCTCCTTTTCCCTACCTCTCCTTTCCACATTTCTCTTCCTTCTTGCCCATCCTTGGTTGTCTTACTTGAAAATCCTCTCTGTCTCCTCTCCTCACCCTTTTTGCCCAATGTCCCACTGTTCTCTACCCCTACCCCTCCACCTCTCCTCACCATTATACTTCTCCTCTACATTCACTCTCTCCCCTCCCTCAGCCTCTCCTTCTCTCCATTCCCCTATTCCTTCCTTGTCCTTCTTCATTCTCTCCCATCTTCTCTTCTCTCTTTATCCACCTACTCTCCACCCCGTCCCCTTTTTCACTCTTTCCTCTCCATTCACCTCTCCCTCTCCTTAATATTTTCACCTTCATTTTTCCTTGCCCTCTCCTCTCTGTCCCTCCTCTCCCCTCCAACC
This sequence comes from Stegostoma tigrinum, assembly GCF_030684315.1. Classification (NCBI taxonomy): domain Eukaryota; kingdom Metazoa; phylum Chordata; class Chondrichthyes; order Orectolobiformes; family Stegostomatidae; genus Stegostoma; species Stegostoma tigrinum. The sequence goes on along the minus strand of NC_081356.1, from coordinate 28,482,243 downwards.
CCCCCTCTCCTTCATATTCTGACCTTCTCCTCTCCTCCCTACTTGCTTCTTAACCACTCCCTATTCTTTCCCCCTCTGTCTCCCCTCTCCATCAACTACATAATCCCTGGAAAACAGGCACTAACAAGACAAGAAACATATCAGAATATTCCTCTCTGACCTGCCCCCATCCTTGAGTGATGGGAACCAGACCATGAGACTATCCAGACTATGAGCAATCTGTAGAGACACATCTTCAAGTGCTGAGTGAACACTAAGAGTTCCACACTGCAGCAGAAACAGAAGGAGACGAAAATCCTTGAAAAGCCCACTTAACTTTAAAAACCTTTATTTAAATTGGATCAGAGCATGGCTCTGATTGTGTTCAGATGATTTATGCAATATACCCATAGGCTTTCCACAAAGATCCAGTAATGACACAATGAGCTCTTTCTGCTACGTCAGGCCATTGTTAGTGTTATTGTCAACAACACAAAGTACTTAATAACCCCCAACATTTGTCAGTACTGCAAGACCTGCTGCAGAGCCAAGCCAAAAATAACAACAGTGGGGTATCATCACAAGAAAACCAGACATTCACAATTGGTGGATTACTAAAGAGAAAACAGGACCACAGAGTGAGCAGGCAGGACAATGAATAGTTCCTGCTTAGATCAGCAATATTGCAGATGTCACTGTAACTGCTTCCTTCCTCTAATGCCTATAACGTGGCTTAATACAGCGGAACACCCAATGTTGCAACACAAAGCAGAGGATGAGAACAGAGTGAAGGGAAATGGATGAGCAATCAATACAATTGGTATTATTTGTTCATGGGCTATGGGTCTGTCTAGCTCGCCCAACATTTATGGCTTGTCTCCAACTGACTGGGTGAAGGTGTGGTGAGCTGCCTTCTCCAACTGCTGCAATCCATGGAATCATAGGTACAGTCACAATGCTGTGGGGAATGCTGTACTGCAGGATTTTGCTCAGTGACAGTGAAGGAACAGCAACATAATTTCAAGTCAGGATGGTGTATGCCTTGGTGGAGAACTTACAGATGGGGGTGTTTTAATATATCAACTGCTATTATCCTTCTGGGTGATGGAAGCTGTAGGTTTGGAAGGTGCTGTTAAAGGTGATTTGGTGAATTGTTGCAGTTCATCCTGTAGATGGTACACATTGCTGCCAAAGTGTGTCAGTTATGGACACAGTGAACGCTTAAAATACTGGATGGGGTACCAGTCAAGAAAGTCCAGAGAATTATGTTAATTGAAGCTTTTGATGATGGGAAACAGGACAACAATAACAGAAGCTTTTGCCATCAGCAGTGGAGAAATGGATAGAACTATTACAAAATAAATTAGTCCTCTCAGGCCATGTTATTTATGCTGTACCCAATCATCTTTCCGTGCTACTTCATGTCACCATATCAACATAGCCTTCTTTTTCTCTCTCCCCCTTATCCCTGTCTGGCTTCCCTTGAATACATCTTTACTCTTCACCTCAACCACTCCCTGTGGTATGGAGTTTCACATTCTCAGCACTCTCTCTGGGTAAAGAGGTTTCTTCTTGATTTTCTATTTCTTTATAAGAGAAAAGATATGGGCCACAGTTCTAAAGATGTAGCAGAAATAGTTTGGTATGACACCATGACAGAATTTGTAAGTTGCTACTAGTCTACCTCAAACATCAAACTGCTTCCTTCATTTCCCACAAGAACATCAGACATCAGTTTAGATAAAGAACTTTGTCTTTAGTGGATAAACTGAACTCAGATTCAGCGATGCATTACTCTTCCCTCTGTGTTACAGGCTGTAGGCTCAGTCCCACCATAGAAACTTGAGCACAATATCTACACTTGACACCCCCAGTGCAGTATTGAAGGAGCACTGTCCGGTTGGCCTCACGTTTAAGTCAAGACATTGAAACGTGGTTGCGTCTGCATACTGGGGTGGACACAAAAGGTCCCACGGCTGCTATATTAAAGAAAAGTGGGGAGTTTCCCCCCAGTGCCCTGAGACTAATAACATCACTATAAACATACAGATTATCTGTCATTTATCTCACTGCTGATTGTGGGATCCTCCTGTACACACATTAGCTGCTGCATTTCTTAAATTGCAACAGTATCCACACACCATTTGACTGGGAATCTTTCCCTTTGCCAATGAAGGTTTCTCTTGAATGAAAGCCTTGAATTTAACTAGTTCACAATCAGAGGCAGCATCAAGACCTCTAAACATCCCCAGCTCTTGTTTCTTGTCTCCAGGGGGAAAGTTCTACACAAAATGTAGAAGCCCCTACCACTAAAGTATGAGGATAACCCAGCTTAGTTTCATCCTGGCTACCTAAATGTTATTAAAACTATTGCATGTAGTACTGCTAATAATTGACAATTCCAAATTTATGACAGGGACAGATTTAGAGTTTTGGCAAAACAAACAAGAACAACATGAGGAGAAACATTTTCATGATGAAAATTAGAATGCCCTGTCTGAGAATGTGTTAGGGGCAGGTTCAATCGCTGCACCCAAGAGGAAGTTGGATTGTTATTTGAAAAGGAAGAATGTGTAGGGTTATGAGGAGAACAAGGGGAATGGTATCATACGCATTGCTTATTCAGAGAGCTGGCACAGACAGATTGGGTTGAATGACCTCTTTCTGTGCAGTAACAATCCCATGATTTATGCTAGATTGAAAGAAAACCTTGGATCGAAATTGTGGTGCAGAATCCAAGATTGTCCAAATTGATCCAAATTCGCCATTCTGTTAAAGAATCTGTAATTGAGCCCAATTACATAAAATACTTCTGGATTGGCTTTTAGTTCTCCTTGTAGCAATAACAGATCAGAGATACTACACTGCTTTCCACTTGTACGGATATAACTGTATTGTATTAAACTTAGAAAAATAAAGTGAAGCAGACAGAACATGAAAGGATCAGCGGAAGTGTCTCCTTAGCTGCATTGATCGCATCATTATTTGTTTAGCAATCACCAAATTGCTTAAAGAAGTCCATATGTGCAGCCAGTAACCCACATTTTGGTTAGACATTGCATAAAATCATAAAATATCATGATGCAATCAACGGCAGATGGCAGAGAGCGGGAAATGGAATTCTGTATTTTCCTTCCCAACAGATGAGCACGTGAAAGAAATTTCTCCACAAATACAAGAACCACCAGGCATGCTGAGAGAGAGCCAAGACTTGAATAACAAACAATGTAGGATTGCAACATGATTAAGTAAAGCTGGTACATATATACATCGCCACGCCTGGATCATTTTCTGGTGGCAGTTCTGTCCAATCCAAAAATCATTACAGTCTGCTATCTCATTAAGGAGAGAGAAAAATGGTGAGATTAACCTGAGGGTTACCACAACTAAGGTGAGGGACAAGGTTGAGAAGGCAGGGTTTATGTGGTGACCTTAGCTGATACTGTTACTGCACAACATATACCAGGCTGTCCACCCAACTGAGTTAACCGACTGGCTTCTGCCTGATAGAGACAGGAACTGTTTAAGTTCCCACCTGCCATCTCAGGGCCAAACAGCAGAGGAAAGAAGACCTTTCCCTAATGTGCGAGCCAATAGTTACACCTTAACTAACATAATCAGAAAGAAAACAATTATCTGGTCATGTATCTCTTTGCTGATTGATTGAGGGTGCTTTGCATAAATTTGCTGCTGGATTTCCAAATTTAAAGTGGCAACTAAAATTCCAATGTACCTCCCTGGCATCCAGAGACATCTGGAGGTTGTGAGGGATTCTACATGAATGTAAGTTTGTCTTTATTTTCAACGATTTTCTTCTTGCAACAATGTAGCTTAACTATTGCACGCAATAGTTTTAGTTTTGCACTCATTATTTTTGCACGCAGAACTGAACATTATAAAATTTGATACGTGATTACTCTCCTTGCTGGTTTTATTATGTGCTTTTATACTTGCAGGGCATTCTAGCTCAGTCATATACATGCTGTGATTAAAAGAGAAGTTCAGAAGTTGGGAATTCTGTGCAGAGTTACCACTTCCATCATCTACCAGGTAAAAGTTCAGAGTGTGATTGAAGACTCTCAACTTGCCTGGATAAGTATAGGTCCAACAACAGTGAAGAGGTTTAACATCATCCACGACGAATCAACCCATGATTGGCACCCTGTCCATCATATTCAATATTCAATCTTCCACCACAAATACATAGTGATAGCAGTCTGTGTCATCTACAAGATACATTGCAGATACTCACCAAGGCTCTTTCAACAATCTCCTTTCAAAACTGCGGCCTCTACCACCTAGAAGAACAAGGGCAGCTGATACATGGGAATACCATCAGCTACAGACTCCTCTCCATAGCCACACATTATCCTGACTAGGCACAAGTTCTTTCACAATTGTTGGATTAGAACCCTGAGATCCCCTTCCTAAAAGCATGACCTATAGCCCAAGGTCTGTTGTCATTCAAGAGCACCTTTCTCAGGATATTTATAAATGGACAATAAACAATAGTCTGAGATTCTTGCAACTTGTGAGTGAATATTTCTTTAAAAATCTGTTTCAGTTTTTAGGTCACTTTATTCATCCAGTCTCTTTCACTTCCTCCATGGATTGTACTCATTAGAGTTTAGAAGGTTGAGGGGAGATCTAATAGAAACTTACAAGATAATGTATGGTTTAGAAGGGGTGGACACTAGGAAGTTGTTTCCGTTAGGCGGGGAGACTAGGACCCGTGGGGACAGCCTTAAAATTAGAGGGGGTAAATTTAAAACTGAAATGAGACGACATTTCTTCAGCCAGAGAGTGGTGGGCTTGTGGAATTCATTGCCACAGTGTGCAGTGGAGGCCGGGACGTTGGATGCCTTCAAGGCAGAGATCGACAAATTCTTGATCTCAAAAGGAATCGAGGGCTACGGGGAGAGTGCAGGGAAGTGGTGTTGAAATGCCCATCAGCCATGATTTAAATGGTGGAGTGGACTTGATGGGCCGAATGGCCTTACTTCCACTCCTATGTCTTGTGGTCTTATGGTCTTATGGCCAAAACACTGACGTGTTTTATTTTGGAATCAGTAATAAAAGCAAATGGAATCATTGGATTTATGAATAGAGGCATAAAGCACAAAGGCAATGAACTTTGATAAAACCTTATTATTTAATGCATAGAACGTAGAACAGTACAGCACAGTACAGGCCCTTCGGTCCACAATGTTGTGCCGAACTTTTAAACATAGAACATAGAACAGTAAACACAGTACAGGCCCTTCAGCCCATGATGTTTTACCCTAAACCTAAGGTCAATCTTACCTCCACCGCTACCTTATACTGTCATCACATGCCTATCTAAAAGCGGCTTAAATGCCCCTAATGAGGCCAACTCCACTACCCTCTCCAGCCATGCACTCCATCCCCTGACCACTCTCTGAGTAAAGAACCTACCTCTGACATCTCCCCGATATCTACCTCCTTTCGCTTTAAAACTATGTCCCCTCGTAAAAGCTACCTCCACCCCAGAAAAAAGACTCTGACTGTCTACTCTAGCTATACCTCTGATCATTTTGTACACCTATCCATTGTAATGGATAGGTCTCGGCTGGAATATTGTATTTAATTCTGGGCACAACGCTTTAAGATGAATGTCAAGGCTCTGGAGTGATTACAGAGGAGGTTTATGAACATGATGTTAGGGATACAGATTTCAATCAATATGGAGAGACAAAAGAAACTGCAGTTGCACTTCCAGAGTGGAGGAGGTTAACAAGAGAATTAAGAAGGTGCTTAACTTTATGAGGAATTTGGCAGGACGGTCAGTAACCAGGTGACACAAGTTTAAGGAAGTGGCAAGAGCTGAGATGAAGACAATATTTTTAAAGCAGCCAGTTGCTATAATCTGGAATGCACTACCTGAAAGGGCAGCGGAGGCAGAATCAATAGTGTCTTTCAAAGGGAATTAAGTAAGTACTTGAAGAGGAAAAAAATGCAGGCCCATGTGGAAGAGCGATTGAATGACACTAATTGGATTGCTCTTCCAGTGGGCCAAATGGTTTCCTTCAGTGCTGGATGATTTTATAGTTATTGAGATGCTTGACAGAACATTTCTGTTGTGATGTATAAATGGCATTTCGCAATCATATTCCTGCATTGATCTGTTTGTTTTGAATGTAGATTTTCAATCTTATCAGACTGCTGAGTTATGCAGAAACCTGCATTCCCAATGTGAACAGAATAGTAATAGGATTTTAAGCAGCCTGTCATCTCCAAGTCAGATGCCAAGTCCCATTGCTGAAGTCAGAATGTTTTGTTTCCTTTTCAAAGTTACAACAGAGAATGAAACATAAAGTAAGTGGCATCCCAAGTGACAACTTATCATTAAGCAACATTAAGTAACATTTTACAGCTTTATTCCATGGTTCAAAATTATAAACAGCTAGCACAGCAATAATACTACATCATTCTGTGTGGACACTTGGGAGAGTTTGTAAACTGTATTTTCACAGGGGAAATAATTTATGTTTCAGCTGACTGTTTCTTCGACAGAAATATAATCATGTACCCTGAGGAAAAATATGCTTGAATTACAATTACAGAAATTGGAAACACCTCAGAAAAAAAAAGTGAATAGGAAACATGATGTTATTTGTATTTTAACCATCCACCAGTGGAAAATAGGAACATAGAAAATTTAATGTCCAGAAGGAGCTCACTCAGCCGATCATCAGAGAGCATGAATGGTCTAGGCCCGAAACGTCAGCTTTTGTGCTCCTGAGATGCTGCTTGGCCTGCTGTGTTCATCCAGCCTCACATTTTATTATCTTGGAATTCTCCAGCATCTGCAGTTCCTATTATCAGTGATTAGAGGAGTTTGTCTCAAGGATGAATGCCATGGTAACTCAAATCTTTGTACAGATGGTCACGGGCTTTGATGGGAAGAGTGTTCACCAGTATGGAACAGCTATTAGATAGGTAATGGAGTGCATTCTCACCTTTACCAATGGACCTGCACACAGTCTGTCAGTTTAAACAAGTGTCCCCTTGGTGATTCAACATCCCACTGGAAGGCAACGCGTTCTTCATTCTTGATTATCAGGGAAGACTGGGTGGACCTTTAGAGGAAAGTTTGAGTAAGGCCTTGGGAACATAACTCAAAGTCAGTAGGTACCCCCATCCCCACCCAAAATCTCTCCCCATTCCCCCAGATCCTCCCTTGGTCAGCAGATCACATGCTACCCCCTGTCCCAAAGGCTATGTCTGCCCCTGCACAGGTCCTGCTGGTGCAACCTCGCATGGGACCTTCACAGGCTCCAAAACATTGGCAAAGGGTATCTTAGCCCATACAGCAGGAAAAAGAACATCTAAGTCTGCTGAAGTCACAAGAATTGCATTAAAGAGGATGAAAAGGAAAAGGATTTGTAATTGGGCAGCAGTGCTGGGGAAGTTGTGCTCTGTGCTGTTTGAGTGGTCTACACCTGAAGCATGCCGGGATCAGTGTTCTTGCAAACCACATAACTAGGGAAATATAGAGGGGGTTAAATAACATAGTGGTGCAAGAATCAAATGTAGATAGTGTGGTATATCAAACAGTAGAGACAGAGAAGAGAAGAAATTAGCAATATGAGAAATGAGGGTGAGAGAATGGCAGGAAGGGACAGAGAGAAAAAGCCAGCAATATGCCAAAATTAGGGCTAGGCATTACAAAGATTAAAACAAAGCAACATCTAAAGGTGCTAAATGCATGTAGATTCAGATGAAGAAAACAAATTTATTATGCACATTGAATTATATATATATATAATATACATATATACTTGGCTGCAGGCTTACAAGGATTGAATTCTGAATATTGAGAGGTTTACGGTGTTGAAGAAAAATAGGAAACTAGGTAAAGTTGGAGATATAGCACTGTTAATTAAGACTGGCATTTGTACAATGCATAGAGGTAACGTTGCTTCAGAAGTTAGGGTGGAGATGAGGAGAAAGGTGTGTAAAGATTCTAAGATAACAAAGTGTGGGGCTGGATGAACACTGCAGGCCAAGCAGCATCTTAGGAGCACAAAAGCTGATGTTTTGGGCCTAGACCCTTCATCAGAAAAGGGAGATGGGGAGAGCACTCTGAAATAAATAAGGAGGGGGGAGGAGGACCGAAGATGGATAGAGGAGAAGATAGGTGGAGAGGAGAGTATAGGTGGGGAGGTAGGGACGGGATAGGTCAGACCGGAGAGGGAGGACCAGGTCAAGGGGGCGAGATGAGGGTTAATAGGTAGGAAATGGAGATGCAGCTGCAGGTGGGAGGAGGGGATAGGTGAGAGGAAGAACAGGTTACGGAGGCAGGGACGAGCTGGGCTGGTTTTGGGATGCAGTGGGGGTAGGGGAGATTTTGAAGCTTGTGAAGCCCACATTGATACCATTGGGCTGCAGGGTTCCCAAGCGGAAAATGAGTTGCTGTTCCTGCAACCTTCAGGTGGCATCATTGTGGCACTGCAGGAGGCCCAGGATGGACATGTCGTCTAAGGAATGGGAAGGGGAGTTAAAATGGTTTGTGACTGGGAGGTGCAGTTGTTTATTGCAAACCAAGTGTAGGTGTTCTGCAAAGCGGTCCCCAAGCCTCTACTTGGTTTCCCCAACGTAGAGGAAGCCACAACTGGTACAGCGGATGCAGTATACCAAATTGGCAGATGTGCGGGTAAACATCTGCTTGATGTGGAAAGTCATCTTGGGGTCTGGGATGGGGATGAGGGAGGAGGTGTGGGGGCAAGTGTAGCACTTCCTGCGGTTGCAGGGGAAAGTGCTGGGTTTGGTGGGGTTGGAGGGGAGTTTGGAGCGGACAAGGGAGTCCAGGAGAGACTGGTCTCTCTGGAAGGCAGACAAGGGTGGGGATGGAAAAATTTCTTTGATGGTGGGGTCGGATTGCAGATGGCTGAAGTGTCGGAGGATGATGCGTTGTATCCAGAGGTTAGTTGGGTGGTATGTGAGGAGGAGGGGGATTCTCCTTTGGTGGTTATTGCAGAGATGGGGTGTGAGGGATGAGTTGTGGGAAATGCGGGAGACACAGTCGAGGGCGTTCTCGACCACTGCTGGGGGTGGGTGGGTGGATATTGCGGTCCTTGAAGAACGAGGACATCTGGGATGTACGGGAGTGGAATGCCTCATCATGGGAGCAGATGTGGCGGAGGCGAAGAAATTGGGAATAGGTGTTCGTAAAGATTGATTTTTTAAATCATTTTTCCTGCAGTTTTAATTGTTGACTTAAATGAAAATAGAACTATTTTAAACTTAACAATTGTGGTGATATTACTGAATGTTTTGAAAACAAGGAACCTGACACATTGTAAGCACTGTTTACACAGCTGCTTACTTGAGCAGTGCTTAACTGTTGCAGATGAACTGCAGCCGAGGGGGTGCCTACAGATAGAACTTTAACTGGCACAAGTAGCTGATTGGTCTGTGATGACAAAGATCATCTGTCTACTCCTGACTATTCGATTAGTTCTCGGGCAGCTGAACAGGCCAGTTTCGGACTGTGAACAAGATACAGGGAAGATATCAGACTTCCGCCAGCTCAGGAGTTCTCTCCACAGTAAAGTCCGCTTTAAGCCTGAAGAAAACCAATTTATCTTTCTTTTAGGAGTTGCTGTAAGCTGTGGCTTTTAATTAATGTTGTAGACTTTTCATAAGTGAACTAGCTACGACTTGCAAACCAGTGGAAGCATCTAGAGATGGACAAGCAAGAAGTACCATCTGATCAACATGAGATACAGCGTTATAACTTGTAACGAATAGCAAGTTTTGTTGAGTACAAGAATCTGGATTGGGAGTTTTGTCAGCCTGGGTGTGATAGGTGAATTCAGGATCCTTTGTGTACTTTTCAAATTCTTTTACTTTTGTGATAAGACCAGGGATAGAATCCCTACAGTGTAGAAACAGGGCCTTCAGCCCAACAAGTCCACACCGACACAAACAGCATCCCACCTAGACCTATCCCATAAATCTACACATCCCTGAATGCCATGGGCAATTTAGCATGGCCAATCCACCTAGCCTGCACATCTTTGACTATGGGAGGAAACCAGAGCACCCAGAGGAAACCCACACAGACACGGGGAGAATGTGCAAACTCCACGCAGACAGTTGCCCAAGGGTGGAACCAAACTCGGGTCCGTGGCGCTGTGAGGCAGCAGTGCTAACCACTGAGCCACCGTGCTGCCCACAAATAGCAGGGATTAATTTCCAGTGTGCTACTCCAGTGAGACATGAACATGTAGGAGGAACAAGTAGCTAGTGGGAGTTGTCTACAGGCTTCATAACAGTTACCACAGCATACTAGGAGAAATGCGGTATGATTGTGATAAACAGATGGCATAATCATAGGTGACTTTAATCTGCACACATAGCCGGAAGATCAGTCATAGAATTTTCAGATAGCTTCTAAGAGGAGCACATTCTGGAACCAGCCAGAGAAGAGGCTAAACTAAGCCCGACACTGTGTAATGGGGTATAATCAATTAATGATTTCAGAACAAAGGCGTCTGAAGATTTCACTGGCCAAAATATCATTGAAATGTACATTCTGTTTGAAAGAGAGTGTATTGATTCTCAGACTAGTATTTTAAATTTAAATAAGGGCAGCTATATGGGTGTGAAAACTAAACTAGCTGAAGTGAACTGACACACCATATACAACAATAGAGGTGTCAGGCACTGAATTAAAACATTTCAGATTATTCAATAATATATTCCTACTGTTAAAAATTTCTAAACAGAGAATCTACCATGTGGGGAAGCAAATAAAAAATGTGCCAAGATGAGTGCCAACAAGACTGTGAAAATTAGGAGAGAATTAGAGTATGAGAGGAAGCTAACTAGGAATGTGAAAACAGAGAGCAAAAGGTAGAAAAAAGGAAAAGAGTTCTTTTGGACATAGCCAAATCAGTCAGTAGCAAAGCTACGGAACCACACTTTGTGGTGGACAGTGAAGTCAGATACCTCGACTACATTCTGTTTCTTTGACAACTTCAATGTTTCTTTCAACTGATGTTCAACTTTGGGGAGAACTGATTCGTCAGGCGAAGTGGGATTGGGTTGTGTGGGGAGGGGAGAGAAGCTAGAGGTGGCAATTAACAGGAGGCTGTACCAATGCTTGACCTGATGCCGTGAGATATCATGTGGCTCGGAGTCCATGTTAAAGATTCCTAGGGCAAATCTGACCCAACTACAAAACAAAGGACTTCCACCTCCAGTGAGTCTGTCCCACTTCACTCCTTTTCTTTGACCTGGTAGCAGTTTGATACAACTGAGTAGGTCATTTCAGAGGGCAGTTAAGATCCAACCACATTGCCATAAATTTGGAGTCACATGTAGTTAGGTCACACCAGGGAAGGATCTTCCCTGAACCAGTTCAGTATTATGACAGTTGAGGATGGTCGGCATGGTAACCAGAATGTACTAATTGAATGAAATTCCACAAGCTGCCACTGTGAAATCCCCAGTCAGCCAATGGCCCAATACCATTACATCCCCACTTCCACCGGAAAATGCAGCTCATGCATGTTTGATCAGCTGGTCGACAGGACTTCCCATAGGCTATTAGACACGCTTCAGTTAAATACAGGCTTAGCTGGTTCTTCCTGGTTTTGCTGACTACCAGTAGCTTCTAGTATTTTAACTCACCCACATCATCAAGTTAAAATTCAATTCTACGACACCAGGCCACCAGTTGGCCAAATGTTTATAAAAAAAACTTCTGTGTACAATTTTTGGCTTAACTGATTTATTTCTGTCACAATGTAATTGGTACCTTTGGAACAGACCTTGAAACCTGCTCTGCTTTTCAAGCCCATCCATGACTAAAGTGTACTTCAACTCCATTTACCTTTCTCTGCTCCAAAAACCTGGAACTGCTACCACATTTGGGTAACAAAACACACATTGGAAAAGAATCTAACTTAATATGATTTAGATTTAAAATTTGAGTTAAGTAATTTGGTCCAGGCCATCTTGACCACAGACTGAACCTTGACTAACAGAGTGCAGAAAAGAAAATGGAAGCTTTTCTGAGCAGAGACACTTGGAATGGAGCAGAGAAACCCAGGAGAATGTGCATGGCAAAACCCCATAAAGTCTTTCTTTTTGCAGCTAGTGCATTATCATCAAATAACATCAGGCCAACCTAGAATCATAAAATCCTACAGTGTGGAAGCAAGCCATTTGGTCTATTGAGACCATACCAACCCTCCAAAGATTTATCAAATTTACAAATTAGTTTTCAACTAGTCTAATTTAGGAGTTAAGAGGGAAGTATTTGCATCAAACCTATCATTATCTTTGGAGGGTTGGTATGGTCTCGATAGACCAAATGGCTTGCTTCCACACTCTAGGATTCTATGATTCTAGGTTGGCCTGATGTTATTTGACAATAATGCACTAGAGGGATATGGGCAATATGCTGGAAAAGGGGACTAGATTAATTTACAATATCTGATTGGCGAGTTGGACCAAAGAGCCTGTTTAATATTGTACAACTCTGTGATTCTATGACTTTATGACTCGTTACATCACTGTTAATAAAGCATGGAGCTATTCAGAATGAATGATGATAGCTGACATAACTTACCATTTTCCACAATAAAAAATGGCAACTAAGGCAAAGGAGAGAAAAGAGAATTTGGTGTTTTTCTCCACAGAGCAGAGATGGTTGAAATTTTGAACCATTTTGATAGAATAGATAAGAAACCATTTTTACTCAAGGATGATGCAAGGAGAATGTATTTTGACCAGCCAGTCGCTGTGATCTAAAATGTGCTGTCTGAGAGAATGATGGGAAATGAGTCAATAGCAACCTTCAAAGGAAATTGGTTTTGAAGTGCATTTGTGTGTCTGCATGGATTTACAGGACCATGGAGGAACAGCAGGGGAATGAGTTTATTTAAGTAACAATAAACCAACACAATGTACTGAATGGCCGTTTTCCATAGTGTATAATTTTGATGAAACAACACCATTATAAAATCCTATCTATTCAAATGGAACTTGCTCAGCAGTGTTCTGTTGTACGTTTTATAGGAATAGATTAGATCAGAAATTATATAATGAAGAAAATTTAGTCAGTGGAAAAATAATGTAATTTGATGGTTGCTATGCAGTAACTATTATCAATTACAAATGTGTGTTTAGGTCAAGTGGAAAGTTATTCATGCCTGTAGAAAATTTTCTTCAGCAAGGATCCTGCACAAACCTCACCATAAGAAATGTTAAGGGTTGCCACATAATTTAGTTTACCACAGAACGACTTTATCTTGGAAATTGCAGCCGCCTACAGACAAAAACAGATTACCTCTGTCAGGCCAAAAAGCAGACATCATTAAGGCTATTTTTCTGTTCTGCCTTTCTTATTTGCTCTTTCCCAAGCAAAGAAGACCTGCTTATTTTTCTCTCTAACGTGTTACAAAGTATTCAACAACTTCTGATTATCAAACCAGGAATAAGAAAAACTAATTCACTGGAGTTGCAAGGGTTGAATTATAAGGCCAAGTTGCACAGACAACACTTGTATTTTCTTTTGTGGAGAAAAATATAGGGTGATCTGATTGAGGTGTTTACGGTGACTGAAAAGGATTTGACAGACTAGCAACTGAAAAATTATTGATTACGGTGGAGGAATCTAGGAGACGCATGCCTTAAAATGAGGTCATTCCATGTCAGGAGTCACATCTTCACACAAAGGATTGTGGAAATCTGGAATTCATCCCCCATGTCGAGATTGGGGGCTAATTGTTTTGATTGTTAGGAATTTTGGTAGGCAAAGCCATTAAAGATTATGGATTCAAAAGGAGTCAATGGAATTCAGACAGAGATTAGTCACAATTTAATTTAATTGAATGACAAGAACAGGTTCATGGGCCTCTTTCTGATTCTCTGTCCCTCCCATTGATTCAATATTTTGAAAATTTGGCACTTTTACTGCCTAGAGGGACAACTGCAGCAGAGATATGGGAACATGAACACATCGAAGTTCACCTCTGAGTTAAATATTATCCTGATTTAGAAAAATATCGGCCATTCCTTCAACATTAAACTCCTGTAAATCTTCACCCAACAGGAACATCTTCACCAAACATACTACAATGGCTTAAGATGATGCCCCACTGCTATTTTCTTAAGGACTATTAGGAATGGGTAACAAACAATTACCTTGCCTGTAATAGCTATGTTTTAATAATGAAATAAAAAAGGACTGGCATTGGGCCAACTGCTGTCATACACATTCCTCAATTTGCTTGTCTAAAATCCCATTCTTTCATCTGTATCTTCCCTCTTGCTATATCTGGCGCTATGTATCATTAGGAAGCTCCTACTCCAGTTTTCAAGATGATCTTGCTCTCCTACCCCTACACATCACTAATGGATATCAGAATTGCCACAGGATCAGTTGATGATGTTTAGCAGTAACCTGCAGAATACTGAAGATATAAAAATATTTGACAACTCAATACTTTGGGACTACATATTTACCAAAGGCATTTCAAGATATTTAAAACTAATTTTTCTTGGGGACATTGATGGGAAGCAATGGGGAATATCTCTGTATTTAAGCACCGAGAAGGCAAAAGAGATATCATTACGCTGGGCTCAATGATGTCATCAATAAACGGTACATTTTTTCCAAACTAACTCTTAGCCTGCCTATAATGAAACCCTCGCATTATCAGTTACATTGATCACTCAACATGTTAGATACAGCTGGGAATGTTCCTGGCAGTTTCTGAGGACTGTACCAATATTCAATATTTGGTGACACAACCTCCTTTTGCCTAAATCTGGGGAAGGCTTGGGGCAAAAGGTTGTTCACTGAAACACCAGAGCATTCCCTGTCATTGTCTCTGATACCGCTGATCCCCCTTCATCTGGTGAGAAAAATAATTGACATTGCCTCCTCAAAAAAAGACTGAACTGCTTTCCAGTACATTGTTGCACAGCTTGGGTCTCCCAGAGACTGCTGGCTCTGATTGGCTGGCACACTCATATTGGGCCAGACTTCAGTGGTGAAACTGATGTTTGGATGAAAAACTCACCAAACAGCATTTGGTACGTGATCTTGCAATTTTTCTAACTGGTAGCGACCAGGAGTTAATCAACCCTGATGTTTTGTATCCCAACACAGTGCACAGAGCAGTAAGCTCCGTGACTGGAATTTACAGTAAAGAAACAGGCCGTTCAGCCCAACTAGCCCATGTGGTTGTTCGTGCCTCTGCATTTCCTGTCTATCTATTGCTGTATTCCTCTCTCTCTCTCTCATGTGTTCATCTAGTTTTCCCTTCAATGCACAGAGCCCCTCTGCCTCAACCACTCCCTGTGGTAGCAAGTTCCACATTCTCACCACTGTATTGGTGAAAACATTCTCTCTGGGATGTATTAGTGACTATCTTGTATTTATGACCCCTGGTTTTGGTCTCCTCCACAAGTGGAAACATCTCTATGTCTAGCCAATTTCCCTGTTGTGTAAACATGGATAGGACTTGTGGCTTCATCAGTTACTGATATTACAAGGGATACAGTAGAAGCTGTTAAAAATTAGATTGCAGAAATTGGCACCGGTTACTATAATTAATGGTCACATGTAGCATGCACATTCCTCACTGCTTTTTGTGTCAGATGGAGCCATGGGTACCTCAGTTCGTAAATTCATAAATAGAAGGAAAATTACTGAATACCTCCTCTTGAGTCTGATATTCCATGTAATTTCTCTCTGTATACTTTTTAAAAGATATTCAAATACAAGGATGAAAATGTTCCCCAAAATCAATGTCAAAATGGTTTCTGGATGAGAGGGCAAACGCAGAAAACTCTAAAGTACCTCTTGAAGTGATTAGGCAATAAATTCACAGTGCATAAAGGTTGCCATAAAAGAGCTTTAGAAATTACCTGTTGCCTTTCTTAATTCTTTTGTAATGTTGAATATCTGTTTTAACAATTATCAGTTCTAACAATTCCAAGTGTATCACGCCAGTTGAGTTTAAAGGACTTGAATATTGTTGAAGAGAGAGCTATGTTGCATAAGCTTGTCTTGCGCTTGTCCTGAACATAGGGAGCCTTTAGTTCCCCACACTGATTCCTCAAGGCCAACTAGTGACAATTAACAATCAATAGCACCTTTAATTCTGTGTTATAAATTGTTGTGATTGTTTGAAATTAGGCATTCTTGTGTTTGTCCTGATGAGTGCAATGTGAAACATTTCAACATGTCTCTCTTTTCAGTAATATTCAAATTATTGGCAACATAATCTCCAACTGTGCAGCCATTGACAGCATCCAGTATCATTTACAGTCAAAAAAAAAGGTGTCAGGACCTGAGAATTTTCTTCCCTGCTTCTCTAATTCCAGAAAAACATTAGAATAGACAGCTGTTAAATTTTGCAAAAACAAAGCATTTCAGATGCTGGAAATCTGAGATGGAAACTAATACTGTTGGAGATGCTCAGGAATTCAGGCAGCATATAAAGAGAAAGACAAAGTTGGCATTTCAGGCCAATGACCATTTTCTATTCCTGACGTGACCCAAAGCATTGACCGTAGTTAAACTTCCTATGACATGTTATCTGCAAACCATGGCAGCCCTTAAATTAATAGTTATTATTGTGTGAATCATCCAGCAAGTTGTCCCAGCTGTTAACTCACGAGGAATTTCTCCTTTGTGACATGTTGTTGTCACTCATCCATCAGCCTCACAAAAATGATGCTACATAAAGACAATTTGGTGCTGTTGAGGAAAGGTAATGATTCCCTGCTTCAGGAATTTCCAGGTCATTTCATGCTGAATTCCAAGTCTATGTATGACAATTTCATACAGGATTTTTGTGCTAAAGTAAATGCTGTGGCTAAGTTTCCATACTCTCTTATTCACATACCACAATGCCTATGGAAGGGTCATTAAAACACCATAAATATATGCTGTTAACACCTAGTTTCAGTAGTTTCTGTGCCAAAGTAACAGCAGAGAACAGGAACTTGAATTTTTATTAGCATATTTATCACAGTTAAACATCCCAAGATGCTCCAACACAAATGTCACCAAAATTACACCTTTTTATATTCACTTGCAGGATATGGGTGTCATTAGCTGACCAGCATTTACTGCCCATCCCATGTATATCAGGAGACATAAGGTTAGGGGACCAAATGTTAGGTCAAAGGAGTAGGCCTTAGAGACGCTTAAAAGGAGACAGATGTTTTGGTAGGGTATTTTAGACTTTAGAGCCCAAGCAATTAATGGCTTGGCTATTGGTGGCGGAGTGGTGAAAATCAGTAGTGGTCAAGAGGCCAGAATTGGAGATCAAATAGAGAACTTCCATGGAAAGGCAAACGAGAAAATAGTTTCTATTACTTATGTTTTCCGAATGAAAATTTCAGCTGGACGTGGTACAAAAATACTTCTGTTAACCTTAATAAAATAAAGATGTAGATCCATTTCTTGAAAATCTATTTTTTCTCATGATGTGGTTACAAAAAGAAAATGAAGTAAATTTTCCACTGAGGAAAGGGAGAATATTTTGCTTTGCTGTGCACAGCTCAAGATTGGCGTACAGCAGGAGCTGACACATAGTTTACAGACCTGGGGATTAATAGACAAAATTATCTAGATTATCCCCTGAGTCACCAATTACTTGGCTGGTCTGCCAGGGACAGTGTGTTCTTCAAGGATTCCACCTGAAATCTCCAACCCAAAAAGAACTGCCACTGAATTTCTTTCACAATAAAATGAGCCAATCCCTTGAGTTCGGCCACAGGGGAGACCGAAGAAGCTGGAATTGCTCTCCTTAGAGCAATATAGGTTAAAGGACAGATTAACAGGTGTTCAAAATCATGAAGAGTTAGGGTAGAATTAATAGGCAAAACTCCTTTCAGACACAGAAGAGTTAGTATCCACACTTCACAGATTTAAAACGATTGGCAACATAAGAAAACACTTCTTTTATGGATGAATTATGGTGATCAGGAATTCTATGCATAAATGTGTGGTAGAAACAGAATTGAATAAATACTTAGAGGAAAACAAAGAGTTATGGGGAAAGTGCATAGGAGTGGGATGAACTTGAATCCTCTTCTGAAGAGCCAGCTCAGGCACGAGTGGCCAAACTGCCACCTTCTGAGCTGGATCATTTTAGGATTCTGCTTATTCCAGCTCCCAATTTATAACTCCACCATAACAGAACTCCCCTGTGCGTGAAGTTGAGGAATGGGTCATTGGAATGGTTTACCCCTTTGCAGGCTAAGACCCTGAGGAGGGTATCACTGCAGGATGGCTTCGAACCCAGAGAGATGCCCCATCAGTAGCTCAGCATTTAAAGTGGTGGTGGTGGTGGAGGGACGGTGCAGGTAAGTCAGGATTAGATAAGACTGCCTCACTTGAAGTAATTTGAGGTCCCAATAGGAAACAGGCAGGCTATTCTTCTCCAAATAGACAGAGCGCTCACCCTTTGTCACTGTCTGTTGATACTAACTGATGTCATACCTAAGGCTTCCCATGAGATGGATACCTGCAAAGGTGTTATTGTTCAAAACATTCTCTTAAGTAATGATTGATTCCAACATTGAAGTCACCGATATCCTTAGCTCTACTTACTAGCCTTAATGCTGCAGCAATGTCCCAAGCTGTCTTAATAAAAGTCGTGCAATTCATAAGAGACTTTTTACAATGTGTTATGGCTGCAATGAACTTGAACTTTAACTCTCATCATAAATACATTATAGTTACACAGAGTCTACAGCACAGAAACAGGTCATTCAGCCCAAGTGTTTTATGCAGAACAAGAATCTCCTCTCACCTCTCTTCATCTCGGCCTATCAGCATATCCTTCTGCTCCTTTCTCCCTGAAGTGTTTGTACAGTTTCCTGCTAAATTCACCTAAACTATTCACATATACTGTTCCCTGTGATAATGAATCCCAGATTCTCAACACTCTCTGGGTAAAGAGGTTTCTCCTCAATTTGCAGTTGGGTTTATTGGCAACTATTTTATATTGATATTCTCTCATTCTCGTCTCCCCAACAAATGGAAACACACACCCACCCTATCAAACCCCGAAAAATTTTTAAAGTCCCTAACCAGGTCACTCCTTGATCTTCTCTTTTCCAGAGAAAAGATGCCCATATCTAGTGGAAATTACCTCTATACCTTTCGACGTTTTTGAATCATCACTCTTTTGTACACTGAGCCCGAAGCACAGATCTAATATTCCCTTCAAGATTTAGTTGTGCGCAGCCAATTTTTGTTTGTTGATGAACAGCCCCTTGAAATGAACCATGGCCCACTTGGTCCTCTCTAGTTTGCAGCTCGGCTGTATACATGGGTCAGGATCATCGGAACATAGGCTATGTCCTGAGATTCCTTCTGTGGTAGGACAACAATGCCCCTCACTTCCACTGCTTGACATGCTCTCACTACTTGTTGGTGACATATCCGGTGCCAATGCTACCAAATAATTTTTTGAGGATGGGGGGAGGTGCTACCTGCTGATGACTGTGTAAGATACCACAATGGAGTTGATGATAACATGCCAACATTTGTGAATCTTAAAGTTCCCTGACAGAAACTGATGTGCCAAATACATTAAAAATGTACAAAGAAAAAAAATGAATTCATGAATACTGCATTAAACAACTGTGTGTATATATAAAGCACCCTTTGTCAAACAATTTGTCTCCTTGTCAAACAGTTCCAGTTTTAAGATAACAAAGAGTGAAGCTGGTTGAACACAGCAGGCCAAGCAGCATCTCAGGAGCACAAAAGCTGACGTTTCGGGCCTAGACCCTTCATCAGAGGGTCTGATGAAGGGTCTAGGCCCAAAACATCAGCTTTTGTGCTCCTGAGATGCTGCTTGGCCTGCTGTGTTAATCCAGCTTCACACTTTGTTATCTTGGATTCTCCAGCATCTGCAGTTCCCATTATCACAGTTACAGTTTTAAGGAGTGTTTTAAGAATGAGAGAAAGATGGGGATGTTTACTAAGGGTAGACCAAAGCTTAGGGCCCACACAACTGAAGACATGGCTGCCAATGGTAGAGCAATTTAAATTCGGGACGGTTAAGAAGCCACAATTGGATAAGTGCAGAGAACATTGATTGTCAAGGAGCCAAGAATGATCACAGAAATAGAGAGTAGGAATTAAGGTGTTGATTAACCAGGAGCTCAATAATTCTCTGGAAACAAAGGGTGATGGGTGAATGGTGACCGTGCATGTTAGAATGTGCAATTTAGGATGCAGGTAACAGATCTTTGGATAAGCTGAAGTTTAGAAAGGGTGTAAGATGTCAAGTTGTCCAGCAGTACATTGCAAAATTGTGTTGTTGCAAAATGCCCATATCCTAACACTGGGAGAGAAATAAACCCACACTTGGTTAATCACCCAATAACAATGCTGGAATTAATGAGGTTACTTGACTGTCTAACATACCTACCTCAGTTTCCACAACAATTCTGTATTCTATAAACTGAAGTCTCATACATTCAAATTTGTTCTTATTTCCATACAATAGAATGTAAATAACTTTCATGCTTATTTCTCTACACAGTTTGCATCAATGGGTGAAATATTTTAAAAATGATGAATGCAGTCAAGTGTGCAAACTACACATAGGCTGGTCAATCATCACAATACTATTGATTATGAAATTTTAACTGTAAATTATTCATTTAGTATGTATTAACAGTATGGAACTTTTCTCTGTTTATAATGCACTGATCCAATCTACAAACAAATATTTGTTCAATTGTTCACAGCAAATGAAGCAAGAAATGTTCCAAACTGTCTACATCTTTGACAATGAACTTGACTTGATTTCTGACAATTCAGCTGGCTAAATGCTGGCTTGTCTGTAGTTACACAATTCGTCCACTCCAAGCCCTAAGGCAAGAATGGTGGAGGAAGGAGAAATCACATCTAATGTGACTTCGACCAACTGTAACAATTAAAGAAGCAGTAGTGTATACCTTCATGGTTTGTTAAGCAAATAGCAATCTCAGTACAACAATCAAATGTATTATAAAATTGCCAAAAGCAATGAATATGCAGGGTCACGCAGATACGCAAAGGAAAGGATCAACTCCTCTTCAAGTAAAAAGGTTCATGGTGAACGTTGCAGATTTACTTCAAACGAGTAGCTATTGGGTTGGACAGAGGGAACAGGACTTTCTTCAATTCAGAATTGGCATATATTCCACTCTCATTAATCCAGGTGTTCCGGCCATGCCGACGATAATCATCTGTGTCAACAAATTGTG
Source organism: Stegostoma tigrinum (assembly GCF_030684315.1). NCBI lineage: Eukaryota > Metazoa > Chordata > Chondrichthyes > Orectolobiformes > Stegostomatidae > Stegostoma > Stegostoma tigrinum. The sequence continues at coordinate 28,460,997 of NC_081356.1, read as the reverse complement.
AATGGCATCTTCTATAGTCACCAGATTCCTTAGGAGCCTCCTCCTGTGGGGGGGGAAGAGGAAAAGGGAAGTTAGGGGGGGGTGGTGGTTTGAAAGGAGAAGTCATTATAAAGTGTGGAGTAGTCTGAGAGTTGTAGAAGACATTCCTGCCTGTTGATTTTATATGCTCAGAATCCTCAGCATGATTGCCAACAAGGACAGAAAATTTGTAAACTGCTTCAATCAATCCCAGTAACGCCTGTAAAATTACATCCTTGGGGTGGCATGGTGGTTTAGTGCTGCCTTACAGGGACCCAGGCTTAATTCCAGCCTCGGGCAACTGTTTATGTGAAGTCTGCACATTGTCCCAGTGTCTTTGTGGGTTTCTGCCAGGTAAACCGGTTTCCTCTCACAGTCTAAAGATATGCAAGTTAGATGCATTGGCCATGCTGAATTATCCACAGTGTCCAGGGATATGCAGGCTCGGTTGGTTAGCCATGAGTAATGCAGGATAACAGAGATAGGGCAGGATGATGGTTCTGGGTGGGATGCTATTTGGAGTCTTGGCGTGGACTTTGTTTAACGAAATGGCTCGTTTCCACACTGTGGGGATTCCATAACAATGACGATGATTGTAGCATGACACTTCCCCTTAGAACATAGAACATTACAGCACAGTACAGGCCCTTCGGCCCTCGATGTTGTGCCGACCTGTCATACCGATCTCAAGCCCATCTAACCTACACTATTCCATGTACGTCCATATGCTTGTCCAATGACGACTTAAATGTACCTAAAGTTGGCGAATCTACTACCGTTGCAGGCAAAGCGTTCCATTCCCTTACTACTCTCTGAGTAAAGAAACTACCTCTGACATCTGTCCTATATCTTTCACCCTTCAATTTAAAGCTATGCCCCCTCGTGCTCGCCGTCACCATCCTAGGAGAAAGGCTGTCCCTATCCACCCTATCTAACACTCTGATTATTTTATATGTTTCAATTAAGTCACCTCTCAACCTTCTTCTCTCTAATGAAAACAGCCTCAAGTCCCTCAGCTTTTCCTCATAAGACCTTTCCTCCATACCAGGCAACAACCTAGTAAATCTCCTCTGCACCCTTTCCAAAGCTTCCACATCCTTCTTATAATGCAGTGGCCAGAACTGTACACAATACTCCAAGTGCAGCCGCACCAGAGTTTTGTATAGCTTCACCATAACCTCTTGGTTCTGGACGTCGATCCCTCTATTAATAAAAGCTAAAACACTGTACGCCTTCTTAACAGCCCTGTCAACCTGGGTGGCAACTTTCAAGGATCTGTGTACATGGACACCGAGATCTCTATGCTCATCTACACTGCCAAGAATCTTACCATTAGCCCAGTACTTTGCCTTCCGGTTACTCCTACCAAAGTGCATCACCTCACACTTGTGATCCTAGAAATTTACTAACATTGTACTGAAGCTAGAAGGGTTACATTTTGAGGCCAGGTGGCACAGACTCACTTGGAAGGTGAATTTAAAGCTTTAAAATGGCTGTGTTAGATTTTGGTTAGCTATAGCTATTCAGGATTACTGAGCTGCTGTGAACGTCGATGTCTAATCATGATCTCAAAGAATGTAAATCCAAATTTGAGGGGCTGAATAACCTACTCATCTTCCTGCATCAATTCAGAGTGGATGTAATTGTCGGGGATCACATGATTTTTGGCTCCAGTATAGTCACGTGGTTTTGTTCATGGCTCCACACCAAAAGCTGTTGTGCAGGAAGTTGCAAATGCCAAGGGGCCAATAAGAGAAAGCAAGAGTGGAGCTCAGGGAAAACTGAAAATTGGAGGGGAGGGTTGGAAGGAATTTGGGCTCCACTTAAAATTAATGATGACACATTGCTAATGCATCAACAGCTATCTGTGTCAGTGTGTTTGGCAGCATATAATGTTTTCAACCTCAACCTGGGAACCACCTCCATCATTACAGGCAGAGTGTCATGGGTGGTTATGGGTTTGTGGAGCCATACTGTGAAGGAAGTATTTTATTTGTCTATTACCATTCACAGCCTCAGTGCATCACAAATGCTTTATGGGCAAGGAAATATTGTTGAAGAGATGTAGGAAGTGTGGTAGCCAATTTACACACAGTAAGATCCCGAATCAATGCAATCATCTGTTTTAGTGACATCATTTGAAAGATAAACAACACCCTGGGAAACAGGGAGCAGTAGTAACATGGAACATTTCTTGTTCATCTCAGACAGGAGAGATGGGACCGGAGTTTAACACATCTCATTAAAAGATAAATGGCATCTCCAAGCATGCAGTACCTCCTGAATCTTGTATTCAATGCTGCTGAGTGGGACTTAAACGCACAACCTTTGACCCTGAGGCAAGAATGCTATCCACTGAGCTGTGGCTGACAATTGATGCAGGTCATGCTCAGGCCTTCTCATGTTTCAATAGTTTAATGTTTTGCACTGACAAAGTTGGTAATGTGTCAGTAATTTCCAGCTTGTGGGCTGTGCGTTTTGCATGGAATAGATAAATTACAACAAAACTGGAAGAAGCCGCTAACTGCAATTTTATTAATGGCAGGGAAGTCATGTCTGCCTAAAGTGGCATTTATTCACCAACATCAAGCATATGCATACCAATATAATCAGAAAAATATACTGAACTGTAGTACCTTATATTTTGGCTTTTAAGCATAAAAATTTCCACTTGGCTGTGCTGTAATGGAAAAGATTACAGAGGTGCGTAATTACTGGTGTCAAAGTGTTTGGATGATGATGGTGGGCCAGTTTCTGCTAGCTATTAAGCACAGTAGTTCTAATGGATGCCAAGATAAACCAACGCTGAAGCAGTTAGGGAGGTAGGGTTAGGGGGAACAGGAAGTCTACATTTAGTAATACATTGCATGGAACTATGCTCACAGTTAGGACACAAAGTTAGCAGAAGTCAATTCAAACTTACTTGAGCTGGAATAAAATTGAGCGGAGGCATATAATCATAATTATAAGTTGTCTCTGCAAACCTGAAAGGGATAAAGATAGAAGAGAACTAGCACAGTAAAACAATTGACATCAATAACAGAAATTGCTGGAAAAGCTCAGCAGGCCTGGCAGGATCCGTGAAGAGAAATCAAAGTTAACGTTTTTGGTCGAGTCAATTTTTCGAGTTTTAAAAAAAGTGGCATGTTCAAAAATAAAATCAAAATGTTGTTGTTTGTGATATGTCCAAATTACAATAGCAACATGCACTTTTACATGTTGTAGTCCAGAACGATGATTAGTCATGGTGGAGGTGGCTCCGATTTTATTGCCATTGCACAGCAGATGAGAAATCTCACCCGTTCTTACTACCTGCCATTGGCATCTGTTGGAGGGATTTACAGGTTGATATTCAACCTGCCTGGCTCTCTTATAAATGCACCTTCCTTGATCAATTCTTAGGGTGTGACCAGAATCTGATTGACCCAGAGGCTGGTATGGTAGCCACGTAGCTACAAGACCTCCAAACTGTAGTGAGATGCCCTTTCTTTTTAATCAACAAATAACTTTTCTATGTCACATTTCAGCAGCGCAACCAAATGAGAGAAAACGTGAGCTTGATTTTTCTTTCAGTTTACCAAAAAATGAAAGTGGAACATGGAATGGAATTCTCCCATTTTCAGATAAGGTGTCTCATCAAGTGAAATTCACAGTGCCCAGTCCATCACGGCTCTTTCCTCATGCAATCAATTCATTACCTATGTACCTGGCCTCTTGGGCACCCATCTTATGGAATCACATGGCAGGAGAGGCGGAAATGCATTCCACTGCGGGGATCTTGTGACATTCATGTCATTGGCGCGATATGCGAAGCCCAGCTGCACACCACACAAGATGCTGTAAGCCAAGAATTGGCTGTCTTATTGTGGTACTAAAGAACTATGACCCAAAGGAAAGGAAAGCTTACTTCTCGCTCTGCAGGCAGGGAACCAGAGGTGCTGCTGGTCTGGCTGGTGGAAAGGAAGGCTCACCTTTTATCTGTGGACCAACACCAGCCCAAGCCACCTTGAACCCACATGGCAATCCAGATCAGTGCAATGTCCTGAGTCAGAAGGGGTGCCGAGCAATAAAGGAAAACGGTCATTGATCTACTGTACTCTACACGAGTAAAGGTCAACATCTTGTCTCTGCTACTTCATGCTGCTGTGCTGCAACACACTAACTGTGCCAATGATCTTACTCTCACTAAAGCTTATTGAATATAATTCTCACTATTGCATGCATCATACCATCAATGGCTCTCACCCACTGCTAAATCGTCCTGCCTTCTGCACCTTCCACTCATTCATTAGCTACAGCTCTCCACTTCTCATTTGCATGAATTACCACTAACTGCTCTTCTATCCACTTCCACCAACCTCGATCACTTTGCTTAACTGCCACACAGACTGGGCCAAGACAACAATGACTAGTGGCAAGGAAGGGCAAGGTGGTAACCATTGGGCTTGATACTTTAAAAAAGGAGAAGCTTCTCAAATGAACTGTTTTCAAAAGTGTGAATGGAGAGACCTCAATGGCCAGTCAACCCAGTACTACTTTCCCATGAACGATCACTGCAAATGCACAATCAATCTACACAAGCTTTTACCCCTCTTAGACATCTAATTCTCAACTGATTGCCTTATGCAGTCATGAGGGACACCCAGTGTACTACTGGGGAGAATCAACACCAGAGATCATTAGTTCCACCTACACCTCTAAGGAGGTCTACACTAAACACGCTGAAATGTACTGCCAAGGCGTTCAGCTGGACCCACCTCCAACTCACGGTTTTTCCTCAGTGGGTACTCGTTAGATTAGACTCTGGCGCTCAGTCTGGGGAGTACATCGCTGACGCAATTTCACAGATTTTTGAGGAAGGACTTCCCCAGTGACCTCTGGCACTCAGAGGACTGCAAGAGATGTCAAAACGCAGAAACAAGCATGGCCAAAGCAGGCAAGTTTGTCCGAGGCACTCAATAAACTGGATTAAAGGTTGAGGAGTTCACCAATGTTATGCTGGCTCTAGCATATATGCATTTGGCTGTCTCTCTACATGGACACATTAGTGATTACCATGAATATCCAGATCCAATCATCTCTGCTGGAAACGTGCATGAACATGCACTCCATAATCCCAGCCATAAGTGCTCAGCATCAAACAGCAAGACAAGAGGGATTGTGTTTTCCCTCCAGGTACCTCAGACTGTCAGGGAGATGGGGGTGCCAGCTGAAGAAGGAGTCATACGCCAAAACTTTGGCTCTCTGACCTTACACCAATCTTCCTCTTTCCATCATTGTCTCCTGACCTGCTCCATATTTCCAGTGTTTTCTATTTGATATTCAAGTTTTCCATTTGAGGATATGATGAGAGATGAAAGAGTGTATGCAACAATATAAAATAAGCTCATGTGAAGAGATGTTGTGCAGGCTATTGGAACCACATCTTCTAATAAAGTTCCAGTCAGCACTTGTAAAGTTTATTGAATAAAGAGAATTTAGTGTCTGTATGGAGAATGAGCTCCTGATCAAGAGTTTCAATGCTTTGTAATGACCTCTTAGTGTGCATTCATGGTAGTAATATTAATGCATTAATCTTTAGCTAAGATTAAATGTCCAGATTACGAATGCAAGCTAAAAGAAAGGATATTAAGAACAGAGTATTCATGTTGAGTGAGAGATTACACACCACCTGCCATGTTTTAAAGCAGCATTTCTATCAGCAGGTTCCTTCTATTATCAGCATTATTCTGTGTTTACTATATGTTTGTTGCAGAAAATGAAGAATTGACAGCCCTAATAGGGGCAATGAAAGAAAAAGGGAAACAGTGATACTCCAAACAAAAAGCTCCAAAACCAAAGCAGTATTTATTACACACAAGATCTTGGAATGGGTGTTGAAGACAGTTACAAGTACAGTACTAGAGGTGAGCAAATTAACTCCAGGAGGATAAACTTTAGAAAATGCAATTGTTCAGCAATAAGTATACCGTTTTGGATACCGCTGGGGGGGATGACCTACCAGAGGAAAGCCATAGTAGTCAGTTCTCTGCCACTGAGCCTGACACTGTGGCAAAGAAGGGAAGGGGGCAGAATAGAAAAGTACTCGTGTAGGGGACTCGATAGTTAGGGGAATTGACAGGAGATTTTGTGGTCAGGATTTGGATTCCCGGAAGGTATGTTGCCTCCCTGGTGCCAGGGTCCGGGACGTCTCCGATCGGGTGTATAAGGTTCTAAAAGGGGAGGGCGAACAGCCAGAATTCGTGTTACATATTGGCACAAATGATATAGCCAGAAATAGGATTGAGGATATAAAAAGTGATTTCAGGGAGTTAGGATGGAAGCTGCAGAGCAGGACGAACAGAGTAGTGTTCTCTGGTTTACTACCAGTGCCACGAGATAGCGAGGTGAGGAACAGGGAGCGGGCGCAGCTGAACACATGGCTACGCAGCTGGTGTAGGAGGGAGGGCTTCAGATATGTAGAGAATTGGGATGCCTTCTGGGGAAGGTGGGACCTGTACAAGAAGGACGGGTTGCATCTGAACTGGAAGGGGACCAATGTCCTGGGTGGAAGGTTTGCTCGAGTAGTTCGAGAAGGTTTAAACTAGTATGGCAGGGGGGTGGGAACGTGAGCTGTATACCGGAGGTGAGAGTTGATACAGGCGAGGCAGTAGCAAGAGGTAGACCAGCTAGTGGGAAGGAACCAAGGGATCGGTTAAAGTGTGTTTGCTTTAATGCAAGGAGTATCAGGAATAAAAGTGATGAACTTAGAGCATGGATCAGTACCTGGTGCTATGATGTTGTGGCCATAACAGAGACATGGGTTTCTCATGGGCAGGAATGGTTGCTGGATGTTCCAGGGTTTAGAACATTTAAAAAGAATAGGGAGGGGGGAAAAAGAGGAGGGGGTGTAGCACTACTAATCAGAGAGGGTATCACAGCTACAGAAGCTTCCATTGTCGAGGAAGATCTGCCTACTGAGTCAGTGTGGGTGGAAATTAGGAACAGCAAGGGAGCAGTCACCTCGTTAGGGGTTTACTACAGGCCCCCCAATAGCAGCAGGGAGATTGAAGAAAGCATAGGTCGACAGATTTTGGAAAAGCGTGGTTGCAGTAGGGTTGTTGTAATGGGTGACTTTAACTTTCCTAATATTGATTGGAACCTGCTTCGAGCAGAAGATTTGAATGGAGCTGTATTTGTAAGATGTGTTCAGGAGGGTTTCCTAACGCAGTACGTTGATAGGCCGACGAGGGGAGAGGCCATTCTAGACTTGGGGCTCGGAAACGAGCCGGGGCAGGTATCAGATCTTGTGGTGGGAGAGCATTTTGGTGATAGTGACCATAACTGCCTCACATTCTACATAGCTATGGAGAAGGAGAGGATTAGGCAAAATGGGAGGATATTTAATTGGGGAAGAGGAAACTATGACGCGATTAGACACGAGTTAGGAAGCATGGACTGGGAGCAATTGTTCCATAGTAAGGGAACTATTGACATGTGGAGACTGTTTAAGGAACAGTTGTTGCGAGTGATGAGTAAATATGTCCCTCTGAGACAGGCAAGATAAAGGAACCTTGGATGACGAGAGCGGTGGAGCTTCTTGTGAAAAGGAAGAAGGTAGCTTACATAAGGTGGAGGAAGCTAGGGTCAAGTTCAGCTAGAGAGGATTACTCGCAGGCAAGGAAGGAGCTCAAAAAAGGTCTGAGGAGAGCCAGGAGGGGGCACGAGAAAGGCTTGGCAGAAGGAATCAGGGAAAATACAAAGGTATTTTACACTTATGTGAGGAATAAGAGAATGATCAAAGAAAGAGTAGGGCCGATCAGGGATAGCACAGGGAACTTGTGTGTGGAGTCTGAGGAGGTAGGGGAAGCCCTTAATGAGTTTTTTGCTTCTGTCTTTACGAAAGAAACGAACTTTGTAGTGAATGAAACCTTTGAAGAGCAGGTGTGCATGCTGGAATGGATAGAGATAGAGGAATCTGATGTGCTGAAAATTTTGTCAAACATTAAGATTGACGAGTCGCCAGGCCCGGACCAGATTTGTCCTCGGCTGCTTTGGGAAGCGAGAAATGAAATTGCTTCGCCACTTGTGAAGATCTTTGCATCGTCGCTCTCTACTGGAGTCGTACCTGAGGACTGGAGAGAGGCAAATGTAATTCCTCTCTTCAAGAAAGGAAATAGGGAAATCCCCGGCAATTACAGACCAGTAAGTCTCACGTCTGTCGTCTGCAAGGTGTTAGAAAGGATTCTGAGGGATAGGATTTATGACCATCTGGAGGAGCATGGCTTGATCAAATACAGTCAACACGGCTTTGTGAGGGGTAGATCATGCCTCACAACCCTTATCGAGTTTTTTGAGGATGTGACTAGAAAAGTTGATGAGGGTCGAGCTGTGGATGTGGTGTATATGGACTTCAGTAAGGCATTTGATAAGGTTCCCCATGGTAGGCTCATTCAGAAGGTCAGGAGGAATGGGATACAGGGGAACTTAGCTGCTTGGATACAGAATTGGCTGGCCAACAGAAGACAGCGAGTGGTAGTAGAAGGAAAATATTCTGCCTGGAAGTCAGTGGTGAGTGGGGTTCCACAGGGCTCTGTCCTTGGGCCTCTACGGTTTGTAATTTTTATTAATGACTTGGATGAGGGGATTGAAGGATGGGTCAGCAAGTTTGCAGACGACACAAAGGTCGGAGGTGTCACTGACAGTATAGAGGGCTGTTGTAAGCTGCAGCGGGACATTGACAGGATGCAGAGATGGGCTGAGAGGTGGCAGATGGAGTTCAACCTGGATAAATGCGAGGTGATGCATTTTGGAAGGTCGAATTTGAAAGCTGAGTACAGGATTAAGGATAGGATTCTTGGCAGTGTGGAGGAACAGAGGGATCTTGCTGTGCAGATACATAGATCCCTTAAAATGGCCACCCAAGTGGACACGGTTGTTAAGAAAGCATATGGTGTTTTGGCTTTCATTAACAGGGGGATTGAGTTTAGGAGTCGTGAGATCTTGTTGCAGCTCTATAAAGCTTTGGTTAGACCGCACTTGGAATACTGCGTCCAGTTCTGGTCGCCGTATTATAGGAAAGATGTGGATGTTTTGGAGAGGGTTCAGAGGAGGTTTACCAGGATGCTGCCTGGACTGGAGGGCTTATCTTATGAAGAGAGGCTGACTGAGCTTGGTCTCTTTTCATTGGAGAAAAGGAGGAGGAGAGGGGACCTAATTGAGGTATACAAGATAATGAGAGGCATAGATAGAGTTGATAGCCACAGACTATTTCCCAGGGCAGAAATGGCTAGCACGAGGGGTCATAGTTTTAAGCTGGTTGGTGGAAAGTATAGAGGGGATGTCAGAGGTGGGTTCTTTACACAGAGAGTTGTGAGAGCATGGAATGCGTTGCCAGCAGCAGTTGTGGAAGCAAGGTCATTGGGGTCATTTAAGAGACTGCTGGACATGCATATGGTCACAGAAATTTGAGGGTGCACACATGAGGATCAATGGTCGGCACAACATTGTGGGCTGAAGGGCCTGTTCTGTGCTGTACTGTTCTACGCTCTATGTTCTATGTTCTAGTCAGGGCAGAGAAGGTTAGGTTTGTTGTGTGCCTGTGGAATCAACCACAGGTAGATGGGACTGGGGTAGGATGCAGTCTCACCAATCCATCTTTCTAAATTCATAGAATTACAGAGTCACAGAGATGTACGGCTTGGAAACTGATCCTTCAGTCCAACTTGTCCATGTCAACCAGACATCCTAAATTAATCCAGTCCCATTTGCCAGCTTTTGGCCTATATCCCTCAAACCCTTCCTATTCATATTCCCATCCAGATGTCTTTTAAATGTTGTAATTGTGCCAGCCCCCACCACTTCCTTTTGCAGATCATTCCATACAAGCACTATCCTCTGTGTGAAAAAAATTGTCCCATATGTCCATTTTAAATCTTTCCCCTCTCACCTTAAGCCTGTGCCTTCTAGTTGTTGGACTCCCCTAGTCGAGGAAAAAGATCTTGTCTACTCACCCTATCCATGCCATTCATAATTTTATTATGAAACACTACAAGGTCACCTCTAAGTCTCCGACACTCCAGGGAAAATAGTCCCAGCCTATACAGCCTCTCCCTATAGCTCAAACTGTGCAGTCCTAGCAACATCCTTGTAAATCTTTTCTGAACCCTTGCAAGTTTAACCTCATCATTCCTATAGCAGGGAGACCAGAATTGCATGCAGTATTCCAAAAGAGGCCAACTAACGTCCTGCACAGAAGCAACATGACATCCCAACTCCAATACTCAATGCAATGACCAATAAAGGCAAGCATACCGAATGCGTTCTTCACTAGCCTGTCTACCTGCGACTCCACTTTCAAGGAGTTATGAACCTGCATTCCAAGGTCTCTTTGTTTGGCAACACTCCCCAGTACCTTACCATTAAATATAAAAGTCACTCCCTGATTTGCCCCTATCAAAATGTAACGCTTTACATTTATCTAGATTAAACTTATCTCTGCTCATCGGCCCATCTGATCCAAGTCCTGCTGTAGTCTGAGGTAAAGTTCTTCACTGCCAACTACACTCTAATTTTGGTGTAATTTACAAACTTACTAACCATATCTCCTATATTCATATCCAAATCATTTCTATAAAATGACAAAAAAAATGAACTTAAAGAAAGCATTAATCAAGTCAAACAGCCCCTTGTGGCACTCTGTAACAAAACCAAAACCAAAACCTAACAGTCAATCAAAACTTACAAAACGAGACAAAAATTTTAAAAAATCAAATCAAAATAATATTATCCAGGGTGAAGACGCTTCATGTTACCATCTGGCACCAATGAGCTCTACTCCATGATTCTCCATCCATGACTGTATGTCTTTGTCAGATTGGATGGGTCTTAAAACAGGCTACAATATTAACTCTTTTGGAATCATTACCTTATTCAACAAGAGGGATATTTAATTCAATAAAAGCAAAATAATGCACATGCTGAAAATGTGAATTAAAACAGAGAAATGAAAAGTTTGGCAACGTCTATAGAGAGAAAAACAGAGTTAATGTTTCGAGTCCAGTATGACTCTTCTGCAGAACTGAAAGGAGCTAGAATAAAGGAACTTGTGACAAACGAGGTGGAGCAAGTGAAATAGATGGTGAGCATGCAAGGAGCAAAAGGCAGTGATAATGGTGGGTAACGGAGTGAAAGATATGCAAAATTGGTCTAAATGTTAGCTGAGGAAAGGAGAAAATGAGAGCTGACAGCAAAGCCAACAAGAACATAAGAGCTAGGAGAAGTAGGCCATTCAGCCACTCAAGCCTACTCTGCCATTTGATAGGATTGTGGCTGACCTCATTATGGCCTCAATTCCATTTTCCTACCCACCCTCCAAAACCCTTTGATTGGTTACCAATTAAAAATCTATCTCCCCTTTTAATTTACTCATTGGCCCTGCATCCACTACACTCTGAAAAAGTAGATTTCACAGATTTACAACACTTTGAGAGAAGTAATTTCTCATCATCTGTTTTAAATCTTCTACCCTTTATCCTAAAACTATGACCTCTTATTCTAGATTGCCCTGCATGAGGGAACATTCTTTCATTGTCTACTTTGTCTATCTCCAATAGCATCTTATGTACCTCAATTAGATCACCTCTCATTCTTCTAAACTCCAGACACTGCAGACCTAAACTGCTCAAGCTCTCTTCATAAGACAAACTCATCTCTGGAATCAACGTCGTGAACTTCCTTTGAATTGCGTCCATTACAACTGCATTCCTCCTCAAATATTGGGACCAAATTTGTATGCAATACTCCAGGTGCAGTCTCACTAATGCCTTGTACTATAACAGCAAAGCTTTCCTTCTTTCATACTCTATTCCTTCAGCAATTAATGCCAAAATTCCATTTACCTTCCTATTTATGTTGTTTTTGCATGCTAGCTTTCTGAGATTCGTGCATAAAGAAATGCAGATTCCTCTGCTCCAAAGGACTCTGAGGTTTCTCGCCATTTAAATAATAAGTTGCCTCCCCATTTCTCCAAGCAAAATAGATAATCTCACATTTATCTACATAAAGGGTCATCTGCCAGATTTTGGCTCATTCACCTAGCCTATCCATATCTATTTGTAAATTTCTCGTTTCTTCATTGCAACTTACTTTCTCACCTGCTGTCTTGTCGTCTGCAAACTTAATTATAGTATTTTCTAGTAAGGCCAGTGGATGGTGATGGTCTGAGAGATATGGAGGATATAGATCATACTCTGAAACTGTGGAACTCAATATTAAGACCTCAAGGCTGTAAAGTGTCTAAGCATAAAATGAGGTGTTGTTCCTCCAGCTTCTATTGAGCTTTGTTGCAACACAGTAGCAGGCCAAGGACGGAATTATATTTAATTTGTAAAAATACATTTTATTCATAAAAAATTATCTGCAATTACATATAAAAGGCCCTAAAACAGTTCTGTACAGTCTTTGCAGGGAGAAAGAAACCAAACACATTGAAATTTCACATTCTTCACAGCTTCCCTGCAGTTGCAAAACAAAGGCATTTTCTACTCATATACAAAACTATTTACATTCATTTTAAAGCAACAAGGGGAGTCTAAGATCTTCATGGACCCTTGTTATGCTTTGGCAAAAAGACCTTAGACAGCAGTCTTTCCCCACTGTGCCTTGGCAGCAGTTGCTCCTAGCTTTAATGTGTCTCTCAGCGCATAGTCCTGGGCCTTGAAAATATGCCAGCCTGCAACACTCGCTTGAGGTCAACCCTTTACACTAGAAGACCAACAAGTTTCAGGCAGACCAAAGAGCAACTTTCACCGAGTTGATAATCCTCCAGGCACAGTCGGTGTCTATCTCGGTGTGTGTCCTGGAGAACAGCCTGTAGAACAGAATTCTGCATCTCACAGTTCTCAAGATGAACCTTGGCAAAAACCACTGCATCACTCTCCAGACCCTCTTTGCAAAGGCACATTCCAGAAGATGTGCAATAGTCTCTCACTAAAGAAGCTGTTTTGAGGGCAGCGCGCAGTGGTGCGTAGAGACTGAACGTACATGAAGGATGTGATTGGCAGTGCCCTTCTCACCAGCAGCCAAGCTACTTCTTGGCACTCATCGGAAAGGTCTGGCGATGAGGCATTCTGCCAAATGACTTTGGCAATCTGCTCAGGGAACCACATGAGAGGATTCATCCTCTTCTTTGCCCACAGGGTCTTGAAGATGCTAAGTGCTGACTACTTGCTGATGAACTTGTGATCCAAGGTGATTTTCTTTGCAAATTCTCTCCATGAAAGATGGTTAATACAGAATGGTCCAACTACTTGGAGGACTCTGGGGCACTGAGGCCAGTCCAATTCTTGCAACACTAGGGACAGGAAGAGCCTCAGTACATTGTGACACTTGGTGTTTGTGTACTGGGGGTTTACACACAGCTTGATGCAGCCGCATGCAAAGATGGTCATCAGCATGAGGGTGGCGTTGGGTATGTCTTTCCCCACCTTATTCAGAGCTTTGTACATGGTGCCTCTTCAGCTGAAGTGGAAGATGTTTTGGGTGAGTGCAAAAGTGCAGGTTCAGGGGATGTGTTAGACCTGCACCACATACAGGAACACCGACAGTACCTTACACCTGATGTTCCCACCTACCTAGTTCCTACCTCACTTTGGCTAAACACTCCTCCCAAGTTTTTGCACATGCCCTGGCCCCTCAGAACCATGTTTCCAGCGGTAATCTGTCAGGGTGAAGGGGATAAAGGACCAGTTGGCCCAGTTCCCAAAGAACATGGCCTTGCTCTTGCTGCAATTTATTTTGATTCCCGAGGCCAGTTCGAAGAGGTCACAGATGCTCATGAGCATCCACTGCCTGGAACAGTCACCCGTCTCAGCCTCACATCCTTCCTGATGGATTCGGCTCTGTTGGGGCGCGAAAGACTTCATACAAACAAGGCAGCAGAGAGTGGGCAGCCCTATCTCAGTCCAGATCTGATCAGGAAGCTTTCTGATTCCCACCCATTGATTGAGATTGCACTATTGATGTTGGTGTGGAGCAGTCACTTCCGACTGCAGGCACTGTCCCCAAAGCCTATTTTGGAGAGCGCATCCCTCATGTGGGCCAGCTTCTCCTGGTCCAGGCTGATGAGGCATACACCCCGCTGTCCTGCACGTAGGCAATTGTATTCCTGAGTCTCTGCAAGGTCTTCCTGCCCAGTGCAATGCAGGACAGAAATGTTAGCAGGGGAGCAAGGTGGTTTATTGAAATGGCAATGAAATAGAGATGTTCTATAAAGCAGTCTTCTCTCAGTATCTATGTGGTCTGGCCAATATAAAGGAGGCTGCACTGAGAGCAGCAAATGCAGCAGACTAGTTTGAAAGAAGTGCAACTAAAACGCTGCTTCGTTAGTTTGGGACCTTGGACAGTCAGGAGGAATGTGAGAATGGGCAAGTGTTGTCAAAATTCTGAGGGTTTTTGATATAGAAAACTGGGAGAAACTGTTTCCACTGGTAGAAATGTCAGTAGCCAGAGATCACAAATTTAACAAAATTAGCAAAAGAATCAGAGCTGGGGGAAGGAAGAACCTTTATGTTACACAGTGAGTTATTGAGATCTAGAATGCACAGCTAGAGATGGTGGTCGAAACAGATTCAGTGTTAACTTTCAAAAGGAATTGAAATAAACACTTGGAGAGGAAAGAATTTGCAAGGCTATGGGTAAAAGATAGAGGAGTAGAATGAATTGGAGAGAAAAATAGCTTTCTCCACGATGGTTTGAATTTGGCTGCCATTCTCCCCTGTACCAGTTGCTGAACAGCAGCTGATATGGCTCACAATGACAAAACAATCGTCTCAACTCTAATTCAGGATGATTACACATAAATAACTTAGCTAACTGATAAGGAATTTATATTACAATGAACTTAAAGTAGCAACATGCTTTCTTCCTTGAGATTGAGCTTCTGTCATGCACGGCTCATATTCAGAAATCAAATCTTAAGTAAACTAGTTCAACCATTAGTTCAGCACAATGTGGTGTAAAATATAACCACAGGCAACCGTTCCTTATTTGAATTTACATGAGTAATGGCTTAGATTAAGTTAACCACAGACATAAGAACATGTGTAATTTTACTGTAAATCATCTGAATTTCCCCCCTTTGATCTTTTCATCTCCTATTGCAATTTTAGAGAGTGGTAGCTCAATGTTCACTTTGTGCAATGACATTCATGTCAGCCCAGATAAGGCAAGTCATGCTGCTCTCATTCAGTCTCATGCTTGCATTCTCGTAGGGAGTCATGGGACAATGATCAAAAGTAAGGAACACAAGGCGATGCTCCCATCTCTTACTCAAGAATGTTAAAGCTAGATACAAAATAATTCTCAGATCCAATACCACAAACCTTGAACTATTCGCATTCTGTCACGGTAGCTAAAACCTCTAAAACTACCATAGAAGCATAGGGTAGGGGTGGTGTAGGGGGCAGGAGGCTATTTCACCATTCAATGAGATCAAATGCTCGAGCCTAACAGCTTAAACCCAATGCATGCCTTCTTCTTTATCCTGACCTCATCAGTCAGGAGTCCCTAAACCTGCCAGCTTTTCTTTTCACCTTAACAGGGATACACTGTCCCTGGACACTTGATATCACACTTTTAAAAGCCTTCTATTTGCCAGTAATTCCTTTTCCTTCAAACAGACAAACCCAATCGACCTGCTAGATCCTGTCTAATGGTTCCAAAATTAACCCTGCTTCAGTTCAGCATCTTAATGTTGTACCTGTCCTTACTTTTTCTATAACTATGTTAAAACTAAGACAGTTCTTGTCACTGCACCCAAAGTGCTTCCAACTGACCCTTCGGTCTCTTACCGACATTGTTTCCTAAGGGGAGGTCCAGCGTTGCACCCTCCTAGTAGGGCCCTCTACATGCTGATTTAGGAAACTTTCTTGGACACATTTAACAAATTCCATCCCACCTGGGTGGCTCAGTCAATACAGGGGAAATTAAAATCTCCAACAAATACTACTCTATTATTCCTACAGGTATCTGCAATCTCTTTACAAATCTGCTCTTCTAGTACCTGCTGGCAATTTGGGGGTCTATAATACAGTACCAAAACAGTGACCATCCTCTTCTTGTTTCTAAGTTCTAAGCATATGACCTCATTTTATGACTCCTTAAGAATATCCTCTCTAAACACTTATTATGCCCTCCCTTATCAAAAGGGCAACTGCCTCTCTTCGCTTACTTACACTTCTGTCACGCCTGCAGCTTCTGCATCCTGGAACATTCAGCTGCCAATCCGGCCTTTCTCTCAGCCATGTTTCTGTTATGGCTATGATATCCCAGTCCCCAGAGCCAATCCTGCTCTGAGCTCATCTGCCTTAGCAGTCAGGCTTTGTGTGTTGAAATAATTGCACTATAAACCAGAAGTCTTTTCCCTTCCTTTACCGTGTCCTCAGATATCCTGAATAGTAAACTTGCTTTCAATGGCTAATGTATTTTCCCCAGCTTCTTGATGGTTCCTCTTTTATTCAGAGTCCACTTTTGTGCACATCGGTATGAATGGCAATGACGTCTGGCTATTCACCCACCCCCTTCAACTGCTCAGAGACATTCTTGATCCTGGCACCCATAAGGCAACGCACCAATCTGGAGTCTCTTCTGTGGCATTACAATTGAGTTTCCTATCAGTATCCCTCTGTCTGACTGCACCCTTTCCCACTGAGCCTTGCAGCTGGTCACAGTGCCACTGGCCTGTATGTTGTTGCTAGCTCCTGAATCAGATATCCTGAATAGTAAACTTGCTTTCAATGGCTAATGTATTTTCCCCTGACTTCTTGGTGGTTCCTCTTTTATTCAGAGTCCCACCCCCTGCCAATCTAGTTTAAATCCAGCCCCCCTCCCCCCAGGTAACACTAAAGAAATCTCCCTGCAAGGATATTGGACCCCTTCCAATTCAAGTGTAACCTGTCCTTCTTGTACAGGTCACTTCTAGCCAAGAAGAGATCCCATTGATCCAAGAACTGAAAACTCTGCCCCCTACACCAGCTCCTCACTCAATCATTCATCTGGCCTATCTTTCTATTTCTATCCTCACGGGCGCATTGCACTGGAAGTAATCCAGAGATCAGTACTACCCTTTTAAGTTCTTACCTAACTCCCTATACTCAATTCACAGGACTCCATCCCTTTGTCTACTTTTGTGCACATCGGTATAACTGACAATGACGTCTGGCTATTCACCCACCCACTTCAACTGCTCAGAGACATTCTTGATCCTGGCACCCATGAGGCAATGCACCAATCTGGAGTCTCTTCTGTGGCATTACAATTTAGTTTCCTATCAGTATCCCTCTGTCTGACTGCACCCTTTCCCACTGAGTCTTGCAGCTGGTCACAGTGCCACTGACCTGTATGTTGCTGCTAGCTCCTGAAATGTCATTCCTCCCCAAACAGTATCCGAAGTGGCTTAGCTGTTATTGAGCGGAATGGCCACAGGGGAATGCTGCACCATCTGCCTTCCTCCTTTACCTCTTCTGGTGGTCACACAGCTACCTGCAGCCTGCACTTTAGGAGTGACTATTTCACTCTAGCTCTTATTAATGATGCTCTCTGCACTCTGGATGATCCTGAGTGCATCCAGCTCCAGTTCCCTAATATGGTCCATCAGGAGCTACAGCCAGGCACACTTCTCACAAGTGCAGCCACCAGGGACACTGGAAGTCTCCCTGATCTCTCACATCCTGAAAGAGGAGCATGCCACTGCCCTAACTGCTGTCCCTACTGCCTACTTTCTTTCTGTCTAGACTGAAAAGTTAAAGAGACCTTACTCTGAATATGATTCACTGTTAACTATCTTTGAAGTGGCTTTGCAAGTCATTCAGTTCTTTTTAATCAAGAAGGCTGTCACCTGAAGAGCTCCTGGCAGGGGTTCTCTGGCTGCAGAGCTTGCTACATAATCCAGTGTCCATCTCTCGGGGCCGCCTCAGTCATCACTAGCATTACTGCTTCAACAGTTGTAGTTAGTTCATTCTTGTCTTAAGGGTACAATGTTGCACCAGTGTTCATTTCCTATGCTGTTTCTCTGGATGTTCTCCCATTGACACCTCAGTCACTTTCCCTATCTTATTCCCAACAATATGTCAAGTTTTGTTCCTTCTCTCGTTAATCCATCCACATACTGAATCAGAAAATTTTCTTGTACGCATTTAATAAATTCCACTCCATCCAAGCCCTTAACATTGGGGCAGTCCCAGGCTATGTTTGGAAAGTTAAAATCCTCTACGATCATCAACCTATTATACTTACAGATTACTGAGATCTCCTTACAAATTTGTTTCTCAATTTCCCACTGATTATTTGAGGGTCTACAGTGTAATCCCAGCATGGTGATCATCCCTTTCTGACTTCTCAGTTCCACCCAAATAACCTCCCTAGATGCACTCTCCAGAATATCCTCCCTAAGTACAGCTGTAATGTTATCCCTAATCAAAAATGCTGTTCCCCCACTTCCTATTCTTCCCACAGCATTTATACTCTAGAACATTAAGCTGCCAGTCCTGTCTATCCCTAAGCCATATCACTGTAATTGCTATGAAATCCCAGGCCTGTATTCCCAACCCTGCCCTTAGTTCATTTGCCTTAGCCATTAGGCGTCTTGCATTAAAATAAACATAGTTTACTTTATCAGTTCTATCTCGCTCTCTGCTTTACTTCTGCTTTATTACACAATGGTGTACAGAAGGACTTTTTTTTCCAATATGGCACAAGTATAACTTAAGAATGATATTGAAATGCATAGATTAACTCAAATTAAAGTTTACTTTATTTCAACATAGCCCTTCTTAAATTTAATTTTATGTAAAACTCAAAAAAACACTCACAGTTTTGAATAGTCTGGAGGATGCCTTGGTAGAGCTGCATTTGCTTTTGTATCAAGGCCCCCGGCAGTTCTGCAATTTGAAAAGGAAACTTATTCTGCTTAGATAGATAATGGTTTATTGAAAAATGGTCGTGATGACAATACAAGTAGAAGTCATTATAATTTGTAACATTGTTGTAGATGTCATTCTAATAAAAATAAAGCATAACATTTAAAAATTGCCTTTTGCAACTTTCAGTATGCAAATAACATTAAGTTGCAAAATGCAGATCTCCATAATTTGCAGAATAAAAATAAAACATTTACTGCTCTCTACAATTTTCTTGAAAGTCCATAGATCCTATATTGTCAGTGAGTCCATTAAATTCTCAGTCATTTATACGGCATTTGTGAGTTTTGTAAAATAAGAGATTGGACTGTTTCATAGCCTATTTGTTCCAGGTCTTATTTACAGAATAGTCTTTTTGCCCTAATTCAATCACACATTTACTTTTGTATGATTGTAGCAAGACATAGTGAGTATGAGAGGGGGAATGTTAAAGTTTTCTCACAAAGTTCATAGAGAGCTTTTTTCCACCTTTTATCAAGTGAATATATGCTCACTTATAGAATAAAATGTATTGGACACACCATTGCCAGCAACAACAACCCTTGGTTAAATATTTACAGCCCTTTCAGTGTCACTGTATCGTGGCACACCTCTTGAGCCTCAAATCACTTGAGAATGCATTCTTTTCTGATAATTAAACGGTGAAAACTGAAACCAAGCTACTTAGCATCACTGGGGTTGTTCTGTAATCCAGAAGGCCAGAATTATGAACCAACACTTATATAGAGCAGATACTGAAACTCAATTGTGAGAAAATGCATCAACTTTCATGCTCAAAAACCTTCTGCAAGCCCCCATCTCCCACTATCTTTGAAATCACCTCCAGTCCAACAACCCTCTTCAAAACACTCTTTAAAACTGACCTGTTTGACCAAGCATTTGCTGCATGTCTTAATAACTCCATACATGGCTCGGAACAAAATAATGCCTAATAATATGAAGAGCATTTGATTGTATTCAAGATGCTATATAAATGCATGTTTTATTATACACAGACACCCCTCCACATGAATATTATTATTCAAGTTCTAAAAAGTATCTATAACCATGTCTACTTTTGGTGGTCATGGGGAAGGTGGAGGAGTTAAGAAGGAAGTTGTCCAAATGGGATGATTAGGATGAGTTTTTAAAATTTTTTTTAAATTCGGAATTCTTCCAGCAATTGCTGCCAAATTATCCACCACATTGGTGTAAACATTTCTACAAGCAGCTTTGTTCTGGCAGAATAATCAAATGACACAATCACACAGCGCTATCGTAACCAGCAATCCAGACCCCAAATCTAGCCAGTGCATCCAAGAAAACATTGCTCACTTATGAGCACAGTACAAATTATAGTGGGAGTAGTCATTCCCACCAGCAGTTTCTGCTATTTTGTACAGGCTTTATGAGTGCAATCTGTCTAACAGCAGTCAAAACAGCAAGGAATTTCAAGTGTAAATCATGACCGGTGTAAAATCAAGTTTTTGTGAACTGTTCTCCAGGTTTTACAAACTAGGACAGGATAATATCGGTCTCTACAAACATGTCTAGATTGCAAACCATTTAGAAGATTAGCCTCGAGCGACTGTCTGTGTGGAGTTTGCACATTCTCCCTGTGTCTGCGTGGGTTTCCTCTGGGTGCTCCAGTATCCTCCCACAGTCCAAAGATGTGCAGCTTAGGTGGATTAGCCATGGTAAATTGCCCGTAGTGTTCAGGGATGTGTAGATTAGGTGGGTTATAGGGGGATGGGTCTGGGTGGGATGCTCTGAGGTTTGGTGTGGACTTGTTGGGCCGAAGGGCCTGTTTCCACACTGTAGGGATTCTATGATTTTTCACCATGAGCTGGTAATTTTCAATGCATAGACACAAGCTGGCCCATTTTGAAAATTTTTATTTTAATATTTAAAAGCTGTTTTACCAAGAAATTGTCTTTCAAATTAAGCCAGTAAATGGTTCAAGATGTTTTGTCTGAAAGTCATTTTCAGTGATTTTAAACTTGGATACTGGCAAGACATTGATTTAAAATGCTCATTTTAGTGATAAACCCATTTATCAAAATATACTAGATTATCAATCTTTAATACATCAAGTAATATTCTTCAAAGCAAAGTTAAAAAGGTAACAATTCTGTACTGTCACTGCAGCTCAATTTCACTGGTTCATGGACAATTTTACCTGCATGATAATGAAAATGAGTTTGAGCTGATATTTAAACTATAACTTCACTTTGGAAATTAAAATTCCGTGTTTGCCTAGCTCTTCAGGTACACTCGAGACAGAAATTCTCTCTCATGCATGGAAGGGAGTCTGAAGGCATTCACATTTGATCATGGGATATGGATATGGTGGTCTAGGGTAGCATTTATTACCTTACCCTAATTGGCATTGTTATACGAGGTGCACAATTTATATACATTTTAATATCATTTACTGTTGAGTTCAGAGTTACGAATGTGAACCAGTGGCATATGGATTTTATGAAAGGGCTTAAATGAATATCTTGTCAGTATTTCTGTAGCCATAGTGACTTATTTTAATAACATACTGGAGAGTAAAGGGGTTTTGTTTACATTGTTTACCTGTACATTTTTCCTAATGTAAACAATTGGGCATCAAATTCAAGTTTAGATTGTCAGGTTTTGCTTTCTTTTGATTAGGGGAAACACCCATTGCTTTTCTTTAAAAGAAATTCAGAAGGTACAGTTCTGATGGGGGTTTTAGCTGATGCTGGATTTGTAAGGCAGTAAGTCCTAAGAAAGGAAGAAGTTTAAAAAAAAAATTACCTTTCCAGACCAGAAGTGTTTAGTTAAAACACTGAAGGTGTTATTAGAAGCAGGGAAAATTTATGCCCAGTTCTATAACTTATCAAAGAAGAAGCTATCAGTTTCTCCTGACAAGGAATTGAAGCCACAGCTGAATTATATTCAATCTGGGATAGAAAAGGACATTCTCTATGATGTTTGAGCACTATAATAAGATGCTGTGGGATTGATGGGATTGCATTTTTACTGTGTGTTTCAAATCTTTAAACATATGTTATATATAAAATGTTTGCTTTTTTCCTATGTTCATTTCTTTTGATTACTAATCTTCTCCTCTCGGTATTGATAAAAACCAAATCTGCATCATTGTGTGCTTATGTTTCAGTGGGAAACGACCACATTAAAGCTAAAATAAAAAAAACAAAATATGACCTATTAAGCCAGATTTCTATCTGGCATTTTCCTTGCCCAGTAATGCCATCAGCAGGGATCATCATAGTCGAGAAGGTGGTGGTGAGCTGCGTTCTTCCATCACAGCAGTGGATATGGTGTAGGTACACTATCAGTAAAGGGATTTCCCAGATTTTGACACAGTGACAGTGAAGGTATGGCAATATTGTTCCAACTCAAGACGATGTGAGGCTTTCAGGATAACCTGCAGAATGTGTTGCTGCCATGCATCTGCTGCCTTTATCCTTCTACATTGCAAAAATATAGTTGTTGGTTCATTGATGACATCAAAATGTGTCGTAGCCAAGTCAGAATCAACACTGGCTACATTTGTTACTAAAACAGTCATCAAATAACTTTCAATTTAAGGTTAAAAATGGTTATGAACAATTTCATCTTGCAATAAATGCATGTCTCAGAGGGGAGATGTCTGGGCCAAGCTCAACATAAGTTGGAGTATAGAAAGCCTGCTGAATTAACCAAAGAAGGGAAAGGTTTTCAAGTGGCCCATGCCTGAAGGCAAGGAGCATTTGCATTGAAATGGTTTCACTTTACAAATTTAGTTTCTTTGATAAGTGGTAGAAAATTAAGATTTGGAAACTTACCTGACAGAATAATTTCAAACTGATTGAGTGCAGTAATTTAGAGTCAGAGTTTTGAGTAATACAGCATGGAAACAGGCCCTTTGGCCCAAACTGGTCCATGCTGCCCACTCAGGTAGTTCCAATTGCCTGTACTTGGTCCATATCCCTCTAAACCCTTCTCATCTATGTACCTATCCAATTTTTTAAAAAATGTTGCTATTGTACCTCAAACACATTCTCCTGCAGCCTTGTCCATATATGCACTACTCTCTGCAAGAAGAATTTGCCAGTCATGTCCTTCTTAATGCACTACTCTCTGCAAGAAGAATTTGCCAGACATGTCCTTCTTAAATACATCCCCTCACACCTTAAGCCTAGGCTCTAGTTTTCAAGTCCTCCTCTCTGGGAAAATGACTATATGCATTCATCCTATATATGCCCATCACGATTTCGTCTACTTCAATAAGGTCATCCTTCATTCTCCTACATTCCACGGAATAAAGTCCTATCCTGGCTAACCTCTCCCTGAAACTCAGACCTACTAGTCCTGGAAACATCCTTGTAAATCTTCTTTGCATACTTTCCAATTTAACTGTGTCTTTCCTACAACAGAACTAAAATCATACACAGTACTCCAAGCGCAGCTTCACCAATGACTTATACAATTGTAACATAACATCCCACCTCCTATACTCAATGCCTTGATCGATGAAGGCCAGCCTTCTTCTCGCATACATACACAGACACACAAACACACACCCCGTCCCCAGGGGACCACTGCTTTCAATGAACCACATACTTGTACTCCTAGGTCCCTCTGTTCTACAACACTCCTCAGGCCCTTACCATTTACTGTATCAGTCCTACCTTGATTTGACTCACCTCACACTTATCTGTATTGAATTACATTTGCCAGTCCTCAGCCAATTCTCCATCTGATCAGGGTCCCTTTGAAATTTTTGATAACCTTCTTTGCTATCAACGATACTTCCTAGTTTTGTATCATCCGCAAACTCACTAATCATGCCTTATACATTCATATCCGGATCATTTAAGTAAACAAGAAATAACATAGGCCCTAGCGCCAACCTCTGTAGCACACCACTAGTCACAGGCCTCCATTCCAAGAAATAATTTTCAACCATCACCTTCTGTTTCCTACCATCAAGCCAATTTTGAATCCAATTAGCTAGCTCTCCTTGGATCCCACGTGCTCTAACCTTCACAGCTAGCCTGCCATGCGGGCCCTTGTCAAAGGCTTTACTAAATCCCATGTAGACAACATCCACTGCCCTACCCTCATCCATTCTCTTGGTTACCTGTGCAAAAAATTCTAAAAGATTTGTTGACATTGCCATGCACAAATTCATGCTGACTATCCCTAATCAGATCTTGACCAGCCAAATATTAGTTGATCCTGTCCCTCAGTGTCATCTCCAATAACTTGCCTACCACTGATGTCAGGCTCACTGGCCTGCAGTTTCATGGCTTATCTTTGCTACTGTTCTTAAACAATGGAACAACATTAACCACCTTCCAGTCTTCCAGAACTTCACCAGTGGCTAAAAATGAAACAAAAATCCCTGCAAGGGCTTCTGCAATTTCTTCGCCAGCTTCCTACAACATCCAAGGATGGACTTGATCAGGCCCAAGGGATTTATCCATCTTATTGCGCTTTAAGGGTGCAAACACCTCCTCTCTGCTAATGTGTATGCAGTTCAAAACATCCCCACTTGTTTCACATATTTCCTTCGTATCCATTTCTCATTTAACTTTGTAGATGTGTTCATGGGAAGTGCAACTTTGAGAGAATATAAACAAAAAGTTCTAATTAGTAGAAAATCTGCATTTAGCTTCCACTACACTTTTCTTGTCAGAAAACGCTGCAATATTAAACTATTATGGTGAAATACTATGCATACTGAAATTCATAGATTTGTAAATGAACTTCTTTTAAAAATTAGGATTATGTAATAATATATAAAAGAAATACACCAACTCTTTTTCCTTACTTAATGCTTGTCCCCATTCCCGTACGCCAGCTCCTCCTTTGAGCCAACTCTTCCCCCATTCCCTCCCTAACACTTTTCCATTCGCCTACCCTCTCGCTCACTAATTCTCCCACTAGTGAGCTCTTCTGCCCATTAACTCACTCCCATTTGCTGACTGTCTCCCCCTCCATCCTGGTTCTCTCCTGTTCGCTGATCATCCTGTTCACCAGCTCTCCACTCGCTGGCCTGCTCTCTTACTAGCCATTTTCTTTTTCTGCTCACTTTCCAATCCCTCCTTCTTCTACTACTAGCTAACTTTCCTGCTGGCTGACTCTCTCTTGCTTCTTACTCAACATGTTCTCCTTCCGCAATTCTCAACTGCATCCAACTCTCTGTCATCTATTGATTCTTTCCCTCCCCAGCTCTCTGCTGCTCAAAGCCCTGCTGACAACCTCCCATCTGCCAGCCTTTCACAGTCATTCATTCTCTCCCACTCCTTCATCAATGCTCCCCCACTTGTTGACCTTCACTTGCCAGCTTCTCCCACTCACCAACTCCCTCCTGTTCCACTTCCAACTCTCTCCTATCGAATAATTCTGTCACTGGCCAACACTGTTGCTGGCTGACATCTTTTTCTTAGATTCCCTATAGTATGGATACAGGCCCTTCGGCCCAACAAGTCCACAGTGCTCTTTGAAGCATCCCACCCAGATCTATCCCCATCCCCATATAACCCACACACCCCTGAACACTACGGGCAATTTAGCATGGCCAATGCCCTAGCCTGCACATCTTTGGACTGTGGGAGGAAACCAGAGCACCCGGAGGAAACCCACGCAGACACAGGGAGAACATGCAAGCTCCACACAGACAGTCGCCCAAGGCTGGAATCGAACCCGGGTCCCTGGTGCTGTGAGGCTGCAGTGCTAACCACTGAGCCACCGTGCCGCCCCATTTTGCTGGTCAATCTTCTTACTTGCTTCCTCTCCTGCCCATGGTCTCACTCGCTGCTTCCTTCTCCTGAACCCCCAAAGTGAGGAAACAAGCAAGGAAATGAGAAAAGCTACGACTGTGTTTGGGACAGAAAAGAAATACTGTACCAACGTCATTCCTGGCTTGCTGTTGCCATGTGATCTTGAACATAAAGTACTGAATGGGGGAGGGAGTTCATTTTGCAGCCAGTTTTCAATAAAGACAGTGCAGACCAGACAGTTGTTCTCTAAGGTCATAACATGGCGTTAAAGTCAAGCTGAGATTGAGTGCTGAAGTGCTGTACAGGAATGCAGTTACCAACAAAGAGACAAAGCAATGTTCAGAGCTGTGAAAGTTGTCACTAAAAGCAGTTGAAGAGCGCAATGCAGGTACAGCACAATAAGCTGAATGGCTTCCTTTTGTGCAGTAAGGCTTCTCTGATTCTATGAATACGTGACTACTTTAGCTCATCTCAGAATCCTGTGCAAATACAAGATAATCTAATTCAAATCAGGATTATATTAGGCATAAGAGGTCCTTCAGGGAGAGCACATCCACTGAGGGAGGAGAAGCGTACTCTCAGGAAAGTAACTGTAAAGCTTGTAAATCTGAAGCTCCAGCATATTCATGGCAGAAAAGACCAGACCTTTCATTACATTGATTGACATTCTGAGTCTGAAGGGCAGACTAATCATGGACAAAGGGCAGGATGCAAATACTGCAGGGAACATCAAACAAAGGGAAAGAAGGCATTTCCAATGTGTAGAAATCAGCATTCTCACTGCAAAAAGCGGAATTATCTTTATCACCTGTGTATAAAATAAAGTCACCATTGTTGCCAGGGAACCATAATGCTGCTGTCTCAGAAAGAGATTCAACCTGAAGGTGACCACAACTCAGGCTAGGGGCAAAGTTGAGAAGATGGGACTTTCATGGTAACCTCAGAGAAATAAAACCCTACCAACCCCCAGCCCTGTCCTGTCACTATTGGCGTCAACCTGCATTGCAAATAAGCCATGCAGCCAACTGAGCCTAGCTATGGATAGAAGCAATTAGGAAGAAAACATCGTTGGAGAGATATTTCTGAGAAATCACTGTACATCATACGAAAATTTGGTTCAGTCAGGTCAATGGGTGAGATGTATTTTGTAACAGTCGGAACAATGACTGCAGAAGGAGACCATCAGATCGGTGTAAAGGTGGGCGGCTAATACAAAATGGTACGGACAAGTCACATAATACTACATTGGTCATGGTCTGAAACGGTGGCGTAGCAGAAGTCTTGACTCAACGTGTTCATTTAGCCCCATTTTATCTGTGATGCTAAAACAGATAGAATTGATATTGAAATCCATAACCACATCGCCACCTACTGACATGACTACTATGAAAGCTATTGTTATATATGTGCACATGTAACAACAACTTGCAGTGAAACACGGCAAGTCATTCAGTAGAATGACTATCAAACAAACGTTGACACCCAGCCATGTCAAAACATTAGCACAGGTATTGTAAAGAAAATAAATTGCCTCATCGTGTTTATAATTCGTCAACACTTAAAGTTTTCATGAAAACACTTTAAATTAGTCAACTGTAGCATTCTCTCAACATCTTACCTCTTACGAAGTTCTTTTGCAGCTGTTTTCTGATCCATTAATGGCATTTTTTCCCTTAGTCGATAATCCTCCTTAAAACTAATTTGAGACATGAATGCTTCGGATGTGGTGCTCCAGTCCTGCAACAAAACAGTCAGACTTTAATTTCATTCGCTTCTTCCAACACTGAAGAAACTAGGAGTCCTACAAAATCGCCACTAAATCCCAACATTGGTGTTAATGCTGACCAGCAAAAAGGAATGCAGGAGCAGCAGGAAGCCCTCCAGTGCTGTAAACCTGTCATTCTGTTAAAACATGGCTGATCTGTATCTTAACTCCTTCTATCTACCTTGGTACTGTAACTGTAAATATCTTTAACCAGCGAAAATCTTGTCAACCACAATTATTTTTTAAATCAGCCCAAAGCCTCAAAAGCTTTTTGGGGTGAGACAGCTGCAGACTTCCATGAGTCCTTGTGCAAAGAAGTGCCTTCCTATTTGGTACCGAAGGTTCTACCCAGTTAAACCCAACAAAGAATGGGAAATTGAAAAAAATGTTAATGGGATTACTCTGAATTGATGCTCACAGCAAAAGAAGCTTAATCTTGAGAAATTACGAATATGTTAGACTACACACAATGGCGTACAATTATCTGCATTTTCAATGTAGCGGAATCTCCAAAGTAATTTCACAGGGGTGGTTATTGAATATAATCTGACACCGAGCCAAATATGGTGATTATAGGGCAGTTAGCCAAAAGCTTGGTCAAAGAGGTAGGTTTAAGGAGCACTTTTTAATGGAGGAGGGAAAGAGAAGGTCTGGAAAGGTTCAGGGAATTTCAGAATTTAGGGCTGCAGCAACTGAATGCATAGATACCAATGGAGCAGTGAGTGGAACCAGAAATGTTCGAGTGGCCAGAGTTAGAGGATTGGAGGGATCTTGGATTGGAATAGTGCTGAATGAAGTTATAGAAATGGGGGAGGGCAAGATGTCGGGGGTCAAGGTGGAAGGAGTATAATCATGGGGTCAGCAATTATGCAGTTCATTGGAGGGGTCAGTTTCCTTATTATTCCAGGAGAAGGTGTAGGTTTTCAATCCTCTATGTTTTCCCAGTAAATATTCAGCTTAAGTGTGTCAAAAGCCTCTGAAGACTCCCATTGTATCTCAGAGTTCAGAGGATTCTAGATGAGTATTCTTTATGAGCTGTGTGGCTGCAACCACTCTGAGGTTTTGCACACAATGGTCAGTGCGCTGGCACATTGATTTCTGGTTTTGAAAGTCGCTGTCAAGCACAGTGGTTGGGACACACTGAGTAAAAATACATAGAAGGAGCACTGTTCCAGATGTCAGGCAATTGCCCCAAGGAAAGTTTAAATTCCCAGGCAATTTCTGCGGTGTTAGCTATGTTGGGATTTCTGCATGGCTCTGATATTCAACTTTAATCTATGGTACTGCAAAGGCCACCTCTTCACTGGAATTTCTTGGTCAGTGTCACAGAGATTTTTTGGACAACCAGATCACCCCAGTGGATGGTGCTTATGGCTCTCTTTAATATTTCTTTCAGACATATATCTAGGGATGACCTTTGTTTAACATCTTCTGCAAAAGTTAATACCACCAACAGTGCAGTATTCCTCAAAACTGCACTGGGAATGCCAGCTGGTTTATACGTTCAAGTTTTTAAGACTGGGAATTGAACCCTAAATATTCTTGGTGCAAGTTTACTTCTACAAAGGCATACAAGTCTTGAATGAATTATAACCTCATCCTAAGACCCAAGGGTGAGAAATTCTGCCCACTGAGCCATGGAGAGAAAATTCGAGGTCAGATTATCTCCAAGGTCACAGTTTAGTCTCTAATATTTCACATGCTGTATCAATTCGAGTTTTCATTGCATCTTTCAAGGTTCTTCCTAAAAATAGGGAAACCTTGTTTAATCAGGTTGAATGGACCAGTTTGTACCAAAGGCATCCTGCTACCTGTCATCAATCTGCTTGGATGTCTATGCAATCCATCAGTACAACAAGCTTTGCCAAAATCTATTTTGAGACCTTTCAGTATAGGAATTGGGACATGATGTTGAGGTTGTACAGGACGTTGGTGAGGCTTCTTCTGTAGTACTATGTGCAGTTCTGGTCACCCTGTTATAGGAAGAATATTTTTAAACTTGGGAGGGTTCAGAAAACATTTACCACGATGGTGCTGGGAATGGAGGGTTTGAGTTACAAAAACAGACTGGAAAGACTAAGACTGTTTTCACTGGAGCCTAGGGGGTTAAGGACTGACCTTATTGAGATATATAAAATCATGAGGAGCATAGATAAGGTGAATGACAGGGTCTTTTCTCTAGGATGGGGCAAGTTCAAATTAGGGGGCATATTATCAAGGTGAGAGAAGAAAGATATAAAAACAACATGAGGGCCAACTTTTTTTTTTATTCAGAGAGTGGTTCACGTGTGGAATGAACTGCCAGAGAACGTTTAAAAGACATTTGGATATGTTCATAAGCAGTAAGGGTTTGGACAGATATGGGCCAAGTGCAGGCAGTAGGGACTAGCCTAGTTGGGGAACATGGTTAGCTTGGACTGTTGGACTGAAGAGTCTGTTTCTGTACTGTATAGTTCTGAGTCAAATGATGGCTCTTGGCTTGTCAGCCTAAAAATAAAATCGAACACAGATTACAAAGTAGGAACAATGGATTCATTTAATAATCCAAATTAGTTGCTTACTCCTGAAGGAAAACTTGTCAACCGTTTGTACGTTGAGCGGTGTAGGTTTTTCCAGTGTCCCTCTGGGATAGCATCCATATCATAGTCTTTAGGTTCTGCTTCTCTGTGCTGATACCTGCAAAGGTAAAGACATTAAAACTCTTGTTAGGCCATAGTTGGAGCATTGAATCCATTTTTAAAATTATTCATTCAAGAGATGTGGGCATTTTTGGCTTTATTGCTCATCCCTATTTGCCCTGGAGAAGATGGAGCTATGTTGTCTACATAAACCAGTGCAGTCCATGTGGTACATTCACAATACTGCCTAGAAGGGAGTCCCAGCATTTTCACCTGGCAAGCAGTGAAGAAACAGCAAGATACTTCCAACTCAGGATGGGATGAGAAGCAAAGAGGGTGGTGTTCCCATATATCTGTTGGCCCAATTCCTTCTAGGTGGTAGAGTTCAGCGGTTTAGAAGGTGTTCTCAAAGTAACCTTGGGCTCCAAAACTCAGACATTTACAGCACTAAAGGAGGCCATTCAGCCCTTTATGTCTATGCCAGTCAACAAAGATCTGACTACATTGATCCCAGGTTCCAGCTTTTGGCCCAAAACCCTAGAGACTCTAGCAACACAAGTGAACATCTAAACACAGCTTAAATGTTATGAGCGTTTCTGACTCCCACACTCTGGGCATGAATAAAATGTCTCCTCAACTCTACCTCTTACCTTAACTGTATGTCCCCGTTCAGTGATTCCTCTAACCATGGAAAAAGTGCCTTCCTATGCATTCTGTCGGTGTTGCTGTGTCTTATACATTTCTATCAGGTCTCCAAGGAAGACAATCCCAGCCTATCCTCATTTGAAAACAATGTCACAGCCTTGACGACAGTGCAAGGGAAATTTTCTCAAATGTTTCCTGGGATATGCGGAGAGGCTGGAGTATTCTTCTTAGGGCAGATAAAACTAAGAGGAAATTTAATAGAGATGGGCAAAATCCTGAAGGACTTTGGTAGACCAAGTAAGGAGAAATGTTTTGGGGACTGGAGGGTCAGTAATGAGAAGACTCAGATTTATGGTGATTAACAAGAAAATCAGTAATTTTTTGTAATCTCAAACATGTTGCCCAGAAGTTGTTGGAATCAGATTAAATAGTATCTTTCAAAAGGAAATTGTCAGGTATTTTATGGGGAAAATACTGTTGTTGAGAAAATAGGAGCAATCTGATCTGTTTTACAGTTAGCACTGACAGAATGGACCAAATGATCTCTTTCATTGTCCCCATGCTTCCCCATGATTCATGATGTATATTTAAAGTACAGCTTAATTTGCATGATACCTAATCATAGTGATTAGATTTACACCATGTGAAAGGTATGCACATTAGCGGCAGACAGGGGCGACAGTAAGTGGAGTAAGCAGAGGCTGAAATGCAGCACTAGACAACAAACACCGACTGATCCAAAGGACCACTGGGACAGCACTACAGAAATGGTTAACCTGGGTCAGAAAGATCACAGCCACACTGAAGAACTCTTCATGTCGTTTTCTCAGTGCTCATCGCTTCAACCAAGACACCACCGAGGGACAAGACAAGAAAGCAGGTCCCAACAACTACGTTTGCCGGCACAGGGATTATAGCGGCACTGTTAGTGTTGTAGAGAAGAAATGCACAGAGAATCTCAAGGAGTCAGACCTGTCCTGTTTCTCACAGGTAGTAGGGGACCACACAAAGTCAACAAGTTGGGAGTATGAGTTTGACTCCTGTGTCATGAGGACACAAGACC
Source organism: Stegostoma tigrinum (assembly GCF_030684315.1). NCBI lineage: Eukaryota > Metazoa > Chordata > Chondrichthyes > Orectolobiformes > Stegostomatidae > Stegostoma > Stegostoma tigrinum. The sequence continues at coordinate 28,429,189 of NC_081356.1, read as the reverse complement.
AAAAGACATAAGGCAAAGGAGCAGAAGTAGACCATTTGGCCCATAGAGTTTGCTCTGTCATTCAATGAAATCCAGTTGATCTGATAATCTTCAACTTCACTTTCCTGCCTTTTCCCCATAACCCTCGGTTCCTTTACTGATTAAAAACATCTCTCTCAGCCTTAAATGGTATATTTAATGACTCAGCCCTTTGTAATAAAGAATTCCACAAATTCACTACCGCCTAAGAAAAGAAATTCGTCCTCACCTTTGTCTTAAATGTTAGAATATAGACCATAGAAAAGTACAGCACAGTACAGGCCCTTTGGCCCATGATGTTGTGCCGTGGAATAATCCTAATCCAAAAATAAAATAACCTAACCCACATTCCCCTCAATTCACTGCTGTCCATGTGCACGTCCAGTAGTCGCTTAAATGTCACTATTGACTCCGCTTTCACGACTACCACTGACAAACTATTGCATGCACTCACAGCTGTCTGGGTGAAGAACCTCCCTCTGACGTCTCCTCTATACCTTGCTCCTAACACCTTAAAACTATGACCCCTTGTGGCAGTCAGTCCTGCCCTGGGGAAAAGTCTCTGGCTATCGATTCTATCCATGTTCAATCGCTTATATTGAAATCATGCCCTCCAGTCGTAGATTCTTTCATAAGGGGAAACAACTTTTCCACATCTATCCTGTCGATTCCCAAAGAATCACGTATGTTTCAATAAGGTTACTTCTCATTATTTTATGTCCAATGAGTTCAGGCTCAATCTACTTACATTCTCATTAGATGGTCTGTCCATATCTGTTATGAGTCTAGCAAACTTCAAGTCTATCAGTGCTGTGCAGCACTGAAATAACAAATTTAATCAGTTCTGAAGAAAGGTCACTGGGCTTGAAACCTTAACTCTGTTTTCACTCGCAAGGTGTTGCCAAACCTGCTAAGTTTTGCCAGCAATTTCTGTTTTTGTTTGTTTCAGTTCTCCAGTATTTGCAGTTCTTTGTTTTATTATGTCAGTCTTCCATAATAGATTGCTTTCATTACCCTTGCTATTACTTAAGATAAGAAACAGGAATAGACCATTTGGCCCTTCAAGCCTGCTCATACCATGCAAATGCAGTAACTTCCTACTGTCTTATCTATGCAACGAAGATAACTGAATATTGCTTTGTAAAGCTAAGAGGGTAGTGGAGCAAACTGCATAATTATATCTCCTCTACAATTCTGTGACACTCCCACATAAATGATGGCAATGCCATTAGCCCCAATGAAACTTTAGCAGCAAATGATGGCCCAGTAAACAAACTGTCATTATGTACAAACAACACTAACAGCACACATCACCTGTTCTCCAACTACTCTTTACTACTTCTTTGCCCTTATGATCACTGTGGCAGAGGAAAAACTGCTGCAACATCCCAGAATATCAATGGTAATCTAGCAAAGAAAAAGTGCTTTAGAGGTTCCTTTATAAGTCTTTATGTTGGAGAAATTAGTCAACATTTAACAAAACCAGGATTGATTTTGATCACTCACCAGTTGCAGACCAACACGGGCCTGCTATATTCCTTATGATTCGAGCGGAGAGTAAGAGAACCCTTTCGATCTGGGTAATCCACTTCAAAATTCCGACGGAGGTGCCAATTTGCCCACATTGTGCTGCCCCACAAATCTTGATTGACTTGTTTGCTCACACTCAAATTTCATTCACTGTTTTAACCTCTTTATTCCCCTGCACCCCTCTGTCTCCCCTCACTCTTGTTGTGGTTTGCTCCTCTCACCCAATAATTCCTTGCCACTTTATCAAAAAAATGTCGTCTCAATTCTCTCTTAGTTAATTTTGTCTCTCCTGTCCTTTTGACTCATTTGGTGCTCTCTCTCTCTCAATAATTGTCTCAGCCTCTCCAATCTCTCAGTCGTCTATCTTTCTGTCTCACTTAGTTGTCTTGCTGTGGTTACTTATTTCTGATAACTTTACCTCATTTGACAACTATCTTTCCCTCTCTCCTTCCTCGGTTAGATGTATTTACAAGTTTAACTGTTAATAAAATTAGTTGCCCACAAGGTCTTATCTTCTGTTATTTTGCCTTTTCGCTGTCTCTTGGTTTCTTTCACTTGGTGCCTGTCATTTTCTAAGCATCATTTTCTGAGTTTCCTGCTTTTAATTTCTTTTAATATTTTTATGCTAGCTGCCTTACATTAAATATCTCCCTCAATTACTGTATCACATGCTATCACTTCTAATTACCCTTTTGATAGAAGGTCTGTATGAAGGCATCTATCTCCTTCTTTAAAAAGTATATCTAACTAACCTTTGCTATAACTATTGGCTTATCATTACTTCCTTTATGTATCCTGTGACAATTACTGTTTTCTATGATGGTCATCTATATTCCCTTTTCTGTCATTTTACACTGTTGCCGCTATCTCTCGCCTAGCAATAATTCTTGTAGCTATCTTACTGCCTCCTACTGGATTGGTCTTTTTCCCTGATTGTACCTGTGTCTCAATTCCGTCCTATCCCTCTTTCATCGCCCCACCACACAGTTGTATTTCAGATTTCACTTATCTCTCTTCTCGATCTTTTTTTCAAGACCCTATTGCCCACCAGTTCCCTCTACTTTCCCTGTCTTATTACCTTACTGTCTCCCCTTCAGTTGTCTACAATCGGTCTCTTATTTTCCCCCCAGTTATCCTCTATCTCTCCCTCTGTTTCTTCCTACCACTGTGTCTACTTTCTCTTTCTCTGTCCCTCAATCATCTGTCTGTCTCTCAGTTCTCTCCCCTCCACAATTATCTTCTGTCTGCCTCAGTAACCCGTTATACTGATTGTTATACCTCTCCCTCTAGTCTCTCTTTTTCCCCCTCTCTAGCTCAGTTTCTCCTTTAAGGAGACACTTTGCCCAGGGCTAAGTGAGGTGTCTGCTCGCCCTAGAAAGTAGCACCGACTTCACGTTGTGCTTCGAAGACGGCGGCTGTGAGGTTTATCACGAGCAACAAATATGACTGAAACAAACGTTGTCCGGCGTTAAAGTAGCAACACCCTGCGCAAATCGCAATTACTTAACGCCGTTGCCATGGCTGCTTAGGGCGGTGAACACTGACTGTCCATAAACGGAATCCCTACGCTGGTGAACTACTTCTCCAAAGTTGGCTGCAATTTACAAATTAAAATGTTTAATGTAGAAATAAAAGTTTTGTTTCATTTGTTATTAGCGAAATAATAGTTAAGGTTTGCAACAGGAATATAGCCACATATCTTCAACCTGTACTGTGTTTTATTTATGCAATATAGTTACTTTTATGAAGTATTGGTTTTCTCCAAAATGTGCAAAATGTTGTAAATAAAAGAACAAAGACTTCTCATAGTAAAATGTACGTCTTATTAATATATTCAAATATCAACAATATATTCAAATTCAGCTGGACTCACTGCATAAAGACAGCGGTTACAAGAGCAGGTCAGAGAATACAAATACTGTGGTAAGTAACTTACCTCCTGACTGCCCAAAGCCTACCCACCATCTACAAGGTATAAGTCAGGAGTGCGGTGGAATAGTCCCCACTTGTAACTGCAGCACTCATCCAGACAATGCTCAGGAAGCTTGATACCATCCAGGACAAAGCAACGCATCACATCAGTAGCAGCAATGTGTACTATCTACATGATACACTGCAGAAATTCACCAAAGATCTTCAGACAGCACCTTCCAAACCCATGACCACTTCCATCTAGAAGGACAGGGACAGCAGATATGGGGATTCTATAAAGACATTAAGGACAAAAGGGTAACTTGGGAGAGAATAGGGCCCCTTAAAGATCAGCAAGGCTGCCTATGTGTGGAACTGAAGGGGATGGGTGAGATACTAAATGAGTAGTTTGCATCAGTATTTACTGTGGAGAACGATTTGGAAGATATAGAATGTAGGAGAATAAAAAGCGGTATCTTGAAAAGTGTGCATAATACAGAGGTGGAGGTGCAGGACATGTTAAACTGCACACAGGTGGATAAATCCCTGGGACATAATGAGGTGTACCCTATAACTCTGAGGGAAGTGAGGGAAAGAGATTGCTGGGGCACTTGCTGAGATATAAGTATCATCTATAGCCACAGTGAGGTGCCAGAAGACTGCACATTGGCTAACGTTGTGCCACTATTTAAGAAAGGTGATAAGGAAAAGTCTGTGAACTATGGCCCAATGAGCCTGACATTGGTGGTGAGCGAAGTGTTGGAGGGAATCCTGAAGGACAGAATTTACATGTATTTGGAAAGACAACAACAGGCTAGGAGGAGTCAACATGGCTTTGTGCATGGGAAATTGTGTCTCACGAACTTGGTTGAGTTTTTTGAAGAAGTAACAAAGAAGATTGATGATAGCAGAGTAGTGGATGTGATCTACATAAACTTCCGTAAGGCATTTGACAAGGTTCCTCAAGGTAGTTTGGTTAGCAAGGTTAGATCACATGGAATACAGGGAGAACTGGCCATTTGGATACAGAACTGGCTGAAAGGTAGAAGGCCGCGGTTAGTGTTGGAGGGTTTCTTTTCATTCTTGAGGTCTGTGACCAGCAGTGTGCCTGAGGATCAGTGCTGGGTCCATTGTTTTTCATCATTTATGTAAATGATTTGGATGTGAACAGGGAAGTATGGTCAGTAAGTTTTCAGATGACATCAGAATTGGTGATATGGTGGACAACAAAGTAGGTTAACTCAGAACAATGGGACCTTGATCAGATGGGCCGAAGGGCCAAATGGAGTTTGATTTAGATCAATATGAGGTGCTGCATTTTGGAAAGGTAAATCAGGGCAGGACTTGTAAATTTGATCGTAAGGTCTTGGGGAGTATTGTTGAACAACGAGACCTTAGGGTGCAGGTTCATAGTTCTTTGAAAGCAGAGTTGCAAGTAAACAAGGATTGAAGAAGGCTTTTGGTATGCTTGCCTTTACTGGTCAGTGCGTTCAATATAGGAGTTGGGAGTTCATTTTGCAGCTCCAAAGGATATTGGTTAGGCTACTTTTAGAATACTGCGTTCAATTCTGGTGGCCTGCTATAGAAAGGATGTTGTGAAACTAATAAGGGTTCCCCAAGATTTACAAGAATGTTGTCACGGTTGGTGGGTTTGTGCTACAGAGAGAAGCTGAATAGGCTAAGGCTATTTTCCCTGGAGTGTTGGAGCCTGAGCAATGATCTTACTGAGGTTTATAAAATCATGAGGGGCATGGATAGGGTAAATAGGCAAGGTCTTTTCCCCAGGGCAGGGGAGTCCAAAACTAGAGGGCATAGGTTTAAGGTGAGAGTGAAAAGGTAGAAAAAGGATCTAAGCAGCAGTTTTTTCAGGCTGAGAGTGGTGCATGTCTGGAATGAGCTGTTAGAGGAAGTGGTGGAGGTTGGTAGAGTTATACTATTTAAAAGGCATCTGGATAGGCATATGAATAGGAAGGGTTTGAGGGATATAGGCTAAATGCTAGCAAATGGGATTAGATTTATATAAGATATCTGGTTGGCATGGACAAATTGGACCTAACAGTCTGTTTTCATGCTATATACAGCTCTATGACTCTATATACGGGAACACCACAACCTTCAACTTCCCTTCAAAACACTCACCATCCTCATTTGGAAATATATCATTGTCCCTTCACCATTGCTGGGTCAATATCCTGGAATTCCCTCCCTAAAGACATTGTGGATTAACCCACAGCAGGCAAACTGCAACGTCTCAAGAAGGCAGCTCACTACTACCTTCTAAAGGGCAACTAGGGTTGGGCAGTAAACGCTGGCCAGCCAGCGACACCCATGTGAGCAAAAAAAACTGAAAAACATTCAAAGTCTCAATCTGTTCATGATCTCATTGAATTGTGGAACAGGTTTGAGGAGCTGAATGGCCTTCTCTTTTTTTAATTATTTCTTCCTTAACAGTATCTCTGCTCTTTTTGTCAACCACTCCCCATCGTAAGAAATTCCAGATTTTCACTGTTCACTGGCCGCAGAAGCTCCTTCAGAATTCTTCACTTGTTAGGGACAGTCTTACATTGATGGCCCTACATTTGTCCCCCTCCACTACCACCCTCCCAAAGCTACTCACAATTTTCATGTGAGCCATGGAAACAGATGATAGGATATAGAACATAGAACAATTCAGTACAGAACAGGCCCTTCGGCCTTCGATGTTGCTCCGACCTGTGAGCTAATCTAAGCCCACCCCCCTACACTATCCCATCATCATCCATATGCTTATTCAAAGACTGTTTAAATGCCCCTAATGTAGTTGAGTTAACTACATTGGCAGGCAGGGCGTTCCACGCCCTAACCACTCTCTGAGTAAAGAACCTGCCTCTGACATTTGTCTTAAGTCCATCACCCCTCAATTTGTAGCTATGCCCCCTCGTACAAGTTGACGTCATCATCCTCGGAAAAAGACTCACTGTCCACCCTATCTAATCCTCTGATCATCTTGTATGTCTCTATTAAATCCCCTCCTAGCCTTCTCTCCAATGAGAACAGACCCAAGTCCCTCAGCCTTTCTTCATAAGGCCTTCGTTCCAGACCAGGCGACATCCTGGTAAATCTCCTCTGCACCTTTACCAATGCTTCCTCATCCTTCCTGTAACGGGGCGACCAGAACTGCACGCAACATTCCAGGTGAGGCCGCACTAGCATTTTGTATGTTACAGCATGACATCACGGCTCTGGAACTCAATCCCTCTACCAATAAAATCTAACACACTGTAAACCTTCTTAACAGCACTATCAACCTGGGTGGCAACTTTCAGGGATCTATGTACATGGACACCAAGATCCCTCTGCACATCCACACTACCAAGAATCTTTCCATTGACCCAGTTTTCTGCCTTCCTATTATTCTTCCCAAAGTGAATCACCTCACATTTATCCACAATGAACTCCATTTGCCACCTTTCAGCCCAATTCTGCAGTTTATCCCTGCAACCTTCAACATTCTTCCACACTGTCCACCACTCCACCGACTTTAGTGTCATCTGCAAACTTACTAACCCATCCACCTATGCCTGCGTCCAAGTCATTTATAAAAATGACAAACAGCAGTGGTCTCAAACAGATCCTTGAGGCACACCACTAGTAACCGGACACCAAGCCGAATATTTTCCATCAACCGCCACTCATTGCCTTCTTATAGAAAGCCAGTTTCTAATCCAAACTGCTAAATCTCCTTCAATCCCATGCCTCTGTATAAAAGTCTAGTCAAATAGTTAGATTTTAAATGGTACTTTGAAAGATGTTATTTAGGGATGAGAGAGGTAGAGAAAATTCCAGAGCTTGGCAATTAGGCACCTGAAAGCTGTCAACAATGGAACAATGAAAATGGGGATATGCGATCGGCCATTCCAGGAATCCCCTCTCTGAGTCTGTCCACCTCTTTTGCGTCTTTAAGGATGTTCCTTGAATTCTATGTCTTCAATTTTTATGCAACTTGTTCCCATAGTTCCTAATGTGCCTCATTGTCGAATTTTGTCTTACAATACTCATAAACAGCTGCTGGATCACGTTAAAGGTGCTACATAAATGCAAGTTATTGTTTGTTACCGTAGGACAACTCCCTATTGCCCCTACAGTTAGCCTTAAAGCAAACACAAAAAATTAGACAGTGGGTGGCCATTCAGCTCATCCTGTCTCGTTCTGATATTCCTAACAGCCAGCACACGCTTGGGTTTGGACCTAGAGCTTCCAGTTTAGAAGCGTGGTGCTACCTGTGACACAGATATCCTAGGTAAGGATATATACCTGCTAGATACTATCACAGAAGGTTTAAAGTAAGGGCTTTCGGCAACTGACCCAGATTCTACCTCTGGGAATAGGTCTCACCAAAGTTGACAATCCAAATTGATGTAATTAACTGTTCCACAGGATACCTTGAGGAGAATACAGGTCGCTACACGAATGTATATAACTGGAGTCGTTACCAATTGCTTGTTTGCAAAGGAGATAAGGGAAAAAAATCTAGACACTAACACATTTTTTGAATTCCAGCATTGAGTTGAGTGCCTGGATTTTTTTTGGAGGGGTGAGTAAAAGTTTTCTGAATGTAGTCGGGGAGAAGTTTTTTTTTGAAGTTGCATGTTTTATTCCCTAAACTACAGAAATCCCCAAGACAACTGGGCGTAGAGAATAAACGTCTGGACCTTTCTGCACCCCGCTCATTGTCTGTTTGTTGGTCTCTCAAGAACTTTTCAGTTCTCCCTTTACGCTTTCTACCGAGAGAGAGAAAAAAAATATACATAATATTTGTCTTGCCCCGGAAGTGTTGCTGCTGCCGGCGAGTTGAATGAGGAAGATGGCAGAGTCGGAAGAAGAGGTGGACGTTTTGGTTCAGAGGGTTGTCAAAGACATCGCCAACGCGTTCAGGAGGAACCCCAACATGTAAGTGGCGGGTGTCCCGCGGGGTACAGCCGCCGCCCATTGCCCAAGGCATTGAGCATCAGACAATCGCGGAGCCAGCTCAATCCCCACTGTCACAGGGGTTTATAAACAGGGTTTGGTGGGGGGTCGACACTAGGAAATGCCGAACATAAAGGGAGCGAGAACCTGCGGTCGGTCTCCGGGAGCCTCTCTTCTGTTATTAGCATCAAACTTCAGAAAGGACCTTTGCGGAAACCATTTACTTCCAAAATGCAATAACACCCGACTTGGCGGCAATCGCTGATGTAAACATCAGGGCACGGTGCCGTTTTGTCTTTCAGCGTACCACTTGTGAATCCACTAGTAGGAAGGTTGGGGGGAGGCTTGGCTGTTTCCTGTTTTAAATTGACCTACTGTCCTTTTCTTTCTAATAGAAAACACCCACAGATTTTATTTTCTTTTCTGAAATTCACATTGCAAAGTGTCATTGTAAGCGTGACTGCTTCTGTTGCCCTTTGGAGAGGATGTGGGCATTTGTCAGTGGGCATTTGTCAGTGCATTTTCAATCAGCACATCTTGTTGGCATATGTTGATTTTTCTTTGTGTTTTGCAATGGGCTAACAAACCCAGCACAGAGGGAGGACTTTTGTCCCTTTGACCTCCTGCTGGCTCTGTACAAGTCATCTCGTTCCACCCCCTCAGCTATTTTTTTCTGGTTTTGTGGCCTAATATTCATTCTTGAATGCCTCGAGTGAGTCTGCCAATGCCACATTCTCAAGCAAGGTGTTCCTGACCCCAGCCATTCCCATATCATGTCAGGACATGTTTACCCGTGTTACCTTTCTTCTTTTTTGGCCAGTCAATTTAAATTTAATGCTGGCTGCTTCTTAGCCTTTCTGCCAGCGGCGGCACTGACAGCACATGCAAAGATCATTTTGAAGAGCAAATTCAATCATATTTACCTTTAAAAGTAGACGTTTTACCTATGTTTTATTTCCTGTCTGGCCCTGGGATGACTTTATTTTCTTCTCCCTTGTTTATGCAGTGATGAAATTGGATTGATTCCGTGTCTTGAAGCTCGGTACAATCGGAGTCCTATAGTTCTGGTGGAAAATAAGCTTGGTGTAGAAAGCTGGTGTGTTAAGCTTCTTCTGCCCTGTGTCCACAGCAAACTTGTTCTCTACAGGCAAAGAAAGCTGTGGTTAGACCGGGATGGTAAGTGGCTGTTCTTGTACTAGCTCTCCAACAAGACTTCTGATAAACAAATTTAAAAAAAAAAATTTCCACAACAGTTTCCAGTTTTTAGGGCCAGCGGGTTAATGATAGTTTATGTTTGATATAATACGTTAAAGAACAAGGTTAAAAAGGTTCCAAAGTGGTTCACAGGAATATTGTCAAAACAATATTTGACAGCAAACCACTTGGTGAGCTGTACCAAAGGTTGGCCTTAGAAGTAGGTTTCAAGGACAGTGTTAAAGGACTCTGAGATGGAGATGTTCAGGGAAGATGTTTGTGAGCTTGTGGCCTTAGCAGTTCGATGGTATGGCCAGCCCTGCAATGGTTTATAAATCCAGGATTTATAAGAAGTCTGAAACAGAGGAGTATAGAGACTTCGCTAGGTTGGACAGCTGGAGCAGATGAGGAGGGATTTGAAATTTGGCCTGTGCGTTTTCCAAGTTGAAATATTGTGGGCCTTTGGTGTGATTGTGTCCAGTAATCAAATTAATGGAGGTATAAAGATGTGCAACTGATCTTCCAGAAATAACGAGTTGATAAACAGATGTGAGCATGTGTATGTTGAGATGCCTTCCTAAAGTAGGCCAATGTGATTTGGTTTTTGATATTTGAATTGTGCTTAATAAAAATCCTCTTTTTCATATTTATAAGGTCTCTTTCCTGTGGCAGGGATGTCTGTTTTTCCTAGTCTGTATAATATCAGATTTCTCCGACCTTGCATTTCCTTTCTCCCCATGTGGGGGTATTCCCTTTCACTTGATATTTCAGCACTAAATTCCTTGTGATATTGCAACACATGCTTTTTGGAATGACAATATAAAGCTCACCCACTGGGAATGTTGAAATTTTGTTCTTTCTTAAATGCCTGGTATTAGGTTGAAACTTCGTGCTAACTTTTTTTATTTAATGCTGGTGATGACATAAATGATCTGTCAATACTTGTACCCATTCAGTGATAATGCAAAATGTTGGGACCTGGAAAATTAATAACTAAATTGTGTAACCACTGAAAAATCTTGTCTCTTTCTGGGTAGCCCTTCCTCTAGTAATCTGACAGTGAATCGATGCTTTAGCTTTCAAGTTGCTATCTATATGCATGCAGAATTGGCACATATCTTTACCTTGTCCCATTTTTAAAAAGTGATAGGGTTAATTAAGTGGTTAAGTTGTGGAGGAGCAGCTGTTGTAATCACAATGTGATTTTCTTCCTAGTCTATAATGAGTAGCAATTTGACAGAAAGATTACAGTTTGCTAAAGAAGATGAACACCTATTTTACAATCTCCATTATCAACAGAGTTTCACTTTTATTCCACAGCCACCCTTGTTTTAATTTCTTTATCTTATCTGACATCAAAAAAACATTCCAAACAAGTGAATTTTATTTGAGGTTGTAGGCGTGTTCGCAGAGGCATTGTGTCTGGTTGCAGACATTTCGTCACCCTGCTCGGTAACATCGTCCGAGCGTCTCCGGTGAAGCGTTGTGTTCTGTCCCGCTTGTTATTTATATGCCTTGGTTTGCTGGGGTGGCTGGTATTATTTCTGGTTCTGTTTCTCAGTGGTTTGTACATCGGGTCCAGTTCAATGAGTTTGTTGACAGAGTTCCACTTGGAATGCCAACCCTCCAGGAATTCCCTGGAATGTCTCTGTTTGGCTTGTGCTATTATGGATGTGTTGTCCCAGTCAAATTTGTGTCCTTTTTTGTCTGTGTGTATGGAGACCAGCGAGAATTGGTCATGTTTCTTGGTGGCTCGTTGGTGTTCGTGTATCCTTTTTTCCAGTCTGGCCTATGCCATGTTTCTCACAGTCCTTGCATGGTATTTTGTACGTTATGTTAGTTTTATTTGTTGTGGGTAAGGGGTCGTTTACATTCGTCAGTAGCTGTCGCAGGGCGGTTGTTGGTTTGTGGGTTTCTCTGGTACCTAGGGGTCTGAGTAGTCTTGTGGTCACCTCTGTGTCTCTGATGTGCAGTAGAGTGACTAGCATGTCTGGCCACGTTGTGACTTCTCCTTGTGGCCTGTCATGGAGGTAACAGTGGATTGTGCTTTTTAGGTATCCATTCCTTTCAAAAACTCCATATAAGTGTTCCTGTTCTTTGTGTAGTTCTGGGAGCAACACAGCCAGACATGCTAGTCACCCTACTGTACATTAGGAACATATCGGAGGTGACTACAAGACTACTCAGACCCCTAGGTACCAGAGTAACCCACAAACCAACAACCGCCCTGCGACAGCTACTGACGAACATAAATGACCACATATCCGCAACAAATAAAACTAATGTAATGTGCAAAATACTATGCAACGACTGTGAGAAACATGACATAGGCCAGACTGGAAGACAATTAGCCATACAGGATACATGAACACCAACTAGCCACCAAGAGACATGATCGATTCTCACTGATCTCCATACACATGGACAAAGAAGGACACACATTCAACTGGGACAACACATCCATAATAGCACAAGCCAAACAGAGACATGCCAGGGGGTTCCTGGAGGCCTGACATTCCAACTGAAACTCTCGACAAACACACTGATCTTGACCTGATATACAATCCAATGAGAAACAGAACCGGAAGTAATGCCAGCTCCCCACCGAACCAGGCATATAAATAACAAGCGGGACAGAACACCAACATTTCACTGTAGACGCACCAAAGGTGTTACCAAACATGGTGACGAAATGTTTGCAATCAAATACACCGGCTCAGTGAGCAAGTGTGCAACCTCATCCATGACCTAAATGCCAAATCTTCTGTAAAACTTCCAATTTCTTATTTATGATATGCTCTAGTACATGTAGTTTCTTGACTGACAAAAACTTATCTAGACTGTAGGTGATGGAGAATTATAGTGAAGTGAAGTGCACAACACTGTGGGCATACGTGTACAGGCTTGCATGTAGTGAACCTGTTTCTATTGCGGTTTCTGTTTTTTTTTCCCCATCAGTAAGTTATCAGCTGTGACACTGAGCTTGGAATCTTGTTTCTCCATCAGTTGGCTTAATTCCCTTTCCAGAGACTCTAGCACAATCCACATTGACACTGTCACTTTGCAGAGGGACTGCTGCACTGTTGGAGATGCTGTCTTCTGGATGAGGTGATAGTTACCCTCTCAGGTGGATGTAAAGATCTTGGTGCGTTATTCGTTTATAGATCAGCAAGTCCTTTGAAGTCCTGGGCCTACATTGAATCCTCAACCAACGTTGTGCTTTTGAAAAAAGAAAACTTATTTAATCTTTGCCTAAGATAATAAAATGTGAGGCTGGATGAACACAGCAGGCCAAGCAGCATCTCAGGAGCACAAAAGCTGACGTTTCAGGCTTAAACCCTTCATCAGAGAGCTCCTGAGATGCTGCTTGGCCTGCTGTGTTCATCCAGCCTCACATTTTATTATCTTGGAATTCTCCAGCATCTGCAGTTCCCATTATCTCTAATCTTTGCCTAACTACTGTTTCTGGGATCTTATGCCCTGCACAAATTGTCTGCCATATTTTCTACATTAAAGTGGAGACATGTCAAAATTGCTCCTTCTGTTTGGGCCCTATTAAGCTAATGAAATGCACCATGTAAATGAAAGTTGTTTTCTTTCTTAATCATCCCTTCCTCTGGTTGTCTGATCAGTGCTTTTGGTTTTGAAACCTGGTCTTTTTCCCTCCTTCCTGTTACCATCAGTCAAAGGACAACAGTTAAGCTGAAAGGACTCAGCAGTAGCACTTAGAAAAGTGAATTCTACCTGTTTACCATCTAGACACTTGTGCTATCCTTTAATAAAATTGATAGAAAGAATATCAATGGAGAAAATCTGGAATGAAATCCAATAGATTGAATTAGTATTTTGATTTGCAGCACACTGTGTACCATTCAGAATTAATATCAAGGCAAAGTACTGTGAATTATTAAAAGTAAGCATCTGAAGTGTTGTGAAAACCTGTTTCATGTTGATGACCTATAATTTAGAATCAAATATTCACTCCTAACGCTATTTTTCATCAACAGTGAAACTGTCAAAAGCCAAGTTCATTTTCACAAAACCAAGAAATTAGAACTTCCCCACTGACACAGTTACTTGAAACAGTTTCAAGAGGTGTGGTGTATATGGACTTCAGTAAGGCATTTGATAAGGTTCCCCATGGTAGGCTCATTCAGAAGGTCAGGAGGAATGGGATACAGGGGAACTTAGCTGCTTGGATACAGAATTGGCTGGCCAACAGAAGACAGCGAGTGGTAGTAGAAGGAAAATATTCTGCCTGGAAGTCAGTGGTGAGTGGAGTTCCACAGGGCTCTGTCCTTGGGCCTCTACTGTTTGTAATTTTTATTAATGACTTGGACGAGGGAATTGAAGGATGGGTCAGCAAGTTTGCAGACGACACAAAGGTCGGAGGTGTCGTTGACAGTGTAGAGGGCTGTTGTAGGCTGCAGCAGGACATTGACAGGATGCAGAGATGGGCTGAGAGGTGGCAGATGGAGTTCAACCTGGATAAATGCGAGGTGATGCATTTTGGAAGGTCGAATTTGAAAGCTGAGTACAGGATTAAGGATAGGATTCTTGGCAGCGTGGAGGAACAGAGGGATCTTGGTGTGCAGATACATAGATCCCTTAAAATGGCCACCCAAGTGGACAGGGTTGTTAAGAAAGCATATGGTGTTTTGGCTTTCATTAACAGGGGGATTGAGTTTAAGAGTCGTGAGATCTTGTTGCAGCTCTATAAAACTTTGGTTAGACCGCACTTGGAATACTGCGTCCAGTTCTGGGCGCCCTATTTTAGGAAAGATGTGGATGCGTTGGAGAGGGTTCAGAGGAGGTTTACCAGGATGCTGCCTGGACTGGAGGGCTTATCTTATGAAGAGAGGTTTACTGAGCTCGGTCTCTTTTCATTGGAGAAAAGGAGGAGGAGAGGGGACCTAATTGAGGTATACAAGATAATGAGAGGCATAGATAGAGTTGATAGCCAGAGACTATTTCCCAGGGCAGAAATGGCTAGCACGAGGGGTCATTAATTTTAAGCTGGTTGGTGGAAAGTATCGAGGGGATGTCAGAGGCAGGTTCTTTACGCAGAGAGTTGTGAGAGCATGGAATGTGTTGCCAGCAGCAGTTGTGGAAGCAAGGTCATTGGGGTCATTTAAGAGACTGCTGGACATGTATATGGTCACAGAAATTTGAGGGTGCATACATGAGGATCAATGGTCGGCACAACATTGTGGGCTGAAGGGCCTGTTCTGTGCTGTACTGTTCTATGTTCTATGTTCTATGTTCTATCATTTCCACCCTTGACTCTTCTTGGAAAATCACTCAGTTTATTAAGCTGGAACTCTGGCAAGCCAACCAACCACAACATGCACAACCCGAGCTACAAATCTAATCTAATACCTTAGAATCTGGAATTGTGAGATGTCTCTGCTGTGTACTTTCACTGGGTTTAGCATATTCTAATTTATTTAAAGTTGCAGTGTACATTTGGCTTTTTTTAAAACACTTTTAACCCATCTTAAAGCCACTGCGTCATTGGGCAATAAAAGACCAAATGTCCTCGATCTTTGCTGCTTTAGTTTTTACACTCCTTTCTGAGCAGTTTAGATTTACCTGTCTTCACGAGCGACTGAACTGATAGTAGCTCTGGTCTGATCAGTGAACAGTTTAGATCAAACCTGAGATTTCTTTGAAGTTTTCTCATTTCTGACATCTGCATGTTTTTATTTTAAATATAGCCATTTCGTTTTAAGCATTTACTTTTTCTGACTGGATCACAACAGTTTCTAATTTATGTGGCACCTCTAATGTAGTAACACATCCCAAGACATTGTGCAGGAACAATTGACAGGTAAAATTTGACACTGAGCCATATAAGGAGTTTTTGGGACACCTGGCCCAAAAACTTTAGCTGGAATGACAGGTCTTGAGGACAAGGGTAGAAGTTTGGTAATGAAATTTCAGTTTAGCTCCAAGGTAGCTGAAGCCTTTCCAACAGTGGAGAAACAATTAAAAGTCGGAAATGTGTGAGAGACCGGGATTGGTGAAGTGCAACACTTGCGGAAATGTAAAGGACACTGTGGAGATATTGAGGGTCAAGTCTACAGAGGCATTTGAACACTAGGATAACAGATTTTGAGTTGAGGCATGATAGGATTGAGAGGCCAGTGACCCGAGGTGGTGATGAATGCGCAGGATTTGGTTTTGTTTCTTCAGCAATGGAGTGCAGAGCTTCAGTTGAGCTGAAGTTCAAGCAGAATGACGGGTGGGTGGCTGGAATCGTCCAGTCTGCCACTTTATCTGTTGTTGAGTGTTTAGTTTGATTAGCTGCTAGCTGTTTTGCTGAGATTTGACCAGTAATCCAATGTTTCGTTCTTTAAAGAGAGACAGCTTGTATCATAGACATCCTCTCTCAATTGACAATCTGTACAGCAGCGTAAATTTATTCTTGTCTTGTGGGCAGCAATGAATTCTGTTCCACCCACAACTTTTCCAAATATAGCATTTTATAGCTCCTACATTGCAGAAAATGAGTTTTTGATGTTTGGAATATCTGAAACTTGATGATTTTGCTAGTGCCTGCAAATCCATTGCATTTAATGGAAACCCGTTCAATATGTGGTACAGATTTTTGATTAATTTTATGCGAACAGACTTTGTTAAATAAGGTTGCTTAATGTTTTTTTGTCTGTTCCTTCCTCTCGCCCCCACATCTCTCCCTCCTCTTCAGCACTGACTGATCTCACTTGTACTCTGCTGCTTCTAAATCCAGACTTCACAACTGCCTGGAATGTCAGGTATGTCACAGTCAGCAAGTGTCAATATATGCGGCTGGCTCGGATTCGAAACCTGACTCGACCGTGGCATTATTGACAATTTTTAAGTTCTTTTGAAAAGCTGTTGTGTTGTTTGCTCATGGTGGAGTAACTTTCTGAAATTGGAGAAAACACATACCTTGCATTCATGTGGCACCATTCAGAAAATCCCAACACCAGTTATGACTGAAGATTACTGTTGCAATGTTGCAAGTTGCAGTCTGATAATTTTGTGTTAAGTAATGTGCCAAAAATACACTGGAAAATGAACAAAACAAAATCTGTTAAGGGGTAAATATTGATCCAAGATACCCGGAAGAACTCCCTGACTCCTTTTCTATATTTCTTTTTGAGTAGCAGAAATTTGAATGCACCTGAAAAAGCAAGACATTATCTTGTTGGAGCACTTGTTATTTGGGCTTCTCCAGCATCCCTAATGGATTTTGTGCTATCTTTAAGTCCCAAGTTTTTCTTCAGTGGTGGTTTCCTTTGTGACAGGGCGAGGCAGAGTGGGCTGGGGTTCCTCAGAAGTCGACAATGTATTTGAGTTCCCTCACGAAGGAAAAAATTGAAGACCACTGACTTAGTGTTTCATCTGCAAGCCAACACCTCCAACAAACCAGCCCTTCCTTGGGTGCTCCACTAGGTGTGTTACTCTAGGTATTGTGCTGAAGTTTCTGGAGTGGGACTTAGAGTCTGTTTCCATGCTGTATGACTCTTCGGTCCAAACTGTCCATGCCAACCGTAATATCAAACTAAACTATTCACACCTGGCCCATTTCCCTGCAATCGCTTCTTATTCATGTACTCATCTAAATGTCTTTTCAAATGTTGTAATTGTACCTGCATCCACCACTTCCTCTGGAAGCTGTTCCACACATTAATCACTTTTTTACAATAAAAAATTGCCCCTCATGTCTTTTTTTAAATCTTGCTCCTCTCTCTTGATCCCAGAGAGTTCTGTCTTGAAGGTTAGGGCATCCTACCAACTAGAATGGAATTAAAATTGCCTTTCTGTATCGAACAAGAATATTGGCATGTAACACTTTTTTTTCTAATGGTAATGAATTGATGCTGCAGAATTAGACGTTGATAACGACTAATGTTTTGAGGATTCCACTTGAAAATCCCTAAACATCTGAGGATGGTAAAAGAATGTAAATGACCCATTTCCATTGACGTGCTTGGGCCAAATGGAAGACTGTGATGATGATACAGTAAATGGAGGGATGTTAGAAAATGATTTGAATGGGGAACACGCCTATCTCTGGCTAACATAGGAACACAAAGTGCTCTTTCTGCAAACTGCTGGTAACTAATTTTGCAACGCACAGGAAAAAATTGTATAGCACTTCTTTTAAATGTAGCAAGAATTGCAAGGGACTTTTATGGGGAGATGATGGGATAATGGTGATGTTACTGGGCTAGTAATCCAGGGAGGAGAAAATACTGCAGGTGCTGGAATCTGTCCAAAAAACAAAAAAGCACTGGAAATCACAGCAGGTCAGGCGGCATCGATGCAGAGAGAGTAAGCTAACCTTTCAAATCTAGACAAGAGTCATCTTGTCTCAACATCAGCTGCTGTCTCTCTCCATGGATGTTATCTGACACACTGTGATTCACACTGGGAGTCATGTGATTAACTGTACTGCTTAAATTTAACTTTTAAAAAAATAAATCAAGAATTGAAAGACAAATAAACTTTTTTTGTTGTAAAAGTCCACCTGATTCACTCATATCCTTTTTAGGGAAGGAAATTTGCCATTCTGCTACAGCAAGATACAGTTCACCGGCTTCTAAAATAGCCCTGCAAGGCATTCAGTACAATGCTGTCCACATCTCATGGAAGTTTTTTTAAATTCGCGGGAGAGATTACTCATCAAAACTTGATACTGTGCCTGACGAGAGATTGGAGGCAAAATCTTGGTTAGAGAAGTAGATTTTAAGCAGTGTAGTAAAGGAAGAGGAGAAGTTTTGGGAAGAGAGTATGAACTTGGGTCTCAGGTGACTGAAGAGACAATGATTAACATCAAGGATGCACTGGTGATCAGAATTGGCAAAAGCAAATCAATCTGCTTTGTCTAAAAGTGTTTGGGGAGAATTGAGACCATGTAAGGATTTGAGAGCAATGTTTTAATGCTTTCTAGACTGGGTTTTAACTAGTCACAAGTGTTGGGGAATTCTTGACTTGTTTTGGTATAAAGAGCCTCATTACACCCAATATTTGCTTCTAGGAGGCGTGGCTAGCACTTAAGTAAGAGCTGCTGACCTCTGAAGCAAATTGTTGGCATGCACGGGAGTTAGACGGACCACTTTGGTTCCCTGGCACTCCATCCCGATTATTTTAGAAGCTGTTGTGGCCTCCACACCCCACCTCTGTAGCCACTCATGCAGTGCCCACTGCAGGAAGACTTTTGGAAGGATGTAGAGATGGAGGGGAGTTGGTAGGAGCAAAAAGCCAAATGCAGTGAAGCTCTGTCATTTGCATTTTTTGCGAATATGCTTATTCATATTCTGTACATTTTGCCCACTGGGGGTCCAATAGTTACTTATCCACAGTTTACTGGCAAAAAATAAAAAGCGGAGGAAATGCCAGAATGAAAGCAGTTGATTGATTCCAATGTTTTTTAAAAAAAACTAAGATGTAGAACTTGTCCATGATCCATTTCCTGAATTAGAAACTGCACTTCATGTGCATCATCTTCCATGATGTTTAATGGTGTGACCGCATTGTTATGCTTTGATTTGTAATTTGCAGATGACAAATTTTTGAGTACTTAGTATTTTTCAAACAATTTTTCCAGTGGGACATCTTTACTTATTTTTAAAAAAGTGTTTTTACTGACATTTCTCTTCCCTACATAAAATTTTGAATAGTTGTATCGTACCTAATGGACTCCTATTTTTAAAGTTTGATGGTTTTCAAATTTCAAAAGTTTTCAAAGAATGTAACTTCCTGTAAATGACAGGATTTCGTTGTAAACTTCTAACAATACAAATGAGCTCTTACTTATGTATACTCATTTCTGGAAAAAACAAATGTCAATGTGGAACGCATTCAAGGATTTTAAATCCCCTCAACTGGTCAATTTGTCATAAAATGTCAAACACCTATTCAGGAACTGCATCAAAAACAATTGATCCTTTAATACTCTCATTCAACTGTCAGTCAAATTGAGCTAAGACCACCTGCTGAGAACTGGTTCTGAAATTTGGCCTAGCTTCCATAATCTTGGTAACAGCTCTTGGGAGTTGTCAGCGGTGAATTCTATTGAGCTGCAGAAATAAATGGCAATAATTTTATATAATCTGCATTAGGTGGCCTTTTAGTCCAAGCAGGATGGCGCTAAAGGAGGGCTTCAGCATTTTTTTTTCATCTTGAATAGGCCGAATATTTAAATCACTTCAGATTGTGACAGTGAAACAAACTTTTCTTCTAACCTGACATTCAAGGACATCTATGTCTACTGTATAAATTTGTGACTCCCAAATTGCAGGTATAAGACCTCTGGGGCAGGTTAAATGGGTTCATTAGAACATTGTGCTAATTTTCAAATGATCTGGTTGAGTTTGTGTTTCATGTCTCCATTCCCCTTACCCCAGTAGATGAAATGTTGGCAATGTGGGAAAGGCTCCTATATCCAGGTCCCTGCCTGCCATGTTTAAAAGTCGCTGCGGTCAGCTTGATTCCATGCAAATTCAGTCCTTTGACTGTGATTAGCAGCTGAGAAATCAAATCCAAGTACTCCCAGAAAAGTGTAAATCTTTGGTTTAATTTGAGTGTATTCAGTAGCTCCTGATGTGCTTAATTCTGTTTGGCTTTCTCCCCAGATATTAACTAACTTGCTTACTTTTCTAAATGTTATGCTTTATTTAAATTTATGGATATAGACGTATGACTTGTGAATGAGTGTATAGATATAGACACCAGATACTGGATAATAATGCGGATTTAGGGACGGTGTCTTTGCGTGTGTGTAGTTGACTCTCTATTTCTTGTCAGTCTACTCTCCTGCACCCCCTCTTTCTTTCTTGTACCCAGAATTTAGACAGTAATTGTTTGGAAGCTGTTTAATCCATGAACTGTAGTTACTGTTCCCAAACAGTGAGGTACTGTGTGTGTGTCTCTCTGATTCTGTGATGTGAAGATACCGGTGTTGTACTGTGGTGGATAAAGTTAGAAATCACATGACACCAGGTTAAGAAGCTTTTGTAGTGCTGCGTTTTGATCAGGTGAAGGACCAGTGCTCAGAAAGCTTGTGATTCCAAATTAACACTTAAGACTACAACCTGGTGTTGTGTGACTTCTGACTGTCTGGTTCTTAACAGCTGAACAAGCTCCAAGAGGGAAGGGGTTTCATGTGCATTAGCGTATTTACTTTAAAAGCAACTTTGAACCCTGTTGCCTCAATTCAGGACTTTTTGTTGTGGTTGAGCCTTTGATTTTAAGTTTTGTTTTCAAATTTAGGAAGCATAGATAAAGTTCTAATACAGGGTCAATACCCAGAAATTGTTTGCATTTTTCTGCCCTTTGAGTGGAATTTCAGTGCTAGATTTTCATACTTCAGAGCACTTGGGATGAATTTAAATTGCTCATTCAAAGAGCTGGCATGGGTACGATGGATTAAACGGCCCCCATTTTTATTTTAATGCTGTCATAAACTAGGCCTTGGAACAGACTTTGATTTACCTGCTCTTTTTCAGTTGAATTGATTACTGGCAGTGCAGGTCATTTTTGGGTCCATTTGAGTTTCAAGGCTGGAAAATGCTGGCATAAGGATAATTTTGTTGAGCTGGTAATCTAGCAGCCCATGCTATTGCTCTGGGGACATTGGTTCAAATTCTATCACAGCAGCTAGTGCAATTTATATCTGGTTCATAAAAACCTGGAATAGAAAGGTAACGTCAGTAATAATGACCATGAAGTAAGTACTGATTTATCATTCAAAATCTTTCCAGTTCCCTGATGTGTTTTTCCTTAAGAAAAAAATCTGCCACTTTTGCCTGGTCTAGCCTACAGAGGACTGAAGCCCACAGCAACGTGCTTATTTCTTGACTGTCCTTTGAGATAGCCTAACAATCCCAATCAGCTCAAGGGCAATTAGGGATGGACAAGAGCAACTGTCTCCTCCCATGAAAGAATTAAAGAAAAACAATTGTGATAACGATTGAGCCAGCCTATAGCCTGGTCTGATTTTGGCCAGTAAAATGTGGCTAATGAAATGGGCACTTAATTGGTCACACCCTTGTGTCGGTGATTGTTGCATACAAATAGGCACAACAGTTCTGAGAGGAGAAAGGTGACCTGTGTTGCACAATGAGGTGTCACTCTTTACCGGAGTGCAGAACATGAAACCACAGACAGTCTGGAGTCTGCATAACCGAATTGTATTTTCATGTCAAGAACTCTGCTTAAGAATGGAAATTTTACACCGGGACTGAGTCATTGTCTGACCTGGCTCAGAATTTTACAAGGTCGCTATGATTATATTTTCAGAAAAGCTTTCTCCGTTACCTGTAGAGTTTTTGTTTAAATTTGTCCTTTGGAAGGAGTTAAGTCCTATGCACACTTGCCCCAAAGTTTCCTCTGAAGGACTTGAGGACCCATTTTGGCATGCAGGGAAGAATGAATCATGTTGATGTCTTGACTGGAGTCTCACAGATAGACTAGATAAAGATGTTAGACTCACTTCCTAGGAGGATATTTAGGGGCATAGTTTGTTTCTTTTTGTTTGCGACCATCTAATTGCTGCTTGGTCCCATTTTTTGTTTATTGCTACCACCTTTAAATGCTAGGTTCTGTTTGTTCTTATTTAACAAATGCTAAATTCAAATATGAAACCTGCAATGTTGGGATATTGAAGTCTACCTGAAGTATTAGTCCAAATCTCCAGGATACTATTATAAGCAGCTAAGACTAAAATTACTGATTTAATTGTTATTATAGAAAACCAAATTAAAATACTGACATTAATATTCACAAAAATGATATTGCTGATAGTGCCATTGATATTCATGTGTTTAATGTATCTGAAACAGACTTGATAATTGTGTACGTTTCTGCTTTTTGCCTAAATTTAATAACTGGAATCTACTTCATTTGATAACATGAGAGAATGATCCTGAAATATTTTCCAGAAAGGAACTGGTGCAGTTGGGAGCTTTAGATCCATTTAAGGATTTGTATCTCGGAAAATTGGCCTTAACAAAGTTCCCTAAAAGTCCAGAAACTTGGATTCACAGGTTTGTAAAAGAACGCCTCATATAATAATTTAAATGATGTTTAAATTATTTTTGGGTCAAACGTAATAGAACTTTCTTTTCTGTCCATTTTGATGTCTCACTTGGATTATTTTAGTTACTTGTGTTACTTGAGAAACTCTCGTTAGCAAACGTTCCCAGTGGGATTAAGGATGGTGATTTTTTTTCTAAAACTTGCTTCACAGGAGACAATTTACTTGAGTAAATTTCATGTCCCACTCTCATCTCTTAGCTTCCCCAATCTCCATCTGACAGATTTGTGCATCTCTGCTTCCCGGATTATAAGATTGCTGTAACTAACTATTGTCGTTTTGGGAACATAGGAGGAAATGATGTTGCCTGTTTTCCCAGCTAGTTGGATTTTTCTTTCATGGGATGTGGCAAGGCCAGCAAATGTCACCCATCCCATATTATCTTTGACCTGAGTAGATTGCTTGTTCTATTAGACGGCAGTGAAGTGCCATCTATCCTTCTGGAGCAGACCAGGTAAGGACAGCAGATTTCTGTTGTTAAGGGACGTTCTTAGTGAACCTGTCCAGGTCACTAATGGCCATTGGTGGCAACCATGGTCACCATTTCCAAGACTAGCTTTTAATGTCAGACATTTATCATCTGAATTTAAATTCCACCAACTGCCGTGTTGGGATCTGAGCCTACATCAGAGCGTTAGCTTGGTCCTCTAGTCCAGTGATATCATTCGCACTGTTACCGCACATTGCTGATCTATATTCTAGCTTCACTTGTCAATGTTTACACATCCCTTGATACTGTTGGCTGGCATCTGTAAATCTCTGATTTTTAAATCGACTGTTCCAATGTTCATTCTTATGGGAGCGATGGTAGAGAGACCCTCCTCCTTTTTTTAAGTGGGAAGAATATCTTCCACTCAGCGGGGATTGGTTGCTGCCCACATGTGACTCTTCTGTAGATCTTTCTGTTCTGAGAGATTTAATGTCCCCCACTTGCGCCGTTTAAACATCTATAACTGCTGAGTGCGAACTGAATGGGTGACATTTCCCCAGTCTATTGCACTTAAACTTCAAGCTCCAATCTTCAATGTCACCATGACTCTGTAATATGTGAATGAGATATGTTTGCTGGAATGTTTTGCGGTCACTTTCTATCTCGCATTTTAATTCTTGCTGCTTTTGGAGGGTGAAAAAAGAGTCCTTTGTTTTGTTGCTCACTGAAGCTCCTAACCAGCATGGACAAGAGCTGAAATGTTAACTAACCTTTCTTTCTCCTGAGTAACACAGTTGGTCAGCACATGGTTACAAAACTAACTTGGTTAAAGCAATATTCTTCCACATACAACTAGAAAACACCATCTTGTTCTTTAAATTTAAGAATATTTATTTGCTTCAGTTAGGAACAGGTGGTGGCCAATTACCCCCTCAAGCCTATTCTGTCAGTCAATGAGTTCCTGCCTGAACTCTGTACTTGTTTGTAAGTCACAGTGCACAGTGTCATACACTTGAGAGTTCAGTTCTTGTGCTGATGTTGGACTGTTAAATTTGTGTCAAACCTTCACTTCAAAATGACATTTACTTTCCCAATAATATTACACGCTAACTGTAACATTTTGGTGGTCCCATTTTGTAAATGTTAATCTGCTGAGTTAAGATGGACATGATACAATTGAAATGTGGTGATGGATTGGAATGATATCCTCTTTGTCTGTTCTCCACCCCCTGCCCCTGCCCCTGGTTAATCCTTCATATTCCCCACAACTGCGGTACCTTGTGTATCACAATATATGAAACCCCCAGCGCCCCACCCTCCCCTGAAGGAGATTTAAAACCTTGGGCCAAACCAGCAAGAGGAGAAATCAGACCAGTTCCTCTTTCTGCTGTCTTGGTGACCAAAACACCCAGATCACCACTCTGACCTTGATAACTAAAGCTCTTTAATTCAGTTTTAGCAGTCTGTCATAAGAAAAAAGACTATCCAGGCCCTTGAACTTGCTCTACCATGCAGTAACTTGTCTAATTTGACTCTAGTCTCACCTCTGCAAACCTGTTCCCATGTTCCCTTGTCCAAAAACCTTCCAACTGAGCCTTGAGTGTATTCAATACCCCAGTCCCCAGTGCTGTCTGGAGCCGAGAATTCCAGACACTAATAACCCTCTGAAGTTCCTCGTCATCTCAATCTTAAATTAGAGGCTCCTAAATGAAGTAACTCTGGGTGGGACCCTCCCTGTAATAAACATTTTGGGACACTTCAAAGGTGTTTCATTTTGGGGGGGGGAACAAAAATTTGGTTTGCTTCTCCTTTGTATTAAATGCTTTCTAACAACAACTTGTGCTTATTTAGCATCCTTTTATTTATTATTTTAAAATATTCCAAAGTCTTTCACAGGGAGTTTTCAGCCACATAATAATTGGATCAGATGACAAAGTATTGGTGAAAGAGTTCGGTTTTAAGGGGCATTTTGAGAGGTGTCAAGCATGAACTCTAAAACTTGAAATTGCGTAGGCAATTGAAACATGGCCATTGCTTCACCATCAATTCAAATCTGCGACGTGCGAACAGCCAGGGTTAAGAGGAGCAGAGATCGAAGTGGTGGAGCTGAAAGGAATTAGAAAGATGGGGAGACAAAACATTGCACAGTCAATGTAGCCCATCAGCGAGCACAGATTAAAGCAGAAGTTGAAATACAGGCATAGAGTTATAGAAGTAGTAAGAGAAGATCTGTGGTTTATCCAGAGTTGAATGTTGGGGACCAGCCAAAAACCTATTACAATACGTGAACTCATGAAGCCTGTCATGAGAGTTTCAGCAGCAGCTGAGTTAAGATGGGGACGATGTTGAGTAATGAAATCAAGGTGGAAGTAAGCCATCTCCAATAGTTTGAGTTTGGAAGCTAGTTGCCAGATTACAAACAGACAGACTTAACCCTAGATTGTTACCAAGGTGAGGAATGAAGTTAGTTTGGAAAGCAAATTGAAAACATTGGGAAAACGGAGGCTAATGTTTAATCTTATCTCCTCTACAACCTGACACTCTGCACAATCAGGTGACACTGTGCTTGTGACACCTGAGTGAATGTCACTACTTGCTCCATGTCAAAATAATTCTTGCAACTCCAGGTCTGTGACAAAATCTTTAAAAAGAGCATGGTGTCTGCTTTGCAATCCATCTAATCATACATCGCAACCTTTAAAATTGTTATTTGAAGAACATAGTTTTTTTTATTTAAAGTAGTGCTAAAATCTAATTACTTAGTTTGACAACTGAAAGTGCTGCCTAATTTTGTGATGTCCTGCTGTCCTCTTTGTTCAGCACGTATTTAAAATGCCCAATTACTTTGAAGAGACTTATCTCCATAATTCAGTGATTGCCTTTAAGCATTGATTTTGTGAGCAACTCTAGTCTTCAGATAAAGCAAAATTGAAGGCTAGGGGGTAATCAGTATTGGGGTTCGCAGATATAATTCATCCATTCAGTACATTGACACTGTTCTCTCTGTACTAATGAGCAAACCAGTTGGTTCCACTCCCCTACTTCCCCATTTTTCCTCAAAGTATTAGTTCAACTCCCTTTCGAAAGCATCTACTGAATCTGTATCCACAATGCTAACCATTCATTGCATTGTCAAAATAGGTTATTTCTCATATCCCGCTCCCAATTCCTCTGCCAGTCACCTTTAAATCACCCTCTGGAAACAGTTGCTCTTTATTGACTCCATCAGCACCCTCCATGAGTTTATATATTTCTATAAAAACTCATCTTTACAGTCTCTGCTGTGAGTAGAACAGCTCTAATTTTTCCAGTCTCTGTGTATAACTGCAATTCCTGAAAACATTGTGGTAAATCTCTTCAGCATTATCTCCAGAGATTGAGTATTCTCCTACAGCTGGAGACTGAACAATGGCTTTTTAACCAATTTAAACGCCTTGTTTTCCTACTCTGTGACTTTACTTGGTGAGCATAGGGTTTAGTAACTGTTTAGGTAATCTGTCTGGCCTCATTCAGTGCTTGGTGTGCAAATGCTCCCAGATCTCTCTTCTCCTTGCACCACTTTTAAATTATACCATTTAGCTTGTCTTTTAAATTGTGTTTGGAAGAATGAATTACCTCATTTTTTTCCTAATTGCTGATGCTGCATATGGCATTTAGTTTTCTAAAGGTAGGCTTGCAAAATGCCTATTTTAGTCCCTAATAGATGTATGTGCCATCTTTTGTCCTAAAAGACGTTGGGTCTTTCAGAAGGTCCTTCAAGAAACTTGCCTTCAGAATTCAAGGAATAACACCAACGTAGGAATCCTGTCTATGGAACAAATGCATCGAATAATCCAGGATGAGATGGCTGTCTGCTCTGATGCTGCTGGAAGGTATCCAAGCAATTACAATGCCTGGTCCCATCGCATCTGGATCCTTCAGCATGTGGCTAAGTGCAATCTTAAGGTATGCCCCTCACTTCTGGCTACAAACTGCAAAGTGTTTACGGCACAGAAATATATAGTGTTTGTCTTTTTGGCTCAGCTGGTCTGTAACGGGCTTTGTGCTACACATGATCCTCCTCCCACTCTTCTTCTATCTCACCTCTATCGACATGTTCTTCAATAGTATTTTTTTTTCGTCCCTAGTGCTTACCCAGCTTCTGGTTAAATCCATTGATGCTTTCTTATCGCTTCACTCACAACCTGTGGCAGGGACTTCCAAATTCACTCCATTTTCTTGTTAAATACATTACATTTTTCCTGAATTCTGTGTTGGATTTGAGTGATGATCTTATCTCAACTTAAAACCATGCTGGAAATACTCAACAAATGTGGAGACAGAAACAAGATTACTTTCACAGATTAATTATATTTCATTAGACCTTAACAATCACAACTTGAAAGTTCCTTCCTTCCTTCCTTCCTTCCTTCCCTCCCCTTCCTTCCTCCCTCTCCATCCACCCCTCCCCCCAACCCACAGATACTGCCAGGCCACCTAACTACTTCCGGCATTGTCTGTTTGTTTTTATATTTTACTTTAGGATCTTGTTTCAATTGCTTGTTCTTGGGCATTCATGACTGGGAAATGTCTTTTCTACATCTACCCTGTCACACCCATTTTTAAATATTAGGTTATTTCTCTTCAGCAGAATAGTGAGTTGGTCTTTGACTCTCGTTTCACCTTTTGTTTTCTCCTCAGATCCTCCTTGACGAGCTGTCGAACACCAAGTACTGGGTGTCCACGCACGTCTCTGACCATAGCGGTTTCCATTATCGCCAGTTCCTGCTGAAGTCTGTGGCGGGCAGTTGTAGAAATGCAGCCATTGCAAACGCTGGGGTTCTTGTGAGGAAGTCCTCCAGTAAAGAGCTTTGTGCTGGTCTCTCCATGCACGCGAAGGAGGACGGCGCACTGGCAGAGACACACACCGTAGACGTGCCCCTCATGATTGAAGAGGAAATGGAGCTTTGCAGTGACCTTATTGAGTCATACCCAGGCCATGAAGCTCTCTGGAGTCACAGGTAAACTGACTAACTGCTGTGAATAAGCCTTTTTTGTGTAGTTTCACAGTTTTGCTCTTCCAGAGATTATGTTATTCTTTGACCTCCTGCAGGAAGAGAGGGGAACATAAGTGAGAACAGTGGGCCCAATCCTGTTTCCAGTTTATTTGGTCTTTTCATTGACTATGTGTTTTTAGGTGAGCGTCGTGGTTCAGGACAAAATGACAATATCACTATCTTGGGGCATCTTGAAGCATTTTACAGTCACTGAAGTACTTTCAAAGTGTGGTCACTTTTACGATGGAGGAAGCTCAGACCAATTTGTACATAACCACCTCCCAAAAAACAGCAAATTGATAATGATCAAATAATTGTCCAAGCTTACACTGAAATATTCCCCAGGACCCCCTGGGAGAACTTCCTGGCTATTCTGTCCCTGCAGCTTAATACAGAAAGTTGCTGGAAAAGCTCAGCAGGTCTGGCAGCATCTGTGAAGGAGAAAACAGAGTTAACGTTTCGGGTCCAGGTACCTTTCCTCAGAAATTTTAACTCTGTTTTCTCCTTCTCTGATGCTGCCAGACTTGCTGAGCTTTACCAGCAACTTTGTTTTTGTTCCTGATTTACAGCATCCGCAGTTCTTTCGGTTTTTAATGCAGGAGATCCCTGGCTAAGTGCCTCTCTGTAAAAACACTGCCTTTCCAAGTGATCTCTGCCCCCGTCAGGAACTGGTCTGTCTCCCTCTTGAAGTCAAGTAACATATTCCACAGCGAACTGCTTTCTCTGAGGAAAAGAAGGCCTCCCTCCCAATACATCTTTAAACTTGGGGGTACACTGGGCAGGTATAAAAGGTCTGAGACTCCACTTTTAATGTGAATCACTTCAGGCATGACGCACTGATGGAAACTGCCTCTTGAAACTGAATAGCCTAATTCTAACTTGCAAATGTTAATGCTTGTATGCAATAGTTAGCTGGAATAAATTTTATTGGATCTTTCAGAATCACGTTACCAATGTCTAGCTTCCTATGTTATGGGGCTTAATAAACATTTGGCACATTGGGTCATATGACCCAGAGAGAAGACTCTCGTCAATCAGGGCTCTGTCTCGGAACTGGGACAACTTCCCAACTAAAGAGACCCACTGTTCAACAGGGCACAAACTCGGAGCAAACTGTCCCGGTGAAACTCCCCAGGAGTGCTGCACTGTAGGATCTGCTGTCTTCCAGGTGAGCCATTTAAAATAAAGGTGCTGTCTTCTATCCTGGCTGGACATGAGGGGTCCTGTTGTGAAGAACCAAGACGTTCCACCATGTTCGTGGCCAAAATGTACGCCTCCATTGTTGCTGGAGTTATTATCACGTTTTGGCTGAGTAGGTTTGAGGGACTGAATGGCCTGTTCATGTGCTGTCTGTGAGAGCCGTACACCGATCGCCTGCTGCCTCCTGTATTTATGGTAACCGCATCTTGAAAGAACTTCAGGTGGTGATGAAGAGCTGTTGAGTGTCCTGAGTGCTGTGAAAGGTGCAACAGCAATGCAAGTTTCTTTTGATAACAAGGTGTAGAGCTGGATGAACACAGCAGGCCAAGCAGCATCCGAGGAGCCGGAAAGCTGACGCTTCGGGCCTAGACCCTGCTTCAGAAATGCTCATAAATGGGCCTTTATCTGATTGGCAGGATATGATGAGAGGAGTCTGAAGAAAGGTCCAGTAGAAGGGTGTAGGCCCAAAACGTCAGCCTTCCTGCTCCTCTGATGCTGCTTGGCCTTCTGTGTTCAGCCAGCTCTACACCTTGTTACCTCCAATTCTCCAGAATCTGCAGTTCCTTATATCTGTGATGCAAGTTTCTTTGTTTGCTTTAGATCAGGCCTTCTGGACTTTGGGTCATGACTCCCAGTACAGCTGTGTGCTTCAAGGCAAGATCAGATGCGTTGGAGCTCGGACATGTCTGGAAGCTATGAGGCTCCTTTTTTAAGTACTTGTTCTTTTTTCAAATTGGAGGGTGTTACCTAATGGACAACCTGAGAGTTTGATTGCTCTTGCACGCAAAAAAGAACTGTGGAAAAAGTAGGTGTAATTTTCACTGTCCCCAGCACAACAACTGTTATCTGCCAAAGATTTCCTTTCTGCCCCGTGTTTGAAGCCTATCCCCCCACCAACCTCTCAGCAGCAAATGCGTCACTGTCTTTTTTTTTTCCCACCGACCTGCTGAACAGTCACCCCAAATCTTAACTCTGTAGTCTGTCGCAGTCTGAGGCATTTATCATCCGTGTCACCTCGGTTTTGTGTCTGGGAAGCTGTGCTTTAGAACTGGCTATAATTGTAGCTCTTAAGCGATGCCACCAGATGGTGCCGAAGTAGCAAACTCACTGTTGCTTGACAAAAGAATTAGGAGTAGGCCATTCAGCCCCTCGAGCCTGCTCTGCCATTTGATACAATTGTGGCTGATCTCTAGTCCGCCTCAACTCCTTTTCTACCTGCTCTCTCTAACCTTTCAACCTGTTACTAATTTAAAAATCAGCCTGTCCCTTCCTTAACTTTACTCAATGTCCCAGCATCCACTGCACTCTGGATTGGTGAATTCCGCAGATTCATGACCTTTCGAGAGAAATAATTTGTCTCGTCTGTTTTGAATCTGCAAAAACTTATCCTAAAACTATTGCCTCGTTTTCTGATTTGCCCCAGATGAGGAATCATCCCTTCTGTGTCAATCTTTTTAATCCCCTTTGGAATCTTAAACACGCAGTATTTTTTACATTTAATTTTGTAACCATCCAACATTCTTTCTTTATTAAAGAAAAAAGTGGGTCCCCTCTCACAGCACAGAAGGAGACAATTCAGCTCATTATGATTGTGCCAGCCCTTGGAAAGGTCTGTCTAATTAGCCCAATGACCTGCAGCACTAATCATAAAAGTATTCCCCTTATGCACTTATCAAATTTGACTTTGGAAAGACAGTATTGTATCTGCTTCCACCACCATTTTCAGTCAGTGCATTCTAAATCATAAGCTGCCATGCTTATATACGGGAAAATTATCCTCCTATACCTGGTTCTTTTGCCAATTACTTTAAATTTACAGTACATCAGTGCTACTGTTTGCATCACCACTCCTGGTTCACCCTGTAAATTTCTGCAAAGTGATGCATTTGTCACTTCAATTCAGGGAGAAAATAATCAGAGTCAAGTTAACAAAAAGCTTAATTTAGTTTCAAATTCTTTGAATGAAGAGCCTTCTTATCACTATTTTACACCATCTTAAGTGTGAATGTACAGGCGTAGCAGGTATCTCGTGTACAGCATCATGCAAGCCCGGTAACTTTTGCCATCTAGATAGAGGATGGCAGAAGATACATGGGGAACAACACTATCTGCAAGCTCCCTTCCCATGCCACTCACTGTCCTGACTTGGAAATATACCACCATTCCTTCACCATGGCTGGATCAAATCCTGGAACTCCCTCCCTAACACCATTGACAGTGTGCCTACACCATGGCTGGGACAAATCCTGGAAATCCCTCCCTAACACCATTGACAGTGTGCCTACACTATGTGGACTGCACTGGTTTGTAAAGGTGGCTCTTTTCTGCCCTCTCAAGGGCACTTAAGATGGGTAATAAATGTTGGGTTTGCCTGTGATGCTCAAACATCCTCCAGAAAGGAATTTAAACTCTTCTGGCACTTTAGTCCTGATTTCAGGCCACGTAAAGATAAATGCAATCCAGTACAATTGTCTAGAAAGTTTGGGGTCCTTTGGGTTAGGTATGGTGGGGTTGACAGCTGACGGTGCTGATGCAAGATTCTACTCCAGTCATGGCCAAACACCACTCTGTGATAGTCTCCCTTACTGCCATCCTCCATCTCTCTTCCCACCCTCACCCCTAGTTTTTGCCAGTATTACGCCTAGTACCCAAGAGGAGGAAAAATAAGCTCTCAAATTCTTTTAGCTTTAATACATCTATGGGTGTTTGAAATTAACATAGGAGTATTTTGACCCTAAAACCACTGACCTTCCACGTGGTGTGAGCCCCACAGGTGAGAACTGTTCAACTTCCTCTTGAAGGCAAAGAGTCAACATGCAACATATAGCAAAGGCTCCCTCCACTCCAGAGGAAAAGAAGAAAAAGAAATCCCTAAAGTCTGAACCCCATCCCATCTGGAACCCTATTGTGAAACTGATGAACGTTGATAAATTAAACCAGTCCTTTGTGTGGCTGCAACAGTAGATCACTCATGAGGTAGCTGCTGAAAGTCATTTGAAAGTGAATGGTCAGTATTTGAATGGATGAAGCAGACTCAGTTGGGTGACATTAGATTCAGATGAAGTAATTTTAATACTGATTTGTTTGACATGCGTTCATTTCCCAATTGGAAAAGTAATTGGATAGGTGCTAGAAATTCTCAGAACTTGTAAAAAGAGAAAGGGAGAAAGAAACAATGTTCATCTTTCGGGATAATGTCACTTATCAGAACTGGAAATGTTAGTTGTAAAACAGAGATGGGGCAAGAACAACAAGACATCACCTCTGGGGTCTCAGTTATTCACCGTCTACGTCAGTGTCTCGAATAGAAAGGCCAGAATTGTAGCTAATTTGTAGTTGACACCAAGAAAATTAAGAAACTAGTTTTGTCAAGTGAAGGTAAAGAGCCTCAAAAGGAGTAGAAAAGTGCATGGGCAAACATTTGCTACATGAAATCTAGAATGGGAACTTGTCTGTTTTGACAAGAAGAGTGGCAAAGCAACATGCTATTTTTAATTGGACAGTGATTGCAGAATTATCTTTGCAGGATCTGGGTATTTTAGCGCCTGAATTATAAGGTTAGTTTGTGGGTGGAGCAAGTGTCATGTGCATTCAAGTACAAAGATACAGGAGTAAAACTTACAATGCTGCCATTCATGGCACCATCTTGGGTATAAGGTACTTGGTACGAAATCTTAGGAAGGGCATGTTGTTGTTTATTATGAGAGGCAAGTTGGGCCGAAAGGCCTCTTTCCTTGCTGTAGACCTATAAGACTCTAAATGTAATATAGACATGGGGAAGTTCTACTTGAGCTGCAAAGGATATTGTTGAGACCAAATTGGAAGCGCCATTTTGTTCTCCATACTGGAGAAAAAGATACAGTTGTGTAAGAAGCAGCTCGGGGAAGATTCACAACTCATTCCTGGAATTTTTCTTGAATAAAGGTTGGACAGTTTGGACTTTAGAAAAATGAGAAATGATCTAATTGAAATGAGATCTTGGTTGGCGGGGGAGAAAGAGTTGACTGGGTGCTTACCAGGAAAATGCTTCCTTGTGTAGGGGATCCCAAACCAAGTGTCCATAATTGTAAGAACCAAAAGGTTATATCTTTTTAAACTGGGTGAGAATAACTTTTTTTGAGATTTGTTGACAGAATTTGGATAACAGAATTTCAGTGGAGGCATGTCTGTTTGAACTTAATCAGGGCTGAGTTGGATGGATAAGAGGTAGGCAAGGGAGTATAAGGGTAGTGAGGAGAGAAGAGGAGGGAGATGGAAAGATGGTGGCAGAGCCTGGAAAGGGGTGTTAAGACCACAACTAAATCAGCCAGGATCTTATTAAACGCCAGAAGCAATGGCCCAGTGGTATTTTCGCTGGACTGGTGACCCAGATAACATTCCGGAGACCTGGGTTCGAATCCTGCCATGGCAGACGGTAGAATTTGAATTCAATAAAGTATCTGGAATTAAGAATCTAATGATGACCTTGAACCCATTGCTGATTGTTGGAAAACCCCATCTGGTTCATTCATGACCCTGAGGGAAGGAAACTGCCATCCTAACCTGGTCTGGCCTACATGTGACTCCAGACCCACAGCAATGTAGTTGACCCTTAACTGCCCTCTGAGCAACCAGGGATGGGTAATAAATGCTGCCTGGACCTCATCCTGTTAATGAGTTTTTTAAGAAAATTCAATGCTATTAGAAGGGAAGATCTATAATGAATGAAAGGAAGCGATTAAATGATAGAAAGATGACAGTACAAGGCAAAACGTTTGGTATAGGACAATGATGAAAATACTCACCTTACAGAGAGTATGACTGATTAACCTGTGAGTGGTTGCATGTGAGCTTGCAGAGGTGATGGGGAAGGAATTCCTTGTTCAAAGTCACATGGTGCCTGAGTGAGACATCCAGCATCCAAAAGAGAAGAAGAGGGGAGCCAGCTGAGGGCTTTACTCCCTGGCAGCCCTGACTGGTGTGGATCTTCTCTCAAGGTCATATAACCTAATGTGTCAAATGCATGTTATCCCTCTTAACATAGGAAACGAGACACAGATAATGTGATACTGAAAGATCCAACAAACATTTATTCCAGCTAGCTATTGTATATAAGTACAAACATTTGCAGACTAGTGTTAGACTATTCCGTTCCGAGGCACGGCCCATTTCCATTAATGTGTTGATCTGTTGTGCTTGAAGTGCTTCACGTTAAGCTGGAGACCTTCCTATACCCATAGGCCCCATGCATTGGTACATTGATGAAATTATGAGCATGCCTATTAAAGCTATGAGACATCTCACTGTGCCCATCTCCTGTCCCTCAGTCCCCCTCCAGTCGTCTTGTGCTCGTTATTCAGTGATTGTCCTGAGACTTTAGTGGGTGCAACACTGCCTTCCCACTGATGGGGACCGTTTCAGTCGAGCTGCTGGGCTCTGATTAGCTGGCAGGCAGTCCTTCAGCCCTGAGAGAAGACCTACTGGCTCACTTGTTAAGTGACAAAGAGACAACATGGAGCTTTTGTCAGTCCTTCAGCTGGTCCCACAGGTTGACTGTGGCTGGTCATGGGGTCCTGTTTATCAGTAAGCCAGCAAGGCAATAGGTTTTACACTTGCTCAGTTCCTATTTTCCATTACTTCGACATCAACTTTGGTCATTATGCATTAGGCTGTATTCTAACGCGGTTTCATGAGAACTTTTCATCCAATGAAAGAGGTTATAATGGGGGAGTGGGAGCGCTGCATTTAAGCTCCTGAGCTCATTCGCTTCCATCTAATTTTTTTTTTGGGCTTTTACTTTTTTTCTTCTTTTGCCCCGTTTTTTGTTGCTTTGAAGTCTTCTGCTTTGGCGAGGCATTGGTGACAGGCCGTGGCGAGCATGCCCCTGCAGCTGGCAAGAGATCAGGTGGTCAGAGGCTGTGAGCATGTCCTGGCCGAGCACATTCCAGGACACACACTCGTGCAGCACCAGCAATTATTGGAATCGGAGGCAGCGGTGGGAGCAGGAGGAGATCGGACAGTGGCCACAAGCACTCGGCTCCTCCCAAAACTCCAGGCCGTGGTTTGGCCCGGAGATAAGATTTTATATCAGGGCGTTTCTAATTCCTTTCAGCTTTGTTTCCTTTATTTCTGCTGGGTTTGCTTTTCCAGTCTGGTTTTGTAACCAGGTGTGTGACCACGACGGTGCCAGTTATGTCGAGATGGCACAGAAAAGTGGCGGCTTTCATTCCAGCGTCAGTGTGGCGAAGGGGACTCATACCCCCAGGCCCATGACCCATGACGGAGCACTTAAGAAGATGGACTATAAAATTGGACATTTCCTTCATTCATTTTTCAACCTTTATACTCCGTGTTCTGATTTATTTTTCATGTGCTTTCAGAGAGTGGCAGCACTATACAACACTTTTCACTGTATTGTGTGACAAGATACGCATGACAACAATCAATCAAATCAAATTGAACCCACCTCTCTGCCTGTTTCAAATATCTTGCTGTTAAAATTTGTTTGATAACCATTAGTTTCACGTGAGCTGCCAGCCCTCCGATCCCTATCCCCAGTCATCACCATTCCTACATAAAATACCAGCGTTGAGTCAGAAATGTTTGTCAAAGAATCGGCTGAAGGTGTAGTTACAAAGAAAAACGTCTGCCAGCCACTGCACCTTGCCATTTGCATTTAGGCACGTTGCCATTTGATTCCTACTATTGCCACAAACCACAATGGGTTATCAAATGTCTTTTGATGTCTGAGCACCAGCTGATTATCAGTGCGCACCAAAAGTTGCAAGTTTTGCCGTTTTGTTAATAAATCACATTTGCAATAATAGGTTCAAGAGTAGGCATATGCAAATATATCCAGTGATGCCATCACTCCCTCCTCTCTACAGTCTTGAGTTATCTAACAATGCATCCAATTTCAGAACATGAGATCTGAGAAATCTGTTCACTGAACATTGAGCATTTGACTGTCAAGGTATTTTTAAACTTCTGGAGTGACCAGACGTGGACAGCCTGCAAAGTTCCTTAACCATAGCACAGCACTATGTAAATGATCTGGCTATATTTACTGTTGAGAGCTGCCTATTTATAATAAGTAATGATCTAACTCCCTACAGGTTGCAAGTGTCTGTTTCTCTGCCTTTCTTTGCAGGAGGTGTGTTTTTTACCTTTGGCATTGCTGGAATAGAGAATGTCTTCAGGTCTTGTCTGACCCCAGCAAGAGGAGCGATGGAATGGTGGACAATGCTCAGGTGGCCACTTTGGACAGTTACTCTTTTCAAGGCATGGATGTTGATGGTGTGGCTGACACAGCCAAGCAAGGCTACACACAGGAAACCAAACGCCTCAAACGTGGCCCTTCGCTAGACTTGAACAGCTTGCTGGAAGAACACCGATTCATTGATACAATCCTAGCCCGTTGCACTAATTTAGAGCAAGCCAGATTTGCTAGTGCTTACAGAAAATGGTTAGACATGGCTATAGGTCAGTAGTTAAGTCTAATTCCGATGTTTTTAAATTGGTCTTAAATCCCATTTGCTGACACACTATTGTTTTCAGTAGCTACATTGCATGGCACCTTTTTTTTGAAGGGAACATTCATTCCTGTGTTCAATTTAAGGGGTGTATTCACGGGAACCTTTTCTAAAATAAAGCTACATTTTGTGGAGGTTTGTTCAACAGAAGCAAACTTGCAAATTGAAATGTTACATATTTTCAAATTTCAGTGTTAGAGAGGGACTTCTCACTGTAAATATGAAAATATCTGTCTAACATTGTAATTATCCATTTTTATCTCTACACTTAAATGATCAATCAAATGGAGTTCTGTTGTAAATGTAGCTGTGAAAATGTTTGGTTGTTTTCCACACCTCCCCAAGCAAGAAATCAGACTTGACAAGTTTTAATTTTCATTTCGTTTTGGTTTAATCCCAACTGGTTATGCAAAGGTTTAGTTTCACTCATCACCATGCTATTTACATTCAGAATAAAGAATGGTTATTGTTCAGGAGTCTATTTTGAATAATTAAATAAGTAAGCAGCATATGATCTAACTGCAAGTCCACATCACTGGCTGAATGCCTAACTTGCATTGTGAACAGTTTCAACTGAAAATTATTGGGTGATCTGGATAAAGTATTGGTCATCTAACCAAAAACAGAGCATTTGGATAAATGGGTCTTTCTCCAGTTGGGAAACTGCAACTAGTCTGGTCCTACAAGGATCAGTACTCGAACCTTGATGATTTACAATCTGTGTCAGTGACCTATATGAAGGAAGTGAGCATATTGGAGCCAAACTGGCTTCTGTTACAAAAGGTGGGTAGGTTAGCAAACTGGGGAGGATAGAAGGGTGTGGGATGTGGTTTAGATAGAGCAAGTGAATGAGCAAATACTTGGTGAAAGTTAATATTGATGAATCTGGGAGCTTGTGCACTTAGACAGGAAGAATAAAACAGTAAAAATTCTCAACCCAAGAGATGCTGAGACTGGGTCCTTAAAGATATTCAAGGCTGGCTTGGTTGGATTTTTAAACAGCAGGGAGGGTGGGTTTTATGATGAATAGGCAAGAAAGTGTATCTGAGGAGAGCATCAATTTTATTGAATGGCAGAGCATTTGAGAGACCAGATGGTCTACCCTTTCTTCTCTGTTTTCAATTTCTTCGCCTTTATAATCTAACACAGAGATGACTTTTTAAACACTAGGTTGTGTTGGCATGTTGCATGTTGAGATCTGCATTTTTAAAAAGAAAACTGATCTCTACAGGTAATCTGTTGCTGCAGCAGCACATATCTCTTTGTAGAACAGTATGGTGCTAGTGTCGGCTCCATTATATGTGGCATCCAAGTTTCCAATTTCACTTTTCTCCTCAGGTGATGTATTTTTGCGACTCCTTTTTAAGGCTGTTATAACTGATCGTATTCAAAGTGAGATATTATTGTATAAAGGATTGCTGTTTGCTAATGCTTTAGCTATGGAGCAGAAATTTCAAGGGGACTGGGGTGGAAAGTGTGTGCCCTCTCCCCTCTTTTTTTCCAGTATCTCCACTGCACCCCCGCCTTACCCCCCTTACCTGAAGAAAATTCAGCGACAAACTGACAGACGCAAAACTGCACTTCAGGACTGCAGCTAGATCCCTGCAGGAGACCTTGGGGATCCCCGGACTCATGCCAGTTGCTATGTGTTTTTTTTCTATGGGGAGTGTGGGGAGCGGGTTCCTCCCTGATCTGCGAAGGGCAGCACCCTTCCCACTTGCCACTCTATAAACTTTCCAGAACACAACTAAAGAGCTTCCCATCTCGACTTCTTGTATCGACCATATTATGGTGTTGCTAAGATAATATTGGGTTTGATTTGAGTACTTTTTAAAATGTCCATTACTTATTTTCATATGGCAGACTTCAGGTGCAAACTTGCTTTGATTGTGTTGAACCTGGAGTTGGTGGCAAAATGTTGTGAGCTGGGCACTCTGAAATCCATTTAATGTGCTTCCCCCACCACCAAAAACATACCCATAGGGATATGTAATATCCAATATGGTCTTTTTGCCATCATACTTGTAAGTGATACAAATCCCAACCAATGAGATGAAAAACTAAACAATCACTTGTGGTATACTGATCCAATTTAACAAGCTTAAAGAGCAGTGTTATCTGCTATTTCCCCCATAAAATCCCACCTCCATAAAATCTTAAGAACAGCAGAATTATTGAATGAAAAGGCAGGGAGGCCATTCACCTATCATTACTTTCCTGCCCTTTTGAAAGAGCAATCAGATTCATCCTGTCCTATTTTTCCCCAATGCTCTGATAAACACTTGAAGGGGGAAAGAATTCAAGCAATTCCCCTGTGAATTTTCTTTTGAATCTGCTTCTGTTACCCTTTCTGCCTATGCAGTCTAGAACATCAAAAAACTGTCAATCTTTGAAGACAGAAAACTTCCCTCATTTTCCTGTCTTTTTTGTTGACATTAGATTCATAGTTCGTACATTGACATTTTCCCATCACCTAACATTAAATAAGTTTGTTCTCCTAAGAAGTCTAAAGTTTGTGGAGTTTTGTTTCAAATTGTACATAAATGATAAAATTCGCTCCCAGAACAGTGTTGGATACAAACCTAAATTTCAGATTCTTTCAAAGGAGACAGGTTCTTCCAATAGCAGATGTTCTCTTGCACCATTTATAATAATAGGAACATGGTTGTAGCATGTATCTTGTACAAAACCTCCTCTAAACCACCTGAAGCCATATGAAAATAAATAATTGAGATTTTAAAAAGTACTCAAATCAATCCCAATATTATCTTACCAATACCATAATATGGTTGATACAAGAAGTGGAGATGGGAAGCTCTTTAGTTGTGTTCTGGAAAGTTTATAGAGTGGCAGGTGGGAAGGGCTAGTGTTAGGGTGATGCCCTTTGCAGATCAGGGAGGAAGCCCCTTCCCACACTCCCCATAGAAAAAAAACCCACCGCAACTGGCATGAGTCCAGGGATGTATCTTCAAATAATTTCTTCATGAATATTAACAGGTTATTTGAGTAAAGAAGTATGAGTTATAGTTTGAACATGAGCAAATACAAGTTCTCTGGTTATGTAACTGCTTAATAGATTGGTCCTGTCTTTGCTTTCTGTGTCCAGTGAAAACATTATACAATAGGCTAGTTCCAGTAACACCCAGCCTTGTTGTTTAAATCATTGAATTATTGTGCTGTAAAGTGAATTGTCCTCACCTTGAGTATTGCTGAAAAAAGTCATATTTGTTGAAGCTTTTTGTCTTGTTCACAGGAAATGCTAATGTAGAGGGGAAAATGGCATACTGTATGAGAGGAGAGTACTGATTGGTTGACAAGTGAACTCTAGTGGAGACATTGCCCTGGAGAATGTATCAGTTAAATGATGACTGTCAGATTGCAATCATTCATTGTTTAAACTCAAAACTGTGTCCAACATTAGATGTGATTCCATGATTGGATAAGAATTGCTCAATAATTCTAAGTATGTGAAGACTTTGTGGAGGACTAATATGGGATGGTCAGTTGGGCATGCAGTGTGATGCACTTGTGTGTACTAGAAGGTACATAAAATACAAGATTTTATATTTATGGTCAGAAAGAACACGTACATTTGTACATCTGTTGCAACTCAACAAAAATATGACAGCTGTCAGTGGTTCATTGGACAATGTGTTGCCCTGAGAAATCAGATAGCCTGCCTGGATAAAAACTTCATCAAAGCTTGGCAGTTAACTGTCAGTCATCATTAAACTTGAGTTCACCTCAGCACCATCCCTACCAATCAGATTCCACTTACCAACTGATCATTCTTCTCTCATACATTATAAGTATTGTTTCCCATTACCTTGATATTTCTTACAAACTGTCCTAATGAGTAAAGTTGAAAACCTTCAAGAAAATGTCTTTTTTTTTCCAGCACTACTCACGTTCACAGCCCTTTTGGACTGTAGCTACCCAGGTGTTAGGGTTAGCAACAGGATGGTTGAACATTTAAAAAATGTGTAGGCTATATTAGTGTGGACCACTTTAAAGGTAGTCGAGTTTGCAAATTTGCTTTGTTTTAAATTATAATTGTACAGTTTATTTCACATCACATCACATCACAAAAATGGGAACAAGAATCCATCATGCAGTTTGTCAAGCATGCTTTGTTATTTAGAATGACAGTGGGAAAGTGAACCAAAGCCCAAATCAGCCACAAACTCCCCATAATTGCCTCAGAAGAGAAAAATCCCTCAACCCCAATCTCTCATTCATTCATTGAAGTATTCCCAAAAGCTAGAACAGAGAATTCCAATTGTTCCTATTCCTTTTGAAAGAATGAATTTCCCCTTTTCTATCAGCCTTGAATGGTTGGCACCTTTCCCTGGGTTTGTATCCCCATTAAAGTTTTGGAGTAGACTTGTAGCTCGGGTTGTAGGTGTTGAGGTCATTTGGCTCACCGAGCTGGTTTGTTGTTCCGCAGAATTTTCATTACCATGCTGGGTAGCATCCTCAGTGCAGCCTCTGATGAAGTGTCAGTGTGTTTTCCACTTGGCTTTTAAAACTCTGGGGTCTGTTGCAATGGATTGCCTCACTTCTGGGTTTCCTCCGTAATGGAATGTATATGAGGTCGAGTTCAATATGTTTATTAATAGCCTGCTTCATGGAGTGCCATGCTTCCAGGAATTCTCGTACTTGTCTCTGCCCAGTCTGTCCCAGGATCTTGGTGTTGTCCCAGTCGAACTGGTGGCTCTCCTTGTCCATGTGGATTGAGATGAGTGAGTATTGGTTGTGTCTTTTTGTAGCCACTTGGTGTTCATGTACTCTTGTTGTTAGTTTCCTTCCTGTTTGTCCGATTTAGTGTTTTTCACAGTCTCTGCAGGGGATCTTGTAGATGACATTGGTCCTGTCCATGGCGGGGAGTGGGTCTTTAGTTCGGGTGAGCACTTGTCATAGGGTTGATGTGGGTTTATGTGCCACTCTGATACCCAGCGGTCGTAGGAGTCCTGTGGTGTGTTCCTGATGTAGGGTAGTGTGATGAGTGTGTCAGGGCATGTAGAGCCTTTCTGATGCTGTTCATGTAGGCATCACCTGACCCAGTTCTTTGGGTATCCATTATCCTTGAACACTTGAAAGAGGTATTCCTCCTCCTCTTGGCGTAGTTCCATGTTGCTGCAGTGTGTTGTTGCCTTTTTTTGCCCTTTGACACTTCAGCAACATGGAACTACGCCAAGAGGAGGAGGAATACCTCTTTCAAGTGTTCAAGGATAATGGATACCCAAAGAACTGGGTCAGGTGATGCCTACATGAACAGCATCAGAAAGGCTCTACATGCCCTGACACACTCATCACACTACCCTACATCAGGAACACACCACAGGACTCCTACGACCGCTGGGTATCAGAGTGGCGCACAATCCCACATCAACCCTATGACAAGTGCTCACCCGAACTAAAGACCCACTCCCCGCCATGGACAGGACCAATGTCATCTACAAGATCCCCTGCAGAGACTGTGAGAAACACTAAATCGGACAAACAGGAAGGAAACTAACAACAAGAGTACATGAACACCAAGTGGTTACAAAAAGACACGGCCAATACTCACTCATCTCAATCCACATGGACAAGGAGAACCACAACTTCAACTGGGACAACACCAAGATCCTGGGACAGACTAGGCAGAGACAAGTACGAGAATTCCTGGAAGCATGGCACTCCATGAAGCAGGCTATTAATAAACACATCGAACTTGACCCCATATACATTCCACCATGGAGGAAACCCGGAAGTGAGGCAACCCATTGCAACGGACCCCAGAGTTTAAAAGCCAGGCGGGAAAACACAAGGACACTTCATCAGAGGCTGCACTGAGGATGTTAC
Organism: Stegostoma tigrinum; assembly: GCF_030684315.1. NCBI lineage: Eukaryota > Metazoa > Chordata > Chondrichthyes > Orectolobiformes > Stegostomatidae > Stegostoma > Stegostoma tigrinum. The sequence goes on along the minus strand of NC_081356.1, from coordinate 28,386,478 downwards.
CAAGCTCGGTAATGAAATGTCTGTGGAACAACAAACCAGCTTGGCGAGCCAACCAACCTCAATATTGTATCCCCATGTTTTATATTCCCGACCAGAGAAATTATCTCTACGCTATGTCCTGTTCAGAATCGTATATGTTTCATGAGAGTGCTGCTTATTCTTCTATGCTGTCGAGGTGTCGGTGTTGGACTGGGCTGGGCAAGGTCAAAAATCACACAACACCAGGTTATAGTCCAACAAACAAACTTGTAGGACTACAGCCTGGTGTTGTGTGATTTTTGATCTTATTCTTCTTAACTCCAGAGATTATAGGCCTGAAAAGTATGCCTAATCTGAAGATGGCCTTTAAATTCTCTGTGAGAAAATAAAAAGCCAATGTTTAAGTTGACTCTCTGAATGTTCTTGTGTCTCAAAAGTGGCAAAAATAAGCTGTGCAACACTGCATGGTGCATGAGTGGAAGGCGCTGGTTCGATGACAGAATCACGACTGCTTCAGTATAATTGAAATGCGACGTGGATAACAGATTTCACAGCACTAACGTGTATTTAAGAATTGCACCCACTGCAAATTTAACATCAATATATTGAGCATATTTTTAGTGCAGACACTATCTTTGATATATAACTTGAATATAGTGTGTATGTGCTTGAAAACAGAAAATACATTAATGCCAGGCCAGTTAAGTGTTTCCAGCATTTACTGTTTTTATATGTCAGGTTTCCAGCAACATTTCTGCAATATTTTGCTTTTGTAGTAGTTTTCATTTGTGACCATTCTGTAGGATTACTACTTGAAACACAAGTCCACAGCATATTATTCTTCCCCCACTTATGTTTTCAGGGAATGTTTTCTTACAAATATCATCTGTTCTTAATATCTAAAGGAATACCAAAATGGATTTTTTTTAAACTTACCCTACCGTTTGACTTTCATTAATTTCTATAAGATATTGTGAGCGACAATGTGTGGTCGCTCTGTGCAATTTCTGAAGTCATACTAAATGTTAAAATTGTTTTGTTTGTATGGATCTTTAAGATAATAAAGAAGCAATATTGAAATAAATCTCACTTTAGTACTGTAAAGAAATTGGTAACTGATCTTGGCAGCTTTAATGGTATTAAATTGTGCATTATGTACTTGCACAGTTATTGCTGGAAGATGATGCACATTATTTTGCCTGTTGAAAGGTGGCAGATTTGCCTTTTATTGGAATTTATATTTGGGAGTGTTTTCCACAATGCTAATTGTATTGAAAAGTTCATTGTAAGGTTGTTGAACGTTTTTTAGTGAATTTAATTGCTCTTTCAACTTCTGCTAACTTTTAAAGAGTTGTGCTTTCCTTTCAAGTCCTTCCTGAAATGAAATAACAGCACCCTTATCCACATGTCTAACCCCTACAATGGATAGGAAGGTAGGCAAAACAGGAAGGATGGCCAAGTATAGTTTGGATCCTTCTGCCTAAAGAAAAAGGGGGATGTTAATAGTTAAATTAACTCAGGTTGTTTGGAACAGGTATCCTGGTTCTGGGGACTAAAAAAAAGTTGCTGAAAACACCCTACAGGTAAGGCAGGATCTGTGGAGAGACAGAAAAGCAATTTTAATACTTTTGAGTTGATCATTTTCTGTCAGAACTTAGAGGTCAGATGTAATTGGTTTTCAGGAAATATAAAGACAAAAAAAGGGTATTGGAGTAAAGAACCAGATGTTTAAAAAAACTTTGGTAAATATCATCTAAAATGTAAGTTTGGAAGACAGCAGATATTAATTGAATGAACGTATGATGCTGTAAGGCTAAAAAGGATGGTAATCGTACAAGAAAATAAAAGATAGATCCAGAGAAGCTGCTTCTTACAATAAAATGAAAGCAGAGGTTATGATTAAAATTGAACTTAATGCAAGACTCAAGGCTAAATGCTTGATTGGAAGATTGGCGTTTGTGTCATCTGGGGACCAATAGAAAAGAGGATATTTTATTTTCCCTAAGATACAAAGCTAACAAAGTGTAGCTTTCACTCAAACTGCCTGTAGATCTTGTTAGTGCCTGGAACCTAATAAATACAGTTCATAGGGGAAAGGTTCATGAAAAAAAATTTGGAAGAGTTGAAGGAAGATAGTGTTAGAACATTGTTTTGGTGATTTACTGTTTTAAAGAACCAATTCAAGTCAAAAAAGAGACAATTGGATCTTGATTTTAAATTTTCTAATGGAGCAAAGGTTTCCAGTCAGAACTGTTTTAGTTGTACCAACTTCCTACAAGAAGCCCTGGTAACTAATTAGGTTCTCTGTATGTTTTAGTAATGCTGCATGCTAGCTGTGTTCCAGTACAAAAAGACTGGAAATTCTGTAGAAAGAGCCTCAAGACACAATAGTCCTATGCAAGAGGTTTTGTTCTAGCTATCATTGTGTTTGTGCCATTGAGTAGCACAGAACGCTATAGTGCTGCTGTCAAAATTAGTATTGTTACATGGCAATGACATTTGGTTATTTATTGTTAGGTGTGTTTTATACCTGTACACTGATTTTAAATTCCATATTTGGAAAGTGATGTAGTTATTACGTTGGATTGTAAATTAACTTTCTATTTATTCTGTAGTGGAGATGCTTTTAATAAAATGTTCTCTGTATGATTTATTTACTTGTAACTAATGGACTTATTGTAATTATATAAGTGCGGTAATATGTAATCTGTTAAAAGCTTTTGCACTGGTCTGCTCCTAGAAAATTACTTGAGTATTACAGAGCTGTACCCTAAAGCATTGCTGCTTTCTTTATAATTCTGCATTAGCAGTTGTCCTTTTTTGTTCATCTGGCTGAAATCATCAAACTGTGGTGGGGTGGAGGTTGTGCCTTAAGACAATTTTGGAGAAGAGAAAAAGATGTCATGGAGCTCAATTTAAACGTTGCGTGTGCTGTTGGGTTTTTTTTTCTCAATTTTGGCAGTCTTGTCGATGAATTTGAAAGCCTCATTGATAAACCCTTATTTTATAACTCCAGTACTCCTTCCTGAGAATTTTGTTTTGGCAACTGACCAAAGCAATGGAAGTGTTGGAACATAGAACAGTACAGCACAGGAAAAAGCCATTTGGCCCATAATGTTGTGCCGAAATGAAACTAATCTCTTCTGCCTGCCCTAAGTCCATATCCTTCCATTCCTTACATATTCACGTGCTTATCTAAAAGTCCCTTAATTGCGCTTATCATAAGTGCCTCCACCACTCCCCTTGTCAGTGCGTTCTAGACTCCTACCACGCTCTACATTTTAAACAAAAAACTTGCCCCTCATGTCTACTTTGAACATTTCCCCCTCTAACTTTAAATGCATGGCCCCTAGTTTTAAACATTTCAACTCTGAGAAAAAGATTCTGACCATCAACCCTATCAATGCATTCCATAATTTTATAAACTTCTATCAGATCTCCCCTCAGCCTCCGTTGCTCTAGAGAAAACAGCCAGAGTTTTTTTAGCTTCTCCTTATAGCTCATACCCTGTAATCCAGGCAGTGTCCTGGTAAACCTCTTCAAAGCTTCCACATCCTTCCTGTAATGTGGCAACTAGAATTGAACACAATACTCCAAATGTGGACTAACAAAAGACTGATAAAGCTACAATGTGACATTCTAATGCTTGTGAGAGATACTAGGAACTGCAGATGCTGGAGAATCTGAGATAACAAGGTGTAGAGCTGGACGAACACAGCAGGCCAAGCAGCATCAGAGGAGCAGTAGGCTGACGTTTCGGGCCTAGACCCTGAACGTCAGCCTTCCTGCTCCTCTGATGCTGCTTGACCTGCTGTGCTCATCCAGCTCTACACCTTGTTATCCTAATGCTTGTGCTCAATTCCCTGAACAATAAAGATAAGTATGCCATGCACCTTTTGTTACCACTCTATCTACTTGCTTGGCCTCTTTCAAGGAGCTATGAACTTAAACCCTGAGATCCTTATGTACTTCACTGCTGTTCAGAGACCTGCCATTAACTGTATACTTTTTAACATTTAGTTTCCCAAAATGCAGTGCCTCACACTTACCCAAGTTAAACGCTTGCCATTTCTCTGCCTTTGTCAAAGGATTGTCAATCTTCAATGAGATATAGATCAATTGCAGCTATCTGCAGAGAAATGGCAGATGAAGTTTAATTTGGGTAAGTGTGAGGAGCTGCATTTTGGGAGATTTTAAACGCTAAGGAAAAATATGCAGTTAATGGCAGTTCTTTTGCACTCCCAAGTTTCATTAAACTTTTCGGGAAAGACTGACAATGAGAAATATGACACTATTGAATGCGTTAGATTCTACAATATGCACTGCCAATGAATTTGCTTATGCTGAGAGACAGCAGATAGAATCAGCACGTTTTACTGAAACTAGACTAAGACTTTCGATCAATAACCAGTTTGTTTATGCAAAATACGTGAATAGAAAGTATATAGTTTTCACAGTAAGAATACATTTATCCAAACAGAATTTTATGAAATACTTTAATTATGTAAGTTATTATGTAGCACAGGAGCACTTTCTACAGTTGAACCCGTTGAAACTAAGTTGGTCGAGACTCCAGGTACCCTGATTTTAGGCACTAAAAAATGTTGAAGATTGGCAAAAGGGGAAACATAGAACTGATTTCACTTTGAAAGTGAGGAATCCAAATCTAGTAGATATATATGTATAAAATATATAAAATCTTAACAAAGTTAGTCAGGAATTCAGGAGAAAATTCTTTAGTGACATAGATGTGACAATGTGGAACTCATTTCCACAAGGAAAATGGCAGAGATGTGTTTAAAGGGAAGCCAGGTAAGGACATGAGAGAGAAAAGAAGCTGCCTGGGTGAAATGAACAATGGGTGGAGGAAATTCATAAAGTGCATAAGTAATTGCATAGACTGAGTGGACTATTTCTGTGTTTTGGTTTATGTGGAACTTTCCATCCAGAGTGATTAGGTTGTTGCTAATAGAGCAGATTTGTAGATTGCCTTGAATAAAGTGTGGTACAGACAACACTTACTCCAGGCAAGAAAGTTCTTAAATTCTTGCCCTCAAGAAGAATATAGTCAAGGACAGTGCCCTTATCCAAAAAGGGAGGGAAACAAAAAATAGAGAACCATCGGCCAGTTAGATTAATACTTCCCATTGGGAAATTGTCAGTTTATATTCAGGATGTAATAGCTGATCATTTAAAATACATAATTAGAGTCAAGCAGAATTTAGTCTGGCTTAAGGAGGGAAAATCATGCCTAACAAATTTGAGAATTCTTTGAGGAGTTATGAAGCAGTGTAGATAAAGGAGAACCAGTTGATGCAATATATTTGGATGTCCAAAAAGCCATTTGTCAAAGTTCCACATACAAGGCTATTAACTACATAGTAGCCCAGGTTACCATATTACCATGGATAGAGGACTTGCTTAGCAAAAACAGAAATTTGGTGTAATGTTAGCATTTTCAGGATTGCAACCTTCAACTAGTGGAATGTGGTAGGATCAGGGCCAGAGACAAAATTGCAATATGTATTAATGACTTGGCTCAGGAAAGTGAATGTACTATTGTCCAGTTTAAGAATGACATTAAAAATAGGTAGGAAGGCATCTCGTGAGGATGACACAAAGAGGGATAGAAACAGATTAATTGATTGGGCAAAAAAGCTTGGCAGATAGAATATAATGTGGGAAAATATGAGATTATATGCTTTGACAGGAAGGATTAATGAGATAAATATTATTTAAATAGAAAAAGACAGCAGGAGCTGCAGGACAGAGGGATTTGGGAGTTCTTGTGCATAAATCACAAAAAGCTGACATACAAATTCAGTAGGTCATTGGGAAGGCAAATGGAATGTTGGTGTTTATTTCAAAAGGAATGGAATATAAAAATAGGAAGTCTTGCTAAACTTAGACAGGATGCTGGTTAAACCACATCTAGAATACTGTGAACAGTTTTGGACCGCTTGTCTATGGAAATAAATGTTGCCATTGGAGGCAGTCCAGAGAAAATTCACAAGATTGATTCTAGGTATGGAGGGATCTTCTTATGATGAGAGGTTGAGTAGGTTGGGCCTGTAATCATCGGAGTTAAAAGTATGAAAGGCAACATTTTTTTAATCATATGCAATTCTTAACGGATTTGCAGAGAGGTTGTTTCCCATTGTGAGAGAGTCTGGGACCATAGGGAATAATCCCAGAGTAAGGGATTGCCTATTTAAAGACTGAGATGAAGAGGTTCTTTCCTCTTAAGGTAGTGGATCTGTGGAATTCTTTATTGCAGCAGGCTGTGGAGGCTGGATCACCAAGTATATTCAAGGCTCAGATTTTAAATGAGTAAGGGTATCAAGGGCTATTGGGGAAAGGACAAGAAAGTGAAATTGAGAATTATTAGATCAACCATGATCTCACCGAATGGTGAAGCAGACTCAATGGGCTGAATAACCGACTTCTCCTCCCGTGTCTGTGTAATTTTATACCATTGCAAGTGACTCAGGACAAAACAATTATGTTTTCAAGAAAGCGATAGGTATAACTCTTGTGGATAAATGGATCAAGAGATACAGGAGGAGTGTGGGATGAGATTATGGAGCTTGATGATATTGATACTTTGATGATATGGAGTGGTGGAGCAGGCTCAAGGGGTCAAATGGCCTATTGCTGCTCCTGTCTTCTCTGCTACTATGTGTCTCATGGTCATTACCTGGGTTGTAAGAGGGATGAGGGAGGTTGCTATGAATACACAGATGGATGTTGAAAACAACTTGATTCGAACAGAAGATGTTCCAGTGGAGCTTGAGGGATATTTACCCTAGATATTTATTGCAACTATTGTTGAGAGATTGAGGGAAGCAGCATGAATTAAAGATTTTGGGAATTTCTGATTGTGAATTTTGGCCCTTGTGAAAGAGGAGTTCCATGTTACAAACACATAATAACTTAATGCTCTGACCCTATCACACAATATACACAGAACTGAAACAAGCTATTCAGCCCAACTTGTCCGTGCTGGTTCTTAAGCTCCACAGAACCCTCCTCCGCCTTGACGTTATCTCACACTAGCAGCATTTCCTTCTATTCCTTTTTCCTTCACATGCTTATCTAATTTCCCCTTAAATACATCCATACTATCCACTTCATCCTCTCTATGTGACTCCAGGCAGGAGTCAAGACTGAAATTTAAATATTATTGGATTCTAGGAAAGGCAAAATATATGGAAACCAGGCAGGAAAATGGGTTTGAGGTGAAAGTGTAGCTACAATCATCTTGATTGATGGACCCTATGGTCCAATCTTGCCTCTGTTCCTTATGTTCTTATCCACATTCTCACCATGCTCTGGGTAAAAAAGGTGTGAATTCCCTGTTAATTACCACCGTACATTTATGACACTATATTTGGGCTCCAACAGCAGGAACATTTCAGAGAAACAGCCATCTCTTAAAAATTTTTAAATTGGCGAGTGAATTTGTAATGTAGTAGGAAATGCTCAAGGTTTTTGATATAATTATATTTTCTATATTCAGAATTCTACTCTCTGCAGAGTAGCTGAAAGACCAGATGTGTTTGGATTTATAGATTAACTGTGCAAATTCTCTAATTCAGTATGGTTGTAGGATTTTACCATGAAACAGGCTTCTTAACCATGTCAATCTCAATTAGTGCTGTGGCAAGCTGCCACTGTTTCAGTGCACTGTATCACAAGCCCAGTTGGTATTTAGCATTTAGAAGATGCTGTATTGACAAAAGCAAAGAGACTTAGGGTTTTGATGGAGTGGGAACATAGTTTCTTCTTGTGGGGGAACAGCATAAGTAGAAGTCACCCAGGCAAGACAATCATTAAGACGTCCAACAGAGAATACAGGTGAAACTTTTTCATTCAAAGAATGTGGAACTCGACCACAAGGATTGTTGAAGAGAATGGTACAGACGCATTTAGGAGGAAGTTGGACAATCACATGAGGAAGATGACTGGAGGGTTATGTGGATAGATTTAGATGAGGTAAGATGGGAGAAAGCTGGAGTAGAGCAAAAAAAACACCAGAACAGATTAGAGCCAAACAATCCTGTTTCTGAACCCTTTATTCTGTGTAATTTTATGTGTGCAATCATTCACAAACATGAAATAGTAAAAGTTGATATTTATTACGTGACCACAGAATTAGGTGGCAAGAGTTTTATCAAATGCTGGATAATAATTTATTTTGTGTCTTTAACACAATAGACTGTCCACACAGGTGTTTTTCAAAATTTGACACTGAGCTGCAGAAGGGCAGGAGACTGAAACGATCAAAGAGTTAGTTTCAAAAGGGGAATGAGAAATGGAGGTGAGGCTCAAGGGCAGAATTCCAGAGCTTAAGGCCTCAGCATTTGAAGGCAAGATTGCCCTGTTTAATACAAAAGGTATTACTATATTTTTTAAAATGTCGCTTATCAGTTTTTCTCCATTGCTACTTTTCCATTTAACCTCTGAACATAGATTCCACTTGTATCAGTTAACATTTTTAAGGACTATAACATAATTTTAAAATTACAACTGCTTCAAATGAGAGATAGGCAGTAACAAAACTGAAAGAAAGCAATTACAGAACAATGCATTTTCACTTTCTTCACAAAATATTTTGAACTAAACAAATGTGCTCATTCCCTGCTCTAGAATGTTTGGTATCAGAAACAAATGATTTCTGTACATTTAAACAAGAGAGAGAGACAAGCACATATCACAGATTGCTAAGCAGTTCTTCATAAAAAGGTTAAAATTAACATAATGCACTAAACTAACCAAATTACAGCCCTTTTGATGGCGGTTCTGCAGCAGTTATTTCACTGTCGACACAGGAGGTAGTTTCTCCTTAGGATCCCTGACACTGGGGTGTGTAGTATGGTGCTGAAGGATGGAGAAACTGCAGCTGCTACTGCAGAGCTGAGAGACATCACTCACTATAACCACATTAACCCGGAGAGGTGGAATACAGTGAAGCAGCTGCAATCCTATGCTTACTTTGATTCAGCAAGACCATGCAAAAAAGACAAGGTTCCTTACATTTTGTATTGCACGTTTCATACAAATGATAAATTCATCACAGCATTTTTCCTAGATTTCTTCCAATTTTACTAAATGGTGTAAATGTATATAACTCTGTAGTGTGTGAAATTTTCCAGAATGTAGAAAAAATGCTAGCACAAGGAGTAAGTGAAATGATTAGTGTAGATGCATTTAAGAAGACAAAAAACAAAGTTGCTGGTTAAAAAAAATTCAACAGGCCTGGCAGCATCTGTGGAGAGAAAGCAGAGTTAATGTTTTGGGTCCAATGACCCTTCCTCAGAACTTGCTGAGTTTTTTCTGCTGAGTTTTTCAGCAATTTCTGTTTTTGTTTCTGATTTCTAGCATCTTTTGGGTTATTCTGCATTTAAGGAGGAGGTGGATGATCACCAAGGAGAAAGGACTCGAGAGATTATGCTGACAAAGTGAGATGAAGAAGGAATAGATAAAGATCCATGTGGAGCATAAACACCAGCATAGACCTGTTGGGCTGAGTGGCTTGTTTGTTTGTGCAAAATATTATGTGAAACAAAAATTTTAGGTCTAAACCTCAAGGTTCTCTCAAGGTTTCTATGGTGCAATGGCCGTCACATTCACTGAATACGCAAAACATTCCCTGTTCACAACCAGGCAGAATCATCAGGCTAGCTTAGGGCTCAGTTAGCTGGATGGCTGGTTTCCCAATACAGAGTGACACCAACAGTGTGGGTTCATTTCCCACAGTATCTGTGGTTACCATAAAGGACTGCCCTTGTCTGAGGTTAAGTCACCACCAGTGGTCTCTCTATGGTGAGACAGTGGGACTATGGCAGCTTTACCTTTGTATCAGATTTGCAAATGACTCATAAGGACTGACAACATATCCCATTTCCTATTCAGACCCTGTGGCTACCCTTTAGTATCAGTCACTTTACCAGCCCAGTTAATACAACTGATGAGTTTTCTGTCTCTGCTCTGTCTTTAAATGTATGTAATTCATTGGCTTTAAAGCTCAGCAACATCCTGAGGTGGTGAACGGTGCTGTAGAAATGAAAGTCTCGATTTTCTTTCCTCTTTAATCCATATGCAGAAACTAGTTTTCAATTTAAACAAACTCCCCATGGCCATTCTGGAATCTAATGATAATCTTAGTTTGTCCTCAAGGAAAAGTGGCAGAGACCATAAAACCCTTACAATGACCTAGGAATTGCAGGCAGGGAGGGTGTGAGAGAGCTGCAAAGTGCAAATATTATTTCTCCATCCTGTTTCTGAGCACATTTCTACGGGGTTCCAGGAATCTAAATTTTACTGTGTGACATAGAATGCAGAATTGAACCTCATGCTGACATTAAACTTGTAATGTTACCATGTTAATCCCCCGTCATTGGGAAACTTGCAAGAACTGAAAGGTGACTGCAGTATCAAGAGCGGAGTATAATCTGAAGACAACAGTGATTGGTAGATGATGGAGATTAACCCTCAGTGTGGGAGTAACCCCTGGGTCTGACAATGACACATGAACTATGGACATTGACGGTGTAGAGCTGGATGAACACAGCAGGCCAAGCAGCATCAGAGGAGCAGGAAGGCTGGCATTTCGGGCCTAGACCCTTCTTCAGGGCCCGAAACATCAGCCTTCCTGCTCCTCCGATGCTGCTTGGCCTGCTGCTTCATCCAGCTCTACACCTTGTTATCTCAGATTCTCCAGCATCTGCAGTTCCTGCTATCTATGGAGATTGACTCCTGAATGACCTTTGCGGTAAATGGAGAATTACATCTGAATGTTGAAGTGACCCCTGGGGAGTGCAGAGCGAGCCCTGAGTGTGGGAAGGACCCCTTGAATGTGTCAGAGTGATCATTGGGGAATGGACAGTGACCATTTTGAGGGTGGAAAGTGATGTCTGGGTATGAGAATGACCTCCTTAGTGAGAGAGTGACTACTGGGGTGTGGTGGAGAATGACCTCTCGGTGTGAGAGTGACCACTGGGGCAGATGAAATATGAGCCCCTTCGTGAGAAAGTGACCTCTGATTGTGAGAATGACTACTGGCAGTGGTGGAGTATGATCCCCTTAGTGACAGAGTGACTCCTTAGTGAGAGAGTGACCATTGTGGTGACGAAGAGTGACCCCCTTAGTGAGAGAGTGACCATTATGAGGTGGACAGTGACCCCAATAGTGAGAGAGTGACTATTGTGGGGTGGACAGTGACCACCTTGGTGAAAGAGTGTCCATTGCGGGGGTGGAGGGTGACCCCCTTAGTGAGGGAGGAGCCCCTTAAGGAGAAAGTGGCCATTGTGGGGGTGAAGAGTGACCCCCATAGTGAGACAGTGACCCTCTTAGTGAGAGAGTGAACCTCTTAAGTGGCAGAGTGACCATTGTGGTGGTGGAATGGCCCTCTTAGTGAGAGAGTGACCACTGGCTTAAGAACAAACATCAGAAACATTTCCGTCTCCGAGCCTGCGCAGTAATGGACCTTACCGGGCCCGGCTCCGGCGCCTGCGCGTTGAGCACGGTCCTCGGTCCAGCAGCCGGCGACTGCGCGCAGGCGCACTTCGCCCTGCAGCGCCTTCGCACACCGGGGCTACTTCCTGCCTGAGTGCCTCTGCAAATCTGAGTGTGTCTCTGCAAGAACCACAGGGAGGATCAGCTGGCAGCTAGAGGGCTTTAAACAATTGCAAGAAAACGGGCAAAGTGCGCGCAATGCAATCACGTCCAGATCTTGAGGGGCTTTAGGAATCACAGGTATGTAGCAGCAGGCTTCTGGTTCCCAGTTTCATTTTTTTTTGCAAAACGCTTTTAGTCATTTGCAGAGTATTTTGCGACAAATGTAAAAAAGGTGGGAGAAAGGATGCAGAAACCCCCTGTACACTTTCATGTAAGAAAATAAACGCATCAAAATAACAGCACGCTTAAAGCAGAACAATCTAAGTGTATTTTTAACTTAGATATTATGCGTATGTTCCTCCAGTTATTTTTCTTATTCTGAATTGTTCATTGACTGGGACATCCAAGAGATGGTCCATCTTATTGTGAAGATGCTATTCTCGCCCTTCAGTTTATTGAGGATCATGCTGCAGTAACGCTTTGTTGTGTTGATATGGCATCTTTCCTGAGAATGTACAGTAGCGGGCATATGGCAGACTGCGAGCAGAAAACCTCTCTAAGATCTTGTTTTTGCGTTTCATTCGTTGGTGTGTTTACAAGTATGTGATAACAGGGAGTTGGGGAGAGCAAACCTACGTTGCATTCTCTTAAGCCAGAGGGTGGTGAATCTATCTTACAGCAACAAGGTATCATACATGATACCATTTAAGCCAACCTGTAAACTCACTATGAATTCTCCCAAGATCAAGCAGGAACAATTCCTCTGTTTTTAAAGGCTAAAATGCTTACATTATTTGGCTTGCAAATTGTAACTGTTTAGCAGCAATAACTCAAGCGATGATCTAAAAACACATCTCCTTATACATTTTTACCAGTTGTAGTAGCCATCGTTGCTGATGGAATGCCAGTTTTACCATTTCACATAACTTCACTCAGGTTAAAAAAATTAATACTGTATGTAGTTCACCATGCGTCCTATTGAATTTAGACCAAGTGTCTGAAGGACTTTTTATTCATTAGCCAATAATAACTTGAATGAGTCAGGAAGGTAAAAGATATCTGTACGATATGTGAATGATATAGTCCATGATAGTATACAGATTGAAAGCTGATGACCGATCTGTGGGAGATAAAGGATTTGAAATGTTCAACCCCGTCACTAGTGTCCACTTTTTTGCTAATAACAGATTCCATTCATTCAGTGAATGTTTGATTGAAGGAAGGACTTCTTCAGTAACATGCTGCTTCTTGTTGATGTGTGCAGACATGGGTCAGCTTCCAGATGTATACTTACAATACGCAGCTCTGCCTGGCTGTCTGTGATGTTAAACAGTTTGTTCACTATCCAGACTTGCATAAGCCACACTTTGGTGAAATACGAGAAGACTGAAAAGCGCCACAAATTCTGCTGCCTCATTATCAATACCACCCCTTCCCCAGTAAAAGCCTCCGTTTGAACTAATCTGTTGGCAGCTTTGCTGTCATTTTTGACTGTGAGCTGAGTTTCCGATCACATGTCCTGTGCATCATAAAGGTTGCTTGCTTGCACGAGGTCAGCTGTCCTGGCCCTGCTTCGGTCCATCTGCTGCGGAACCCCATGTTCTTTTCTTTTCCATCTTCATGTTCAACTATGTTATTGCTCTCCTGGAAAGCTCCCGGTTTTCCACTTTACGTAAGTGTCAGCTACGCTGGCCGCATCCTAACTCTCACTAAGTGTCTCTTGCCCTGCTGCTTGCTGACTGACATTGGCTCACTGGTCTCCAGAGCCTCAGGTTTAAACTTATCATCCTCGTGTTCAAATCACCTCACGTACTTGCCTATTCTGTGCCTACAATCTCCTCGAGCTTACCAATCCCCTGCTATGTGCATAATTCACACCAGACCCTGTTCACCCATAACTCCAGTCCTCATGGAAGCACTGGGAACTGGGAAGAGGCCATTCAGTCCTTTGAACCAGCTCTACCGTTTGCTAAGATCATATCTGATCATATACCTCAAAGTCGTCTTCATGTTCTAACTCTTTATCCCTTGATTCTCTTACTACTCAGCAGTTTATGCTTAAACAACACAGTAATTTTAAAATTCTCATCCTTGTTTTCTAATCCGTCCATCACCTTACCCCTCTGTGTCTCTGTAATGTCCTTCACTTGTACACTTCTTTGCAATATCTGTGCTCCTTCAATTCTGGCTTCTTGAACAGCCCCAATTTTATTTAATAATCATCACAGCATATGGTGGGAATTCCAATGCTCTGGAATTCCCTCCATAAATATCTCTACTTCTCTCTCTGTCTCTCTCTCTCTCTCCCCTCCTTCAAGGTATTCTCCACAACTAGCAGTGTACAGTCATCTGAAGCCAGACGTGCTGAGTAAATGATCCATCTGGATTTGCTCCCGAAATTACGTCATTACTGACTCCAGACTGTAACACAATGTAAACTGAGTTGGTTACCCAGCAAGGGCAAAGTACATATGGGAAACTACAAAGGCTGTGGGACCTGACACCATTTCAGTTGTGATAATAAATGCTTGTGTTCCAGAAATAGCTGTATTTCTAGCCAATACAGTCCAATACAAACATCGAACCAACAATGTGGAAAACAGCAGAGGTCTAATTCAGCCATTTCCAATCGCCCTATTAGTCTTCCCTCAATCATCAGCAAAGTAATGGAAAGTGCCATTAACTGTGCTATAAAGCGGTACAGCTTCAACAATGACCTTACTGTCACTCAGTTCAGGTTCTGTCAGGGCCTCTCAACTCCTGACCTCATTACAGTCTTGATTCAAACATGGACAAAGACCTGAATTCCTCAGGTGAGGTGAGAGTTACTGTCCTTGACATCAAGGTTGCATTTGACTGAGTGTGGCATCAAGGAGCCCTGGTAAAACTGGAAGCAGTGGGAATCAGGGAGCAAACACTCCATTTGTTGGAGTCATACTGACACAGAGAAAAATGGTGTGATTTTTGGAAGTCAGTCATCTCAGCTCCATGTCATCTCAGCAGGAGTTCCTTAGGGTGTGGTTCTATGCCCCTCCATCTTCAGTTGCTTCATCAAAAACCTGCCGCCCATTACGGGGCCAGCAGTGAGGATGTTTCCTGATGATCGCGCAATCTTCAGCACGATTCATGATTCCTCGGATGTTGAAGTGGCCCCTGTGTCCCTACGCAGCAAAACCTGGACATCATTGAGGCTTGGGATGATGAGTTGCAAATTTTATTTGCCCTACAAATTCAATAGAGTATCATTGCTGAATCTCCTGCTGTCAACATGCTGAGGGTTACCGTTGACCAGAAACTGAATTGGAAAGGCCATAGTAGGCCAGGGGCTAGTTATTCTGTGATAAGTAACTAACAACGGCTCAGTGGTTAGCTCTGCAGCCTCACAGCGCCACGGACCCGGGTTCGATTCCAGCTTCGGGGGACTGTCTGTGCGGAGTTTGCACGTTCTCCCTGTGTCTGCGTGCGTTTCCTCCGGGTGCTCCGGTTTCCTCCCACAGCCCAAAGATGTGCAGGCTAGGTGGATTGGCCATGCTAAATTGCCCGTAGTGTTCAGGGGTGTTTGGGTTTTAGGGAGATGGGTCTGGGTGGGATGCTGCAAGGGGCGATGTGGACTTGTTGGGCCGAAGGGCCTGTTTTCACACTGTCGGGAATCTAATCTAATGAAAAAAAAATCCCGATTCCCAAAGGACTGTCCATCAGCTACAAAGCACATATCATATCCCATGGGAGGATAACAAAAAAAATCTGTTATTTGTTCAGTGTCACATTTGCTTTGATAATGCTTTGACCTAGAATGTTTGCTACTTTAAAGGTGCTGTCCCAACATGGGCAAGTTCCTGAATGAAATTGTTGATGGTACGAATTAAGACGTACAAATAAGATAACAGAAAAGCTTTAAAACTAATTGGCTTTTGTACTTGGAGTGGAATTCTATTAATCACTCTCATCTATATTCTGTCAGCTGTGTCGGAAATCAGTAATACCAGTGTGGTGTTCACCAAGTCAAATTATCCCTTCACCATGTGACAGTATTATTGTGTAGTATGGTGCTGTAACGCGGAAGGAGGCTATTTGGCCCGTCAAGTTGATGCACATTTTTTTCTCCACATGAACCATCTAATCTGATTTCACTGTCCTGCCTGCCTTCTGTAATTTGCATTACTTTGTCAACATCTACGTAAAGAGTCTAAAGGCATTTATTCTGAACAGGCTGCCATGGGGAATTCATAAGGACGTAAGAAATAGGATCAGGAGAAGTCGTTCCATCTCAAGATCTTGCTCCACAATTGAATAAGCCCATAGCTGATTTGGTTTTAATTCCATTTTCCTTTTTGACCCCCATAAAAATCCATCTAACTCAACCCTGAGTATATTCTATGACCCAGCCTCCAGTGCCGCTGTGTTGGAGAACTCCTGCAATTTAATGCTACATTGACAGAAGAAATGCGTCCTCATCTCTGTCTTAAATTTGAGATCCCTTATTTCTAAACCGTGTCCCCTAGTTCAAGATTTTCTCTCAATGGGAAATACCTCCTCACCACGTGTCCTGACTTTCAACAAGGTCACCTCCCATTCTTCTAAACTCCAGTGAGTATCAGCCAAGCTTGCTCAACTGTGCCTCAGAAGACAGCCCTTATCTTTGAACCTCCTACATTGTGAATAAATTCCAGCTTGTGTAAGGAAACCTAAACTCTACACAGTAAATTCTGTGTCCTGTGACATCTGCAGCACATTTTTAAAAACACCTTTTTAATTCTGTCCCTGAACCACCTGCAGCTCGACATCCCTCTGAGATTTATGCGTTCCTCCCAGTCTGACACCTTGTATATCCCAGATTTTAATCGCTTCACCATTGGTGTGCCTTCAGCTGCCGAGGCCTTGCTCTCTTGAATTCCTTCCATACGTGTATCCACCATTCTGTCTTCCTCTTCTCCTCTCCTTCTCTTCTCTATCATAGCCCTCCTTTTAAACTGTCCTTTAAAATGACCTTTTTGCCCAAATTTCTAGTCACCTCCCCTTATGTGGTTTGGCGTTAAGTTTTGTGGGAACATTTTTGCTAAATGTAGTCGGGATGTTTTGCCATGTTAACGCCGTTATACAAATACAGGTAGTCGTGGTGAAAAACAGATGCATGCTTTTCCCTCATGACTTTTACTCCATGTTTTGTGTGCCTGTCCTCGTGATTCAGCCAAAAATCAGCTCTTCTTGAACATTTGACCAATTGGAGAGTTAGAGATCCAGGTTTGTACCACACGGTATATTGATTGTTTTCACTGTTGCAGGAAAGTCTTGGTCTATGTTTTACTGGAAGACCACCCTGTGATTGGAAATTTAAAGGTGGGAAATTTGGAAATTGTCCCTTTTGGCAAACTCGAACACAAAGTTTACAAACGAGAGGGCAAACAAAGTTGAAAATAGATTACAGCAGGAATCCCTGACAAAATGATAGATTTTAATGCTTTCCTGACTCGTTTCCTCATGCCTGTTGCCCAATTGACTAATCATTACTGGCACTAAAGTGTGCATTTCTCAATTGGAAACATGCTACGAAAATAACAAACCCTTGTGGCCTCCTGACCGCCCTGTTACTTATCTAGACAGCCAAATCTGTAAAGATATTAATCATACTGTGCTGTTGGCTGGAACATGCAGTCTATAAATTCAATTTGTAAATCCATATTCTTTCAGTGAGGAGATTGCACTATCTGCTGTGGAATATCGCAGGCAGCTTCCTGACAACCCTTGAGGTTAACCCTGCAGAGGTAATTGTGTGCTGTTTGTATCTGATCGAATGTGCTGTAGCTCATTGGGATAGGCTATGACAGCTGAATGAAATTACACAGAATTACAACATTGAAACTGGCAATTGAGCCCAATTGGTCCTTCCAGTGTTTATGCTCCACATGAGTTTCTTTTCATCCTCCTTCAATCTCACCCTGACAACATATTCTTCTAGTCATTTCAACCTTGTGTTTATCAGGCTTTCCCCTAAATTTGTCTATATTGTTAACTTCAGTGTGGTCGTGAGTTCCACATTTTCACCATTTCTGCTGAATTCCCGATTGGATTTGTGAATATATTGGACTTGCCCACAAGTGGAAACTCCTTCTGTATGTCTACTCTATCAAACCCTTTTGTGATTTTGCAGACCTCTCAGACAAAGTTATTTGTTGTTTCATTTCTGGGGAAGCCCAGTCTTTTTCAAGTTTTCTTGATAGAGTTTACCTCTCGGTTTGGGTACCAACCAGTGAAAAGGTTTTGTACCTTCTCCTGTGCTTCTATGTCAGTTTTTTATGGTGAAACAAGATTTTAACTTACCGAGCAGCTACCACACCGTTAGCTTTCTCTTCATTGCTGGCTGCTCCTATGGCAGTAGGTGGCAACAGTGCCTTGAGCAGAAGGTGTGATCAGCCATGACCTTTTTGAATGGCAGAGCAGGCTTATGGGCCTGAGGGGCTTATTCCTGCTCCGAATTTGCATTTTCAGAGCCACTGTACACACAGCTAATATCGTGTCATGTGATTGTTGCTGAAATACAGTTTCCCTACAAAACTTTTGTTTGGTATTTTGCTTCACAGAAGCAGAAAATAAAAGCAGAAGTAGGCCTTCAACCCTTTGAGCCTGCTGCACCATTCAGTATGACTGCGGCTGATTATCCAACTCAGTACCCTGTTCCTGCTTTCTCCCCATACCTTTAATCCCTGTAGCCCTAAGAATTATATGTGTCTCCTTCTTGAAAACATTCAGTGATTTGCAGAGATTTCCACAGGCACACTACTCTCTGGCTGAAGAAATGTATCCCGATCTGAGTCCTAAATGGCTTACCCATATGCTTTAACTGTGACCCTGTTTCTGGACACCTCATTCATCAGGAACACCCACCCTATGCTTAGTCTGTCTAGTCCTTGTTGAATTTTATAGGTTTCTAGGAAATCCCCCTCATTCTTCTGAGCTCCAGTGGATATACTCCAAACCCGTCCAGTCTCTCTTCGAGCATCAGTTCTGCCATCCCAGGAGTTAGCCTGGTAAACGTTTGTTGCACTCCCGTCATAGTCAGAACATCCTCAGCCAAGGAGGCCAAAACTGTACATAATACACCGGGTAAGGTCTCATCAGGGCCCCGTACAATTGCAGCAAGATATCCCTGCTCCTGTCCTCTCGAATCCTCTCACAATGAAAGCCTTCTTCCTAGCATGCTGCACTTGCACACTTACTTACATATTCTTCAATAGATATTTGTATTTCCCTCTCCATTCATTGTCCTTTAGGGCATGGACAGCAGATTAGAACTTTATCTTTGAGGTTTGAATTCAAAGATGGACATGTTATTTCTTCCCTTTGAGAGGTTTCATTATATGTCGTAGGACTCTGTTGTATTTCACTTCACTCTTGGTCTGGAATGGTCCCACCACGCTCTGTATTTACTTTGATACACAAGGAAAATACTGCAGCTGCTGAAAGTCCAGAAGAGAAGCAGAAAATGCTGGAAATGGCCGGGAGGATTAGGCAGCATCTGTGGAGGGAGAAAAACAAAGTTGATGTTTCGTGTAGATGTTCTTTCTTTAGAACTGGGAAAAGTTAGAGCTGTAACAGCTGATTCTTTTGGATTGTTGAAGGGGAGAAGAGGTGGCAGGGTAACAGCAGAAGGGGAGGTCTGTGAAAGGAGAGATTAAGTAACAAGATGCATGACGGGCCAAGTTAAAAAGAAGACCATAACGAAACCAGTCAAGAAGCAGGTGAGGGTCTAACGAGGGTGTGAATGGGATTTAGTTATCACAAACAACTCCATTCCGACTAAAAGGAGGCAAAGGTTATGACCTGAAGCTGTTGAACTTGATGTTGTCTCTGGAAGTTGTTAATTCCCTCATTGAGAGATCAGATGTTGTGCCTTCTGCGTACATTAAACCTTATAGGAACGAATGCAGGGGCTGGGCTCGGAGTAAGAGTGACGTGGGGAATTAAAATGGCAGGAGACTGAAAGGTGGGGGGTGCTGTCAGATTTATAACTCTACGGGTGCGTTCTGCAAGGAGCTGTCTGCGCCATGGAGGAGACCCCATTGTGGAATAAGGACAGTGACAGCAGAGAAGGTAAAGGGACAGGTGCAAATTCCCTTGCACTTTCTCCGCAGTGTCATGGATACGGGAGTGGGTGTTGGAGTGGATCAGGGTATCAGAGAGGGAATGATTCCTTTGGAATACTGAAGGGGAGGAG
The DNA here is from genome assembly GCF_030684315.1 of Stegostoma tigrinum. Taxonomy (NCBI): domain Eukaryota; kingdom Metazoa; phylum Chordata; class Chondrichthyes; order Orectolobiformes; family Stegostomatidae; genus Stegostoma; species Stegostoma tigrinum. The sequence continues at coordinate 28,366,668 of NC_081356.1, read as the reverse complement.
AGGTGGAGGCAATATTTGGTTGAAGTGGCAGAAGTGGAAGGTCAGATCCATTCAGTGAGGAGGCCAGTTGAACTGGAAGATTCTGGGCTAAAGAACATAAGGTGAATGTGTGTGAAATAGAACTGTAAGGATGAAGGGCTCTGCCCATCGCAATGGGAGAAAGGAAAACATATCAGGAGCTCTCTTGTGGAAGATTGGCTCATTAAACCACATACAACAGAAGTAGAGGAACTGGAACAATGAAATTAATTGAAGCTGGATATGAAAAAGTATGGTTGAGGTATCTGTGGGACTCCCTGGCTTGTAGCCAATATCAATCGATAGTGTGTCCCCACAAAGAGAGACTGAGAAGGTGACAGAGGGAAAGGAACATATGAGATCGACTGTGTGAAGCTGAGAGAATCGGAAGTAAAGTTGTCTAACTTTTTCAGCATGGAGCAAAAGCAGGAGACAATAATGGTGCAGTCGTCAAAGTACCAGAAAATGGGGTGAGAGAGAGTAGCCCAAGTAGGACTGGAACAAAGAATGTTCCCTATAATCCACATATAAGGCCCAGGTTGCTTTGCTGCAATTAGACAGGGCATTGATGAGGCCATACCTGGAAAATTTTATGCAGTTTTGGACTTTTTTTCTGAAGAAGGATGTTCTCGCTATCGAGGCGTTGTAGCGAAGGTTTACCAAATTGATTTCTGGGATGGCAGGACTCATGTTTGATGAGCGATTGAGTCAGTTAGGATTGTATCCATTGGGATTTAGAAGAATGAAGGGGGAGACCTCATAGAAATCTATACAATTCTAAGAGGACAAGACAGGTTAGATGCAGGAAGGATGTTCCCAATGGTGGGGAGTCCAGAACCAGGGGTCATGGTTTAAGGATAAAGGATAAACCTTTCTAGGACTGCGATGAGGACAGTTTGTCTCCCCTCATCCAGAGAGTGGTGACTCTGTAAAATTAAGTCCCGCAAAAAGTTGTTGAGGCCAAAACATTTTGTTTTCAAAAAGAAGGTAGATATAGCTCTCGTGGTGAAAGAGATACAGGGATGGAGTGGTTGGGGGAGATTAGGATTATGGTTCTCTGTTCGATGATCAGCCATGATCATATCGAAGAGTGGAGCTGGTGGAGTGGTCAAATGGCCTCCTGTTGCTTCTATGCTCAACCTTTCTCTGTGGGGTTAGTTTGGACTCTGACTCGTTCCCATATTTCAGGAAAGTGAGTATGGTGAAAGGGGAAGTTGTTCAATGTGCGAATAAGTTCAGCCAAAGTCAGAAGTCACACAACACCAGGTGGGCCTGTGCTCCGAAAGCTTGTGTGATTCCAAATAAACCGGTTGGACCATAACCTGGCGTTGTGTGAGTTCTGACTTTGTCCACCCCAGTCCAACACCGGCACCTCCACATCAAGTTCAGCCAGGCAGAGGAAGACGGTAGTAGGTGGGACTAATCAGTTCTTTGTCCAAGGAGGAGGCAGGTGTGGGATTTGTGGATCCACTTCTGTCTGAGGATTAAATTATTTCATTGTGGTAGAGGATCAACCACTTTTCCCTCTTAACAAGTAGTAGTTTACTACATGATAGCACATGTGTAGCAGTTGCTGTAGCTGGTTAGACTTTGTCTCTAAGACTGAGGAGACTTGTTGACTTAGATCTGCATTGCATGAGATCTTAAGATGTTCTGCTGTATCCTGAACCAAGCCTCTAAGACATCATCTGATTGCGTGGAATTTAGTGCAGTCTGCAACATTAACCCTTTCAGAGCCATTATCTTTTCCATCTCCCCTGGGATTTATTCCACATGATTAGCATATGTACAATCAAGTTTATGGTTGCATTTACTACAATCTTATGTATTCACAAGTCTCTGACATCATAAATTCAGGAGGTCGGGAAGTCTCAGAGTTCATCCAGAGGGTATTTACTTTGAACAAAGAAGAATGAATGGTATGTCTTTAGCTTGAGGACAGTTGAACTTGATTCTGATCTTGAGGGACTGGATGCTTGTGGTGTCAATCACTCTGTCTTGGATGGTGTCAAGATCCTCAAATGTTGATGGAATTGCGCTCATCCAGGTAATTGAGGAGTATATTGTCCACAATCCCGACTTGTCTCGTGTAGATGTTGACGGGTTTTAGAGACTCACACAACAGTATCTTTGCTTCTGACCTGCCCTTGTAGCCACTGTATTTATTTTATCTAATCCAGTTCTGTTCCTGGTGGGTGGTAATCCCGAGATGCCGACAGTGGGAGATTCAGTGATGGTAATGCTACCAAATGTCAAGGGCTGATAGTTAGACCTGTTTTTGTCGGAGATGGTTATTGTGGCACAAAATTGTCTGCCTAAGCTGTCAAATCAAAATCTTCCAAATGGAATGAAAAGTAATCTCGTTGCTAGTCTTAATGGTAGCTCTCAGAATCCTCAGATGGCAGCAATTTTAGTGAAGACTCTACTTGCCGAAAGTCTTATCCAGATACGGCATGCAGATTGGAGCGTACAGAGCACGGATACTCTGTGAATCTGTCACCGAATCTGCGCTTGGTCTCTCCAATGTCGAGGAGACCGCATCGGGAGCAATGCATGCAGTAGACCAGGTTAGAAGACGTACAGGTGAATCCCTGTCGGATACAGAAAAATTGTTTGGGGTCTTGGATGGAGGTGAGAGCGGTAGGTATAGGGGCAGGTGTAGCACTTCCTGCGGTTGCAGGGAAAGGTGCTGGGTGTGGTGGGGTTGGTGGGGAGGCTGTAGCGGACGAGGGAGTTGCAAAGAGAATGGTCCCTACGGGAAGTAGATAGGGGTGCAGTGCATCATCCTCCGCCACTTTCACCACCAGCAATCAGACTGCCAAAGAGATATTCCCCTTCCCACCCCATCTGCTTTCTGTAGGGACTGCTTTCTCCGTAACTCCCTTGTCAGCTCCATACTCACCACCAATTCGTGGAGGATCTGTGCTTGTACACTCCAATCAATGCCAGCTTCCAGCTGTTAGCCATTTCATCTCCTTCTTCCCACTCCCTTGGCAACATGTCCACCCTGGGCCTCCTCCAATATCACAATGAGGCCACATGAAAATTGGAGGAACAACACCATATATTCCACCTCAGGAGCTTACAGCCCAATGGCCTCAACATAGAATTCACTTGCTCCAAAATCCCCCCACCCCCGGACACATCCCATGTCCAGCTCTCCCTCTTAAACCCATCTCCTTGACGATACAGCCTGGCCATCTTCTTTCTCACCCATCCTCCCCACCCTTCTCATTGACCAATCTCCACAACCCCTACCTGCATCCATCCATCACCAGTCCACCTGCCTTGGCCCAGCCCCACCCCACCTCCCTCTATTTCTGAGCTCCCTTCCCCTTCCCCAGTGCTGTGTGAAGTACCCTGATCAGCAGCGTTGACCATCCTGCTCCTCTGATGCTGCCTGGCCTGCTGTGTTCTTCCAGCTCCACACTATATTGACTCAGACTTTCAGTATCATCTGCAGTTCTTGCTATCTCCTTGATGTCCTTAAGCACCAGTGACTGAAACTAAGCATACAGGTGCAGTAGGTGGTGAAGAAGGCAAATGATATCTCTCTCCCTCTCTCTTTTAAACTCCAGTGGAACTGAGAAAGGATCACCAGACGCAAAACATTAATTCTGATTTCTCTTCACCGATGCTGCCAGACCTCCTGAGCTTTCCCTGCAACTTCTGTTTTTATTTCTGATGTCAATCTAGTTAGCTACTTTTCAACTGCCACCAATTCATTTACATTATTCCTGAAATAAGGACATCAAAAATAGAGTGTTTGAGATATGCCTCATCACTGCCTTGTATAAATAAAACATAGCACTCCTGAAGGTTCAATTTCCCTTGTTATAAAGGATAGCATCTCATTAGCCTTCTTGATTGTGTCCTATACTTGTATACTAACTTGTGGAGACTCATGCACTAGAACACCTAGTTCCCTCTCCACCTCAGAATTTCGCAGTTGTTTGCCATTTAAGGTCTACTCAGTTTTTTTACAATGTTCATTTTGACAGGAATAATGTCACTATTTTTAACATTATGCTGCATCTCATCTGCCTACTCATTTGAATTAGCCACTTCTATCTGCAAACGTATACATTCTTAACAGCATACTTTCCTATTTACCTTGGTATTATCTGTGAATTTAGCTACTATGTCTTCATTCCATTGAAATCAATGATGTACATTGTTAAAAGTTGAGGCCCAGCTCTGACTCCTGTGGGACTCCTCTCAGCATATCCTGCCAATTAGACAAAGACCCAACTGTGAGCTGTTCTGAAGAAGGGGCTTGGCCTGAAACGTCAGCCTTCCTGCTCCTCTGATGCTGCTTGACCTGCTGTGTTCATCCAGCTCTACACCTTGTTATCTCAGATTTTCCAGCATCTGCGGTTCCTACTATCTATGAATAGTCTCTGTTTTCTGCCACGCATCAGTCTTCTATGCTTGTTAACATGTAACCCTGTATGTCACAAGCTTTTATTTTCTGTACTAACCTTTGATGTGCCACCTTATCAAGTATGTCTAGACATCCGACTGTTGAATGTCTCCAGATTTCCCTTTATCCGCAGCTCATGTTGTTCCTTCAAATAATCCTCATAATTTGATTAAACATGATTTCCCTTAGCTGAAACCATACTGACTCTTGTTGATTCCTTAGAGTTTTTCTAAGTGTACAGCTATAATCTCTTTAGTGATTGATTCTACCACCTTCTCTGTGACAGGCATCAAATTAACTGGCCTGCAGTTGAAGAATCTTGGATAGAAGATTTCTATTTTCTTGTTTCCAGATTGATTGAACCTTCTGTGAATCCAGGGAATTTTGGAAATGTGACAACCAGGCATTTGCTACTTCATTAGCCACGTCTTTTAAAACTCAAGGATAAAATCCTTCTCCACCCAGAAACATGTCCTCCTGTAGCTTCATTGGTTTGCTTAGTACTGATTCTGTAATGGCATAATTTAACAAGTTCCCTCTATCCCTTCTACACCCTGATTTACTGATGTCACTGGAATGTTCTTTTAGCTTCTCTGATGAAGACCGAAGTAAAATATTTGTTCATTTTGTCTGTATTATCTACAATTTACTCGCCTTTCTCACATTCCAGAAGACCAGCACTCATTATACTTACTGTCTTTCATTTTAAATACTTATCAAAATAGTTGCTATCCATTTTTATGTAGCTATCCAGCTTCCTCTTATACTCTAGTTTCTTTCTCCTGATGAACCTTTTTTTGATTATCCAAAGATGGACAGATTAGGTGGAAAGGCCATGGTAAATTGCCTTGTGTTGTCCAAGGATGTGTAGGCTAGGTGGATTAGCCATGAGAAATGTGGGATTATGGAAATAGGGTGGGGGCTGGGCCTGGGTGGAATGCTATTCTGAGGTTCAGTGCAGACTCGATGGGCTGAATGGCCTCTTTCTGCACTGTAGGGGTTTCTAAGAATTTATTTTGGAGTGAAGCATGAAGAAATGAACCACAACCTTGCCTTTGACCAGTGTGTGACATTATACGATGATCTCTTTCGCTTTTATTTGTATGTGGGATGTGGGCCTCACTGGCTAGGCCAACATTTATTGCCTGTTTCTAATTAGCCTGGGGAAGGGGTGGTGAACTGCACTTTTGAACCCCTGGAATCATCGGGGTACACTCACTATGTTCTAAGGAAGGGAGTTTCAGGATTTCGGCCCAGGATGGTGAGTGGCTTGGGAAGGAACTTGTGGATCATGGTGTTACCCATGATGCTTTGGTCCTTGTCCTTCTTGATGGTAGAAGTTATGGATTTTGAAGGTGCTCTCTAAGGAGCATGTCTTGACACTTAAATGGCATGATTGTTACTTGCTACTTGTCAGTTTAAAAAAAGCCCCAGCCTAGTCAACCTCGCGTTATAGCTCAAACCCTCCAGTCTTGGTAACAGCCTTGTAAATTGTTTTTGCATCCTTTCCAGTTTAGTAACATCCTTACTGTAGCAGGCTGACCAGAATTGTATACAGTAGCTGTGTCTTTTACAGCTATTACATAACATGCCAACTCCTGCATTCAGTGCTCTGAGCGATGAAGGCAAGCATACTTCACCACTCTGTCTACCTGTGATGCCATTTTCAAGGAACAGTGTACAAGTGAATATTGCCTGTGTCTTGCTGCATTTAGATGTGAACGGCTTCAGTACCTGAGGAGTCGTGAATGGTGTTGAACATTGTACAATCGTCAGTGAACATCTCCACTTTTGACCTTCTGATGGAGGGAAGGTCATTGGTGAAGCAGCTTAAGATGGTTAGGCCTATGACACCATGCTGAGTACTCCTGTGGTGACATCTTGTTGTCATGGCGATTGACCTCCAAAAGTAACAGCTATCTTCTGTTGGGTATGACACCAACTAATGAAGAGGTCCCGCCCCCAACTCCTTCATTTCCAATCACTCTGGTTTTGCTTGGGTTCAGTTGAATGCAGCCTTCATGTCAAGAGCAGTCACTCCCACCTCACTCCTGGAACTCAACTCTTTGTCTGTAATTAAGTAATTAGTCATAGAATCATACGTTATGGAAACAGACCCTTCATCCCAGCCAACCAAGTTTCCTAAATTAACTCGTCCCATTTGCCTGCATTTGGCCCATGACCTTCTAAGCCTTTTTTAACAATGTACCTGTCCAGATGTCTTTTAAATGTTGCAACTGTACTCGCCTCTACCACTTCCTCTGGAGGTTTTTTTCATCTATGCGCCACCCTCGCACCATCATCTGTATGAAAAAGTTACCCCTCAGGTCCCTTTTAAATCTTATCCACTCTCCACTTAAATCTATGCCCTCTAATTTTAAACTCCCCAACCCTGGGGCAAAAGACCTCGGCTATTCATCTTATCTGTACCCCGCATGATTTTATAAACCCCTATAAGGTTAACTCTCAGCCTTCTACGGTCCGGGGAAAAAAAAGTCCCAGCCTAGTCTACCTCTCCTTATAGCTCAAACCCTCCAGTCTTGGTAACAACCTTGTAAATTGTTTTTGCATCCTTTCCAGTTTAGTAACATCCTTACTGTAGATGCTGACCAGAATTGTATGCGGTAGCCATGTCTTGTACAGCTATTACACAACATGCCACTCCTGTATTCAGTACTCTGAACGATGAAGGCAAGCATACTTCACCACTCTGTCTACCTGTGATGCCATTTTCAAGGAACAGTGTACATGCACCCCTAGGTCTCTCTGTTTGACAATACACCCCAGTGCCCTACCATTAACTGTATAAGTCCTGCCCTGTTTTTTCTTATTAAAATGCAACACCTCACATTTATCTTTGTTTATGTACGTTATATTTACAATATTGTTATCCGTTAAGCTTGCTCTGAGAAACAAGACTATATACCAATCAATTTGGGGAAAAAAGTGATGATACCATGCTAGCCACATATATTAACAATGGTGTGGGAATGTGGTTATCTGCACTGAATGTTCATGGTTTTTCTATACCAATACCTTAAATCCACCACCATTGAGATTGAGATAGATTCAGATATTTCTGGATTTCCAGCCAGGCAGTGTGGGCTGTGGGCAGTTCGAAACCAGCTGAATCAGGTGGGATCAAGGGTCATGTGGAGCGCAGAATAGGGTGGTGCATGAAGTGATGAAGACAATAACTAGAAAGGAGCCACACCGGCTAACTGAATTGTGCTGGTACGTCTAAGCAAAAAAAAACTACTTAAACTCAATGCATTGAAGATAGATACCAGGATTGTAACAGTACTGGACCAGCTTGGTTAGGGACTGGCAAGTTCTGGAGCACAAGTCTTCAATGGAATTGCTGGAATGTTGTCAGGGCCCATAGCCTTTGCGATGTCCGGTGCCACCTCTATCCGTCTCCTGATAAGAAGTGGAGTGATTTAAATCGGGTGGAGATTGACATGTGTGATTCTGGTGATCTCAGGAGGAAGTCAGATGAATACTCCTCCCAGCACTTGGTCAAAGTTAAATGCCAAATCTTCACCCTTGTCTTTTGCACTGATATGCTGGGTTTACCGTGAGCAAATGCGAGGTTTTGCATTTTGAAAAAAAGAATACAGGCACAGACTATTTTCTAAACGGTGAGAAGATTCATAAATCCGAACTACAAAGGGATCTGGGAGTGCGAGTCCAGGATTCTCTAAAGGCTAACTTGCAGGTTGAGTCGTGATTAAGAAAGCGAATGTAATGTTGTCATTTATCTCAAGAGGGTTGGAATATAAAAGCAGCGATGTGCTTCTGAGACTTTATAAGGCTCTAGTTAGGCCCCATTTAGAATACTGTGTCCAATTTTGGACCCCACACTTCGGGAAGGACATACTGGCCCTGGAGTGTGTCCAGCGGAGATTCACACTGATGATCCCTGGAATGGTAGGTTTAACGTATGATGAACGGCTAAGGTTCCTGGGATTGTATTCATTAGAGTTTAGAAGGTTGAGGGGAGATCTAATAGAAATATACAAGATAATGCATGGCTTAGAAAGGGTGGACACTGGGAGGTTTTTTCCGTTAGGCGGGGAGACTAGGGCCCATGGGCACAGGCTTAGAATTAGAGGGGGTAAATTTAGAACGGAAATGAGGAGACATTTCTTCAGCCAGAGAGTGGTGGGCCTGTGGAATTCATTGCCATGGAGCGCAGTGAGGCCGGGACGTTAAATGTCTTCAAGGCAGAGATTGATAAATTCTTCATCTCGCAAGAAATTAAGGGCTACGGGGAAAATGCAGGGAAGTGGAGTTGAATTGCCCTTCAGCCATGATTAAATAGTGGAGTGGACTCAATGGGCCGAATGGCCTTACTTTCACTCCTATGTCTTATGGTCTTATGGGTTCACCCATCACTGAGGATGAGAATAATTTGAGGAGCCTCCACCTCTTGTTAGCTATTTAACTGTTCACTGCTGTTCTGTGACTGGAGAAGTGTGGTGTAACCTCCCTATTTATTAAATTCCACTCACAATAATAGTAACATCCTGTTAGCTCTCCTGATGACTTGCTGTATTTCCCCATTAACCTTTTGTGATTCATGCACTAGAGCACCTCTTTACCACTCAGAGTGCTGCTCTCTCTCACCATGCAGGTAATTTAAAAAAATTCTTCCTCCCACATTAAACACTGTGAAATGGGAAGTGATTCCACTAAATCACTTCTGATTGACGAGCTGGATGTGGCAAGACTATGGAGCTTACTTCTGATATGTGGGTTATGGGATCACCTAGCCCTGTCTAATGTCTGCTGTTTGGCAGCAAGTAGCCCTATGTTGTAGCTTCATCACGTTGACAACTCATTTTTAGGTCTACCTAATGCTGCTCTTGGCTTTGCCCGAGTGTACTTGTCATTGAATGTGTCAGATATTCCCGGCATGAGGTTATACCTTGTGATTGAATAGAATTCTGCTGCTGATGGCCCACGGCACCTCATAAATGTCCAGTTTCAAATTTAGCGTAATCACTCCGCATTTCATGGTGTTTAATGTGGGAGGAAGAATTTTTTAAAATCATCTAAATGGTGAGCGATGGTAGAGCTCTGAGTGCCAAAGAGGTGTTCTAGTGCCCAAATCACAAAAGGTTAATGAGCAAATACAGCAAGCAATTGAGAGAGCTAATAGAATGTTATTATTTGTTGCGAGGGGAATTGAATAAGTAGGGAGGTTATACTTCACCTCTGCAGAGCACTTGTGAGATCACATCTGAATTAATGTGTACAGCATTTGCCGCTTTATTTAAGAAGGGATGTAAATGGTTTGGAAGTAGTTCAGAGAAGGCGTGCCAGACTAATACCTGAAATGAGTGGGATGTCTAATGTGGAGGGGTTGTACAGGCTAAGCTTGTGTCTGCCAGACTTCAGAAGAAGGATGTTTCCTTTTGTGGGAGTATCTAGAACTAGGTGAGATAATTGTTTATAATAAGGAGTCACCTATCTAAGACAGACATAAGGATCATTCTTTTTGCAGGGAGGCTTGTGAGTTTTTGAACATTCCAAAAGTGGCACAAGAAGATTCTTTGAATAATTTTTAAGGCAGAGTTTGATAGATCTTCATGAACAAGGGTGTGGAGTGTTATTGGAGGAAGGTGGTGATGTGGAATAATTGAATCAGCCATTCTTAATGAATGGTTCAAGGGGCTGATTGACCTACCCCTGCATCTAATTTTGTGCTGGCAACCAACTGAGTTGTGATCACTAGGTATAGGTAAAGTTGCCATAGTCCAACCAGACCTTAAGCCTGATCTGTCATTGGAGAAAGGTGATGGGTGTGTGTTTAACCTGAGGGTCACCATGCCTCAGGTGAGGGGAGGGAAGTTGCGTAGGTGGGTCCTTCGTTGTAACCTCAGCCTGAGCAGGAACTGAAGCCATACTGTTGGCATCACTCTGCATAGTAAATAAAAACCAAAAGAACTGCGGATGCTATAAATCAGGAACTAAATCGAAGTTGCTGGAAAAGTTCAGCACGTCTGGCAGCTTCTGTGAAGGAGAAAACAGTGTTAACGTTTTGGGTCTGGTGACCCTTCCTCAGAACCGGACCCGAAACATTAACTCTGATTTTTTTTTTCTTCACAGATGCTGCCAGAGCTGCTGAGCTTTTTCAGCAACATCTGTTTTTGACTCTGCATAGAAAACCTGCCAACTGAGCTAACTGATCAATATCAACGAAATGCTCATCCATTGCTATTTCTTCTACCTCCCTAGCTTCATTTCGTTAAACCAAGTTCAGAACAATGTTCTCTTTTGTTGGACTTGCTGCACACTGGCCAAAAAACATTGTCCTGAATGCACCTCAAGAATTCTGCTCCCTCAGCTTGTATCTCTGCAAAGCTATTCCAGCTCACGTTGGGCTTGTTAAAATCCCCTACTATTTCTGCCTTCTTTTCGTATTTCTCAGAGATTTGCCCAACTCTGCCAGCTGTCTCTGATTGGGTATTTGTGTACACTTCCAACATTCCCTCTTTCTTTTTATTCCTTATTTCAATCCATTTCGCCTCATTTGCTGATCATTCTAATACATATTCTCTCCTTGCTGTGAAAATTGTTTATTTGATCAAAATTGCAGCGGTCCCTCCTTTTATTTATCTCCTCTCTGTCTCATCTGCAAGCTCTGTAAACAAGAACTGGTGCCACTAATGCCCCTTCTTAAGCTACACTTGTAGAATAATTATGATATTATACTGTTGCATTTCCGCCTGAACCTTCAGTCGTAGAATCATAGAGTTATACCGCGTGGAAGCTGACCCTTCGGCCCAATCAGTCCATGCTGACCATGTTCCCAAACTAAACTAGTGCCACTTGCCTATGCCTGGCCATATCCCTTCAGACGTTTCTTATTCATGTACTTAACCAAATGTCTTTTAAACACTGTATCTGTACCCGGATTCACTACTTCCTTTGGCAGTTCATTCCACAAACGAACAATTCTGTATTTAAAAAAAAAGTCCCTCTTGTTTAGTTTAAATCTTTCTCCTTTCACCTTAAAAATATGTCCCCTCGTCCTGAAATCCCCTAACCTAGGGAAAAGACACCTACCATTCACCTAATCCGTACCCCTCATTACCTTATAAACCTCTATAAGGTCACCCCTCAACCTTGTGTGCCCCAGTAAAAAAAGTTCCAGCCTCTCCTTATAACTCAACCCTACATTCCTGGCAACATCCCAGTAAATCTGTTCTGAACTCTCTCTAGTTTAATAATATCCTTCCTTTAACAGGGTGACCAGAATGGAACATAGTATTCCAGGAGTTCATCTAATTAGTTGCTATATTCTTTGTTTATGATCGCCAAAGCTAAGCTCTACCCTTCTGCCTACACCCCATGGCGCCTCCAAGCCAAGCTACACCCCTCAACACATTACTGTTCTTCCTCATGGCAACCTCTGACACTCCATGCTTATTCACATTGTTTGACCTGGGTAGGTAAGCATTGTACAACAGGAAAATAGTTCTAACAGAGGAAAATAAAGAATCAAGTTAGCCAAGTTTTCCCATGGGCATAGCTGTCTCAATAAACTAATGGATACCTGGGTAGCCAGCCAGAATGAGCCTGCAGGCTGCGGCTTGCGATCTATACCAACAAACACCCTTATCACAAAAGTGACACAAATTTGCGTGCAGGCATCTGAAATCAAGTCCCAGTCTCCACTTTAAAGCTCAGTGTGTCACACCAAGTTGGCAAAAAATCCAGTTGTAACCAAATTAGATTGTGTTGGATTTATGAAGCTGTCAGGCAACTAGAAACTCAACTCAGCTGTTGATCTGGTCTGCAAAATCTAGCAAAAAAAATTGGAAATCAAATTCATTCCCAAGTCAGTAATTTTATGGGACACTATACTATTTGATGAGGACATCAACTGAATTAATGCTTAGACCCTCTTTCTATGTAAGTGCTTACCATTTGTGCAGCCTTGGGTTGTTTTAGTTCCTCTTCTGTGATATACGATTTTTACAGCTCCATGACATGAAAAATATGGAGCTTCTAAGATCTTAAGTTATCAGCAGCAGAGAAGTGCAGAACTTATCCTCGTGTTGACTGTTAAACTCGCTCTCATAGGCAGTGTTGAGGTGAATACTATATCGATGCATTGATAAGAAGACTAGAGAAACACAGAAGGGAGAACGGTTATACTGATAGACTTAGATGAAAAATGAAGACTCAAGTGGTGCATAAACACTAGCACGGATGATTTGGGTCAGTTGGCCAGTATCTGTGTTCAAGCTTGATTCTCAGGTGTCTGCGCAGAAGAGATAGCTTCAGGCTGTTGCTGGACAGGACTAAACCACACAACACAATGGCTGCAGCCCAAATGAATCCCATTGCAGAATAGATTTCTCACTTCTGTGTTTGTCTGATTTAGAGTCTATTTTTCACTATGTGCCAAGGTTTTGCTTCACAGGCTGAGATTCTTATGTTGAATCAGTGCATGTTGCCTTTGCAATTTCAGTGAGTGATTTCCATTACCACTTTGCTTCATCACTAATACTTTGTGAGTTCCACCTTTCACTATCCATCTTTAGTAATCTGTCCATTTCTCAACATTATGTCTCATAGTTACAATGTGGAGACAAACTTATATTAACATTCGGCATGCCCTGAGTCATCAACCATGCTCAGGAACCCAGCAGACCCCAGAACAACTTGTCCAGTATCCCCTCAAAGAAGCACCAACTGTCTCAAGAAGCCCCTCAAACAAATACCTCTTCCCTTTAAATTCCTTAAAAAAAATCACCAACTGCCCAAATCTGCTTAAACGAACATCAACTGTCCCCTGATTCTACTCAAATACGCACCCAGCTCTTGTAAACACACCAGCTGTCCCCTAGTCCTGTGTTTTTCTTATCTTCACTCAAATTCTATTCTACATTTTGATCCTCCGAACTAAGCTCACTTAGCACCTGATTATCAGAGCTACTGCACCTCCTTATCCTTTCTTCCTGTCCTTTGAAATCTCAGCTTCAATTTTCAGTTCTTCCTCATGGTCATTTTGCAGCCATGTCTTTGTAATAGCTGTCTTACCATGTTTATTTCAATGTATGCTGTCAACTCATTCATCTCACAACAGGCTTTCTTTGTACATTTCCCGATGCTGAGCTGTTGGCCAATAGCCTTTAAGGCCTCCATCCCCATCGAGCTCACAATAAAAGTTGCTTGGACTAGTGACAGATTTCTGATTGGCCGTACAAATTATTCATTGCTGTTATATTCCCCCACATTATTTTGACCAAAACCTGCGTTACAATATATTCCACTTTTAGAAGGCATCAAATGTGTGTAGGACTGTCATATGTCTGAGTCATAAGTCTGTGGGTCCAAACCCTAATGCAAAGACTGCAGCATAAGTCCAGATTGGACCACAGCCCTGTCTGCTGTCCACATTTTTGTTCATCCATTCAATGGATGATAGCATCACTGGCTGGGTCAGCATTTATTGCCTATTCCTTATTGCTTAGAAGGCAGCTATGAGTCAACCACATCGCAGGCCAGACCAGGTAAGGATGGCTGTTCCAGGTGAGTTTTTCCAACAATCAGTCATGGATCTGTGCTCATCATTAGGCTCTGAATTCCAGATTTTTATTGAATTCGGGTTCTACTGTCTGTTGTGGCGGGATTTAAACCCGGGTCCCCTGAACAATACACGAGTCTCTGGATTAACAATCTGGCAATAATACTGCTAAGATGTCACCTCCCCTTGTGGACAGAAAGGGATTTGTGGCACTATATTTTAAAGCAGATCAAGGGAGTTCTCCCTGTTGTCTTGTTTAGTATTTATTCCTCAGCCACCATCACTTAAAGCAGATTATCTGGTTATTATCAGATTGTGGTTAGTGGGTGCTGGATCTGCATAAATTGACTGCTGTGTTCTAACCACGACTGCATTTCTGAAATATATTGGTGGACAGGGCTTTGGGCTGACCTGAAGTTGTGAATGGCACTGTATAAATGGACGTCTTTACCATGCAACTGGGAGCAGTGTTGAGTAGACATGACCTTGTGTGGTGAGGCGATCTGAAGCAGTGTGCACACAGGATAGCGGTGCATCGATGTGAGTGTGGTGTGTGTGTGTGTGAGCTGAATTTTAATCTACATTTTATTGTCCTACCATCCCTGCAAGTACAAAATGACTCACTCAGCGCTTGTGCTGACAAACGCTTCTGTGCAATAAAACTGCAAAGCACACAGTACTGAAACAGCTTGGTCACTTTTTTTTATGAATAGTAAAGGATTTGTTCGCCTTACTTTTGTCGCACAAAATGTTTGTTGGCAGTGGGGCATAGTGAGGGTGGTTTACATTAGGTCAGCAGTCACTTTGAGATATGTGGTGTCAATTTGCTGTATGTTTATCTGATTGTGCAACAGGAAATTGTCTCTCAGAAACCAAGAGGTTGAGGGGAGTGCTCTGATAGAGGACTTCCAAATGATCGAGATGTAGAACGTGGAGAAAATGTTTGCACTTGTAGAATTGTCCACAATCGGGGCCATTAAATGAAATTGTCAGAATTGAATGCCCACTCATGAATTCAGGAGAAGCTGCTTGACCCAGAGAGTTGCAAGAATGTGGAGCTTGCCACGGCAGAGAGTGGTAGAGGGAAGGAGGTGCATACAGTAGAGATTTAAAGGGAAGCTGGGTAGACACGTAAGGAGTATTGAAAAGGAAGGATTGCATTTTATAACCAATGGCAGGATTTATACAATTAAGAGGAGCCTCTGGTAGTATTGTAGGATAACTAAGGGTTCAATGCATAATTCTTTGAGGTTTGCTCACATGTAGACAGAGTGGCTAAGAGGGTGCTTAACATGCTCGCCTTTGTAGCTCAGATCTTTGAGTGTAAGAGTTGGGAAGTCATGTTGAGGTTGTACAGGACATTGGTGAGGCCTGTTCTGGAGGTTCACATCCAGTTCTGGTTGCCCTGTTATAGGAAGGACATTATTAAACTGGAGAGGGTTTAGAAAAGATTTACCAGGGTGTTGCTGGGAATGAAGGGTTTGAATTGTAAGGAGAAGCTGGACAGGCTGGAACTATTCTCACTGGAGTGTAAAAATTTGAGAGGGGATCTTTTAGAGTTTATACGATGATGAGGGGCATAGATAAGGTGAAAAGTAAGGGTCTTTTCCCAAGGGTGGGGGATTTCAAGACCGGGAAACACATTTTGAAGGTGAGAGGGGAAAGATTAGAAAAAGACACGTGTGGTTTGTTTTCGTGAAGAGTAGTTTGTATGTGGAATGAACTGCCAGAGGAAATGGTGGATGAGGGTATTGGTAGAATATTTATAAGGCACTTAGACAAGTGCATGAATAAGTTTGGAGGGATATGGGCCAGGCACTGGCAGATGGGACTAGTTTTAGTTTGGGATTATGGTTGGCATGGACTGGTTGGATCAAAGGCCTGTTTGTGTGCTGTATCACTTTATGGCCCACTGAAAGGGTGAGATAAGGCATTGTTACAGAGCTTCGTTACAGAGGTTCGTGTGGACCTTGGAGACAGACGTGTTTTCAGACACTTCGTTGAACTCTCTCTGAATCAAAATGTACGCTGGCTATTGTCTGTATTTTTCCAGACACAAATGCAAATATTGTATTTTTCACTGGTTTAAGAATGATATTTTAGGCATGATACCTATCCATATTTAAAGTGTGAGAACTTTGAGACCAGATTTTAGAGTTTGGGGCCTAGTCAGCTGAAGGCTAATGTTTTAGAGGGATGTGGAAGAGTTTAGGAGATGGTGGGGAGGACAGGTACCTTGTAGAGAGGATGGAGAGATTATAGAAATGGGGAAGGGGTGAGACTATGGAGGGATGTACTGGGTGCCTCATGACGGTCACAGAGGTGATGAATGGGACTTGCTGTGACAAAGGAACTGAAAAGATTGGTGTGAATGAAGAAGTGTTCAGAGCAAGTGGCTAATTTCCTGAACCCCCGAGATCAGAATGACTTGATACTGAAGGCAGTATTGTGCCTTTGCCAGTGCAGCCCTCTCTCATTACTGCTTGTTCACCCAGCACTGTGCTGAATCCATTGTCATATATGTGCTGGGGAATCACCATTGATAAAGACCTGAACTGGACAGCCATATCAATTGTCAAAGTACAAGAGCAGCTCAGAGGCTGGGAGTGAGTACATCACCTTCTGACTCCTCAAATCCCATCCACCATCCACCAGAAATAAACCAGCAGTGTGTTGGAATGCCTTTCACTTGTCTAGTTAAATGCAGCTTCAGCAACAATCACGAAGCTCAGTGACATCCAGGTCAAAGCACCTGAACTGATTTGTATCCTATCTACACCCTACATCTAACACCCTCTTTCATCTTCAGATGCTTAACATTTCTGAATGAGAAATTAGTAAAGATAACAAAGCCGATGTCTTAGATTGACTTGAAACATCTGTTTCCTGATGCATTACTTGAACAGATTTATGTCTTTATTCAAAAAAGTAACAATACTTAATTGAAAATAGCCTGAATAAAGCATAGATTACTGTAGCAGGAAGACAGTCTAGAAGGTGCCTCATCATAATGCCATTTAAGAAAGGGATTTTAAGAATGCACGATCAGTAAAAGTGCACAATCAGTGTGAGAGAGACTTCACCTGAGTGAGACAGAGACTGAGTCTGTGGGAATATATCTGGGAGTTCAGTTCAAAGTGGGAATTTGGCGCATGCGTTTAAAGCACATGTTATTGCAACAAATAAAGTGAGCTGATTGGAGACTTTGGTGAAAAGTGGAAAAGAGGTTTTCTTTATTCTCTTTTTCAGTAAGTTTGTTGGACGGTAAGTAACTGTTACTAGGAACGGTCTTTAAAAGCTTATTATTTTTAAAGAAGTAACTATACTTGAACTTAACTGAGAAACACCAGGAAAAAGGGAGTCAGGGCCAATCTCATACAGCAATATAAATAATTCTAACCAGTAGAAAGTTAATATAAGGGACACATAGTGAAAACATTGCAGCTCAGCTCACTCAAGTAGAATGTGTGCCTTGTAATGAAAGGGAAGTTGGCAACCCTACCAGTCTTCCAGGTAGCCACTTTTGTAGGAAGTACAATCAGCTGCAAGTACATGAGCTCCAGGTTTCAGATCTCAAGTGGCAGCTACAGTAACTCCAGGATTGATTCCTCCTTCACTGGTGCTAAAGTCAAGGATGTCACCAAAAGGCTGCAGGACCAGAAGACATTCAATAAGGTGCCACATAAAAGGGTGTTGCGTAAGAAAGGAGCGTATTGTATTGGGGATAATGTCTTAGAATGGATTGATGACTGTTTGACGCACAGAAGATGGACAGTCCAGATTAATGATCTTTTCCACATTGGAAAGACTTGCAGAGTGCCAAAAGCCTCAATTACTTGTTATCCAAATTGATGACTTGGAGCAGGGGGCAGAGTGTAATGTGTCCAAATCGGCAAAACAACAAAAAAGGATGGGATGCGTGTTGTGACGAGGATAAAAGAAATATGCAAGATGAGAAGGCTAGCCTGATTGAGAAGATTAAAAGCTGGGCAGATGGAGTTTAATGTAGGAAAGTATGAGGGCATGTACCTTGGTAGGAAGAACCAAAAAGGCAATTATTTAAATAGTGAGGGACTCCATGGAGGTGCAGCACAGAGGATCTGAGTGTTCTTATGCATGAATCACAAAATATTAGCATGCAGTTGCAGCAAGTAATTCAGACGGTAAATGAAATTTTGGCATTTATTGCTAGGGATTTGGAGTTGAAAAATAAGGAGGTCTTGTTTCAGCTGATATTGATGAAGTCACAGCTATAAAACTCTGTTGGGTTTTGGTCCCTGCATTTAATAAGGGATATACAGGCATTGGAGCCCATTCAAAATAGTTTCATTAAGTTGAGACCTGGGTTGAAGGTGTTGAGTTATCAAGAATGGCTACTCAGGGTAGGCCTTTGTTTATTAGACTTTAGAAGAAAGAGGGGTGATCTCATTGAAACTGACCGCATTATGAGGGAACCTGACAGGGAAGAAGATGTTTACACTAGTGGAGAGTCTTGAACTAGGGAACAGTTACAGAATAAGTGGACACTTATTTAAAACTGAGACATTCAAAGGAATTTCTTGTCCCACAGGGTAGTGAATGCTGGGAATTCTCAACCCAGAGAGCTGTGGAGGACAGATTGCTGAAGATATTTCAAGAGGAGGTAGATAGCGTTTTAAAAATGTCAGGGGGTTGGCGACTCTGCTGAATTAGCAAGAAAGAGGAATTGTGGTCTGCGGTAGATAGCCATGATCTTATAGAATGACAGTGCAAGCTTGAGGGGCTGAATACCTTATTCCTACACCTATTTCTTACATTCTTATTAGACTCATTGAGTTTCACAGCGTAGAATGAGGACCTTCGGCCCATCTTTTTCATACTGCGCATGAAGAATCCATCTAAAAGCATTTTCCTGCAATTGGCCCGTAACCTGGTGTTTCAAGCATTCATTTAAATACTATTTAAATGTTTCTGATTGTTCCCAGCTTTACCATCCTTAAGTCCCCTAAATATCTCCTGTCCATTATCTTAAATTTATGGTTATTGACTTCTCTAAAGGGCAAAATTTCTTATCTACCCTCTCTGTGCGCATCATAATTTTTTACACCACAACCATGACACCTCAGCCTTCATTGCGGTAAGGAAAATAATCCCAGCCTATTTAGCCCCACTTCGTTGCTGAAACACTCCAGCCCAGCTAACATCTTGGTGAAATACAAACAGATTGCTGGAAAAGCTCAGCAGGTTTGGCAGCATCTGTGGAAAGAGAAACAGAATAACGTATCGAATCGGTTGTGACTCTTTTTCACAACTTAAAGGTGTTGGGAAATGGGTGTTATGGTGTTGATCAAAAGACCATAAGAAGTAGGAACAGTAGTAGGCCAGTAACAGGCCTCAAGCCTGCTCTGCCACTCAATGGGAACACGGCTGACTCATAAGAACTGAAAGAACTGCGGATGCTGTAAGTCAGGAACAAAAACAAAAGTTGCTGGAAAAACTCAACAGGTCTGGCAGCATCTGTGAAGGAAAATAAATCAGAGTTAACGTTTCCGGTCCGGTGAGATCTGAGGAAGGGTCACCGGACCCAAAACATTAACTCTGATTTTCTCCTTCACAGATGCTGCCAGACCTGCTGAGCTTTTCCAGCAACTTCTGTTTTTGTTCCTGGCTAATCCATGATGAGGGTTGGTGGGCATTATGGACGAGGAAAAAGTGGAACAGATTCCGTGGATGCCCAGAGTAAATGATAGAAGAGTTGCTAATAGTGGTGAAGGAGACTTAGAAATCTGAAATGGGTGTAAGTACAAGTGTGGAAAGGAGCAAATGGATCCTCTGTCTACTCAGCAAAGTTAACAAAACATGACCTTGGGGCAGGTGGGCTGGTAGAGTAGGACAGAAGTGATGGTCTGGAATTTAATATGAGCTCTTACATGTAAGACTCCTTTCGGTGAAATAAGTGCCACCCAGCCTCGCCATGCTCACTTGTGCCTTTACTTGACTGCGTGGGGTCTGAAGAAGTGTCACTGGACCTGAAATGTTTACTTTCTCGCCACATATGTTGCCAGACCAGTTGAGTATTTTCCAGGAATTTATGTTTTTGGTTCTGATTTCCAGCTTTCACAGTTTCTTTGGTTTTTCGTAGTTGTTATCATTGACTATATAGGCACTGCTTTGCAGACTGACTTGGTTTTTCTTCTGTATTTGTCTGTATATCACCCATTATTGTACCTCCACTGTGTATCCAACCCCCTGCTAATTTATTTTAAAACCCCAATTAACCACACTGCAAACACCCTCAACCCATTGGACTTGTAGGGTCTCCTTTTTCCCCCATGATCCAGGAATCTATGCCCTCCCTCCTGGTTCAATTCTTCAGCTGTGCTTTCACCTATACCTACTCCTGTACTCACTAGTGCTTGGTACTGGGAATGATCGAGATGTTACAACCTTTGAGCTCTTGATTTTCAATCAGTGACCTAGCTCTGTAAATTCAAGTTTGCAGATTTCACCCCTTTTCCTACCTGTGTCATTGGCACTAATGTGGGCCACAACCGCTGACTGCTCACCGTCTGCATTCAGAATGCCCTGCAGTTCGTGCAGTGACTTTCCTGATGTGATACACCATTCTGTGGATACAGAAAGGCCTGTCTGAACCCTTCACTATTGAATCTCTTACCGTTATTAACCTTTCAATCTTACCCTCTTGTGCAGCTGGGCTCTAGGTACACTTCCCCAGAGGAACTGTCACACTCACTGTTTTCCAACACAAAAAATAAAGCTGTTAGTGAGTGAGATGCACTCTGAGACATTCCTGGTTGCCTGTTTGCCTCTCGTCTTAGCGACTGACACCCATTCCTTTTTTGACTGTACCTTCTTAAGGTGTGGGTGACACATCTAAAAACGTGCTATCGACGTAACCTTGCAGATGCACCAGAGTGGCTGTAGCCAATGTTCAGGTTCCAAAACCTGGTGCTCAAGCTGGCCAGTGGTGGCACTCCTTGAGGATACGGTCATCCATACTGCCAGGAACATCTAAAACTTCCCACATACTACAGGACTGCAGGTAGTGCATCAAATGGGACTGGGCTCCACTGCTATGCCTTAAGTCAGATTACTCTTAACCAAAACTTAAGTAGGAAAATTATTTAACTTTCTTGTACTGTTAACTCTAAACTGTAGATTAGTAGAAATTATTTATTCCTACTGACAAATCAGCTCCCTCCGCTGTACCTATAAATTCTTTCTTTCCCCTTGTGCTTGTTTAAAAGTTTACTTTTCACAAAATTACTGGAGTTGAAACCAAAAGTAGCTACTGAACAAACAAACAGTTCATGACTTTCCTGTGATGTCACTCACGTGTAGAAATTAGCCAAGCAGCTCAGGACAGGGCTTCTATGCAGATCCGATTCCCAAAGCCCCTAGAAGTTAACTGGCTTAAAACTGTAACTTGAAGTAAAATGCTATGTTTGCAGACAAGCAGCGTTAATCTTAACCTCTCCTTTCAGCAAATGGACAGTATGTAATCAACAGAGTCCCTCATTCACCTTACAGTCTGCTCTCAGTGATGCTGACCCTCTGTCACTGTGTCCTCACGTTGCCCGATTGGAGAACAATGTAGCATTACAAAGGTACATTGACAAGTTGATGGGGTGAGCAGATTGCTGTCAGGCAAAGTCCAATGAAGAGAAGTATATTTTGGTGGAAGAGCCTGGACAGCAAATATAAAATATGGCATACAGTTTGAAAGTAGGTGCAGGAGAAGAGAAACATTTTGTGAGAGAGCAGTTAATAAAACATTCCATTGTTCTCGGCTTTACTGTTGGGGACACAGAATACAAGGAGGTTGTGCTGCACTTGTACAAGACACTAGTAAGACTTCAGCTTGCAGATTACGTACAGTTCTGTACCACAGTATAGGCAGATTGTGAGCACAATGCAGAGAGTACAGTAGATATTTACAGGGATGGACCCAAATGGACTCAATTTGTTGAGGCTAGATGGGAGAGATTGGGACTGTTCTCTGTGGAGAAAAGAAGGTTGAGATCTGCCAAAAGTTTTCAACGTCATGAAGGGGCAGGTTAGATGAAATAGTGAGAAGCTGTACCCACTTGTCAAAGATTCTAGAACAAGAAGACATAGAAATGACATGATTTGCAAAAAAAAGCAAATGAGATGTGTCAAAAACCTTTTTAACAAAGGACATTTTTAATACAGTACAGGCAGTTTAAACTGAGGCATTCAAGGGGGCATCAGTTGATTGTCTGTGCTTAAGTGATGTGCAAGGGTCTTGGAGAAAGATAGGATAATGGTTGTAAGTGACGACACTCATTTGGAGAGCTAATGTAGACACGATGGGCTGAATGGCCTCATTCTGTGCCATGACTGTTTTTTGATTCTTTGATATTTAGAAGATGCCGCACCTTAGCAGTTAAATATTTACAGATTCAGTAATATTATATTTGTACTTTGTATCAGTGTTTTCAGTTCCCTCATGAACTCCTGTGGAATATTTCGAGAAAGTGCAGCTCTTAGTTAAAGTATGCTGGACTTTGATATGTGTTATTGCTGGGATATAGTCTAAACATAATGATAATATGTGCATCTTAGATTGATCCAGCAAAGAGACCACTCGGCCCATCAAGTGAGTTGCCCAATGCCTTTGCTGTTTCCCCATAGCCTTACGTGATTTTTCTGTACAAGTATTTATCTAGTTCCCTTTTGAAAGATACTGTTAAATGTGCTTCGACTGCCCTTTCAGCCATCCCATTCAGAACATAACTAACTGCGCCAGAAGCACTTCTGCTTATCCACCTTGGGCTTTTTTAGATAATTATTTTAACGCTGTGTTTTCTGGTTATGAACATTTCTACGTGTGAAAACAGTCAATTGAGTAGCGATATTTGGAGACTTTAATTACCTCAATAATGGCATTTCCAGATATTTTCTTAGCAACCTGTGTAAAGATATTATTGCACACCCTCTGGAGTAGATGGGACTTGAACCCGGACCTCCTGTGTCAGAGGTGGGAACATTACCACTGCACCACAAGAACCCTAAGAGTCACTAAGGTTTCAAACTTCTGGTATACATATTCAGCACTAGGAGTATAGATTTTTGCCCCATTCATTCTTGATTTGAGCTTTGCTGGCCCAAGATCAGTATTTATTATCCATTCTTAATTGCCCTTACAATTCAATAATTATTATGATATGATTATCATATCATCCGGGAGACGATGACCTAGTGGTATTATTACTGGACTGTTAATCTAAAGACCCAGCTAATGTTTTAAGGACCTGGGTTCGAATCTCACCATGGCAGTTGGTGGAATTTGAATTAAAAACGCAGAATTAAGCGTCTAACGTTGACTGTGAATCCATTGTCAATTGTTGGGAAAAACCCATCTGGTTCACTAATGCCCTTTTAGGGAAGGAAACTGCCATCCTTACCTGGTCTCAACTACATGTGACTCCAGACCCACAGCCATGTGGTTGACTCTTAACTGCCCTCTGGGCAGTTAGGGATGGGCAATAAATGCTGCCTAGCCAACAAAGCCCTCATCCTGTGAATGAATAAAGAGAAAACAATGATTGCATAGCCAGCAGTTCAGAGAAGGTTCACTGGGATGACAAGGTTGTACCTGAGGAAAGGATGAGCAGGCCTAGGCCTGAACCCATTGGAATTTAGAAGAAAGAAAGGTCATCTTATGAAATATGAAATATTTTGAGGGAGCTTGAAAGGGTAAATGCTGTGAGAATGTTTCCCCTTGCGGAGTAATCACTAGCAAGAGAGAAAGTATCAAACTAAGGGGACACCCACTTAAGGCAGTGGATTGATGCCACACTCGTATCAGCCATGCATGGCCTTGTTGAAAGGTGTAACAGTCTCAAAGGGTTAAATAGCCTACGCCTGATGCCAACTTGCGTGTTTATACGTACAGAGGGAAGGCGGATTTTCCTCTCTCAGACGGGTGTTAAACCTTTGAAATTTGCTACCACCAAGAGCAGTGGTACCTGCTCAACAAACATGCTCAAGATTAAGTTAGATTTTTGATCGACAAATGGGTTAAGGCCACACTTGGATCAGCCATGATCTTATCGAATGGCAGAGTAGGGTGAAGGGGCCAAATGGCCTACTCCTCCTCCTCCTTGTACGAAATGACAGAGGTTAAGTTGCCATTGTCCCAGAGGGCCATTGGGCTACTGTCTCATAAGAGAGGAGAAAGCTGGTGGTGAGGCTCACGACTCCTCGGGTGAGGGGTGACATTGGGAAGGTGTGACCTTCGTGCTAACCTCAGCCGGTGTGGAAGTTGAATCTGTGCTATTGGCATCACTCTGCATCACAAACCAACTGTCTGGCAAACTGAGCTAGCTGATCTCTAAAGATGATCAAGCGCCATCATGAACTGCAGCTGTCCATTTGATGCATGATACACTCAGTGCTATTAAGAAAGAAGTTCTAGGATTTGGACCCAGTGACAGTGAAGGAACTGAAATGTATTTCCAAGTCAGGATAGTGTTTGACTTGGAAATGGTGGCATTCCCAAGCATCTGCTGCCCCTGTGCTTCTAGGTGGTAGAAATCATGGGTTTGGCAGGTGCTGTTGAATGACTGTTTTGGTGAGTTGTTGCGTTGCATTTTGTAGATGGCACACACTGTTACCACTGTGTGTTAGTGGTGGAAGGAGTAAATTTTTAAGGTGGTGTCCTTGGGTGTATTGACTGTACAACAATAGGGATCAAAATGATAAATAAATCAAATAATTGTGGCATCACGAATCATGAAAAATAAAATTGGCCAATGAATTGTTGATTGCAGAGTAACATGGTAGATAATTTAAACAGAACCCTGGTTATTTCTTATTATATTGTACCACCATTCATTATGAATGAGATTAATGCCTATGATTAATTTGGAAGTGAGTCATATGGCACCGTACCCACAAAGCAGATTAATAAAAGAAAGCTAAAAATAATGGCAAGTGGAGGCTGTGGTGCAGCAGTGATGTCAGTAGACCTGAGAGTAATCCAGGGCCCTTAATGTTATGTGTACATGAGTTCAAATCCCAGCATAGTAGATGGCAAAACTTGACTTCAATAAAAATGTGGAAATACAAGTTGATCTAGTGACAACCATGTAGCCATGGTTGATTGTCATAAAAACACATCTGGATTGTTAATGCCCTTTAATGACCATAGGTTGCCCGTACCTGGTCTGACCTAAATGTGATTCCAGACCACAGCAGTTTAGTTGACTCTTACCTGCTCTTTGAAATGGCCAAGCAAGCACTTTGTTCAACAGCAGTTAGCGTTGGGCAATAAATGCAGGCCCAACAGCAATCCCATGAACGGTTAAAAAGTGTGTCAGCCAGAAGGCAGGAGCCTAATGTTGGTGCAGGTCTTGAGTGACAGACTGAGTAATATCAAAATTGACCGTCACTAACAATTACCTCAGATCAATAGCATAGAAACAGGCTATTTTGCTAAAAGGTCCATGCCAATGTTTGTGCCAGACACAAGCTCCCTCCTCCAACCTGGCCAACCACAGCACCACCTCCTTTTCCTTAATCCTGTCAATCTTGATTTGAGAGAATTCTGTGTTAACCTGGCCTTGTCCTGCTGCAGCTACATCTGTGGATTTTGTTTCTCCCCAAGACTCTGACCTCCTGATTGGCTCTTCATGGATTCTACATTGTTTCTGTTCTTGTGTCCATTTGGTGACCACACTCAGAGACTGTCCTGGCCGGCCAGTGTCCTGAATCCCTAACATCCCTAGGTTGTCCTTGGAGTAAGTCTTTCGCAATCTCTTCGGTGCTGAAACCTCATTATTTTCACAGTGACATCCATTATGCTGAGTACAGCTCTCAAGTACCGTATTTCCCTTCTCCTCTTTGAGTCTTGATCACTTGTTTGCTTCTCTCAGGGTAGCACAATCGTTTACATCATCACCATCAACATATTCATATTGTGAATATATCATTCCGTCCCTTTCTTGCTCATGTACTGATCTAGTTTCTGCTTAAATGTATTTGCTATTCACTTGACCACTCTGCATGGTAATGAATTGCACACTGTCACTACTCTCTGGGAGAAAGTGTTTCGCCTGAATTCCCTACTGGATTTATCTGTGATAATCTTATATTTTAGCGCCTATTCTTGGTTTCCCCTCACAAGTGGAAACATCTTCTCTGCATCTACCTATTGATACCCTTTATAACTCTAAATACCTGGAGCTAGATCAATATATGAGAGGAGTAGGAATAGAAGTAAGTGCTATGGGATGGAAGAAGGTTAAGTGGGAGGAAGACCATGTGAAGCATCAATGCTGATATTAACGATATGGGTAGAATTACTTCTTTATGCATTTGACCCAGGGTTAATTCTGTGTGGAGGTGCACTGTAGTTAAAATCTGCGGCTGAGACATACTCCCAGTTTTGATGGCCAGGTGGGAAAACTTCAGATAAAATGTGGGAAAGAGAAATTTGCTACCAAAGTACTCCGGAAATATTAGCAATGAATCTGTGGAAATTGCTATTGCGTTATTCAAATGATGGCAATTAGCTTTTTTTTCAAAAAGAACTTTCATACGTCTTTAGATCCTCCCACACCCTCCCTATGAGGCCTTTGTACTCCTGCAGTTCTCTTGTTTTAAACACAGCTGGGTTATCTTTTAACCCTAAACTCCAGCCATTTTCAAACATAATCACACAGCAAAATGAAACCAGTTTGATCAAAACCATGAAGAATAATGAACGCTCTCTGATCTAGACCCAGTACTCTACTTTCAAGGGTCTCCTTGTGGTTTGGTTCTGTTTTTTTCTATGAGGGGTGGAGGCACAGTGTTCGGTGGTTGACGTATCTTTTTGTCAAAGACTTATTAACAAACAAAGAAATTGTAAGGAAGGCACTTTACCTCCAACAGGATGGCCTTCAGTTATGCTTTACTATTCTGCGCTGTGAGGAGACAATTGTTAATGCATTATTAACACTTGTCTCATAACAATCTGCATGTCTCCTGCACGTAGGTACGTCTCCTACAGGATAATTAAACAGCCCAGCCGAAACTATATGTGTTCTGCTGGGATTTTGTGCTGCTGCAGTGGCCCACTGACCTTGTTGGATTCAGTGAGGTCACCTGGGGAATAGAATTAGACTATACTCCCACCTCCCAAAAATTGAATTGTATTTAGGCAGTGAGCATTTACTTGAATCCCTGTGAATAAGTACAGACTAAAACAGAGGTTGTTTGGTTTGGAGGAGTATGCTTGTCATGTGTAACTCTGTAAATAAATATATAAGTGTGCAGAGATTGGCTCCAGTTCTATACTTGACCAGCTGTTTGTTCTGGAGTGTAATATACTTCTCCTACCTCTGCAACCTTCTCAAAATTTCTGACGCCTCTCTATTCCTCCTGTGTTAACCATTTTTGCATCTGTGATTTTAATCACTGTGGGTATTTTTGCAAGTCAAACGGAAACATTTTGCAGTAGTCAACATTGAAATAGAAACCAGTTTATTCTGGTATAAACCTAAAAATTGACCGCACTCTCCGTCATTGCTGACCATGAACTACTTAGGAGCATTAGCTCCTCAATACTCACTCATCTCTAGCTATCGCACTCCTCCTTTGAGATATGCTTTAAAGAATATTTTTGACCAAGATTCTGAAACTTTTAAAATTAATTCATGGGATCTCGGTATTACTGGTTAGGCTGGCATTTTGTCTCCCATTAGTCGCTTTCGAGGAGATGATGGCAAGTTATTGAAGCCCCTGTGGCCCATGTGTACAGAGCTGACGTCAAGACACACACGCACGCACACACGTGCACACACACTCCACGATTGTGACCCAACGACAATAAAGGAATGATAATATAATTCCAAGTCAGGACAGTTTGTGGGTTGAAGAGATACGTGTTGATGATGGTGATTTCATGTATCTGCTGCGCTTGTTATTCGAGGTAGTAAAGGTAATGGGTTTGGAAAGTGCTGTCTAAGGAGCCTTCATGAGTTATTGTCCCTGGTACCTGCTAGTGTTACTCCAATGAAGGGCCTTGCGACATTTTTGTTATTTTCAAGGTGCTCTGCAAATGCAATTTGTTGCTTCTGTACAATGCCAGTTTCCCTCTTTTATGTAGAAATACCCATGAAAGGTATCTGAGTTGAATGGATGGTGAAAACAGATTCACATCGCAGCACTGTCTGTTGAACCCCTATTGAAAGCCTGCGAGACAATTTCACAGGGAGCAAAGAGCAATCAAAGCTATCTATAGAGCTTGGAAACATTCGACATTGTCATAGTGGGTGCAACAAGACGTCAAATTACTGGTATTAATTGAAATGAGTGTTAACAATTGAAATTGGGGGATTAAGAGCGACATCTGTGAAATTGTTAAATAATTCTGAAATTGCATTCAAATTTCAAACATAATCCATTGTTAAAAAGCAAAGCACGGTCTGTTAATTTTCTTTATCTGATTAACAGCACTCTTAAACTATGTAGTGTCTTATTCTTTCTTCTATCTGCATTGCCTCACTGGCATCAAAATTTACAACACAGGAACACAACGTTCAGCCTGAATGGCCTATTTCCTGCTCCCTTGTGGGCTTATGTAGTCTCCCCTTAAATATATCTATAGATGTTTTTAATTGACCTGTTCAGACATCTTATAATATGCCTTGAGCAGGTGGAATTTGAACCAAGGTCTTCTAACCCAGAGCAAGGCACAACCACCGCCCTACAATAGCCCCTAAATGTCGATCCTATTCGCATCAACCATTCCCTGTGTCAATGAGTTCCATATTCTTGTCTTTTTTCTGGGTGAAGGGATTTCTTTGGAATTCCCAATTGGATTCACTGGTGACTGTCTTACAGTGATGGCAATGTGTTTTGGTCTCAAATAGAGTGAAAAGAAGTCAAAGCAAAAAGAAAACTGAGTGACTCTGCAAAGTGAAGCAATAAGGCTATCTGCTTGAATGAAGGTAAATTTTAAGCACTTTTGCCTGTGAACGGAATCTGTACTGATGGCTAAATAACATATCCAAAATGTCAGGCCTCACTGGAAATGTAAATCATCTTTATTGTCTGCTTTCAAAATATGCCCTTCATGCTAAAACAAATACTCCTGAGGACTAGAATCTGCTTAAAGGTTTGATTGGATTGTTCAGAACTATTTTTTTTCAGCCCTTCAGGTTTTTATAATCTGCTCCAGTTGCCGAGTAGGCCTATTCTCCAATGAAGTCACACTAATTCAGGAATAATTAGAATCATTGAGCATAAGAGGAGGTAATTCAGCTCATTGTGCCTGTGCCATCTCGTAGAAAAGCTGTCTAATATAGCCCTATTCCCCTGGCCTTTCCTCTTAATCCTGCAAATTGATCCTCTCCTCGTGTAGATCCAAGGGCATTTTGAAAGTCGCTATGGAACCTGCTTCTTTCAGGTCGAGCATTGCAAACGATAACAAACCCACTGCATGACGTAAATGTCTGTTTTGTTTTCTCTCTAGTCCTTTTTATAAATTATTTTACGTCCGTGATATCTCATTAACAACCCACTTATGAGAGAGAAATATTCTCCCTATTCAGTCTGTCAAAACCCATTTGAACACTTCTTTAACATCTGCCTTAAACTATGAACTGTAGGGTGGCACAGTGGCTCAGAGGTTAACACTGCTGCTTCATACGGCCAGGGATCTGGGTTTGGTTTTACCCTTGGGGTATTGTATGTGAGAAGTTTGCATGCTCTCCCTGCGGCAGCGTGGGTTTCCTCCAAGTGCCCTGGTTCCATCCCACAGTCCAAAGATATGCAGGGTAGTTGGATTGACCATAGTGTCCGGCAATGTCCATGGGAAATTCAGGGTTACAGTGCTAGGGTAGGGGCATGGATCTGGGTAGGATGCTCTTTGGAGGGTCAGTGTGATCTTGATGGGCCGAATGGCCTGCTTCTACACTGCAGGGTTTCTATGTTCTCTACCGTAAGGATCAAAGCTTCAACTTCTCAAGTCTCTCCAAATTAACTGAAGTTTCTCATCCCTGGTATCATCCTTGTAAGCTGGCTCTTTGCCTTCTTCAAGGTCTAGACACTCCCCCTAAAGTGTAATGTCTCCAGATTTGGCCATAATACTCCAGCTGAAGCTAAACCAGTGAGTTGTAACGGTTCATCATGATTTCATCATGTGTATTGCATTCAGTGGCACATTTACAAGAGCAAGTTTCCCAAATTATGCAATTTTACTTGCCTTATTAACACACCCTGCCATTTTCGAAGAATTACATCTAAAAGGCTTCCAAAAAACACAAGGAACAGAAGGTATAGGGTTAGTGTGCACTATCTCCAACATGCACTGTGGAAATTCATCAAAGATCCTTAGCACCTTCCAAATCCACAACTACCTCCATCTGGAAGGACAAGGGCAGCAGATACATGGGAACACCATCACCTGCAAATTCCCCTCCAAGACACTCACCATCCTGACTTGGAAATATATTGCTGTTTCTTCACAGTTGCTGAGTCAAAATCCTGGAATTCCCTTTCTATTGGCATTGTGGGTCTACCTACAGCATGTGGATTGCAGTGGTTCAAGGAGACCATCTTCTCAAGGACAACTAGGGACAGGCAATAAATTCTTATCCAAGCCAATGACGTCCATGTCCCACCAGTGAATAAAAAAGTTAATGAAGATGACCGGACAGGTTGAAGAAATGTTTATAAAAGATGTACAGGATCCTGGACTTTAGTAATATAGACATAGACCAAGGAAGTGTTCCAACCCTGATGGGAGGAATGAAATGGACCTACTACTCCACGAGATGTCCCAAAAGTATATATGTCTAAAAATCACCAAGGTAGTTAATTTGCTTTATTTTTCCTATTATATCTAGCACAGAACAAAATATACTCCCAAACAAAAACAGAAATTGCTGGAAAAACTCGGCAGGTCTGGCAGCATCTGTGAAGACAAATCAGAGTTAATGTTTCAGGTCGAGTGAACGTTCCTTAGAACTGATGGTAGCTGGGAAAATGTTGGTTTATATGCACTTGATAGTAGACTTGACTTGAAATGTTAACTCTGATTTCCGTCCACAGATGCTAGCAGACCTGGTGAGCTTTTCCAGCAATTTCTGTTTTTGCTTCTGATTTACAGTGTCCGCAGTTCTTTTGGTTTTAAAAAGATACTCCAACCTGGTTCCATCAATAAATGCAAAATCTTGTTTATTTTGAGCAGACTTGGTCTTTTCTAAGTGGTAGAATGCTACCCACTACATTAATTGCTACTATGTCAACTCAAACTACGTACACCTTCAAACACAGCCAGGCCTAATGACAAACATGTAGCTACGGACAATGGTTGACTAAAAGCCCCATGTAGTCCTCTAGTATCCTTTGGGGAAGAAATCTGCTGCCTTTACGTGGTCTGACCTACATGTGATTCTAGACCCACAGTGATGAGTTTAACTCTTGCCCCCTTCTGTATTTGTTCAGAGGGCCATTTTAAAAATCAACCATATTGATTTAGGTCCAGAGTCACACGTAGGTCAGAATGGGAAAGGACTGCAGATTTCCTTCTCTAAAGGAGTTAGTGATCCAGAAGGTTTTTCACAACAATCAGTGATAGTTATCATAGTAATCATCAATATTCCAGATTTGTTGAGTTTGGATTTAAATTTTCTCAAATCTAATGTCTTAAATGTTCTCAATTTTAATCATTCCACTATAGCTGAGGTTATATCCTAAAATCTGGAATACCTGCTCTGAACTTCTTGCATCTCAATCTTTTTGTTTTCCTTCAATATGTCAATTATAACCAACCTCTTTTATTAGGCAGTGGCTAAGCCGGCCTGATATCTACACATTTGGGCTTGGTTTTTATTGTTGTTTAATTATTGCTCCAATTAAGATGAATTTTATGAATTCAAGTTGATGTTATGACTTTATCCTGGCTGTAATTGTATAAACCTGTTGTATCAAACTGGAAAACAGCTAGTTTGTGAAATCATTGTTTAGTCTGAGGCAGAAACTGAATTTCTGGAAATAGAGAGGGGAGTGTGAGAAAGATTCTGAGTTGGGAATGAAGGCCTAAAGAATAGGAATATTGTAGTTGTCCTTTTGTAAATTTGCTGGAAAAGTATCCTGGAAATGTTTTCACGACTAAAGAGTTGTTTTTACCCTTTGAGGAATAATGTTGCAGTGCTGTTGCTTGATATTCACTAATCTGAGCACATGCTGCTTCTTATTCACCATTGGTTTTGATGTAGACCTACTGTGCAATTTCTGTTCTTCAGTTAAATCTTCCCCAGAATCTTAAAACTATGGATTGTCCAACCCTTTAGTTCTCACTCCCTTTTTCTAAATATCTATGTTTTCAAAAGTGAACCTTACCAGCATATATAATATGCAAAGTAACCTTGTGAATCTTCATTGGTCCCAGTATGGCAATGCCTTGATTTTAAATTTTTGACCTTGTTTTACAAGTTATTCTGAGGACTTGTGTATAATTATCTCTTCAATCTTCTCCAGAACAATTCACTTTGCCTGTGTTTTCCAGTTCTGGCCTCATGCGTCTGTCTGACTTTAATTGTTCCAGCATTGGTAGCTGTGCTTTCAGTTGCCTGGGCATTAAGTATTACGAGTTCAGAGGATCATAGTCTAGCATGTGCTCTCTTTTTTGAATTAGCCAAAAGATGCCTGCGCGCAGTGAGTGAGTGCCTCCTGGCAGACGTTGCATGGCTGTGATGAACTAGGAAGAACTTCTGTCAATAATTACCTGACAATCTGAACATCCACATGACAATAAGAAGACACCTGAGTGGCCCAAGTTACTCGTACAAACAACAGGTCACACACATTAACAACTATTTGTTCTTCCAGTGATTCCCTCATTTGTCAGTGTTTTTAGACGCATGTCGTACATGTAGGTTGTTGGCTTTTCTTCCCACAGCTGCTGGTTGGAATGATGTGCACTTTCAAAATCTACTCAGCTGACTGTTCTGAATTATGCCATTCTGTTAGACACCTCTCTCTTTAGTTGCTTATCAGTGTCTGGCACAATAATCTTTTTGTTTGATCAGAAAGCAGCCAGTTCTACTTCATATCACTTCTTTTCGTTTTGAAACTGGAGGGCATAGGCTGAGGGTGAGCAGGGAAGATTTAAAGATTTAAAATGGACCTAAGGGGCAACGTTTTCATACACAGGGGGTGCATGTATGGAATGATCTGCCAGAGGGAGTAATGGAGGCTGGTACGATTCAAATTATTTGAAAGGCATCTGGAAGGGTATATGAATAGAAAGGGTTTAGATGGATGTAGGCCAAAGTTGGCAAATGGAACTAGAATAATTTAGGATATCTGGTCAGCATGGCTGAGTTGGACCAAAGGGTCTCTTTCCCTGTCTCTATGACTGGTACTAGGAGAGGACCATTTACAGCCATTGCCCTATCCTGTGCCTTCAGCTGTGGCCTGCTTCTCTGTTAAGTTACTGTGGTTTCCTTTGGTTCTTAGCAGCTTTCAGCAGTTCTGAATATTTCTGTGTTCCCCTTTTAGTAGATCTACTTCTGTACAGCTTTTTAACTCTCAATGGCAGCTTCACTTCGAGACCAACTTATAAGCTCACAGGACAAAATTCTTACATGTGTTTTTAGTTAACTGCTGCACGGTGGCTACCTACAGTGACTGCCTTACATAGAATAATAGAATCTCTATAGTGTGGAAGCAGGCCATTCAGCCCATCAAGTCAACCAACCCTCCGAAGGGCATCCCATCCAGCCCCACCCTATCCCTGTAACCCTGTATTTCACATAACTAACCCACCTAGCCTGCACATCTCTGGACACTATGGGCAATATACTTAACTTGCACATCTTTGGGCTGTGGGAGGAAACCGGAGCACCCAGAGGAAACCCAATCAGACGTGGGGAAACTGTGCAAACGCCATAGATCATCACCGAGCTTGGTATCAAATGCAGGTCCCTGGTGCATGTGAGGCTGCAGTTCTAACCATTGAGCACCACGTTGCCATATGGCAAAGGTCACATGACACTGGTGAACCAGGAAGGACATTTGCGCATGATTACATTTCAATCCATACCCACTAAACACTAGAATTCCCATTCTGCCCCCCCCTCACTTCTTTCAGCTGCTCCTTGAAGCATTTGTCATAGCCCAAGTCCTGATAACTCCTCACATGGTTCACTGTTTTATATTTGTTTAATAATGTCCTGTGAAGAGTCTTGGACGTTTAGTACATTAAATACACCTCATGAGTGAAGGTTGTTGCCATGTTAGTATTAAGTAATTAGAGCACAGCTGCTATGTACGTTGTTGACATATAGAATTTGCACTCCCAGTGTGCACACTTCAGAACCCAATCATAAACATATAGCCCGAGGGAAGGGAGCACAAAAAGCACAGCGATTATTAGATTTAAAAAAAAAACCCTGTTGTCTGTTTTTCTGGTTAGTGTGGTTGCAGATTTCTTCCATCCCAAGTGAATGCAGTGTGAGTAAGGAAGCTTAGAACATGCAACTGCACCCAAAGTAATTGCTGGTTCAGAAAGGTAACCTTGCATTTATGTAATGTCTGTCGTGACTTCGGGATATCCCAAAACTCTTGCCTATCCGATAATATGCTTTTGAACTTCAGTTTACTGCTGTAATGTAGGAAGCATGGCAGTCATTTTACGTTGTAAGATTCCACAAATAGCAACATGATGACGACTAGATAATCTGTTTTATACATGTTGCTGGAGGGATAAACATTGGCCAGGACTCCAGGAATTTCTCTGTGTACCGCTTTTTAACAGAGGAATTGTTAACATCTACCTGAAAGGGCAGATGGGGTCTTGCTCTGAGGTCTCTTTGAACAGCTGACACCTTCTGACATTGCAGCATTTCTTCAGCACTGTACTAGGAACCTCCAACGAGGTTTTCTGCTCATATCCCTTGAGTGGGATTCAGACTTTCAACCATCTGATACTGAGAATGAGGATCTGAGCATTGCCAGACACTGTTTCAGAGATGGTGGTTAATAAGTTGTTCCACTGCAGAACCATGCAATACCAGAAATAATAATTAAATAGCATTTAAATTGTCCTTGTAGAGGGGGAAACAGTCAACAGTACTTGTTAGATCCCTGGCTCTGACTAAATCACAATTCAAATTAGTTCTATTTCAAAGGCCTTAAATACAGTTGCTATTTTTGTTCTAGTTGCCTCTTGCACTGAATGCTGCAATGTTAAAATATATATTTCAGAAAACTGACTGCACTGTTACAGCTGCAATTATGTTCAACCGCTTGACGTGTTTAGGTTTTAATTTAGTTTTCAATCGTTTATCTTGGCGTTGTCCTGTTGGCTTTTGTTCCTTTTTTTTATAATATTTTCTAATCAACCTGTTCAGTGATGTTATTACACAACCCTGGAACAGGTGGGACTTGAACCCAGGCCTTGTGACTCAGAAGTAGGGACACTACTGGTGAGCCCTACTTCAGTTCCTTTGTTAGCTGTTAAAGTGCAGCGTGTAGCTAATAGATGCCCATAATTTTGTATTCAGGCCATCTGCAGCAGTCAGCTTCAGGCTAACCTCCCACAACCTTGCACCTTTGGAGAGGTTAGCATTTATATAGAAAGCATTAAAAATAGGAGCAGGAGTTCAGTCCTTTGAATCTGCTCCACTACATGTCTAAATGGCCACATTTGTACCAATTCAATGCAATTAATGTTCATTGAAAATTTTAAACCACTGGTGTTTTTTTTTGTTGCAAAAATCTCAGGCTCTGAAGTCTATAAAGTAAAACCATTTTGTGCAAATTAGGTGCCATTACAGAATTTCTCCTCTTGCTTTTGTTTCTTTTCTCTTTCCCTTTTATTTTTCTCTTCCCCATTCTTCCCCCTCTCTATATTCGCCATCTCTCTCGTTCTTCCCTGCCTCTGTCACCTTTTTCTTTTCTTTCCACTTTTTCCTCTCTCCTCTCCTTTCTTCACTCGCTCTTCTCCTCTGCCCTCCTCCCACTCCGCACCTTCTCTCTTTCCTTGCCGTTCTTGCTGCCACCTCCCCCATCCTGACTCCTCGGCCAATCCAGGAAAGGACGGCAGATTTTGTAATCCAGAGGACATTAGTGAACCAAATATGTTTTTTGTTCTGATTATTGACAATCGTTACATGATCATCAGAGTTTATTGAATTCAAATGCTGCCATCTGCCATTGATATTAACATTAAATCACCACCTGCCTTGTCTTGGTATATACCCTCTGTTGTACGTGCTGGAATGCCACCTGCCTGGGGTCTATAGTGGTAAACTAGGTGTTGTTTGCTGCTCGATCGCAATCACTTATATGTTATATCAGTGACACAAACTGAGTACATCGGGAGCTCTATGGCTATAGATATTCACTATATCTAAATGCTCAGACATTCTGCTTTTTCCTGTATCCTAATGAAATCACTGTGGATGGGGCTTGATGAAATTTCCACCATTAACATTAATTGTTCCAAAGGACCAGGCAGCTTGATCCTGATTGGGCCACACCTTGCTCTGATGATTGACAGAGTAAGTGGGAGCCACCAGTTTTGTCAAACTGAACCAGGTGCGGTCTGTACACATGTTCTGCCGTCTCATACAAACCTGTGGCCATCACGTTAACATAGGATTCCCTGTTCTTTGCAGATGGAAAGAATATGTGTGCCCACTGCACCTGTTTTAACTCAACAAAGCAGGTGACAGCCATCCTCTGGTCTAATTGCCACGGCAGTCAACCTGCATGTTCTAAATTTAAAAAGAGCCTGGCAGTTAACAGCTAGTCATCATTTACCTAGTGCATTTGCCATGGCGAAGGATCCATCAATCAGAGTCAAGTGGCTAACCAATCAGCTGTCTTCTCATACAGGGTGAAAAGGTTGATTTCCATTCACATTTGAATATCTTGAGAATTGTCCTGGGTTTGATGAAAAGCTGAATGGGAATGTGTCTCTTTTCAGCAATTCTCAAGTTCTGTACTACCAAACAATAATTAATATAGGTGTTAGCCTTGTAATAATAGCTACAAAAACTTGCATTTATTTAGTGCCATGTGATTTCTTTACTGCATTAATGGCACTCTGGGACATAGGGATAAAGGACTTAGAGCCCATTCTGCCATTTGCTAAGATCATGACTGATCAAGTTGTGATCTCAACTGTATTTCCCCCTCAGGGTTACTCGTTGTTAGCATTTCTCATCTACTGGTTATGTTTCTGGTGATAAGGGTCTGTCTCCCCTCTCACTCTTCCAATTCCCCTCAATCCCCCAACCTTCAAATGTAAACACATGTCCATCTGTTTGGAAAATTAGTTACTGGCATCCACTAGCCGGCATTCCAGCGTGAGTATGCATGATCAACAGCTGTCACATGGATTTATCTAGCACCTTTGGTGCAATGTAATGTCCCAAGGCAGAGGGACAATTGTCAAACAGAATTTGACAACAATTCACTTCAGGAGATATTAGGGCAAGTGACTAGAATCCTGGCAGACAACTGGGTTTTGAGGAATGTCTTGAAAGACAGAGAGGTAGAGAGAGGGGGAGATTTAGGGAGGTGAATTCCAGAGGTTAGACACCCAGCTGGCTAAAGGCACAGTCACTAGTGGTGAAGCAATTAAAGTCTGAATGCTCAGGAGACCAGAATTAGAAAAAAAACGTTGCTATCACAGAGTCAGGAGTGGTCTACAGCACAGAAAGTCCATCAAGTCAGCACTGATCAAAAGCCATCACCTGACTATTCTAATCCCTGTTTGTTCAGCACTTAGCCCTTAGCCTTGTATAACTTGTCATCGTAAGTATATGTCTAGATACTTCTTAAATGATAGAGAATTTCTGCCCCTACCACTCTTACAGGCAACAAGTTCCAGATTCCCACAACTATATGGGTGAAAAAATCTTTCTTCATATCTTCTCTGAATCTTCTTCCACTTATCTAAAATCTATGCCTGCAAGGCTCATCAGATGGGCTGAGCAGTGGCAAATACAATTCATCCTGGATTTGTGTAAGGTGATTTACTTGAGCAGGGCAAAACAACCTAAGGCAATACATGATGAATAGTAGGACCGTGGGAAGCACCGAAGATCAGAGGGACCTTGGTGTGCATGTTCGATGCTCCCTTCAGGTAATAGGACTGGTAGATGAAGTGCTTAATAAGGATATGAGATACCTGTCTTTATTAGCTGTGGCATAGCGTTTTAGAGCTGGGACTGTATTAAATATCGGCTAAGCCAGAACTAGAGTATTATGTGCAGTTTTGGAATCCACATTATAGGAGGGATATGATTACGGTGGAGAGGGTGTAGGGCAGATTTACCAGGATGTAGGATTGATGAATTTGTTATGAATAGGGATTGGATAGATGGGGGTTATTTTAATTTCAGTGTGAGAACGAGGGGAACTTGATTGAACTGTATAAAACTGAGGGGCATAGACATGAAGAGATGGAGATGTAAAAGCACACGAAATTGGAGTGGGAGTAGGCCATTCAGCCCATCAAGCCTGTTTCAGCATTCAGTCAGACCATAAACCTTTGGTTCCTTGTCAATCAGAATTCTATTTGTCACTGGAATATATTCAATGACCAAACCTCCACTGCTCTGCGGAAGAGAATTCCAAACACTAATGACCCTCTGATAGAAGAAGTTCCTCCTCATCTCTGTCTCAAAAGAGAGAGACACTTTATCTTTAAGAATAACCCCTCATTCTAGGAGGGGTGAAATGAGTTGAGCCTGTGTACCAGCAAAGCAACATTTGCAAAAACTGTTCGACATTCTTCACATTGGTCCATGCAGAGCTCCAGTAGTCATTGGTTGCCATCCTGCACAAGACCCCTTTATCCCCACTCTGTGCCTTCTGCCAGTTGGCCAAACTCTATCTATGCCCCAGTCTATGGGCTACTGCCTCATTTAGCAGCCTCCTGTATGGCACCTTGTCAATGGTCTTGTGGAAATCCAAATAGTTCACATGTGCTGACTCGCCTTTATCTAACTTCCTTGTTACCTCCTTAAAGAATTCCAGCAGATTTCTCAGGCATGACCTCCCCTTGATGAAGCTCTGCTGACTCAGCCCTATTTTGCCATGCACTTCCAGGTACTCCACAAGCTCAACTTTAATAATAGATTCTTAAAATCTTGCCAATGATCGAGGTCACGCTAACCAGCCTATAAATTTACCATTTTATGCCTTTACGTCCCTTTCTTTGAGCCATTTTCCACTCCTCTGGAAGCCTTCCTTACTCCAGTGATTCTTGAAAGATCACTGCCTAATGTCTCCACAATCTCCCCAGCCATCTCATTCAGAACCCTGGGGTGTAGTCCATCCTTTCTAGGTGATGTATTCATCTTCACGCTTTTCAGTTTCCCCAGTACCTTCTCCTTAGTGATGGCCAATGCATTCACCTCTGCTCCCTGACTGTCTTGTGGTTCTGCAATGCTGCTGGTGTCTTCCCCGTGAAGACTGATGCAAAGCACCTATTCTTTGTTCTCCATGAGTACTTTTCCAGTAGTCTGATGTCAGTTTTGTCAATCTTGCCGTTCGTTTTCCTTTTATGTATGTAAAAAAACTCTTGCAATCTTATTTTACGAAACTAGCTAGCTTACCTTCGTATTTAATAATTTTTACCCCTCCCCCTCCATTGGTTTTTAAAGTCTTTCCAATTCCTTGGCTTTCCACTAATCGTCATCACATTGTATGCTTTTTCTTTTGCCTTTAAGCTGTCCCTCAATTCTGTTGTTCACCCTGGTTGTCTCATTCTCCCCTTAGTATGTTTCTTTTTTCTTGGGATGAATTTCTGCTGTGCCTCCTGAATTACCCCCAGAAAATCCTGCCAGTGCTGCTTCACTGTCTTTCCTGCAAGGCTCCCCTTCCAATCAACTCTGGCTAGCTCCTCCCTCATGTCTTTATGGTCACCTTTATTCATCTGTAATACTGTTACATCTGATTCCAGCTTGTCCCTCTCAAACTGCAGGGTGATGTTTATCATGTTATGGTCACTGCCCCTAGGAGTTCCTTCACCTTAAGCTCCCTGATCAAGTCTGCCTCATTACAAATCACCAAATACAGAATCTCTTGTTCCCTAAAGGATTCTACTAGAAGCTGTTCCAAAGAAAAGACATTGTGGCAAATCATAAGTTTCTTTG
This sequence comes from Stegostoma tigrinum, assembly GCF_030684315.1. Lineage (NCBI taxonomy): Eukaryota > Metazoa > Chordata > Chondrichthyes > Orectolobiformes > Stegostomatidae > Stegostoma > Stegostoma tigrinum. Next base: position 28,326,551 of record NC_081356.1, on the reverse strand, counting down.
GAAGGGTCTGAGGAAGGGTCAGTGGACCCGAAACATTAACTCTGTTTTCTCCTCCACAGATGCTGCCAAACCTACTGGGCTTTTCCAGCAACTTTGCTTTTGTTCATGCATTTTTTTGCTTGGGGTCTGCAACCGTCCTGATTTTTCCAGTCCACTTGCATATTGAAGTTACCATGAGTACTGCAGTAGTCTGAGTGAGTGGATGGTCTGCTAGGTAAATTTGTATGATGTGCAGACAAACATTTCCTGTGTCCTCAAAAACACCAACAGCTCAGGGTGAGTGATGAGGAAGACTAGGGCAAACTTCTCACCCAACTTTCATGTGAATTCTAGTCTGCCCCATCAGATGTGAACCGTGGCCACTGTTAGTTATACCTGACTGACTCGTGTTCAGTATGCCAGTTTGCCTTCAGCAACATGCTCATGTCATTATCATTATCATTGTCCCATGGCTTTTGACCTGAGGATATAAAGACCTCATACTCCATCTTCCCCAAGGCTTCCTTGAGTGTATGAAAGTGTGCTGCTGTGTTATAGACTGTTAATTTAATATCAGAACAATGATATGCCTGTGAATGCAGGGTTTGCATGTAATAAGTTGCTGGAATAATGGTCTGTTGGATTCTTCAATAACATGACATCTATGCCCAATTTTTTTTTAACATTTTAGCGGATAATGTAAAGCCTTGTTGTGTCAGGTAAAATACTATGCTCGAAGCAAAACTCATATCGTTGCTGCTGATCTGGACTTGGGTCTAGTCCGTTTCTCACTCTGACTGCTGAAATGTGCCCCTTCTCCCCAGCCTTGTGTGAAAATGTTGGATGGCCTTGCAGTACATGGTACACTTGTCTCACTGATGCGTTGTATAGTTGTAGCAAGACTTTCCTACTCCCATATTCCATCACTGTTACAGTCAAGGCACTGTTCTGTTTGCTTTCCCAATTACTTTGCATGCTTTTTTTTTGTTGTGATTCATATACAAGGACACATAAATCCCTCTGTACTGCAGCATTCTGCAGTCTCCCTGCATTGAATTGAGATTATGCTTTTGTGCTCTTTCTGCAAAAAGTGGATGGCATCACAATTTCATATTATGCACCATCTGTGTTTGTATTTTGCTTACCCACTTAACGTCTCCTTATTCCTTTGCAGACTCCATATTCTCCTCAAAACTTGCTTTCCTATCAATCTATGTAATCGAATCAGACAGCATAGAAACAGGCCCTTGGGCCCAGCCTGTCTATGCTGACTAACAAACACCTGGACCAATCCCATTTACTTGCACTTGCCTATGATGACCTGGCATCTTAGGTGGGTGTTTCCTAAATGTTGCGAGAACATCTACCTCCATCACCAGCTCAGGTAGCACATTCCATATTTCTACCACCCTCTGGGTGAAAAATCTTTTTGTCAGGTTTCCTCACCTTAAACTTATGCCCTCTAGTCTTAGATATGTCTACCATGGGGTGGGGCGTTCTACTCTGCAACACATTTGGCTACAACACAGTCAGTTCTTTCATCCAAGCCATTTATATAGATTGTAAATAGCAGAGGGCCTCAAACTGATCCCAGTGGCGCTCTATAAATTACAGTTTGAGGTGGAGATAAATATAGAGCTAGGGAGGGGAAAGATAGTTGGAATCAGAAACAAGAACAAAAAATTAAAAGATTTCATTTACAGCAAAGGGAAAACAAAATAAATTGAGGTTTGAGGGGAAGAACATAAGAAAATTAATAAATTATATTTTTCAATGCAAAGGAAAATTGATGAGTTTCTTCATTACGGTGCATCTGTGCCAGCTGGTTTGTGAAATCTTGTGCTGCGACACAGATTGAGCTCCTCACTAACTGGCACAAAAACCACAGAATTAAGCAGCATAAAATTTAAATATTAATGGATTCATAGCACTTTGGTACTTAACACCCACAATTTTTATTCAATTCAGCAACATGTAACCAAATTATGCATCGTGAACATTTTAAATTTGCTTCTCTTGCACATCATCTGTGATAACAGAAAGGGTTGGCTGTTTAAAACAGGCCCTCCCACTGTATTTGTGACATTTCTATCCTTAAACTTCCGCACTCTCTCGTGCACTCTCTCTCTCTCTCTCTCGCTGTCACTCTCTGCCTCCCAGCCTGTAAGACCATACTTAAAACCTACTTGTTTAACCAAGCTTGTGTCGCCTCTTATAATGCCTCTTTAAATGGTACTGTTCCAAATTTTGCCTGATTGGTGTTCCTTTGAAGCACCTAGGCACATTTTACTACACCAGATGTATTTTGCTATATAAGTACAAGTAGTTGGATTTTTTTTTAATTCTCAGGAAGCCCCTTGAATGCTGAGCTCTTTCAAATTGGAAAGTATTTATAGTAGAGCAGAGTGACACCTCTATATCATCAGCAAATATTTATTTCTCAATCAACATCGCAGGAACAGATTATCCTCCTCATTATCACCTTGTTGCTTGTTGGAGCTTGCTGTGTGCAACTTGGCTGCCATGTTTCTTGTATTACAATAGTGTCTACACTTCACAAGTACGTTGTTGGCTGTGAAGTGATGGGGAAATCCTGAGGTGGGGGAAGATTTAAAAGAAATTCAAGTTCATTCTTTATTAGTTGAGCGCATGTCACACGACTCCAGGTTATAGTCCAACAGGTTTATTTTCAAATAAATCTGTTGGACTGTAACCTGGCGTCATGCAATTTCTGACATTGTCCACTCTAGTCCAACACTTGGCACCTGCACATCTTGAACACATGTCATAGACCTCTCTGTTTTCAGAGGTATCTGCTTGCCATCCTAGTCTTGCCTGTGGTAGCCATCCTGTGTTACTGATGCTTGATTTGTGTCTGGGCCATGGATGTTTTTTAGGTGTGTGTGTGTGTGTAATGGAGGGAATTTTTGCTGGTTGAATGCTGTACCTCGGAGGAGCAGTGTGGCAACTTGGAGGCAGTGGGAAGGCTCTGGAAATAAACAACCCAAAGGATCATGTCAGGTAATAAAGTCAAGGGATCAGTTTTTGATGAGGCCCATAAAGCCATCACAAGCTGTCAGGCCCTGGGCATGTGGTCCAGGCAGTGTTAGGTTAACTGTCCCCATTCAGGTGAGAGTGTACTCTGCTGAACAGGTTCAATCACTAGTTTCAATTAACCATGTGGTGTGTTACAGGTAATTCCAGACTCTGTGGCTGTTGTAATCTGGAGATACTGATGGTCAAGGCTCCAGTGTCTTGCCATCATGTGGCTGACCAGGAATCTCTCTTCCCCTCCTGACATCGGTGTGTGTTGGAGAGTTTTGCAGGTTGTTTGGCCGTGATATGAACCTGTGTTGAAAATTGAAACCAGAGCTTTTTGCTCAGGGCCAGGGACACTAAACGCCAAGAGATCCTTTTCTCTTAACTGCTGAACTGTTAATTGCGTATCAGTAGTGGCTGAATATATGCAAGAGGAGGGTCCTGATGGGGTCGTTACTTGAACATATACAAAGAGACTTATACTGATACTGGTGGGAGAAAGGTACTTGTAATGTTGCACTCTGGTAATAAATATAAATGGAATGAAGCTTGGTTCTGGTTCAATTTTACTTTCACCAGCTTGAAATCAGAAGTTGAAACAGGCAGTGCTTGAGAATTTTTTGGAAGAAATGCTTTCACAAATTCAGAGACATGATCTGAGGTCTTTTTTATGGTTGTCTTCTGGAATTGGCTGCTGGAAGAAATGTGGTAGAAGTACATTTGATGTAACTTTCAAAAGGAAATTGGATAAATACTTGAAAACAGGAGCACAGGACAGCAGGATTAATTGGAAAGCTCTTCCAGAAAGTAGGCATTGTTACAGTGAGATATTTGACCTCCTTCAGTGCAGTGTGATTCTACAGAATTGGACAGTTCCCTGTTTAGTACACTGCAGTATGCGTTGTGATGTGTGTGTGCGCATCAATGTACAATCACATTTTTTTAAAGCCTGTTGTAAAGTAATGCTGCTTTGCTTTCATGCATCTGAGGGGGATTGGGCAGCTTAACCTGTAGAGTTGGGCTATTAAAGTATGCTTAGAAAATGTTTAGATTCCTGAAAGGGAAACGCTTAATCATAATCCTTTGCTATTTACTTATTTTTCTCTGCAATTTCTTGAGGTTTAAACAAGATGCAGCACCTAACCCAATCAACAAAGGGTCAGACAGGAGCAAGCAATTCAGCTGGTTGATGTAATGAGAAATGATTTCCTTGATTCATTGTTCTGTGTGACTTAGATTGAGGTTATATTGTCCTGTGTATTCATGCACAGGAGTACGAGGAAAAGTTAATAATGTCGCCAATCCTGTATCTATGTTCAAAACCTTAGGGGCAGAAGAAAAAAAAAGAAATAAGTTGAAAAGTTTAATACGTTTTAGTATAAAGTAGAAAACAAAAGAAAGAAAATTATATGTTAAACAGGACAGACCTTTCTGAAGTCATGAGGCTGCAAGCTGGGCTTTCCCCACGAGGGCTCGCTCTCCCTTGTGCTGGGCATGCTTAGCCGGTTTGCCACTCACCACTACCCGGGCACAGGCTAAGTCCCAGCCACTGCCGTGCTCCATTGCCCCCCTGCCCCTCCATTATCAAGCTCTGTATAGAAGACTAAATTTTTCAAAAAAAATCACAAAATATCTAAAAAAAGTGAGAAAAGATTGTAAAAACGAAAAGCAGGTGGAATGGACAAAACCCAGGCTCAAGAACCTGAACACTGCCTATTCGCTGCCGCTATCTTACAAAGGTTAGAGGTCAGTGCTGCACAGTGAGTAATCTCCATGTGTTCCTGCAAATTCCTCAGGCCTTGCCTGTTTGCCACCTTCTCTGCATTTTCGGGAGACGGTTCTGGTTCGCCCTTTGGGAAATTGCCAAGTTGGCCTTTATCTGTACCCACTTGAAAATCTGATTCAGTTGCAGTCAAGGAGTAACGGTGTTTTCTGGCTGCTGTTGATCACCGCATTGGCTTTGGAAGGAGTGCAGCGCAGTTGCTCACCTCCTGGCTTTCTGGAAGCCCCTGCCCCAATTGATCCATGCTGCATTCATCACCTTATCTGATCTCTCCCTCCGTACTTCCAAAGCCAATGTGATGATCAACAGCAGATGACAAACACAGTCACTCCCGGGCTGCAGCAGAATCGGTCTTTAAAGTGGGAACAGAAAAAGACCAACTTAGCCATTTATGACACAAAGAGGAAGAGACAAGCAGGAAAAGCCTCAGGAATTTGCAACATGTGCTGATAATTCTCTTTATAGCACTGACCTCTCAATCACACAGGATGGTGATTGATAAAATCAGATGATTTGTTTTGCAAATGCTGCAACTGATGCATAGTGGCAGTAGAGCGTACCATTCAAGGGAAGCACCACAGCAACTTGAGTACCAAATCTGTAATCTCAATCATCCAGAAGGGCAAGGGCAGGAGTCACATCGATATGCAAGTTCCCCTTCAAGCCACAGACCATCCTAACTTGAAAATAGATGGTTGTCCCTTCAAAGTCACTGGGTCACGATCTTGGTGCTGCCTCCCTAAGTGGATGGGTACCTTCACCATGTGGTCTGCAGGGGATTCTCATCACCACCACCTTCGGCATGGTTAGGGGTGGACAATAAATGCTGGCCCAGCCAGTGACATCCCAAGCCTCATCAATGAACATTATATAAATCATCATAACATTATCAGGGTCCAATGGGTTAGGTTATGAGCAGAATTGGATTCTCCTTTGCTTGGATTCACTGGGACATGAAGATTTGATAGCTGGTTTGCTTTGAGGAGTTTGAAAGGAATCAGTAGGGTGAGCAGAAACTTTTTCTGTTGGTGTGCAGTCCAAGGCAAGAGGGCGCAGACTTAAAGCCAGGGCAGAACAATCAGAAGATGAGTTGAGAAGTATTTTTTTCATGCAGCGTATACAATCCTGTGCCACAAGAAGTAGCCAATGCTAGCTCAGTGAATCATTTTAAATCTGAGGTTCTTCTACGAAGGCTTAACTTATAGCAAGATCACTGTCAAAGAAACACGTCTGGTCTCCCTCTTATTACTCGCCTTAGTAAGACTCTCAGGAGGGTACAAAACACATAAGCAAGAATGATATCCAAAATGAGACTATCTTGTTCATGAGAGGGTGAACAGGCTAGATCTCTTTTTCCCTTCAGATTGATTCAGGTTGATTAAAGCTTTTAAAGTTGCAAGAGATTTTGGTGGATGTAGAGAATATGTTTTACATGTAATGAAGAGCAAAGCTTGAGGAGGTTATTTTAGGATGGTCAATAGTATATCCAAGCAGGAGTTAGGAAGAAGCTTCTTTGTGCAGACAGTGGAGCAAATGTGGCACATGCTACCAAAGGGAGTCGTTGAGTTAAATGAAGGGAAACTGGATAAACACAAGAGAAAAGGAAGTTGAAGACTTACACGATTCAGTAATGAAGGATATCAGGGATGAAAATAAAATGTTGAAGAAATACAGTTGGCCTGGCTACATCTGTGCAGTTTCTGTCCCCAGATACAGCACCATTTTATTATCCAGCATCTATGGCCAGGAGTCTACTAGTTGATCAAATATTCCAGATAATTGAGAGGTCCATATAATTGATGTAAAACATATGAAGTAATAGAAATGTAACACCATGGGTATACACATCACGGTTATACTTAATTTACAGCATAAATCACTTGAATAATAATTGGATATAATAATGCAGTAAACTTAGTGGTATTTGAGGTATGTAATTGTTGCCAGTTTATTGAGAGTGCTGGTTCATAAGGTGCCAGTTAAAACAAGATTGCTGTAATTCCAGGTAACATGCCCTGTAATGTTTCTTGCTACTGTGCAGACTTCAGAAACCACCCATATGTAGCAACTGCTTCTGGAAGCGGAAGCCTTGCACCAGCGCACCGATTGAGGTGTGTAGAGTTTTCCAGCAGATTTTGTGGATGTATAGCTTAGAGAGAATGTTACTGCCGGGCTTGCTGGGATTCTCCACACCTTTCTGCTTCTATTTCTGATCTCCAAAACCCGCAGCAGTACTTTGCGCTTATTTAAGGATATAAGGAAGCTTGAGAGGATCGTAAATCCCACCATGGACTATGAGGGCCGAATGGCCTGTTGTTTTTCAATTTCTATATAAATGTAATTGTATAACTTAGGACCGAGGAAGCTGGATGGAATTGAGGTGCAGATGAGCCATAATATGACTGAGTGAGTGAACAGGATTAAGGAGCTGAATAGCCGCCTATGTCAATGATGCAGTGCAGTGGTAGCAGTGTCTTTTGGGTACTGTTAGTGACTTTGTTGAATAACTGTGTGCAATTCACTTTTTCAAACACTCCAAGTGATGCAGACATGGGCCAGCAGTGGGTGGAATTTCCTGGAATGCACTGTGCAGACACTGTGGTTGATTCTGTTGTCTTTACCAGTTCAAACCTATCCCCAAGAATTTTTGCGTTGAATAGAGCACAAATGAATACTGCCAATACATTCTGTGGCAGTTTCCTGAGAGAATGCAGATGGAGACCATTTGGCCTCTCGTGCCGAATCTAGTTCCCATTCTTTCCCCAAAGTCTGTGACTTTTCTTTTCATTTATCAAAGTCCCTTTAAAAGTTAGTATTGAATCTACTTCCACAGTCCATTCTGGCAGTACATTCTAGGTGACAACTCGCTGCAGAAAACAAAAGTCCCTAGGAATCTGTGTCTTCTGAGGACTGGCTCTCGTTCAGTTGGAAACCGTTTATCCTGGCAAAGTCATTCATAACTTTGAGCATCTCTCTCAAATTTTCCCAAGCCTTCTCTGCTGTACTGGAGACAGATACCACTGTTGTAGCATTATGCTATACAACCCTCAAGCTTTTTAGGAAGGTCAGCCTAGTTGCCCAATGTTTCTAAGCTTAAAGGATCCATAGTATTGGCTCGGTGTAGTTCAGGCCTTGATAATCTTTAAAGAATGGTCATAGACCAACTACAATCGTCACAGTCGCACCAACATCGGGTGACTTTGGGCAAAGCCCTCATTGAGTCATATAGTACAGAAGTGGACTCTTTGGCCCATCTCGCCCGTGCTGACCAGGTTTCCTGAATTTGTTGCCAGAGGAAGTACTGGATGCAGGTACAGTTACAGCATTTAAAAGACATTTGAACAAGTACATGAAAAGGAAGGGTTCAGACGGATAAAATTGTGATCAGAGATAATGGGAACTGCAGATGCTGGAGAATCGGAGATAACAAAGTGTGAAGCTGGATGAACACAGCAGGCCAAGCAGCATCTTAGGAGCACAAAAGCTGAAGTTTTGCGCCTAGACCCTTCTTGAGAAAAGGGGGATGGGGAGAGGGTTCTGAAATAAATAGGGAGAGCGGGGGATGCGGACTGAAAATGGATAGAGGAGAAGATAGGTGGAAAGGAGAGTATAGGTGGGGAGGTAGGGAGGGGACTTCACCAACACCTTCCACCCCAACCTTAAATTCACCTGGACCATCTCCAACACATCTCTCACCTTCCCGGACCTTTCTGTCTCCATCTCAGGCAACTACCTACAAACCGATGTCCGTTTCAAGCCCACCGACTCCCACAGCTACCTGGAATACACCTCCTCCCACCCACCTTCCTGCAGAAATTCCATCCCCTATTCCCAATTCCTTCGCCTCCACCGCATCTGTTCCCAGGATGAGGCATTCCACTTGCGTACACCCCAGATGTCCTCGTTCTTCATGGACTGCAACCCCCTCACCGCGGTGGTCGAGAGCTCCCTTCACCGTGTCTCCCGCATTTCCCGCAACACATCCCTCACACCCCGCCCCCACAATAACCACCAAAACAGAACCTCCCTAGTCCTCACATACTACCCCACCAACCTCCGGATACAATGCATCATCCTCCGATACTTGCGCATCTACAATCCGACCCCACCACCCAAGACATTTTTCCAACCCCACCCTTGTCTGCCTTCCGGAGAGACCACTCTCTCCGCGACTCCCTTGTCTGCTCCACACTCCCCTCTAACCCCACCACACCCGACACTTGCCCCCGCAAATGCAGGAAGTGCTACACTTGTCCCCACACCTCCTCCCTCACCCCCATCCCAGGCCCCAAGATGACTTTCCACATCAAGCAGATGTTCACTTGCACATCTGCCAGTGTGGCATACTGCATCCGCTGTATCTGGTGTGGCTCCCTCTACATTGGGGAAACCAAGCGGAGGCTTGGGGACCGCTTTGCAGAACACCTCTGCTCGGTTCGCAACAAACAACTGCACCTCCCAGTCACGAACCACTTTAACTCCACCTCCCATTCCTTAGATGACATGTCCATCCTGGGCCTCCTGCAGTGCCATAATGATGCCACCCGTAGGTTGCAGGAACAGCAACTCATATTCCGCTTGGGAACTCTGCAGCCCAATGGTATCATCCTTATAAATCTTTTTTTGCACCCTTTCCAGTTTAATAACATCCTTTCGCAGGGTGACCAGAATCGTACACAGTACTCCAAATATGGCTGTACCAATGTCTTGAACAGCTGTAACATGATCTTCCAACTCCTGTACTCAGTGCTTTGACCAATGAAGGCAAGTGTGCCAAACATCTCCCTTCTCCACCCTGTACACCTGTGACAAAACCTTCAAGGAACTATGTACCTGCATCCCTAGATCTCTCTGTTCGACAACACTCCCCAGTGCCTGACCATTAACTGGAAGTCCTGCAATGGTTTCCCTTACCAAAATGCAATACCCCATATCTACCTAAATTAAACTCCATCTGCCATTCCTTGGCCCACTGGCTCTGTTGATCAAGATCCTGTTCTATTCTTAGATAACCACCTTCACCGTCCACTATACCATCAGGTTTGGTGTCACCTGCAAACTTACTAACCATGTCTCCTGTGATCTCATTCCAAATAGTTTATATAAATAATGAACAACAGTGGACCCTACACTGATCCTTGCGGCATACCACTGGCCACAGGCCTGCAGTCTGAACAACAACTCTCTACCACCACCCTCTGTGTCCTACTGTTGAGGCAATTTTGTATTCACTTGGCTATCTTTATGCAATCTAACGGACCCTTGTCAAAGGTCCTACTAAAATCCATGTATACAACATCTACTGCTCTGCCTTCATCTATCCTTTTAGTCACCTCTTCAAACACGAAATCAAAATTGTGAGACATGATTTTCCACACACACAACCATGTTGATTATCCATCATCAGTCGTTGCCTTTCCAAATGCACGTAGACCCTGTCTCAGAGTCCCCTCCAACAATTTACCCACCACTGATATCAGCCTCTTCCTGAATGTGTAGCGGTAAATCTGTACTGGTGCGTTATTCTCTTCAATCCAAGAGACTGAAGCTGGTCTTCGCAAAGGCTGGGATAGGCATGGCTTTGGAGACTTATCCCTGAGTGGCATATGGTTTTTATGTGCTCCTTTGCTAACATCTCAAATGAATGAGCCCTTGTGTTGCAGTTATGCTGGAAGTTTTATAGGAAATCCTGGGTTTGTGGTTTCCATCCTTTCTCTGGAGACGATTAAAAGACTCAATGGCTAATTTTGTAATTGGAAGGAAACCTCAAGATGCCACAAAGCACTTTATGGTCAACAGTGTATTTTAGAAGTGTGGTCCCAGTTTTGGCAAATGCAGCAGCCTATCTGTGCATAAAGAAATCCCACATCCAGCAATGTCATAATTAGTTTTTGTAATTGCCGGCTGAGGGATAATTGTTGTTTAGGATTCTGGGGAGGATGCCTGACCTCTCCTTTGAGCTGGGGGCAATGGAATGTTTTCTATCTATCTGAGAGTTCAGAAAGGGCTCAGCTTAGCATCTCATCCCTAAGGTGTGATACCTCCAAAATCGCAGTAGCCCCTCTGTCAGTGCTAGAGTGAAAACCTAGATTGTGCACTCCAAGGCATTACACCTAAAAGTTACATGAGGTGGGTGTAAAAGTTTAGTTTCCATGGTACCGTTCCAGTGAAGAGCAAGAGAATTCTCTCCACAGTCTTGGTCAATATCGATCCCTTCAATGACTCAAATCAGCCAATTTATAACTAAATTAGAAAGGCAACCCTGCATTTATATAGAAAATCTTTCACAACCTCAATATGTCCCAAAGTGTTTTATAGCCAATGAACTAACTTTTTGAAATCTGGTTAAGTGTTGTAAAGTTAGAAACACGGCAGCCAATTTACTCAGAGTAAGCTCCTATAAATGGTAAGGAGCAGGTAACCTGCCTTTAGGGATCTTTGAGGGATAAATATTAACTAGTTCACCATGTTCTTTGAATTAGTGGCCATGGGACTTATTGCGTCCACTGAGATAAACTGGGTCCTATGTTAATATCTCAGCTCAAAATGAATTAAAAACTTGCAGATAATCAGGATTTGTAGATCATTGCTTTAGCAACTCTAAGGTTACTTATGTGAATGCTACAGACTAATTTCCAAACGATTTATTATAGCAGTTCTCATATGCCTACAAGCTGACATTATCAAACTTGTCTGAAACATGTTCTGTAAAGCTGTCATTTGCAAGAAATATGTTTGACTTGCTTCAGAATGCAGGAGGTGAATCAACTTTGTACATCCAGTGCCATTAAAATCCCCAAGATGAACAATTTAGTGTCTGCCTTACTCAGCAGGTTTTTTACTGCATGGAGTTCATTTGAAGCAACATATGGAAGAATGTTTGACAAGGAACTGTTTACATCTCTGCATTCTATAATTGAAATTTTCCCATGGTGCGATTTTCAAGTTTTGTGATTTTATTTATGGATGTTGTATTTCTCTCCTATTAGAAGAGAGATTTTGGTGATTGGACACAGAAATAACAGTTTTAATCAACCTGCATGAGTGTCTTATGACGTGTCTCCAGGCTGGGAGGCTTTAACCTTGTGGCTCGGAGGTAGATACGCTGCTATTGCACCAACAGAGGCCTTGTCTCTTGGCATTTCTTTTAGTGCAGTCAAACTCTTTTTGTTCTGAAGTCTTCAGAGAATTCCTGGAGATAATGTTAGCAGTGCATTGATGAAGCCTTGGCGAAATGCCTCCGAGAGTCACCTGATGTGTTTTTGATCAACTCCTTCAAACCTCGAGTAGTAGGTGAACAGGAAAAGGTGATACACCTTGTCAGTAGCGCCCTGTTCACTCCCAATCAACTGCTTATCGATGGAGATTGTGGCTCCCTTAGTGAGTGCTAGTGTACAATTGGAGTGATAATCAGTTCCTCAACAATACCCTGGTTGGTTACTTCAAGGAGTGGCTTCAGTTCCTTTATCAAGAAGGTGCCTTCTTTCAAATGCCTCATGTTCTAGTGTGACCATCTCTGATGGAGTAACCTGTAGAGTGAAAACCTCTCTTGATAGGTTCAATGGCATTTATCTACGAACAAACATTGCTGTCACTTTTACCTTTGTGCAATCGGTCGACTTCCACCAGCTGGTGCTCACACAGGAGTTATGATGTCCCCTGCAGCCTAGGCCTGTGTGTGACATTGGTTGGGAGCCTGGCTCACTGTTGCTAACAGCAAAACACCTGCCAATCCAGATGGTCCGTGACACTGGAGACAACTCCGGTACACTCGTACCTTCCGAAGAACCTTAAAAATAATACCAGACCTCCGAGGAGCTCAGGGTAACTGGAGAATGGTTTGATATTTGTTTACACCTTCTGAACGCAATTAATTTTTATCATCAGACAGACACATGAAGAAAATCATACTGTAAAAAAAGAGAGAGAGATAATGGGAACTGCAGATGCTGGAGAATTCCAAGATAATAAAATGTGAGGCTGGATGAACACAGCAGGCCAAGCAGCATCTCAGGAGCACAAAAGCTGACGTTTCGGGCCTAGACCCTCTGATGAAGGGTCTAGGCCTGAAACGTCAGCTTTTGTGCTCCTGTAAAAAGAGAGCACATTTCATTGTTTGTGGGACTATTTACTTACTTAGCGTCATGCAGCACAGGAACAGTCCAATGCTTGTTTACAGTTTGCATCCTAAGTTTTACCCACCTACTATTCCCTGACTATGAAGTGAATCATTCCTTGTATTTATTATAAAGTGCTTTCACTGTTGGTTACAATATTTGCATGCTTGTTTTCAAATCCCTCCATGGCTTCACTACACTCCACCTCTGTAACCTCCTCAGGCCCTTTAATCATTCAAGTGATGTGCACTCTAATTTGGCCTCTTAATCACTCCCATTTTGATTGCTCCACTATTGGCAGCTGTCCCTTCAGTTGCCTGGTCCCTACACTCTGAAATTCCCTCTCTAAACCTTGCTGTCTTTTTAAAGATTCTCATTAAAACTTGAGCTTTTAGACCAAACTTTTGACCATCCGTTCTAACATCCCCATTTGCGGTTCAATGGCAAGTTTTACTTGATAGTCTATCCTTTGAAGCAGCTTCGGGGATGCTTTATGGCACAATTTAAATGTAATTTTCTAGGGCGAAGGAGTAAAGGCACAACCTGGTGATATTGGCATGAAAGAAATTCTTTGCACTGGTCGAAGATTAACTGCAGTTATCCAAGCTGAGAAAGGAAGATAAATACAAAGCAAGGGAAAATTAGAAGCAGCAGTTCACAATCCAAAGAGTGACATTCACCGTGACATTTTACATAACAATCTGTTAGACTGTGTAAAAAATCCCATGCCACTGTTGGAGATAAGACTAGGGATCTTTCCCTAGTATCATCAGTATGAATGGTCTCTCATGTCAACCCAAAGAAAAGAAGTAATGATTGAAAAACCTGCTGTGTGAACCAACTCCTCTGCATCTCAATTTGATGTCACTTTCCGCTTATTTTGAGGATAGATAGACCAGCTTTGTGCAGAATTGGGAATATCTGGTTTTTACCAGCAGACGAAAGGGGGCCAGGTGTGATTCATCCAGGAGGGAATTCCCCAACTCAGCAAGGTCAGTACTGAGTTAGAGAAGAGTCTCAAACAAGGAAGTGTAAACACTCTTGGAGGATGAATAAACTTAATTGTCATAATCTGAGTTTTTTTTTAAGTCCCCCACCCATTAAAAATGTGCTGCAAGTGACCAACTTCAACAAGACCATTCCCTCTTGATATTCAATGACATTACAATCACTGAGCTCCCACTGCTGAAAGCCCAACACCCTGGGGGTTACCATTGACCAGGAGCTGAACTGAATTGGTATATACATAATGAGGCTACAACTTCTGCAAGTAAGTTTCCTCCTGACTCCCCCAAAGCCTATCCACTATCTACAAGGCATAAAGCAGGAGTGTGATGGAATATGCTCCATGGTGGTGTCACTTATTGAATACTTGGAGGTTCATATTGGTCTGTTTTTAAGTGTTCTTACTCTGAGAACTTTCCATATGTGCAGGACAAGATCAGACCTCAACATTAGGGCTCGTTATTTAAAGCCCTGACAGCTTCAAATAACTTCACACCTTTGCTGTTCCACAGACAAATCGAGGGGGTGAAGTCTTTTCATTTTTGCTAGCACTCACAGTCAGGAATTCAAATGCCCAGTTCTTGGGTGGCATTGATTTGAGGAGAGATGGCAGTTTGCATTCCAGGTGTTGCCCAGCTCCTTTTCATAGTAACCCTCTGAAGCTTCCATTGCACCTAAGCAGCTATCACATTATAGTTACTTATTCATGGATTGCGTGTCTTGCCCATTTGCCATTGATCGGATGGTGTTGAACCATCATCTTGAACCTCTGCATTCTAACTGCAGGCAGTTCTAGGATTTGATCCATTGACATTAAATGTGGTGATAACAGATTTCCAGGCAGGACAGTATGTGGATCGAAGGGAAGCTTGCAGGTGGCCTGTTTCCCATTCCTTTGTCCTTCCGTGTGAACGAGCGTGCGGGTTTGGGATGGTGTTGGAGGGCCCTTGGTGAGTTGCTGCTGTGTGCTTTGTAGATGCAGTACAGGTTTGCCACTGCAGATCAGTGATGATAGGAGTTAATGTTGAAGGCAGTGGACCTTGCAGGCTGTTCCGTCCTGGATGGTGTCAAGCTTCTTGAATGTTGTTGGAGCTGCACTCAACCTATTTTTGGAGATGTCTGCCTGAAGGTGACTGAAGACAAAGTTCTGTAATAAAGGAGCTTATGTATTTCACATAGATTTCCCTACCTTGAGGGATAGTAGTCGTCATTGAGCCTGATGTGAAAAGCGATATAAAATAATGTTGATTTAAATTCAGAAAGGGCTCTGGCGGCCCATTGCCTTATAGAATGTGATGTGGAAATCTGTTATGGAAGATTCAACCACAGAAAAAAAGGCTGCATATTCAACTGAACATTCACGTCAGCTAGGCAAAAGAGTCAGAGGGGAAATGAGAAGAATATTTTTTAATGTAGTGAGCTGCTTTGATCTGGAATGTGCTGCCTGAAAGAGCACTTGAAGCAAATTTGAAAGGGAATTGGCCACATATTAGGGAAAATTGCGCAAGGTTATAGACAAAGAGAAGGGCATTGAGGTATCATTGGATAGTACTTTGAAAGATCAAACTGTCTCCGAGCCTCCTTTTGGCCTCCCAGATGTAGAGGAGGCCGCATCAGGAACAGTGGATACGGTATACCACATTAGCTGAATGTTGTGGAGTTCTGTGTTACTAGGTGCATAAAGTTTAGGTGAGGAAAACAGTATAATTACAAATCCAACTAGTTTCAAATTGTAAGAGATTACTTTTTGATATTTCTTGGTGATTTTGACAGCTGGATAACCATTTACCTGTTGCTATGAACTGATCTTGCATCAATCCTCCCCACTAAGTTAATTTCTTATAAACACGATACAGTAGTTATCAGGAATAACCTCGATTATTAATCTGTGCGAGATAAACCTTATTAATACCAATCAGTGTAGCTTTATGAGAATAATTTCAATTTGTGTAGTACCTTTAACATAGCAAATTGTCTCAAGCTGCTTGATGGAGGAATCACCAGAAATAATGTGATACCAGGCCAAGTGAGGAAATATTAGGGCAATTAATCAGGCCTCTGTTCCAAGTTTAACAAGCAGCTTAAAGGGCGACGAGTGAAGTGGAGAGATTTAGGAGTGAAATTTTTCAAAGCATAGCAGTTAATATTGGGTAGCTTAAAATCAGGAGATGCTCAAGGCTAAAAGTATCCTGGACGATTGGCAATCTGCTTCATCACTTAGAAGGGCTGTGATGTAGCTCAAGTAGAAACTATTGCTGTGCCATTAGAGACAGCGGCATAATTTCACAACTCTATATCAAACAGAAGTACAGTTTAAAAATAGTATGCTCTAACTGGCTGAATATGTTTATGTCTTCACACTGTAGAGGTGTTGAACAAACGTAGATTTTAATAAGGATCATTTCAGTGTAATTTGGAGTTGATTTAAAGGTCTTCCTATGGCTAAAAAAAGAAAAATGGAAAGAAAATTTATGGTGAGAGGGTAAAAGTAGCTCATTCCCAGTGAACTTTTCCGAATGAGGCGATACCTAATCAGGAGGCACATTAGATACCAAATGTCCAAGTCCTGTACTGCTTCTTTGGTTTACTTCTGATTTACTGATTTCAAACTCGGCTTAAACCCCCATTTGCTCCACTGATGCTGGCTGTGTCTTCACTCATTGGTTCTGCAGCAGATCAGGCCATTCAGCCCAACTGTTATATTCTAAATTTTATGAAATGCGCAAACCCCCTCTTACGCTACTTACCTCACCCTATCAGCAGCATTCCCTCTTCCTTTCTCCATGACACACACACACACACACACACACACACACACACACACAGAAATATTTTCATACTGTTGATTTGCAATACTCCAAGGTACTTCACAGAAGCAGAAATCAGTCAGCAGTAAAGACTGAGCCACAAGGAATTCTTAGGACCTGTAGCTTGTCCAAAGAGATCATGTGCAATGACAATAACCTGCATTCCCCTTAATGTAGAAGTTAAGCTGCTTCCCAACATAGCAGTTGGAAAGAGGTGAATGTTGATATCCAGAAGGACAACCATAGAGATTGGCCACTGAGGCCTGCCGGGGAGGCGATGGCCAGTGATATTATCTTTTGGTATTAGTAGCCTGTTTCATTGTAGAATCAATGACTGTAAACACAGCCATCCGGACTGTTATTCTAGAGACCCAGATAATGTTCCTGGGACCTGGGTTTGAATCCCACCATGGCAAATGGCGGAATTTGAATTCACTTAAAAGAATATCTGCAATTAAGAGTCCAGTGATGACCATGAATCATCACCGATTGTCAGGAAAAACCCACCTGGTTCACTAATATCCTTTAGGGAAGGAACTGCCATCCTTGCCTGGCCTGACCTACATGTGACTCCACACCCACAGCAATGTGGTTGACTCATAACTGACCTCTATTAGGGATGGGTAATAAATGCTCGACACCCTCATCCAATGAATGAAGAAAGAAAAAAAAGTTGAGAGAAGAGAACTATAGACTTTGTGCAGCCCTACAGTGACTTTGCACAGCCCCACAGTATAGAATTTGCTCCCTAATCAGAGCTATAGCAAAGAGAACTGTATCAGACAAGAAGCAATGGCCAGAACTAGGAGTTCAGGAATAGTTCTTCCAGTTCTGGCCTCTTGGATTTGCCCAGTTGTAATCTCTTCAGCATTGTGGCCATGTGTTCAGCTATCTGGGTCAAGTTGTGAAATTATCCCTACATCTTTGAATCTTTCTTTCCTTTACTCCTTAAAACATACATCTTTGACTTAGCTTTTCAATGTTGGATTGTGTCTGACTTTGCTCCTTCTGAAGCTCCATGGAGCATTTGACAGTGGTTAAGACACCATATCAATGCAAGTTCATGCTGTCATTGACAAGGATGAAAGGTTGTCAGATCAGCTTTTATTTTGCTGTATAGTCCTTGTGCAGTTTGAAATCTGAGGCAAAGTATTCAGGACTGTGCTGTGATCTGTTTGTCTTGCATAGACTTAACTCAAGGTTACTACTATCATTAGAAATTGCCTTTTTAAAAGCAGTTTTCCAATTCACAACAAATGTAGTTGCACAGGCTGCATTATTGGTGTCGCAACTGAGATTGGAGCTTTGAGGTCTCACCTATAAACAGTTGGCAGGATGGACTTCAGATATGAGTAGCCTCTCGCTTGGAGATTAAGAGTGTGAGATCTGACTAGAATAAATCTTCTTCATATTTGAAAGAGTTCAGGAGTCATGAAGTCACAGGGATACACAGCAAGGAAACAGACCTTTTGGTCCAACCTGTCCAAGCCAACCAGATGTCGTAAATAAATCTAGTCCCATTAGCCAGCATTTGGCCCATATCCCTCTTAAACCCTTGCCTTACATATAGCTACCCAGATGCCTTTTAAATGTTGTAATTATACCAGCCTCCACCACTTCCTCTGGCAGCTCATTCCACATTTGCAGCACCTCCTTCGTGGAAAAAGTTGCTCCTTAGGTCCCTTTTAAATCTTTCTCCTCTCACCTTCAACTAATGCCCACTCAATTTGTGCTCCCCTACCCTGGGAAAAAGACCTTGACTCTTCACCCAATTCATGTCACTCATGATTTTATAAACCTCGATAAGGTCACCCCTCAGCCTCCGATGCTCCAGGGCAAATAGCCTCAGTCTATTCAGCCTCTTGCTATAGCTCAAACCCTCCAACCCGGGCAACAGCCTTGTAAATCTTTTCTGAGTCCATTCCAGTTTAACAACATCTTTCCTATAGCAGGGAGACCAGAACTCCCGGAGTATTCTAATAGTGGCCTAACCAATGCCCTGTACGGCTGCAACATGACCTCCCAAGTCCTATACTCAATGCACTGACCAGTAAAGGCAAACATACCATGCCTTCTTCATTATTCTACCTGCCTGCGACTCCACATTCAAGGACCTATGAACCTGTACTCCAAGGTCTCTTTGTTCAGCAGCATTGCCCAGACCTTACAATAAAGTGTATAGGTCCTGCCCTGATTTGTCTTTCCAGAATACAGCACCTCACACTTATCTAAAGTAAACTCTGTTTGCTACTCCTTGGTCCATTGGCCCATCTGATCAAGGTCCTGTTGTACTCTGAGGTAACCTTCTTCACTGTCCACCATACCTCCAATTTTGGTGGAATTATGTTCACATCCAAATCATTATATAAATGATGAAAAGCAGTAGACCCAGCATCTACTCTTGTGGCACTCCACTGGCCACAGGCCTCCAGTCTGAAACCCTCTACCCCATCCTCTGTCTTCTGCCTTTGAGCCAGTTCTGTATCCAAATGGCTAGTTCTCCCTGTATTCCATGTGATTTAACCTTGTTAACTAGTCTACCATGAGGACCCTTGTTGAAACCTTTTTGAAGTCTCTTGAAGTCTACATAGATCACATCCACCACTCTACCCTCATCAGTCCTCTTTGTTACTACTTCAAAAAAATTCAGTCAAGTTTGTGAGACACAAATTCCCATGCACAAAGCCATGTTGACTATCCCTAGTCAGCCCTTGCCTTTCCACATACAGGTAAATGCTGTCTCTCAGGATTCCCTCCAACAACTTGCCCTCCACCAATGTCAAGCTCACCGGTCTATAGTTCCCTGGCTTTTCCTTACCATCTTTGTTAAATAGGGACAACACATTAGCTAACCTCCAGTCTCCCGGCACCTCGCCTGTGGCTAGCGATGATACAAATATCTCAGCAGAGGGCCCAGCAATCACTTACCTAGCTTCCTATAGAGTTCTGGAGTACACCTGATCAGGTCTTAGGGATTTATCTACTGTTGTCTATTTTAAGATGTCCAGCATCACCGCCTCTGTAATACAGACACTTTTCAAGGTGTTGCTATTTATTTCCCCACGTTCTCTATTTTCAATATCCTTCTCTACAATAAACACTGATGCAAAATATTCATTTAGTACCTCCCCCATCTCCTGTCGTTCCCCACATAGCCTTGCTGATCTTAAGGGTCTTATTATCTCCCTAGTTACCCTTTTGCCCTTAATGTATTTATAGAATCCCTTTGGATTGTCCTTAACCCTATTTGCTAAAGCTATCTCATGTCCCCTTTTTGCCCTCCTCATATACATAAGGGCAAAAACGGATAATATTAACTTACATTGATATAGGGTTTTTACTGCAGTGAAATGCCCCATGGTGCTTCAGAGGACCAAATACAGGAAAACAAAATAGACATTGAACCAGGTAAAGAGATTTTAGGTGATGAAAATCTGAAATAAATCAGAGTTAGACCATTCACTTCTGCTCATTCAGCTACAAAATAACAAGGATTCTTCGGTATGATTTCTGGTGAAAGCTTGCCTCCAACAGGGTGTCTTAGCCGATGTGGCAATGTTTATGTTTCTCCTGGACCATAAGGAAATGAGTGTGGATGTCATGGTATTGAAGAATCCAACAAACCTTTATAGTAACTAACCAAAATCATGTAAACATTCTATTCCTTGGGCACATAGGTATCTGGGTCTTGATCGACAAATCACTGTGTTCTAATATGTCAACGAGTCAGAGGCACGGAAAGGTGACCCATGTGAAAGTAAATGGAGTTTGAGGGCTGGGTAAAATGGAGGGCTGTTAGTGGAGCAGAACAAATTTGGAGCAAACTCTCCAGTGGGCAGAAGCCAAACCCCTCCCAACCAAACTGGGATGTCTAGGTTATCTTACTTACTGGCCCTTGCCCCCCCACCTTCACCAAGAGTTACCTTAGTTTTGAACTGCGGCCCTGATTTGCAAAGCTTTCCTTGTATTATTTCATAAAATGAAACTGGTAATGAAATTCTCATGAAAACTACAGGTCAAATGAAAAAAGAGGTAGATTTATAGTGAGGTGAAATTTCAAAACAAACCCTTCTTGCTTGACATTCTTTTAAATTCGCTTGCAGGATGAGGGTCTTGTTGGCTTGGTCATCATTCCTTCATCATCCTGAAACCCTCTTGAGGAGGGGATAGTAAGCCACAGCTACAAATTGGGTGTTGAGTTTTTGTAATGATTTGATTCAGCCTGTTATCTTACAAGACCACAAAGTGTGGAGCTGGATGAACACAGCAGGCCAAGCAGCATCTCAGGAGCACAAAAGCTGACGTTTCGGGCCTAGACCCTTCATCAGAGAGGGGGATGGGGAGGGGGTTCTGGAATAAATAGGGAGAGAGGGGGAGGCAGACCGAAGATGGAGAGAAAAGAAGATAGGTGGAGAGGAGAGTGTAGGTGGGGAGGTAGGAAGGGGATAGGTCAGTCCAGGGAAGACGGACAGGTCAAGGAGGTGGGATGAGGTTAGTAGGTAGGAAATGGAGGTGCGGCTTGAGGTGGGAGGAAGGGATGGGTGAGAGGAAGAACAGGTTAGGGAGGCAGAGACAGGTTGGACTGGTTTTGGGATGCAGTGCGGGGAGGGGACAAACTGGGCTGGTTTTGGGATGCGGTGGGGGAAGGGGAGATTTTGAAGCTACTACATCTTAGAAGACCATTTCTGAAGGCATTTAAGAATTGCTGTGGGTCTGGAATCACATGTAGCTTGAGCAAGTGAGGATAGCACACCAGCTTTGCTGAAGGACTTCAGTGAACCAGATGGGTTTTTACATTAATCTGATGGTTTCAGGTTGCCATTATTGACAGTAGCCAATTATTTTGTGATTTACTTCATTAACTGAAATTAAATTCACAAACTGTCCTAGTGTAATTGGAACTCACGGCTCTTATTAGCCCAGGAACAAAGTAAGTATACATGGATTGCTTTTTTGCCCAAAATAATCTTTCCTCAATGACAATTCTCCTTTTGCAATTACTCATCTTTACAATGCAGCAAACCTGATGAATGAATACTAGTAGTTGGGTGATGCAGACTCTCAGCATGATTGTCCCACACCCTCCAGGCAGACTGCCCTACATTGTCCTTGCCTTCAGTTAAATCTAACGAAACAAATTGCACACAGCCCTGGCAACCAATAAATTCCAAGGTGTATTACAGCTATTTTTAAAAAGTTTAGTCACTGTTCTATATGGCAGCGGCTTTTGTTTTTTTTCGGGGGGAGGGGGATGTATGAAGTTAGCCCTGTTGAGTAGACGTGATGGCCCAGCCATGGAGTTGTACAGCACAGAAACAGACCCTTCAGCCCAACCAGTCTGTGCCAGCCATCATCCCAAGCTGAACTTGTCACACCTGCACGGCCCTGGCCCATTTCCTTGCAAACCTTCCCTATACATGTACTTACCGAAATGTTTTTTAAACGTTGTAATTGTATCCACATCCACCACTTTCTCTAGTAGGAGCATTCACGTATTGACAAAGAAAATTTTCTTGAGCACATCTGACAAATTGTTCAGCATCCAAACCTTTAACACTATGATAGCCCCAGTCAGCGTTGGAAAATTGAAATCTCCCATTATTACAACCTGATTATGCTCAGATATATCTGAGATCTCCCTGCATATTTGTTTTTCAATTTAATTTCTCTCTTACCATAGAGGGTACAGTCCGATCAAAGTGATTTTTCCTTTCTCAGATGATTTTTCAGAAATATCTTCCCTAGCTACAGCAGTAATGTATTCCTTACGCAAAAATGCCAACAGGGCTGGGAACAACCCCTGTTTTGGCTGGGCCTGAGACACATCTCCTTGCCGTGTCTCGCAACAAAATAAAGGTGTAACTGGCAGCCATCAAATAATGAGAGGAAGAGCCTGGAGAAGTTACTCTTGATGTATGGGGCATGTCAGCTCATTTGTGCGCAGCAAGCTCCCAGAAGCGGCCATGAGATAATCCGATTTTCGAAATGTTGGTTGGAGGATTGTATATTATTCAGAATATCAAGGAGCACCCTTGGCTCGATTTCAAAATAGTATTCAGACAAGGCCTTGTGTCTGTCTGAAAAGACAACGGGACCTCATTTTAGCCCCTCGTCTGCAAGACAGTTGACAGTACAGCACCCTGACAGGGTCAGCCTGGGATTCCCAACCGAACTAAAGCTGATTTTTTTTCCCACTAACAAAGCTAATGAATCAAGACATGCCTGTTTTTGGTTAAGAGTGCAAAATTGTTGTAGTTTTTTTTTGCTGAGGTGAATTTGAGATCACTGCATGATGGAGACAATCTGCTTCTGTGACCTCGGAGCTGGTTTGGGGAATAAGCTGTGCTGCTAAGCACTGATCATTCATCAGGGTAACAGCAGGAGTGTGTGACTCACTTATTTTAGATTAGGAACAGCCCCATGACAGGGCCTGATAACAGCAATGTCATCGTTTCTTTGGAAACTGGGACTGAATGAGTTGCAGACCGAAGCAGTGAAGGTCACCTCTGGCTGATGTTTCTTGAGGGGTGGTATTATAAATGAAATTAATTTTGGTCATAAAATGTGAGGCTGGATGAACACAGCAGGCCAAGCAGCATCTCAGGAGCACAAAAGCTGACGTTTCGGGCCTAGACCCTTCATCAGAGAGCTCTCTGATGAAGGGTCTAGGCCCGAAATGTCAGCTTTTGTGCTCCTGAGATGCTGCTGGGCCTGCTGTGTTCATCCAGCCTCAGATTTTATTATCTTGGAATCTCCAGCATCTGCAGTTCCCATTATCTCTTAATTTTGGTCATGCCTTTGAGGAGGCCTCAATAATGTATTGATGCCTCTGCTTGAGGCCGAAGCCTGCAGCACAGAGTGGAGGCAGTATGAGAATAACTGCAAAGTGACTGTGGGTCCGGATCCCGTGGCACAGTTTGTGAAATGGAATCTTTTTAAAAAGAATTGTACATGGCTGAGGGAAGGTGGCAGGAAATAAATGCCTGTTAAAGTTGGACCCAAGCAGGATGCTAATAATTTGTCGCTGTTTTCCAGTTATAAGAATATAAAGAAGTGGAAACAGGAATAGGCTTTTGTTCGGTTGAGCCTGTTGGGGTAGTCACTAAAGTCATCGCTGATTTGATGTGGCCTTAACTTCTTTTATGCCTGTCCCGCACAATCCTAGATCCTCTTGCCAGTGCAACTCAGTCTTGACTGTATCCAATGACTGAACCTCCACTGCTATGTGGAAAGAATTCCAAATGTTGATGAGCCTCAGAAAAAATTCCTCCTTCTCTCGCTGTGAAGTGGGGGTTCCCATATTTTTAAAACTGTGCTTTTTGTTGTAGATTCCTTCATACATAGAAAAATTTTCTCTCAGCATTAGCCCGGTCTACATGTGACTCCAGTATCACGCTACAGTTAAGCTTAAAAGCCGTTGGAGGCAGTTAAAATTGAAAATAAAATAGACTTTTATTTACATAGCACCTATTTGTGATCCAACTATTTCAAAGCATTTTATAGCCAATGAGGTGAAGGATAAATATTGAGCAGGGCATGAGGGAAAATTCCACTGATCGTGCCTGAAGTTGTGACGATAGGATCTCTTGCATCCTCTTGGGAGGACAGCTATCTCCAGTTTGTCACTGGCTCAAGATCCTGGAATTCCCTTTCTAAGGGGATTGTGCGTCAGCCTACAATGCATGAGCTTTCAGTGGTTTATGAAGACAGCTCACCACCCATTCTCAAAGGCATCTAGGGACGGGCAATAAATGCTCGCCCAGCCAGCAATGCCCATGATTGAATTAAAAAATTAATTGAAGACCACAAGACAAAGGAGTGGAAGTTGGCGTTCAGCCCATCAGGTCAGCTTTACCTTTCAATGTGATCATGGCTGATCTGATAATCCTCAACTCCTTTGCTGCCTTTTCCCTCTAAAGCTTGATTCCCCCTGATTAAAAAATCTGTCTTTCCTTAGCCTTGAATTCCCTGAATGACCTGTCTTACCAGCCCTCTGTGTTAAATAATTCCACAAATGCAGTACCGTCTGAGAAGGATTTGTCACATCTATCTTAAATGTGTGATCCCTTATTCTGAGATTACACCCTCTGGTCCTAGACTCTCTCATAATGGGAAACAAACTTTTTTACTTTACCATGTAAAGTTTGCCAAGAACCTTGTATATTTTAGTGACATTACCTCTCATTCTACTCAACTCCAATGAGTATAGGCCCAACCTACTCAACCTGCCCTTGTAAGACAGTCCCTCCACACCAGGATCAGCCTAGGGAAACTTCTCTAGACTGTCTCCAATGTCGGTCTTTCTTTCCTTGGAAAAAATGGACCAAAACAAGTCACTATTCCAGATGTGGTCTAACTAGTGTTTATATAGTTATAGCAAGATTTCCCTATTTTTATCCTTGATTCCTTTTGAAATGAAGGCCAACGCTCTGTTTGCCTTCCCTGTTACCTGCTGAATGTGGGTGCTAGATTTTTGAGATTTGTCAACGAGGACCCCCAAATCCCTATATGCTACATCTTGCTTCAGTCTTTCTTCATTTAAAAAATATTAAGCTCCTTCATTGTTCTTGCCAAAGTGTATAATCTCATGTTTTCCCCCATTATATTCCTTGTCAAGTTTTTGCTGGCTTGCTTAACTTGTTTATATCTCCCTGTAGACTCTGTCATTGTCACCATTTGCTTTCCCTCCTATTTTTGTGTCATCCACAAACTTGGCTATCAAAATCACTAATATATGTTGTAAATAATTGTGGGTCCAACACTGATTTCTCTGGAACTCCTCTAGTTAAGGATTGCCATCCTGAAAAGGACCCCTCTTATCTGACTCTGTTTTCTATTAGTTAGCCAATCCTCCATCTATGCTAATATACCACCTCCAACACTTATAGCTCTTACCTTGCTAAGTAGTCTAATGTGTGGTACCTTACCAAATGCTTATGGAAATCCAAATATATTTCATCTACAGCTTCCCCTTTATCTGTCCTTCTTGCTACCTCTTCAAAGCGTCCTAATAAATTTGTCACGTGTGACATCCCCTTCTTGAAGCGGTGCCAACTCTACTTGGTCATATGTATTTTTAAATGCATAATTATGCATGTAATTTCTATTACATCCATTATAATAGACTCATTTTCTCCAGTGACAGAAGTTACCTAATTGGCCAATGGATACCTGATTTTTATTGTCTTCACTTTTTAAATGAAGGGATTATTTTTGCAGTTTTTTTAATCCTTTGGGACTTTTACTGGAAGATTATTTATAGTGCATCCGCTAACTTGAGTAGTTTCTTCTTTTAATATTCATCAAGTCCTGGATACTTACTGCTCTTTCGTCCTATTCATTTCCCTGACACTTTTTGTCGATTGGTAATTGATTTCCTGTCCTCCTTTTGCCCTTGTTATTAAGTAATTTGAATGCTATTAGTGTCTTCTGCTGTGAAGAATGATGCAGTGTGTTTATTCAACTCCTCTGCCATTTCCTCATTCCCCATTATGGTTTACCCAGCCTAATGCTTTAAAGGGCCTGTGTTAACTTTGGCCTTTCTTCCTTTTTATTTGCTTAAAGAAGACTCAAGATGTCTGTCTTGATAATACGTGCAAGTTTGCTGTCAAAATTTACCTTTTTCATCTTTATTATCTTTTTGGTTGACTTTGGTTAGTTTTTAAAACATTCCCAATCCCCAGGCTCACCACTAATCTTTGCTACACTGTTTTTCCCCTTTCCTTTCAATTTGATATTAGCTGTAATTTCCCTAATTAACCATGGTTCGCTTATCTTTTGCTTAGAATCCTTCTTTCCACTTGCGTCCATGCTGCATACAAGAAGTTCATAACTGTTGGACTAAAGAGAGGTGGAGGCCTAGTGGTATTGTCACAAGACTATTAATCCAGAGATGCTGGTAGTGTTCCAGGGACCTGGGTTCAAATCCTGCCACGGCAGATAGAATTTGAATTCAAATTCGACCTGGAATTGACAGCCTAGTGATGATCACGAAATGACTTAGGAAAAACCCATCTAGTTCACTAATGTCCTTTGCCCTTACCTGGTCTGGCCTACATATGACTTCAGACCCAGAGCAATTTGTTGACCCTTAAATGAGCAATTAGTGATGGGTGATCAGGTCAGTGGCACCCTTATCCCCTGAATTAAAAAAAATGCAGGCATCAAGGCTCTTCAATTTTAATTTCCTAAATGGTCATACCTGCCTGACCTGCTGTCACACTCTCCTGTCATTGATCATAGACCAATTTTGAATGATATAATCTGAGGGGTGTGACTGCCTTCCAGAGCAGTGTCCAGGTAACTTTCTCTTTCTGTGATATGACACAGTGTCTGCTGCTCAGATTCCAGCTCAACTCTGATCTGAACTTCCTCAAGCTGCCGACATTTACAACAGATGTGTTCATTCTGGGTTGCGTTGGTGTCCAGCAGCTCCCACATGTTGCAGCAGCTGTGCATCACCCATTTGATTCAGGTTCTAAAATGATAACTTCAGATTCCTTGCTGTTGATACTGTGTAGCTATTTAAGAAAGGAAAACAAAAAAATGTACTGGGGATATAAAACAAATTGAAGATCTTACTTCTAGTTCACAAACTAGAAATATTCACTAATCCTACTCGCCAATCAGTCTCTTTTCCTGCAGTTGTACCACACTGTGGTTTGTGATGTGTCTCTGGCCTGACAGGTCACCCTCTCCTTTTATCTCCTCCCACACACTTCTTACTCTGGAGAGTACACTTTCTGCAATCAACCTTAGTTAAAGCACCTCCGTTCCCGTTTGCAGCAAATTCCCACTTTGAACCAAATTTCCAAGAGTTTACTCACTGAGCCCCCTTGTCTGCCTGCTAAAGCCTGCACACAGTGAGGGCACTCCATACTCACTGTGTGTACGGCAACTCCCTTTCTTAAATGTATCTGGCCAGGGACATTCTTTAGTTGCAGTAATCACCAAATGATTGAGACAAAGGAACTCAGAAGCTTGGATTTTAACGACCAGAATCAGACAGCTGCTTCCTTTAATTGGGTTGTTTTAACCTTCTTAAAGGCTGTGTTGAAATCTAAGCTGTAAAACGGTTTAATGTCTCATCCAAAAGACTGCACTTCCAGCAGTGCAGCACTCCCTCAATACTGACCTGGGAGTATTGGACTGAATTTCGTACCCAAACCTCTGCAGCGAGGCTTGTACTTGTAACCTCCTGACTACGATGAGTCACCAATCTCTTTTTGCAGTTGAAAGTCGAGTTAATCAACTGAAAACTCGGTATAACTTGAGCCATGGTAAAGTATCCTGAATCAGGACGTTCTTTATGGAAGACCAAGGTGAATTTTTTTAAGTAGAGTTAATAATAATCATCATTGCCATCTATTCATTGTATTTTGCGGTTTCTTTCCATATTTTTAATTAAACATCCTGCGTTTGAACTCCTTTGGCTATATGTGGACTTAAAGTTAAATCAAATGAATTCCGGATAAGAGTGCAAGCTTTGCTAATATTGAAATAAAAGCAGGAATAGGGGAAAGAAGGATTGTAACTCAAAATGTTTAGCAAAGCCTGCCCAAGTTTGATTTGAAAGTCAGAAAGGGTAGTTTAGAACAGATTATTAAGCATCTAAACTCTGTTTACTCATCTACTGACTCCATTCTGGCAACTCACTGAGACTGAACCAGACCAATTCCGACCTTTGACTTGAGAATCAGCCACCGATTTCCAAATTCATGCCAGCACTCAGACCACCTATTCATCCCTCCATAACAATGCGTCTCTCTGGCCCTTACTCAATTCAACTACTGCCAAAAACTTCCTCCCTGTCTTTGTCATCTCTAGACTTGACTCGACTAGTGCACTCCTGATTGGCCTCCCCACTTCGAAACCCCATAAGTTTGAGCTCATCCAAAACTCTGCTGCCATTATCCCAAATTGTGTCAAGCCACGTTCAATGATTATCTCTGTGTCCACTAACTTACATTGACTCCTAATCCAGTGATACTTCAGTTTTCAAATTTGCATCCTTGTTTTCAAACGGCTTTGCCCGTCCCAATCCCTACGGTCTCTTCCACCCTCACTGAGCTCTCCATGACCTCATTGTCTATTTTGTTTTGATGCAAGATGAAATGGAGACCCTTCCTGTTGGTAGTGTTGCATCAGCGAGTGGGAGAGTCTCCCCTGTGTCCAGGCCGACATCCATAAATCGACCAACAAAACTACAAAACACATTGTCTGACCCTGCCCCACTTTAGAGATTTGCAACCCTGATTGTGAATTGGGGCAATGCTGCCCTGTCAGAAATACCATATTTTGGATGGGAACTTTAGTGAAGACTGAGTCTGCCCATTCAGGTGGAAGTTAAATGTCTCACTATCATTATTTTAAAGAAGAACAGAAGTGCTTTCCACAGTGGCCTGACCAATGTTTACCTCACAACCAACTTTGGGGAAAATTATTACCTGATTATATACTTCATTGTTGTTTGTGTGGGCTCATTGAGTGCCATTATCTACAGAGTTTCTTACATAACAACAGTGACTCAGCTTCATTAAGTATTTGCAAATTACAGGATTACATCTCTAATTCAAAATATATATACTGTAAATATCTCAAAAGTAATGTCAGGAATAGGAGCTAGAAGAGGTCATTCTTCCATCAATGCTGCTCTGTGACCACTTCATGGCTGATATTTCACATCAACTCCTTGCACTGTCCCCATATCCTTTAATTCCTTTAGTACCCCAGACTCTTCATAATTTCTGATTTCAGAGGGTCTACAGTCCTCTGGGGCAGAGAATTACAAAGATCTGTGTACCCTTTGAATGAAGGAAATTCCCTTTATCTCACTTCAAAATGGATAAACTTGCATTCTGATGCTGTGCTCTCTTATTGTAGATTCTCCAGGTAGGGGAAACATCTGTTCTATCAGACGTCTTAAAACTTCCGTGCCTTTCGGTTGGATCAGCGCTCATTCTTCTAAACCCCAGAGAACAGAAACATCATTGACTCAATTTTCTCTTGAATGTCACTGACCTGCTGCTGAGAGAAAGTTAATTGCTTTTCATTTGAAAAGCTGCCAATAAATTTGAAAATATCTCATCATTGTGCTGCAGGATCCAATTGGGATGGTTAGGGAGAAGCTATTAGTTCTGGTGGGGAGAGCACAGAACAAACTTACCATTAGAACTAGGCCATTCAGATTGACTTTTTGACACAAAGGGGAGTAGAAATCTTTCCCTGTCTCATCTAAGAACTGAAAAGACTCCGGGTCAAATTGAAAATTTCAGAAGTGAGATTGATTGCTTTTGTTAGGCAAAGGCATTCAAGGAATATTTTTTCTTTAAAATGCATTTATGTAGCACTTTTCTGAAAGACTATACATGTCAAAGCATAATGTATAGCTTACTCTGGATGTAAGTTTGTTCGCTGAGCTGGAAGCTTCGTTTTCAGACGTTTCATCACCTTTTTTTTTATTTGAAAAAATATACTTTATTCGTAAGATGTACAAAAAAAAAATAAAACATATTTACACACCTACCCAGTCATGCAAGCCGCTCCGTTTTACCCAGGGGGTACATACACCAACTAAAGGAAAAAAAAAACAAAACAGAAAAAAAATAACAAAGCAAAGAAAATTCCCCAGCAGTCGTCACCCCGCACAGTCCCAGTTGGCCCCCTGACCAGTTGGGGAAGGCGCCAGCTGGGCCCAGTTACCAGATAGGATTCTTTTCCCTTTTCTGGACGAGGGGGCTCATACGGTGGTCTTTCCCCACCGCGCCTTGGCGGCGGCTGCCCCAAGCTTTAGCGCGTCCCTCAGCACGTAGCCCTGGACCTTGGAGTGCGCCAGTCTGCAACACTCGGTCGGGGTCAGTTCTTTCAGCTGGCAGACCAGCAAGTTGCGGGCAGACCAAAGAGCGTCTTTCACCGCATTGATGGTCCTCCAGGCGCAGTTGATGTTGGTCTCGGTGTGCGTCCCCGGAAACAGCCCGTAGAGCACGGAGTCCCGCGTCACGGAGCTGCTCGGGACGAACCTCGACAAATACCACTGCATCCCCCTCCAGACCTCCTGCGCATAGGCACACTCCAGAAGGAGGTGATCAACAGTCTCGTCCCCCCCGCAGCCACCTCGAGGGCAGCGTGCGGTGGTGCAGAGATTCCGGGCATGCATAAAGGATCTCACTGGCAGAGCCCCTCTCACCGCCAGCCAAGCAATATCCTTGTGCTTGTTTGAAAGTTCTGGCGATGAGGCATTCTGCCAAACGACTTTGGCAGTCTGCATGGGGAACCACACGACGGGATCCACCCTCTCCTTTTCCCGAAGGGTCCTGAGGATACTACGTGCTGACCACTGCCTGACGGCCTTGTGGTCAAAGGTGTTTCCTTTCAAAAATTTCTCCACGAAGGACAGGTGGTACGGAACGGTCCAACTACTCGGAGCGTTCCGCGGCAACGAGGCCAGGCCCATCCTTCGCAACACCGGGGACAGGTAGAACCTCAGTAAGTAGTGACACTTGGTGTTTGCGTACTGAGGATCTACGCACAGCTTGATGCAGCCACACACAAAGGTAGCCGTCAGGGCGAGGGTGGCGTTCGGTACGCCCTTTCCCCCATTTCCCAGGTCTTTGTACATGGTATCTCTGCGGACCCGGTCCATCCTCGACCCCCAAATGAAGTGGAAGATGGCCCGGGTGACGGCAGCGGCGCAGATCCAGGTAATAGGCCAGGCCTGCGCCACATACAACAGTACCGAAAGCCCCTCGCACCTGACAACCAGGTTCTTACCCGCGATGGAGAGGGACCGGAGCGTCCACCTGCCCAGCTTCTGCTTAAATTTGGAGATACGCTCCTCCCAAGTCTTAGTGCATGCCCCAGCTCCACCAAACCAAACACCCAGCACCTTCAGGTAGTCTGTCCTGACGGTGAAGGGGATGAAGGAACGGTCGTCCCAGTTCCCGAAGAACATGACCTCGCTCTTACCCCTATTGACTTTGGCACCCGAGGCCAGTTCAAACTGGCCGCAGATGTCCAACAGCCTACTCACCGACCGACGATCGGTGCAGAAGACGGCGACATCATCCATGTACAGGGAGGTCTTGACCTGAAGGCCTCCGCTGCCCGGGATAGTCACGCCCCTCAGGCTCACGTCCTTCCTGATGGAGGCGGCGAAGGGCTCCACACAGCACACGAACAAGGCAGGAGAGAGCGGGCAGCCCTGCCTGACTCCAGATCTAACAGGAAAACTGTCTGATTCCCACCCGTTGATCGAGACTGCGCTAACGATGTTGGTGTAGAGCAGCCGGATCCAATTGCGGATGCCCTCCCCAAACCCCAATTTGGAGAGGACGTCCCTCATGTAAGCATGAGAGACCCTGTCGAAGGCCTTCTCCTGGTCCAGGCTGACGAGGCAGGTGTCCACCCGCCTGTCCTGTACGTAGGCGATCGTATCCCTGATGAGCGCGAGGCTCTCAGCGATCTTCCTGCCCGGCACAGCACAGGTTTGGTCAGGGTGAATCACCGACTCCAGGACAGACCTGACCCGGTTGGCAATGACCTTGGCCAGGATTTTGTAGTCCACGTTCAAAAGTGAAATGGGACGCCAATTCTTAATTTCTTCCCTCTCCCCCTTCCTCTTGTAAATGAGGGTGATGATGCCCTTCCTCATGGACTTGCACATTTCCCCTGCCCGAAGCGCACTATCGTACACCTCCAGCAGGTCCTGGCCGACCAGGCCCCACAGAGCAGAATACAGCTCGACCGGTAAGCCATCACTTCCGGGAGTCCTATTCCTCTGCAAGGACTTGAGGGCTCTGGCCAGCTCGTCCAGGGATATCGGCCGGTCCAGCCACTCCCTCGTGCCGTCGTCTAAGACCTCCGTGATAGACGACAGGAACGACTCGGAGGCCGTGTTGTCCGTGGGCTTCGTGTCGTACAGTCCGGCATAGAAGGATCTGCTGATCCTCAAAACGTCGGGCCGAGACGACGTCACCGAGCCGTTGTCCTCCTTCAGCCGGCTAAGCACAGAGCTCTCTTTGTGCACCTTCTGAAAGAAGAAACGCGAGCACGTCTCGTCCTGCTCCACGGAGCGGACCCTGGACCGGAAGATTATCCTGGAGGCCTCCGCGGCGAAGAGCGAGGCTTGCTGGCCCCTCACCTCGCGGAGGTCCTCCGTGACATCGACCCCCATCAACTGCAGAAGGAGCAGGTTCTGCACCCTTTTCTGGAGTCGCGACAGCTTTCCCCGCCTCTCTCTTGCCTTCTGAACACCCTTGAGGACAAAGAACCTCTTGATGTTCTCCTTCACCGTCTCCCACCAGTCGCCTGGAGACTCAAAGAGGGGTTTCACGGTTCTCCAACCGGTGTACTCCCTCTTAAGCTCCTCGACGTTCTCTGGGGTCAACAGAGTCGTGTTGAGCTTCCACGTCCCCTTGCCGGCCGGCCGGTCGTCCTGTAAGTGACAGTCGGCCAACAGGAGGCAGTGGTCAGAGAAGAACACCGGCTCGACACCAGTGGACCTGACCGAGAACGTCCGTGACACAAACAGGAAGTCTATCCTTGAGCGGATAGACCCGTCTGGCCGCGACCAGGTGTACCTCTGCTGCGCTCCGTCTGCAGGGGTGCTGAAGACGTCGAGCAGCTTGGCGTCCTTCACCGTGCCCATCAGGAATCTGGACGTGACGTCCAGTTGAATCCCCCCACCCGCTGTCCCCACGCCGGATCTTCCATCTGCATCAATGATGCAGTTGAAGTCTCCGCCTAGGATGACCGGCCTGGACGTAGCCAGCAGGGGTGGAAGCCGCTGCAGGACGGCCAACCGCTCACTCCGTACCACTGGGGCGTACACGTTGATCAGCCTCAGGGGAGCATTCCTGTAGGTGATGTCAGCCACTAGGAGGCGCCCCCCCACCACCTCCTGAACTTGAGAGATGGTGAAGTTGTGCCCCCGCAGCAGAATAGCCAGGCCCGAGGAGCGACAGTCGTTACCCCCCGACCAGATCGAAGGCCCACAGGTCCAGGCGCCGGACCATTTCCCGTACCTGCCGAGGTGCGGTATCCCGCACTCCTGCAGAAACAGGAGGTCCGCCTTGATGGTGGTCAGGTAGGCCAACGTGGACACACATCTCGCGGTTGACTTGACGCTGCGCACATTAATGCTCGCAATTCGTACCCCCATTGTGGGCAGTGACCGCAGTACCCTCCCCAAGTCCAAGGTCCAGCCCCTCCATCTGTCCCTTCATGCCCATTGCCCGGGCTAACTGCTGGACGCTCTCTGGGCTCAGGAAACCGTCTGTGCTGCCTTCCGGGTGGCATCCCCCCGTCAGGGGTGCGGAGGCAGGAGGGTCCGGCTCCGGATCAGGCTGGGGACGTGCTGTTTCCTCCTTCCCGCCTGGAAGTTCCGGGGGGCCCTCCAGTGCTCCAGCGGCACTTGACTGGGTGTCGGAGTGAGCCTCAGGACGCCTCCCGTCACCCGGAAGCGCGATGCTGCTTTCCTTCCCCCTCGAGACCTTTAACTTCTGCTTCGGGTGGGCCCTCTCCGAATCCTCCTCGTCAGAGGAGCTCTTATAGCCCCCCTGTAGCTGTCTCTTCCCTCCTGATTGTTGCGGTTCCTGGGCCCGTCGACGCACCTTCCTCCTCGCTTTCCGGACTGTAGTCCACTCCCCTGGGTCGCCTGTCGCCGCCTCCATTGGCTCCGGGTTGTCGGGGGGGATTGGAGCCTGCAGGGGTACTTTGCTGGCCTCGTGGCCATCCTGCAGGGCTGGGCCCTCCTGCACGGCCTGGCCCTCCTGCACATTAGTGGGGTCCTTGCTGGGTCCTGGTGCCTTCCTCTCCTCCGGGGGGGCTGGCCCCGCATTTCCCCTGCCGGCGACCTGGGCGTAGGTGGTCCCCCACCGTGGGCATGCCCTATAGAAGTGGCCCGCTTCCCCGCAAAGGTTGCAGCTTCTCTCTCGTGGGCAATCCTTTGCAAGGTGTCCCTCATCCCTGCAGTTCCTGCAGATGGTGGCTTTGCAGTCGGCCACCATGTGACCTGACCTACCACAGGCATGGCAGACTTTAGGTTGCCCTGCATAGGTCAGGTAGCCCCTGCTCCCGCCGATCGCGAAGCTGGACGGTGGGTGTGCGACATTCCCGTCTGCGCCCATCCTCAGCGTCACCTTGACCTGCCTCTTACTCGTCCAGATGCCAAAGGGGTCCACCATGTCAGTTAGGTCCCCTTCCACCTTCACATACCTTCCGAGGAAGGTCAGGACATCAACTGCTGGCACATGCGGGTTGTACATGTGTACAGTCACCATACGGCTCCTCTGTGCTGGCATCACAAACAGTGGGACAGCGGTCAATACAGAGAGGGGGCCCTCACCTCCTTTCTCCTTGAAAACCTCCAGGAAGCGCTCGCAAAGCTTGGCACTCCGGAAGGTCACATCGTAAAAACCCCCTCTGGGGAAATCCTGCAGGCAGTAAATGTCCGCAGCAGCGAACCCACAACAGTCCAACAGGACCCTCTTCACGAAGAAGGTGCGGTCCACAGGTGCACCTTCATCCACCTTCTTTACGGAAACACGGATGGTGTTCCGGACCCCCTGACCTGGGGCACGAGCACTTGCCGCAGCCATCGTTGCAGGTTGGCTGCTCCCCTGAACCAGCGTTAGGCCAAAGCCAGCATTAAGATCCACTGGTCGCAAGGGCGCACAGCCAACCCGACGTCCTCCTTTCACCTCCAAGACTGCACTCTCGTCCTCTCAGTCCACAAGAGAGTGGGTCTTTATTGTGTTCGAGATGTAAGCTGGTTCACTGAGCTGTAAGGTTTGTCCCCAGATGTTTCATCACCATTCTAGGTAACATCAACAGTGAGCCTCCGGTGAAGTGCTGATGTTATGTCCCGCTTTCTATTTATCTGTTTAGGTTTCCTTGGGTTGGTGATGTCATTTCCTTTGGTGATGTCATTTCCTGTTCTTTTTCTCAGAGGGTGGTAGATGGGCTCCAAATCAATGTGTTTGTTGATGGAGTTCCGGTTGGAATGCCATGCTTCTAGGAATTCTCGTGCGTGTCTCTGTTTGGCTTGTCCTAGGATAGATGTGTTGTCCCAATCAAAGTGGTGTCCTTCCTCATCTGTATGTAAGGATACTAGTGATAGTGGGTCATGTCTTTTTGTGGCTAGTTGATGTTCATGTATCCTGGTGGCTAGCTTTCTGCCTGTTTGTCCAATGTAGTGTTTGTCACAGTTCTTGCAAGGTATTTTGTAGATGACGTTCATTTTGCTTGTTGTCTGTATAGGGTCTTTTAAGTTCATTAGCTGCTGTTTTAGTGTGTTGGTGGGTTTGTGGGCTACCCTGATGCCAAGAGGTCCGAGTAGTCTGGCAGTCATTTCTGAAATGTCTTTGATGTAGGGGAGAGTGGTTATGGTTTCTGGGCCCGTTTTGTCTGTTTGTTTGGGTTTATTGCTGAGGAATCGGCGGACTGTGTTCATAGGGTACCCATTCTTTTTGAATGCACTGTATAGGTGATTTTCTTCTGCTCTGCGTAGTTCCTCTGTGCTGCAGTGTGTGGTGGCTTGTTGGAATAATGTTCTAATGCAGCTTCGTTTGTGGGTGTTGGGATGGTTGCTCCTGTAGTTCAGTATTTGGTCCGTATGTGTTGTTTTCCTGTAGACGCTGGTTTGAAGTTCCCCATTGGCTGTTCGCTCTACTGTGACATCTAGGAATGGCAGTTTGCTGTTGTTTTCCTCCTCTTTTGTGAATGTTATGCCAGTAAAGGGTATTATTGATGGTCTTGAAGGTTTCCTCTAATTTGTTTTGTTTAGTGATGACAAAGGTGTCATCCACGTAGCGGACCCAAAGTTTGGGTTGGATGATTGGCAGAGCTGTTTGTTCGAGTCTCTGCATTACTGCCTCTGCTAAGAACCCTGATATCGGAGATCCCATGGGTGTACCGTTGGTTTCTCTGTAGGTTTTGTTATTGAAAGTGAAGTGGGTGGTAAGGCATAGGTCCACTCGCTTGATGATGTTGTCCTTGCTGATGAGGTTGGTGGTGTCTGGTGTATGTGTCTTTGGTTCTTCTAATAGTGTAGTCAGTGTTTCTTTGGTCAGGTTGATGTTGATGGATGTGAACAGGGCTGTTACG
Organism: Stegostoma tigrinum; assembly: GCF_030684315.1. NCBI lineage: Eukaryota > Metazoa > Chordata > Chondrichthyes > Orectolobiformes > Stegostomatidae > Stegostoma > Stegostoma tigrinum. The sequence goes on along the minus strand of NC_081356.1, from coordinate 28,289,718 downwards.
TCAAAGGAGACCATTATTTCATCCTCTTCTATCTTGGTGTCTTTGATGGTGAATGGAGTGGCGTGGGCCTTCTACTAGGTGTTTTAGTCTTTGGTACAGCATACAGATTAGCTAAGGAACTGCACCAAAGACTAAAACACCTAGTAGAAGGCCCACGCCACTCCATTCACCATCAAAGACACCAAGATAGAAGAGGATGAAATAATGGTCTCCTTTGACGTAACAGCCCTGTTCACATCCATCAACATCAACCTGACCAAAGAAACACTGACTACACTATTAGAAGAACCAAAGACACATACACCAGACACCAGCAACCTCATCAGCAAGGACAACATCATCAAGCTAGTGGACCTATGCCTCACCACCCACTTCACTTTCAATAACAAAACCTACAGACAAACCAACGGTACACCCATGGGATCTCCGATATCAGGGTTCTTAGCAGAGGCAGTAATGCAGAGACTCGAACAAACAGCTCTGCCAATCATCCAACCCAAACTTTGGGTCCGCTACGTGGATGACACCTTTGTCATCACTAAACAAAACAAATTAGAGGAAACCTTCAAGACCATCAATAATACCCTTTACTGGCATAACATTCACAAAAGAGGAGGAAAACAACAACAAACTGCCATTCCTAGATGTCACAGTAGAGCGAACAGCCAATGGGGAACTTCAAACCAGCGTCTACAGGAAAACAACACAAACGGACCAAATACTGAACTACAGGAGCAACCATCCCAACACCCACAAACGAAGCTGCATTAGAACATTATTCCAACAAGCCACCACACACTGCAGCACAGAGGAACTATGAAGAGCAGATGAAAATCACCTATACAGTGCATTCAAAAAGAATGGGTACCCTATGAACACAGTCCGCCGATTTCTCAGCAACAAACCCAAACAAACAGACAAAACGGGCCCAGAAACCATAACCACTCTCCCCTACATCAAAGACATTTCAGAAATGACTGCCAGACTACTCGGACCTCTTGGCATCAGGGTCGCCCACAAACCCACCAACACACTAAAACAGCAGCTAATGAACTTAAAAGACCCTATACCGACAACAAGCAAAACAAACGTTATTTACAAAATACCTTGCAAGAACTGTGACAAACACTACATTGGACAAACAGGCAGAAAGCTAGCCACCAGGATACATGAACATCAACTAGCCACAAAACGACATGACCCACTATCACTAGTATCCTTACATACAGATGAGGAAGGACACCACTTTGACTGGGACAACACATCCATCCTAGGGCAAGCCAAACAGAGACACGCACGAGAATTCCTAGAAGCATGGCATTCCAACCGGAACTCCATCAACAAACACACTGATTTGGAGCCAGTCTACCTTCCTCTGAGAAAAAGAACAGGAAATGACATCACCAACCCAAGGAAACCTAAACAGATAAATAGAAAGCGGGACATAACACCAGCGCTTCACCGGAAGCCCACTGATGATATTACCTAGAATGGTGACGAAACGTCTGAAAAACGAACCTTCCAGCTCAGCAAACAAACTTACATCCAGAACCTCAACCTGAGCTACAAATCTTCTCAAAACTCATATAGCTTACTTTCTGAAGTTTATTCATTGTTGTGTTGTAGGAAACACAGCAAATGGCCAACAACAGCAATGTGATAACGACTGGGTAATCTGCCTTTTTGACAATGTGTTGAAGGAGAAATATTAACCAGGAAATGGAGGAGAACAGTCCTGCTGTTCTCAACCTAATCCATGGATCTGCTAAATCCGCCTGTCAAGGCAATGGGGGTTTAACGTCTGATCTGAAAGAATGCACCTCTGACAGAGAGCACCCCTTCAGTACTCCATTGCCTTGTTAGCTTTGATTCTTACACTGAAACTCTAGAGTGGGACTTGAACCTTTGAAACTTGTAATTCAGAGGCGATTGTGCTATCTGCTGACCCACAGCCGTGGAACCAAGTTATGTCAGCAATAGATTGGCTGCGCTCTAACTGAAGGGTGGAACGGTGGAGGGGCTGAGAGGTCTACACATGAACATCCATCTCCACTTTATTTCCCCTACTGTCAATTCAGTGCAGTAACCTTCTGGATGCTAATTCCTGTGGGCTAGCCTGAGTATTGAACAGTGTTGAATCTTCCACTGATGTGTTTTATTGCTACAGTGTAGGTCCATGTTCCCTCAGCCATTGTTAATCCCTCTCAAGGTTACGAGGGTGACCCCCACAGCAGGATGTGGTAGGCCATTTCTTGACTTTGAGTACTACAACTAAAATTTATTCAGCAGTCTTAGATATTAAAACATCCCAAGACTCTTCAAAGAAATGTTGCAAATCAAATTTTGATGCTGACCCACTTGAGATATTAGAACTGGTGAGATAAAGCTTGGCCACAGAGGTAGGTTTTACAGGGCAAATTAATGAAGAAAAATAAGACAGAGAGGTGGGAAGGTTCAGCGGGCTGAAGGAGTGACTTGCAATGGTGGAGTGCTTCAAGTTGATGTGTAAAAAGCCAGAGGTTGGTAGAGATCTAGGATGGTTTTGGTGTGGGACGAGGTTACAGAGATAGACAGGGAGCAATGCAGTGAATGAATTTGAAATTGAGGATGAGAGATTTTGATAATTAATGTACTGTTTTGACTGGAAGACAATGTCAGCTGTCGAGTCAAAGGGTGATGGTTGAATGGAGGTCACTGAGATTAATGACAGGGACAGTATAACTATGGAAGACCTTCAGTTCACAGAGGGTAGAAGTTGGGAGGCTGGCAAAAGTTCATTTCTGCTTATTCATTCACAGGATGTGGGCATCACTAGCCAGGCCAGCATTTATTGTGCATCCCTAATTGCCCAGAGGGCAGTTAAGAGTCAACCACATTGTTGTAGGTCTGAGGCCAATGTGGCCAGACAAGGTTAGGATGACAGTTTCCTTCCCCAAAGGACATTAATGAACGAGAGCTGTTTTTTCAACAATTGACATCGGTTTCACAATGATTAGACTCTTAGTTGCAGGATTTTTAAAATTGAACTACCTGGGTCCCTCAGTAAATAGCCTAGTGATAATACCATAAGGCCATTGCATCCCCAGTTGGAATTGAAATAATTTTTTTGTTAGTTCAGTGCCTGGAATGTCACTGAAAAAGTCAGTATTTACTACCCTTGGAAAATAACTGAGTGGTTTGCTGGGCCTGGTCAGAAGGCAGGCGAGAGTCAACCACTTTGCTGTGAGTCTGGAGTTGCATGCAGGCCAGTCCAAGTAAGGATGGCACATGTGCTTCTCCAGAGGACTTTGGTGAACCAGATATGTTTTGCAGCAAACTGATTTCTGATACTGTTGAGACCGTCTCTGTTCTTTTTCTTTTCTCATTTTTGATTTGGAAGGATGAGCTGGAGTTGAGATTTGAACTTTGAGCAGCCATTTATTTTGGAAGCGAGAGCAAACAAATGAATTTTTTGTTTCTGAGAACTGGCCTGGAAAGATAATTGCAAGTTAATTATAGTTCAAGGAAGATTATGGACATTTTAGCTCCAGAATGTGTTACGCTCAAGGGCCGGCACTGTTTGGATGTTGCAGTTGTCGATCAAGGGGATGCTAAAGCTGGTCAGCGAACCACAGAGCATGTGGAAAATTGAAAAGCCAGGGGTTGAACCGGGCTTTTGGGCAGAAGGCAATGTGCTTGGAAAGCTGTGTTTCGAGTTTAACTCTCTCAAGTTTTATGTTCAGTTAAAGAATTTGTGAACATTGTGAGAAAACAATCCCAGTTTGTAGGGAGTAAGTGACGGTTTCTCGGAGCCTGCAGGAAGCTGTTTGCACTGACCATTGACTTTGGAATCCAAACAAGGTATAATCCATTGTGCCTGTAATGCAACCCAGCTGTCAAGGAATTTCGTAAAGGCTTTGTTGTCATTGTTGAAACAGTTTCAAAGTGGCCTGTTACAACATCTTTTTCTTTTTAATTTATCCTTTAACTGTGTTAGTCTGTTTGTCTGTGTGTGTCTGTGTGTGTCTGTGTGTGTCTGTGTGTGTGTGTGTGTGTGTGTGTGTGTGTGTGTGTGTGTGTGTATGTATGTGGGTTACAATCAAAGTAGATTAGCTCTAAATCATAAGCATTAACTACTTTGCTGTTTAGCTTTGCTGTACTAAAGTTAAACTGTTAATAATTTGTTAATTTCTGTTTAAGTTATAAAACTGGTGTCTGATATTAGTTGTTCTTAAAGCCTGGTTAGGAGCAAGTGGACAATTTTGAGGTCATTGGCTGGGTTGTGAGTCCGGTGTTAGTGATTCTCACTTTGTCTGGCTTGCTATCCCTGTGTTGGAACGGTACTTTTCTAGATTCATTGAATTAGCAGGATGTAAATTCCCCGGCTGCCATGGTGGGATTTGAACTCATTTCCAGATCATCAGCAAGGCCCTTGGATTGGTTAACCCATTACCGTATCCCCTACGCTTTAATACCCTGTCGTCAAGACGGGAGGTAAGAAAGCAGTGGATGAGGGTTTCAGCAGCCAGAGCACAGGGGCACTGGTGGACGTGGGCAAATGCAAAGGAGATCGGAAACAGGTTGTTTTAGTGATGGTGCCTTGGATGGAGTTTCCCAAATCCCAGCCAATATTTATCCCACAACCAACATCTGAAACCGGATTGACTGGTCATTGGCAACATTGCAGTGGACCATTGGCTGCCATGGTTTTCCATGGAGAGGTGGGGAGGCGATGGCCTAGTGATATTATCGCTGGACTGTAATCCAGAGACCCAGATAATGTTCTGGGGACATGGGTTCGAATCCTGCCGTGGCAGGTGGTGGAATTTGAATTCAGTGATATATCTGGAATTAACGATCTAATGATGAACGTGAATTGCCAATTGTCAGGAAAAACCCATCTGGTTCACTAATGCCCTTTAGGGAAGGAAACTACCATCCTTATCTGGTCTGAACTACATGTGACTCTAGACCCACAGCAATGTGGTTGACTTTTAACTGCGCTCTGAGCAACTAGGGATGGGCAATAAATGCTGCTCAGCCAGTGATGCCCTCATCCTGTGAATGAATAAAAAAAAAATTGGTAGTTTATTCGGCTGTAAGGCCCTTTGAGACGGCCTGAGGTGCTGCAGAAATGCAAGCCTTCCGTTTGATAGAGGAGGCATAAAAAAGTTTGATCAACCAGAGTGTGCAGGAGTGGGTGACTGATCAGGGAAGTGGCCTCCGCAGGGGTAGAATGAAACAGCGCAAACACACCCCCGCCCTGACCCTAAGCTCCCCGTTCTGACTTGCAAAAACGTCTTTGATGTTTGAAGTGAAGAAACTATTGGTCTCATTTGTGAGGTCTCTTAGAAAGAGCTGTAATGTGTACTGTCTGCTTTCCCTTCAACTGCGCGACATTGACTTCCTTGCTTTTGTTTTGTCTGTTTATGTGTATCCCAGTGCCCGTCGGAGATGCTGCCCATGTAGACAGACCAGGTTTCTGGGCATTCCGACATGAACAGACCAGAGGTGGCGCAGGAGACGGACGAGGAACCGGGGAGTGAGGACGTGAACGAGGCAGTGGAAGCTGACCTCCAGCACTCGGAGGAGGAGGAGGAGGAGGAGGCTGGGCGCCGCGGCAACCGCAAGCGAGGAGGGCGGGTGCGCCCGTTGGACGAGGAGGGCACCTTGGCCAGGTCGGCCAGCACCGAGAGCGGCTTCCACAACCACACGGACGGGGCCGAGGGCGACGTGATCTGTGCGCACGGTGACCCCTACGGGTCCCGGGAGAGGCTGCAGGACAACGGAGAGGAGGACGAGCGCTCCTACGCCGTGCACTGCCGGCCAGAGGCGGAGGAGTACACTGAGAACGCAGAGTCAGAGCACGTGGAAGCTGCTGACAGCCGGACTCTCCCAAACGTCTCGCAGTTCAGTATGGTGGACCGCGAAGGGGTTCTGAGCTCGGCCTACTCGGGGTACGTTTACAGCCACCGCCCGTTCCACCGCGGTGAGGAGGAACAGTACGCTGAGCCCTACGACGACTATGCAGCTCAGGAGCACGTTTATGAGGAGATTGGTGACACGCCCGAGCTGGACGGTGGGGAAACGCTCCGGCTGTACGAGCAAGAGAGGGAGCAGGCTGAGCACTACCGCAAGGAGGCTCTGGGGGCCAGGCTGCACCACTATGACGAGCGGTCGGACAATGAGTCGGACAGCCCTGAGAAGGAGGCCGAGTTTGCTCCCTACCCCCGGATGGATAGCTACGAGCAAGAGGAGGACATTGACCAGATCGTCGCAGAAGTGAAGCAGAGCATGAGCTCCCAAAGCCTTGACCAGGGCTGTGAGGAAATGCCAGAGGCCGAACAGAACTCAGAACGTGGCGTCGCCCTGGGCAGCGGGCAGGAGGCTGACGATGTCATGTCTGCGCTGAATTCCCGGTCCCTGTCTTCCACAGGCCTGGGAGAGTCTGTGAGGCACACCAGAGAACAAAGGGATGCCATTTCTTTAGCTATTAAGGACATCAAGGAAGCAATAGAAGAAGTAAAAACCAGAACCGTCCGATCGCCTTACACCCCAGACGAGCCAGCAGAACCCATCTGGGTTATGCGACAAGATATTAGCCCGACAGCAGAATGTGAAAACCAGCTGGTGATGGAAGGAGATGTAAGTACCTGAAATCTCCAAACAAGGTCTTAGTTTGTCAACACTCCTTGAAGCATTTCAACAAGTTGTAGTACCTAAAACAAAAACAGGAATTCCTGGAAAACCTCAGCGGGTCTGGCAGCATCTGCGGAGAGGAAACAGAGTCAATGTATGGAGCCCAGTGACCCTTCTTCAGAACCTCGGACCCTAATGTCATTGGGCCAGAACGTTAACTCTGATTTGTCTCCGCAGGCAGCACCAGACCCGCTGAGATTTTCCAGGAATTACTACTTGTGTTTTAGATTTCCAGCATCTACAATTCTTTTGGGGTTTTTTGTTTGGTTGTCAAGGTGTAGCACCAATGGATTTTGATAAATTGTGCCACATTTACCTTAATTGGAGTTCTCCTGATTGACATTGAGACAAATCCAGAAGGACAGGAATTTATAACTATCACAAAAAAGGGTCACTGGGCTCAACTGGCCGTTTTTAAAATTGCTCACAAAGTCTTGCCCCTCAATCTCCTTCTTTTCAGTCGGAAACACCGGAGAGCAAGGTACACTTCCGAGGGATCTAGGGAGGCAATTCCAATGCTGCAGAAGGCTGGCAGCTGGAGCATGTCTCGGAGGGACGATTAACACTGAGGCTGTACAAGAGATGGGAGTTGGAGAGTGCAGAGGATCTGGACTATTATGGGGGTGGGGAGAGAGATTGGGAGTGGTGACACCAGGAATGCGTTTGAATAATTGAATGATGCCGTTAAAATGGAACCATTGCTAGGCATGAGATCACCAGAGATCAGCAAGTACAAGGGAGATGGAGGAGCAGATGTGATGCAGTTTAGGATGAATGGCAACCAAATTGCCCACAACAGAGACCCACATGCAAACAGATATTAGGTGATCTTGGTTTTTAATCACGGTGCTTTGAGAGTTAAATCGTGGTCCAAAACCTGGGGAAGTACTCCCACCCCGATCTGTTTTCTAATGTTGGACGTGGGATCTCTTCCATCTACCAGAGAAGGCCTAGATTTCAAACCATATCCAAGGCAGCATTCCTTGGTCTGTAATGTAGTGATGTACGTTATTGAACTCACAGTACAATCCAATATTAATTTGCAAGGTTTAATTTTCAGAACTTAAATCAGTCCAACATTTTAATTCTCTAATGTGATTGTTGTAGCTTCTGACTGCCATTTCAGCGAAATGGACTTCCGTCTGCAATGACAGCAAGTTTAGAATTCACATTTGGCTTGGGGTTTCTGGACTCATTTGTGTTTAAAGCGGAATGATTGAAAATATTAAAAGTTGCATGAAAAGTACTGCTGAGATCAGTAGCAACATGTCAGTGATCCATTGAGCCTGTGGTAGGTCACTAGTGAGCAGTGTCAGCTCAGAGCCAGAAGGTTGGTCCTCCTTCAGAGACGTGGGGATAAGGGACAGCTGTACTGCTGAGGCAGGTAAGGCACTTCACTGAAGTCCCGTCTGGCACCTCAGGTGGATGTAAAACATCCCGTGACCACTACTTTGAAGAAAAACTTTCTCCCTTGTGTCCGAGTCAATATTTATGCATCAATCAGCATTGGTAAAACAGATCAGATCATTATCACTCTGTTGTTTGAGGGCTCTTGCTATGTTAAACTTGGCTGCTGTGTTTCCTACATTACAACAGTGGTGGCGACAGTTCGAAAGTATTTCCTCGGCTGTAAAGCCATCGTTGATGCTACACAAGTGCAGTTTATTCCACGTAGGTGAAAGGCAGGCTAGCACTTCTGGATGTTGTGTGGCAAAAGTGGACTCGTGATGGATGCAGCCTTCATTTTTGACTCAAATGCAGAAGCCCACAGGGCAGTTCCACTTAACTAGAGCTCTTTCAATGAATGTTCAGCTGAAGGTTGGACAGATGTTGGTGAGACTAACCTGGAGGTGGCACTATAGTGCAGTATGTACCAGCGAAGCCTTGTAGGTGAGTGACTGGCTTTAACTATAACTATCGTTAATGGATTAATTCCTGCTCATGTCCTGCAGACATTGTATTTGGAAGGACTGCTATAAATGCAGTTGGTGAGAGACGAATGCAAGATGAGGTTTAGGCTCAGGATAATACACCACAAGACGAGTGAATGAATCTTAAAATTTAGACACGGGTGATTAAAATTTAGGGTGTTTATTAATTTGAAGCACAGCTGAGAGCAGTCATGTTTTAAACCACAGGGATAAGAATTCTTGTCCTAAATTTTGTACAAAAACCCGCCATGTAGAATGGTCTGCTTACCTCACTGATCTACAAAAATACTGACAAAAACCATATTACAGGAAGGAATTGATAGCTGTAGAGAATTTACGGAGGGGATTAAATCTGTGACTGTAGATATTGACTTCTCTGCTAATGGAAATGGGTCCTTCCTATTCACTCTATCTCCGCCCTTTATAACTTGCTACCACCTCAAGAAAATCCCTGTCAGACCAACTGCCCCACTAAGAACAGTCACAGGCAATCCAGTTTTTCCTCCTAGCTAATATTGTTACTTCCTGGTTACATCCTCATAGATGTATATCCTGGACCTGATCAACTGTATCCCAGCACATTGTGAGAAGCTAAGGAAGAGATTGCTGGGCTCCTAGCAGAGATATTTGTATCACAGACAGTATGGTTGAGCTGTCCAAAGACTGGAGGGTGGCTAATGTTGTTGTGCTATTATTTAAGGAAGGCTGCAAGGAAAAGCCAAAGAACTATAAACCAGAGAGCCTGACATCAGTGGTGGGAATGTTGTTAGGGGAGATTCTGACAGACAGGATCGACATTCATTTGGAAAGGCAAGACTTGATAGGAATAGTCAGCATAGATTTGTGCGTGGGAAATCTTGTCTCTCAAATTTGATTGGGTTTTTTCAAGAAGATGCATGAGTGCAGAGCGGTAGAAGTATTCTACATGGACTTTAGCAAGGCCTTTGACAATGTTCTGCATAATAGTGTGGTTAATAAGGTTAGATCACATGAAATCCAGGGAGACTTAGCCAACTGGATTCAAATTGGCTTGACAGTAGGAGGCAGAGGGTGGTAGGAGAGGGCTGCAGTTCAGGTGGAGACCTATGGCTAGTGGTGTGCCACAATGATTGGTGCTGGGTCCACTGGTGTTCGCCATTATATAAATGATTTGGATGAGAATATAAGAGACATGGTTTGTAAGTTTGTGGATGTCACCAAGATCGGTGGTATGGTGGACAGTAAAAAAGGCTATCCACTGGGATCTTGATCAACTGGGCCAGCGGGCTGAGGAATGGCAGATGGAGATTAATTCAGATAAATGTGATGCGTTGCATTTTGGTAAGACAAACAAGGTAGCACTTGCACAGTTAATGTTAGGGCCTGGGAAGTATGGTCATACAGAGAGACCTAAAGGGAGCAGGTACATAGTCTCTTGAAACTGATGTTACTGGTGGATAGGGTGGCGAAGAAGGAGTTGGCACACTGTCTTCATCGGTCAAAGCATTGAGTACAGGAGTTGGGATGTCATGTTACAGCTGTTTAAGACATTGGTGAGGCCACATTTGGAGTACTGTGTACAATTCTGGTTGTCTTATTCTAGGAAGGATGTTATTCAATTGGAAAAGAGGAAAGAAGATTTTACAGGATGTCACTGAGACTGGAGGGTTTCAGCTACAGGGAGAGGCTGGATGGGATGGAACTTTTCTCCTGGAGCGAAGGAGGCTAAGGGATGACCTTTAAAGAGGTTTATAAAATCATGAGGGGCATGGATTAGGTGAATAGCCAAGATCTTTGCCCCGGGTTAGGGGAGTCCAAAACTAGAGAGCATAGATTTAAGGTGTGAGGAGAAAGATTTTAAAAAGACACCTGAGCGGCAACTTTTTCATGCAGAGGATGATGCGTGTATGGAATGAACTGCCAGAGGAAGTGGCAGAAGCCGGTACAATTACAACATTTTAAGACATTTGTGCATGGATAGGAAAGGTTTGGAGGGATATTGACCAAATGCAGCAAATGGGACTAGTTCATTAGGATGCCCGGTCAGCATGTCAGAGAGTGGTAAGGGCGTGGAATGCCCTGTCTGCTAATGTAGTTAACTCAGCCACATTAGGGGCATTTAAACAGTCCTTGGATAAGCATATGGATGATGATGGGATAGTGTAGGGGGATGGGTTTAGATTAGTTCACAGGTCGGCTCAACATCGAGGACCGAAGGGCCTGTTCTGCGCTGTATTGTCCTATGTTCTATCTGTAACCTCTCTAGTGTAATCACATTCTTCCTATATTACTGGGAACAGCACTGTGCCCAGTGCTCCAGCTGTGGTCTAACCCATGTGTTATGCAGTTTGAACACATTCTCCCTGCGTTTATACTCTAGGTCTTGGTCATTTGAAGAAAATGCCTTATATGCCTTGTTGAATTGTATGTACCTGTTATGTTACCTCCAGGGATCTCTGGTTGTATACTTCAAAGTTCTTCCATTGCTCTCAATTCTGAAAGTCCTCTTGTTTCTTGTGTATTCTGTGTTTTTGTGTGCCCTCCTCAAATGTATTGCCTCTTGCTTATCCAGATTGACTTCCATTTGCCACTTCTTGGTCCACCAGAACCACTCACTGATGTCTTTCTGTGGTCTTCTGTACTGTCGGTGATGTGAAGAGTGTTTGTACCAAACATCTCAATCAGACCTCTACCAGTTAAGTCTAAATTACTGATGCCACGAACTGTGGGGGCTCCAGCACTGAGAAGTTCTTGTGTTGTGTTGGCGGTTAATAAAACAGTTGTGTTTTCAGCTTTGGAAGCAGAAAGAGTTGCCCTAATTTTGAAGATTATTGTTGAGTATTTAGATATTGTAGGTGTGAGCGAGACTCCAGGATCCATATTAAGCATCTGATTTGGCTGATGCTTCATAAATCAGCTTTGCAAAACCATCTGTTCAAGTGAAGAGTGAATCTGTTTGGCATGGGGATAATGTTGTCTGTTCAAGTTCCGCTGCTGCACTTTAGCACAAAGATCAAGTTGACACACCCATTACAGCGCTGATGAAGTGCTGTCCTGTCAGAGATAACCAGGTGTAGAGCTGGATGAACACAGCAGGCCAAGCAGCATCAGAGGAGCAGGGAGGCTGACGTTTCAGATCTGGACCCTTCATCAGAAAATTATCTCTGACTCCAGCATCGGCAGTTCTTACTATCGCTGCCCTGACAGAGTTGCTGCTTTGGAATGTGGTATCGGTACAGCCTGGGATTCTTTCTACTGCAGGCTTGGGAGGTTGAAGGGTAACCTTATTAAGATTTATAAAATCACGAGGGGCATAGATAAAGTGAATGGCTAGGGTATTTGCCTGAGGGTGGGGGTGTTCAAAATAGGGGGCATGTTTTTAGGGTGAGAAAAAAACTTAAAAAGGACAAGAGGGGCAAAGTTTTTTTTTTACACAGAGTGGTTAGTGTGTGGAATGAAATGCCAGAGAAAGTGGTGGATATGGGTACAGTAACATTTAAAAGACATTTGGATAAGTACATGAATAAGAAATGTTTGGAGGGATATGGGCCAAGTGCAGGCAAGTGGGACTACTTTAGTTTGGGATTATGGTCACCATAGTTGGACTGAAGGGTCTGCTTCTGTGCTGAATGACTATGATGATGCCCAGTCTGCTCTCTCAGATGTGTGTAAGATACCCAAAGATCAGTCTATTGAAGAAAATTCAAGATCACTTTGTTCTTTGTCAGTATCTATCCTCAACCAGCACCACTGGAACAGATTTTCTTGTTTTTTGTGGAAGCCTGCTGTTGTGTTACATTACATTAGGGATTACCGTTCACAATATTCCAGCGGTCTTATGGTCAGCCCTAAATTAATCCAAACCTCTGCTACTTCAAGCCCCAACCTGCACCAAATCCTGTTGAACTAATCACCACGATAATAAAATGTGAGGCTGGATGAACACAGCAGGCCAAGCAGCATCTCGGGAGCACAAAAGCTGACGTTTCGGGCCTAGATCCTTCTTCAGAGAGGGGGATGGGGTGAGGGTTCTGGAATAAATAGGGAGAGAGGGGGAGGCGGACCGAAGATGGAGAGAAAAGAAGATAGGTGGAGAGAGTATAGGTGGGGAGGTAGGGAGGGGATAGGTCAGTCCAGGGAAGACGGACAGGTCAAGGAGGTGGGATGAGGTTAGTAGGTAGATGGGGGTGCGGCTTGGGGTGGGAGGAAGGGATGGGTGAGAGGAAGAACAGGTTAGGGAGGCAGAGACAGGTTGGACTGGTTTTGGGATGCAGTGGGTGGGGGGGAAGAGCTGGGCTGGTTGTGTGGTGCAGTGCGGGGAGGGGACGAACTGGGCTGGTTTAGGGATGCAGTAGGGGAAGGGGAGATTTTGAAACTGGTGAAGTCCACATTGATACCATTAGGCTGCAGGGTTCCCAGGCAGAATATGAGTTGCTGTTCCTGCAACCTACGGGTGGCATCATTGTGGCACTGCAGGAGGCCCATGATGGACATGTCATCTAAAGAATGGGAGGGGGAGTGGAAATGGTTTGCGACTGGGAGGTGCAGTTGTTTGTTGTGAACTGTGCTTACTGCATCAACTACATTGTGTTATAAAGCAAGTAAAGAGAGAGAGACTGACTGACTATGAGCATGTCTACAATCTCATATCTTTGTCCCACTGGTGATGGCAAAGTTTGAATTTTATAACATGAAGGTGATATTGTCAGCATTTGGCTCAGTATCAGAAACAAGTCCGCCAGGTTCCTTAAATTAACAATTAAAGAACTAGTTTATAGCAAAAACATACACAGCTCTAAGCCTGTTAAATAGTATCAAACAGTGCAGTATATTAATTTAGAAGCACTTTGCCCAATGAATTTTTACATTCAGAAAAGAAATTCTCATTCACACACTGTCCTGCAAATACCTCTCGTCTGAAGAAGAAGGAATCAGACTCAACTCAAAACAATAACACTGTTTCTGCCACCACAGATTCTGCCAGATCTGCTGAGTTTCTCCAGCATTCTCGTTGTTTGCCAAAATGCTGGCCTGCAGCCACAGTCACTTTCCCCACAAGCTACTCTCACTGAAGTTTCTCCTTGGATCAGTTATAATTGGTTACATTCTGTTTTTGAATGGAGACAATGGTGTAGATTGGCTTCTTTTGTTACCTTTAAGTTACAGCAATGAGGTCTTCCAGTGAGTTGTCACCTCAGAAATGTTGATGAGAGGGGATTCAGAAAAACAGGGAGGACAGAGGCTATTGCCCTATAAAAGGGCTTCCCTGAGCATGCTCAAAACTGCTAATTTTTTCAGATCCACAAACTGGTTTACATGGTCTGTCACTGGAAATGTTGCAGATTCATTGCCTCCGTTCCGGTAGCTTGCGGCCTTTGAAAATACAACATTGTTGCTGCCGTAGCCAATTTCTTTGCTTTGAAAAGTGTCCTCTTCCAAAATATCAAGATTTTCATGTAGTTGCTATAATAAATTAATGTTTCAGATAACCCTTCTTCATAGGCTGACTGCCTTTGATGTTAGGGCAAAATTTGTGGCATCAAGGAACCCTAACAAAACCGAATTCTAATTGATCCTAATATAACAAAACAAAATGGGATGAGTTCGCCACAGGTTGGAGTCATACCAAGTACAAAAGGAGATGGTTGTGGTTGTTGGAGGTCGGTCATCTCAGCTTCAGGACACCTCTGCAGGAGTTCCTCTGTAATGTTTTCAGTTGCTTCACTAGTGGTCTTCCCTACATCATGAGGTTAGAAATGTTTGCTGATGACTACACAGTGTTCAACACCACTCATACTGAAGCAGTCCACATTTGAAACCTGCAGCTTCTACCACCTAAAAGGACAAGGGCAGCAATTACATGGTAACACCACCTCCTGCAAGTTCCCCTCTAAACCACCCTGTCTTAATGACATATTACTGTTCCTTAATGGTCATTGGATCAAAATCCTGGAATACCCTCCCTAATAGCAAGTGAGTATCCCTGCTTGGAGAAATCGGTTTGTGCCTATTTTCTCTAGGGCACTTTGATTTTTAAAAAAAAGCTTGACTCCCAATCTGGTATATCATTGATGTCAGAATTGTTCAGATCCCATCATGGCTTTGCCCCTTCCTGTATCTGTAACCTCCGTAGCCCTAAACCCGTCCTCGTTGGTGCCCATGCCTTCAGCTGTCGAGTCCCTGGTTTTTATGGGTCTGAAAGAGTTAATTGTTGATTAACTGCAATGTGCTCAATCTTACGATGGTGATGTCATGAGGGTTTGATGGGAAGTTTAAAGTAGGACCTCAAAAGGGACAAATGGAAGGGTTGACCCTTCCAACAGTCATCATCATAATCTGGAACCTATTATAACCAATAAGTAATTGCACTAAACTACGATGTATCTTGACTGTTGCTGAGAAAAAAAACATGCTTTGTATTGCACCCATCAGGGCAACTCTCAAGCATGCCAATTAAATGAAAACCAACCTATGACAGGAGAGTGCTGATTGGTAGTCAAGTTGACAGTGATTGGTAGAGGTGTTGCCATAGAGAATGTGGCAGTTAATGATGATTGACTGTTAACTGCCAGGCTTTATTTAGATTTCAAGCCAGGCAGATTGACTCATTCATCACAGCATGACTATCACCTATTTTTTTTATTGAAATGGATGCAGTGCAAGGACATGTTCTTTCTGTCTGGAAAAATCAAGGCCTTGTGTATTAATATTTGTAGGTTCCTGAATATGCAAGCATACCTCGCTTTGAGCCAAGCTGATAAAGTGAAATTGGCTCTCTGTGTAATTCTTCATGCACACTCAGGATTATACAGCAAGTGCTGTCCCATTTTGCTGAATCACTTATAATATTGGCTACTGTGTTGCGAGTTCTACAAGCATGGGCTGGTTGAGTCTGGTTAGCGCCTTCATTGTTGCAAGCAATCAAAGGAATATGCTGTTTGATATGATTTGCCAGTTTCTGGGACATACAGACTACATGACATCACACCAGCAGTGAATTTCACATACCACACTTTTCGAGAAGATTTTGTAGCTCGGGTTGTGGTTGAGGTTGTAGACATGCTCAATGAACCAAACCCACCAGCTTCACCTGCTGTTCAAAAAGGCTGTGAAATACCTTCCCTTCCAGGGTAATTAGGTGGACTGAGTAAAAGATAGGACCAAAAGTGACTGCTTTAAGGCCTTTCTTGAGTTTGCTCAGTATACAGTGAGAAATGATCTAATCAGAGTGGCTGCTTTTTTACAGGATGACTTTGATGTTTGGTCAGTGAACAAACGGCACAAGCCCTATTTATGAGGTTGCTGATAAGGACAATCTTTCAGTGCACGGAACTGTAGGAATCCCAATGTATACACTGATTAATGAAGGTAGGTTTGTGATTGACAATAGTAGAGAGCACCCTAGCTGTTATCTCAATCAGGTTGTTGAGGAAAGGAATCTCATTCCACTGTTCCATTCAGAATTGAATTTGAATGCAGACCAGTGGCCCATTAGCTGCAGATTCAAATATAGCAAACAGGATCTAAATGTAAGAGATATGCACAAGAGGGAGAGGGTTCGGTGTCATTCTGTCATAGAGATATACAACTTGGAAACAGACCCTTCAGCCTGACTCATCCATGCAGGCTAGGTTTCTAAAACTGCACGAGCCCCATTTGCCTGCATTAGGTCTATATCCCTGTAAACCCTGAACAACCTTTCTTTTAATTCCTCTCACTTCCCTCAGGTCAGAAGGATGGAAATAGTACCCGCATGACCCTAGTTATTTCGGTCTCTTTGTGGGGTACATGGAGCATGACTTCTCAAATCTATACTCAAAAAGTCTGACCAATGAAGGCAAGCATGCTAAACACCTTCTTAACCACCCTGTCTATATGCAACGTAAACTTTAAAGAATTATGTACCTGAATTCCTAGATCCCTCTGATCTACAAGACTACCCAAGGCCCTGACATTAATTGTATGAGACCAAAATGCAATGCCTCACATTCTCCTTCTAACTGTAACCTCCCAGTCTTGGTAACATCCTTGTAAAACTTTTTTGCGCCCTTCCAATTTAATTGCATCCTTCTTATAGCAGGATGACTAGAATTGTACGCAGGACTCCTTCCCAGTGTTCTGTACAGCTGTGACAAGATGTCTCAACTCTTCAAAGACAAGTTTAGTGTGGGAGGAAACAAAGATGCTTGTGAGAGCTGGGCGTAGTGGGGATCCCATGGCAACACCATCTACTTGGGCAGCCAATTAAGCTGAGCGGAACTGCTCAAGTCGATACGTTCAGTGACTGCTGATCCACCCAATGGTGGCAGGCCCAGATTGCTGTGAGGTAGTGCTGCAGTGCAGATGCAAGGGCTTCCTTGCGTGAATAAGAACGTGTGTGTGTGCACTGCTACTGTTTCAACTCAACAAAATAGATTCTAGACTATTAAATAATGACAGACTTCATCTTGTTTGTTCTCCAAGACTCTTTCACTTGGACGCAGTGGTGACCACCCTCGAACACACGAAACCGTTGAAGCCCCTAAGAAATCCATACACTCAGAAGATACTAATGGCAGACCCTAACTTAGATTTTTTTCTCTAAACCTCCCTGTCTCAGTACCTCCATCTCCTCTTTTAAGATGCTTGCTTACATCTGCCTATTTGACCCGACTTTTTGTTCACCCGTCCTGATATCACCTCACATGGCTCAGGACCAAATTTTGGTGGGCAACATTTGTATGATGTGCCACTGCGATGTTTACTGTGCTCAAGGTGCAACGCAAATGCAAGTTAGCATGTGTAAAAAGTTGGCATGTGAAGCCAAGTAGTGACTTGTCCTAATTTTTAAGTTTTAAAAGGCTGCAGACTATAGTGTGGAAGGGAGATAGAAAAGAATAAAGGTTTCAGAGAGGGTTTAAGAAGAGGAAGCAGTGCATTTGATTTTGATTTCAGCACATGAGTCTGTTGAAAAGGTGCACAAGCTGCTTTAGGTTCATGAATTGAGTGGAGGGAAATCTGACAATGTATCCTTCCGTTCGCAGCCCAGTTGCACTGTATGGATACAGGGAGAGTGCAGAAATGTAGATTTAAGGTGGAAGGTGAGTCGTGATACTGTCAATGACAGAACAGATTTGAGGGACTGAATGGCCAACTCCAGCTCCTGTTTTTTATGAGGCTGGTATGTGGGACAAAATGCCTGCAGCTTTAGTTAGGACAGGGGTTTGAAGCAGTAAGATTCTTTGTGAATAATTAATTGTAATATCCTGCAGGGAAGATAGATTATCTTTCAAATTATTGTTGAACCAGAAACACATGCAGGCAGTGTCATAAAAAATATGAACAAACTGGAGTTGCCTACACATTAAATCTCTGAAGACTTGCCTCTAATTGCTTCTTGGCACAAGGTTATTTTTCAGTTTTATCAGCAGCTATAACGAACTGGAGTTGTCAAAATCTCTGATCACATCACAAATTCAGTAAGCTGGAAATCATTGATGAATTTAGCTTCCCTGCTTTGATTTTATCTTTGTGCTTGTTGAGTTTTTGACTCATTCTCACGTCCTAGCTCAGTGGCCATATTCTCACAGCTGAGCTACAGGTTTAAGTTATACAGCAGTTAAATCATGCCATGTTGACGCTGACCCTTCACGCACAGCTGCTGGGGGAGTGCTGCACTGTCATTGGATTTGTCGTTCAAATGGAAAGTTAAACAGCAGTGTCTGGTGTAAACACCTCATCCAGTTGGCACACAGAGTGCATTTCGACTCAGACATGACCCAGTGTCGCCGAAAGGAAATGGCAGAACTGGAAATGTGAATAATTGGATTCAATACCCAGGGGCCTAAATCCCCTCTGAAGGGTGATTGACAGGCATGAGAGGGAGCTCGGATCCAACATGAAAAGCTCCTGGTTACCCAGCTCAGGGAAGGGCGACTTGCATTCACAGGACAGAGGGAAAGGTGGTAGATTGAGGGCCGGACACTGAGAAGGTGGAGGGAGAGGGTGGTGAGGAGGAGGAGGAGGGAGAGGGCGGTGAGGAGGAGGAGGTGGAGAGAGGGTGGCGAGGAGGAGGTGGAGGGAGAGGGCGGCGAGGAGGAGGTGGAGTGAGAGGGCGGCGAGGAGGAGGAGGTGGAGGGAGAGGGTGGCGAGGAGGAGGAGGGAGAGGTGGAGGGAGAGGGCGGCGAGGAGGAGGAGGAGGGAGAGGGCAGCGAGGAGGAGGAGGAGGAGGAGGTGGAGGGAGAGGGCGGCGAGGAGGAGGTGGAGGGAGAGGGTGGCGAGGAGGAGGAGGGAGAGGTGGAGGGAGAGGGCGGCGAGGAGGAGGAGGAGGGAGAGGGCAGCGAGGAGGAGGAGGAGGTGGAGGGAGAGGGCGGCGAGGAGGAGGTGGAGGGAGAGGGCGGCGAGGAGGAGGAGGAGGAGGTGGAGGGAGAGGGCGGCGAGGAGGAGGAGGAGGTGGAGAGAGGGTGGCGAGGAGGAGGTGGAGGGAGAGGGCGGCGAGGAGGAGGTGGAGTGAGAGGGCGGCGAGGAGGAGGAGGAGGAGGAGGTGGAGGGAGAGGGCGGCGAGGAGGAGGTGGAGGGAGAGGGTGGCGAGGAGGAGGAGGGAGAGGTGGAGGGAGAGGGCGAGGAGGAGGAGGTGGAGGGAGAGGGTGGCGAGGAGGAGGAGGGAGAGGTGGAGGGAGAGGGCGGCGAGGAGGAGGAAGAGGGAGAGGGCAGCGAGGAGGAGGAGGAGGAGGAGGTGGAGGGAGAGGGCGGCGAGGAGGAGGTGGAGGGAGAGGGTGGCGAGGAGGAGGAGGGAGAGGTGGAGGGAGAGGGCGGCGAGGAGGAGGAGGAGGGAGAGGGCAGCGAGGAGGAGGAGGAGGAGGAGGAGGAGGTGGAGGGAGAGGGCAGCGAGGAGGAGGTGGAGGGAGAGGGCGGCGAGGAGGAGGAGGAGGAGGTGGAGGGAGAGGGCGGCGAGGAGGAGGAGGAGGTGGAGAGAGGGTGGCGAGGAGGAGGAGGAGGGAGAGGGCGGCAGGGAGGAAGGAGAGGGCGGCGAGGAGGAGGAGGTGGAGGGAGAGGGCGGCGAGGAGGAGGAGGTGGAGGGAGAGGGCAGCAAGAAGGAGGAGGAGGAGGGAGAGGGCGGCGAGGAGGAGGTGGAGGGCGAGGACGGCGAGGAGGAGGAGGAGGTGGTGGAGGGCAGCGAGGAGGAGGTGGAGGAAGAGGGAGAAGGCGGCGAGGAGGAGGGAGAGGTGGAGGGAGAAGGCGGCGAGGAGGAGGGAGAGGTGGAGGGAGAGGGCGGCGGCGAGGAGGAGGGAGAGGTGGAGGGAGAGGGCGGCGAGGAGGAGGAGGAGGTGGAGGGAGAGGGCGGTGAGGAGGAGGAGGAGGAGGTGGAGGGAGAGGGCGGCGAGGAGGAGGAGGAGGTGGAGAGAGGGTGGCGAGGAGGAGGTGGAGGGAGAGGGCGGCGAGGAGGAGGTGGTGGAGGGAGAGGGCAGCGAGGAGGAGGAGGTGGAGGGAGTGGGTGGCGAGGAGGAGGGAGAGGTGGAGGGAGAGGAGGGAGAGGTGGAGGGAGAGGGCGGCGAGGTGGAGGGAAAGGGTGGCGAGGAGGAGGGAGAGGTGGAGGGAGAGGGGGGAGAGGTGGAGGGAGAGGGCGGCGAGGTGGAGGGAGAGGGCGGCGAGGTGGAGGGAGAGGGCGGCGAGGTGGAGGGAGAGGGCGGCGAGGAGGAGGAGGTGGAGGGAGAGGGCGGCGAGGAGGAGGAGGTGGAGAGAGAGGGCGGCGAGGAGGAGGAGGTGGAGAGAGAGGGCGGCGAGGAGGAGGAGGGAGAGGTGGAGGGAGAGGACGGCGAGGAGGAGGAGGGAGAGGGCAGCGAGGAGGAGGGAGAGGTGGAGAGAGAGGGTGGCGAGGAGGAGGAGGGAGAGGGCGGCGAGGAGGTGGAGGGAGAGGGCTGCGAGGAGGAGGAGGAGGAGGTGGAGGGAGAGGGCTGCGAGGAGGAGGAGGAGGAGGTGGAGGGAGAGGGCTGCGAGGAGGAGGAGGATGAGTTGGAGGGAGAGGGCGGCGAGGAGGAGGAGGAGGAGGGAGAGGGCGGCGAGGAGGAGGAGGAGGGAGAAGGCGGCGAGGAGGAGGAGGAGGGAGAGGGCATGGAGGAGGAGGGAGAGGGCATGGAGGAGGTGGAGGGAGAGGGTGGCGAGGAGGAGGAGGAGGTGGAGGGAGAGGGTGGTGAGAAGGAGGTGGAGGTGGAGGGAGAGGGTGGCGAGGAGGAGGTGGAGGTGGAGGGAGAGGGCGGCGAGGAGGAGAAGGAGGGAGAGGGAGAGGGCGGCGAGGAGGAGGGAGATGGCGGTGAGGAGGAGGAGGAGGGAGGGGAGAGGGTGGCGAGGAGGAGGAGGTGGAGGGAGAGGGCAGTGTGGAGGAGGAGGAGGTGGAGGGAGAGGGCGGCGAGAAGGAGGAGGAGGGAGAGGGCGGCGAGGAGGAGGAGGAAGAGGGAGAAGGGGAAGAGGGAGAGGGAGAAGGTGGTGAGGAGGGAGATGGCGGCGAGGAGGAGGAGGAGGAGGAGGAGGTGGAGGGAGAGGGCAGCGAGGAGGAGGAGGTGGAGGGAGAGGGCGGCGAGGAGGAGGAGGTGGAGGGAGAGGGCGGCAAGGAGGTGGAGGAGGAGGTGGAGGGAGAGGGCGGCGAGGTGGAGGGAGAGGGTGGCGAGGAGGTGGAGGAAGAGGGCGGCGAGGAGGAGGTGGAGGAAGAGGGCGGCGAGGAGGAGGTGGAGGAAGAGGGCGGCGAGGAGGAGGAGGAGGAAGAGGGCGGCGAGGAGGAGGAGGAGGTGGAGGGAGATGGCGGCGAGGAGGAGGAGGAGGTGGAGGGAGATGGCGGCGAGGAGGAGGAGGTGGAGGGAGATGGCGGCGAGGAGGAGGAGGTGGAGGAGGAGGAGGTGGAGGGAGAGGGCGACGAGGAGGAGGTGGAGGGGGAGGGAGATGGCGGCGAGGAGGAGGAGGAGGGGGAGGGAGATGGCGGCGAGGAGGAGGAGGAGGGGGAGGGAGATGGCAGCGAGGAGGAGGAGGAGGGGTAGGGAGATGGCAGCGAGGAGGAGGAGGTGGAGGAGGGAGATGGCGGCGAGGAGGAGGAGGTGGAGGAGGGAGATGGCGACGAGGAGGAGGAGGAGGTGGAGGAGGTGGAGGGAGAGGGCGGCGAGGAGGAGGAGGTGGAGGGAGAGGGCGACGAGGAGGAGGTGGAGGGAGAGGGCGGCGAGGAGGAGGTGGAAGGAGAGGGCGACGAGGAGGAGGTGGAGGGAGAGGGCGACGAGGAGGAGGTGGAGGGAGAGGGCGACGAGGAGGAGGTGGAGGGAGAGGGCGGCGTGGAGGAGGAGGAGGTGGAGGGAGATGGCGGCGAGGAGGAGGAGGTGGAGGAGGAGGAGGTGGAGGGAGAGGGCGACGAGGAGGAGGTGGAGGGGGAGGGAGATGGCGGCGAGGAGGAGGAGGAGGGGGAGGGAGATGGCGGCGAGGAGGAGGAGGAGGGGGAGGGAGATGGCAGCGAGGAGGAGGAGGAGGGGGAGGGAGATGGCAGCGAGGAGGAGGAGGTGGAGGAGGGAGATGGCGACGAGGAGGAGGAGGAGGTGGAGGAGGTGGAGGGAGAGGGCGGCGAGGAGGAGGAGGTGGAGGGAGAGGGCGACGAGGAGGAGGTGGAGGGAGAGGGCGGCGAGGAGGAGGTGGAGGGTGAGGGCGACGAGGAGGAGGTGGAGGGAGAGGGCGGCGTGGAGGAGGAGGAGGTGGAGGGAGAGGGCGGCGAGGAGGAGGAGGAGGAGGAGGTGGAGGGAGAGTGTGGCGGTGGAGGAAGAGGGCGACGAGGAGGAGGTGGAGGGAGATGGCGGCGAGGAGGAGGTGGAGGGAGAGGGCGGCGAGGAGGAGGAGGAGGAGGGAGAGGGCGACGAGGAGGAGGTGGAGGGAGAGGGCGGCGAGGAGGAGGAGGTGGAGGGAGAGGGCGAGGAGGAGGAGGTGGAGGGAGAGGGCGGCGAGGAGGAGGAGGTGGAGGGAGAGGGCGACGAGGAGGAGGTGGAGGGAGAGGGCGGCGAGGAGGAGGAGGAGGAGGGAGAGGGCGACGAGGAGGAGGTGGAGGGAGAGGGCGGCGAGGAGGAGGAGGTGGAGGGAGAGGGCGAGGAGGAGGAGGTGGAGGGAGAGGGCGGCGAGGAGGAGGAGGTGGAGGGAGAGGGCGACGAGGAGGAGGTGGAGGGAGAGCGAGAGGGCGGCGAGGAGGAGGAGGAGTGGGAGGGAGAGGGCGGCGAGGAGGAGGAGGAGGGGGAGGGAGAGGGCGGCGAGGAGGTGGAGGGGGAGTGAGAGGGCGGCGAGGAGGTGGAGGGGGAGTGAGAGGGCGGCGAGGAGGAGGAGTGGGAGGGAGAGGGCGGCAAGGAGGAGGAGGTGGAGGGAGAGGGCGGCGAGGAGGAGGAGGAGGCGGGAGAGGGCGGCGAGGAGGAGGAGGAGGCGGGAGAGGGCGGCGAGGAGGAGGAGGAGGAGGAGGAGGCGGTGGAGGGAGAGGCGGCGCGGAGGAGGAGGAGGAGTTGGAGAGCGGCGAGGAGGAGGTGGAGGGAGAGGGCGGCGAGGAGGAGGAGGGAGAGGGCAGTGAGGAGGAGGGAGAGGAGGAGGAGGGAGAGGGCGGCGAGAAGGAGGGAGAGGTGGAGGGAGAGGGCGGCGAGGAGGAGGGGGTGGAGGGAGAGGCGGCGAGGAGGAGGAGGAGGGAGAGGGCGGTGAGGAGGAGGGGGTGGAGGGAGAGGCAGCGAGGAGGAGGGGGAGGAGGAGGGAGAGGGCGGCGAGGAGGAGGTAGAGGGAGGGCGGCGAGGAGGAGGAGCAGGAGGAGGGAGAAGGAGGCGAGGAGTAGGAGGAGGGAGAAGGAGGCGAGGAATAGGAGGAGGAGAGGAGGGAGAGGGAGGCGAGAAGGAGGAGGAGGAGGGAGAGGGCGGCGAGAAGGAGGAGGAGGAGGGAGAGGGAGGCAAGAAGGAGGAGGAGGAGGGAGAGGGCGGCGAGGTGGACAAGGAGGAGGGAGAGGGCGGCACGGAGGAGGGAGAGGGCGGCGAGGAGGAGGAGCAGGAGGAGGGAGACGGAGGCGAGGAGGAGGAGGGAGAGGGCGGGAAGGAGGAGGAGGGAGAGGGCGGCGAGGTGGACGAGGAGGAGGGAGAGGGTGGCGAGGTGGACGAGGAGGAGGGCAGCGCGGAGGTTTTTTTGCCCCTGCATGGGATGAGGGGCGAAGCTGCGCAGCATTTATTGCCCAGAGGGCATGCCATGGGCCAGGAACAAATGGCATTCTCCTTCCCTAAAGGGCATTAACGAACCAAATGGGTGTTTCCTGACAGTCAACAGTGGATTCACGGTCATCATTAGATTCTTTGTGATCAACTGGCAAGACAGTAGGATTCATGGGACAATTTGCTCTCAGATTATATGTAAATTGTTGCCCTGTGCATTATCTGTGCTGTGAGTTCTACATGTAAAGACCATTCGCCCGACCTGCTTTTCATGCTGCTGTTTATGCTGCACACGCTTCATATCACCTTTCCTCATTTCGCCCTCACAGCGTATCATTTTTTCCTTTTCTTTCTTTCTCATGTGTTTATCTAAGATTCCCTGAAATCCATCTATGTAGAGCTAATACCTGAGAGGCATTAAAGCTTTCTTTGCTTACACAATTAAATAAACAGTGGTCTCCTTTTGTCAACTGAAAAGAAAGCTTTCACAATTACTGTTGCTGACAATAAACCATCCCATATCTCCCAGCCCTGTCTCTGCAATTTATGGTTGTCATGTGGCAGAGTAAGTTTTGTTTTCTCTTCATCCGCATTACTGCTGTTGGAGTTATTTTTGTTTTGAAGGTGGAAGAGTGATACTAAGAGGTCAAGAAGGAAAATAAATAACTGACCTGTGGGTTGGTACAGGATGAAGCATTAGACAAGGTGATGCAAGAGCAGTAAGCAATCTGGGTCATGATGAAATGCGTAACATTGCTGGAAAACCCAACCATATAACGCAGGCTGACTATATATACCATGACTAAATGTATAGCGGGTTGAATGAACTATTCTTCTGCTCTATAAGATATGCAGTAATCAATGCTATTATAAAAATATAAACAATAAGAGATGGCCATACAGTCCCTTGAGTCTGCTCCATCAGTTAAAGAGATCATGGCTGATCTTCTGCCTCAAACAGACATTCTTACACTGGGCCCTATTCCTTGACTTCCTCGGTGCTGAAAAATTGCCCAACCCTATTGGTGAAATTATATTCAATAACTGAGAACCCAGATGCTGATTAGCTTAGTCTAAAGGTTCCTAGTTATAGAATATTCCTACAAACCCTTAACTACGTGCTGTGGGGAATCCGTCTCCTAATATCAAAATCTAAATTACATACTGTTCTCAAACAAATGAGAAATATGGTATCTGAATTTCTGCCAGTGTGTTGCCAATTACATGGGTTGTACATTTCAATGACTGATGAATTCCATCAACAGCACATCCTTTGTGTAAATTGACTGTACCTAACCAACCCATGCTTGTGAACTGCAGAATTTAATCACGTTTGGTGTAATTCCACGTTTAGTCTGACTGTTAATCCAGAGACCCAGTTCTGGGGACTCACGTTCGAATCCCACTATGGCAGATGATGGAATTTGAATTCAATAAACATCTGAAATTAAAAACCTAATGATGACTGTGAATCCATTGTCAATTGTTGGAAAAACACATCTGGTTCAGTAATGTCCTTTAGGGGACGAAACTGCCACCCTTACCTGGTCTGGCCTACTTGTAACTCCAGACCCACAGCAGTCTGGGCAATTAGGGATGGGCTGCGTAAACAGTGACGCCCTCACCCCATAAATGAATAAAGAAATCAGCACTTGGTGAACAATCACAAGTGTGTTAATAATTACAATTTAAAAACAGCTCAAGATTCTCAGTCAGACTCACAGTTTGGCTCACTAACCCTTGACCAAAAATGTATATATACATACGTCAGAATCTGTCCTCTCTAAGTTCATGTTCAAATATTGTGTCTTTTCTTAAAGTTAAAAGTGTGGGGTACAGTGGTTCCTTGGTGTTTTTCTCCGTGGCTGCACTTCACACAATCATCGAGCACTTGCCAACCAATCTGTGCCCTTTTCTCATGCAGTATAAATTGAATTTTGACATCTTTGAGTTTAGCCTGTTCAGTGCGAGATGAGAAGCTTTGACAACTTGACATTTTTGCCATCAGCAAAAGTCAAGCTCTGTACTACCAAGCAACTGTTTAATTTGTTTGACTTAAAACAAAGAACAAAAGAGCACATAAACAGGCCCTTCAGCCCTCCAAGCCTGTGCTGACATATTTTGCCCTTCCAAACCAAAACTGTCTTCAGTTATAGGGTCTGTATCCCTCTATTCCCCTCCTATTCGTGTACTCGTCCAGGTGCTCCTTGAATGCTGCTGTTGCATCTGCTTCCAGCACCGTCTCTGGCAGTACGTTTCAGGCACTCGCCACCCTTTGTATGAAAAACCTACTTTGCACATCTCTCTTTTAAACTAACCCCCACCCGCACTTCGAACCTGTGTCCCCTCGTGATTGATCCCTCCATCCTCATTCTTTCTGTGCTATTTCCAGTCTCATAAACTTCTGTCAGGTCGCCCTCAACCTCCTGCCTTCCAGTGAAAACAAGCCCAGTCTATCCAGCCTTGCTTCATAGCTAAAATACCCCCATACCAGGCAACGTCCTGGTAAACCTTTTCTGTACACTCTCTGAAGCATCCACGCCCCTCTGGTAGTGGGTGACCAGAACTGTATGCAATATTCCAAGTGTGGCCTAACTAAAGTTCTATAAAGCTGCAGCATAACTTATCTATCCTAATACTCAGTGCCTTTTCCAATGAAGGCAAGCATGCCGTAAGCCTTTTTCACTCTGTTATCTACCTGCGCTGCCATTTCAGTGATCTGTGAACCTGCGCACCCAGATCCCTCTGCATATCAATACTCCTAAGGGTTTTGCTGTTCATTGTATAATTTCCACCTGTGCTTGACCTTCCAAAATGCACTTTTAAGGAACATGAATTATTAAAATTTATAGTCTTTTCACAGATCTTTTTCACCATTATTTCTGAACACACGGTCCAGGGTCAGACAGTGAAAGTGCCGATATAATGCTTGGTCTGGATTCCTGATAGGTTGCAGTGTGGTGCAGATTAATTCTTGATGATGAGTGCAGGCCGTGTGGTGAGTTAATTTATTTGCATGCTGCGATTATTGAGAAGGGTATTGAGGGGCTGAGCTTTATTCAGGAGTAAATACTGGGTTCAGGAGTTTATTTTTACAAATGATCGAGGCTGTCAGAATCTGCTTGTCAGCTGCTTCATTATATTAAAATAATATCTCAGTCATCCTCACCTGTATCCCACATATTTTCCACCCTATGCTTTATTCATGCCTGTTACCAATTAAGCTGTTCTTT
Source organism: Stegostoma tigrinum (assembly GCF_030684315.1). Classification (NCBI taxonomy): domain Eukaryota; kingdom Metazoa; phylum Chordata; class Chondrichthyes; order Orectolobiformes; family Stegostomatidae; genus Stegostoma; species Stegostoma tigrinum. Next base: position 28,262,727 of record NC_081356.1, on the reverse strand, counting down.
AAATAATTGAGTAGGTGTTTGCTCACCAGAACAATAGAATGAAACGCAGCCAGTCTTTGGGCCAGCAGAGTAAAGGGTTTCTCTTCCAGTGTTTTGTTAAACAAAAATTCAGTCTGGGTATGTTGTAGCTGTTGGTATTAACTAGATTGTGTTTGACAGGGAAGGGGCTTTTCAGAAATGCTGAGTGGCTGGGTCTAGAATTGAGAATTATGTTTTGAGCTCAAGCTTTCATCAGTTATTTATAAAGTACAACAATGTTTGCTGCGCACCTTAACTCATCCAATTATGGAACCCAAGTTTAACCCGCTGAGGTCTGCCTCATGTTCACTTTTTATCTCTTCACCCATTTGGAAGGAAATATCTTTAGAAATGCACGTTTTAAGTTACAAGACTTCAGGATTCAAACCCCTGAGCAACATTAGCAACTCTTGCTCACATCACTCAGCTAATGTAACAAAATGTTCCAAGGCACTGTACAAGTGCGTCATCAGACAAAACACGTCGCTGAGCCACCGAAGGTGTTATTTGGGCCGGTGGCCAAAAGCTAGGTCAAAGGGGAAGGTTTTAAGCTCCAAATTCGGGTAAAAGAGGTAGCCACAGAAGGTTAGGACCCAGATAGGCAAAGATAAATCATCAATGGTACAGGAGCAAAAAAAGGGTCAGAATTAGAGGCATGCAGAGATCTCAGAAGGTTTTAGGGCTGACAGAGCGAGGAGAATGATGCCACAACACTCTATTAGACCAGAATAAATGGAGCTAGGTTTGAGGTGAGTGGTTGAGAATTGTTGGGATTACAAGTGCCAGGTTTGATGACCACTCTGATTTATCTGGGGAAAGCCGAACCCAGTTTTGGAAAAAATAAATTGGCTTAATAATTATTTTACATTTTCAATCCGCTACAAGCTGTCACTCTGTGGGTACCTCTCCACCCACCCTGGGCTCTGAAAATTGTGTTTCAAGCTTCACCCCAGAGAGTCCAGCACATAATGCATTGACACTGCTGGTGGGGTACTGAGGGAGAGCTGCACAGTCAGGTGTGCTGCCTTTCAGGTGAGGCTTTAAGCTAAGGTCTCTCAGGGCAACTCAATTGGAGGTGACAGAATCTCACAGCCACTATTTTGAAGAAGAAGTGCCTTCCCCCTAGTGTTGTGGGCAATATTCATATCTCAGACAGATTACTTGATTGTTATCACATCATTGTTTGTAAGGGCTTTAGTGTGTTGATGTTGACTGCTGCACTTCTCCATTATGGCAGTAACCATGCTCTTAAAAAGCATTTGATTCATTTAAAGTGCTTTACAGTGCCCTGGGCTCATGAAAGATGTTATATAAATGTAAGTCTTCCTTTTGTATTTAAAAGTACAGATCTGTGAGGGAAAGAATATTGCGGAGCATTGATGAAACACAAACATTTGCAGACCACAGCTGTTAACTCCTGTGGTTGCATTGCCTAGGATGCTGAAGCTTTGCTCATGTCCATAAGCACAAGATAGTTTGATGGCAACTGCACCTTGTAAGTGAGGATTGGATACATATTTGAAGTTGATAGTGCAAGGATAGGTGGCAGAAGGTGTGGAACACTGGGATTACTTTCTGATTGCTCCAGAAAAAGCACTTGTATTGGCAGGATGGGCTGAATGACCTTATGTGCTGTAAATTGTTTGTAGGTTTTCATCAAATGAAATCTAATGCATCCAGTTCATATTAAAATTGAGCCCATGCTTAAAACAAAATAGAGTGCGTGTTCAGCCTGAAAATAGCAACTCAAATATCGTTGTCATTATCAATCAGGTGACTACATCTAATCCATGCTGAAATTCCATCTGATGGAAATTGCTCATCAGTTCACACACTGCTCAGGGATGGGTAGTCTGTGCAGGGTTAAACCTTGATGCAAAACTTGACAGACAATGGGTTATCCCATTACCAGTCACGCTAGCTCAAGGTTCTAAATGTATTGTGATACCAGATCATCGTCTGCCGAACCCCGCACGGGATACTGACGTTTGACAGGGGGTTGAAAGCCGCAGCAGGAGACCGGACACAAAGAGGCTTCGACTGTAACCAGAATGGAAAACTTCTGGGTTTTTCCAGTAGATTATCAGGATGAAGAGGTTTGTCAGAATTGGAGGAGCCCGAGCATCAGTTTGTAGCAGACTTGAGATGCTTATAGTCTGAGGATTTTTAGTTTCTTTCCCCTGTTTTGAGATTTATTACAGTTAAGGACTCGAGCAGTAACTGAGCAATTTTTAATAATATTTCTGTCCACAAATATTATCGATGAAACAAGCACATTGCTCTTAGAAGATCAAATGTGTTTGCAAAGTTCTCTCTTTTTCATGATCATAATTGAGGAAAATTCTGAAGCAAGCAATTGCTAAAATTTGTCCAAGTTGTTTCTGTTTTCAAGTTGTACAAATTTTCAGCTGACTTTTGTGTTTATCCCCATTGTATATTCTAACAGGAGTCATTTCTGTGATGTGAGGACTTTGATGATTTTTTTCCCCACTGTGTTTTAGGTGCCAACAGGGAATCTCTGCCTGGAGTTATTAGAGTGGCTGTGGTATGAGTGAAGTTTTGTAAACGTGTTTTCTCTTTCTATCTCCTCCCTCTTCCTTAACCATATTCAGCAGTCAGCCTCACCTGGCTCCTCTTCCCCCCGAGGCGCAGAATCATCAATGATGCAGCATCGATCCAATATACATGATGCAGCAGAAACATCAGCGAACCAAGAGGTACACACTGTACTTAGCAGCCTTGACTTTACATTACAACCAGTGCCTTGTAGTTACCTTCCCCTAACCCCTGAAACCTCAAGCTATGGTTCACCTGTGAAGATTTTATTTTGCCAAGAATGTTGTTCACGGTTCTCTTTTGCTGGTATGTCCCTCTCCTGCAGTCGTCATCCGTCTCCTCCAAGTGAATATGTCTCCAACTGCCCCTCCTCTCAATAGACCGTGATCATCCTGTCATCTCCTTGACCCATGCCCTTTATTCCTGGAACTCCATGTTTGAATCCCTCTAATCAGCTTCCCACCTTGTCACAGTACCAAGATGGTTCTTGTCACAGCCGTAAGAGGGAACAAATATAATTGTGCCAAAAGCAGACTTGCTCTTGAGCTGTCTACAGCCACACCCCCTGCATCAATGCCTTTCCACTCTCATCCATCTACTCTCACTGGCTCTATTTTTATCTGTCACCTCATGGCCAGAGAATTACTGACAATCACTTCTTTTCCCACTGTTACTTATGCAGTCCTCCAAGGAGCTATTTCTCATTCCTGTTATTCAGAAATGCTGCCTCAATTTCCTATCATCCCTGGTGACATGCAGCTTTACTTCATCACCGACTGCTTTGTTACCATCACTGTTGCTAAAGTACCTGGTTGCTTGACCGACATCCAGAGCTAGACATTTCCTTCAACTAAATATTGGGAAAACTGAAGCTGTTGACTTCAGTTCCCCCCACAAACTCTATTCATTAGCTGCTGACCACAGCCTTCTCCCGAGCAACTGCCTGAGACTGTGTTATATTCATTTGCAACCTTCGTGTCATAACTGAGCTGAAATTCTGATCACATATCTACTTCATCACCAGCCCTTGTGTACCCACGATTGTAACATTGTCCGGTTGTGTCCTGGACCCAGCTCCAGCTCATTCCCTTCTGAAGCCCCCTCCTTGCCTTTGTTAAAAGAATAGAATCTTTAGAACCCCTGTAGTGTGGAAACAGGCTATTTGGCCTATCAAGTTCACACTGACCCTTTGGAGAGCATCCCACCCAGACCCATCCCCCTACCCTGCATTTCCCATAACTAACGCACCTAGTTTGCACATACCTGGACACTATAGGCCATTGCCCCCTAGCTAATCTACCCAACCATCAGATCTTTGGACTATGGAAGGGTACCGGAGCGCCTGGCGGAAACCTATGGAGATACAGGGAGAACGTATAAACTGCACACAGACCAGTGGCCAAGGCCGGAATCGAACCTGGGTCCTTAGCACTGTGAGACAGCAGTGCTAAGCACTGTGCCACCCTATTTTATTTTGAGACTCGCCTTTTCCAACGTTCTCTCTGCTGACCTCCCATTTTCCATCCTTCATCAACTAAAGGATAACCTGAACTTTGCATCCTATGTCCTTATTCGCACCAAGTCTGTGCAGCCATTGCCCTTGTGTTCGCTGATCAGTACTGTTTCCCAATCCAGCAACATCCTAAGTCATTGCTGCATGGCATGACCTTCCCTAGCTACATCTGACAGCTTCTCCTGCCATACAGTTCCCCGAGAAATGCCATCCTTTCATGCTAGCCCTTTGAGCAACTCTGATTTTAATTGTTTCAGCATTAGCATCAGCTGCTTTGACCCAAAGTCTTGAATTCTCTCCCATCCTCTCATTCTGTACCTCTGTTCCATGTTTCAAGGCCCTCTGTAAAATTTACCTCCTTTTGTCACCGCACTAATGTCTCATTTAGCGGGGGGCACTGTCAGATTTTGTCTGATGATTGCGCCTTTGAAGTGGCTTGAGGCATTTTGTACAAGTGAAGACCCCATAAAGATATAAGTTACTGTTGTTGCAGTATCTTCAAAAAGGTGCCTGTCTGACACTCTAACTGCGCTTGAAGCAATCTCTTAGGAATTGAAAAAATGAAGTAAGTTTCTCTTTTCAGTATAGGTGCAAAGGTATTGTCTTTGGCATTTGTGACCAAACTTTGTGACAGTGTGGAATGTTTGGTTACTATGTGTGATAATCAAGTTATATTTTAAAAGCCAGGGGAGCAATGTGAGGACAGCAACCAGAATTGTAACTGCTGCTAGTATGCCATTATATAACTTTGCTAACTATTTTTCTTTCCCCCACAATTTCCCCTCGCCCGGTCCTCTTCTGAAGGAATTGTCTCCCTTATTGGAGTCCTCTTTCATGGCAAGTAATCACACACAGTGCCCATTTTATTCAGTAAGTGAACCTCCTCAAGATGTGCCAGCGAGCTAATCAGTGGTGGAGGATGCTAATAAGCCTGGTCTATTCCTCTTCTCTCGCCTTTCCTCACTAAAATGTGCATGCACACACGAGTGTACATTCATATACTCGCACGCATTCACAGTTTACGATAGCGGTGGGTTTCTGGGCAGCTCTCAAGACCAAGACCACTTGTGCACTTTTCAATTTTCAAATAGTTTGCTTCGTAGTACAGAACATAAACTTGCTTGAAAAAAGAGACATGGTATCAAAGCTTTTCGACTGGCCCTCCTCAGGACAGATGCAAGAATGCCAAATTTTGAAGCAAACAACAATATATACTGCATGAGATCATGGCTGCTGATTGGTTGGTTCAGTTGACTCTGGTCGAGGTGTTGCCATGGAAAATGCACCAAGGAATGCTTTGCTTAATTCATTTCAATACAGGCACAATGTCAGCACATAATTAATTTCCTTATAAAGAACAGGCCCCTATATATGATGTAGCTTTTTGGAAGCGTAGGTGAAGTACGAGCATAACTGATCATCAGCACCCCTTTTTATCATACAGAAGACGTTGTTGCACTGTGACTGTCCTGATGAGTGCAAGACGAAAAGCTTTGACTTCATCTCTCCCTCTTTTTAGTTCTCCTTTCTAAACTCAGCCTGCAGTCTCAATCCCTGACTTTTGCTGGGCTAAGATCAGCTGGCTAAGGTTGAGCCAAGTGTCAGACTCCTGGTCCATTCAGCTGTAGGCTGTTGAGGAAGTCCACATTCCCTTCTGATGCAGCAGGGTCCCATTGTTGCTTTCTATATTTGCCAGTGCATTTGGGTCAATAGTTTGCAAACAAAGTTTATTAATAGTAACCTGACAAACAGATGTGTAGAATCGTCCGTACACAAAGGAAAACAAAAGACAGGGAAAAAAATCTAACTATTGCATCAAGCCAGTCCACGAGCACCATAAAGGATGGAGCATCATGATTGGATTCTTAGACCCCATCACCCCAAAGCCATGGATTACCCTCAGGCTACAATCCAAAGGCCCACAAGCCACTATTCCTCTGCATTTACCTTAGACTGACAAGACTTGTCTAGGCAACATGACCCAAGTGTCAATGAGAAAGACCCTCACACGCTAGAATCTCTGCTCCAATTCCAATCTAGGACCAGCCCGTCTGTCGAGGGCATGTATTTAAAAACCTGCTTGTTTTCTGTGGTTTGGACTGTTGCCTGTCCTTTAAAGCAATTTCTGTTCGCTTTGAAACGAGTCGCTCCTCCAAAGGGAGCAGTCGATGTTTCTTGTGAGCTTTAGGAATTTTTTTGAGTAATTTTCTCATTTGTTTTCTTTCTGATAATTTGCATGCCTGCTTCTAAAATGCAAAATACAAGTCACTGGAAATGTTATACTGACCGTAAAAAAGGGGAAGTAGAGGAATTGTAAGTGGTGTGGGTGGTGTATCTAAACTTTAGTGTATGCCAACCTGAACCGTATTGAGTTAAAAGTGTAACATTGATTTAACACTATTTTCTCCTTTTTTTAAATCATTGCCTTCTCTAATTAAGGCTCAGGTAATTATTTAATACTTGTTTTGTATTGGATTTCTTCAAGCCTTTTGTACATATTCCTTCATTTTATGAATTTGTTTGATTATTTGCTCAGTGGGTTGAGGGATATTGTATAGAGTTCTGTCTGGACTGTTGCCACAGGTATAATTGTCCTGCCGTAGCTCAAAACATACTGCAAATGTAAACTGTCATTAGTTTGATTGATCTACATAATAATGGAAATGGTACCTTTTTCTGCATATTCTGTTGGATTGTCAATTGAAAACTCAGTTGGTTTCATTGATGTCTCTTTGGGAAAGGAAGTCTGCTACTTTTGCCCAATTTGCTCTGCATGTGATTCCAGCCTGGTTGATTGACTCTTCTCTGCCCTCTGAAGTAGTCCCTGTAGCCCCTCAATTGCAGTAAAGTCTGGCAACTAGAGATGGGTACTAAATGCCAGCCTTTCTAACGAGACCCAGGCCTCTGAAACTAAATCACTGTCCCATGTCTAAAATTGTACGTTGTAGAATCTGATGAACACAATTTTTCACATCCATCTTGCTGATCGCTGACAGCCGAGTAGGATTTTATTTTTTGCAAAGGATGCCACATCAAGTCTTGTCTGATCAACTCCATCAATTTAATCAGCTCAGCCTTGGGTCAGAATTATTTTCAGACCTTCAGTTCAATCTGCTCCTCAAACCTTGAAGCTGCATCCTCGTCAATTCTTCCTGAGAGGCGAAAGATGTGCCTAGAATATTTCAAATATCTGCAGTAAATCACCTTTGGTTTGACGGATAACAGGTTTCAATCTCTCTAAAGAAATCTATCCCCTATCTACTAATGCACAAAGAGTGACTCATTAAGGGTTGTCAGTTAAAGATTGTGGAATGAGAGATTTCAAACTGACTAGGAGACCATTTGCTTATGGTGTTTGGACAGTTCTGGTTTCAATGAAGTATCATTTTAATCTCATTTTCCCTGTTTTTTTTCCTATCCCTTTTATTTTTGGATTTTTGTTTGGTTATTGGGGCAGAGTTGGCCACATTTGATGCACTAAGTCTCTTTTTCTAACGATCCTTTGTGGGGAAAATAAATATTTTAAGCTCTTCCTTGAAATTTCAAGCGCGAATCCTAAATTCCGAGCCCCTTGTTGACAACTTAACAAGTGGCATAAAAAGATGTATTTGCTGAAATCTTAGACCTTATAGTTACTCTGTCATATTGGAAAACATACCACTTTGGAGTACAATGAGATAACACAGTGTGGAGCTGGATGAACACAGCAGGCCAAGCGGCATCAGAAGGGCAGGAAAGCTGACGTTTCGGGTTTGGACCCTTCTTTCCCATCGAGAACAGTTGTGTGACTTTTCTAAAATTTATCAAAATGTGCATAATTCCGGGCATCACATTTTGAAGAGCATGTTAAGGCTTTGAAGAGAAGTTTCACCAGGATTCTACCTGGTATGAGGCACTTCAGTGATTAAAATTAGGGTTAGGATTTGTACAAGTACAGGGATACAGGGGTACAGTGAGAAGTTTACCGTGTCGACGTTCCCAGCACCATTTTAGGTACAAAATCTGAAGTAAAGAGTAAAATGATAAAGAAATAAGTTAAAGGTTCGACATGATAGTTCTTGTCAGTATAAAGTAGCAAGTGAGAAATCAAGTTAAAAGTTCCAAATTACAGTCCATCTTTAGCCATGGGCCTGCAAGTCTGTCCACGCTGGGCTTGCCCCAGGTGAACTCAATCTCTCTCTCTCCTGCGCTGGGCTTGATCTCAATCCCTACACCTCTGTGCAACTGCCAACTACTATCTGGGCTCACCAGCTGCCTTGCCACAGGCTGCCAGTGTCTTGCCCCAGTGCCGCCCCAGTCCCCAGCTGCTTCCACCCTGCCGGCGACTGCCAGAGTCTTCCTGGGCACACCACCCGACTCATGATCAACCAGCAATGTCCTCCCCCCTACCCCCAGGTTGCCAGCCACCGCCGTTGCCAGCCCTGCCTCCATGACTGAGCTCCCTCCAGAAGATCAGTAGAGAGAAACAAAACTGCGGTAGAGGTGGGGGATGAATAACGTATAGAAAGAAAAAGCGAGAAAGGAAGAAAGAAAAGCGGTTGGATGGACAGCTCAGTGGAAAGACTGGAAAGACTGGAGAAGCTGGCTTTGTTGTCCTGACAGCAAGGAAGGCTGAGGAGACGTTTTGTCGAGCTGCTCAGAATAGAGGTGTTTTGATAGAACAGTTTTTGGAGAGCCTGCTTCCTCTGGCAAATTAATTGGTAGCCAGAGGTGGCACCTTTAAAACAGTTGGCAGAAAAGAAACCTGTGGGAATACTTTTCTTCACCCAGAAGGTTATGACCTGGAAGGGTGGTGGAATTAGGTCCCGCACACGCACTGAAAGGTGATCAACTTGTGGGGACACTGGACAGAACAGAACGGAACAGGCTTTTCAAAGGGCCAGCAGATGCCAGTGGGCCAAATGGTGGCCCCCTTGTTTGTAAGATTCTGTGTTCCCCTGTGGGTGAAAGTACACTGTCATCTTGTTGCTTTGGCATCAATGCACAAAGAAAGTTGGAACCGACAGCTAAAATGGGCGACAGGATGCAGACTCAATAAACAGACATGACACTGAGAATATCTTTACCCATTTAACTTCATAGCCTTAAAAAACAGTTTGAGAAAACAGGGACAGGAGGAGGGCGTTTAGTGATGAAGCTGTTCTGCTACTCAGTGAAATCGTGGCTGGTTTAAAGTCTAGAGCAGAGATGGCTGGGAGGAGTTTGGATTGAGGAGTTTGAAATCATGAAATGTTTAGAAACAGGAAGTAAACTGGTACAATTTCCAACGGCTGAAAAGCAGTAACATCCCCACCCTTGTCTGCCTTCCAGAGAGGCCAGTCTGTCCAGGAATCCCCTGTCCACTCCCCACTCCCCTCCAACCCCACCACACCTGGCACCTTCCCCTGCAACCGCAGGAAGTGCTACACTTGCCCCCACACCTCCTCCCTCACCCCCATCCCAGGCCCCAAGATGACTTTCCACATCAAGCAGATGTTCACCTGCACATCTGCCAATGCGGTATACTGCATCCACTGTACCCGGTGTGGCTTCCTCTACATTGGGGAAACCAAGCGGAGGCTTGGGGACCGCTTTGCAGAACACCTCCGCTCGGTTCGCAATAAACAACTGCATCTCCCAGTTGCGAACCATTTCAACTCCCCCTCCCATTCCTCAGATGACATGCCCATCCTGGGCCTCCTATAGTGCCACGATGATGCCACCTGAAGGTTGCAGGAACAGCAACTCATATTTTGCTTGGGAACCCTGCAGCCCAATGGTATCAATGTGGATTTCACAAGCTTCAAAATCTCCCTTTCCCCCCATTGCATCCCAAAACCAGCCCAGCTCTTCCCCACCTCCCTAACCTGTTCTTCCTCTCACCTATTCCCCCTCCCACCTCAAGCGGCGCCTCCATTTCCCACCTACCAACCTCATCCCGCCTCCTTGACCTGTCCATCCTCCCTGGACTTACCTATCCCCTCCCTGCGTCCCCACCTATACTCCCCTGTCCACCTATCTTCTCCTCTATCCATCCTCGATCCGCCTCCCTGTCTCTCCCTATTTATTTCAGAACCCTCTCCCCATTCCTTTTTCTGATGAAGGGTCTAGGCCAGAAATGTCAGCTTTTGTGCTCCTAAAATGTTGCTTGGCTTGTTGTGTTCATCCAGCTCCACACTTTGTTATCTTGGATTCTCCAGCATCTGCAGTTCCCATTATCTCCTTTACCAAAGAGTAGGATGTTGTGTTGATTGGTGGGTGGAGGTGGAGGATATCAGTTCGATGATAAACCTCTGTGGGGAATTGGATAAAAGATGGGAAGGGAACAGAATTGCAGGAATATGAGAGAGATAGTAGGAACTGCAGATGCTGGAGAATCTGAGATAACAAGGTATTGAGCTGGATGAACACAGCAGGCCAAGCAGCATCAGAGGTGCAGGAAAGCTGACGTTTCGGGTCTGGACCCTTCTTCAGAAATGGGGCAGGGGAAGGGGATTCTGAAATAAATAGGGAGAGAGGGGGAGGCAGGTAGAAGATGGACGAAGGAGAAGATAGCTGGAGAGGAGACATACTGGTGAAAGGAGTGGGGATGGAGCCAGTAAAGGTGAACTTAGGTGGGGAGTTAGGGAGGGGATAGGTCGGTCCAGGGAGGACGGACAGGTCAAGGAGGCGGAATGAGGTTGTTGGGTAGGAGACGGGAGGAATGGCTAGGGAGGCCGGGACTAGCTGGGCTGGTTTTGGGATGCGGTCGGGAGAGGGTAGATTTTGATGCTTGTGAAGTCCACATTGATACCATTGGGCTGCAGGGTTCCCAAGCAAAATATGAGATGCTGTTCCTGCAGCTTTCGGGTGGCATCATTGTGGTAATGCAGGAGGCCCAGGATAGACATGTTGTCCAAAGAGTGGGAGGGGGAGTTGAAATGGTTTGTGACTGGGAGGTGCAGTTGTTTATTGCGAACTGAACGTAGATGTTCCGCAAAGCAGTCCCCGGCCTCCACTTGGTTTCCCCAATGTACAGGAGGCCACAACGGGAAGAGCAGATGCAGTGTACCACATTAGCAATGCAGGAATATGAGGACTAGAGTAAGGAAGTGGGGCCTGAGAGGATTCCTTTTCAAAGCAGCCAGCAAACTCTCAATGTTGATTGGCTTCTTAGTAGTATCAATGTATGATTCTGTCATGGGTTCTCTATCATCTGGAAGCAGGCCATTTGTCCTAACGAGTCCACACAGATCCACACCCCCCCTACCCTGTCCCTGTAATCCTGCAATTTCCATGGTTAATCTAGCCTGCACATCTCTGGATACTTTGGGCAATTAACCCGCACCACACACACAGTTGCCCGAAGCTGGAATTGAACCTGTGTCCCTGGCACTGAGAGGCAGTAGTGCTAACCACTGAGCTGCTGTGCAGCCCCAGTTGAACAGATTGTACGTTTTAAGATATCATACCAATAAATATAATTGAATGCTTCAATAATGCATTAGATAAATAAACATACATGAAAAAGCAAATTCAGTTGAAAAAAATTAGAATGGAATTAGTTATAATTTTTTTAGGGGAACCAATCAGTGTATGTTTTTTCTGTGAATGAGTCACATTTTAAGATCATTTAATGAAGGTTAACTAAGACTAGCATATTAATATGCATACATCATTTTCCTTATTCCCATATCAGTGCAGCCAGAAATGGTACTCGCAGGTACAGTGTGATATTGTGCTATCCAGTAGTGCTGAGTCAAACTAGCAGCATTGCTATTTGGAGCTGTAAAGGCAATAATAGAACAGAGTTGTTCACTGACAAGCCAGCTGCCCCATTTCCTTCCAATTTAACACAGTCAGGTTTCAGCAATTGACAAGCTTGAAGTACAGTTGAACAAGTGTGACCAAGTAATGTCATCTCAGGATAGCATAGTTTATTTATTGGTCCCGTGTTTTGATAGCACTTTCTATGGTGCTTTTGCTTTCCTCCTTCCTTTGGCTTCCATCATTCTGTGCCTGAGAGTCTGAACAGCATACCCTACTCTGGGACATGATCTCATGGGTTGCTAGATTTCCTGTCTATATATCTACCTCCCAATCTCCACAACCTCAATTGGGCTGATAGACTTCCTGAGATGTTTGCCAATTCTAATCTTCTGCACATCCTTAGACTTGGTCACTCCACCATTGGCTGTCTGGGCCTTGAGCTCTTGGAATTCCCCCCATTATTCCCTCACTGCCTACTTGTGTCTCTCTCCTTTTAGGACACTCTTTAAAACCTACATTTTTTGCCAAGCTTTTGGTCATTTGCACAATTATCTCATCATATGGACCAGCATCATATTTTGCTTGTTAATACTTCTGTGTAAGGATTTTGGGATATTTCATTACTGAAAAAATTGCTTTTACATGATGGCTTCCACGTAATAATTACATAGTTATAATAGGAGTTAACGGCATCGAAGCACGGAAGGAGAAATTAAGATAAGTGAAATTGTGTTCAAGGATTGATTCAACAGCTATGTTAAAGTCAAACTTCTTGAGAAATTTCACAGTTACAAGTATGTATTCCTTAGGATTTGAGCAGATTATGTGGGAGAGTTCTGCAAGACTGCACAAACACACTGTTTCTTTTACACATCCCGCGTCTGTTAATGCCTGGATCTGGACGAGACTTCCATCGATTAGCTTACTACTGGTTTCTTGGCTATGTCGAGCGAAACAGCCAATGCCCCAAAAATTCAGGCTTTCTGCCTGAGAAAGGAGTTTGCTGAGCAGGGGAAGGAATTGCCCTCCATGACCCCAAACCTTCCCGTTGCAGGATTCTGATGGAAACTGGATTTAAACTGGACTGAAACTCTAACCATTTCCCTTCCCCCAACCCAACTATTGCCACTAATGCCAGGGCAGTGTCCTCTGGTGGAATCTCTGCCAGTCCTGTTCAGCTTTCGCCCAGAGACCTTGCCATGCAGATGTGCCTGCTGTCTGAGTGGGCTGAACACTTCCCTTCAAACACCATCAATCTCAAAGTGACCACCAGCCATTGGGAAGGTGACAAATTGAGGAAAGAAAGTTTGGACCTGAAGTATTGAAGAGGCCATTCTCTGCCTGATCAGTTTGTTTGAGGGTTGTCAGTCTGGCCATGTGGGTAGCTTTCTGCAGGCAACATGACCCATCTACTCTCAAATGATTTTGCTTGTTAGTGGTTTGACTCATTCTGAAACCTTTCCTGTCGGAAAGAACGTAACAGTGAAGAGTTGGGAAGCAAAAATGATCCAGCATTCACCACGACCATGGCTGAGCTACAGTGCTTTCTTGCCTGAACCCGTTAGCCCTTAAACCCCAAATGTTTATTTACATGCCATAGGTGGGCTTCTGATTTTTGTGGGCAGCCACTCCCCATATTGTGGGCAAGCTCAGGGGTGTGTAGGAAGCTGGTGGGATTCTCACTCCCCCTTTCACAGTACATAGCCTCCTCCCTCCCAAGGCATACACAGTGGGAGTACTTAATATCCAGCCCCCTGATGCAGCCAGAGAAAACATCCCCAGTGTCTGCCTCCCTCAGAATTTTAAGTCTCAGCCGGGCCATACCTTACTCTTCGCAGCTGCAGAAAGTATTGACCTGCTCTGCTCAATTCATTCTTGGGGGACAACCTTCTCATCCCAGAAGCTGATTCAGTGAATCTTTGTTGCACCTCCTCAGGGCAGGTATTAGGTGAGGCAGTGGTAATGTCGCTGGAATGGAAATGTTCTGGGGGCATGGTTTGAATCCCACCGTGGCAGATGGTGAAATTTGAATGTTGAAAGTAAAAGCCAGCCTAACAGCAACCATTGTTGCAAAAGGCCAGCTGGTTCACTCGTGTCTTTTAAGAAAGCAAATCCACCTGTTCTGGTTTTCACGTGCCTCCTACCCACTCCTCACTATCCACTGGAAATCACCATGATCCCATGAAAGGATAAAGGTTAAAACAAAGTACATCATTCCTTTGGCACACAGTTCAGAAGCCCTATCCAACAGCAGTACTGACTTCTTTCCCCTGAAACTCTTTACCTTTAAACCCCCAAATGGTACATGAATCACAAAATGTACATACACAGGTACAGCCGAAAATTAAGAATGCACATGAAATGTTCGCCTTAACTCCAAGAGGAAATAGGTATATAAGTAGGGAAGTGTTACTACGGTTGCAGAAAGCTTTAGAGAGACCACATCTGGGCTACTCTGTACAGTTTAGTCTTCTACTTAAAGCACAATATAATTGGAAACATTTCAACAAAAATTCCTTGGCTGATTCCTGGAAATACAGGCTGCCTTATAAGGACAGGTTAAGCCTATGCATTTGAATTTAGAAGAATGAGAGGTGATCTTGTTGAAACATATAAGATTTTGAAAGGGCCCTGACTGGTTAAGTCCTGAGCCTATATTTCCCCTTCTGAATAGCATGAGGGGAAGCCATTAAATAAAAAGAAGATTGAGATGGAAAGGAAATTATTTTCTCTGAGGCTATTTAGAGTCTGGAATTCTCCCCCGTGGGGATTGAGTAGAGGCTGGAATCTTGAATATATTCAAGGCTGAATTAGAATCTTAAGGGAGTCCAGTGTTATGGGGGACAGACAGCAAAAAGGAGTTAATGCAATAATCTGTTCAACATGATCTTCCTGAAGGTGGGGCAAACTGGGGAATGGTGGGAGGGGTGTGTGCAAATCTCCTAATCCTGCTCCTGTTTCTTAAAGTCCTGTTATCTAACCCCTTGTGATTAGCATACCATTTGTCTTAGTGTTCCTGTCTGTTTCATGAATAGGACACATAGAGTGATTTTAGAACAAAATCAGTTTTGTGTTGTTTAGAGTGAATTCATGCAGCATGAGTTGAACATATTAGTTTGTTAATTATAACAAAGACATCCTGTCAGCATGTTATTAACAAAGTGTGGAGCTGGATGAACACAGCAGGCCAAGTAGCATCGCAGGAGCACAAAAGCTGACGTTTCGGGCCTAGACCCTTCATCAGAAAAGGCGGATGGAGAAAGGGTTCTGAAATAAATAGGAAGAGTGGGTAGGTGGATCGAAGGTGGAGAGGAGAGTATAAGTGGGGAGGTGCTGAGGTAGGGAGGGGATAGGTCAGGCTGGGGAGGACTGACCGGTCAAGTGGGTGGGATGAGGTTAGTAGGTAGGAGATGGGGGTGGGGCTTGAGGTGGGAGGAGGGGATAGGTGAGAGGAAGAACAGGTTAGGGAGGTGGGGTTGAGCTGGGCTGGTTATGGGATGCAGTGGGGGGAGGGCAGATTTTGAAACTTGTGAAATCTTGTGCAGTGCCACAACGATGCTACCCCAAGGTTGCAGGAGCAGCAACTCATATTCTGTTTGGGAACGCTGCAGCCCAATGGTGTCAATGTGGACTTCACAAGCTTCAAAATCTCCCCTCCCTCCACTGCATCCCAAAACCAGCCCAGCTCGGACCCCCCTCCCTAACCTGTTTTTCTCTCACCTATCCCTCCTCCCACCTCAAGCCACACCTCCATCTCCTACCTACTAACCTCATCCCACCCCCTTGACCTGTCCATCCTCCCCGG
The DNA here is from genome assembly GCF_030684315.1 of Stegostoma tigrinum. NCBI lineage: Eukaryota > Metazoa > Chordata > Chondrichthyes > Orectolobiformes > Stegostomatidae > Stegostoma > Stegostoma tigrinum. The sequence goes on along the minus strand of NC_081356.1, from coordinate 28,247,107 downwards.
ACTGACCGATTTCCTCCCTACCTACCCACCTACACTCACCTCTACAGGCTCCATCCCCGCCCCTTTAACTTGTCTGCCTCCTCTCCATCTACCTTCTCCTCTATCCATCTTTGATTCGCCTCCCTTTCTCTCCCTATTTATTTCAGAACTCTCTCCCCCTCCCCCTTTTCTGATAAAGGGTCTAGTCCCGAAACGTCAGCTTTTGTGCTCCTAAGATGCTGCTTGGCCTGCTGTGTTCATCCAGCTCCACACTTTGTTATCTCGGATTCTCCAGCATCTGCAGTTCCCATTATCTCAGCATGTTATAGGCTGTGCCCAGAGGTCGTTGAGTTTATCTTTAAAAGTGCTATTACTCTTGGGTTAACGCTTCGGAAGTGCACCATAAAGGTTTTAATTTACTGGGTGGTCTCATGCTTTGTCTTCTGAGTTTCATTGCCTGTTAAGTTGTTGATTATCTATTGTTGGGAGTCTCAAGCTTTCTGCCCTCAGCTTTTTCAGAGTATTTTCATATATTATCATTTTCTTTCATGTTTCTAAAGTAGTCCCTTGCTGATCTGTCATTATAAAGATTGCATGCCTGATTCTAAACTGTTATGTTTTTCTAATGAATGAACGGAATTCTTCAGAATGCTCGTTTTTGGAACATTGAGTTAGAATTTCGTCAAAGTGATTGCTAGTGGAAGGGAGCACCTTTACAAACATTTGTCCACTGTTGACAAAGACAATTGCATAATTTGTACCAGATAAAATACTCAAATACAGATCTCCCTACTCTTAGCCCTGTGACGCTGCTGTTTTCTCCCATTCAACTATTTATCCACTTTACTTTTGAAAATTGCACTATTAAATCTGCTTAAGGCAACACATTCCAGATCACAGGGTGTCACTGCATAAAGCAATTATCCTCTTGGGTTATATTGCCAGTTAGTAAAGTCCTTATCCTCTAGTTACCCTGTATTTAATAATTAATTATTGTTAACCTACCTTTACTTATCAACAGCAGATTACATTTTGAAAAATTCAATGTTGGGCCATAGATCAGCCATGATCTTACAGAATGACGGAGCAGGTGTAAGGGGCTGAATGGCCTCCTCCAGTTCTTTTATTCTTCTGGATTATCTTATAATTCAAGTTTGTTGGCTATCCAATGAACATATGCTTTTAAAGACAAGAAGCTTTGAGCAACTTCTTTGGGAATACATTCAGTCACCCAAAAATTACTCAGCTTGTCAGATGGAATCTGTGGATAGAGGAAGGGAGTTAATATTTCAAGTTGACGGTTATGGTGATTTCTTTTCCTCGACGTTAATTCATCAGAAGTTGGAAGTAGACACAGAGGAACATACAGCAGAGAAAGAAGCCATTCAGCTCACTTTATCCACGCCAGTTCACAAAGATCTATTCAGTCTAGTCCCACTGTGCACCTTTTGGTTCGTCACCCCGAATGTTGTGCCATGAGCAGCGCATACCCACGTTTTATGAATGTGCCAAAGGGCTCATATTCCACTGCCCCTTCAGGCACTGAATTCAAGAAGCACCACGCCCCTCTAGGTGACAAAATAATCTTGTCAACTCCCTCTAAACTACCTACTAATTACTTTAAACCAGTGCCTCTAGTCATTGACCTCTCTGCTAACAGAAATAGTTTTGACCCTGTAGCATTATAAGCACCTCAATTGAAACTGTTTCCAAAAAAAGTGATTGATCAATTAACGTGCTGCAAATTTCGACAATGGCTCTTGCCCTGCAGCTTTCTAGTCTGTGAAACTAATTGGATTTATAGTACTGCATGTGAAGTGGTGTCATCATGTTGGATTAAAGTGCTTTTGGTAAAAGATAATTATTTATATGGAGCATAGTGCATGGTGTCTGAAACTGTTTTCCTGTCTTAATTTCAGTCAAGAAAGTGTTTGGCTTCCTTTCCAACTTATGTTGAAGGTAAGGTGCTTTCCAACTGTTTTAGAGCAAATTGAGAAATCTCTGTGTTGCAGTTACTTTAATGTGAGCAAGATTTTTGCCCTTAATTTGGGGAATTATTTCCTGCATTTGTTTTCTTTTTAGTTTGAATGTTATTGATTGTAGAAATTGCTCTTTATCACTTTGAAGCTTGTTTATATGAAACTGTGTATGTATTCTTGTGCAGTGTTGGATAAATTGATCTAGATTTTCCAATGACAGAAGTGTTGAAAATTGAGACATTTGCTACTGTTTTGCATTGGGATCACGAGGAAGTCTCTTACTGTGAATGTGCTATATTTACCCAGAAAGCTTAAACTTCTGATGGGAATTACTGTGCTGTCCAGGTCCCTTTGAGAATATCTTCGTTTCACAGGCTTGCACTCGATACATACTCAGCCAACTACCTAACCCTTCTCCTGCTCTTAATCTTAGGTGTAGGGCAGGCCGTGTGGGAAAAAAAAATCTTAAAAACAAACCTTCCCCTACACAACTCAACAATGCTCACCTTCCCTTATCTGTGACACCGCTCCGTGTGTCTCACTTTAAAGATGCAAAGCCTGTCCCCCTCCCTGGCAATGCCCACCCTCTCTGCCCCGGACGATGTTCACATGCACTGCCTGCCCACCACATGCGCACATGGGGGTGTAGGTGTCAGATCTGAAATCTGTGCCCAAACCCCTCCCCGCTGACCCATCCCAGCACAGGCCTAACGCTTTCTCCTTTAAGACTATTTAATAGATGTTTCTAAAAAAAAAGGCCAGACTGTCAAGGGTCGCGGTGTCACATTCCACTTCAGATTCTCAAGCACTGAATTGAGATTTCCACAGCCAGTGCCAATACTGTAGAAGCACTGAGTTGTCTGAGGTGCCATGTTTGATATGAATGATTAAACCTATCAGTTGGATTGAAAAGATGCCAAGACTGTCAATTACAAGGGAAAAAAAGATACCTTGCCTTGTCATAGTGCGTTACTGTTGGTGGGAACTTGCTGCGTGTAAAGTGCCTTGTTTTCTACATCTCACCCAGCGACTGGACTTCAACAGTGCTGCATCGGTTGTAATGCCTTTTGGAATTTCCTGAGACCTTGAAAGCTGCTATAGAAACCCTTCCAGAATTCGTTACTGTTTAGTCCCAGTGAGGGGAAAGTTCAAAAAAAAGAATAGAATGTACACATCCTAAGAAACGAAGTTTTTTAAAGTCAAGAAAGTAATATTTGTTCAATGATTCTCCTGAACAATTATGTTATTGTTTCAGATGTGGTGGTTCTGAAACATACAGAGACATGCAGGAAGGAAGCATTTGGTGCGTGTAAATTGTGTAAATAGTTTGGTTAGAAGAGTTTTCTTAGATATAAAGCTGAATGGGGAATGACAGCTCAGTGACTAAAAAAAAATTCTTTAAGGAGAAGCTACAGATACATTAGGAAGAAAGGAATAAAAGGACCAGAGCAGGCTGCAAAGTCTAAATCTTCCACTCTTGTTTCTGTGTCCCGACTGTTGTAATTTGTGAAAAAAAAAACTGTGCAGAATGTTTTCATAGAACAGTAGACGCGGAGAGGTTATTTCCCCATGTGTGCTACCAGAACACTAGGCAACAGTCTCCGGGAAGGAGATAAATATTTAGGACTGACGGGTGGAAAATTTGGAAAGTTGGTGAATTGTTGGAATGCTCCTCATGTCAGCAGATTGTCCCATTATCCACTTTAAAGCTGAGGTAAAAAGATTGTTGCTCAGGTGGCGATATGGGGAGCGGTTAGAAGCATGGAGTTGGGGAAGCCCAGGATCTGTCATGATCATTTTGAATGGTGGAGCAGGCTTGACAGACCATGTGGTCTGTTCCCAGAGGGAGTGAAAAGAGGCTCATGACAAACTTGGGCCGAATGGTCTGTTTTTGGGCTGTTCCTTCCTTGTAGCCATTTTAAAACTAATTGCCTGGGATTATAAAGAATACAGGGACATACTTTTTATTGTCTGACTCTTGGGTGACAATCAGATGGCATTATTTTAGGCAGTTGAATAATGATTCATATGCAAAGACTAAAGTGGTAGATGAATAATTTTAGTTGTGATACATGAGTGCTGTCAAAATGTTCAGTGAGATTGTTCTTAAGATTATATAAGAAATAGACTGGAGGGTAGAACCATCGAGTATGGCATTTTGATGACAAGGGGCTGTTGTAAACTATTTCTGGTTTAATTTGTTCAGTGGAGAACAGAGGGCAGCAGTTGTGGATATCCAGTAGGATTAGCCTGATGTGCCTAAAAATGAAAGACTAACCTTTTGAATACTCCCACAGACAATAGTTTGGTAAAAAATCTTGAGGGACATCATAAAGAAAGCATTTAAGTTTCCGGGAACGCTGGTGTTTTATTACAGTAATTCTTTTCAAAAAAAAAACTTATCAGCAAGATTAAAGTCTGACCAAGAAAGAGGTCATGAATTCTGTTTCCTAACGCCACTTAGCACAAAAGTTACCGTCAACATTCTTCCTCATTACAGTTTTTCACTGGAGAGGTTAACTGTTTTTGTTACCTTGTTTGCAGTACCTGGACCATGTGACCCAGAAGACCTGATCGATGGTATCATCTTTGCAGCCAACTACCTGGGCTCCACCCAGCTGCTGTCGGACAAAACCCCATCCAAGAACGTGCGGATGATGCAAGCCCAGGAAGCAGTCAGCAGAATCAAGGTGATGACGTCCTTCTGCGTAGGAAGCCAGTGGCCATTTAACTCACCTTTGGCGATTATTATCCGCACTTTAAACTTTCAGAATTCACGGGAGTTTACTTACGCAAACAGCAGGGTGGAAGCCAGCACCAAAATGAAAATTTGTTAACCAATTTTTTGACGTTTTCACCAAGATTCAACTGGGCGTACATACGGCTTTGCTTAACGATAACTCAGGCATCTCTAAGATGAGCCATTAAAATTGAGAACCCTTCTGCCCTCTTGGGCTGATGTAAAACCTTCCGCAGCCACTATTTTGGAGAAGAACAGGGCAGTTCTTCCCAGAAGGCTGGCCCAATATTTATCCCCCAGCCACCGTCACTTTAAAAAAGCAAAGCAGATTTTCTGGTTCGGCCTTTTTGAATAAGCTTTGACCATCTGTTCCCATATTTCTTTATGTGCCTTGATGTTAACGTTCTGTTTGATGACCAGGAATATGAAATGCCTTGGGACATTTTTACTGTGTAAATGCACGCTGCTGTCAATGCCATAATGGTGTGAGTAAATTATATTTCCAAATGGCCGCTGTTGGCTTTGTGTTGTAGGAGGCAGCCGCACTCCTGGTCACTATAATGTAGATTTTCTGCCACCATCCTCCTTTTACATTGGGATATATAGACACTGTTTTGTCTAGTGTGGTAGAGAAAAACCACTGGGTAATCTTAACAAGAAGAGGCTTTTGTAGTTTATTACATGTTAGCAACTAGCTAAAAGGTAAATAGGTATAGTTGACATTTTTACAAAGATTATAATGAGACAAAGGCGGTATGTCTATTGCCTTTGAGAGCCAGACTGGTCTACGTTTCCTCACCCGAATCTTTATGATACTACCAGTTTGGGTGGAGCTTAATGCAGCCATCAGCAGAACCATTATCTCAGAGAACAAGTGATTTCATTCTCTCATTGTTTTCTGCGGGATCTTGCTATGTACACATTGGTTGCCAGGTTTCCTACAGTACAGATGTAACTGGACTCCCTAAGTTAGTTCATTGTCAGTAAAGTGCTTTGTAAGATCCTGCAGTTATAAGAACATAAGAAATAAGAGCAGGAGTAGGCCAGCCGGCCCCTCGAGCCTGCCCCACCATTCAATAAGATCATGGCTGATCTTTTTGAGACTCAGTTCCACTTACCCACCCGTTCACCATAACCCTTAATTCCTTGACTGTTTAAAAATCTATCAATGTTTGCCTTAAAAAACATTCCACGAAGAAGCCTCAATTGCTTCACTGGGCAGAGAATTCCACTGATTCACAACCCTTTGAGTGAAGAAGTTCCTCATCAACTCGGCTCTAAATCTGCTCTCCCTTAATTTGAGACTCTGCCCCCTAGTTGTAGTTTCATTTGCCAGTTGAAACAAATTCCCTACTTCTATCTTATCTATTCCCTTCACAATTATATATGTTCCTATAAGACCCACTGTCTCATTCTTCTAAATCCCAATGAATGTAGTCCCAATCCATTCAATCTCTCCTCAGTAGCCAACTCTCTCAGCTCCAGAATCAACCTAGTGAACCTCCTCTGCACCCTCTCCAGTGTTAGTACATCCTTTCTCAAGTAAGGAGGCCAAAACTTCTCACCGTACTCCGTGTGTGGCCTCATCAGCACCCTGTATTGCTGCAGCATAACCTCCTTGGTTTTAAATTCCATCCCCCTAGCAATGAAGGACAATATTCCATTTGCCTTCTTAATTACTTGCTGCACCTGCAAATCAACCTTTTGTAATTCATGCACAAAGACACCCAGGTCCCTCTGCACAGCAGCATGCCGCAATTTTTCACTATTTAAATAATAGTCCATTTTGCAATTATTCTTACCAAAATGTATGACCTCCTATTTACCTATATAATCCATCTGCCATACCCTTGCCCACTCACTTAAACTATTTACATGCCTCTGCAAACTTTCAGAGTCCTCTGCACACTCTACCATTGATCCTAGTGTTATCTGTGAACTTTGACACACTACTCTTGTTCTCCGACTCTAAATCATTGATGTAAATTGTAAACAATCATGGAATTGTGCCATAGAAATGTAGGGCTATCTGTCTCTTTCCCCTGATTCTCCTCTCTCTTTAGCCCCTCTTTCTCCATTTCTGTTTCTTTCTTCACTCTCCTGGATCTCTTTTCCACTCATTCAACATGCTCTCTTTCTCATCTTTTCCCCCCTTTTTCTCTATCTGGCCATCTTGCCATCTGTCTTTCACTCTCTCATTTCCTCTTGCCCTTTCCATCGTGTCATCTTCCTCTTGTCCGCACACTGTTATGATTCGGTGTCATTTGCCACAGTTTTCCTTATGAGAAAACAAAGTAACGAAGAGAAAGTGTTGTTTTATGTGTGAGAATGAAAGATATAAAACTCCTAACAGATCAGGATAGACTAGCTAAAAACCGAAAGAACTGCGGATGCTGTAAAGCAGGAACAAAAACAAAGTTGCTGGAAAAGCTCAGCAGGTCTGGCAGCATCTGTGAAGAAAAAACAATCAGAGTTAACATTTCGGGTCTGGCTCTCAAGAAAGGTCCCTGGACCTGAAACGTTAACTCTGATTTTTTTCTTTACAGGTGCTGCTGGACCTGCTGAGCTTTTCTTGCAACTTTGTTTTTGTTCCTGGGTAGACTAGCTGCAGGGAGGCTGTTTTCATTGAGTAGAATGTAGACCATTTCGGACTAAGATGAGGCAATATTTCTTCACTCAAAGAGTGGAGTTCTCTACCACAAAAGGCTGTAGAGTCATAGAGCTATACAGCACAGATATGGACCCTTTTTGGTCCAACTCATCTGTACCGATCAGATTCTAAACTGATCCAGTTCGATTTGCCAGCATTTGGCCTATATCCCTCTAAACCCTTCCAATTCATATACCAATCCTGATGGCTTTTAACTGTTGTAATTGTACCCGCCTCCACCTCCTCTGGCAGCTCCTTCCATACACATACCATCCTCTAGTTTTGGACTCCTCAGCACTGGGAAAAAGACCATTGCTACTCACCTTATACATGTTCTTCATGATTTTATTAACTTCTATAAGGTCACCCTTCAGTGTCCGGTTTTCCAGAGACAATAACCCCAGCCTATTCAGCCTTTCCCTATATAGCTCATACCAAATCACTGAATATACTCAAGATGGATTTGGTAGTCTTAGATTTTAAAGGCATCAATGGGTGTGGGGAGAAAGCAAGATTTAGGAATTGAGATAGAGGATCAATCATGATCATATTAAATGGTGGAATAGACTCAAATGGCCTATGCCTGCTCTTAGTTTCTCTGTTCCCTCAGGTTATGGCAAGGGTTAACCAGAGTTATTGAGGTGCCTTCCAATCATTACATCCATCTACATTAAGGGCAATACTGTTCATAAATTTGAGTTGAAATGTTCTTGACGGAAGTGTCTAGACAACTTCAGACACGAACTCTTAAAATTCTTCAGTCATTTAGTCTCTATTGTGTAATCCCGGTTGAATGGTGAATCTTCTATGCAGAGGACTACATGTTTGTTTCCCTGCTAGCTTTTTGCCTGAAAGATTATATTATGAAATGCACCTGCTTTCCTTTTAGACACTCCATGATTGCAAACAGTAGCATTTTCCAACTTTAACTGTGAAATGAATCTTTCAGGATATTCTGTGAACCATTAAATAGTCAATATTGTAAATTACAGTGCAGTTGATTTTTAAAAATCTAGTTTTAATCCTCTTGTGGAATTAGTTGATCATTTTTTCCCAGAGGGATTAAAATGTTCTTGGTTTAATGAGCAGGTCTACCAACTGTTGGCAGTCGACCCAACATATGTATAATCTAATGATTAATATTGAATGACAGAATATGCTTGAGGAGTTGAATTACCTTCAGTTGTTTTGTGTTGATAAATTATTTGTGACAATTGAGAGTACCACAATTTTTGAAAATGTAGTGGATCAATTGTGTTGTACACTGCAATTGGAAAAATCACCGGATCAGAATCTGATGGATAATCTTCACATGTAGAATAGTCAGTCTTTAATCCAGACAGTGTCCCATCTCACCACCTGAAACGTGTATCTGTCTGAATTTTCCTGGAACGTAATGCCGATTAGTTAGTCTTTTCTCCTTAATCTTTTAACTCCAACATGTTTTCTGCCATAATTACTAGGTGCATGAGCTGATAACAATGCAACAAAGGAAGCAGAATATCTGAGCTTTACAAAAATGACAGAATCAGCATCCTTATCTGTCAATGAGATTTAAAAATTAAGAATGAGACAGAAGAACTAGTAAGAATTGGATCAAGGACAGGAAGGAGGAAAAAAAAGTATTTTTAAAAATCTCTAACAATTCACTAGCTTCAGGAATGAGAATTCACAATTTAAACTGCTCTCTTCTGTGCCCAAAAGGTTGAGTAGTATTGGAGAACAAAAATTCTCCTCCTTAAATGGGCTAAATACAGCCCCTGACTTCCTGCAGTCTGTTTAATGGGTATTTTACTAAAGTTTAGCAATTTCATCGAATTCTCAGAGAGGTGAAGGGCAGGCTGGTATTTTCACAAAGCTACTGGCAATACGTTCAGCAGCTTGTGTCAGTTTGCAATTCCCAGCGAATCTGTGCCTTAGCATAATTTGTTAGGAGATTTAGACATCAGTAAGGTGATTGCTATTAAATTTTCTATGGTTTGAAATAGGAATCTCTGGGCCGAAATAATTTATGTATAAGTAAAGAGTATCAACGGATAATCTACATTGTCCTGATTTAGATAGGGGACTGGGTTTGAATGTTCACAGTTTTTGTGGGCAGCGTTTTTCTTTTTAATGGTAAACATCCGCTCCATTTAACATCCATCATCATGGACACAATTTGTTTTCCACAGATCCACTCATCAAATCAAACAAAATTGAACCTTTTTTCATGTTCTCCTCCATGGAGTTTTCACTTTTCTGGAGTTTATGCAGTTTGATGGTGATGCTAGACAGACACCATGACTAGAACTGGGAGGATAGAACTTATATGAAAGACCAAACAGACTGAGGTTTTTTTTTCCCCCCGAAAAAAAATGAAAGCAATGGGATTCTCCAACAGAGATCTTTAAAATTATGAATGGGTGCAGTAGGGTAGGTGGTAAGAAGATGTCTCCATTTGTGGGAGAGTCCGAAATGAAATATTATCAAAATAATATTGAATAAATCCAATTAGGAATTCAGGAGAAGCTATTTTTCTAGAAAGGAATTGGAATGTGGAAATCCTGGCACAGAAAGAGGCGGAGATAATGGGAACTGCAGATGCTGGAGAATCCAAGATAATAAAGTGTGAAGCTGGATGAACACAGCAGGCCAAGCAGCATCTCAGGAGCACAAAAGCTGACGTTTCGGGCCTCTCTAATGAAGGGTCTAGGCCCGAAACGTCAGCTTTTGTGCTCCTGAGACGCTGCTTGGCCTGCTGTGTTCATCCAGCTTCACACAGAAAGAGGCATATGGCTTTGATGCATTTTAGGGGATGTTAGATAACCACATGAGGGAGAAAGGCAACGGGATATGCTGATGGGGAGTGTTGATTAGAGTAGGAGAGGACTCTGATAAAACAGAAACAGCAGAAAATGGTAGGGCTGAATGGCCTGGTTTTGTTCTGTACATTCAGTGCAGTTCTACATGATTTAATTGTTTTGAAGAACTGTTTAACAAAGGCTGCAATAAACGTAATATGATATGGACAGGCTGTATCTGTTTGCCTTAAACCCTAGCGGGTTTTGGACCCCTGTGTTATGTATAAACAGTCATGTCTGAATCACCTGCTTGACAATTAAGATTGCTGCCACATCGTAATCCTCCACCGCAATTTTCTCACATATGGTTAATGCTTCCTGCATATTTAAAATATTGAGGCGTTCCAAAATTGATGTGCTTTCTCTATAATGAAGTTAAATATATCTCTTACATACACAATTGCCTTTGTCACTTCTTAAAAGAATATATTGCTGGAAAATGATGCATTGTGCATTTTAAGAATATTTAATCGTCGATTTGTTTTTAGTTCATTGATGAACAGAACAAAATTATGGCATTATCGTGATTATTCAAACCAAAGAAAGTTTTTCCAAATCTAGTTCCATTTGCTACATGTTTTGGAAGTTGCAAAGGGATTTGCAAACACAGTGCTTCAAACAGTCTGAGTGGATGGAGTTAAAATATAAAATAAGCTTCTGTTATTTTAATCATTGAATGATGTCACATGGAACGAGGCGCCTCAGTCCACCCTGCCGGTTTGTTAAACATAGAAGAAAGGAGCAGGAGGAGGCCATTTGGCCCTTCAAGCCTGCTGTGCCATACTTCATGATCATGGTTGATTGTCCAACTCACTTACCTAATCCTGCTTTCTCCCCATAACCTTTGATCCCGTTTGCCACAAGTGCTATATCCAGCCGTTTCTTGAATACAAGTTGATAAAATTATCCACTTTGTTCCACCACCCCTGCTGTTTGCCTATAACCTTCAAAATACTTGCTTTGCAAATCTATACCTAGTTCCCTTTTCTAAACTATTACTGTATGTTCCCATTGCCCTTTCAAGCGGTACATTACAGATCACAGCAATTCACACTTGTATTTGAGAAAAGAATTCTCATCTCCCCTCTTGTTCTTTTGCTAATTCTCTGAAATCTGTGTCCTTTTTGTTTCTGATCTCATGCAACTATTAACAATATCACCTTTACTCTCCTCAAAAGCGTTCTTGACTGGCTGATTTTCAGCTATGCTTGAATACGTAGCTGAAACTTCTGTTTGGTGGCAGCTCAGGCTGTCTAGCGATTCTGACATTTGGTAAATATAGCTATGACGTTGAAATTTCACCATGTTTCATTTTGCAGCTTTTAATTCATTAACTGAGCTGTTGATTAAATGTGCCTTTCACATCAGGAGCTGCTCTTGCTTCGTGAAGCCTTTATCCTCTTTGATGATAATCTGAACACTCCATTCTCTATGTCCTTTCAGTGCTCAGTGTGCATGTGAGGTGCCAGCCATTCAGTATTGGCATCAGTTACCATAAAACTGCCCAAGAATTCACACTGTTTTCTTCCCCTGTCTTCCACACACAAGCATTCCGAATAAAGAGTGACCTACTTTTGAGAAATAGAAAATCACAATCACAGCCAGGTTGTTAGGGCAGTTACCAACCGCTCAAGCTGTCTGTTTCTTTTTTTCTCAAATTGATTTGATTACAGATTGTTATGATGTACTGCATTTGGGTGGAAACGATAGGAGGCCACGTTGTCTTTGGAAAAGCAAGAGTCGCCGTGGGGTTGAGAAACAAAGGGATCTGGGATTTGAGTACACAGATCACAAAAAAAAGTATCACAGGTTAATAAGGCCATTTAAAAGAAGGCAAGCAAAGTAATGGGGTTTCTTACTAGAGAGATAGAATCGAGCAGCTATATTAAACTTGTATCGAACCTTGCTTAGACTCCATTTGAATACCTTGTATAGTTCTGATATCCATGTTATTAAAAAGAGTTTAGTAATGTCAGAGAGTTGCAAAAATGATTTTACAGGATAATACTACAATGAAGTGATTACACCATTCGAAAAAGTCTAAACAGGGACTTTTCTCTCCTAGAAAAGCAAAGGCTAGGGATGACCTACTAGAAGTCCTTAAGACTATGAGGGGTTTGATAGGCTGCACCTGGAAAGGATGTCTCCACTTATGGGTAAGACTGGAATTAGGGGCCATAAGTATAGGATGGACACCAATAACACTGTTAAGGAATTCAAGAGAAGTAGTTACACGTTTGTACAGAGCTTTAGTGATGCTTTTAAAAAAAATGGACATGCTATCAAAGCTTTTTGACCAGCACTTATCAGGGCAGAATCATAAGAATACCAGATCTCGAAGGGAGCAACAATTTATGCTGCATGCAAAGAGGGTGCTGATGCTATTGGTGGAGATGTTGCTATGGAGAATGCATGGAGAAGCATTTGGCATCCAAGCTTTTGTTTAAATTCTTAAGCCGACAAATTAACTTGATTGGTCAAGGCGTCGCTGCGGAGAAATACACCATTATCAAGAGAGCTTTGAGAATGTGGAAGTGTATACCACAAGGAGTGGTTGAGGTGAATAATGTAGGTAGGTTTAAGGGGGAGAAAATAAATACATGATGGAGAAAGAATAGAAGCAATCAAAGGATATATGTCAATAGACTGGGATGAAGTAGGTTGGGAAGAGGCTTTTAAGATGCGTAAACACTGACATAGACTGTTGGGCCAAATGGCTGCTACGACCACATAATCCATCGTATTTGTGGGGCAGTGTCATATAATCTTCGATTCTGTTTCTCTTGTTTGATGTTGTGGAAGTTATATTTGGAAAGTGACTTTTTTTCTCAAATCCAACATTTTCTGCCTCCCATTTAACTGAAAGCTTACAAAGGAAGATATATGTTCCCATGAACATTTTTAATTCTCGTGTGAAAAACAAAGGAAGATATATGTTCCCATGAACATTTTTAATTCTCGTGTGAAAATCAACAATCAAAAGACTTGCTACCATTTATTTTTGTTACTATTGCATGTCCCGTCCTGTGTGCCAGTCAGACTTCTCCAACCTGTAATTGCTTCTCAACAAGTTTGTCTGCCAGTTTGACTCTAACCATTCTCCTATCTCTTGTCTATTCCATGCGAAACAGATGGCCCAGAAATTGACCAAAAACAGGAAGAAGGTGTAGTACCTCATTAGTTTGATGTTGTGCCAGTTGCATTTTGCTTTGTTCTGTGATTTTTTTTTGTTAACTCATTAAAATTTCTGTTTCTTTTTAAAAAGAAAGTTTTTGCTTACATTTCTGCATCCAGAGAGACCTGCACACTTCAGCCAAGTGTCACCTTGTTTGCTTCTTGCTTACAGGTGACTACCGAAGTCCACATCAAGCACCATTGAACCTTTAGTTGATACAACTTTTGCTTCTCATGTAAATTTCATGGCCTCTCGCAGTTTCAGGAAGTTGAAGGAGTTGGAAAGGGCAATTGTGCTTTTCAAATCACACTGAGTAATCAGCACTTTGCTTCCTTCATTTAAGCTATTTCTTTTTCCTTTTGAGTCAACTAAGTGCCAACTGAAATTGCACCATATTTAAATGGTGACATTTTAATTGATATTGTCAAGCAGTCTACTGTTTTTTTGTTATCATTTAGCAATACCTACAGATCAGTCTTTCATTTCCCTTTATTTCTCATCCCAGCCCCACTTCCCAGGTACCTCACATGACAGGAAGTCAATCCTCCCCACTAGCCCCCAGCTTTGACTCTCTGCAGATTGCTGGATGCAGAAAGTTTGCATATTAGTTTTTAAAATACAAAATATTGACACTTTTCACTGCTTTCATTGTAAGTATATTTTCATGTGAGGTTGTATGTTTTTGCATCTCTCATTTCTTTGAAATAAGCCTTTTTTTGAAAGCTTTATTTTTGTCAACTGCCAAATAAACTCAGGAAAAGGACGATTTCCAAAGATTTTTGTTTCACTTTATTTTCTAAAGCCTCCCACATTCCCCTCCAGTGACACTAGCAAAGAAAAACATTGCCACCTTATTTCTTCTTGAATGTAGCATATTGTGTGCATTTCATGCTCATGCAAAACAGACTTTATGAAGAGATTTTTGTTTATCGGTTCCTTTCGATTCCTGAGTTGATGCCTCGAAATGAAGAATGGATGAGCTGAATAAATTGGGGGCATTTAAGGAGCAGTTAGATAAAAATGAGGGAAAAAGAAATAGAAGGATAGAGTTATAAGATAAGGTAACTGCGGGAAGGCCAATATGGACCAATTGGGCTGAATGGCTTGAGGTTATGCTATAAATTGAGTGTAAATACTGAACTTATCACATTAGATTTATCTCAAATAAGTTTTCATTTCATTTTTGTCATTATCTTTTAAAAGTTTTCTCCCTCATTCTTCAGCCTATGATCATTCCTGCAGTGTGGATAAGAAACTAAGCAATATACTTAAACTGTTTCTGCTCTTTTAATTCTTTGGGAATCCCAGGCTCGGATGATAAGATGAAATGGCAAAAAAAACACTTGCGTCCCCTGGACTAGAGACACTTAAAGAATGATTTGTTTGAGGTTTAATTTGAAAGGCTAAGTAGAGTGAAACATTCAAATAAAAGCAACATGGCGGGGATGCAGGTGATCTGAACTAAAAGCAGAAAGCGCTGGAGAACCTCAGCAGGATCTGAGGAGAAAGAATCAGAGTTAATTGAGTTCCAAAGAAGAGCCCTTTTGGACACAGTTTCTCTCTTCACAGATGCTGCCAGATCTGAAGAGTTTATCTAGCACTAGAGAGACATATTGTCTGCTGGTAAGATAGAATCTAGGATAAGGGAACAATGAAATCAGAGTTGACTGTTCAGAAGAGAAGTTAGGAAAAAAATTTTATGTGCGGAGGGTGGTGAAAGTGTGGAACTCTCTCCCACAAAAGCAATCGATGATAGCTCAAATAACCACTTTAAATCTAAATTAGAAAGATTTTTCCTAGAACAGGGCATGAAATTTCACTGGAACCAAGGCAGGTGGACAGAATCAAGAGCCATGATCACGCTGAATGACAGGATGAATTTCAGCGGCTGAATAGCCTGCTTCCTGTTCTTATGCATAAAGCCAACACTGAGTGACTTGCCTGCATTTTGCTCTGCCCTCTGATGGGTAGCATTTAATATTGACTTCTGCTTCCTGTTGATAAGCTACAAGATACGTCCATTATATTTTGTCATGCTACATGTTAACTGAAACTCATATTGGATGCCTAAATTTTTTTTTGTTTATCTGGATTGTATATGTATAATTTTTAAAGTACATTTAAAACCCAGCTCGCTTTCATTTTATCCTTTTAAATAGAATCCAAATGAATCGCATTAACTGAGCTTTAAATACATGAGCATTTGGCTGATGTGGATCTCTGTCTCGTTCTTCACTATATGTGCAAATTTAATATCGATTGGCATTAAATTGACACAGCAGTCCGTATTAACTAAAGCTCCAGGTAATTGCCTGCCTGTCAGTTCAATGTCATGGACTCAGTCCAGTAAGATTTATTGCTTTAATGTAAGGGCAAGTCTAGAATGCAAAGGCATAATTCCAACAAATAAAACTAGGATTTCAGCAGTGAAGCCAGGAAACATTTGTTCACACAAAGGGAAATGGAAACCTAGAACACTGTGCTCCAAAGAAACTGTTGGGGCAGGAAATCAATTGAAAACTCTGCAATTTGTGTTTAGAAGAAGGATATTCAGGAGCTGAGGGTTGTAAGGTGGTGGTGAAAGACCCATCACGATAAGATGGGAGAATAAACTTGAGAAGCTGAAGGGTCCTCCCTATTCCCTGCAAGATCCTAATTTCCAAATTTGGAATTAGGCATATTCCCTTTGTGTTATTATTACTGATAGGAAATTTGCACACAAAGTAAAATTGAAGGATGGTCAGTGATTTTGCTTTGGCAGTGGCAGGAGTGTTTTACAAGTGACTGCATATGTCAGTTGTGTCCCAGTGATGATCTCTTGAATTATGTACTCTCCTATTAAAGGCATCTGAAGGAGAGGGCCAGCCCATGACTGAAGTTGATCTCTTCATCTCAACTCAGAGGATTAAGGTGCTGAATGCTGACTCGCAGGTAAGTGACAGGACTGAAGCCCTGTGTTTATCCTCAAAAGTGATTGGTGATTGAAAACAAAACTTCAAATTGATTGCAAAAATAAAACACCCTGTTTGAAAGTTCCTTTGTTTAATTTTACCATGATAAGGAAATGGGCCTACCACCTCCCAATTTGGGGCAGGTGTAAATAAGGTAGACATTCATAGAATCCCTACCGTGTGGAAGCAGGCCATTCAGCCCATCGAGTTCCACACCGACCATTCCACACAGACCCACTCTCCTACCCCTATCGCTGTAACCTTGCACATCCCTCGACACTAGTTGCTCCTGTTCGCTGAAATTACAGGACTGTGGTGTTGGAGATTTAAGCTTATGAGCAAGAGGTGAAAGGAGAGATGGTGAATGGTTTCAATTGGAAATTGAATGAGAAGTACGGAGCTGGGTTGGGGACTGGGACTGATTGGATTGCTGTACAGTAGAGGTCGATTCAGTGGGCTAAATGGCCTCCCCCTCAGACTGTATGAATGCATAACCCAAAGTGAAAGACATTGGCAGAAGAGGGATACCCTGTTTTGATGTGCAGGGTTGCGGGGGGAGCTCTGTGGATTAGGGAACAAAGACTGGGGGAGCCTATTGCTTGGCCCATCTCACTTCTAGCAAGAGTGGGGCAGCAACTGGTGAACCTGAAAGATGCCCACCTCGCAGTGTTTGCCATCTTGCCAGTGGGCTGACCAGATTGAGATCAATCTCAAAGGAGGGGGCTTAAAATCCAAATCCAGTCCAAAGTTTCTGCAGGCTCGGATTTGGAACAGCAAATCCGCAGACTAACCGCAGCCAGTGCCCAGTGATAAGGGTCCAGTTACACAGTGAAAAGGTTCAGGGGAGATTTGATAAGGTTGTCCAAAATACAGAAGTGTTTTGTCGGGTAAAGAAAGAAGCTGTTTCCATTCTAGAGCGCAGGGAGAGAGGAGTGAACCTGCCACCTGATAGGCTAGTGGGAGCAGATTCAGTTGTAGTTGTTTAAAGGAAAGGGGACAAATCCTTGAATGGGAAACATTTGCATTGGGAAAGCAGGAGAGGGGTTAGGCTACTTTAGCTCTTTCAAAGTGCTGGCATCAGCATGATGGATCAAATGGCCTCGTACTACCAAATTAGTCAGCAAAACAATCTCACTCAAACAGTCCAAACTGACACTGTAAGGTCAGGAAGAGGTCAGAGCCTCAGACATTCCCACCCTGCTCCAAGCTATTAGAGGAAATGGAAATTTTAATGCTCTATTTGTACTTTTGCTGAGAGCCATGCCACTATCTGTTAGGCTCCACTGGCTGGATTTGACGGAATGCAGTCTCAACACATCAGTCGGGCGGTTCAGCAGTGAGCTGTAAACAGAGAGTTGTGGCCATGGCCAGTGACAGCTAATCACCTCTTTGCTCTGTGATAGATTAGTTTGTACAGCGGACCCAGCTTTTTGATTTACAGGCTTTGGCATTTTCCGTTTAGCTAGTGGTCGCATGCCTGTGAAATCGTGCTGAAATCTGGGATAATTTCTGTTCACTGCTTTGGTTAGTGCGTGATGCTCTGCAACTAGAGGTGGGTATGTGTGGGTGTAGTTCTGTACCTATAATGTGGGTGACAGTTTGTATTTGGGTGTGGGTGTCAGCGTTTGTGGCAAAGTTTGGGAGTGCAGGGTGGTGTATATGTTTGTTGGTGTGGGTTAGAGTGTGTGAATGATGGGGATATGGTGTGTGTGTGTGTGTGTGTGTGTGTGTGTGTGTAACTATGCATCTGGATATGTGTGCTTATGTTACTGAGTGTAGGTGAGTCTGTGGCAACGTCTAGGTGTGTATGTGGATGTTTGTATGTATGCTGGTGGGTGGATGTGTAAGTGGGTGGGCATTTGTGTTGGGTGGCTGTTGGTGTGTGTGTGTGGTGGCTGTGAATGTGGATGTTTGTCGGTGGCTGGGTGAGTGTCTGTACATTGATGTATGTATATGTATGCTTGTGGTGAGTGTTTAAGTAGTGGCTGGAGGAGTGTACGTTTGTGTGTGTGATGGGTATAATTGTGCACCTTTCTGTCTTGCTGTAGGTGAGTGTGTGGGGTCATGCATGTTTATATGTCTGACAGTGTAAGAGATAGTGCTTGTTTTTTATGTGTTGGGCTCGGGCATGTTGCCTGTCGGCAGGTTACTTATCTAATGATGCACATAAGGCGAAAGTTGAGTGCAGTGGAATGCTCCTGAACACAAGCAACCTAAATCCTATAAAAACGTCCTAACTCATTCCCAACTTATGAAACTGATGGTTATTGAATATATTGAAATATATTGCCATTGTCCATTACATACTTGACACTAAAAATGCAATAGACTTGCTGATGATCTACAGACACATTGTTTTCTGCATGAAAGGATTTTATCATAAATTGCCTCAAATTGCAAATCAGACTTAACCTCAGAGCTTACTGTGAGCAGTTTGAAAAGAGTGGAAAAACAAAAGAACGCTGCAACAAACTGTTTGAACATTTTATTTAGTTTTGGCATTATTGGTATTGTTGAACATTCTGCTCAATTTCTACCTTGTCACTCTCCCGTTCCTTTTCTTAGGAAACTATGATGGACCATCCCTTACGGACTATTTCGTACATCGCAGACATTGGGAATATTGTTGTGCTGATGGCACGTCGACGTATGCCTCGATCCAATTCCCAGGACAGTGTGGAAGCATCTCACCCTTCCCATGATGGGAAGAGGCAGTACAAGATGATCTGCCACGTCTTTGAGTCAGAAGATGTATGTAGCACTTGTATCTTTGCAAAAGGGATTTATTAGAATTATTCCAGGGAATGAGGGGTGTCAGTAGCATGGATAGATCAGATAGGCTGGAACTGTTAAAGCAGAGAAGGTGAAGATGAGGTCTGAAAGAAATGTTCAAAATCATTAATTGTTTCAATAAAGGGGCTGAATCTTAACTACTTTTGGCTGAGTCCAAGTTAGCCCATTCTCCCAGCCTTATAACTGTTTAACCTTAAAAAAACACTCTTCACCCATCCCTAGCAATGCCCCATCTGGACATTCTCTAAGTCAGTGCCACCCTGTCCCCAGTGCCCACTGTAAACCAGTACACTGTCATTGTCCAGCAGAGAAAACTCATGTACAGGCAAATATTCAGACAAATGCAGACACACACTTTTATTTTAAAACAATACAATCAAAATGAGCAGAAGCTGCAGTTTACCTGTCACAGTGCAATCTGAATTCTGGTGTGATGACTACAACTGCATGGAGATCCCATTTCCACCATATTGAACCTGGCCTGCAAGAGAACTTGGTAGCCCTGGGCCCCAGCAGTACACCTGCTGCTCTGCGCTATCCCTGTGGAGGCCAGAGTAGTAGTCACTGCCACTAACCCTCTCCCGCAGCCCTACCATGCCCTCTACTACTCACCGCTTACCCTGCATGAACCTGGAGTTTCCCTACTCTCTCCACTGTCACATCACTGTCCTTGTCCCCACCAGTGCATTTTCTCCACCACCTTTGGCAATGATTCCCCCACAGCTGAGCCTACAGACCACCCTCGCACCCACCTGAATAATAAACAGCCTGTATTTACCACACTGTCTAACGTTGAGGAGCAACCCCCAGGCATGGCCGATCAGACCCCTGTTTCAGCTCCCTGATGGACAATATGCAGTTGGCCTCATGGTTGGCCCTGCTCCTGCAGAAAGATTATCCACTCTCTGGGATACAGTCAGGCAGACCGCCTGACCTTGAGCAGCCCGAGTGGACAACTGATGATGATGACCAAGCCCCTGGAATGTTTGAGGACTGTGACCATGACCAATGGTCCTGGGACTCCCCACCGCCCCCCCCCTCCCCTGCCCCACTTAACAGACAGCAGCCCCTCACCTTTGACTGGACTAAGCAGCAGCCTCCACTCAGTTTCTGACCAATCCACTTGGTTGAATAAATATGCAGTGGGTTTGCTGCGCAGGTTGCTGGTGCATGCTGTTGGTGTTAGATTCATGTCTCAGTGTGTGCCATATAACAAGGTGACCCTTCACCTACCTTCAGGCAGATCCCTGCTCCGTGCGTGTGTCTCTGCGTCTCTGTGTCTGTGTGTGTGTGTGTGTGTGTGTGTGTGGGCAGTACTGACAGCCCCTGGCTCTGGCTGAAACACTAATGCACTAACAGGGCAGCACTTGCCAAGGCAGGGGTGCTATGATCATGCACATTGGCACTGAGTGTACAAATACTGAGAGAAAGTGAGCATGCCTGAGATATAGCCTGGTGTCTCCGTGTGTGCCAGAAGTCCTTGCTCTATCTGTTCAATGCTAGTTGCTGGTGAGCTCTGCAATGCAGACCTTTGCTTCTTGAGCATCCTGCATCACGCCGGCCATGAGAGGTTGTCAGATGCTGGAAGGCAGTGTCCATGGATGAAGAGGGCACGTGTCCTCTGACTGTGGATCATACCCTGAGATGTTGTTTTGTCCTTTGCAACATGGAGCAGAGTTGAATAAACAAACAGCTGTATTTGCCAGACTCTGACTTCCATTCCAAATTTGTTGACATCGATCTTGTCTGGTGCATTTGCTAAGACAGGACACCAAGTGTTGATGATTTAAGTTGGGCCATTAACAGGGTGCTCAAACAGGCAGTAGTTCCCCCTTAATCGACAACTTCTCACTGCGTAGTGAGAAACTCACCAAGCTGCTCAGGAAAGGTATGAAAAATGGAATGAGATGCTCCTGACCTTGGGATGAGCTACATTGGACTACTTCCCCAATTCTACCACAAATGACGCTGTAGCTGATATCACTCAGACCCCTGTAAGATTCCACTGCAAGGAACTATTTCTGATGGCTCAAAGGCGCAAAGTTCAAGTGATTGGCAGAAGAATCAGAAATGACAAGAGAAAAAGCTTCTTTGTGCAATAAGTAATTAGAATTTGGAATGCAATGTCTACTAGAGAGGAATCAACTAGAAATGCAGTGTGAAGTACAAACCACCCATCAACAACCCACAGGCCTGAAAAACAGCAGAACAAAACGGCCGCAAGATAGTAAGGGTAAAGCTAAAAAATGCACACAGCTGGCTCCACAAATACCGGACAAACAGGAAGGAAACTAACAACAAGAGTACATGAACACCAAGTGGCTACAAAAAGACACAACCAATACTCACTCATCTCAATCCACATGGACAAGGAGAGCCACCAGTTCGACTGTGACAACACCAAGATCCTGGGACGGGCTAAAGCAGAGACAAGTATGAGAATTCCTGGAAGCATGGCACCCCATGAAGCAGGCTATTAATATACACATTGAACTCGGCCCCATATACATTCCACTATGGAGGAAACCCAGAAGTGAGGCAATCCATTGCAACGGACCCTAGAGTTTAAAAGCCAGGCGGGAAAACACAAGGACGCTTCATCAGAGGCTGCACTGAGGGTAACCAACCTCAACACTGACAACCCAAGCTACAGATCTACTCCAAAACATTAGTAACTAGAAATTAACCTTCATTTGCAACTCTTCATCCCATTGACCCAATTGATCAAGATCTCTTTATAATCTGAGATAACTTTCATCACTATCCACTGTACCACTAATTTTAATGTTATCCGCAAACTTACTAATCATGCCTCCTATATTCCCATTCAAAGCATTTACATAAATGACAAACAGAAATGGAGCCTGTACCGATTCCTGTGGAATACGTCTGGTCACAAGCCTCCAATCTGAAAAACAATCCTCTACCACCACCCTCTGTCTCCTACTGTTAAGCCAATTTTGTATCCATCTGGCAAGCTCACCCTGAATCCCATGTGACCTAACTCTGCTAACTCGACCTGTGAGTGAGGGGGCTGTAGCAAACACCAATTATAGGCTTGGAACAGACCCAGCTCACAGGGCTGCTTTCCCTTGGCCATCTACGAGCATTGATTCTCTCTTGGATGTTGCTTGTCCCTGGTACAGCCACTACTGGACTTGTATGCAGAGTTCTCAATGCTCTTGAAAACTAACTAATATCACATAGTATTGCTCTATAATGACTTGTGGAGCACATTTAGATGCTTAATTTTGTTAAACGCGGCATATAATTGCAAGTTCTTCTGTGTCAAGGAAATCTGTGTAATTAGAAGTTGGCAGGGGGAGGGGAGAGAACAAAGAATGGGTATATGTGAAAGAAAAGCTAATACTCCTGAAAATGCACAGGACATGGAAGAGCCAAGGTAAAGGGCCAAGACAAATAAAGAAACTTCCTAATTCCCTAGTGTGGTAGTGAAGACACTGGGCCACATGAACCAGGTGATGGCCCTGGTTCTGTAATCTCCTCGAGCCCCACAGCCCTGTGCGATCACTGTATCTTCCCCAGTTCAGACGACCGGCACATCCCTGACTTCTGTAGTTCCATCATTGATGGTCCTGACTTTGGCCGTGCTTGAGACCTACACTCTAGAATTCCCACCCTGATCCTCACCACCTCTCCAGCCCTCATTCTGGCAACTTACCCCTTTGACCAAGCTTTAGAAACAGAGCAGCAGGAGTGGGCCATTCAGGGCCTTAAGCATACTCAGCCATTCTAGATTATGGCTCATCATCAACCACATCTCCTTCATTCCCAATACACCCCTCTATCCCTGGGTGCCATTAGTATCTAGAAATTTATCAACTTCTGTCTTGAACCTCCTCAAAGACTGTCTTTTCACAGCACTGTCTAAGTGAAGAAATTTTCCCTCAGAACTAAATGGCAAGTCTTTTTTTTCTGAAGCTAGGTTCCCTGTTGTAAACCCCACAGCCAAGGGAACTGACTTCTTTGCATCTACTCTGTCTCTTCCTTTAATAATTTTTTTAGGATTCTATAAGGTCGCCTCTGATTCTGCTAAACTCCAGTGAATACAGGCCCAGTCACCTCACCTCAGAAAATATACAGTCCCACCACCTCAGGTGTAAGCCTGGTGAACTCTGCTTGTTTCAGTAATTTCAACAGGGTTTTGTTCTGAACACTCCTATGAAGTGCCTTTCACTACATTAAAAGTGCTACATAAATGCAGCTTATAGTTGCAATCTCTTGACTAATTTGAGTTGGTGGAGAGGTGGGGGAATAGAATGGAGTGGGGGCATGTCAGTCAAGCCACCAGTAGATTGTGAGAGACTCCCATGTATGATGTTTTCCCACCAAGTAAATGTCTGCTTCCAATTCTCTCTTTCTCAGCTCGCTCCTTCATTACCCACTCTGCAGAGACAGGTCTCCTGACCATGATGTCCACTTGTTAGTGCCACTAGGCACGGAGCACTCTGTGTGAGGTGGTGGATATTTTATGGTTTCCATGGCATCAGTGCTTTTCCAAAATAACTTGCAGCTCCCGCTTTGCCAAATTTCTATTTTGTTTCTCTCTCCCCTTCCACCACCCCGTGAAAACTACAGGCAAGATTATAAATAAACTTAGCACACTCTCTACGTGAAACAGTGTTACAGACAGATGTCAGAAATTGTCACTGAAGCCTTGCTATTTATTGCAGGTTTTGATTGAAGGTTTCTTGAGAATCATTGTTTAAAGACAGGGAAGAGACTACCATGGTACTTTTAAATGTTTGCTTTCTTTGTTGAAAAGCACAAAACCGATATCATCTTGCTGTTAAATCTGTTGCAGTCCTAATTATGCAAAGTTTGGCACAGATCCTTTGTAATTATGCTCCTTTCCTTTTTTTCCCCCTCCTCTGTAGGCCCAGTTAATAGCTCAGTCCATAGGCCAGGCCTTTAGTGTCGCTTACCAGGAGTTCTTGCGAGCGAACGGCATTAATCCTGAAGATTTGAGCCAGAAAGAATACAGTGATCTCCTCAACACTCAGGACATGTACAATGATGACCTGATTCACTTTTCCAAGTCGGAAAACTGCAAGGAAGTACGTGTGTCTTCCCATAATAGTAGGAGCTCTCCTTTTGACGAAGAGGTGGTGGGGGAGGGACGAGATTTTGAAACAGCTGACTTTATGACCTTCTGTTTGAGTAAATGGCATTGCATGCGTGTGGTTTAGTGCTGTAGCATTTATTCTGATTTGTAAAGTTATTGATTGTAGTACTGTATTGTAGTTACTGAAGTTATTGTAAAGTACGGTGTGGAAAGTTTACAGTACATTCCAGATGAGGTCAGAGGGGAATGGAACTTAAATTGCTTCAACATCTGCACGTTATTGTATAATGTGATGGTCAAGTATCAGAATTAGAATATCGTTTTACTGTCACATGTACACGAAGTGTGCAAGGTTGCCATTTCCAGTGCCATCTTAGATACAAAGTTGCTGAGGTACATAATCTTAGGTATAAATTAGAAAAATAAAGAAATAAAGTCATGAGTTCAGCGTTACAGTCTTTCTAAAGCAGAGGAGCACGGGCCTGGGAATCCACATTGGGCCTCACCTCGGGGCCGGGAGTCCGCACTGGGCTTCACCTCAGGGCCAGGAGTCCGCACTGGGCTTCACCTCAGGGCCAGGAGTCCGCACTGGGCCTCACCTCGGGGCTGGGAATCTGCACTGGGCTTCACCTCGGGGCTGGGAATCCGCATTGGGCCTCACCTCGGGGCCAGGAATCCGCACTGGGCCTCACCTTGGGGCTGGGAATCTGCACTGGGCTTCACTTCAGGGTTGGGAGTCTGCGTTGGACTTCACCTCGGGGCCGGGAGTCCCCCGAGGTTGTTTTGGGGTTCACATTGAGTCACTGCTGGCTCAACAGTGTCCCCCTGCTGCCACCTGAGGATGGGAGGGAAATAAGTAGAATGGGAGAAAAACATGAAAAGAGAGAACATAAAAATTCTGGAGCCCTAATCCACCGCCATCTTGGACCTGGTGAAAAGATTGGATGAAACGTTTTATAATTTTATAACCTTTTCACATTCAGAATATTAAAAATATCCCAAAGGAGACAATCTAGAATGATATAGTTTGGTGAACCCACTGTCAGGCCTGTTATCCTCCCATTCAAACTTTGCCTGACTATGTTTTAGCGCCTCCACGTCATGGACTCAAAATTGTTTGGCACATGAGAATGGTAGTGGCCTACATTGTAATATTTTGGTGCTGTCTTCACAAAGGAGGTCACAGAGACTTGATCGATCTGCACTAAATTCACTCATAAAAGTTGTAAAATTCCGACAGGCCTAGACAGGATAACCACAGAAAGGATGCTCCCACTGACCAGGGAGTTAAGAACCAAAGGTTAGTCTAGGGATAGGGGATAGGGCACTTAGGTCTGAGATGAGAAGAAGATTCTTCACAGTGGTGACCCTGTGGAATCCTCTACTGCAGAAAGCACTTGAGGTCAAACAGGAGGGAGCCCTGACAGGTACATGTTAGAAAAATAGTGACATTTTGTTGGACAGTTTGAATAGAGCTCGTTGTGGACAATTGCCTAAGATATCATAATGGATTCTTGGCTGCATTTCAAAATCTACAATTAAAGAGCTTTTGAGTTCACAGTTCAATTGACAGCTTAATGAGGCTATAAAAGAATGAGCTATCTTTGATATTTAGTTTTTATATGGATTGGCATGAAGGTTTAAAAGCTTTGATTGGATTTTATGAATGGGAGATATTTTCAATATCAACTATGTAGGAATGAGAGCTGCTTTTGATTATTAGGCATCTTTCCATCTCCACGTGCCTTGTGAGGTCTGCCTGTGCCAAGATACTGGGTGAGTGGCGAAGGAAGTGGAGTGGAAACAGGAGGGACTGTGACGGAGGATATGAAACCCGGGTTAGCACTAAGTTGTCATGAATGGTATGAAGGACCATGGGAGGGTGGGTGAATGGAGGTGTGTAGGGGGTAGTGAGCCTGACATCCTCTTAAACAACAGGCACAGAGCTCCAAAGTGCTGAGGTGACACTGAGAAACAAGCTCCCTCATCCCTCGACTTCTCCTGTGGCTTTCTATGGCGTGTTGCGGGGGCAGCGGTGGGAGGAGTGCATAAACCATGCATTTTGTCGTGGTGTTTTCTTTTAACTGAGGTGGATGCTGCAAAACAGGAAATGTTCCAACTTGAGCTACCTGCCTCAGTTGCCAAAATTAGAATAAGACTCTATTGGAGTGAAATTAGGAAGCACTTGGATAGATAAATGGTTGGAGAGATACGGAATCCTTCCACAAAGAGGAAAAAAAGCAGTTGTTCTGGATCATTTGTTGAATTTGAATCTGAGTTATGCTAGATGATTGGTAACTAAAGATGTTAAATATGAGGCAAAGGCAGGTAGATAGAGTTAGGTCACAAATGATGCTAATGTTACCACAAGCTTGTGGTACTGATTGACCTCCTGTTCCAGTGTCTTTGGTATTTTAAATAGAGGCAGGTGTTGATGTAACCCCTTTCTGGTGTTTCTTTTGGCAGGTTCATGTTGATAAGCAGAAAGGTGAAATATTGGGTCTGGTCATTGTTGAGTCTGGTTGGGGCTCCATACTCCCTACTGTAATTATTGCAAACATGATGCACGCCGGCCCAGCAGAAAAGTCTGGGAAGTTGAACATCGGGGACCAAATCATGTCTATCAATGGCACCAGCCTGGTGGGACTCCCATTGTCTACCTGTCAGAGCATCATAAAGGTACATTATCCACTCTTAAAATGCAATGATAATGTTGGGGAAAGGGTGTATCAGTGTTTGGGGATAGGGTGGGAGGTTGGGTCTGGATTCGATGCTCTTTGGAGGGTCAGTGCAGCCTCGATGGGCTATACTGTAGGGTTTCTGTGATTCATGTGCACACAGCCCCATTTATACTAAAACTGGGATGATATAGAGAGCATTAGCAAAGCCCCCATCCAAGGATGGCATGCAAAGTCATGAAGCATTGCACGTGTACACTTCAAACATTTGCAGTCCAGGTCTCCTACTCAGTCTGGAGCCGAGCATTATTCACTTATTTGTTGAGTCGTGAAGATCACTTGTGGAACACTGTGCCTTGTGTTTCAGCCTCTACCTCAATGCTGTCAAATAACCTGCTTTGACCAGCTTCGTCTCTTGAGCTGTTTTTAAGCTGAAACCTATGGAGAATCCTTGCCAATATGTTGGCTGCTGCCTCCCAGCGTAGTGAATCCTTGGCTTTATTTTTGGATTCTTCTACATATCCCTGCAACCCTGACCCTAACCTAGTTACCTACTCCCTGTGTGTCACCCCTTGTTCCACTGTTCAGTTAGGTGTTCATTCAGACAACCCTTCCCCGCTGCCGAATCATAGAATGGTCGCAGAATATAAGATTTTTAAGGTTTGGAAGTCACAGATTGCCTAAGATAGGCCGTTGAGAACTCGTGCACAGTTTAAGGGAAGTTTATTCAGAAACATTGGGTTTACAAATGTTGCTTAAGTTAAATAGACAGGAAGAAGATGATACATGATCTAAACAGGCATAAAAGTGAAAATAATTTATTGGCCTTGATGTGGTAATAGGGCCTTGTTGACCTCATAGCTGTCGCTGGCATCTCCGTCAGAATGGTGCAGTCATTCTCAATCATATAAACTGATAGAAGGGCTTGAGTTATAAGGAGCGTCTGGATAAGCTGTGACTTTTTTCCTTGGAACATCAGAGGTTGAGGGGTGATCTAATAAAGGTTTGTAAAGCCATGAGGTGAATAGCGAAGGCCTTTTCCCTAAGGTAGGGGAGTTCAAAACCAGAGGGCGTAATTTTAAGTTGAGGGGAGAAAGATTTAAAAGGGACCTGAGCGGCAACATTTTCCACACAGAGGGTGGGTCATATGTGAAATGAGCCGCTAGAGGAATTGGTAAGCGTTTACAATAGCAACATTTAAAAGACATTTGGACAGGTACATGAATAGGAAAGTTTAGAGGGATATGGGGCAAACATAGGCAGATGGAACTAGTTTAGTTTGGAAGACCTGGTCAGTATAGACAAGCTGGACCAAAGGGTCTGTATCTATTCTGTATGACTTTGAGAAGCTGATCTCCATGGCTGGAGGTGTGACAGTTTCTTGTTTGTTTGTTAACAGCGAATGTCTTCCCTCAGTTCTTCGCCTTTAAATCAGATAAGATATCAGGACGTGCTTTTCCCTCATGTAGACAGGGGTTTGAAAGTGAAAGATGATTCCATTGTCTTGAGCTAACCAAGTTGTCGACTTGGAGCTGAGATCGGTCCACGTTGAGAGGATCGCTTGCATCCAAAATTATGCTTTTTCAATTGAAAGAGTGCATTTTGATACTGTAATACTGGGAGACCTCTGTCAGTCATTCATAGGAAGATAGACGATTACAGCTTCATTTGGCCATTGACAAAGGCTGGATATTCTAGATGATCTCATATCTTTATGTTGAAAGTCCATTTAATCATCATGTGGAAATCCCACCCAATCACCATCAGAGATACCACTGCCTTGTTTCCATACAAATCTCTCTGCTCTACCTACATCACTAAAGTTCGTCATTCCTGGAGCTATTTTAGTGAATTTCTATTGCACTCACATGTCTTCACATCCTTCCTGTGGTGTGTGTAGCATGTGGACCAATGTTCCAGTTGAGGTTAAACCAATGTTTTATGCAGGGTTATAACAATCTCTTTGCTTTTGTATCCTGCGCCCTTATTAATGAAGCCTTGGGTGTGGTAACTGCTGTCCTGCCACTTCCAGTGACACTCACATGTATTTGTCCAGTTCATTCTCCTCCTGTTCATTTCCTTCCTGTGGCTGTGATCCCAGCTGATGGTGCTATTGGACGTGCCGGATTCCAGAAAGAAATCTGGCTTGAGAGATCAGTTTTGTTTTGGTTAATGTGGCAGCCAATCCTTGAAATATAGTCACAAGTGGCTTTAGCAACAGTTTCTATAGATTTTATTACACAAAAGATGAAAACAGAAAAAGACAGATTATCTAAATAAAGAACACAACAGTAAATCTTAGAATACTCAGCAAAGCCATGTTTCAATCAATTCTTCAAAATTGTCACTTTACAACAAGTTAAATCCAGGGAAATTATTCCCCCATATCAAATCTTTAAATTTGACATAGCTGATTTTCAGTTTTTCACTGAGAACTGAAGTTGTGTTGCGTGTGTAATTACAAAGCAAAGAGATTAAAATTCTCAGCAAGTTTATTAACCTGCCAGTTTGTAATCTCATACTCCCGGTCTGGAAGTCGCATGAACTAAATGTTTCTTCTGAGGTAACTCTGCTTTCCCTTAACAGTGCTTTGCTTTTTTTGAAGGAGAGGAATTATATTTTCTTCTGACCCCAATAGGTCTCCTCCAATCTGACAAAAAAAAGCTTCTAATCTCTGGATTTCCAGGGCTAAAATCAATCCTTGATTATGATGAACCAAAAACCAGCTAATAGCCTTCATCATTTACACTGACTGTCCTAATTTAGCACAGCAGAAACAAGCTTCCATTAATACTCTGGGGATCCCTGCCTTCTGATATATACTGGATTAGGTCACTGTTTTGGAAGGACTGTCTGACCTAGTTTTTTTTTCCAAACTGTTCAGAAAATTAACTGATCTCAAATGCCACTGTACTTCCCAAAAAAAACTCCAAAATATTTATATGTACATAATATATCACACTGTCCTTCAGAATCCTGTTTCACACCTTCCTTATCTGTGTATTCAGGCCACATCCCTCCTGGTCTTTCCACTCCCTGCTCACTGTTTTTCTAAACTTGGTACTTTGCTGTGTGGAAAGGTGATTATGTAGTTGTAAACTGTGGACCCCACAGAGAAGTCATTACTTAGAACTATGGCTGTCTACAGGATGATATTGATGACCAGAGAGGTAAAAGGACAGCACTGCAAACATGTGAGAGCTGGGAGGGAAGCCACTTAAACAGATAGTTGAAATATAATCCTACATCTGCCTCAGTCTTACCTGCTCCTTCTTTGATCCAGAATTCAGTCTGTCAAAGAAATAACCAATGCTGTGTGTTTTGTTTCAAATTAAGGGTTTGAAGAACCAAGCTCGTGTGAAACTGAACATTGTGCGATGCCCACCCGTCACTACAGTACTTATTAGAAGACCGGACCTTCGCTATCAGCTGGGTTTCAGTGTCCAGAATGGCATTGTAAGTGGAATCATGCTGCTTGGGTTTGGTGAAGGACCATCTGGGATGTAAAGGAGAAATACAACAATGTTGAAGATGGTGGAAGATGAACTGAAGTTAATGAGGTAGTTAGGTCCTCAGGCAAAAGTTTACAGTGGGCGGATGGTGTGGTTGTAATATCACTGGACTAGCAATCCAGGGATTCAGGATAATGTTCTGGGGGCATAAATCACATCGTAGCAGATGGTGAAATTTGAATTCAATAAAAGTCTGAAATTAAATTACTGTCAATTGTGGTAAAAACACATCTGGTTCACTAATACCCTTCAGGGAATCTAGCTGCTGTTCTTACCTAGACTGGCCTACATGTAACTCCAGACTCTCACCAGTGTGGTTAAATCTTGACTGCTGTCTGGGTGTAACACTGTGTGTGGGGGGGCACAATTACAGCAAAGTATATTTCCTTGCCCCACACCAGCAGGACATCTCACCCTGGAGCTGCTGGAAAATCAGATTGGCTTGCAGCTCCAGAGCTTCACAGTGGATGCTAATGGTACTGCGACTCAGATGAGTAAGGGGCATTGATAGGGAAGGTTTGACGACCTTAGAACTGGGTTTTAAAGACCATGCCGGGGGAAGGGACATAGGGATACTACCTTCTGGGGAAAGTGCCCCAAATGTGCTGAAGACGGTATTCCCTTCCTTCCTGCACCTACTTTTAAAAAAATTCCTGCCTGCTTACCCATGGCAATTGTATTATGGTGTGGGCAGCATAATATTGGGGTCTGTTAACTCCATTTATTTACATATGGTGGGTGGACTTTTGATTTCAGCCCATGCTCAGTCGCTGTATTATGGAGGTGAGCTCAGGATGGGCTGGGGATATGGGAGATCAGGTGGATGAGCCTCTTGCCCAAATTAGACCAAGTGATGTTTGCAATATGCAACCCCTTGGGTTTAATCTGTGAGGAAAGAAGGACCTCTGCAGAACAGTATTTAACGTGAGAAGGACATCCCAAAGCACTAACCACTGTTGTACTTAAGCAGGGCAGCAGCTGATTAGTGCACAGCAAGGCCTCTCAAGCTGGAGATGTTCTCTTTACAACAAACGAGGTTAAAGGGAGATTTGATAGAAGTGTTCAAAACCTTGAAGAGTTTTGATTCAGTAAGTAGGGAGAGATTAGTTCCAGTGGCAGAGGAGTTGGTAGCCTGAGGCTACAGATTTAAGGGAATCAGAAAAAAAAATCAGAGAGGAGATGAGGAGACCACCAGGGATTTGAAAAAGTAAAAAGCCGAGTTAGGGAAAGAGCATTGGGATTAACTGCATTGT
Organism: Stegostoma tigrinum; assembly: GCF_030684315.1. NCBI lineage: Eukaryota > Metazoa > Chordata > Chondrichthyes > Orectolobiformes > Stegostomatidae > Stegostoma > Stegostoma tigrinum. The sequence continues at coordinate 28,215,468 of NC_081356.1, read as the reverse complement.
TTCAAACAGCAGGAACCAGCACCACCACCTGTGCTCTGCCATTCTAGACCCAGCAATGAGAAAAATGACCCTGAAGTCTATTTTAGTGATTTCTGTCCAGTAAAAAATTCCGACCAGATACTCTGTGGAATTCTACTGCTGTACCTCAAAAAATGTGCAATAAATTATTAAATACAGCTCCCTGACACGAAACAAATTGAAACGTTTCTTAACTCCAGTTACAAGCTAGGCTTCTCTATCTCTTCCTTTTCCTTTGCAAGACAAACTGTTCAGGCAGCACAGGGCAAAGGGAGAAGGCTTGTGTTTCATTTTTGTCAACAAGGTTTTGCAGAAAGTGATGTATTCGTGTGCATCATGTTCCAACATGTTCACATTCCAAGCCAGTGAATGTTTACCAGAGTTGTTTTTTTTCATGAAAACAGCGACGAGGATTCAAGAACCAAATTATCATGTTGCTGTAAAGGCAGTAGTTATTTTTGAATTTTGTTTGGAACCGAATTGCATGTCATTCAATATCAAAGCCAGACAAATGGAATTCTTCCAATGCCTTACTATAACTGACTGTCTTTACTCCAAAATAGGACACTGTGAGGACAGCCAAGATTTATTCTAGATATTGGTGCCTAGGTTGACCTTTGAAAGCTTTTAAAAATCCCTCCAAAGACGAGATCGACTTATACGCCAAGTAAAAAAGTGAACTGTTCTCTGAGCCCGGAGATGTGGGTGCTAGTCACATCCCACTCCAGAGGTGTGTCCTGACACATCTGAGCGAGTTGGTTTAAAAAGTCGTAAAAAGTGAGCTGCTGCTGTGTGTATGGGTGGTCACCATTCTTACCCTTCACCATGTGGGGTCTTACATTCCTGCAGTTCTTTGCAACACAGTCCATATTGTCGGCTTGAACCCCTCCTGCCCACAGATAGGTAAAGCCTCCACTGGCAGGGTGAGAATTTGAGGCTGACTACTTATGTGAATGTGAGATATTTTGGTTGAAAGAGTGGGCTTGTCTTATACTTGCCTAAGTGGGTATCTGCAAGAAAAGAAATGGTTTAGTCATCTTGTGTGCAGGATACTAAAATATACACAGGATGTTTAGAAGGTAGCATACTGCAGCCATTCCTCGGTATATGTGAGGTTCAGTTCCTGAGAATCCCGCCAGTACGGAGCTTGTTAAAAATAAGTCAAAATGGTTAAAAAAAAATCACAGATATGCGGCTTACGCCCGCAGGCATTGATTTTTATTGTTACTTAATTTTTCGCACGGATAGGTGAATTCGCGATTCGTGATTTCGTGGATGCAGGACGCTTACTGTATCGATTATTTGGGTGTGAATTAATATTTTGAATAAAAGACTCACAATTAAATTTCACCATTTGCAACATAGCAGAGTCAGTGAAGTATTTTGGAACTGCAGCACTGTTGTGTGGTTAGAGGCCATTTGCGTACAGCAAGATCCCACATTTAGCAATGTGGTGATGACCAGAATGTTTGTTTTTGATGATTCAATCAAAGTTGAATGCTGGTAAAGGCACTGAAGAGAACTCCCCTGCCTCCCTGGTTGAAATTAATTGCAATGAAATCTTTTAACCCCATCTTTGAAGCACCAGATTGAAGTCACATCTCAAATTGGAACAGCCAAACAGTCTTTCTCCACGTTGTTCTTTGCTTAGAGTGGTATCCATGAGATAAATCCTGAAATCCTGGAGATTCCAGACTAATCCTGAGTGTTAGTAACATGCAAAGGGAACCTGATTTTGTCCATTTACCCCTCTCGTGCTGAGATGATTGATGTTTGGCAAAGACCCTAGCTTCCCTTAAATTAAAGGTGCCTTTCATGTTCAGAGGCTGCATCTTCATGCACAAATTCATGACAGCTCTCCAAACGTATTTCAGATATGCAGCCTTATGCGAGGAGGAATTGCAGAGCGTGGTGGTGTGAGAGTTGGTCATCGGATCATTGAAATCAATGGGCAAAGTGTCGTTGCAACGCCTCATGAAAAGATAGTCCATATTTTGTCCAATGCAGTTGGTGAGGTAAGGGTTTGTGTTCTTCCTGTTAATCAGTGTTTTGATAAATAACCAAGACTACATCTTAATTTCTGTTTTTAGTAATCAGAAGGCAGAGGTTTTTGCTCATTATAAAGACCTAATTCTTGAGTGGCATTGGATCTGGTCATCGTACCTGAGGAAGTATTTTTTTGGCCACAGTGCTGTGTCATGAGGACAGCTTTCATTCACATCGCTTGTGTTCCTTTCAATATAGGTGATTAAGGAGTGAGGTTCATAAGTTATTCAGTGATTTATTAGGTTAGCTAGAGAGAAACTATTTCTCCTTCTGTGAGGTGCCCAGAACATGGGGGTGGAACCTTAACATTAGAGCTGCGCCATTCAGGACGATGCCCGGAAGCATTTGGAATTATAGAGACGTACAGCGCGGAAACAGACCTTTCGGTCCAACTCATCCATGCCAACCAGATATCCTAAATTAATCTAGTTCCGTTTGCCAGCATTTGGCCCATATCCATCTAAACCCTTCCTTTTCGTGTACCCATCCAGACCCCTTTGAAATATTGCAAATGTACTCGTCTCCACCACTTCCTCTGGCAGTTCATTTCTTACATACACCACCCTATGGTGAATAAGTTGCCCGTTAGGACCTTTTTCAATCTTTTCCCCCTCTCACCTTCAACCTTGAACTTCTTCACACAAAAGGCTGTGAAGAATTGTCTCTCCCAAAGAAAGATCATGAGGCTGGGGTGTCAATTAAACAGAGATTGATAGTAGATCGAGCTATGATACAGATCAGCCATGATCCATCTAAGTGAATGGTGGAACAGATTGGAGGAGCTGAATAGTCTCTACCTGTTGCTCTGTCCATGTTTAGTCTTCAGGCTATGTTTTGCCTATCCTCTGATTCTGTCAGCACTGGCAAGCATCAGTTGTTGAGAGTTTGTATTCCTAAATGAAAGTTAGTCAGAATCTTTTCTTGCTTTTTGGTTCTGTGGGAAAAGCCTTGAAATTTCACCGTGCAGCTTGCTTTACAGGGAAACAGTAAAGAGAAACACTTTACATTGGTTGGAGTGTTGCTAACCAGAAGACAGTTGTTGAGTGTAACCAAGGCATTGTGAGGAAAATTTTTAAGACAGTGAGCAATTACAATCAGAAAACACACTTTGCCTCAGAAAGTGATGAATGCAGCTTCAATTTCAATGAAGAAATAGATAAAAATTTTGAACCAGAAAGGAATTGCAAGCACTTGGGGAAAAGGCAGGGTGGTAGGAGTGAGGCTGCAGCAAAGGACCACTGCAGAGTCATGGACAGAATGGTAAGAACTCAAAGGAAGCTTGTTCAATATTTTGTGTCCTTGCTGGCTCAGGTCAATGGACCAAATGACTTGTTTCTGATCTTTATATTATTCCATAATTCATACATTTGGTACCAAGATCCAAAAGTTTGATCCTCATTAAATAAAGGAGGTTGGAGCAGCAGCCTGATTGTAGAGTTAGTTTCTGAGCTAGACTGAGAGTGAGTAAAGTAAAATCCAAAAGAACAGTGGATGCTCTAAATCAAGAACAAAAACAAAGTTGCTGGAAAAGCTCAGCAGGTCTGGCAGCATCTGTGGAGGAGAAAACAGTTAACCTTTTGGCTCCAGTGACCCTTCCTCAGAACTGGGTGAAGTAAATTAGCTCTAGGTTGCTGATTGGCAGAACGTAGACAAGTAGTGTGTGAATATTGATTTAAAACATGGTCATCTCAGCTGCCATATACTGCACAGCTCTCTTAACTGGCCTGGACCTCCATTCCCAGGCTTCATTAAAAAATCGTCCCTTGTATCATTAGTTTAGTAGTAATCTAGTAGGAAAGGATGAAACTGTATTCCATAACACAAATCAATATTTCAGAAGTACTTTTCCTTCATTTCTCATTACTTACACGTTTCCACCTTACGACGACTCCAGTTCCCAGTGAGTGTGAATCTGCATCAGCAACTCTGTAGGTAGCATCCCCCTCTCTTTGTAGCCAAAGGGTTGTGTGTTTAAGTGCCCACCTCACCCCAGATACTTGAGTACCTGAATCCATATTGAAACCATCAGTGCAACGCTGAGGCTTTCAGATCCCATCTGGCCTTGTCACTATATGTCAAAAAGTGAGTTGAGGTGAGGAGACCAGTGGAACATAGACTTCTGTGTGTAAATGATTACAAACCTGTGCAAAGGACAAGACACCAGTTCTATGAGGTTCAAGAAGACATAATGATCATGTCATTATCTAACTGGAGTTAGGCAATTGGCCTGTTTCTGTAAAAGAAACATTCTGTACAATTTCTGGACCTAATGATTCAAACTCAGGATGCAAAGGGAAACATTATACTTGATTAGCAGTGCTGTTGACATATCTCCTATTCCTTTCTCCCTTGTGCTTCTCTAGATTCCCTTTTAATACATCTGTGCTGTTTGCCTCCACTGCTCCAGGTGATAGTGGGTCCCACGTTCTCACCGGTCTCAGCCTTCTAAAATATTTAGAAACAAACTCCTTTTGAAAGGCAACAAGATCAGAGCACAGCAGGAAGGTGCCCTCGAACACAGGAAGTTCTGTCTCCCTGCAAGGGCAGATGGGATCTGCAAGGTGGCACCTCTGAGCACCTTCAGCACTGCATTGACAGCGTCAGTATAGATTCATGTACTCAGGAGCCTGGGTGAGACTTGAACATGCAACCTTCAGGCTCAAAGGTGAACAGATGTTATCTACAGAACTGAGTGCAGACTCATGCTCACTAGGAACTAGAATCTTTACATAGCTGAAACATGCTTATCATTAACAATAACGAATCGTACTTCCAAAGTATTGTGTTTCAGAATTGCAATTTCCTTCTTTTCATTTCTTCAAAACCAGGCCCAATCTAAACCAGTTTTCCGAACTTGTGGGAGTGAACACACTATCTTAAAAAAAATGACCAAACGTAACGAACACAAAGACTGTGGGAGCTCAGAGAGAAAGGGGAGCATTTTTGTTGCCTTGTTCATTCCACCTTCCTGTCTGTTCCATCTTGTGTGATCCTGTTGTTTGGCATGAGTCTATTCTGTTTCCTTAAAACGTTGACAATATCTTACCCCTGGCTAAGAAAGACAGAGAACATAGCATGCTGAATCTTGATACAACAGTGTGTGGTATTGAATTAGGAAGAGATTAGAAAAATCCCTGTGACTGTGGGTGTGTACATGGGTGGATGAGGTTTTGAGTGCTGGTGGGAGTGTTGTGTATGGGTTGCTTGTGTGGTTTAAGGGATTTGGGTGAGTGTGTGGGTGGTTATGTGGATGGGTGCAACTGTGCATGAGGTTTGTGGGTTTCTTGTGCGCATGAGGAAAACTGAGTGAGTATGTGGGTGAGGGAGCTGAATGTGTATGTGCTGATGGTCTATGGGGCTCTTAAGGTTGTGAGGGTGCGTTGTTAGGTCATGGTGATCAGCAGTGCAGTGGTTGTACGACTAACTAGAATTCCAGAGGTTTGCATTAACAGTCGGGAGATGATTGTTCAAATCTCACCACAGCCACTGGGAAATAAACAAGCCTGAAATTAAAAGACTATGTAGTAACGGTGCCCTTGAAATTTCCAGATTGTCAGAAAAATCTCTTTAGTCCACTAATGTTTTTTGGGGGAAATGAAAGCCACCACCTTTGCTCTGTCTGGTCCACATGTAATTCCAGATCCACAGCCATGTGGCTGACTTTTAAATGCCTGGCAAGTCACTCAGTTGTATTCATGAAGGTAACTCCTCTCAAATGCAATTACTGGTGGACTGTAAATACTGGCCCTACCCACATCCTGTGAATGAATTAAATGAAATGTCCAACTCAATCTGTTACATATAAAAATGCAACTCTTCCTGGTTGTTCAAGATGTTGCAAGTCCAAAATAATTGCTGTATCAGCAGTTGTAACCTAAATCATCCGTGGCAGGGCTTAACTGAGTAAGCAGTGTTGGAAATATCCATGATGTTATCACACATAACCCTTAGACCAGACTGTGCTTATAATGTGATTGGAGCTGGTCCCTAGAATGTGGTCAGTAAACATAATTAGCTCCCCAATTGGTGACGCAGAATTGCCCTTGAAGTCACCTTTAATTTCTTCAAAACAGAAATTCCACAGACTGAGATGAATCTTATGCAAGTTTATAACTTTCTCATTAATGGAAATGAAAACTGCATGTCAGTCACTACGCAGTGGTTCCTCTCTCCCTTGGTAAATTCTTTCTTCTGAGGTTATTAGGAGAATCATTCACCTCTCACGTCAGGGATTAGTCACGTATTGAAATTGACCCAATATTCCCATAATATTAACATCTACAAAAGGTTTAGGTTCGAAAAAAATTACAATAGTAATAAAGAAAGACAAAATCTTCATTTAATTAGCATCTCTCATAGTACCATAGAATTTTACAATACAGAAGCCATTCGGCCCATTGTGACTATACTGGTTCCTGAAAGAACTACCCAAACAGTCCCATTCTCCAACCCTAGCTCTGTAGCCTTTTAAATTATTAATTTTCACATATATATATCTAGCTGTCTTTTGAGACCTCCTATGGAATATGCCCCTACCACTCTCCTAGACAACACATTCTAAATTCTAACAACTATGAGTAAATAAGTTTCTCATCATCTCATTCCTAGTTGTCTTGATGACAATCTTGACAATCTAGTTAATGACATATTAGCTACTGGGACAGAATATCCTCTTTTACCCTATCAAATTTGGTCATTATTTTGAACACCTCAATAAGGTCATTTCTTACTCTTCTCTGTTCCAAGGACAATCTTTCTAATCTTTTCTTGTATCTAAAATCCCTCATTCCTGATATCATTCTAGCAAATTTCCTTTGACTCTCTCCAGGGCTTTAACATCCTTCTTTAAAGAAGGTTTCCAGAACTGAACACAATACTTCAAATGTTGTCCATCCAGTCCTTTGTAGAGGTTTAGCATCAGTTCCTTAATTTTGTACTCTGTGCCTCAATTTGTAAATCCACGGATCATATAAACCTTGTTAACAACTGTTTTAACTTGCATGGCCACCTTCAGAGAATACTGCATGTGATTTCTATCTGCTCATGTGCTACCCTCAATTTTGTACCATTGAGCCTATGCTGTCTCTCTCTGTTTCTTCTGCCAAAATGCATTAACTCACATTTCTCTACGTTGTCCATTCGGCCAACTTGTTAGTGACCCCCCTGAAGTCGCTCAGCGTTATGCTTACAATTCAGTATTCTTCCCAGCTTAGTATCATCTGCAAATTTACAGATGATGCCCTCAACACCATCTCCAAATTGTTTGTATCAATCAGAGAAAGCAATGGTCCCAACCCCGATCCCTGGGGGACACAATTCTCAACTTGTCTCCAGTGTGAGAAATGCCCATGTGTACCTCCCTCTCTTTCCTATCCTCACTGCCTCTACTGCCTCACCAGCCCCGCTCCTCACCGCCTCCACTCTTCACTGGCCCCACTCCTCACCGGCCCCACTCCTCACTGCCACTGCCTCACTGGCCCCACTTCTCACCACCGCAGCCTCACCAGCCCCGCTCCAAACCACCACTGCCTCGCTGGCCCCACTCCTCACCGGCCCCGCTCCTCACCACCACAGCCTCACCAGCCCCGCTCCTCAGCGCCACATGGTTTCTGGTTGCGACTCAACTCTGTCTCAAGTCCAAAATAGGTAGTTAAAGGGGTGGGTGGGATAGAATTACTGCAGAGAGCAGGCTGAAGAAGAAAGGAAAGTGTACTAGCGAGCAGTACGGAGCTCCAAATGGAGAAACATAGCCTGCCGCCATCTTGCCAACGTGGCAAGGAGAGCCTCAATTTAATGTTTCATCAACTAAACAACACTACTATAGTCATTTATACTCCATCAGTGCAGCAGTGCTGTTGCCAGCTTGAATCTTTACCCTACTCCTAGAGTAAAATGAATTGGCTGTTGTGATGACAGGTCGAGTAACGAATAAAGGTATATTTGGTCAAATCTTTGTTCTTTTAGCAATGCATCTTTATTTTGCTACGTGAGATTAATGATAATATGGGTTCTAATTAACACAGGTCTCATGTCTTGATGGTGTTCCCCTCCTAGCAGTGTTCACTGCTATTGATGTTCCAACTATGGGTGGAACTTTTGGGGTCTGTTAAACATACCTCCATTAAATTTCCTTTGCCTGTTTTAGAGAGAATAATTCCAACTTCTCTACTGTTTCCGCACAACTGCAACCCCATATTCTGGTACTATTCTCATGAACCTCCGAAATGCCCTGATCTTCTTTCCAATTGGGGTAGGACCTGGAATTTAACACTGTACCCCATGCCATAACTGTTGAGTTGCAAGGATTTGAACTAGCTACCTGGTTTTTATACTCGGTCCCTGTTGGTAAAACCAGACCTCGTATTGGATTACTTACAAAAACAAATAACAGTGCAGAACAGGAAGAAGACCCTTTGGCCTACCAAGACTGCGTCAACACATGAGGTCTTTCTAAACTAAGAACACTTCATCTCTGCCTGGTCCCTATCCCTCCATTCCTTGCCAATTCAAGTCTCTGTCAAGATGCCTCTTCAACATTACGGTGGTATCTGCCTCCACCACCTCTCCAGTCAGCACATTCCCATCAAAGATTACCTTCTGTGTAAAAAGAAACTTGCATCTCACATCCCCTTTAAACTTCACCCTTTTACCTTCAACCTGTGTCCCCTAGTGACTGACATTTCTACCCTGGGGAAAAAGACACCAACTGTCCATTCTATCTGTGCCTGTCATAAATTTGTAAACTTTAGTCTAGTCACTCCTTATCCCCTGACGTTCAAGTGAAAGCCACTCAAGTTTGTCCAATCTGTCTTCATAGCTAATACCGTCCAAACCAGGCGACATCCTGGTAAACCTTTTCTGTGCCCTATCCTTCTGCTATTGCAGCAACCAGAACTGTACTTGATATTCCAAATGTGGCCTAACTGAAGTTGTATACAGCTGGAACATGACTTGCCAGTTTCTGTATGTTGTATGCTGACCGATGAAGGCATGCATGCCATAGGCCTCCTTCATCACCTAATCCACTTGTGTTGCCAGTTACAGGGAAGTTCATCTTCCTTACCCTCATACTTCACACATTAAAACAGATTCACCTCTGACCTCCAGCCCTGCCTTGTTCAGTAACATCCCCCTGGTCTGTTCTTCCTCTTAGCCTTACTGGCCTTAGTCTCTTACTCCTCCTGACCTACTGCTGTGGTTCCTGCCCCCTGCCACATCAGTTTGAACCCTCCCAAGTAGCACTAGCAAATCTCCCTGCCAGAAGATAGCAAGAACTGCAAATGTTTGAGCCAGAGTCAATGCAGTCTGGAGCTGGAGGAAGATAGCAGGTAGGCCTGCTTGCCTGGGTCCCTCTATGTTGATGTTCCTAAGGGTTCTACCATTTACTGCATACTTCCTTCCTACATTAGTTCTCCCCAAATGCATGCATTTGTCCAGATTAAACGCCATCTGCCATTTCTCTGCCCAAGTTTCAAGTCTATCTGTATCCTTCGATGTCCTCTGGTAATCTTCCTGACTATCCACAGATCCCCCAGTCGTTGTGTCATTTGAAAACCACCCTTTCAGCAGTACTCTCTGTCTCTTATGACTGAGCCCGTTCTGTATCTATCTTACCAGCTCACTGCTGATCCTGTATGACATCAGCTTTTGTATCAGCCTGCTGTGAGAGACTTTGTCAGAGGCCTTGCTAAAATCCATTTGCACAACATCTACCACCCTGTCCTCCTCAATAATGTTTGTCACTTCCTCAAAATACTCGATAAAGTTTGTGAGACATGACCTTTCCCACGTAAGGCCATGTTTTCTACCACTAATATTCTTCCAAATGTGAGTAAATCACGTTTAGAGGAACATGCTGGTCCTGAACTCTAATAAAATGGCCTTTAATAGATTCCAACATGCCACCCCCAATCTATCCTCCCTACTTCCTGCATAAGATTATGGTAGTTATCCTTCCTCCAATTTATTTCTTTCACCTGAGTACTACTCTTAGCTTTATCTGTAAGTAGCTTAAAAGTTATGGAGTTATGTTTATTCTTCCCGAAATGCTGCCCCACTTCCATCACCTGGTCTGCTCCTTCCCAGGTCTAACATGATCCCTTCTGTCATTGGACTATTTACATTTTGTTTCAAATAAACATCCTGGACAGACCAAACATACCCCATCCCTCCCTCCCCATAATCCAAGCCGCTGGCACTAAGCAAGTCCCAGTCATTTTAGGGGAAGTTAAAATCACCCACCACAACAACCCTGTTGTTTTTACATTTTTCCATAATCTGTCCACCTCTCTGTGCCTGTATCACCCATTGGCTGTTGGTAGGCCTGTCGTACAATCCCATCAAAGTGATTGCACTGTTCCCATTCCTGAGCTACATCCATATGGCCTTGCTGGATGAGCCTTCCAAGGTGTCTACTCTCAATACAGTTGTGATATTCTCCCTTATCAATTACACAAATCCCCACCTCTTTTACATCCCTCTCTGTCTTATATGTAACATCTAAATCCTGGAATGTTAAGCTGCCAGTCTTGTCCCTGTCTCAACCAGTTCTCTGGAACATCATAGTTATATGTATAAATCTGAGCTTTAAATTAATCTTCCTTACCATCATACTTTGCACGTTAAAACAGATTCACCTCAGACCTCCAGTCCTACCTTGTTCAGTAACATCTTCCGGGTCTGTTCTTCCTCTTAGCCTTACTGGCCTTAGTCTCCTACTCCTCCTGACCTACTGCTGTGGTTCCTGCCCACTGCCACACCTGTTTGAACCCTCTCAAGTGGCACCAGCGTACCTCCCTGCCAGGAGATAGCAAAAACTGCAGCTGCTTGAGCCAGAGTCAATACAGTGTGGAGCTGGAGGAACACAGCAGGTCAGGGGTTTGTCAGAGATGGGAGAACAGGTCTGTTGAGGGTGGGTTAGACTCTTGGTCAAAGCAACAGAGGCACAGGCAGTGGCAAAAAGAGTTCAACATCCAGATGTGAACAGAATTCATTGATGTATGGGCACGGGGAAATGAAGGTAAGCCCTTTGCTGAGGACCTCATCCCGATGACGGGTCTAGGCCCGCAACATCAAATTTCCTGCTTCTGTGATGCTGTGTTCCTCCCTGTCAGGATATTTGTGCCCTCTAGTTCAGGTTCAACCTGTCCTCCTGAACAGGTCTCACTTGCCCCAGAAGACATCCAAGTGATCCACATAGCTGAAAACTATCCCTCCTAATCAGCTCTTTAGTTACGTATTTAACTGTATTTTCTTCCTATTTGTAGCTCACTGGTATGTTGCACAGGATGTGATCCCGGGATTGGAGCCCTCAAGGTCCTGCTTCTAAACTTCCTACCTAACTCCCCGAACTCCCTTAGCAGAACCTCAAACACCGCCCCCCGTTCCCCCCCCCTGCCCCCGGTCTCTCTCTCTCTCTCTCTTCTTCCTCTTTCTCTCTCTCTCTCTCTCTCTGCACCCCCCCCCCCCCCCCCCCTCTGCTTCTGTGTCCTTAGTACCAATATGGACTACAATCTCTGGCTGCGTACCCTCTCCTTTCAGAATATCCTGTACCCACTCATTGATATCCTTCACCCTAGCACCAAAGAGGCAACATAGCATCCAGGAATCTCACTCACAGCCACAGAAATAACTATCTGTGCCCCGTATCACTCCTGTTTGTTACAGTTCAACACTCGCTGCTGTGCAACAGTGCCAGTTGTGGTGCCACTGCTCTGCATTCTCCAGAGAGGCCATTCCACCCCCAACAGTATCCAAAATGGCCTCTCCGAGAGGGGAGCGGCTGTAGGCGACTATGCTGCCTGCCTCTAATTGTTCATCACCTTGGCGGTCTCCCAACTCTCTGTCCGTGTGCCCCTACTGGTGGTGTGATCAGCTCAGTAAACCTGCTATTCAGGACCTTCCCAGCCTCATGGATGCTCCATAGTGAGTCCATCTGTAGCTCTAGGCACTCTTTGCAGCAAATCAGGAGCTGCAACTGAGCACACTTCCTGCATAGGTAGTCATCATGGACACTTGAAGTGTCCCCGGTTTCCCAACTGACGCAGGAGGACCATTCCACAGGGCTATGTTCTCCAGCCATTTCGAACCTCAACAACTAAATCAACCTTATTGACTACAGACAAAAATCCAGGGACTGGTTACGCAACCTTGGATACAGAATTGGCTGGCCAACAGAAGACAGCGAGTGGTAGTAGAAGGAAAATATTCTGCCTGGAAGTCAGTGGTGAGTGGAGTTCCACAGGGCTCTGTCCTTGGGCCTCTACTGTTTGTAATTTTTATTAATGACTTGGATGAGGGGATTGAAGGGTGGGTCAGCAAGTTTGCAGACGACACAAAGGTCGGAGGTGTCGTTGACAGTGTAGAGGGCTGTTGTAGGCTGCAGCGGGACATTGACAGGATGCAGAGATGGGCTGAGAGGTGGCAGATGGAGTTCAACCTGGATAAATGCGAGGTGATGCATTTTGGAAGGTCGAATTTGAAAGCTGAGTACAGGATTAAGGATAGGATTCTTGGCAGTGTGGAGGAACAGAGGGATCTTGGTGTGCAGATACATAGATCCCTTAAAATGGCCACCCAAGTGGACAGGGTTGTTAAGAAAGCATATGGTGTTTTGGCTTTCATTAACAGGGGGATTGAGTTTAAGAGTCGTGAGATCTTGTTGCAGCTCTATAAAACTTTGGTTAGACCGCACTTGGAATACTGCGTCCAGTTCTGGGCGCCCTATTATAGGAAAGATGTGGATGCTTTGGAGAGGGTTCAGAGGAGGTTTACCAGGATGCTGCCTGGACTGGAGGGCTTATCTTATGAAGAGAGGCTGACTGAGCTCGGTCTCTTTTCATTGGAGAAAAGGAGGAGGAGAGGGGACCTAATTGAGGTATACAAGATAATGAGAGGCATAGATAGAGTTGATAGCCAGAGACTATTTCCCAGGGCAGAAATGGCTAGCACAAGGGGTCATAGTTTTAAGCTGGTTGGTGGAAAGTATAGAGGGGATGTCAGAGGCAGGTTCTTTACGCAGAGAGTTGTGAGAGCATGGAATGCGTTGCCAGCAGCAGTTGTGGAAGCAAGGTCATTGGGGTCATTTAAGAGACTGCTGGACATGTATATGGTCACAGAAATTTGAGGGTGCATACATGAGGATCAATGGTCGGCACAACATTGTGGGCTGAAGGGCCTGTTCTGTGCTGTACTGTTCTATGTTCTATGTTCTATGTTCTAACCCTTACTGGTCACCAAACTCAGGTCTGTCACTCCTGCTCTCTATTCTGAGCAGATTACAACTACATAAAGTAAGTACTTCCATCTCTCTCTGGGTACTACTTGGTGTGTGAATTTGGTTCCTGAGCAGTCAAGCTTATGTGGTGCCGGAGCCGATTTCTCCCAGAATCCCACTTGGTCACTTCTCACCAGCTCCCACTGTTACCACCTCACTCTCCAAAGCCTGCCAATCATCTACAAAACTGAGCTCAGTTCCCACAACACCTTGACTTCAAACCCATCCAAAACAAAGCATTCTGCTTGTTTAAACATTCAGTTCCTCCATCACTGAAGCACAGTGACCGCAGCGTGTACCATCCACAAGATGTACTTCAGAAATTCATCAAGGCTCCTTTAAGAGCACTTTCCAAAAACACATGACTGCTTCTATCTAGAAGATCAAAGACAGCAAATGATGAGCATACTGTCAAGTTCCCCTCCAAACTACACACCATCCTGACTTGGAACTGTATCGTCTGTTCCTTTAATGTTGTGCGTCAAAAACCTGGAAATTCTTCCCTAAGGATTGTGGGTCCACCTACACCCTATGGGCTACAGCGGTTCAAGTAAGTAGTTCACCCTTACCTTCTCTTGGGCAATTAGGGATTGGCAAGAAATATTGCCCTAGCCAGCAGCACTCATACAGTGCGAAAGAATATATTTTTAAAATTATATATGTCATTTTTCATCGGCCTTGTCAACTTTATTGTCATTTTGCAGGACTTGGTTATATGAACTAACAGTTCTTTCTAGTCCTGTAATCTCTCTCGTATAAATTACCTCTTTTTGTTGCTTCCAAAGTGCGTCACATCACACTTTGCTAAGTTATGTTTCTGTGCCATGTCTCTGCAGGACCTATAGGTTTCTTTTCCCCTCTCAGAGGATAACTTTGGCACCTCTGAACTGTATTGGCTGCTGATGTCAGTGGATTGAATTTCCTTCTGTTCAAGCTAGACATGTAAACAAGCGCAGATTGGCTGTGAGCAGATGTCTCTGAAATGACTGCCTCCACTGTGTGTGTGTGAGAGAGGGAGAGAGCGAAGGAAATCTGCGAGAGGATCTGTTATGCCTATTGTTGTGACCTTGGTTCTTGGAAAAACCTTCTTTAAGAATATCATTACAATTGCAATCAAAAAACTGTCTTGTTTGGTTTGCCAGCAACCAGAAGTATAGGATACAATGTATAAATGTGGTTTGTTTTTAGAAATGATAAATTGAGATTCAAATAGCAACTGTAGGAATGAAGAGGTGCATCGTTCCTTGAAAGTGGAATCGCAGGTAGACAGGGTGGTGAGGAAGGCATTTGGTATGCTTGCTGTCATTGGTCAGTACGTTGAGTACAGGAGTTGGAATGTCATCCTGTGTCTGTACAGGACGTTGATGAGGCCGCTTCCGGAACTGTACACAGTATTCCAGTTGCCCTTCTGTAGGAAGAGTGTTGTTAAACTTAAGAGAGTGCAGAAAAGATTTATAAGGATGTCGCTGGGACCGGAGAGAGGCTGAATAGGCTGGGGCGTTTTTCTCTGGCGCATCGGAAGCGGAGGGCTGACCTTGTAGAGGTTTATAAAATCATGAGGGTCATGGATGGGGTGAATAGACAAGATTATTTCACCGGGGTGGGGAGTCCAGAAGTAGAGGGCATTGGTTTAGGATGAGAGGAGAAAGATTTAGAAAGGATCTTTAGAGATAACTTTTTCATGCAAAAGTTGGTGCATGTTTGGAATGAGCTGCCAGAGGAAGTGGTGGAGGCTGATACAATTACAACATTTAAAAGGCATCTGGATGGGTATATGATTAGGAAGGGTTTAGAGAGTTATGGGCCAAATACTGGCAAATGGGACTAGGTCAGATTGGGATGTCTACATGGACAAGTTGGACTAAAGGCTCTGTTTCCATGCTGTATGATTCTAAATCCACAGAAATTCATTTAATTGATGCAAAAACCAGTTAGCCTTTTGTCCTTGTGAGCTCCCTCCCTGCCTAATTTATCGCACTCTCTCAACATTTCCTTCTATTCCCTTCTTCCTTATGTGTTTTCCAGCTTCCTTTCCATTCAACCACTCCCCGTGATAGTAAATCCCATATTCTCATCACACTCTGGTTTGAGAATTTTCTCCTGAATTTCCCTACTGGATTAATTAGTCTCCTGTTTTTGGCCCCTACGTTTGGCCACCCACACAAGTGTATGTTTTTGGTCTACGGAGCACGTCATAAATTTGAAGACCTCCAAGAGGTCACCCTTCGGCCTTCTCTTTCTTGATTTTTAAAAAAAAGTTCAAAAAGAAAAATGTAAGGAATACGAAGATTAATGTCTGAGGTAGAGAATAGGTTGTAATTCTTAGCTTTTTAGTCTTTCAATCACACTGTACTTCCTTTTTTTTAATCAAGCCCTGTAAATCTCTAAAGATATCCATGCTGCACAAATTCTGGCTTCTTGCGTCTCCCCTTTTATGACCATTCCATCACTAATGGCTGTGGCTCAGGTATTAGACTGTAAACCCTAAAATTTCTGCACTCAGCTATTCCATCTCTCTCTGCTCCTATCAAAACACTCCATAACACCTCTCTCTTCAGTTGTATCTCCTTATGTGGTTCAGTGTCGAAACTTGGCAGTTAACATTCTAAGGTTTTGGAGTAGATTTGTAGCTCGAGTTCTGGATGTTTTGGCTGTTAACATTCTTGAGACCCAGCATGGGACATTTCAATTTCACAATGTAATATAAATGGATGTCATTGTTTGGTTCCATCTTGATTTTTTCTGTTGCTACTGACTGGTCTGCTGAATATGTCCCGCATGTACACGTTGGATTGTGATCTGCAAAGAAAGTTTGTTTTTACATTGTATGCCGCTGTTGTAGAAATGCATCTAAGAGTGGTCCTGGATAGTGGATATGTAGAGTGTGGTACTAATCTCCCTTTCTTTTGCCCTAGATTCACATGAAAACAATGCCTGCTGCCATGTACAGGCTGCTGACTGCGCAAGAACAACCAGTTTACATCTGAAAGGGCTGTTACAATGACCCAGTGTGCAAAGTGGATATGTCTGTGTGGTTTGACTGTGTTAATCATTGCTTCATTGCTGCACTCCTGCAGCGTCAGAAACTACAATATTTTTTATTTAAACATGCTTGGTTTGACAAAAATCTGTTGAAAAATCTTTGATGCCTTTCAGAGATGCAGCTTTGTGTGGTTTATATAGAAATGAACATAAATATATTCCCACAGACTAATTCTCAGTAATCCACAAATAGACAAAATAACTGGGCACCTATAAAGTTTGATGTTATTTAAGAGAGAACCTTTCACAGTAATCATTTCAGCACCATTGAAGATGTCATTAGGAAACATTATTTAACCTAAAAGAACTGACCATGAGCATTTAGAAAGTTATGAAACTTGCTCTAATAAGAATGACTCAAACATGCAAATTTTCATTGCTAACATTTTTTTAAGAAACAAACATTCCCACTATCATTCCTCATTTATTTATGGTTACTTCCCTGAGACATTCCCCATACATTGTTGTTTAAAGTAGTTGTTATTTTGAAAATATTAATTGGTTTTGTTTTCTTCTATTTCAATACTTTTAAAGCCATACACTGTGTGAAGCTAAGATCATTCCATTGACTCCAAGTTGTCAAATAAAAGGCTCTGGGACATAATTATCTTTGTTAATTTTAACAAATCTTTAGCTGAGATTATAAAATGGGGAACACTATTTTATACTCAGGTCTACTTTCTTTTTCTGTAAGCATAAAAATCAGCAAAGAGAGGCAAATATCCCCCCCCCATCAACTATGTTTACATAATTCCTTCATCTGTAGCTACTGTTTGTCAACATTAATTTGAAACTACATTGGCACATTGTGGTTAAGCTAATGTTGTGTTTTGCAATGAGGGCGGTAAGAATAGTTTTGAACAGAGGTTTTTTCTGGTTAACTTAAAAATATGATAATTGTGAATAATATTTTTACATCAGGCACCCTACCTTCACATTCTGCAACAATGTTTGCAGCCTAAAATCTCATTACTTAACTCCCAGCATGGTAGATGTGGGCAAATAATTCTGTGTAGCAAATTTTACTTGCAAACTCCTGCCGCTCAAGTGGAGAAAAGGCTAGGATTTAGCCATTCTTTCATCCTTTTAACTCTGAAAGCATCGATTTCACACAGAAAAGACAGCACTCCGCTTAAATTCATTACTTAAATATGTTTAAATGCCTGTACAGTGCTGCAGGATCAATAGTTGCCAGGTTTGCAGTGCTGCGCCCTTATTTGGCGGCCTGCACTTTATAGTCTAAAATTTCTATTTGATGAGGACACATTTAGTTAGCCACATTGATATTTCTGTGGAAGAAGTGACTTTGAATTGTACAAGGTGTCTTTTCACAGCAAGACTTCACACACCACAGAAGCAGAAAATACGAATCTTAATCTGTGCAGCAATTCAATGTGAGAATAAGTTTAGCCAAAACTGGGCAGTAAGTGTTAGGTACTTAAAACCACAGGGTTCATTTTCTGAAGGAGGGTCTAGACCCGAAATGTCAGTCTTCCTGCTCCTCTGATGCTGCTTGACCTGCTGTATTCATCCAGCTCCACATCTTGCTATCTCAGATTCTCCAGCATCTGCAGTTCCTACTATCTCTGGGTACGTTTCCATTTGATTAAGGTGAGCATGAGGTCTATTTAAGAGTGTTGTTTCGTATCCCATCATCGCTAGTTTCACAGTCATTGACATCATGGTAATGGAACATCTTGTTTCGTTCCTCATCTATGGAATTAAGTGAGACCAGAATAGTTTATGAATGAGCATCCTGGAATAGTCAAGGTTCACCCCTGCTTCAGATCAGTATCTCCCTGTTTACATGCAAGTCAAAAATGCTAACCTCACCTACAAACCTGTCAGACTCTGTAGCATCATTACTTGAAGTAATTATAGTGGCATGGCACAAACCAATGGGTTTCACTCATTCAGTGACTTGGGTGTTAATATTTATAATCAAGTACCTGCAGCTGCCGATGTGAACTTAATGTAAATACCTTACACAACCCTAGAACATAACTTTTTTGTCCAGTGGTGCAATAGCAAATAACATTAAACATCAGGAAGCTATAATGATACAATGTAACAAAGCTGTTCCTTGTAAAGTTATGTCAACTAATGTGTGTCGGGTGTTAATTATGATTGTTGGAATAATGCACTTCTCATGAATGTAATTCCTATTCCAGTGTTTGTTTTGTCACAAGTTCAGTTTTTTTGTGTTTATGATACAGCTACAATATTTGTTTATTTATTTTGCTGTTAAGGATATATTTTGGGGTTGGGGAAGGGGAGCAACGGGGAAGAGAGTGGCGTGTCGAATGATTTACATTTCTGTTCCTGTTTTTCCATGTTTAAAACAAAAGAAATTCCAAAAACTTGTTGCAGTGGGTTAAATAATGGTTATTCAGTTTTTAAAAGAAGTAAATGGTTTGTAAGCTTAATCAGACAATATATAAATACACTGTATACATATATACATTCTAACTGGGTTTTGGGGAAGGGGGGAAGATTGTCTTCAGAGTGGGGTCAATATTAACTCTTTGGGAGTGACCAACTGAGTCAGGTGATCAGAGTCAAAGAGACTGAAGCTGACTTGAAGTCTCAGCGTCCTTTAAGTCAATTTGGGGAATGTGGACTGCCAAGGTGTTGCTTTAAAATGGTCCTTTGATTCGGGTAGGTGCAGGAGGAAAGGGGCCAAGGGGGGCATTGGTAAAAAGAGGAAGTCAGGATGGTTTCTATGAGTTTTAGAGGTGCCCTTCCCTTAACCCCCCCCCCCCCGCCCTTCTTTGTCACCAGTGTCTAGTCCAGGAATCCTCCATCTCTGCTCTAAAGTAGCAACTGGGGTCCCATATATGTTACAGTATACCAGTGGTCATATTTAAAGGAGCCAGTTGGCTCAATAAGGTCAGTTGGCTGACTGAGGCTGTGGGGGGGGAGGGTAGAGAATGTGAGAGTGCCTTCTGAAAGACGTGTTTTTTTAAAAACTCCCGAGGTTGCTGACCCTGACTTCAAGGATTGATCTCCAGGTAACTGCTACAATTGAGAAACCATTGGTTGGGGGTGGGGGGGGGGGGCGTGGAGGGGGAGGAGGACCATTGAATAAATAATTTTACTTGACATTTTGTTTGAATTACTAGTTGGAACAATCTTTGTTTGACAGTGTGGTGATGAGTGCTAAAGATCTCCGGGAACTTTGCAGTTGGCTGTCCACAAACCAGCAAGTAGTGAGGCTGATTTCAGAGAGTTAACATCGACCCCAAGGAGTTTAGATGTGACTGAGCAGAGCAAAATGACAGTGTTCTTTGTATCCTATTGAAACCTAACTTATTCTCAGAGAGAAAACACACACACTGTTCATTATATATGACAGATATGAAATATATGTATTTTGACAGTACAAAGCAAATGAGAATGGGAGCGGGAGAGGGGAGAATGAAACTTTGAAAGATGAGTCTGTATTCCATCCCTTCTCCCTCCTTTGAATGTGCATTGGATAAGATATACTAGAGTGATGACAAAAAAAAACTGCATTGTGTGTGCAGGCAACGCACAGCAATTGACGACATTCTATCAATTCAGTTTGAATAAAAGTGTTTTCTCAAGTCTAAGTGAAAAGTGCCCAGCAGGTCAGGCAGTGTCTGTATGGAGAGAGAGCGAGGGGAGCAGAGTTAATGTTGCAGGTTGGGTGGCCCTTTCCTCTGAACTGAAAGCAATGAGTCCAGCTTGTTCTGGTTTTATGTCAAGTTTCCAGCAATCTGCAGACTACAGGGTGGGGTGTGGGGCTTTGATTTCAGGCAAGGTTCTTTCAAGGAAGGACCAAATAAAGCATTGTTTCGTTTCAGTCCACAGATTGCAGTGCAGTGTATTTGAGACAAAGCGGTACCACACGACAGCACTGAACTGATCTCTTCACAGTGAATTCAGTGTGTTTCTTTAGAGGAGGTGGAAGGGGCACATACCCCCACCACCCACCAGGAGTTAATTTCAGACCTTCACTGTATTGGTTCTTCATGGCCTCCCATGTCTCTACTGTGACTGACAATTCCACATGTTGCCTCTCTGTAGCTGCCGTGCTGTGTGTTGCATGTATTTACCTCTGTAACAGATTGTGTTCTGGCACCTTAAGCACAGGGCACGTGTCTCGCAACTCTGACCAATAAAGTCTACCAGAAACCAATGAATTCACAGCTTCAGTTTGTTAAAGATATCCAAACTGCCATTGGTAATTCTGTTGAAATTCAGGCGAAAGCTCTTCAGATGGTGATCCTACAACTGGTAAGAACAGTGGACTCAGTTTTTTACTTTTACGTAAATCTTGCATGGTTTACTCCGACTTCTAATTCTCCTATTAAAATCAACTGGGCTTGATGTCTGTGGATGCTGGGGTACAGTCCTAGCATTGTTGAGGCATAGTGCCAGGATTATGCAAGCCTTGCAGTACTTCCTCCAAGTAACCATTCCTCAGAGTTGCACCTCAGTGTGAACATTGATAGGCTTTTGAACGTGGGGCCATTCCAATTGATCATGATCTTGCTTTCACTCATGTCCTCATGAATAAAGCATGTTTGAGGCAATGTGATAATTTAAACAAAGGGAGTGAGTTGGCAAGCATACTTTACAGTGTTTCCCAGTTTAACTTTAAGAAGAAATCGGGATCGGGTGAGTTGTCCGACAAGCTGGCTACTGATTCATCATCACATTGCTGCACATCATTACACAATCAGAATCTACTCAGCTTCTGAGAAAGGTCGCTCGAGGCTTTTCCGACACACCTGGTTTCTCATCTTCCAGTCTCTGTATGATTCAGCTTATCCAGAATTCTGCTGCCCATGTCCTAAGTCGCATGAAGACCTGTAAACACATCACTCATCCCCTGTGTTCACTGAGCTTTGCTTGGTTTAGGTCTAAGTGTTCATCTTCATCTTTTAAACCCCTCCATGGTGTTGCCTCTTATTTCCAGTCTCCTTCGGTGTTTCAGCCCTTCTGAGCTCTCAGCTCTCAGCCAACTCTCTTGTGCATCCCCTGGTTTTAGTTGCTCCACCATTGGTAGCAGGGCCTGAAGATCTGTAATTCCATTCCTAAAGCCACCCTCCCGTAATATGATTCTTTAAACCTGGTATTGATCCTATGCTAAAATCTCCTCAAGTAGCTAGCAATCAAACTATTGTCTGAAGACACTCTTGTGAAAGAACCTGGGGAATTTTACTACACCAGAGTTGCATAATAAATGCAAGTTGTGGTAACCACATAAAAACAGTGATGTGAGAGTTATTTTTAAGCAACTGTCTGCACATTAGACCAAGTTTGACGTTGCCTAAAAACTGCTGTAGTGATTTAAACATAAGTCTGGTATGAATACCTTTATCACTTTTGGGAATATGTTGGTCATTCCTGCAGTTTGAAACATTTCTTTCAGATGAAATATTTTGAAATGGTGCTGCAGTCACTTTCTCTCGCACATTTAGCCACATTCAGACGTGAGGTGATTTTGTGCTTCTTCAGTCTCCTTCGGAAACATTTTCACACACTTGCAGAGAAGGTGTGAACAAAATCGTAGAATAGTTTGTCACATTTTTCTTTGCAATGTGCCTAACGGAAGCAAATGGTTGACACAGAGAAAAACTAGATGAAGTAAATTTCTTCTACTCTTCCTAATCCTGTTAAATATACGAAAATATGGCCCCTTTTATCTGTTTACAACAATTTTTTTTAAGCCATAGATTGACTAGCTGCCACACAATTGTAAACAAATGTTTGCTCAGTTTGATTATATTAACAGTCTATGCCAGTAACTTTGATTCAGCCTTTTCTGGTCACTGCCTGTATACTTTGAAGGAAATGTAAACACAATTTTCTATAAACATCCTTATAAATAGTTTAACCTAATTTATTGGGAAGAATCAGATCTCACCAAACCGATTGAAGACTGATTGCATGTTTCAATAAATACAATTATTGTCCCACTTCAGTAACAAATTTGGCAATGGGGTCTGAGACATCAACACGATTGGAAGATCAAGTTCAATGTGCAGCTTCGTCCATTTCATAGGTACACCAGTGGCTAATTGGTCCATGTGTATGGTTATGCTTGAAATGAGCTTCATTCCAAGCCTCTTCAGCTCATCTATCAGCATATTTTTCCTCTTCCTTTCTCTGCTCCAGTTTGTTCACCTAGCTGCTCCTGCATGTATCTAGACTCTAGGCATCACAGTGGTGCAGTGGTTAGCACTGCTGCCTCACAGTGCCAGAGACCCAGGTTCAGTTCTAGCCTTGGCTGACTGTATGGAGCTTGCAGAATGTCCTTGTGTCTGGGTGCTCCAGTACATAGATGTGCAGGTTAGTGGCTTGGCCTTGGTAAATGGAGGGTTACGGGCATAGGGTGGGGGTTATGGTTTGGATGGGATGCTCCTTGGAGAGTCGACAGGCTGAATTGCCTCTTCCTGTACTGTAGGGATTCTCTGAGTCTCTTACTTCACAGTCTCATCAGCTTCTTGTCCAATAGTACCACTTTTTATGAATGGATCATGTTGAGACCACTGTTCATTAACTTTCCTGTGAGCCTCGCTTATCTATTGCCATCATTGGAAATTCTGAGCTTAATGGCACTCCTCGATGGATCTAGTCACTATCTTTCAGAAAATAAACATGCAAACTATGCATTTGTGGACTGTTAGCATAATGAGTTACTACACTATTCTTCAAGTTAGATGTGAATCTGGGCCAGATTCAGTGTTAGAGATTGACAGAAATTGTCCTTTGATGAGAAATGGTAGTCTCA
Organism: Stegostoma tigrinum; assembly: GCF_030684315.1. Classification (NCBI taxonomy): domain Eukaryota; kingdom Metazoa; phylum Chordata; class Chondrichthyes; order Orectolobiformes; family Stegostomatidae; genus Stegostoma; species Stegostoma tigrinum. The sequence continues at coordinate 28,192,324 of NC_081356.1, read as the reverse complement.
CATTCAAATGTTGGAGGGTTTTTTTAATTCCTTCATGGGATATCAGCATTACTGTTAAGGGCAACCATCCCCATTGCCCTTGAACTATATAGTTTACAAGGCTGTTTCAGAGGCCAATTAAAAGTCAACCAGGTTGCTGTGGGTTTAGATTTGGACATATAGGCCAGACTATGTAAGAATGGAAGATTTCCTTCCCTTCAGGGACATAGATGTGAACCAGATAGGTTTTTGTAATAGTCGATGATTTATTATTCATTGACTTTAAATCAGACCAACTGCCTTGATGGAATTTCCACCCACATCCAAAACGGCACTAGCCTGGTTCTCTAGATCACCAGTCCAGTGACATTATCAGGACATCATCATCTCTCCCCATGCGCTGGAAAGAAAAATTCCATTGACACAGACAGGCATGATGTTTGCAAGGCATGTTTAAAGCTGAATCCCGTAATATGTCATACATTATCTTTTTATCCTTCAGCTTCAACTCATAATGCCACCACCTCCACCACGCGTGAGGCACACAGGTCCCACATTCACCCTGGCTGGGTTGGGATCAAAGTCCATGCTGTTGGCACTAATCTGATATAAATGGCCATCCAATCAAGTGGGCATTCCTCCACCGATCGTGCAAACAACCCCAACGAGTCCAACCCCCGCCCCCCCCCCCCCCCCCCCGATCAACTGAGCAAACCAGACACACACAGCCCCACCAAGCCAAGGAGTGCAGGTTACTGTGGCAAACACTTCCACAGATATGTTGCTCTGCAGCTATTGATCACGATGGTCAAGGATCTAGTGTTCTTTCCGGCTGCCAGGAATTCCGAGGCTGCCTAGGAATCTCTCTCCCCTCTCTGAGTGCCATTAACTGTGTGTAGGAAGGATTACATGTTGATACTCAACCTGTTTGCTGTACATGCAGGCAATGTATCAAAAACTGATGTGTAGGGAATAAATGTCAAGCATTGCTTCATGAGTGATTTTTTTTTGTGAAGAGCAGGTTCTGCTTCCAATGCAATTACAAGCATCAGTTCTTTCCCCCAGGGTAAGAAAGAACATGCATTAATAATGCCTTTCACAACTGCAGCTCATCTAAACGATTTCATAGCCTTTTAGCCTCTCTCAACCTTCTCTTTGCTAGAGCAGTCACAACCTGTTCAATACTTCCTCTTATCAGCACTTTCAAAAAAAAAGTTTCATTTGTGTGGCATCTTTCTTGACCTCAGGATATCCTCCACCATTAATAACCAATGAATTGTAGTTACTATTGTCAGAAAGGTGCTAGTAGTTTACAGGCATCACGTTTCTGATGGTCTGTAGGCAAGAGAGAAATATTGGGCAGAACGTTAGGGTGAATGCTGTGGCTCTTGTTCAAGAATTGAAATAATGGGTTATTTTGACAGGAGACATGGGGCCTCAGTTTAACATATCATTCCAAAGACAGCACCTCCAGCATAGAACAGAGAACAGTACAGCCCAGTATAGGCCCTTCGGCCCACAATGTTGTGCCGAACATTTACCCTAAACCTAAGATCTATCTAACCTTCACCCCTATCTTATACAATCATCCACATGCCTATCTAATAGCCGCTTAAATGCCCCTAATGAGGCCGACTCCACTATCCTCTCCGGCAATGCATTCCACGCCCCTACCACTCTCTGCGTAAAGAACCTACCTCTGATGTCTCCCCTATATCTACCTCCACTCACTTTAAAGCTATGTCCCCTCGTAATAGCTACCTCCATTCTAGGAAAAAGTCTCTGGCTGTCCATTCTATCTATATCTCTGATCATTTTGTACACCTCTATCAGGTCACCTCTCATCCTTCGTCATTCTAAAGAGAAAAGCCCTAACTCTCTCAACCTTGCCTCATAAGACCTTCCCTTTATTCCAGTCAACATCCTGGTAAATCTCAGCTGCACCTTTTCCAATGCTTCCGCATCTTTCCTGTAACGAGGTGAACAGAACTGGATGTGGCCAAACCAGGCTTTTGTATAGCTGGAGCATAACTTCGTGGCTCGTGAACTCAATCCCTCTATTAATGAAAGTTAACACACCACCCGCCTTCTTAACAACTCTATCCACCTGGGTGGCAACTTTCAGGGAACTGTGGGCATTAAACCCAAGATCCCTCTGCTCCTCCACGCTGCCAAGAATCTTTCCGTTAACCCTGTATTCTACTTTCAAGTTTGTCCTTCCAAAATGAATCACCTCACACTTTTCAGGGTTAAACTTGCCACTTCTCAGCCAAGATAATAAAATGTGAGGCTGGATGAACACAGCAGGCCAAGCAGCATCTCAGGAGCACAAAAGCTGACGTTTCGGGCCTAGACCCTTCATCAGAGAGGGGGATGGGGGGAGGGAACTGGAATAAATAGGGAGAGAGGGGGAGGCGGACCGAAGATGGAGAGTAAAGAAGATAGGTGGAGAGAGTGTAGGTGGGGAGGTAGGGAGGGGATAGGTCAGTCCAGGGAAGACGGACAGGTCAAGGAGGTGGGATGAGGTTAGTAGGTAGCTGGGGGTGCGGCTTGGGGTGGGAGGAAGGGATGGGTGAGAGGAAGAACCGGTTAGGGAGGCAGAGACAGGTTGGACTGGTTTTGGGATGCAGTGGGTGGGGGGGAAGAGCTGGGCTGGTTGTGTGGTGCAGTGGGGGGAGGGGATGAACTGGGCTGGTTTAGGGATGCAGTAGGGGAAGGGGAGAATTTGAAACTGGTGAAGTCCACATTGATACCATATGGCTGCAGGGTTCCCAGGCGGAATATGAGTTGCTGTTCCTGCAACCTTCGGGTGGCATCATTGTGGCAGTGCAGGAGGCCCATGATGGACATGTCATCAAGAGAATGGGAGGGGGAGTGGAAATGGTTTGCGACTGGGAGGTGCAGTTGTTTGTTGCGAACTGAGCGGAGGTGTTCTGCAAAGCGGTCCCCAAGCCTCCGCTTGGTTTCCCCAATGTAGAGGAAGCCGCACCGGGTACAGTGGATGCAGTATACCACATTGGCAGATGTGCAGGTGAACCTCTGCTTAATGTGGAATGTCATCTTGGGGCCTGGGATGGGGGTGAGGGAGGAGGTGTGGGGACAAGTGTAGCATTTCCTGCGGTTGCAGGGGAAGGTGCCGGGTGTGGTGGGGTTGGAGGGCAGTGTGGAGCGAACAAGGGAGTCACGGAGAGAGTGGTCTCTCCGGAAAGCAGACAGGGGAGGGGATGGAAAAATGTCTTGGGTGGTGGGGTCGGATTGTAAATGGCGGAAGTGTCGGAGGATAATGCGTTGTATCCGGAGGTTGGTAGGGTGGTGTGTGAGAACGAGGGGGATCCTCTTGGGGCAGTTGTGGTGGGGGCGGGGTGTGAGGGATGTGTCGCGGGAAATGCGGGAGACGCGGTCAAGGGCGTTCTCGATCACCGTGGGGGGAAAGTTGCGGTCCTTAAAGAACTTGGACATCTGGGATGTGCGGGAGTGGAATGTCTTATCGTGGGAGCAGATGCGGCGGAGGCGGAGGAATTGGGAATAGGGGATGGAATTTTTGCAGGAGGGTGGGTGGGAGGAGGTGTATTCTAGGTAGCTGTGGGAGTCGGTGGGCTTGAAATGGACATCAGTTACAAGCTGGTTGCCTGAGATGGAGACTGAGAGGTCCAGGAAGGTGAGGGATGTGCTGGAGATGGCCCAGGTGAACTGAAGGTTGGGGTGGAAGGTGTTGGTGAAGTGGATGAACTGTTCGAGCTCCTCTGGGGAGCAAGAGGCAGCGCCGATACAGTCATCAATGTACCGGAGGAAGAGGTGGGGTTTGGGGCCTGTGTAGGTGCGGAAGAGGGACTGTTCCACGTAACCTACAAAGAGGCAGGCATAGCTGGGGCCCATGCGGGTGCCCATGGCCACCCCCTTAGTCTGTAGGAAGTGGGAGGAGTCAAAAGATAAGTTGTTGAGTGTGAGGACGAGTTCAGCTAGGCGGATGAGAGTGTCGGTGGAGGGGGCCTGGTCGGGCCTGCGGGACAGGAAGAAGCGGAGGGCCTTGAGGCCATCTCCATGCGGAATGCAGGTGTACAGGGACTGGACGTCCATGGTGAATATGAGGTGTTGGGGGCCAGGGATTTGGAAGTCCTGGAGGAGGTGGAGGGCGTGGGTGGTGTCACGGACGTAGGTGGGAAGGTTCCTGGACCAAAGGGGAGAAAATGGAGTCCAGATAGGTGGAGATGAGTTCGGTGGGGCAGGAGCAGGCTGAGACGATGGGTCGACCAGGGCAGGCAGGTTTGTGGATTTTGGGAAGGAGATAGAAACGGGCCGTGCGGGGTTGGGGAACAATGAGGTTGGAGGCTGTGGGTGGGAGGTCCCCTGAGGTGATGAGGTCGTGAATGGTGTTGGAGATGATGGTTTGGTGCACGGGCTATGCCTGCCTCTTTGTAGGTTACGTGGAACAGTCCCTCTTCCGCACCTACACAGGCCCCAAACCCCACCTCTTCCTCCGGTACATTGATGACTGTATCGGCGCCGCCTCTTGCTCCCCAGAGGAGCTCGAACAGTTCATCCACTTCACCAACACCTTCCACCCCAACCTTCAGTTCACCTGGGCCATCTCCAGCACATCCCTCACCTTCCTGGACCTCTCAGTCTCCATCTGAGGCAACCAGCTTGTAACTGATGTCCATTTCAAGCCCACCGACTCCCACAGCTACCTAGAATACACCTCCTCCCACCCACCCTCCTGCAAAAATTCCATCCCCTATTCCCAATTCCTCCGCCTCCGCCGCATCTGCTCCCACGATAAGACATTCCACTCCCGCACATCCCAGATGTCCAAGTTCTTTCAGGACCGCAACTTTCCCCCCACGGTGATCGAGAACGCCCTTGACCGCGTCTCCCGCATTTCCCGCGACACATCCCTCACACCCCGCCCCCGCCACAACCGCCCCAAGAGGATCCCCCTCGTTCTCACACACCACCCTACCAACCTCCGGATACAACGCATTATCCTCCGATACTTCCGCCATTTACAATCCGACCCCACCACCCAAGACATTTTTCCATCCCCTCCCCTGTCTGCTTTCCGGAGAGACCACTCTCTCCGTGACTCCCTTGTTCGCTCCACACTGCCCTCCAACCCCACCACACCCGGCACCTTCCCCTGCAACCGCAGGAAATGCTACACTTGTCCCCACACCTCCTCCCTCACCCCCATCCCAGGCCCCAAGATGACATTCCACATTAAGCAGAGGTTCACCTGCACATCTGCCAATGTGGTATACTGCATCCACTGTACCCGGTGCGGCTCCCTCTACATTGGGGAAACCAAGCGGAGGCTTGGGGACCGCTTTGCAGAACACCTCCGCTCAGTTCGCAACAAACAACTGCACCTCCCAGTCGCAAACCATTTCCACTCCCCCTCCCATTCTCTTGATGACATGTCCATCATGGGCCTCCTGCACTGCCACAATGATGCCACCCGAAGGTTGCAGGAACAGCAACTCATATTCCGCCTGGGAACCCTGCAGCCATATGGTATCAATGTGGACTTCACCAGTTTCAAATTCTCCCCTTCCCCTACTGCATCCCTAAACCAGCCCAGTTCATCCCCTCCCCCCACTGCACCACACAACCAGCCCAGCTCTTCCCCCCCACCCACTGCATCCCAAAACCAGTCCAACCTGTCTCTGCCTCCCTAACCGGTTCTTCCTCTCACCCATCCCTTCCTCCCACCCCAAGCCGCACCCCCAGCTACCTACTAACCTCATCCCACCTCCTTGACCTGTCCGTCTTCCCTGGACTGACCTATCCCCTCCCTACCTCCCCACCTACACTCTCTCCACCTATCTTCTTTACTCTCCATCTTCGGTCCGCCTCCCCCTCTCTCCCTATTTATTCCAGTTCCCTCCCCCCATCCCCCTCTCTGATGAAGGGTCTAGGCCCGAAACGTCAGCTTTTGTGCTCCTGAGATGCTGCTTGGCCTGCTGTGTTCATCCAGCCTCACATTTTATTATCTTGGAATCTCCAGCATCTGCAGTTCCCATTATCTCTGATACACTTCTCAGCCAAGCTCTGCATCCTGTCAATGTCCCTTTGTAACCTAAAACAGCCCTCTGCACTATCCACAACTCGACCTACCTTTGTATCATCCACAAACTTACTAATCTACCCTTCCACTCCTTCATCCAAATCATTTGCAAAAATCACAAATAGAAAAGGACCTCGAACAGATCCTTGTGGTACACCACTCATAACTGAGCACGTTGAATATTTTCTGACCACTACCACCCTTTGTCTTCTTAGGGTCAGCCAATTCTGAATCCAATCTGCCACATTTCCCCCATCTCATGGCTCCTTACTTTCTGCATGACCCTATCATGGGAAACCTTATCAAACGCTTTACTTATATCCATGTATACCACATCCACTGCTCTGCCTTCATCCACATGTTTGGTCACCTCTTCAAAGAATTCAATAAGGTTTGTGAGGAATGATCTACTCCTCACAAATCCACGCTGATTATCACAAATCAAGCTGTGCCTTTCCACCTGATCATAAATGTTATCTCTCAGAGCCCTTTCCAATAATTTGCCCACCACTGATGTAAGATTAATTGGCCTGTAATTTCCAGGGTATCCCTATTCCCTTTTTTGAACAAGGGAACGATGTTTGCCACTCTCCAGTTTTTCAGCTCTATACCCCTGGACAGTGAGGATGAAAAGATCATCGCCAAATACCCTGCAAGCTCTTCCCTTGCTTCCCATAAAATCCTTGGATAAATCCTATCAGGCCCGGGGGACTTACCTATCTTCAAGTTCCTCAAAATTCCTAGTACATCTTCCTTACTAACGTCGACCTCCTCTAGGCTACCCCCTGTTTCACACTGTCCTCCCCTACATCTAGTTCAGCCCTACCCTTTCTCTGGTCATTCTCTTATTCCTCACGTATGTGTAAAAAGCCTTGGGGTTTTCCTTGATCCTCTCTGCCAAGGTTTTCTCATGCCCCTTATAGCTCTCCTAAGCCCTTTCTTCAGCTCCTTCCTGGATAACTTGTATCCCTCTAGAGCCTTTTCCAATCCTTGTTTTCTAAACCTTATATAAGCATCCTTCTTCCTCTTAACCAGTCGTTTGACCTCTCTTGAGAACCAAGGCTCCCTCCCTCAACCACATCTTCCCTGCCTGCTAGAGACAAACATATTGAGCACACAGTTCAGTATTCCCTCAGTACTGCACTGAAGTGCTCAAGTATTTGTAACAGGAGTTCAACACACAGCTCATGGACAAGATTGCTTCCCACCAAGCTAAAACTGTCACATCTGGAAACAATATACCTAACTAAAGAACAAAGTTTCAGCAGTGCCACTGGAAATTTTTGTTCATTGTTGGGCAAGATCGGACACTCATTTCAGTACAATTTTTAGCCTTCTCCAAAGTAGATTACTGAGTGTGGCAGATGTTTATATAATGGTGTGCTGTGTGACAGTCTGAATAGACTAGAAATAGTTGCAGGTATTATATATAATCTATATTTTTCTCTATACATATATAACATTAAAGATTACAAACCTGTTAAATCATTTGTTAAATTTTAAACAAAACAATACTACAAAATGCAACGAACATGTAGTTATTCAGAGCAATAAAAGTTAAAGAGGAAAACCATCAGTGTTAAACCTGTCATCATGCTACCTTGCTTGATCTAGCAATTCCTCATTTTCTGTTTCAAATAAAGTGCCCTTTGACATGACCCAAGGAGCAGGAACAGAAGTAAAATTTGCTTTAATAAACCTGGGCAGTTTAGAGAGTCATTGGGGTTGTTCACTGACCAGGAACATGAGATGAGGAGTCTTCCACTTTTGAACACCATGACATTTCATAACATAAAGGGCCACTCTCATTATTTCCCATTGAACTAAGTGCATTTTGAGCAGTTTATCGCTGAATAAGTTATCATTGAATACTTGGTTCTCCCATATGTTAAGTATGATGCTATGTCAGTGTTTCCTCATATTGCACTCCCATCCTTAAACTAATTCCCTCCCAGGTAATATTAGTTACTGGCATTTTGAAGCTGTGTCCTGGCTCGAATCACACTTTGAAAAATCCCGCATGTTTAAAGCACAGTCTCTTGCATCACGCCGACCAGACTGTGAGGTCTCTCCTGATGGCTTTTGTGCTCACTGCTTCCATCTCCCAACTCCAACTCAGTGCCAGTAAACGTGCTCAGATCTCCGCAACTCTGCAGATGGAGTAGTCGTGCATGGCCTTGTGTCTGAGGTGTCTCCCTGCTCATGATGTTGTGTTCAGAGCTGCCAATGATCGCCTACCCAGAGAGAAGCAGAAGTAAGCAGAAGTGGAACACTTCTTAGAATGGTTGAATGACATTGTACTAAAAGAGACCAACCAGCCCACCGTACTTGAACTGACCCTTTTGAAAGAGTTTCCAATTAGGCCCACTCTTGCTCAATCGTCATGTCCCTGCAATTTTGTCCCCCTTACATATTTATCTGAATCCCTTTTTAAAGTTTAGTGTTGAATCTGTGGAGATGGCAGTAATGCCAATGGACTATAACTCCATAACCCCTGGCTAATGTTCTGAGTACATTGGTTGAAACCTCATTGTGGTAGATGGTGAAATTTGAATTCAATAAAAATCCTGAATAAAACGTTAATCTAATGGTGACCATCATTGTCGTAAAATCCCATCTGGCTCGCCAATGCCCTTTAGGGAAGGAAACTGTTTCTGTTTACCTGGTCTAACCTATGTGTGAAACAAGATCCACAGCAATGTGGTTGATCTTCAGCAGCCCCTGGGCAATTAGTTATGAGCAAGAAATGCTGTCCTGGCAAGTAATGCCCAGATCCTGTGAATAAATTTTTAGCAATTGTGTAAAATAACTTGGTTCTTTTGTTAATTACCTGAAAGCTGTGCCCTCTGGTTACTCAGCCTCCTGCCCTGGAAACAAATTTCTCCTTGTTACTCTTATCAAAACCTTTCAACATTTGGAATGTGTCGATTAAACATCCCTTTAACCTTCTATGTTCTGAGGAAAACAAAGCCTGAGCTTCTCCAGTCGTGCCACACTCTGAAGTTTCCCACAAAGCTAATAAAGTTCCTCTGCACACAAAGAACAAAGGAAATTACACCACAGGAACAGGCCATTCAGCCCTCCAAGCCTGCTCCAATTCAGATCCTCTATCTAAATCTGCTGCCCATTTTCCAAGGATCTGTAACCCTCTGCTCCCTGCTCATTCAAGTATCTGTCTAGATACATCTTAAATGACACTATCATGCTCACCTCTACCACCTCTGCTGGCAATGCGTGCTAGGCACCCACCACCCTCTGTGTAAAGAACTTTCCACGCATATCTCCCTTAAATTTCTCCCATCTCACCTTGAAATCATGACCCCTAATAATTGAGTCCCCCCACTCTGGGGAAAAAGATTCTTGCATCCACCCTGTCTATACCCCTCATGATTTTGTAGACCTCAATCAGGTTCCCTCCTCAACCTCCGTCTTTCTAATGTAAATAATCCTAATCTACTTTACCTCTCTTCATAGCTAGCGCCCCCCATACCAGGCAATATCCTGGTGAACCTCCTCTGCACCCTCTCCAAAGCATCCACATCCTTTTGATAATGTGGTGACCAGAACTGTATGCAATATTCCAAATGTGGTTGAACCAAAATCCTATACAACTCCAACATGACCTGCCAACTCATGTACTCAATACCCTGTCCGATGAATGAAAGCATGCCGTATGCCTTCTTGACCACTCTATCGACCTGCGTTGCCACCTTCAGGGTACAATGGACCTGAACACCCAGATCTCTCTGTGCATCAATTTTCCCCAGGGCTTTTCCATTTACCATTTTCCATTCACACTTAAGGCCTTTGTAGACTTTTCAAAAGTTTGGTACCCAGAACTGGACAGATTATACCAGGTGGGGTTTAATTCAAGATGAAAGGTCATTGCCCTGAAACATTCTGTTTCACTGAAGTTACTGTAAAGGGTGTGTAAAAATTCCTCTTTTCATTGTTCCCGATTCTCATAATTATTTCATCATTTTAAAATTCTTATACATTTTAATGCCCTTGTGCATTATAAACAGATAGTACTAATAGCCCACATAAGTGAAAAGCCATGATCTCATTCATTGTCAGCTACCTGATTAGTATTCAACAGAAGCAAAATACGTTGTACATAGAATTTTACAGAATTGAACAGGCCTTTATCTTACTCTCAGTGATACTATGAAACTCTTAATGCCTACTTCAGGGTCATCCAGGTCTTGATGTAATGTCTCAACCAAAAGGGCACACCTCTGGCAGTATAGTATTCCTTCAGTATTACACTGGGAATGTCAGCATGGATTTCGGCACCATTGTTTGGGTTTTTTGACTCTCAACCTTCTAACTAATTTTATTTTCCTTTTGCTCATAATAAACATAAGAAATAGGAGCAGGAGGTGGCCACTGGCTCCTTGATCTTTCTCCACTGTTCAATAAAGTCAGGGCAGATTTGATTTGGCCTGAAGTCCACTTTTCCTGCCTGTCTCCCAAAACCTTGAACCCCTTATTAATCAAAAATCTGTCCACCTCAGTCTTGAACATATTCAACGATCCAGTCTCCAGTGCTTTGTTGGGAAAGGAGTTCCAAAGACTAACGACACTTGTGGGAATAAAAAAAATCCTCCTAATCTCGGTCTTAAATGAGTGATGTATGCACTGAAACTACGCGAAACTAGTTCTAGGTTCATACCCAAGAGGAAACATTCTCTCAGCATCTTCCCGTCAAGCCACCTCACATTTCTTAAGTTTCAAGAATGTCACCTCTCATTCTAAACTCCACACACCTCTAAACTCCAGTGTGCATGGGTTCAATCCGCTCAACCTTTCCTCATAAGTAATTTGCCAATACCACCTGCCAATCTAATCAATTTACGGTAGCATCTGAACCCTTTATAGCTCATAAGACCATAAGACATAGGAGTGGAAGTAAGGCCATTTGGCCCATCAAGTCCACTCCGCCATTTAAATCATGGCTGATGGACATTTCAACTCCACTTTCCTGCACTCTCCCCGTAGCCCTTGATTCCTTGTGAGATCAAAAATTTGTCGATCTCTGCCTTGAAGGCATCCAACGTCCCACCCTCCAGTGCACCCCGTGGCAATGAATTCCACAAGCCCACCACTCTCTGGCTGAAGAAATTTTAAAATTTACCCCCTCTAATTTTAAGGCTGTGCCCACGGGTCCTCGTCTCCCTGCCTAACAGAAACAACTTCCCAGATTCCACCCCTTCTAAGCCATACATTACCTTGTAAGTTTCTATTAGATCTCCCCTCAACCTTCTAAACTCTAATGAGTACAATCCCAGGATCCTTAGCCGTTCGTCATACATTAAACCTACCGTTCCAGGGATCATCCGTGTGAATCTCTGCTGGACACGCTCCAGCGCCAGTATGTCCTTCCTGAGGTGTGGGGCCAAAAATTGGACACAGTATTCTAAATGGGGCCTAACTAGAGCTTTATAAAGTTTCAGAAGCACATCGCTGCTTTTTATTCCATCCCTTTTGAGATAAACGGCAATGGAGCCTCTTTAACATATAAATGTGCCAGCCCAGAAACAGTAACAAAACACAAACAAAATGCAATTGCAATGACTGTCCCTTACCTGATCGAGTATGTTGGCACTTGCCACTGCCTCCTCCATGTGTTCCTCATCAGACTGCAACACGGATCGAATATTTTCCACTAGTTCCTGCACCTCTGGGGTCATAGTGCATGAGGAGTGCTCCAAGAAGCTGGCGACCAGTAACTTGGTGTCTCTGTAGCTGCTGTAATCCACCAGTGACCTGGGCCTTGACCTGGGAGTTCCCGACCCGTGACCCCTGCGCAGAGTCACAACCTGCACATCTGGCCTCTCATCCGTTTGCGTCGCTGCTTCACAGCTCACCACTAATTCTGAGTGGAACAGAAAGAATTTCAGCAGCATGAGATACAATGGAGAACAAGAGGGCAGTGAGCATCAAAGTGAATATATTACTTTGGGGACAATGCGGGTGGAGAAAAGGAACCAGGGATCGAGGAGAACCCAGATTTGTTAGTTTTGATCCCATGCAAGCTGGATCCTAAATGTGACTTGGAAGGTGGGGAGAAGCAGCCATGATCTCATTGAATGGTAGAGCAGACTCGATGGGCCAAATAGCCTGCTTCAGCTCCCACGTTTTATGGCCTCAGTGAGGGCTCCCAATCCTCCAGAATTGATCTGGAGTATGCAGAAAATGAAAATTTGCCTCTAGGATGCAGAAACAAACATTAGGGGGCATTGAAATCCAATTGATAATGATGACTGTGACCACATCACATTTGATGAGGGTGAGGGCAGGAGGTGGAGATGGGTGAGAGCAGTTGGCAACAGAAGATCAGACCTCCTGAAGTAGAGTTTGCAATCTTGAGGAAATAATTCATTGCTATCCACTTTTGCGCTCTTCCCACAACCTACAACACTTCTTTGGAAACACATCTCAGGTCATTTCCATGCTGACCCGAGAACTCGCAGCAATGTGTGGGCAAAGGAAATGTGCTTAAAAAGGCTGTGTGTGACCCCGTGTCAGGTCCAGGACAGGCCTATGAAGGGGTAAAAGGTGACCAATCCAGGAAAGGATAGATTACTTTCCAATAGGGGCCACTTGTTTCTCTTTGGGGGTAAGTTTAAAACCAAGATATAAGCAATCAAACACGTCAAACTGCCCATCAGAGTGTTGGGCTGCTCATCAGGGTTTGTTTGTCTGTACCAACCTTCAAAGGCGACAGAGGTCATAATTATCGAGGCGAACTTACATTAAATTGGGCATTAGTCAACTTGCATTTATATAATTTATGTAGTACAACAGCCCAAGATGATTCATAAGAGCGTACGTTAGCCACATAAGGAAAGATCAGGACTGTTTCGGTCAAAGAGGTAGATTTTAAGCAGTATCTTAAAGAAGTGGAAAAGCTTATTGAGCTGGGGTTAATGACGAGTTGGTAACCAATTTCAAAACCAGGTTCAGAATTTCAAATTTGAGGCTTCACCAGTTGAGGTTATAATTTAGATCAGCAGGTACAGAGAATGGCTACACGTTCAGATAGGGATGCCAGTCATTCTCAATCCTCAGCAGGTTGGGGGTAAAACTGACAACGCTGACATTGCAAATACTAATCCTTGTAACTGCTCCAGGGAAAGAAAAAAAGCATGAAACTAAAGCCCTCAGGTGAAATGAAAGTGTAATTTATTAATGAGGCACAAGAAAGTAATTTCAAGGTCACAACCTAATCTCAGGTTTCAGGTAGCAGCTACAAACCTGTCAAGTGTTAGCTTCCTGGTTCCAACCAGATCTGAACCTCTTGGGTCAGATTAGCAGCTTGCAATGACATGTGACTTGGTCAAAAGGGGAAGATTAACAGGTGAAATTGAACCAGGCTGTTTGCAATCTTGCTAGCCTCTTCAACACTTGAGCTAACCTTGCAATCCTATATCTTCGCTCCATTATTCAAACTACTTGCATCTTCATAACGTCACCTGTTTACCTATGCTCATCTTCTGCTGAAACCCTCATCCATGCCCTTGTTAATTCTACAATTGGTTTTTCCAATCCTCACCTGGATCTCCGATCCTCCTATCTCTCATCCTCTGTAACGTGCAGTTTATCGAACCGGTCCAATGTTGGTGGTTATGCTTTGACATTACATATTAATGAGGCCAGAACAAGTAATAGTGAGAGTTAGAATGTGGGGTAATACCTGTTGATAGGCCTCTCACAGCTCAGTGGTGAGAATCCTGTCTCAAAATCCAGGACTTTGTTAAACAATGCAACCTTTCTGTCTCGATATCAAGATTTGATATTTTCTGGGATTTTCTTCATGTTCTCGCTGTAGCTCACATTGTTCAGGGTCTGAAAAAGTTCTGTTCTATAAGTCTTTTTGAAAATCATTATTAAAATTGATTCCATCCTTTCAAGGAGTACATTTTTGAGCATTACTCAACATCACAACATGGCAATTTGGATTGGGAATTGGAGAATGGTGGTTAGGAGGCCACCACAAGATTTAAAAACTGGAAGACCTGCAGATGCTGTAAATCAGGGAAGAAAAACAGAAGTTGCTGGAAAAGCTCAGCAGGTCTGGCAGTGGCTGTGAAGAAAAAAGTCAGAGTTAACATTTTGGGTCTAGTCGCTGAAAACTGACCCATTCTGAGGAAGGGTCACCGGAACAGAAATGTTAACTCTGATTTTTTTCTTTACAGACACTGCGGACCTGCTGAACTTTTCCAGCAACTTCTGTTTTTGTCCCTACAAGATTTTCTGTGCATTAAAGCCCAGCTAAAATGTCGGCACTGTGTCTCTTTAACAATGTCCATGAGATCAAACATACTTATGCACCTAACACAAAAGGGACAGTGCCCCGTCCAGGTAAATGCCACTATATTTTCTAGAGATAACAAGGTGTAGAGCTGGATGAACATAGCAGGCTAAGTAGTTTCATAGGAGCAGGAAGGCTGGCATTTTGGGTCCTGACCCATAACATCAGCTTTCCTGCTCCTATGATGCTGCTTGGCCTGCTGTGTTCATCCAGCTCTACACCTTGTTATTTCAGATTCTCCACCATCTGCAGTTCCTACTATCTCTGAAGCTATATTTTCTAGTCTACCTTTCACTGACAGATCTTTCATTCACTCTATCTCTGCTACTACACACAGGTCTTACTCTGCCTCTGCTACTACGCACAAGTCCTGCCAATGTTAAGGACGATGTCTCTTACTAATGTAAGCGTCATGTCCACTCACTGCTCTCATCCACCTCACGCTCTGCACTATTGACCCCTTTCTGCTTTCAGCTCACTCTCTACCATCTTGCCATCTCTCCTGCTCATTCATCATCAGTAAATGCACTTCCACCAAACGCAATCCTGCCTTGGGTCTCATTGCTGGAAAAACTGGCTCCATACCCCTCCAATCTTTAGACTGCAAGGACCCAAATCCCTAAGCTCTGATGGGACCAAACGCCTGATTGACCAACCAGCCATCATCAATGACGAGATTCTGAATTTGCCATTTATATCTTCAGAAGAAAATGATAGAAAGAAATTGATGGTGAGATTATGGTAACTTTTCACTTGCCATATTTTCCCACTATTACCCAAATCACTCCAGGGAAGAGTACATTCACCAAATTGGGAGCTTTGCTTCTTTGAGTGATTGTGCAAGTGAGGGATCAGTGTGAATGACTGTATGAAATCATATTCATCAATCTTTGTGAGTCAAGCCAAGATATTTGGAATCTGGCACCACGGGCCCTGGCTTAATCTGCACAGATTAGCACGGAAACAGGACACCATTCTCTCAAACCCATGCTGATTTTTAAGCTCTGCTCAAGCCTCCTCCCATGCCCAATCCTCCTTCATCACATCCTCTCAACGTCTCCTTCTGTTCCTTTCTCCCTCACGTCTTTATCCAGCTTCTCTTTAAATATAACACTATTCACCTCATCCATTTCCTATGGAAGGGGGTTCCACCTTCTCACCAGCAGTATAAAGACATTTGTCCTGAGTTTCCTGTTGGACTTATTAGCAATGACCTCAGTACTGATTGCCCCAGTTCAGGTCCAGTCCAAGCTGGTTAACAACCTGCTGGTGCCTTACACTTCTAACTATTTTAAAGACCACTATTGGGTCACCCTTTCTTCTTTGCTGTTCTGGAGAAAAGAGCCCAATCTTTTCAATCATTTCAGGCCCTCTATTACAGTACTATTCTTCTACTGGTTCCTTCCAGAGTGCCATTTTATAATATGGAGACCAGCACTGCATGTGCGATATTACCAAAGTACGACAATGTTCAAAGCATCAGCCACCTCTCTCTCGTGCTCCATTCGTTACCTTCTATAACTAATTCTTGAAGCAATGGATCGCTGTTTGACCCCCTCAGACCCGACCTGCTCGACTTGCTGCATTCTGTTTCAGAAGTCCTGCTCCGGGGTGGATGCACAATGCACAGTTGCAGCGGATCACTGACAGAGCCCCCCGGAGGATTGTTGTCTGCAAAGTAACGCAAAAAATAATTACCTTCTGCATATAAAGTGCTAACTAACCCCAGATACATTTCTCCTTTCAGATGTAGCTTAGTCTCACCTCAAGTCAGAGATCATAGACTCAAGCCTCATTCCAGAGTCTTGAGTACAATGTTAACCCTGATGAAGGTGGATGAGATTTTAAGCCAAGACTCCTCCACCCTCTCTGGTGGAATTAGAAACTGACTGGGCACTGAGCCAGAATTTATCCCTCAGCCAGTACCATTAAAGTAATGTAGATATTAATTTATTACACAGAGGTTTATAAAATCTTGTGCACATCGGTTACTATATTTCCTACATTAGCATAGCAACTACGCTACAAAACCTTCTTTATGAGCTGAAAGGCACATGGGGATGTGCCAAGAGATTATTACTATTGAAGGGCAGGGCAAAGTGTTTTATCAAGAACTGGGATGGCTTTGGAGAGGGCGATTTGAGACAGTAAATCAACCTTGGTAGACCTCAGCCCATTTCTAAGGAGCAGCACTGATGAAGGCTCCCATGCCAGGCTGACAGTGATGTAAGGCTTAAGATAAGCACTGAATGAAAGGGGAGAACATTATTTGAAATGGGGTAGGTCATTTTTTTCTCTGAAGTACCCAAGCTGATGGAATTATTACTTCATAGGAAGGAAGAGATGATTGCAATAGAGAGGGTACAAAAGAAGATTTACAAGCAGGTTGCCAGGGAAGGAAAAGTTTTGTTAAGAGGAAACACTGATTCATCTGGTTGCTTTCTTTGGAAGAGGGGAGACTGATGACAGACTTAATTGAGGTGTGTAGAACTGAGCAGGGTTGACATACACTGGATTAGTCAGGATCCTATTACCCATAACAGACAGGTCAATAACCAGGGGCCACAGATTACAATGACTGGTAGAAGGAACAGACTGGAGTCAAGGAGAAATTCTTTCATCCAGAGGGTGGTGATCTGGAACTTGCTGGGCAGTAAAAGTGAAAACTCCCAACACATCTCAAAAACATTTGGATATGTGCTTGTGGTGGAAAACCTAGGAGCCTAATGGAAGTTTTAACAGTAGATCTTCGGGGCCTACAGCTAGCATCAAGCTCAGCAACAGGGAGGTCATGGGTTGAGTTTACCCCAGCGGCACAGACCAGTGAATGCTGGGGATGACATGAATGTTTGAATTGAAGAAGACAACCCTGGGTATTTATTCAGTCAGATGACCATAGCCTCACTCAGCAAGGGCCCTTAGCCCTCGCAGTAGGAGCTCATGGTGAAGAAAGGGGGACACTTCAGGTTTTGGCTTGGAGGATGCTCCATTGGGTTATGCCCCAGCAACAGTCTTGAGGACAGACAGAGAAAAGATAAAGGGCAAAAATAAAACAACAAAATAAACTGCTGGAAGTATGTCAAACTGATGAAATCCAACTTGACTTTAGTTCTAGATTGATGATGGTATTTATTCACATGATCCATTGTTAGCTTTGCAAGCAAACAGCTAGAAGTAACAGCAGAACTTGCTATATTAAATCATGCATCAGAGAGGGAGGCCATTTGGCCAAATGCTAACTCTTTGCAAGAGCAATCCAAATACTTCCATTCCTCTCCACTCTTTGATCATTGCCTTGCTGTGTTTTTGTTTCTTTTTCTCTCCTACACCACAGCCCCCCACCCCCAACCCCAAACTTTCATCCTATTCTACTTTTTGAAGATTACCATAGAATCTGCTTCAGATCTTTTCAAGTAGTGATCACAGCTCACTGCATGAGAAAAAAAATTTCGGTCTATACTCATGGCGTGCTACATGTTGGTTGAGGATAACAGGACCGAAGCTGTTTAGACAAAGGGGTGAAACACATACTCAGAGATAGTAGGAACTGCCGATGCTAGAGAATCTGAGATAACAGGGTGTAGAGCTGGATGAACACAGCAGGTCAAGCAGCATCATAGGAGCAGGAAAGCTGGCGTTTAGAGTCAAGACCCTTCTTCATGTCCTCAGACTGTTTAGGAATGTCTTGATCTCTAATACTTCTTTTGAGGTGGGTGCTGGGTGAGAACAAGGTAAGAATTCAATGAATCACTGCTAAAACCACGGGGATGGCCAACACTTTGCCCTGAGCATCCCTCTGTGCATTCATCTCCAAACCAAAGACTGAAGCATTAACTGAGTCCCTGATTAGTTCCAGCAGTGGGGGAGACAGAAGGAGGGGTTGCCAATTCTCTAGGACAGTCCTGAAGTCTCTGGGAAGGAAAGCTGAATGCTGCTGCAAGCAAAGACCCAGGAGGAAAATCATATAGACATTGGAAGTACAACCTTGGAACCCTTTCTGTTTATTCATGGGACATAGGAGAAGAGGCTGTTTGATTGATGATTGTGTTCAATCTAATTGGCTCCCAAAGTTGCTGCTTGTTTTCCTGTTGGTCGTGGCAAGGCAGGGGCTAGGGGGAGTCAGGGAGATAGCCTTGTCAGATGACCCACGAGGGTCTGGATTGTCTGGTGGCAGGCGACCACATGGGGGAACAGCTGGGAAAAGCTACAGCAGTGTTAGCAACCCTGGATTGGTGAGGGGGGCAAAATGATGCGATGTTACCGCTGCCTTTACCATCTGACGTCGCACATGTTGCTCTTTCAGATGCTCCGTCCATCCCCGCAGCGGCTTGCAAGCTCGAAACCTGACAACACAAAACTGTCCAAGTTAAAACAGGATGTGTTCACGGCCCACTGCAATTTCAAAGAGATCATTATAAATCGCTGGAGGTTTTCCTCAGGCCCACTTCACACCTCAAAAAGAGACCTAAACAATGCCTGCTCTGACTTAGCGGGACACAATCTTGAATCAGAAGCTTGTGGATTTGAATCCAATTTCAGAGACTAGAGCTATTCCAGGCTGATATTCCCAGTGCATCTGAGTCTAAGGCATTTTCTTTCAGATGACAGTTTAAATAGAAACCCTATCTGCTCTCTCAGCTCACATAAAGATACCATAATCAAACTAAGAACTACAGGCAATTTCACTTTCTGGTCAATAATAAGCCCATAGACATGGCGGCAGGGGCAGAGTAGAATGCTCCTGCCAGAACTCCTATGCTCCACCTGTTTTTCATTTTTTCTTTTCCTCTCTATTTTTGCTTCTTCTCTCCCCCTAGCACTGGAGGTGAATCCTGGAGCAGTGGCTGGGATCAGCAGAAAATCCCTGGAGCAGCGTGTGGGCTGAGAGCCCTGGACCGGCACGAGCAACGAACCCTGGCACAGGGTGTGGGCTGAGAGTGTGCAGCAACACATGGGGAAGCAGCACCAGCCCAGCCTGAGCAGCGAGCCCTTGCACAGCACGTGGGCCGAGTGCCCCAGACCAGCCTGAGCAACAAGCCCTTGCACAGCACGTGGGCCGAGCGCCCCAGACCAGCACGTCCTGACATAGTGCGTGGGCCGTGAATCTCGGGGCAGCACGGGGAAGCAGCCCCACAGCAGCGTGGGCGAGGCAGTCCTGGAACTTCTCTGGAGCTGGTTTGGAGTGGACTGGGTCTGGGAGCAGAGCGGGGACCGCTGTTGGACTGGGGTCTGGCGTGGGCGGACAGATCACATGGGGAGGCCCTGTGCTGAGCTGCTACAGAGTAATGTCTATTTGAAATTTCCTACCTCACTTGAATGTCAACATTTTAATCAATGTCCTATTTTTAATTTATTGTCAACTCTGTAAAGTAATGTAACTACTTTTATTCCTCTGCTGTATCCAAGAATTGTACCTAGGTACTGTACCTAAGATGTTGCCTACAAGACGACACACACTGTAAAAGCTTTTCACTGAACTCCCACAACAGAGTACACATGACAATAAAAGGGTATTCTATTTGATATCATATTCCAATCAACATGCTTGTAAGCAAATAAAAACCTAATCATCATCACCTTGATGTTCGTTGGATCTGTTTTGTTCAAACTGGCTGCTATGTTTCCTACAACAGTGACTATCCCTACAGAAGATTTCATTAGCTACAATGCACTTTCAGGCATTGGGAGGTCCTGATGGGCACCATAAAAGTGAAAGCTTCTATTTGTTTGGGAGCATTGCAGTATTATCTTGATGGATTGTATTATGATACAGACCTAGACCTGAAGCTTTTAGCCGATACTTCTGGAAAGGCTCAAAGAAAACATCAAGTGCATCAACTGGCATATTGTCCATTATTTAGTCAGCATTTTCAGAATATTCAATATTTATAGAATCATAGAATCCCTACAGTGTGGAGGGCCTTCTGAACCTCAGAGCATCCAATCCAGACCCTCCCCCTATAAACCACCTAATCTACACATCCCTGTACATTTGGAGCAATTGAGCATGGCCAATCCACCTACCCTGCACATCTTTTGGACTGAGAGGAAACCCACATGGATATGGGGAGAATGTGCAAACTCCACAGACGGTCACCCGAGGGTGGAATCAAGCCCGGGTCCCTGATGCTGTGAGGCAGCAGTGCTAACCACTGAGCCACCGTGCTGCCCCATATTGAAACAACTAATTATCCAGGGTCCAAAATTTACAGCACCTTGTGGTACGTGTTTGCAGTTGTAGGAACTTCAGCCCAGTACTGAGCTGCACGCATTGGGGAGGGTTACGACACTCCAGGTCACACCCCTTAGGGTTGAGTCTTCCAATCCAGTTAGCGGTCAGGAATGGAAGGGTGTGACTACAAATGAGGCAATAAATGATCTGAAGAGCAGGAATGCAGGAGCCTCACTCATCCTTTGCAATATTCCAACAGGTTTGAGGATTTTTGTTTTCAGCTTGTTTGGATGAGAGTGAGGGCTGCAGGGTGGAGGTGCTAATTGAACATGGCACTGTGGTGTATGGGAAGTCACTCAAGAGGGAATGTCGTGATAGTTGGGGACAGTATAGTGAGGGAGATTGACAGCATTGTCTTCAGCAAAATGCACAAATCCAGGCTGTGTTGCCTGCCTGATATCTGGGTTCAGGATATCTCCCCTTTGCTGTAGAAGAACCTGCAGTGGGAAGGGAAGGATCCCATCCGTCGTGGTCCACTTGGCACTAAATAACATGGGAAGAACCAGCAAAAAGGTGCTGCAGAGGAAGTATAAGAAATTAGGTGTCAAATTCAAAAGCAGAACCTCAAAGGTAATAACTTCTGGAGCTTTTGCAGCAACTTTGTTTTTGTTCCTCAATTACAGCATCCGCAGTTCTTTTGGTTCTTACTTCTGAATTAACACCTGAACCCCATGCAAATTGACACAGGACAAATAAGATTACAGAAGCGAGTTCATGACTCAAGGACTGGCATGGGAGAAGTGGGTTCTGGCTCATGACACACTGCCTCCAAAACTGGGAAAATTGGGATCTGTAACAATTGGGATGGTCTCCACCTGGACTGGTTTTCTCACAAGCTGGCATTATTAGGGAAGTATATGGCCACCCAAGTGGACAGGGTTGTTAAGAAAGCATATGGTGTTTTGGCTTTCATTAACAGGGGGATTGAGTTTAAGAGTCGTGAGATCTTGTTGCAGCTCTATAAAACTTTGGTTAGACCGCACTTGGAATACTGCGTCCAGTTCTGGGCGCCCTATTATAGGAAAGATGTGGATGCTTTGGAGAGGGTTCAGAGGAGGTTTACCAGGATGCTGCCTGGACTGGAGGGCTTATCTTATGAAGAGAGGTTGACTGAGCTCGGTCTCTTTTCATTGGAGAAAAGGAGGAGGAGAGGGGACCTAATTGAGGTATACAAGATAATGAGAGGCATAGATAGAGTCGATAGCCAGAGACTATTTCCCAGGGCAGAAATGGCTAGCACGAGGGGTCATAGTTTTAAGCTGGTTGGTGGAAAGTATAGAGGGGATGTCAGAGGCAGGTTCTTTACGCAGAGAGTTGTGAGAGCATGGAATGCGTTGCCAGCAGCAGTTGTGGAAGCAAGGTCATTGGGGTCATTTAAGAGACTGCTGGACATGCATATGGTCACAGAAATTTGAGGGTGCATCCATGAGGATCAATGGTCGGCACAACATTGTGGGCTGAAGGGCCTGTTCTGTGCTGTACTGTTCTATGTTCTATGTTCTATGTTCTATAGAGGGTTTAGAACTAAACAATGGGGAGTTGTAAGGGATTGATCTTGGGCAAGTGTAACAAATCAAAGTGTGGAGTCGATGTAGGAGAGCAAAATAATATTGTGAAAAATGACACAAAAGGACAAAGAGAGAAGAAAAAATTAAGCATTTATCAACTGTTAAGGCTGCACAGTACAAAGATAATAAGAAAACTAAAGAGTCTGTATCTGAATTTACATGCTATTCATGAACAGTAAATGAATTAATCGTGCACAGTGAAGTGAATAAATATGATCTGGACTTTCTCATGGAATGACAGCTACAGAATGGGAAGGACTGGATTTTAAATGTTTAGGAGTATATGAAATTTAAGAATAGGAAGCGAGGTAAAGGCAGAGGGGTAGTGCTCCTATTCAAAGATGGTATTGGTTAGAGATGACCTTGGCTCAGGAGAAAGGGATGTAGAAACAGTTTGGGTGAACATGAGGATGAGTGGGGCATATGGGTCACTAGTTTGAGTGATCTACAAGTCCCCAAACAATATCCATGCAAGAAATATGCAAGAAGAAATATTTGGAATAAATGGGCAGCACTGATCATTGGGAGACATTAATCTCCATGTGAAATGTAAAAATCATATTGCCAATAGTATCTTTAATGACAAATTGATAGAATGTTTTCAAGATGGTTTCTTAGAGCAGCATGTTCTGGAACCAACCAGAGAGCATGCTACATTAGACTTGGTATCATGTAGTGTGACAGGGTTAATTAATGAACTCTTAGTAAAGGCCTTATGGGTAGCAGCTATCATAACGTGTTTGAATTATACATTCAACTTGAAAGGGAAACAAGTGGGTTTGAGAGTAAATAAGGCCAACCATGTGGGCACGAAAACTGGGCCAGCTTAGATGAACTGGGATATTAGATTAGGTGAGAGACGAATAGAGAAGCAGTGGCAGAATAAGTGCATTCCCAGAGTGAAGAAAAAATTCAAAAGGAGGACCCGCCAATATTGGTTAACTGAAGAAGTTAAGGAAAGCATCAAACTTAAAGAAAAAGCTGATAATTGCACAAAGTTTAGTGATATTGAGATGATTGGACAGAATATAAAGAATAACAGTGAATGACTATAACACCAATCAGGGAAAATAAATTAGAGCTTGCAAGGAAATTAGCCAGAAATGTAAAGAGGTAGCAAGAGTTTCTATTGGTAATAAAAAAGGAAAGAGCAAGTTAAGTGAGTATTGGTTGTCTGGAGAGTTAAAGATAGATAATAAAGAAATGGATACAACAAATAAATATTTTGCTTCTTCACTATAGAAGATACAAAAACATGCTTGTAATATCTGTAAATCAGGACGGTGAAGTAAAAAGGGATCTTTGGTGAACTGGTAGTCCCTACAGAAGAGATACCAAGCAAATTGATGGAGCCTCGAGAGAACAGATCTCTAGGCCCTAATTGACTTAATCTTAGGGTCTTAGAGACTGGGGCTAATCAGTTAGGCACACTGGTGTATAACTTTCCAAAATTTGTTAGATTCTGAAAGGTTCCATGATACTGGAAAGTAACAATATGGCAGAAAACAGTGTCTGTATAAATTAGTATTCTTCAAATTGGCAGGATGCAATGTGTGGACTCCTATAGGAGACTGTACTGGGTCCTCATCTCTTTTCAATCCATATCAATAACCTAGATGCGGGTATTGAAGGTTTGGTGGCTAAATTTGTAGATAATACAAACGTGGATAGGAGTGCATGCTGTTAGATTGACCTAACGTATGAGTGAGTAGGCAAATAGCTCACAAATTGAATATAATGTGGATAAATGTGAAGTTATTCACTTTGGGAGGAAGAATAAAAACAAACTGAGTATTACTTAAATGGAAAACTACTGCAGAATTTTGAATTGCAGAGAGATCTAGGTGTTTTCATGCATGAGTTGCAATAAGTTAGTGTGCAGATACAGCAAATGATTCAGAAGGACATTGGAGTAATAATCCTTTATTACGAGAGGAAATGGACATAAAACATTCAGCTGTTGTGCTTCACAGCAATGGTGAGGCCACATCTTCAATCCTGTGTCCTTATTTTAGGAAGAATGTAAATTATTTTAAATAATACAAAGGAGCTTTATTAGACTAATAGCTGCAATAAATGGGTTGTCTTATGAGGAAAGGTTGAATAGTCTGTGCTTTTCGCTTGTCTTAAGAGTGAGAGGTGATTTGACTGAAGTTTGTAAGACCCTGAAGTCTTGGCAAGATAAACACGTAAAGGATGTTTACTCTTGTGGGTCGGTCCAGAACTGAGGAAGTGGGGAGGGGGTGGGCACTGGTTTAAAATTAGGGGTGGCCCTTTTAGTACAGAGATCAGAAAATTTTCTCCCTCTGTCCAACGGCTGTGCCTCTCTGAAAACGCTGCCTCAGAAGACAGCGAATGTGGTGGTATTGAATGTTTTTAAGACAAAGGTAGATAGTGGACTGATTGTGATTTAATGTGGATCAAGATTAGTACAAATTATTTTTGTTCATACAGAACAATTTCCAGGGCTATTGTGGAAAGAGCAGAGAGGAATAATTGTACAGGTTTTTAAAAGTGCCCAGCACAGGCAATGATGGACTGAATGGCATATGTGTGCTCTGTAAGATATTTGAATCTTACAGCATTGTAAACAGTAGAACAAATCTAATTAGTTTCAAGATTACTGCTGTTTTTAATGCTGTTGGTTCTAGTGGAAACAACTTGCATTTAGATGGCACCTTTCATACAGGAATGTTATTGAGCAAGACTCTTAGAATGAGCCACTTAAGGAGATATCACGGACAGCTGACCAAATGCTTGGTCAAACAGGTAGGTTAAAAAGAGTGTCATTGAGGGTGAAACAGTGGAGGAGAGGGTTGAGGGTGAAATTGAGGGCTCAGTAGTTGAAGACATGGCAAATGATGGGAATGGGAAATACTAAACAATGATAGAATGACCCTCATGCTCTCAAAAAGGTGCTTTAAGTGAGGAAAGGAATCAGGAAAATATAAATCCCTGAGCAGAAGGAGGTGGCAGTGTGCCTACCTCTGGTGCAGAAGGTCTGGGTTCAAGTGCAACCTGCTACAGAGCTGTTGTGAGATATTTGAACAGGCTGTTTTTAAAATGATACATCCCTGTGCAAGCTGTCTTTGGTCTTAGCCTTATAGTGGAAGAAATAGGACACTGATGTGCCTCACATTTTGAAAAGTGTAGTTTTGACCCTTTTGCTGTTGACAAGCTTTTCCTTTAAAAGTTCTCTGACTCAAGGACTGTCAGTCACATCCATGTGATTGTTTTAATGGCACCAGGTTACTACTTTTAAAGAATGCTCAGAGTTTCCCGCTGCTCACATCTAATTGCTCTTAATTTCTTGGAAACTGTGGCGTGAAAGGAGCGATCACCATGCCCCATTCAGCAGGTGTGATATGGCCCCTGAAACATCCAACACAGCTGGACAGCAACACGTGATACATTGTTATTAGCATTGGAAAAGCCTTCCTGGTAGAATTAACAACACTAGCTGGATGTGATCCTGGAGGTTTCCTCACCAGACCCCCCACCTCAATTTGCCGCCAGTGGCTAGCAGATACATCCATCCTCGCAGCACTGTTTCCCTGCGGCCAAACAGGGAACGAGTAGGGACTTCTGCATCCAACTGGATGATTCCTGTTCCTCAATCCTTCTCTTTTCAACCATAACATTTTCACAGCAAAGGAGGTGCAAGATTCTTTTCTCCCAGCAGTGTCCTGAAGATTGCTCTTCAATTCCAGGGAAAGCTCAGAACACTGGCGATTCCACATCCAACAGCCACAGTCCCCACCCGAAGCTTTTCCTCCACCACTGCCCTAAGCCTGTCCACACACACACACACACACACACACACACACACACACACCCTAAATTTTCATCCTCATTTCTCATTGCCCCCTCTACCTCCATTTTCTCCCCAACCAGCCTCCCGACCTTCACCGATTTCCTACCTTCCATTTCAGCCTCCCCAGTTTCTTTATCCACTTTTCCCTCCTTCACTTTACATTCTCCATTTCCTATTCCTTCACTTCTCCCTCTTTCCACTGCCCCATTTATTCTTCCTCACATCACTAAGCATTACAGGCTATGCACGCAATGCCATGAGAAACTGACCAGTGAAGTAAGTAAAGGATTAAAAGTAATATAGAATTATACAGTTGTACAACATAGAAACAGACCCTTCGGTCCAACACGTCCATGCCGAGTAGATATCCTAAATTAATCTAGTCCCATTTGCCAACAATCCCTCTGAACACTTCCTATTCATATAACCATCCAGATACCCTTTAAATTGTACCAGTTTCTCTGGCAGCTCATTCTTTACACTCACCGCCCTCTGCGTGAAAAACTTGCCCCTTAGGTCCTTTTAAATCTTTCCCCTCTCACATTAAACCTATGCCCTCTAGTTTTGGACTCCCCCACCCTGGGAAACAGCTCGTGGGCTACTCAACCTATCCATGTCCCTCATGATTTGATTAACTTCTGTAAGGGCAGCCTCTGACATATCTGCTATCCCTGTTAGGATCAGTGAAGACAGAGGGAGGACGAGTTTGTTCTCCATGTGGACCGTGAGTTGTGATTTCCAACTACAAGAAATCGTGTGTGGCCTTGATTGATTCTGCAGCCAAAAGCACACATTTCCTTCTGAGGGACTTTACTCAAGTGACAAAGAAAACCCCGGCTCAGCGGAAAATAACAGTGCAAAGGAAGAAAGAACGTCACAGACAGCTTCGCTACCAATGAAATATTTTCAAAGTGTAGACACAGTTGTATTGTAAGAAACACAGCAGCCAACTTACACAGCAAACTCCCACAGAAGGCAATGAGACAATACCAGATTTTGCTTTCGGGAATATTGGTTGAGGGATAAATGTTGGGCAACACATCAAGGTTAGAGCTCCCCTGCTCCTCATTGAAATAATGAGAGTGGGGATTCTGTTTTTACAATCAGCAAAATTACCAGTGAGGTTCCTGTTTAACACGTGACCTGAAAGCCTGCAGTCCCCAACAATGCAGCACTCTCTCTGTACTGCAAAGGGATGCATCAGCCTAGATCATTGTCTTCACATCTCAGGAGACTTGACTGACTCAGAGGTTAGAGAGTGCAACCCGCTGAATGTGTTACGACTGACCCAAGTTTCACCTGTTTAATCAGTTTTGATTCTTGCTGCATTCTGAGCTTTGAGATTTCACAGTTATGTTGATAATGGCAATGGAAGAGCTTGAAAGGCTAACACCAGAATGAGTACAATGGGCTGAACAGAGATAGATCTATAGCAGTCCAACCATAGGCCTCAGTATCTTCTTGCTCTGGAGAAACAGCAGGAAGAAACGGGTGCAGGATTCCCATTGCTGACCGTTACCCTATATAAGCTGTTGTCAATCACAGCTAAAGTAGAAGAGTAAGTTGGAATGAACTTTGAGATACCACCAAAAGATAAATTTTTCAAATCGGAAACAGCTGACATGGAGAGATGCAGTATCACAGAAGGCTAATGTTCTTTCAGGATTATAAAAAAATGCACATTATAGCACACCCAAACAACAGCTTGCATTTACGTAGCACCTTTAACAGGGTCCCAAGGTACTATGGAGGAGAAATAATCCAACAAAACGTGACTGTGCCATGCAAACTGAGATAAGGACAGGGCGACATGGTGGTAATATTACTGGATTACTAATCCTGAGACTCAGAATGCTCTGGGAGCCAATGCCCTTCAAGGGAAGGAAGTCTGCCCTTCTTCACTGGTCTGGTCTACATGTGACTCCACATCCACAGTAATGGCCTAGCAAACCACTCCATTCACAGCAGTTAGGGAGGGGGCAATGAGTATTTTAATGTTTCTGTGCTGGAGGCTAATATAACATGCCCAGCGCAGGCAACAGCGAACCCTGTTGGGGAAAAGCCAGCATGGAGTGTCTGCAGGCCCATAGCTAAAGAAAGGACTTTTTAAACCTTACTTCTTTATTTTTATAATAATAAGACTGTAGAGCTGATCTTAACATACTTCTTTATTTTATTTATGTAAGTAAGATTTTGTACCTAAGATGGTGCTGTATGTGGGACATTGTACACTTTTCATTGTACTCTTATATCGCATACTTGAGTACATGTGACAACAAAACCTAAATCTAAATTTATGAGACAGCAAAAAGGCAGCAACTTTAGAGAAAAGAAGTATTTGATGGGGAGTAACTGGTTTGCTTCCTTCCAGCTCTGCCTATGCTCATAAATCTTTCCCTTTGTTACCCTTGGTAACTACATATTCCACACAATAGCAAGGCTTTCAATTGTAGAAAGTGGAAAAGTAAAGTGGGTGACAAATAGCAGACAGGCCAAGCCTCCTTCCTCATATCAAACTTCACCAGCAACCATTCAATGGAGAAATCTATAATCTTTCAACAGGCACACAGCACATCAGGATGGACAATGCCTGGCTGTTGAAGGAAGGAAGTGTTCAGGAATAAGTCAATCCTCCCCTGCTGTTGTACTGAAGAGATTATGACGTAGACGCTGCTTCCAAAGCAGGGGAAGAAGTTTAAAAACAAGCCTATCGCCCAGCTCACTGCCACGTAACAGCTAGAAATAGTAACCAGAAAGAGAAAAACAAAGCTAAGAAACGGGAGCTGCAAAGGGGCTGCAAACCCAGCCTCATTGTCATAAAGAAGGTTCCAGTCTTCCTTATCGTCATCATTTTGAAACAGAGAACACAAAAGCACAGAACATTATTTAAATGGAGACAAATTGCAGAAAGGTGCACCACTCAGAGGCACGTGGGGCTACTTGTGCATGAAACTCAAAGTTACCGCACATTTGCAGCAGGCAATCAGGAAGACTAATAGAATGTTGACCCTTATTTCAAAGGGGTTTGAGTATAAGAGTAGGGAAGTCTTCCTGCAACTGTACAAGGTTCTGGTGAGACCACATTTGTATACTGTGAGCAGTTTTGGTACCCTTATTTAAGAAAAGATCATTTTATTGCAGGCAGTTCAGTGCAGGTTCACTACGATGATGCCCATTATGGGCAGACTGTCTTATGAGCAAAGGTTACACAGGTTGGGACTCTACTCACTCAGTGAAACGTATAGGATTATTAAGAAGCTTGACACAGTAAATGCAAATGAAATCTGTTGTTGAAAGATTGGGTGGTTAATAATGGGAGCAGGTTGAGTGGAAGTTTTCTTTATTCCCTTCTTGCACTTTTTTAAAACCCTACAGCTGTTAAGTGGGTTTTGTTCTGCACAACAAAATATATCAAAAGATTTGGCCCTATTCATTGTAAGGAAGCGAGTGCTGGTAAGTGTTATCATTCCAATTAAAGTGCCTTCTTGTAACTACATAATCCATCTCTGTCTGTCTCCACTGCAAATAACATATTGTTC
The DNA here is from genome assembly GCF_030684315.1 of Stegostoma tigrinum. Taxonomy (NCBI): domain Eukaryota; kingdom Metazoa; phylum Chordata; class Chondrichthyes; order Orectolobiformes; family Stegostomatidae; genus Stegostoma; species Stegostoma tigrinum. The sequence continues at coordinate 28,162,811 of NC_081356.1, read as the reverse complement.
AGCTAGTTGGTGGAATTCAGCCAATGTAAATATTAAACTCTAAATACTTCCACCAATAGAAACTATCCTAGTATCATCACGGTAAGTCAGTGTGCATTTCCTTTGACATTTCTCTGGAATTATCCTGGAATAATCCTGGGTCCTCCTTTTGTTAGCAAGTGCCCAATAATAGCAAATGGAGAAAATTTTCAGTTTCCAATTAATCAGCAAGTTGAGGAAATCTTTTTGCGAGAGATTCCTGACTTAATTGGAGAGTACAATATTGTTAACAGACTACAGTACAGGACCGAATCAATTATGTAAATCTGTGAAAAGAGCATATTTGGGGCTTTCTTCTTCATACCTGGATTGAGAGCACATCACTGGTTAAGCTATTTATTGACCATCCCCAATTACCTTCCGGAAGGTGGTGGTGAACTATCTTTTCAAACCACTGCAATCCATTTATCATGGAGGTAATTCACGTTGGTAGAATTCCTAGTCTCTGACTAGCTTTTTGTTTTGGCCACTGTGTTTATCTGGACAGTCCAGTTCTGTTTCTGGTCAATGGTAATCCCCAAGTTTGATAGTGGGGGATTCAACAATGGTAACACCATTGGATGTCAAAGGGAGATGATTTTATTCTCTAAATCTCCAGCTCGTGTTGCATTTGGACATAGACTGCTTCAGTATCTGAGGAGTCACGCATGCCATCATCAGCAAATATCCTACTTCTGACCTTATGGTGGAGGGAACGGCATTGATGAAGCAATTGAAGATGTTTGGGCCTAGGACACCACCATACAGAACTCATGCAGAGATGTCCTGGAGCTGAGACAACCGACCAAAAACAACCACAACTATCTTACTCTACACTCAGCGAAAAGGTGACATTTATGAAGAGAGAGCGTCAGGAGGAGGCCGAGATGGATCACCCACATGGCACTGGACTGAAGGTTGTGACAAATACTTCATCCTTATCATGTGCTCTGCTGGGATTTCCCGTCTTTGAGGATGGAGATATTTGTGGAACCTCCTCCTCTTCCAACGAGTTGTTTATTTAATTGCCACCACCATTCACAACAGAGTGTGACAGAATTGAAGAGCTTAGATCTGATCTGTTGGTTCTGGTAATGTTGGGCCAAGTCCATCGCTTGTTGCTTATGCTGTTTGTTGTACAAGTAGTCCTTTATAGTTTCACCAGGTATACCTGGTGCTGTTCCTGGCATGGTTTTCCCTCTTATTGATTCCATCACCACCTACCGCAGGCCCAGGCTGTCCCTTCGGACCAGGTCCGCTCAGTCAGTCATGGTGCTGTCAAGATTTTATTGCTGATTGACCAGTGAAGAGCCCATCCAGAGTACATACTGTACTTTTGCCACCCTTATTGCATCCTCCAAGTGGCGTTTAACATGGAGGATCACTGACTTATCAGTGGTGGGGAGGCTGGGGTGTGGGGAAATGTAGTAATCGGCTGGAGATTTCCTTGCCCCTGTTTGACCTGATGTTATCAGAGTTCATGAGGTCTAGAATCAATGTTCAGGGATGCCAGCACAATAGCCCCTGACCGATGGTGGTGGTCGTGTCAGGGACATTGTGTGGTATGAATCTGTGAAAATGACTACTGACTGTCCCACGACTAGTCCGCGAGACAGCTCAAACTCCGAAGGCACGAGGTCTCCGATGTTTTTAAGGATGACTCTGCAGGATCGCCAGGGCACTGTTGTGCCACTATTGTTTCTGGTGCCTTGGTTGATGCCAAGCGCTTGATTCAATTTCATTCCTTTAATCAGGCTCTGTAATGGCCTGAAACAATTGAGTCTGGGGGCTTTTTAAGAGCTAACCAAATTACTGTGAACCTACATAGGGCTGACCAGGCGAAGACTGCAGGTTTCCCTCCCCGAAGGCTATTTGTGAAACTGATGGGTTATTATAACCATCGTTCCACAGTCAACATTAGACTAGCCGTAATTACACATTTGTTAATTGAATTCAAATTCCACCATCTGCCAACTTGAACACTTGGCTCCAGTGCATTAACCTGTGTCTCTGGATTACTTGCCCACTACTCCACATCACCTTCCCCGTTTTGGAACTGCAGCATGTGTAAATTCTGGTTAAGTTCCTGTCAGTCAGGGTCCATGAACATTGAAGCTGGCTGGGCCTGACAATGGCACCGCTGGCTGTTAAGGGGAGGCAGCGGGTGAACTGGGAATTTCCTCTTCCTTGCTGCCTGAAATTGGGTCAGATCCTGGGGCAAGGTCTGAGGCCTAGCTTTGCTGGACTTCCTCCCTCATCCCTGTTGGGGCCACCTCTGTAAACGGAGGGAGAGAAGGGTTGTGTAAGGAGCTAGGGCTTCACCATTCCCCAACAGGTTTGAAGTCAATGGGACTGAATGCAAGGCACGGCATTTAATCAGTGCAATGACCCCCAAACGTGCCTTTGTGAAATGAATCTCTGTCCCCTTACTCTTTTTCCTAAGCACGCTCTTCATTCTCTTGGGATGTGCTCATTAGACAAGGAGGGCCTTTACACTACTCACCTGCTCATCGTTCGGATTGCTCATCACAGCCTCGTATGGGGGAGGAGGTTCCACAGGACAAAACACTTCAATTCCTTTCATTCTGGTTGCATAGATATGTGTCAGGGGAATTACATCATTGCTAAGAACCCTGCAACAATGACAGCAATAACAACATTAGCCTTCAACTAAATCTCAACTAGTTACAAGCTAAACAACAGGATAACTGATGGGAGCAGTACATCTTAACATATATACATATATATCACACAGTTAAAAGAAACTATTTAAGTGAAGGTAATCTTAATGGTAACCTTACCATCATAGAAGCTTCAATAAAATCACCCTTCAACCTTATATATTTCAGCTAAAGCAAACCAAATTCATGTACTTTAACTCTTGAAGCCTGAGTGACATTCTGGTGAATTTGCGTTGCATTTGATCTAAGGCTAACGGATCCTATCTAAGGTGCAGAAGCTAGAACTTTATGCAGTCGTCCAGGCGTAAACCGACTAGAAATAAAACAAAAACTGCAGACACTGGGAATCTGAAACAAAAACAGAAATTGCTGGCAAAAACACAGCAGGTCTGGCAGCATCTGTGGGAAGAAAGCAGAGTTAATGTTTTCCAGGGACTCTTCATCAGAACTGTTTGCAGCCCGGAAACAGTGATATTTATGCTGAAGACTGGGGAGGACTGGAGGTTGAAGAGGAGAGATGAGCAGATAGGTGGAGATGGAGCCCAGAGACAGAGTGAAATGGTCAGGCAAACAGGGATAGCAGGGTAGGACGGAAGAAACGCTGAATAAGTGATAATAAAAACCAAGCAGAGGAGAGAGGATGAGCTGTACTGAAAGCAACCCATATATTGTGATAACGGGCCTGGGTTAAATAACGTGGAAGGACGGAATCAGGGTCTAAAGCTACTGCATGCTATGTTGAGTCCTACAGACTGCAGGATCCCCAAGAGGAAGATGAGATGCTGTTCTTTGACTTTGTGCTGAGCTTTTCAGGAGCACTACAGCAAGCCCAGCACAGAGATGTTGGCCAGGGGAGACGGCGGTGTGTTGAAGCGACAGACAATTCGGGGCTCAGAGTTATTTTAGCAGACAGAACGTTAAAGTTCTGCAAAGCAGTCGCCCAGTCTGCATTTTGTTTCCCACTGTTTCCTAGCTAACAGTTCTGAAGAAGGGTCACTGGGCTCAGAACATTAACTCTGCTTTCTTCCTACAGATGCTGCCAGACCTGCTGAGTTTCACCATCAATTTGTTTTTGTTGCAGTCTGACCGGAGATTTGTTTAGCTCTAACAAACCTTCTTTCCTTTTATATTCTAGCTGTATTAGACTTTTGATTTATACCTGACTTATATGCATTTGCATGGATCCATATGCATGGATCTCTAGATAACAAAGTGTAGAGCTGGATGAACACTGCAGGCCAATGCTCCCGAGATGCTGCTTGGCCTGCTGTGTTCATCCAGCTCTACACTTTGTTATCTTGGATTCTCCAGCATCTGCAGTTCCCATTATCATTGATGCATGGATCTCTACTTCACTTTGGACTCTCTCCATTCAATGCATGTTACCATACAAGTTTGATTTAGCATAGCAAGTGTCCATTCTGTCCTCTTATAAGGTTGAGATGGTTACTTTCCTTACCGCGGATTAATCCTGGGAGTATAGGAACAGAAAGTGGAGAAATATGGAGGAGGGGGAATGGGTGGAACAAATTCATCAGGGTCAGGTAACTGGCGAGCTCCTTCAGACTCTTCTTGGGGAATCTGGGCTTCGACCTGAAAGTACATAAAGCAATGAAGAAACATGAAATATATGTCTTGCTATGGGACAAACCAGGAAACAACTCTGAAGAGATCTTCATTACTTAAATACTGGCAGTACAAAGTCAGAAAAAGGCAAAAACACTATTTTATAGTGTTCCTGCTAAAAAAGCAACAAATGCTAAAACTGGGTATTGCAAACTTTTACTAATCAATGGAAAAATACACACTTAGTATGAGAAATATAATGCAGTTACAGTTTGTTTACAGCCTAAATCACTTTATTAATAATATAAATTTGTCTAAAATAAAACTAATCAGGATAGAACATGCTCACTCACACTCTCAACTGACTTTGCAGAGATCATGATAATACAGTGAACTTTCAGTATTTGAGGTATATGATTTTTGCCGGTTAAAACAAAGTTTGCTATATTTTTCTCTGATTGTGGTTCACGAGCAAACAGCACTAGAGTGTTGGAATATCACAATTCCACAAGGCCATAAGATATAGGAGCAGAATTAGCCCGTTTGGCCCATCGAGTCTACTCCACCATACAATTATGGTTTATGTGTTTCTTGATTCCATTTTCTTGCCTTTTCCCTGTAACCCTGACCTCCTTACTAATCAAGACCTTATCTATCTCTGCCTTAGATACATTCAATGACTTGGCTTCCACGGCATCCTGAAGCCATGAGTTCCAGAGAAGAACCAGCCTCTGGCTGAAGAAATTCACCCTTGTCTCAGCTCTAAAGAGTCATTCCTTCACTCTGAGGGTCTGCCCTTGAATCCTAGACTAGTGGAAACATCTCCATATCCACTCTATGAGGCCTCTGAGTATTCTAAGTTTTAATTAGCTCCTCCTCATCCTTTTAACTCCATTGAGTTCAGGCTCAGAGTTCCCAACCACTCCTCATATGTCAAGCCCTTCATTCCCAGGATCATTTTAGTAAACCTCCTCTGGACCCCTTCCAAAGCCAGCACACCCTTCCTTAGGTACAAGAACTGTTCACAATATTCCAAATGTAATATGACAGAGGCTAATACAGCCTTAGCAGTATATTTCTGCTCTTGTATTCTAGCCCTCTTAAAATGAAAGCTACCATTGCATTTGCCTTCCTAACTGCCAACTGAACCTGCATGTTAACATTAAGGGAATCCTGAACTAGAATTGCCAAGCCCCTTTATGCTTCAGATTTCCGAAGCCTTTCCATATTTAGAAAATATTCTGTCATTATATTCTTCCTACTGAAGAGCATAACCTGTCAAGTTCCCACATTATATCCCACTCTACTGGCCTAACCAAGTCTTTCTGCAGCCTCCCCACTTCCTCAACACTACCCCTCCCTCCGTCTATTTTTGTGTCGCCTGCAAACTTAGCAACAGCGCCCTCAGTTCCTTCATCCAGATTGTTAATATATAGCGTGAATAATTGTGGTCCCAACACTGACCTTTGCAGAACTCAACAGTCACTGGCTTCCATCCTGGAAAAGACCCCTTTATCTCCACTCTATGCCGGTCAGCCAACCCTCTACCCATGTCAATATTTTACCCCCAGCATCATGGGCTTTTATCTTACTTAGCAACCACCTATTGGCACCTTGTCAAAGACCCTCTGGAAATCCATACAGATCACATCCACTGGCTGTCTTTTTCCTAACATGCTCATTATCTCCTCAAAGAATGCTAATTGATTTGTCAAGCATGACTTCCCGCGACGAAGCTGCAATGACTCAGCCCTACCTTACCATGTGCTTCGCTGACTCCAGTGATTCCTGAAAGATCACCAATAATGCTTCCATAATCTCTTCAGCTTTTTCCTTCAAAAATCCAGGATGTAGATTTATCCATCTTCAGATCTTTCAGCTTCCCCAGTCCCATATGCTCAGTCAGCCACTACACTCACCTCTTCCCATGACTCTCTTTAAGTTCTGTAATGCTACCGGTGGATTTGACTGTGAAGATTGATGCAAAGAACCTATTCAGTTCCTTCATTATATCTTTGTTCGCCATTACTACTTTTTCAGTTTCATTGTTTTGCAATCAAATGTCCACTCTTGCTTCTCTCTTACCTTAAATATATCGAAGAAACAGCTCTTACAATTTTCTTTGATATTACAAGCTGGCTTATCCTCATATTTCATCTACTCCCCACTCTGCTGTTGGTTTTTAAAGACTTTCCAGTTCACTGGCTTCCCACTAACCTTTACCACATTATGTGCTTTCTCTTTTGCTTTTATACTGTCCCTGATTTCCCTTGTCAGCCGCGGCAGCCTCATCCTCTCCTGTTTTTGCTTCCTTGAAACATATTTCTGCTGTGCCTCCCAAAATCCCCCCAGGAACTCCTGCCATTGCTGCTCCACTGTCTTCCCTGCTGTGCTCCTCTTCTAAGCAATTCCATGACCATCACATACGGGGCTTAACAGTTCCTTGGTTGTACAGAACTTGTCTACTGCCACATTCCTGAAACTTTATGCCTTGTACTCATCAGGACAAACACAAGAATGCCAAATTTCAAATTAACAATTTTCTCCTGTAGTATAAATTGTCATCATTGTTAGAAATTAGACATTCTTGCTTTTGCCCTGATGAATATTAGATGGAAAAAAAAAGGTATTTTAAAGATACTGGCATGACTTCAAGTTCAATGTCAGCAATGTCTTAAGTTGGAAAGTTTACATTTTAAACATATTCATATTTCTGCCAGAAGTCACCAACTTCCCTTTTAGCTCCACTAGATTAAATATAGCATTACAGAATAGATAAAATAACATTTTCACATCAACATTTGTCCTTTCTCTTTAATTAAAATTTGTCCAGTAGTGGAACCATCACAAGGTTTCACCAGTAACTATGCACTGAGAAAACTGGTTAATGTTTTTAGAGATTGTCTTTGACCAGAATCTAAGGGTACTAGAGGTTCTAGACAGTCATGTTCCACACTAGAAGCCTCTTGCCTGGGAACCTTAGTGCCTTAAAATAGTTCAAGGGCTATACGAGGCCTTCTTCCATTTGTCAGTGACCTGAATTAGATCTAGCCCTCTCTGGATCTTTGGGTCCCTACTTACAGCTTAGCTAAGAGATGGGGCCCAATTATATCAAATGAAAAGACCTAACTCCACAAAGATATACAGAGTGACTGCATGATAGTGCAATCCCGCACCACTTAAAATTCATAAATAGTCTGTTAATGATTATGAATTTAATGAACTCAACCTGACAACAAATAATCAATGAACTATGATACAAAATACAAATTTCATTTTTATTCTATAAACTAAGGAGACCTGCGCTTTGCAACTGTGAAAATAGTGATATGCTCATTATGATGTAATAATATTTTTGGTTTATATCTTATTTTTAAGCTAATGATTTCATATAACTACATAACGAATTATGACTACTTCTCTTATTTGTATCATCACAATTCAATTCCTGCCACCAATGATTTATCTACATACCTACCCATTGTTTGGTACAAATCTACCACCACTTGACAATGTTCCATCATAAGACATTAGACATAGGGGCCTCGACGTATCAAGATTGTTCTTGTTTTATTCATTTGTGGGATGTGAGCATCGCTGGCTGGCCAACATTTCTTGCCCGTCCACAGTTGCCCTTGAGGAGGTGGTGAGGAGCTGCCTTCTTGAACTGGTGCAGTCCACTTGTTGTGGGTTCACCCCCAGTGCCATTCGGGAGGGAACTCCAGGATTTTGGCCCAGCAACAGTGAAAGAACAGTGATATATTTCCAAGTCAGAATGGTAGGTGACTTGGAGGGGAACTTGGAGGTGTGTATTCTCATTTGTCTGCTGCCCTTGTCCTTCTAGCTGGAAGTGGTCGCAAGTTTGTAAGGTACTGTCTGAGGATATTTAGTGAATTTCTGCAGTGCATCTTGCAGATAGTACACACTGCTGTTGCTGAGAGTCGATGGTGGAGGGAGTAAATTTTGTGGATGTAGTGCTAATCAAGCCGGCTGCTTTGTCCTGGATGGTGTCATAGCTTCTTATGTGCTGTTGGGGCTGCACTCATCCAGGAAAGTGGGAAATATTCCATCACACTCCTAACTTGTGCCTTGTAGATGGTGGACAGGCTTTGGGGAATCAGGAGGTGAGTTACTTGCTGCAGTATTCCCAGTTTCTGGCCTGCTGTTGCAGCGACTGCATTTATGTGATGAGTCCAGTTGAGTGTCTGGTCAATGGTAACCTCCAGGATGTTGATAATGGGAGATTCCGCGATGGTTACACCATTGAATGTCAAGGGACGGTAGTTAGATTGTCTCTTATCGGTGATGATCACAGCCTGGCGTTTGTGTGGTGCGAATGTCATTGGCCATTTGTCAGCCCAAGCCTGGATATTGTCCAGATCTTGTTGCACTTGAACGTGGACTGCTTCAGTATATGATTTGTGAATTGCGCTGAACATTGTGCAATCATCGGCAAACATCCCCACTTCTGATGTTATGATGGAGGGAAGGTCATTGATGAAGCAGCTGAAGATGGCTAGGCCTAGGACACTACCCTGAAGACCTCCTGCAGAGACGGTCTGGAGCTGAGGATGGCTATCTCCAAAACCACAACCATCTTCCCTTATGTCAGGTAGGACTCCAACCACCGGAGAGTTTTCCCCCTAATACCCATTGATTCCAGATTTGCTAGGGCTCCATGATGCCACACTCGGTAAAATGCAGCCTTTCACTGAAGCCCCACTGAAGTACAGTACCTTTTCAAACATAGTTACTTTTGTAAGGTAAGAATGACAGCCAATTTTCACACAGCAAGATCCCACAAACACCAATGAGAGCACAACTAGATAACCTGTTTCTACCGATGGTGAATGAGGGATTGGCCAGGATACTGGGAACAACTGTGCTGCTCTTCTTTCAATGGCGTCATGAGGCTTTTTACATCCAACCGAGAAAGAGGGAACAGGGCTGACAAGGCCACAGCTCCAACATGTTACGCAAAAGACAGCACTGATGACAGTGCAGCATTCCCTCACTGCTGCATGGAACTGTCAACCTAGATTTTGCACAAAAACAGAGTTGCTGGAAAAGCTCAGCGGCTCTGGCAGCATCTGTGGAGGAGAAAACAGAGTTAACATTTCGAGTCAGGTGACTCTTCTTCAGAACTGAGTAAGTTCTAAGGAAGCGTCACCGGACCCGTAACGTTAACTCTGTTTTCTCCTCTGCATTTGCTGCCTGAGCTGCCGAATTTTCCAGCAACTTTGTTTTTATTCCTGATTTACAGCATCCGCAGTTCTTTTGGTTTTTATTTTGCCTAGATTTTGTGTTCAATCTCCTGGTGTGGGAATCAAACCTCTAACCTTCTAACTCCAAGATCAGAGTATAACAGGTTTTCATTGAGATTATGTCCATTTGACTGAGGCATTACTGAAATGCTGGACATTGCTCGTCTTTAGGTTCAGTCTCAGACATTTTGCGGAATGGCACTGGAAATATGGAGGGACAGTAATCTTACCGTTTGTGGTCGTCGGCCAACAAATATCTGGAGATACTGTAAAGCAGCAGCTACAACGCACACTGTGGTGGTCAAAGCATTCAACACGCATATGGCAAACAGCAAGTCCTGAAATCAAGAAAGGAAAAGGAAATGTTGCCAAGCAGCATTAAACTAGGAGCCACGGCTGACATTCTATAAATAATTAAATATTAATATACGACAATTAAACTAAACCCAGCTGAGAATTCAGGAGAAACTCCTTTAGCCAGACACTACTGAGAACATGGAATGTGGTACCACAGTGAGTGGTTGAACTGATTGATACGGGGTTAGTAAGGGGAAGCTTGAAGGATAAATAAACATATGGTCACGTGGCTAGGGTGAGATGAAATAGGGTGGCAAGTGGATGGAGTTGAGCAAAAACATTGGTATAGACCATTTGAGCCTACTGGTGTGTTTCTGTACTGTAGACTCTAGGTAATTTGATGCACTTGAACCCAAGGTTCATTCCTCTAACTGAGACTGACTTAATATGAAGCATTATCTGATTAACCGTGCAAACTGTTAAACAGGCTGGTTGTGCAGTGTTCCAGAACTGCAAGCAAATCTCCAAAGCAGACTGAAATGTGATGCTCCTTACAGCATCTGTGTCATTTCCCCAAATGACAATCAGAATCATTTAAATTTTATCCAAGTTAGAGCAGAGTGCCGTGAAATGAACAGGGTTGTTAAAAGCAGCAGATGAGTGTCTAATTTCTAGCCAATTGGAATGTGCAAAGGAGCCTGTAAAAAGATGTCTTTTCCAATTGCTACAGATGCCATACCCAGTGAAGACATGTCCTATTCATAACTCCAAATACACACTGGAATTCCTATGGAAACTGCTTCAACTTTTTAAAAATGGATATGCACAAGTGGCTAAGATGGCTGTCCAAATGTCAGGTAATACTTATAATTTCAAAACAGAACAATACAAGCTTCTGGAAAGTTCCTAACTGACCCATACGGGGGGGGGGGGAGGGGGGGATGTATTTGAATGAACATGGCTAGATAGTACTCGTAGATAGAACCTGTATTATTTTGTTTTGAAATTATCAATAGTGCCCCTTTTGTTGAATTCACACCTGCCACTGTTTGAAGTTTCCTCAAAACACAATATCAGTGGACTTCTGGATAATGGTTTGCAGGCTTGCAATTTAATTAAAGAGAGCTGAGGGGACCATGAGTTAAGTGTAAAAGACAAACATCCACCTCAATGCTTCAATAACTTTGGACCTTCAAATTATTTTGGTTGGGAATTAAGTCGTGTCACTAAAATTGGCTGGAAATAACGTTTATTCACCTATAGGCTCAGAAAAGACGTCAGGAGTCTGCAGAAAACATCAAAGCCACAGAAACTGTAGCAAAAGTCTGTGCCATTGTTCCACATTGCTGTGCTATTATTGTTATGTGCTGGTGAGGGATAGAGAGGGAAAAGACTTGAGAATTTTAATTAATATCACCTCTCCTGCCCTTAAGCCTGATCTTTTATCTAATTAGATCCTGGCTGATATGTACCTCAAACCCACCTATCGCCTTGATTCTGTACCTCTCAATGTCAACGTTCAAAGCACATGGGGATGGCAGACAGATTTACATCTGCAAGTCCTAAAACCTCCCAGGAACAATCATTCACGGGGACACACAGTGGAAGAAAAGTCACTTCTGTAAGTGGAGATGACGGAATTAGATCTTCCTCCAATCAGAAGATGGCCCTCTCTCACATTTGCTGCAAGGACAAAAGCAGCCTGTGTGATGACGGGCAGCAGAAAGATGAGTGGTGGCTGTAAACAAGGATGCCCAGGCTAAAAGCTGACATTTCAGGCCCAGATCCTTCATCTACGCCTGAAACGTCAGCTTTTATGCTCCTGAGATGCTGCTTGGCCTGCTGTGTTCATCCAACTTCACACTTTGTTATCTTGGATTCTCCAGCATCTGCAGTCCCCATTATCTCTGCCCAGGCTAAAGGAAGGATGACCAGACTCTTTGGCGAGGGAGACAGGAGATGTGGCTGGTGCCTGAGCAGTGAGGGTACTTGGGGCAGGAGGGGAGCAATAGCTGGAAGGGCATGAAGGAGATTTGCTGAGGTGATGGCCTAGTGGCATTATCGCTAGTTCATTAATCCAGAGACCCAGATAATGTTCTGGGGACCCAGGTTCGAATCCTGCCATGGCAGATGGTGGAATTTGAACTCAGTAAATATTTGGAATTCAGAGTCTAATGATGAACACAAATCCATTTGATTGTTGGAAAAACCCATCTGGTTCACTCATGTCCTTTAGGGAAGGAAACTGCCATCAACTGTCTGACCTACATGTGACTCCAGACCCACAGCAGTGCGGTTGACTCTGAACTGCCCCCTGGGCAACGAATGCTGCCCTAGCCAGCGACTCCCTCATCCCATGAATGAATAAAGAGAAAAAATGGTGGAAGCTTGGCTGGAAAAGGCGATGTGGTGGTGGGTTGGGGGGGGGGGGGGGGGTGGTGGTGGGTTTGGGGGGGGTGGTGGTGGTGGGTTGGGGGGGGGTGTTGGCGTGTGACGGTTACAAATTGGAATGGGGCTCAGCAAAGTGGAGAGGGTCAACAAAGGTGGCAGTGGCAGGGGGAAAACAAAAGTTGGTAAAGATGGAAGACAGCTTAAAAAAGAGAGGGGGTGGCTGCGAAGGTGGGAGGACAGCTATCAATCTTTCAATAATAGGAATAATAAGCTAACCAGGAAAAGCTGAAATCATACAGGTAACGAATTTCTTGGGGTGAAAATGTACTGGATGCTATTATTATAAACACTGCCAACTGGATATTTTTATTAATGAACAGTTCTACACCGTAAAGATTTGTATTTATGTATTGTCACACCTCAGTGCATCTTACATACAATGATCACACAATGCTGCAGAGGCTGTGTTAGAGACAATCATGCAACTTAGAACTGGCTTCACCAGACTGTGGAAAACATGTTTACTGCAATGTCTTTTTGAGCAGCAATGTGTGTTCAGATTTTTAAAAATTATTGTTAACTTTTGCCTGTTGGCTTGTGTCAATTTAAATGCTGTGCCGTCTCAAATTAGTGTTTACCTTGTGCGTTGTGTGTGTTTTTTTTTGAAGTTTAGCTGAGTGGTGTTGATACTTTAAGGTGCCAATGAATAATGTTGATTCTGTTCTTGTCTGAATCCAAATATCACACATACTAACACAAACACAGAAGACGATGCTACTAACTGAGTGGACCATCGAATAAAAGAATTCATGCCAATCGAAAAATAACTTCTGAAAACCAGAAAAGTAACCTTTGAGAAAATGTCAGGGGGGACCCTTGAATGAAAATATTTTGACCCCCAGAGTTAATGACAGTTTTCACCAGGCTCAATGATTTTGTAGGCGAAACAGACTTCTAGATTTCTACTGCCCTCTGTGTGAACAAGTGCTTCCTGGCATCACTCCTGAGCAACATCACTCTAATTTTAAGCTATTTTCTCTTGTTCTGAACTCCTTCCCCTATGAGACTAAATAGTCTCTGTCAAACCACGAGTGAGCTATTTCCACAAGCTCTGGCCTATGGCTCGGTGTCACCTATAGTATAATTTCTTTCACAACAACCAGTTAACATTCAGTGAGAGTTGCACAAAGAAACCCTGACTTGAGGATCTCAAACCTGTACAGAATTTAAATGTGCTTTGTGTTTTGAAGCACTTCCTTCTTGTGCCTGTGCTGGTTGAATGAACACAGTTCCCATTGTGTTTGATTTGCTTTGACTGGTCAGGATTTATCCAGAATCTTAGCCTAGCTTTCCAAAGACATTTTGCAGTTTCCCAGCAGGTTCCTCGTTATGGCTCAACTGTACCTTAAGCACAAGTCTCACAGTGTCGCAGGAGACAGATAGAACCGGGTACAATATCAGTGTCTCCTTCTTCTCACCACATTTCACTGCCTGGCTGTCTTCACAGCAGAAACAACTGTTGCCCTCAATAACCTTGACCTTTAAGAAGAAACAGGAAAAGTTATTAGAGGGGTTGGTAAGAGTAGCACTGGGCAGCCACATAAAATCATATAGTCTGATACATTCATTTGTTAACTGGCAACTCAAACCAAATACACACATTGCTGGCAATTATTAGCTTAGAATATATACACAGATGGTTGCTTCATGGGTAGTGACATTAAAAAGAGACCCATTCTTGGATGTGAAAGCTATTTTGGCCCAACTTTTGTGGAAGAGCAGGATAGCTCTCCCCGGTGGGATGCACCTTTGCCACCCAGTTAGAAGGCCATGGTATGGATCCCATTCATGAGAGCACATAAGTTTAGGCTGACACTCACCAGTGCATTTGAGAGGAAATGCTGCATGGTTGGCAATACTATCTTTCGACTCCAACATTAAATTGAAATCCCATTTACCCACATGGATGCACAAGATCTCGTTTTTTTAAAGAACGGGTTCAGTCAGTATGAAATCCTGCTTGTAGAAATTTTCTTTGTCCAAATTGTCTGCTTCATTTCCCACATTACAACAGCAGCATCATTTCAAACATACTTGATTGGCTGAAAAGTGCTTTGAGATGTCCAATGGTTGTGCAAGGTGCTACTGAAATGGAAATCTTTTTCTTTTTTTAGTCAATGATTGATTATCAGCCTATGGATATCCAGAAGCTTAGACGTCATGTTTCGATTGTACAAACGTTTGGTTAAAACACACTGCTATTCAGATCTGGAGCCCACATTGTAGGAAGTTGGTGTTGGGTGTTAGCAGCCATATCACGGAGATTTGCCAGTTTTATGTCTGGACTCCAAAGGTTACGTTACAAGGAAAAATTGTACAAGCTCAGATTTTAGATGATCGGGGGGTGAATTGATTACAGTTTTCCCAAAATATTCAGGATGTTTATAACATGGATAAAGAGAAACTATTCCTCACTTGTTAGTAGTCCCTAACTGCCAAATATACAGGACCAAGTCATTTCCTCATCCTATCTGACAGGAATGCAATACAAGGTTTTAAGATGACATTACAACATTACTATACACTCCTGCCATGCTAATCATGGCTGCTAATCACTGACTGTGCTTCAGCTATATTAACGGCCATTTTACCCTTGATAAACAGTTTCTGCCGAAAGTGACGAGTGTGTGTTGCACTGTTGGAGGGTCAGTACTGAGGAGTGCTGCACAATGAGGGCTAAGTATTCACAGAGCACTGCACTGTTGGAAGATCTATACTGAGGACGAACTGCACCATCAAAAGGTGAGGACTGAGGGGATTCTGCACTGTTGGAGGGTCAGCACTGAGGGAGAGCTTCACTATCAGAGAATCAGTATTGCTGGAACGGCAATGCTAAGAGAGTGCTGCACCATCAGAGGGTCGGTACTAATGGAGTGTCGCATTGTCAGAATCAGAATATTCCCACAGAGTGGTCGCATGGAGAACACAATCTCAGAGAGAACATGATTGCAGAGTGTGATCCCAGGGAGCACATGATACAAGAGAATGATCCCAGAGAATGATTCCAGACAGAATATGATAACGATGAGAACATGATCCAAGACAGTCATCTTGGGATAGATCATGATCCCACAGAGTGATCCCAGGGAGAACAAGAATGTAGGCAGTGATCCAGGAGGGTAAATGATCACAGATAGTGATCCTAGAGCGAATATCATGTCAGGGAGTGATCCCAGAGAGAACACAATCCCAGACAATGATCTGAGAGAACATATGAGGTGTTGCATTTTGGTAAGACAAACCAGGGCAGAAATTATACAGTTAATGGTGGGGCCCTGGGGAGTGTTGTCAAACAAAGAGACCTAGGGGTGTAGCTGCTCGAAAGTGGAGTTGCAGGTAGAGAGGGTGGTGAAGAAGGCATTTGTCATGCTTGCCTTCATTGATCAGAACACTGAACATAGGAAGTGGGACATCCTTTCGCAGCTGTATGGCACATTGGTGTGACCACTTTTGGAATGTTACAAACAATTCTGGTTTCCCTTCTATAAGAAGAACATTGTTAAACTTGAAAAGGTTCAGAAAAAAATTTCCAAAGAAGTTGTCAGGACTGGAGGGTTTGAATTAAAGGGAGAGGGTGTCGAGGCTGGGTGACTTCTCCCTGGAGCATTGGAGGCTGAGAGATGACCTTACAGAGGATTATAAAATCATGAGGGGTATGGATAGGCTGTGTAGCCAAGGTCTATTTCCTAGGGTGCAGCAGACCACAACTAGTGGGTATAGGTTTTAAGGTGGGAGGCGAAAGATTTAAAAGTGACCTGAGAGATAACCTTTTCGTGCAGATGGTGGTGCCGGAGGAAGAGGTGGAGGCTAGTACAGTTACAACATTTAAATGAAATCTAGATGAGTTTAGAGGAATATGGGCCAAATACTGGAAAATGAGACTAGGTCAGACTAGGACATCTGGTCAGTGTGGACAAGTTAGACTGAAGGGTCTGTTTCCGTGCTGAATAACTCTATCACTCTGTGACCGAGGCAGTGTTGTACTATTGGACATTTGTTGCTGAGGGAGCACTGCACTGGTGCAGCATCATGGCTTTCTGATGTTTGATTCTGTTGGAGTACTGTATTGTCAGAGTCAAAACTGTGGAAGTGCTGACCTCACAGGATAGTGCTGAGGGAACACCGCACTGTCAGAGGATTGGCAGTGAGGGAACATTGCACTGCCAGAGGCTCAATGCTGAGGGAACACTGTACTGTCAGTGAGTCAGTACTGAGAAACATTGCACTGATGAAAGGGCAGTGCTGGGATAGCATTGCGCCATTGAACAGTCAGTTCTGAAAGAAATTTTGCATGTTCAGAGAGGTCACAGCCTACATAAGACATTAAACCAAGGCCCTGTCTGCTCTGCTGGTGGATCTCAAACGTCCCATGGCAGTTTTCAAAGACCAGCTTGGTGACTCCAGCTGTCCTGGTCAATATTTATCGCTCAACTGACATCATTAAAAGCAACAAATGTGGACCTTGCCAGTGATGACCCCATCATCTAGTCACTGTCATGTTATTTGTGGGAGCTTGCTGTGCGCTGATTGGTTGCTGCTTTCCCTCCCTTACAACTTTGACCCTATTCCAAAAGTACTTCAGTGGCTGCAAAGTGCTTTCAGAACATCCTGAGGCTGTGAAAACTTTCTTTTAATTTATGACTTAAACCAGTTGTGTCATTTTGCAGACTCCTGAGACAGCCGGCCCCAGATGCCCCGATTTGCCCCATGTGTGGGGTACGTGTGACTGTGCCGAGCCAGGTCCAGCACCGCACCGAAAGAACTGCGACGCAACACCCGAAAACAGGACAGAAACAAACATTTCTCTTTCGTTTGAAGCAAGTTTATTTTTCTCAAGCATCTCATCAGTCCCTGTCAGAGCCTGTTCCGATTCATGGACAGAAGTTACAGCCCCCTCACCCCGCAAACCGCCCCCCCCCCCGCCCACTGCACTGCAACATCTGCAAAGCCTGGTGATTGGTGTTCTTTAAGAATTGTCTGAATAGCCGCACTCACTCACTGACTGACTGAGCCAGCGTCACTCCATCAAGAGACTGGTCTTGCCTTTAGCATCTAGACAAAACAGCCGACCTTGTGCCACTGCCCATCTCGGATTCGGCGGATGGACTGAATCTCAGGCTTGCGGCCGCCCCACTGGTTCCAGTGCCTGTAGTCGTTCTTCTCGAAAACATACTGGCAGCCCCGGTATCCCGGGTACTGGTAGCCCACCCAGGTTCCACAGGCCACGCTGGCACTGCCAACTCTGTCGGTGAAACCGTAGGAGTACAGGCTGGGCACGTCGTTATCGACGATCTCCATCTTGCGGCCCTTGAACTCTGCCATCTCGTACAGGCAGATCTTGTGCTGCTCTGAATCCATGAGGATGGGCCTGAAGGACATGACGTACTCACTGCTGTGGCTGTTGGACCAGGAGTCCCAGCGAGGGTACTCGCCCCTCTCCAGGACAAACATCTCCCCACAGAATCGGGCTTGCTCGTAGAACACCCAGGGTCCGCAGTCAATGCGAATCGAGCCTACTCGCTCGAAGCCGCTGTCGCACAAATTCATACACTCGCCGGAGAATTCCTTACAGCGGCCCTGGAAGTTCTCCTGCTCGAAGACGCACAACCTGTAGTTGCTCGTGGCTCCATCAAGGGGCCTGGGCTGCAGCTCCTTGCGCTCAGACTTGGGGGTTGTACGGCTTGCCTTCTCTGACATGGTGGCTCGCTATCAATTCCCCTGCAAGGCCGTCTGGTGATCCAGCGGCTGGTTGGTTGCCTCTTTTATACTCTGCTCTGAGCCAAGTGCGGGGATTAGCCAGACACAGAACAAATGCAGAGTCGACAGATCCGACAGAATTGAAAACCCCTGTCATCAGGAGGGAGTGCACGTGATATAGAAAAAGGAGAAAGGGAGACAGAATGAGAGAACGAGAGTCAGCAAAACTGTTACCCTAGCACAGAACTCTGGGAATATTGCTGAAAGGACAGGCCACACTATTAGCACTCTAATGGTCACATCTGCACGGATGCAACTCACCACAGCGCAGACTTAGAGCTATTTCCAAACAATTTGATACTTGCTTTTAGAAAAAAAAATTGCATTTCTGCAGCACCTCGCACTGCTTCAGGGCATCCCAAAGTGCCTCACTGCCCACTGAAGTACTTTGGCACTGCAATTATTATCATAATGAAGGAAATTTCTTTAGGTGGTTTTGCATGGGGTAGACATCAGAGAGGACACCAAGGTGAACTCCCAGCTCTTGTTCAAAACCATGCCACAGGATCACTTGTTTCCATCCAAGAGTATTCCCACCTTCTCAACCCGAAAGTGCAGCGCACAGACCGTACTGTACCTGGAATATCAAACTGGGTGCTGCATTCAACTCCCAGGAGAAGCCATAAGCCCAAAACCCTCTGACTCGAAAGGCAAGAATGCTACGCACAGATCCATTCTTTTCAGTCAGTGCTGATAGCATGCTGCCAAAAATCACCCTATCGTTACAGTGCAGTTAGAGGCCATTCAGCCCATCATTTAAGGTTACCATATTAGTGCATATGTCTTCAATCATATTGATTGATTGATTACAAAAAAAATCACACCATTCCCAGCTTCCGGAGGGTAGTCAAGGCGTAATGTCACTAGACCACTAATCAAGAGGTCTGGATTAATGATCTAGAGATGACAGATCAAATCCTACCACAGCAGCTGTGGGAATTTCAATGCAATGAAACAGGAATTAAATGCTAATTTTGTTAGTTATGATCACAAAACTACTAGATTGTTATTAAAAACCTACCTACTTTTCTACTGCCTGTCAGCAGAAGAAATCTGCTACTCTTATCTGGTTGAAAATCCAGATGCGGCAATGTAGTTAAATCTTAGCCAACAAGCCCATCAGTTGTAAATGGCACATTATCAGCTTCTCAAGGACAGTGACAATGAGAAATAAATGCTGATATTGCCAGTGGTGCTCATGTTCCAACAATGGCTTTGTTTTAAAAATCAAAATTATAATTTGCTCAGATGTCTTGATGAATTAAGCAACAGATAAATGCAAAGATTTCTGTTTTAGTGTTTTAATGGATGACCATTTCGACATGATCTCAGTCAGTGTGCTCGCCCAGTGGAAGCTACCATTCCTGCCACCTGGGGGTGAGCAGCAGGTTTGCAGGATATAGAGATGTATTTCACTCCAAGGTGAAAATAGTGTAAAAACAGAACAAAAAGGGCGGGGATTTCCAGGAGATTAGATCTTACAACTCTCAAAATAATGAAAGAAAGATTTACGTTGCCATAATGTCTTTATCAACTTCAGGATGCTCCAATGCACTTTTCAACCAATCAAGTACTTTCAAAGTGTAGTCGCTGCTGGTGTAGGCCCTAATGTGTCCACAGAAATTAACCAGATAACTTGTCTTTTATTTGGTAAAATTGATTTAGAGATAGGCTATGCTACTGGGAGGAATGTTCCTTTTTTCATTACAAATAGTGGCAGCAGATAAAACTACAGCCAGAGCTTTACAGGCCTTTGATCCTTTTATTTACAGACAGAGACATTATAGATACACCTCCAAATCCCACAACCCCAGTTTGAATCTGCTCCGATTTACAGGAGCACAGCGAATCCACAGTTAATGCTCATCACCTGAGCATAATTCAAGAATTAACCGCTGTCTCTTGTTCAAAACAGTGGCATTAGGATGTGTACCTGCTAAATGACTCCATACTTTCTTTCTGGCCATGAGATTTCCTGATGTTGAGGGCATTTCTAGACTGAGCAGGCACATGAAGTGTGGATGGCCAAGCAGCTTTGTTCATCACAGCCAAGACTAGATGGAAGAGCCTACAGCAAGAAGTGATGGCTATTTACACTGTGCTGGTCATTCCCAGGATGCAAAGCAGAACTGTTTCACAAGGTGACGTTCCATGCTGCTGGAGACGCCATCACATCAACTCTAACACTCCATAAAGTGCTGCAGTGTAAAGGAGTGTAGCTTTGAGAGATATTGTCTAGTTACACTGCGTATGTTATTTATTGGGTTTAATGCACTTTGATAAACACAGCACAGGAGAAGCAGCTGAGTTAATCATGTCAGTGCCCCCTTTTTAGTACAGGCAGCTAATTAGTCCTGATTCCCTACTCTTCTCCCTACACCACCCTCTACCATGTACTGGGGATAAAGATGTGAAGAGGAAAGTATTTACAAGGCAATGGGGAAAGAGCATGGGAATGGGACTAAATTCAATAGCTTTTTGAAAAAGATGGCGTACACATGATAAGCCTTGTACGATTCTCTTGATTACTTTCTGGCAAACCAAACTGCTCTCACTTTACTAAAGAAACCTGCAGCAATTAACTTACAACTACTAAATGGTATTCTGGAGGTCATTAAAGGTCAATCACATAAGGCAACCGATTGTGAATATTTGCTACAAGAACAGCTACAAATAGATGGTGGGCACTGAAATGTTGGGTTGCAGTAATGGCTTCCATCAAGTACTAGTGGTATGAGGCATTTTTAATTTATGCTAGCCTAACTAGTGCACCTTTGATTCTTGTCCTGAAAAAGTAGGCGCATTTTTTACTTAAATAATCTAAACCGCTACACCACATTGCCCAATCTCATGGCTCTCAGGTCACGGCAATGCTCAAACCTCAAAGTGGATCACAAAATGGTGAAAAGTCTGGGAACCACTGCTCAAGAGAGTCCTTACCATCCAGGACAAAACAGCCTGCCTGCTTGGCACCTCACCCACCACCTTCCACCATCACTCCATCCACTGCTATCACACTCTGGCAGCAGTTTGTGCCATCTACAGGATGCATGGCAGCATCTCACCAAGGCTCCCACAACAGTATCCTCCAAACCAGTTACCTCTAACATCTGGAAGGACGAGGGCATCGGATACATGGGAACACCACCAGCTGCAAGTCTTCTTCCAGGTCACCGACCATCCTGACTTGAATCTATAATACCATTCCTTCACTGTCACTGAATCAAAATTTTGAGACTCTCTCCCCAACAGCATGGTGGGTGTTCCTCCACCACATGGACTATAGCAGTTCAAGAAGGTACCACTTTCTGCAGGGCAATTAGGAAAGGGCACTAAATGCTAGCTCAGCTAGTGATGCCAACTTCCTGTGGCTGAATATATTTTTAAAAAAACTTGCTCTCCCAACTACAATGAACAATCCTTTATCAAGTGAGCTGAGGCAGTCTCCACCCAGAACTGTCTAATGGCACAAATTGGGAACCAGCGCCAGGTTCAGACTAGTTGGTTCAAGCTCCACTCCAGATACTACACTTTGAAATCCGAGGCTGATTCTCATTGGCATGCAAGGCTGAAGTAGTGTCACACTGTCAGAGGTGCTGTTTTTCTGGATGTGATATTAACTGGAGGCTTGGCCAGGACTCTCACTTTGTTATGGGGGGTAGATCTCATGGTGTTATTTTGAAGAAAGGCAGAGGCGCTGTCTGCCTGCATTCAGGCTTCAACCAACAGCATGAGAACAAGTAGATTACCTGGTCAGCTGTCACATTGTTATTCGTGGAAATCTGCCTGATTTCCCTACAATAGTGACTGTACGACAGCTTCATAAGCTGTAAATTGTTTTGGGATATCCTGAGGCACAGTATTTGATAATAGATATGTAAAGGCATTTCTTTCAATTTAACACAGCAGGAACATGAGTAAATGATTTGAGCTTTAGACATGAGATAATGGGAACTGCAGATGCTGGAGAATCCAAGATAACAAAGTGTGGGGCTGGATGAACACAGCAGGCCAAGCAGCATCTTAGGAGCATAATTTGTGCCCCTAAGATGCTGCTTGGCCTGCTGTGTTCATCTAGCCCCACACTTTGTTATCTGAGCTTTAGACATTTCACACGGGCACTACAGTCTATGTCCAAAAGGATGGTGGGTCGAAAGTGCCCACACGGCACGTTGTTGGACCATGTATGCTGCAAATCTGCTCAAATGCAGCTAACAGATCGCTACCCATTAAGTTTAATAGAAAGCAAACTGAGGTGAAGGAGAGGTGACTTCTGAAACATGCTTCCTGTGTGAGACCACAGCTGCAGTATGAGAAAGGATTAGGGACAGGATAATTCTTCAATTGACCTGTAATTGGTCCAAGCAGGTGCACAGCACACACACAAAAAAAGTCAGTTTCCTAGCATTTTGCACCTCTATTTTCACAAGTGTGTTAAAAACAAACAGATGCATAAATAAAAACTGTAACAGTGCCTGCTGCCCCTTTAATGATCTGCTACTGAAGAGATTGAAGGATATGAGCACCATGTTCCTTCAAGATTAAGATAACATCAAAATTAAATTGTTGATTTTAAATCCGAGATGAATCATTTTTTGTTAAGCGAAGCTATTAATGGACATGGACCAAAGGCTGGGATATGGAGTTAGGCCACAGATCAGCCAGGAATGTTGGAACAGACTCAAGGGCTGAATAGCCTACTCCTGTTCCTACGTCCATAAATAAAATTCCCATTAAGACACAAATCTTGCTGGAGCAGGTCACTGTTGATGAAATGTCATTAATGCGCTATAATTGCACTTTACAAGAGACAGCAAAGTAAAGATAGGCTGAATGGTCTTTTGTGATGACGTTTTGAGTTATGCCATGAGTTATGGACATCCAAAACCTGCTGGTTGATTTAATCCAATCTTCCAAATGCTGCACACAAACAGCGTTGCACACTCAGCCTCCCCAGTATTTTGAAAACTTCCTGGGTTTTTGTAATAATTGTCCACTAACTCAAGGAAGCAAGTTACAGCCAGTGATTAACGGTAAATTGAGTTTAATTAATCTGATGAACTCTTTTATGAAAACAGAAATTGCTGGAGAAACTCAGTGGGTCTGGTAGCATCTGTGGAGAGAAAGCAGAGTTAACGTTCCAAGTCCAGTGACCCTGTGAGAGTGTTTTTTAAACTTTGGTTTCTCTCAGATCTTGCAGATTTCCAGCATCCACAGTTCTTTGTTTTAGTTTAGCGCTTAAATCTTTTGATGAGGTAGCACAGAAGGTAAACAAGGGTAATAACTGTTGATTTAGTAGAATCATCGAATCCCTACAGTGCAGGAAGAGGCCATTCGCCCTTCAAGTCCATACTGACCCTCCAAAGAGAATCCCACCCGGACGCAGCCCCCTACCCTATTCTGTTACCCTGTATTTCCCATGGCTAATCCATCTAACCTGCACATCCCTGAACACAACAGCAATTTGGCATGGCCAATCCATCTAACCTGCACATCTTTGAACTGTGGAAGGCAACTGGAGCACCCGGAGGAAACCCATGCACACATGGTGGGAATTTGCAAACTCCACACAATCAGCCGAGGCTGGACTTAAGCAAGGGTCTCAGGCACTATGAGATAGCAGTGCTAACCACTGAGCCACTGTGTTACCTCAACAGTGTACATGAAATTCTCAAAAGGTATTTGATGAATGTCACACAACAGATTTGTGAGCAAAGTTACAGCTCTTGGAACAAAGGGGATAGTGGCAACATTGTCATAAACCTGGCTAAGTGACAGGAAACAAATAGTAGTAGAAATCGATTGCTTTCCAGATTACAGGAAGGGATATAGTAGATTTTTTTTTGGGTTGGTGTCAGCATCTCTCCTGCTCCTAATTAATAATTCAGAACTAGCTTTACAGGGCAGTTTTAAAATATGCTTATGATGTGGAATTTGGGAATATTGTGAACTGGGAGAAGGATCAAAAGGTCACAGACAATATGATGGAATGGGTAGACAAATGGCAGATGAAATTTAATGGAGAAAAACATGAAGCGGGGGTGAATGCAGAGAAACCGGATAAAATAAAGAAGATGGATGAGAAAAGGCACCCTGGTGTATATGTGCATAATTAATTGAAAGCGCCAGAAGAGAGTAGTTAATAAAGAATACAAATTTAGTTGCAAGGTTTTACTAATAGAAGCACAGAATAAGAACAGGAGATTATGTTAAAGCTGTATAAAACATTGTTCTGCCCTCAGCTGGAGTACTATATGCTGTTCTGGCCACCAGACTAAGGAAAGATGTGAAGGCATTAGAGAGGATGCAGAACAGATTCATGAGAATAGTCCCAAGCAAAGGAAACTTCTATTAAACAGAAAAGTTGGACAAGATGTGACTTTTCTTATTGGAGGCAACTGAGAGGAGGCTTATCGAAGTGTACAAACTCCTGGAGAGTTTGGACAAAGAGGATAGAGGAAAATTGTTTCCATTGGTGGAAGGAATGAAAACCAAGGAACATAAATGTAAGGTGACTGTAAAAATGAAGGAATGGCAACACAAGGAAGAACGGATTTATGAAGTGAATGGTTAGGATCGAGCATGTACTGCTTGAGAACGTGCTGAAGTCAGGTTCAGTTGGGGGGTTGAAAAGGAAATTGAGTCATTTTCTGCAAAGGAAAATTATTCAAGAAAGGCAGGAGAGTGGTATTCGGTAAGTTGCTCTTGCAGACAGTCAGCAAAGACCCAACTGGCCAAATGGCCTCCTTACTCTATGGTTATTGTTAAGTAATGCTCAGAAAGTGATTATATCCCTGCAAAAAATGAGTTGGTCTTCAGGAGTTAAAAAAACACTCTTACTATTTTACATTTTCAATTTGCTTTTTCTGTTTTTGTTCTTGTTTCAATATTTCCATCCCTCTTTTCATTTCTTTCTGAGACCAACTTGATTCAAATGTGTTCTATTTCCTTCTCTGTTACTGCTCTCTTTGTTTTTCAATCATTTACAGAGGTCCCAGACATCCTGTTGTCCTCAGTGTGTTGTGAAGTATACTTCAGGGCATTTTCAAGCTAAAGATGAGCAAGTTCTATTTTCGTAATGGGGCTTATCACAAGGTGGCTTACCGTCACAAAGTCTGGGAAATTTGAAAAATGTGTGTGTAGAAGAACGTGCGTGCATGCACACGCATTGTCTGTATCAAGGTCATTTTTCACAGTGGACTCTGGTCCTCATTCTCAACTCACTTTTTATTTTTTTCCATTTTATATCTACTCAGCATATCTCATGTGAGACTATACCATTTTATGCAATGTTAGTGCCAAATCATACACACATTATTTATTGCTTATGCTTTGGCGAAATGGATGAGTCGTAGAGAAGTATGTCTGATTTTCTTCTGAGATAATGGGAACTGCAGATGCTGGAGAATCCAAGATAACAAAGTGTGAAGCTGGATGAACAGAGCAGGCCAAGCAGCATCTCAGGAGCACAAAAGCTGTCGTTTCGGGCCTAAGGGTCTAGGCCCGAAACGTCAGCTTTTGTGCTCCTGAGATGCTGCTTGGCCTGCTCTGTTCATCCAGCTTCACACTTTGTTATCTTGATTTTCTTCTGAAGCAGGTTTAGTGTTTAATGACAATACAAAATATTACGTAGTCCAGGAAAATCCAATTATATTGCTTTCATCGATTTTGATAAAGGTTTTGACACATAACGTCTCTCACGAAAGATTAGTCATTGTACTGTTGGATGCTTTCTGACCTTCTTACTGTTGGCTCTTACAATTTTCTATCCCAAGATTATTTTTTACGACAAGTCCCACCTTCTTAAGAGTTCAAATTACTCTTCCAGCTGATTAATCAGATTTTGAGTAAAATCCCAGTAGAACCAGAAAACTGGCAACTTGAACCACAGAATGATGGAGGGCAGAAGTACGGCCCTTCATGCCCGCACAGGTTCTCTGCAAGAGTTACCAATTATTTTTTATTCTTTCACTGTTCACAGGTACCACTAGGAAGACCTCCCTTTATGATCATCCTTAATTCCCCTTGAACTGAATGGCTTTGTTATGTCCCTTTAAGAGGGCATTTAAAGAGTCACAGCTACATTACAATGCATCGGAAGTCACATGTAAGCCAGGCCAGCTAAGGGTGGCAGATTTCCTTCCCTAAAGGGCATTGATGAAACTGATGAGTTTTTACAATAATATGTGTCACGGTCATCACTAATGAGATGAGTTTAATATTTCAGATTTATGAGTTGAATTGTAATTCTATCGGCTGGTGTGGTGAGATTTGAACCGGTAACGTTACCACTAGACTACTGTCACCTTTCCCCCACTTCCCCTTGTTTCTTTCCCACGAAAGCTGTTCTTGCTTCAGAGCGGGTGTTGTGTAGATTTATTAAAACGATACCTGGGCTTCAAGTGTTACATTCCAAGAAATGTTTACACAATATTCATATATGTCATATTTACTGGAATTTAGAAAGTTGAGTGATAATTTGATCAAGACTTTTGCAAAACTAGCAGAATGGATAATAGACAGAAGCTATTTCAACTGATCTAAAAATTACAGCCAGACCTTTCAGCTGCATGGAAAATTATGGCAAAGGTTAAAGGGGTGGGGAGAGCTCAGCACGTCTTAAGGTTTCCAGAACAAGTAACAGGACAGATAAAATGGAAAGAATCAGGAAACTAATTTCAGGCACAGCAGATGCGGGAACAACTATGAGAAGGGGGCAGTCAATGCAGGACTGAGAGCATTGTGCTTAAATACATGCAGTATATGAAACAAGGAAAGAGAGCTTGTAACGCAGATTGAAATTAGCAGGTATGATGTTGAGGATATCACAGAGATGTGGGTGCAAGGGGATCAGGGCTGGGAACCAAATATCCGAGGAATATTGAAAGTGCAGGTAGACGGCCTGGGGTGGGTACCTTGTTAGTAAGAAATGAAATTAAATTGATTGCAACAAGTGATATAGAGTTGGGTAGAGTCGAGGAACTGTAAAGTAAACATGAGCCTGATAGGAGTTATATACAGGCTTCCTAGCAGTAGTCAGGATATAGAGAAGAAAATAAATAGGAAATAGAAATGGCATATAAGAAAGGCACTGTGACAATTATCATGGGTCTTCAACATGCAGGTGGGCTGGGAAAATGAGGTTGGTAGTGGATCCCAAGAAAAGAAATTCGCAGAACGTCTATGAAATGTCTACATTTTTTGGAGCAGCTTGTCGTACGGACCACGAGGGAACAGGCAATTTTGGTTTTGGTGATGGGTAATGAGGCAGACTCGATTAGGTTGCTGGAGGTGCAGGAACCCCCGAGAGGGCAGTGGCCATAATATGATAGAACTCACCCTGCAGTTTTACAGGAAGAAGCTGGAGTCATATGAAGCAGTATTAAAATTGAGTAAAGATAAGTACAAAGACACAAGGGTGGAGCTGGCCACGGTTAATTGGCAGGGGAACCCATTGGGGAAGACAGTGGAGCAGCAATGGGAGTCATTTTAGAGAAATTCACCCCAAGGAAGAAGAAACATACCAAGGGGAGAATCAGGCAACCATGGTTGTCAAGGATGTCAATTTCCTTAACAATATTTATCCCTCAAACAATATTACAAAGAAGAACAGAAGGTGCGTTTGGTGGGATCTTGCTGTGTGTAAAGAGCTCACTGTCTTTCCCTCTATCACGTCATTATCTGTGAAAGCTTTAGGAAGTGATAAGGATGTGAAAGGTGCTACAGAAATGTTTTGGGTTTAAGTTTCAAGTACCACACTTCATTCAAAAATCCTTTGTTTGCAATGCAGAAGGTAGTTCTTAAATTTAGCAAGGATGAGAAAATTTATATTCTGTGCTCACATCTACCAGCAACTGCTGGTTGCCACACACCCACATGCCCATCAAACAGCTGTGGGCACGCTCGGAGATTTGGGATAACAGTTGCTCACCAGAGGTGATCGTGAGGTCAAATATCCGGACTTTGTTGGCTCTGGCTGAGAAGTTATGTTGCAGATTGTGTTGTTGAATGCCCCCTAGGTTTCAATGTGATTACCATGAAGACAGAGTGCAATGAAGCACAATACTTTTTGGTCACCCCATGCATTTCATGGTGACTTTTACTGCTCGTTATGTAGTGTGGAGGAATGGGCATTTACCAATGAAAGACTCCAACTCAAGTCCCAAAGTGAAAAACCCTCCAGGTCGCACATTTCCTTCAAGGTTCAGCTGGGACTATTCACAAAGCAGCAATGCCATTCTCCAATCTCTTTCAACAAAAGCAAAAATACTGCAGGTGCTGGAGATTGAAAATATGTTTTTTTAAAAATGGTGGAGAAACTGGTCAGGTCTGGCAGCATCTCAGGAGAGAGAAGTAATGTTCTCTCCAATTGCTGCCAGACCTGCTGAGTTCTTCCAGATCTTACCAATTTTATCCACATATCCATTATCTGTTTTGTTTGCTTCTTCCCCATAGCATTCAATTCTTGAAAAACAAATGCCAGCTAGAAAACAATGTCCATTGTGATTCCACTTCCTTTGACCTACACTGGTTCCCAGTTTGTTAACACTTCTATTTTAAAATTCACTTCTTGTTTGCAAGCTCCTCAATGGACTCGCCCTCCATATCTCATCCCATCTCACTATCCTCTCAGATCTCTGCACTCCCCTAATTCTGGTCTTTTGTTCATCCCTGATTTTAATCACTCTGCCATTGGTTGGAGTGGCTTCACTGACCACTCTAGAATATCCCATAAATATCTTCACTATCTCCTCTTAAAACCAACATCTTGACATAGCTTTTAATCACTGTTTGCTTTATTCATTCATGGATTGATTGATTCATTCATTCATCCAGCATTTATTGACCATCCCTAAATGCCTAGACGGCAGTTAAGCATCACCTACATTATTGTGGGTCCGGAGGATATTAATGAATCAACAATGGTCAGAATTCGATTCTTAATTCCAGACATTTTTTAACTGAATTTAAACTCCCCGCACCATCTGCCATGGCAGGATTTGAACACAGTCCCCCAGAACATGACCTGAGTCTGTGGATTAATAGTCCAGCGATAACACTAATAGGCCACTGCCTCCCCTATATGTCCCAATATGACATTTTCTGGCTTAGATGTCAAACATTTTTTGACGCTGCTGCTGTGAAGTACGTAGGAATGCTTTATGATGCCAAAGGAAATACAATAAATGCAAGTTGTTGGCATGTCAAACAAAACCTGCAAAACATTTTACGAAGTGTAGCAGGGTTCAAATCCTATTCTCTTCCTCCCTAGGGACAGGAGTTCTAAAACACTTGGTGTATTTTTAGTTTTTGTAGAAGTCATGAAGCCTGTCAAGTTGACTTGTACAATAAAAGTGCATGGCTAGAGGCAGTGCTCACTCCAGTCTGGAGCCCTTACTAATGGAATGGATGAGTCATTAAAAGGCACTTTCAAGTTCACACTCTGTTCAAAAGAAAAGGTAATTCTGTGATGGTATATTCCAAGCGAGAAGTCAAGGACTGTTTGATGATAACAAACAGAAAGGATTAAATTGGGCCCTAGAAGGTTGATTCTAATATAAAATGTTATCTTTGGAACCAAGCATCGAATCTCTCATTTATATATTTCAAACATAAGATGTTTAAACTAAGGCCCATTTTGCCCTCAGTGGTAAAAGATTCTATTGCACTATTTCAAAGGAGAGCAATGGAGTTCTCCATGAATATTTGGGCAATAGTTATCTCTTCAAGTAACATCGCAAATAAACAGATTATCTGATCTTTATTATGATGCTGTTTGTAAGATCTTGATGTGTGTAAAGTGACTACACTTCAAAAAGTCCTCCTCTGGCAGTAAAGCACTTCGGTAGATTAAGAAAGGTATTATATGATGCAAGGCTTCTCACATTCTTTAAAGGCAGGAGTCAAACTGGAAAACTGGAGACAGATTAATCATCTCTTTCACAGAAAGCCAGCGTTAACTATAATAGAACTTCCTGAGATGAAAGATGTCACCCACTCTCGATTTGAATCAATGCACGACATGCCAAAAGTGGAAAGATTTGAGCACAAAGGCTTAATACGCTGTTCAAAAAAAAGATTAAATCCTTCTCCTTTTGTTTAGCCCCCACATGGATTGATACCTGTTGTGTTCTTTAAAAGGTTAAGGGGAGACTTCCTAGAATCATATAATCCCTACAGTATGGAAGCAGGCCACTCAGCCCTTCGAGTCCACACCGACTCTCTGAAGAGTATCCTACCTAGCCCCATCTCCCTATAACCCCGCGTTTTCCATGACTAATCCACCTAACCGACTCATACAGGGACACTACGAGCCATTTAGCATGGTTAAACCACTTAACCTGCACAGCTTTGGACTGTGGGAGGAAACCAGAGCACCTGGAGGAAACCCACGCAGACACAGGGAGAATGTGCAGACTCCACACAGACAGTTACCCAAGGCTGGAATCGAACCCAGGTCCCTGGTGCTGTGAGGCAGCAGTGCTAGCCACTGAGCCACCATGCTGCTGGATGTATTAGATTCTATTCTAATAGATGTATTTGAAATGATGTTGAATTTTTGTAGACTAAATATCGAGGAGCTGTGTCTGTTTACCAACGCTCCTGGAAATAAAGGACAGATTTAAGATAATTGGTAAAGAAAAGGAACACAATGTGTTGTGGTGATCTGGAATGCAGTGCCTGAGAGGGCTACTGAAGTAAATTCAACAAGAACTTTCAAACAGCAAAGAACATACAGCGCCACGGCAAACAATCTGGGGAGTGGGACAGATTGAATAACACTTTCAAAGTTAAACATGTGAGAGATGAAAGCATGGAATGATGTGTTGATATGTTAAAGTAGGTGGGAAGAAGCTGGTGTATAACAAACAACGGCACAGGCAGATGGGCTGAATGATCTCCTTCTGTGCAATGTCATTCTACCATTACTAGTGGAACCAGACAATTGTTAAATAGGAACATGACTTCTAGTTCTTCAAAGGTAAACTTTAACCATTCTAGTAATTTCCAACAGCTAACTCCATTAGCAGAGTCCAACCCCCACTCCATTGCTAACCCTATGACACTCACCAGCTCACAGTCCACGATGCCAGACACAAACTGAGCACTCTGGCACGAGAGAACGAATCCAGCCAAGTTCAGCAGGACACAGACAACAGACAGCAGGATGAAAAGGTTTACCTAGAGCAAGAGAAGACATCAATGATCAAAGGGCTGCTCCATCATCATTCTCACACAGAAGTTCACATTCTCCAGTAAAGGGGAGAGCTGCCGGCAAAACAGGGGCAGGCTGGACCTTCTCTATGTTTCAACAGTGGAGGCTGCTAGACATCTTTACAGCTCAAATGGTTTCATAGGTTGGAAATATAGATCATGTTTCCAATTGTGGGGGAATATCAGAAGTAAGATCATAAAGTTAAGGTTAAGAAGTAATCAAAGCTCCTTAGACCACACCTTCCAAAGCCATGACCACTTCCATGGAGAAGAACCTTTAAGATCCTCTCCAAGCCACCCACCATCTTGGCTTGGAGATATATCTCTGTTACTTCAGAAGGCACTGGCTCAAAACCCCAGAACACTCTCCCTAAAAGTATTGTGGGTCTACCTACAGCTCATGGACTGCAGCGGATCAGGAAGGCAACTCACTACCACCCTCTCTCAAGTACCAAGGAATGGCAATAAATGCCAACCCAGCCAGAGGTGCCAGCCAAGAATGAATAACTATCAAATCCAACAAGGAATTTGGGAGACTTTCTCTGCCTAGTGTACGGTGAGAAAGCAGAATTTGCTACATCAAGGCACAGTTCAGGCGAATAGCATAGAAACCTTTAAGACAAGCCGTGGATAGACATAAGGGAGTGATAAATTGAAAGATATGCTGATGGTGGGGGAGGGCAATTGAAGTAGGTTCTAGGTACTGGTGGGAGAGCATGGGAGGCCCTCTGAACTCCCTTACTCAGCAGGAATTCAAATACAGAAAATGCTAGAGTTGAAAAGGCAGCCCAAGACCTTCAGCACCAAGATTTGAAACATGTAAAATGATAGCTTTAGAAATCATAAATTTTGTGTCTGTGTGTGTGTGTGTGTGTGTGTGTGTGTGTGTGTGTGTGTGTGTGTGGCGCGGGGGGGGGGACATGGTTTGCAACAAACTGTAGTCAAAGTTGCTGTTCATCAGAATCTCAGTAGGGTCAGACAGCATAGCCAGGCATTGACCAGAGCTCTCCGGCTATGAGACTTATGAGCAGAGGTAGGTCCGCTTTGAAACTGCTCTGACATTTCATGATATCATAGCCAATCAGATAATCCTCAACCCCATT
Source organism: Stegostoma tigrinum (assembly GCF_030684315.1). NCBI lineage: Eukaryota > Metazoa > Chordata > Chondrichthyes > Orectolobiformes > Stegostomatidae > Stegostoma > Stegostoma tigrinum. The sequence continues at coordinate 28,130,459 of NC_081356.1, read as the reverse complement.
TTCTTGTCTTTTCCACATAATCAGTAAAGAAAATAGGGGTTAAAAATCTGTCTATCTCAGCCTTGAACATACTTATTGACAAAACCTCCACAGCTCTCTTTGATAAAGAATTCCACAGATTCAGAAGCTTCAGAGAGCAAATATTCCTTCTTATTCCTGACTTAAATGGGCAACCTTTTATTCTGAGGCTATGTTCTTTGGTTCTAGACTCTCCCACAAGGGGAAACAACCTCCCCATTTCTGTCCTGTTAAATGTCCAAAGAATCCTTAACGTTCCAGTAAGATCATTTGTCATTTTTCTAAGCTCCGAGAACAGCCCCAACTCACTCAACATTTCCATATAAGGCAGTGCCTCCACACTTGCTATCAACTCACTGAATCTTTGTATTGGATCCAATGCCAGTATATCCTTCCTCAGGAAAGGGGACCAAAACTTTTCACAATATTCTTTGTGTGGTTAAATTAGTGCCTTAAATAATTCAGCAACGTTTTAACGACTATTTTAGGAATATAGGAGCAGGAGTAGGCCATTCAGCCTCTTGAGCCTGTTCTGCACCATTCAATAAGATCATGGCTCATCTATGATCTAACCTCATATACCTGCCTTTGATCATTTTCCCTTAATAGCTCTGCTTAATGAAAATGCACCTATCAGATTTAAAACTAGCAACTAATCCTCCATCAACTGTCATTTGTGGAAGACAGTTCCAACCATCTGCCATATTTTGTGTGTAGAGGTGCTTCCTAACATCTCTCCTAAACAGTCTGGCATTAATTTTTAACATGTGTCCTTAGTTCTAGATACCCCAACCAGCAGAAATAGTTTATGTTTATCCACCCTGTCTTTTGTGCTAATAGTGTCAAGGTCATAGGTTTGATCTCTGATTAGCCAATTTTGCTGGTTTCCACACAACAAATTTTATATTCCATTCCCTTTGAAAAATATTTAATTTGCCTTCACTATTACCTGCTGAACTTGGATGCCAGTTTTTTTTTTAATGATTCATGCGCTAGGAACGCCAACACTCTTGTGCTGCAGCTTTCTGAAGTCTTTTCTCAATCAAATAATATACAGTTTTCCTATAATCCTCTCAACATAGTGAATAACCTGACATTGTTTTCATTATATTCCACAGCCAAGTTCTTGCCCACTTGCTTGATCTATTACCCTTCGTCGACATTCAGCAGCACCCTCACCACTTATCTACCCACCTAATTCTGTGTCATCCGCAAACCAAGTGACATTACATTCACTTCCCTCATCTAAGTCATTCATATATACTGTAAATAATTGTAACCTCAGCACAGATTCCTTTGATACTCCACTAGTTGCAGGTTGCCATACCAAAACTGTCCCCCTTCTTCCATCTCTCTGTCTTCCAGTAGTTAGCCAATCCTCTGTCTATGCCAATATATTTCCTCCAAACCATGGGCTTTTATTTTAATAAGTAGCTTTATGTGCACTACCTAATCAGACACTTTTTTGAAAATCAAATGTATCGCATCAAACGGCTCCCTATATGTACACTGCTTGTTACTGAGAGTCAGAGAGTTATGGAGGTGTACAGCATTGAAACAGACCCTTTGGTCCAGCATGTCCATGCCTACCAGATATCCTAAATTAAGCTTGTCCCATTGCCCGGCATTTGGCCCATATCCCTCTAAACGCTTCCTATTCATATACCCATCCAGTGCCTTTTAAATGGTGTAATTGTACCAGCCTCAACCACCTCCTATGGCAGCTCATTCCATACATGCAAATCCCTCTGTGAAAAATTTGCCCCTGGGCTCCCTTTTAAATCTTGCCCCTCTCACCTTAAACCTATGCCCTCTAGTTTTAGACTCCCCCACCCCAGGGAAAATACCTTGTTATCTCATTCCTCAGAGAATTCTATTAAATTTGTCAGGCATGATTTCCTCTTCATGAAGTTGTGCTAACTCTGGTGGACAATAGCATTTCCGAACGCTCTGCTTTTGCATCCTTTATAATCAGAACTTTTGACGTTACAAGCAGTCAAAATTGATAATGTATCTATGGAGAAAGTTTGAAGCAAGTACATCAGAACTCAATAAACAATTCATACATACTTAATTGCTTCATACATTGATTGCAACCCACAGTTTTCCTAGCACTCATCCATCTCTCTAAAAAGCAGCTGTCCAAAGTGTTGGTTAAATGCCCATAAATCCTCTAGTCACAAATGATAACCATCAGAATTTCACACCGACTGTCAGCATGTCAATGGTCACTGACAACTGACCCACAATCACCTGATCATCGAGTTCATTCCAGACTGGGGGTGCTCTCTTCTCAACTTCCAGAATTATTTGTAGAATTTCTGTCCAACACAGGAATACTTCCAAAAACACACACGTGCATACCAGCACAGACATAAACACATCCAAAAGTCAGGCAGGCAGAGACAGACAGACAGACAGACAGACAGACAGACACACACACACACACACACACACACACAAAATATGTGCATGTATATATAAATACATTTGCACAATGCATGTACAGATGAGCACATATATACAACACTTGCATACATGCACCAAAACAGATAATGCAGGCATAGATATGCAAACATAGGTACACATTCTCAAATGTTCATTCACATACACAAGTTTACAGACATGCACACATAAACACACACACACATTCACACCCAGGTACACATACACAGACACAGAGACAGAGATGAACATATAAAAGCTGACACATATAGGTCACAGACTTATTGGACTAGACAGAATATTTCAATATTTGTGGAAGCATCTAACTTCTTGCCTTAATGAGAATCTATGACATACAGTAACTGGTTTAGGAACAGACTAAGTTTAAATAACAGAGATTATAGGAGAAAGAATAGGTAATAATAAGTAAAAGCTATATTAATCACAGCTAGGGATAAAGCCTCAGTCTTCTACACCAAATTGAGTCATTCATCATCTCAGCAATGAGATATATTGCTGACTGCAAGCTGCTAACTCAATGAAAGATTGATTCATCACACCAGTAGCTAGGTAATGTGTGGTTAGCAAATACATTCACAAAATGATATTACCTACCAAATCAATGTCACTGAGTCCCTCCATATCCATGTTGTTCCCTCATTTGGCAACCTCCTCCATTGCTGTACCCACTTCTTGAAATTTTATTGCCTCATTGACTAATTAAAGTTTTTAGGAAGGAATAACTGTGGGCTAAATCAGACATTAATTTTGTTAAGAGCGAGTTACAATGACATTTTTGGAGGGATTTGCACTTAGTGAATTAAAGCTATATCTTACTAAACATGGCTCCTTAACGACCTACCCTGCACCTGTGGGACCCCTCAGTCCGATTCTATCCCCATCTTACCACATGCTGCTTCCATAACGACTCCAGATATCCGCCAACAAACCAGCCTCCCTGCTGCCTTTGGAAGGCTGCTGTGTACACTGGCATTCCGAAACCTCCCTGCTTGGTCAATGATGTTTTCTGAAGATATCAGAGAAGGGAAAGATGGCGCCATTGTCCTCCAACAGGGACCAGTAGGCCCTGGTTGAGAGGTCGATACAGAACAGAGGTGACACCACAGGAGGTCAACCCTTCCAGCTTGGTCCAAGGACACTAATGGGTCAGTGCTGTGAAACTATTAACAGCAAACATGGGAGAGAACCGGCCTGCAATTGGAGACGCAATTTTTCCTCCCTACTCATGGGCAACTGTTCTCAATCGGGCTATCCCAGTAATCGAATTTTTCCCAGGCATTTTAGCAGTTTTGGTGGGCTATATTTGCCCCATGTATTTTGAGTTGTGGAATAATATACCCACAATCTCTATCACCTAGAAAGAGGAGTTCCCATCTGAGTCGCACACTGTCCTGATTTGGAAACATATCACCACTCCTTCAGTGTCACAGGGTCAACATGTCCTAACCTTGGGAGTATCCCAAGGACTGCAGCTGTTCAAGAAGACAGCTGATCCTCGCCTTTCAAGGGCAATTAGGGATTGGCAATAAATGCTGACATAGATGAAATGTCCACAACTCACAAGAGAATGCTGCAAGAAAGGTGAAAGGAAGAGAGGCTGCAATTGGAAACAAAGTAATTTATCCATATCAAAATCACAGGAAAACATTGTATTTCACAGAATGTACAGCACAGAAAATGCAATTCTAGACAATGGCTTTATGCCAGTGTTCTTAAAAACTCATTCATGATACCTAAGTGTTGCTGGCTGGGCCATGATTTATTTTTTATTCCTAGTTCCCCTTGAGAAAGTGGTGGTGAGCTTCCTTCTTTAACCACTGCAGTGCCTATGCTGTAGTTAGACACCCTTAGGGAGAGAATTCCAGGATTTTGACCCAGTGACAGTGAGGAAACAGCAAATATATTTCCAAATCAGAACAGTGAATGGCTTGGCGGGGATCTTCCCATGTAGATGTTGCCCTTGTCCTTCCAGATGGAAACGGTTGGGGGTTTGGAAGGTGCTGACTCAGGACTCTTGGTGAATTTTTGCACTGCATCTTCAATATGGTTCACACTGCTGCTCCCAAGTGTTGGTAGGGGAGGGAGTGAAAGTTTGTGGGAATCTTTGTCTTGGATGGTACAAAGCAAGGTTTATGCCCTCAGTGAGCTCCTTCAACTTCTATTTCATTTAATCCTGTTAGCATATCCTTGTATTCCTTTCTCTCTCTCTCTTTCATTCATTCACTTGCAACAGGAATGTGAGAAGCATCAGAAGCCATTCTGTAAACCTTGAACAATCACTGAGACATATCAAGTTAAGTCACAGTCACTGATGGCCTTGAGCTCTGGAGGCTGACTGTTTGATAGGGCATTGGAACAGGCAAAAAACAGAAACAAAACTTGACTGATTGAGAAGGGGACCCAGACAAAACAGAGACCAGTGAATCATGTACCATTGTCTTCCTCTGAAGCAGATGCTGAAGAGACTGTGATTCAGAGCCACACCAAGCAATACTTAACACAGAGTTGACCACTATAGTGCAAACTGTCTTCTTACTAGATGCATGTCTGCTGCTTACTTAAAGGTCAATATCTCAGAGAGCGCAACCCTCCCACAGTCCAGGAAGTCTCACTCAGACCCTTCTCAATCAGTGAACAGGGTTTTACATTGCATCATATCAATGCTGGTATTGATGGCAGATGATGATATCCTGCACCATGGCATTTTTGATGGTGTTTGTCAAACCAAACACCTTACAGGTGTGAGAGACACTGTCCGTTTGCCACTGCAGTTGTTTCTCTATCTAGAATGCTACAGCAATATTATCACTACAGAGCAACTCTCTATTGAGGACTTGCTGAGCTTTGTGTCCTGGGCGAGCAACACTCAGCAGCTTTCCAACAGTTCTGTCACGAAGTGGACACCCTCTGTAATAAACTGAAGGCATTTGACAGCAACAAAGACAAGGATATGCCAGAAGTGTTGGTGCTAGAACATAACACATGACAAAGTGGGCAGGCTCGTGGATTTTAGGTTGAGGTGAGGTAGCCATGGTTGTGTTAGAAGATTGAGCAGGCTCGAGGGACTGTTGCCTACACCTGCTCTCTACTTCTTATAACTCTGTTTGACCCAGTGAAGATGCCAAAAGTTTCCGAAGTTGGCCTGTCTGTTGGCTGGGGGCGTGCTGCACTGTCTGAGATGTCATCCTTTGAATGAGATGACTACCAGTTTGCAGAAGAGTTAAATTGCCTGACCAATATTTGTCCCTTAATTTGTGCATTACAAACAAACAAACATTCATTATACATGGATTTTGGACATATAGTTTGAGGTAAAATATTTGTGGTGTCTTGGGGAAGCAGTAAAACACTGGGATAACTGAATAGCTTTTTTAAAAAATTCTCTCCTGGGACTCAGGTGTCATTGGCTGGGCCAGCATTTATTGCCCATCCCTAGTTTTGATTTGATTTGTCACTGCGATATGTATCGAGGTACAGTGAAAAGTGTTGTCTTACCTGCTTTACAGGCAGATCGTACTAAACAAGGCGTCAAGGTAACAGAACAGAGTGCAGGATACAAATGTTACAGCTGCTAAGAGGATGCACAAAGCAATCTTCATTAACATTAAAGAGGCTCATTTCTCTCTCATTAAGCTGCAACAGGAAGCTTTAGAAGCCATTCTGTATACCTGACCAATCTATGAGCAATGCAACAGGGAATTTCCTCGTTTTAGGTTTGCTGTTTAAAGCATTTCATTTACTTCTTACAAATGTACTTATAAAAAGAAAACTGAGCTCCTTTTAGATTTTCTCTTCAGGCTGACCTGACAGTAAGTCTAACAGGATGACAGTTATGCCACAATGTAAAGCCCCATTCACTGAGTGAGAAGGAGCTGAGTGACAGTTCCTGGACTGAGGGAAATTTGTGCTCTCTGAGTCACTGCCTAAGGATCGTTGGTGAATTTCTGCAATGCATCTTATAGACAGTACACACAGCTGCAACTGAGCGTTGGACGGAAGGAGTGGCTGTTTCTGGAGGAAGAGCCAATCAAGTGGGCAGCTTCGTCCTGGATGGCGTCGAGCTTCGAGTGCTGTTTGAGGCGCACCCATCCAGGCAAGAGGGGAGGATTCCATCGCACTCCTGACTTGTGCCTTGGAGTAATCCCAGCGATAATTCTAGCCTCTGAACTGCTATCGTAGCCACTGTATTCATTTCTTCACTTTTCATTGAAGAGGAGGTGGACATCACTGACTAGGCCAGTATTTAATGCCCGGGGATAACTGAGAGTCAATGACATTGCTGTGGGTCTAGAATCACATGTAGGTCAGACTGAGTAAGGATGGCAGATATCTGGTCCAAAAGGAACCAGATGGATTTTCCCCACAACCAGCAACTATTTCATGGTTATCGTTAGACTTTTAATCCCAGATTTTTTTTAATTGAATTCAAATCCCATCATCTGCCATGGCAGGATTCAAACACAGGTCACCAGAACATTACCTCTGTCTCTATTAATAGTCCAGTAATAATACCACTGGGCTATTGCCTCTGCTTAAAATGGTGAATCCAGTTGAGTTTCAGGTCAATGGTAATCCCCAGGATACTAGCCTTATGATAGAAGCAGCTGAAGATGTTTGAGCCTAGGGCGCTACCCTGAGGAATGCCTGCAGTGATGCCCTACAGCACAGATGACACTTCCAAAAACAACTACAACCATCTTCCTATGTGCCAGGAATGACTCCAACCATATGTCCTCTTATATCCATTAACTTATGCTTTGCTAGGGTTTCTTGATGCCACACTCAGTCGAATGTAGCCTTGATGTAAAGGGCTGTCACTCTCACCACGCTCTGGAATTCAGCTCTTTTTTCCATGTTTGAACCAAGGCTGTAATGAGGTCAGGAGCTGAGTGGCCCTGGCGGAACACAAACTGGGCATCACTGAGCAGGTTATTGCTGAGCCGGTGCTGCTTGATAGCACTGTTAATGACACTTTCCATCACTTTACTGATGATCGAGAGCAGACTGCTGGCTTGGATTTGTCCTGCTTTTTGTAAACAGCACATACCTGGGCAATTTTCAACACTGTCGGGTAGATGCCAGTGTTGCAGCTGTACTGGAACAGCTTGGCTAGAGATACAGCAAGTTGCGGAGAACAATGTCTTCAGTACTTTGACCCCAAAATGTAGGAGTTTGATTTGTTGGCTCATGAAGATTTTTCAGTTGAAATCACAGAATGTTGCCAGGTCACACGTTCTCAGCAGCATCCAGTGCCTCCAACAATTTTTTGATATTGCTTGTAGTGAATGGAATTGGCTGAACACTGGTCTCTGTGATGTTGCAGACCACTGGAGGAGGCAGAGGTGGATCTACCTAATAGTACAAACATGATGGGCCAAACAGTTTAATTTGCTGTACGATCCTATGGGACATTGGTATTTATGGGAGCTGGCTGCACAAATGGATTGCCACATTTCCTGTATGTCACCACTGACCACATTTCCATTACTATACCATGGGCTGCAAAGCACTTTGAGGTGACGTGAAGTAGTGAAAGGTGCTATATGAATGCAATACTTCCTTTCACTGTGGCACAGTATAATCGAGGGCAGACAGATAGGAGACAAGAGTCTGTGTTGTGATAGAATGCATTTGAACATGTTGGCCCCAGAAAGCAAAACTAAAATCAGGACTAGCCACATTACCTTAAAGGTGCTTTGGTGATTTCAGACTGAAAAATCTTTATGAGCCAACAAATCAAACCCCAACTTTTTGCGGTCGAGAGAGGTATTTCAATACCACTGGCAGCAAGAAATTCATTGATTGATGGTAGCGGCATGTGTTCCTGCTAAATAGACAATAGACAATAGACGCTGGAGTAGGCCATTCAGCCCTTCGAGCCAGCACCACCATTCATTATGATCATGGCTAATCATCCTCAGTGTCCTGCTCCTGCCTTATCCCCATAACCCTTGATTCCACTATCTTTAAGAGCTCTATCCATCTCTTTCTTGAACGTATCCAGAGAGTTGGCCTCCACTGCCTTCTGGGGCAGGGCATTCCATATATCCACCACTCTCTGGGTGAAGAAATTTTTCCTCAACTCTGTTCTAAATGGCCTACCCCTTATTTTTAAACTGTGTCCTCTGGCTCTGGACTCACCCATCAGCAGAAACATGCTTCCTGCCTCCAGAGTGTCCAATCCCTTAATAATTTTATACGTCTCAATCAGTTACAGGGTGCTCCAGTTAATGTTTACATAGTAGTGGACAATTTATCTTTCCAAAGATAGAAAAAACCTACACTTATGTTGCATCTTTCACCCCCTAAGGATGTGCCAAAGCACTTGTCTCAACCAAGGATGCTCCTTGTTATGAAGGATTGTTCCAATCTGCACAGTAATCCTAAAATTACCATCAGACTACTTTGTACAGTCACAATTGCTACAGATGCCCTACATCACGCAGTATTATCAACATTTGATGTGATGCCCAGAAAACGACAATTTGGTTCAATGACTCCATGCTAAACAGAACAAACTGAGGTGCAGTTGGCAAGTAATATCCAAGGGACGAGGGAAAAATCGGGTGATATGTAAGTGAAATAATTCCACAGAGGTCGGCATCCTGTTACCAAATCACCCTTTATTTACACGTGGAGAGGACTTGACACTGATGCAGCTCTCAGAGTGAGTTGAATCTCTGACACTCCTGTTTATATCTGTCAGCCAGGGCTCAGTGTTTGGAGCAGATTAGCAGCCCCAATCAGGAATCTCCTATTCTATTAGGTCCACCTGGCTGACCTTGTTACAATCACTACATCTCTCCCCTGCTGAGTTCGAGAATATTTTGTAGCTCCTTCTGGGACATTTTAGCACCGGGTCAGGTGCCTCCAACTTTGCCTCTGATATGGGCTGTGTGTAATGCACAGTGATTGATTGATTGATTTTACTGTCAGGTGTCCCGAAACACAGTGAAAAGCTTTGTTTACGAGTGATACAAGCAGATTACGGCAAGCAAAGGATGTACACATCAAAAAGACAGAGGCACACAGGTTACACGATTTGAGGCTAGAGTCCATTCAACAATCTGATAACGGCAGGGAAGAAGCTGTTCCTGAACCTGTTTGTGCATATGTTCAGGCTTCTGTATCTCCTGCCTGATGGAAGAGGCTGTAGGAGGTCACTACCAGGGTGCAATGGTCTTTGACGATGTTGGCCACCTTTCCACAGCAGCGAGCCATGTAAATGGAGTCCATGGATGGAAGGTTGGCTTCTGTAATGTTCTCGGCTGGGCACACCACTTTCTGTAGTTTCCCACAGTCCTGGGCAAAGCAGTTGCCTTACCAAGCCGATACGCACCCGGACAGCACACTTTCAATGGTGCGCCTGTAGAAGTTGGCGAGGGACCTTAACAATGTGCCAAATTTCCAGAGTCACCTGAGGGAGAAGAGGTGATGTTGTGCCTTCTTGACTGTTGCATCCATGTGGAAAGTGCAGGACAGTTCGTCGGTTATTTTCACTCCAAGGAACTTGATGCTCTTCACCATCTCAACCTCAGCTCTGTTGATGTAGATGGGGACGCGTTCATCTCCTTTCTTACTGAAGCCAATGATCAGTTCTTTAGGTTTGCCGACATTGAGAGACAGACTGTTTTCTTTGCACCACGCCACCAAGCCCTATGTCTCCCTTCTGTATTTTGACTCGTTGTTGTTAGATATCCATCCCACTACAGTGGTGTTATTATTTCGAATTTGACAACACAGTTGTGGATGTACAGGGGGTACAGTAGGGGGCTGAAGGAACATCCTTGGGGTGCTCTAGTGTTGAGTCTTATTGTGGTGGAGGTGCAGTTACCTATCCTCGCTGATTATGGCCTGTGGGTCAGAAAGCTAAGGATCCAATAGCAGAGGATGGAGCCGAGGCTGAGGTGTCACAGCTTGAGATCAGTCTGGAGGGGATAATGGTGTTGAAGACAGAGCAGTAGTCAACATACAGGAGTCTGACGTAGGTGTCTTTGTTGTCCAGATGTTCCAGTGCAGGGCTAGGGATATGGCATCGTCTTTGGATCTGCTATGTCGGTAAGCAAACTGCACAGGATCGAAGCAGGTTGGAAGGCTAGAGTTGATGTGGATCATGACGAGCCTCTTGAAGCATTTCATGATTATTGAAGTCAGAGCCACTGGGTGGTGGTCATTAAGGCACGTTGTACATGCTTTCTTGGGTATTGAGATGATGGTGGTCTTCTCGATGTAGGTGGGGGCTTCGGCTTGTAGAAAGGAGAGGTTGAAGATGTTGGTGAATATCTCCACCAGTTGGTTCGCACAGGATCCAAGTGCTCGGCCGGGGATATTGTCCGGGACTGGCGCTTTCCTTGGATTAAGTCGCAGGAAGACTGATCTGACATCTGAAGTGGTCAAAGTCAGAAATCACACAACACCAGGTTATAGCCCTGGTACATCCAAGGTTTACGGTTAGGCACCAATCAGATTGAGTTCTTTGGTACACCAGCCTCCACGCATTTGCTAATGAGGTCTGTGATAGTAGCTTGCCTCCTGCACCCACAGCATCTCAGAAGAAATTCATTCTCCTCTTCAGGTGGCAAAGGCATCTTGGGTGGCGACATCCACCGTGTCCATCTCGGGTTCCAAGGTATCTGCAAGATCACTAACAACACCACTCTCTCATAACAGAGAGGGAGAACCCACAGGATCCGGAGCAGTGGGGAAGGCAGTAAGGAGCCAGGCATGTTTTGCTCCCGCACACGTTTGTTCAGGACCAACACATCTACCTGAACTTAATACATCACTGGACCTGGCCTAGCATCGACCATGCCTCTGACGCAGGCAGCGCCATTTCCGTGGTTCCTACACCAAACTTTGCCTCCTGTAGTAAAGTGTCTCTCTCGCTTAGCAGAGCCTTGTGTCCGACATTGGTGCTCCTGATGCAGTTTCACCCTCCCCCCCCCCCCCGGCTTATGGGAAGATCAGATTTAACCTGGTGCAGGGTCTTCTCCTCATCAGCTCCACTCCTGGAGCTATCCCTGTAATTGCACAATGGCTGGTCCTATAATCAAACAGGAACCAGGACAGTTTGGTTTGTATAGAAGCTGTCCTTCTCTATCAGGGTATATGTACACTCTGCATTAGCTAAAGTCCTGGATGTATATGCTATTGGGCATTCTTCTCCATTGGGCCACTTGTGGGCTAATACCACCCCAATGCCATACAGGGAGGATCACATGTTAATGGCTTGGGACCACAGTGTGCCAACACCTTAGAGGATAATAGCTGTTTCTTCAGTTCCCTGAAAGTTACAGCTTGGCTAGGCAACCACTTCCAAGGCTGATCCTTCTTTTGTTAAAAGAGTTGATACAAAGGTGCCAGGATGGAGGCCAAGTTATGTGTGACCTTTCCATAATAATGCACCCGCCCAAGGAAACAGCTACATTCTGGGACTGATGTAGGAGCCAGGGCACCTTTCGTCATCCTCACTTTATATTCCACCAGGTGTAACCTGGTCTTATCGATTCTGTAGCCCAAGGAGGTTATCTGGGGTGCCCTTCTAAGGCATATGCCCATCTAGCAGAAATATCTAAGAACTACGTCCAAATTCTCTAAGTGTTCTTTATTAGTCTTTCCTGTTATTAGCACATCATCCAGATAAATGGTGACCCGGGGTGGACCTTGTAAAATATTTTCATTTGTCTGCTGAAAGATTGCACAGGCTGACAATACCCCAAAAGGCAGATTCGTATCTCGGTGCAAACATACTTCTGGGAATCCTTGTCTAGCCGCAATTGCAAAACTGCATGGCCCATGTCCAGCTTCGTCAAGGACAGCCCCCTTGTCAAATCAGTATACACATCCTCTCTGGGAGAGATTGGTTATTTATCCAGCTGTGAAAAGTGGTTTACCACTTTTTTAAAATCCCTACAAAGGTGAACTTACCAATTCAGCTTCAAATTTGGCGCAACCAGTGTTGACTAGTCCACAAACTGGATTGGTTTTACAATTCCTTTGCTTACCAGCCTTCCGATTTCTCCGTCTACTTTTGTGCAGGAGGCAAATGGCAGTGAGCAGCCGTTGCAGAATCATGGAATTACTTCCTGGTCAACATGCAAGGTGGCCTTGGCTCCTTTGATAGTCCCTAGACCTTCCCGAAAAATGTCCACGTAATTAACCAGGAGTTCACTCAGGCAGCCATTATCTAATCGAAAAATGTTGAGCCAATCTAGGAAATCTTTCTCAACTAATATCGCCCAATCAAGCTTGGGCGAAAGCCTATTAGTTCTGAGATAACTGAAACAGGACACCATTATCAATTTCCATTAGAATCGGGTGACCACTTAACTAGACATTTATTTTGATTGGTTTTGATTTGGATGTTGCTACCAACTGTTCCAAACCAGATGTAAGTGGATTTTCCAGGATGTGCACTCTCTTGGATAACTGCCAACTGGTCTGCTGAGACTCTTGTGATGACTGGGATCTGCATACCAGCATGCTACAATGGCTTGCTGTCCCAGACCCTAAAGAAAATTTTAACCATTTTACCAAAGCTTGACTTGGTTTTACAGTTTTGCTGTGGGCAAACCTAGAGTCTCTTTGCTCTGGACATGTCCAGAGTCAAACCTTGCAATTGCCTTTGTTCGAGTGATGTTTCCCAAGCTCAGTCAGCCTAGAACGGTGTCCATTGGAATGCCCTGCAACTCTCATGCTCCACTTGCCACATTTTCCAATGATAAAGCTGGCTGTAGTGCCTGTTTGAAGTCCAGTTGGGCTTTAGTTAATATGTGAATTTGCATGGTTACATTTTTAATCCCACATACCAAACGGTTTCTCAGCATCTTATTAAGGGTTAAACCAAAGTCACATGCCTCTGCCAGTCATCTTAGTCTTGTCAAAAATCCCGATACAGATTCCCCTGCTTCTCAAACCGCTGACTAAAACCACCAGCGTCTCAGAGTTAGAGTTAGCTTGGGGTTGTAATATTCCTTAACTAAACCCTTTAAAGGTTTTAGTATCTTGTGCCTCAGGAAATGTTACACTCCTAATAACTAAAAAAAACTGTGGGTCCACAAGCTGTCAGGAGAATTACTCATTGCTTTATAGCTGTCCCAATGTTAGTTGCCTGGAAAAAAATAACATATTCCTTCCACATACTGGACCTAGTCGTTGACAGCAGGATCGAATGAGTCAAGCTTCGAAAATAACAGAACAATGCCAGAAATGTTTACTCCAATACAAAGATGACCGTTGGGAGCAAAATTTTCAGGAGCATGTTTTTCTCTCGTCGCCATTGAAATGATCCACAGAGGATGGTATCCCGTCACCAAATCACCCTTTATTTACACATCGAAAGTCCAAGACACTGATCCAGCTTCCTCCCAGTGAACAGAACCTCTGTCACCCCTGTTTACATCTGTCAGCCAGGGCTCCCTGACTGGACCAGGTTAACAATCCCAACCAGTGAACTCTTAGGCTATGAGGTCTACCTGGCTGACCTTGTTACAACACTACAGTAAAGTCAGCTTCAAATTCACCAGCATTGTTTTCTCAACCCCTCCTGCAGACACCAATTCCCTCCATTATATACAGTGCCAGAGTACAGAAAAACTCTAGTCTGCTCATGCTTTCAAAAAAATTTATAGAATTAATTCTTGCTCTTTCCCATAGCCTTGCAACATTTTCCTTTTTAACTGTATATATTTATTCAATTCTACTTTGAAATTTGCCATTAAATTTGTTTCCATCACCCTCTTAGGCCGTTCATTCCAGCTTGCTGCATGATAATTTTTCCCTTTAATCAAGAGACCCAGGAGAGAGATGAAAGTGCTTTCAATAAGTTTTCAGAATGGCAATAAAAAGAACTTGGAGCTATGATCCCTTTTTTTACCCATCAAACCTTATTGACGAAGGTATGTATTAGATCAGAAATGAAATTGCCATTTGTCTCACTGCAGATGCATCATTACTCAGTGCTGGGCTAACAGATAAACAATTGGAGAAATTCACAGAATCACATCAGATTTACAATACAGAAATAGGCCCAACTGGTGTGTGTTGACGTTTATACTTCAAGTCATATCTCCTCCCATCCCAAATTAATTCGACCCCATCAACTTATCCTTCTGAATACTTTCTCCCTCATGTGTTTATCTAACTTCCCCTTAAACAAATGCACGTTTCACCTCAACCACCCCCTGTGTTGGTGAGTTCTACAGCTCATCTCTATCCAGTATAGGAGAATTTCTTATTGAAATTACTAGTCATTACCTTAGCTTTTTAGCTTCACATTCGAGTTACTCCAGTATGCATTTTCTCTGCCTATTGCACCCCTTCACAATCTGAAAAGCCTCTGGGTCATCACGAGTAAAACAAATAGCTTTTTAAAAATCCATCATCTGGTGAAAGCAGCTTTCATTTATTGATATAGCTAATTTAAATTAGGTATTGCTTGCTGATGCAAAGCAGCATGCATATTATCAACAATATCTCTTATACGTATTAACAGAAAAAAATTAGAGATAATATTTTAATTTCAAAGCTAACAGGGCTAACTGAAATAAATCTTAAAGCAAACAAGAAATTTTATTTTGAAATTCAAGAATCCTTTCAATCGAGTTTTGAGAAGATTTGTAGCTCAGGTTGAGTTTCTGGATGTGAGTTTGCTCGCTGAGCTGGAAGGTTAGTTTTCAGATGTTTCGTCACTTTTTATTTATTTGAAAAAATATACTTTATTCGTAAGATGTACAAAAAAAAACATATTTACACACCTACCCAGTCATGCAAGCCGGTCCGGGTTATCCGGGGGTACATACACCAGCTAAAGGCAAAAAACAAAGAAGGAAAAAAAAACAAAGCAAAGAAAACACCCCGGCAGTCGTCACCCCGCACAGACCCCGTTGGCCCCCTGACCAGTTGGGGAAGGCGCCAGTTGCGCCCAGTTACCAGATAGGGTTCTTTTTCCTATTCTGGACGAGGGGGTTCATACCGTGGTCTTTCCCCACCGCGCCTTGGCGGCGGCTGCCCCAAGCTTTAGCGCGTCCCTCAGCACATAGTCCTGGACCTTGGAGTGTGCCAGTCTGCAACACTCGGTCGGGGTCAGTTCTTTCAGCTGGCAGACCAGCAAGTTGCGGGCAGACCAAAGAGCGTCTTTCACCGCATTGATGGTCCTCCAGGCGTAGTTGATGTTGGTCTCGGTGTGTGTTCCCGGAAACAGCCCGTAGAGCACGGAGTCCCGCGTCACGGAGCTGCTCGGGACAAACCTTGACAAATACCACTGCATCCCCCTCCAGACCTCCTGCGCATAGGCACACTCCAGAAGGAGGTGATCGACAGTCTCGTCCCCCCCGCCCCCGCAGCCACCTCGAGGGCAGCGCAGAGATTCCGGGCATGCATAAAGGATCTCACTGGCAGAGCCCCTCTCACCGCCAGCCAAGCAATGTCCTTGTGCTTGTTTGAAAGTTCTGGCGATGAGGCATTCTGCCAAACAACTTTGGCAGTCTGCGTGGGGAACCACACGACGGGATCCACCCTCTCCTTTTCCCGAAGGGTCCCGAGGATACTACGTGCTGACCACTGCCTGACGGCCTTGTGGTTAAAGGTGTTTCCTTTCAAAAATTTCTCCACGAAGGACAGGTGGTACGGAACGGTCCAACTACTCGGAGCGTTCCGCGGCAAGGAGGCCAGGCCCATCCTTCGCAACACCGGGGACAGGTAGAACCTCAGTAAGTAGTGACACTTGGTGTTTGCGTACTGAGGATCTACGTACAGCTTGATGCAGCCGCACACAAAGGTAGCCGTCAGGGCGAGGGTGGCGTTCGGTACGCCCTTTCCCCCATTTTCCAGGTCTTTGTACATGGTGTCCCTGCGGACCCGGTCCATCCTCGACCCCCAAATGAAGTGGAAGATGGCCCGGGTGACTGCAGCGGCGCAGGTCCAGGGAATAGGCCAGGTCTGCGCCACATACAACAGTGCCGAAAGCCCCTCGCACCTGACAACCAGGTTCTTACCCGCGATGGAGAGGGACCGGAGCGTCCACCTGCCCAGCTTCTGCTTCAGTTTGGTGATATGCTCCTCCCAAGTCTTAGTGCATGCCCCAGCTCCAGCAAACCAAACACCCAGCACCTTCAGGTAGTCTGTCCTGACGGTGAAGGGGATGAAGGAGCGGTCGTCCCAGTTCCCGAAGATCATGACCTCGCTCTTACCCCTATTGACTTTGGCACCCGAGGCCAGTTCAAACTGGTATAGTCCAATAGTCTACTCACCGACCGACAATCGGTGCAGAAGACGGCCACATCGTCCATGTACAGGGAGGTCTTGACCTGAAGGCCTCCGCTGCCTGGGATAGTCACGCCCTTCAGGCCCACGTCCTTCCTGATGGAGGCGGCAAAGGGCTCCACACAGCACACGAACAAGGCAGGAGAGAGCGGGCAGCCCTGCCTGACTCCAGATCTGACAGGAAAACTGTCTGATTCCCACCCGTTGATCGAGACTGCGCTAACAATGTTGGCGTAGAGCAGCCGGATCCAATTGCGGATGCCCTCCCCGAACCCCAATTTGGAGAGGACGTCCCTCATGTAAGCATGAGAGACCCTGTTGAAGGCCTTCTCCTGGTCCAGGCTGACGAGGCAGGTGTCCACCCGCCTGTCCTGTACGTAGGCGATCGTATCCCTGATGAGCGCGAGGCTCTCAGCGATCTTCCTGCCCGGCACACCACAGGTTTGGTCAGGGTGAATCACCGACTCCAGGACAGACCTGACCCGGTTGGCTATGACCTTGGCCAGGATTTTGTAGTCCTCGTTCAAAAGTGAAATGGGACGCCAATTCTTAATTTCTTCCCTCTCCCCCTTCCTCTTGTAAATGAGGGTGATGATGCCCTTCCTCATGGACTTGCACATTTCCCTTGCCTGAAGCGCACTATCGTACACCTCCAGCAGGTCCTGGCCGACCAGGCCCCACAGAGCGGAATACAGCTCGACCGGTAAGCCGTCGCTTCCGGGAGTCCTATTCCTCTCCAAGGACTTGAGGGCTCTGGTCAGCTCGTCCAGGGATATCGGCCGGTCCAGCCACTCCCTCGTGCCGTCGTCTAAGACCTCCGTGATAGACGACAGGAACGACTCGGAGGCCGTGCTGTCCGTGGGCTTCATGTCGTACAGTCCGGCATAGAAGGATCTGCTGATCCTCAAAATGTTGGGCCGAGACGACGTCACCGAGCCGTCGTCCTCCTTCAGCCGGCTAAGCACAGAGCTCTCTTTGTGCACCTTCTGAAAGAAGAAACGCGAGCACGTCTCGTCCTGCTCCATGGAGCGGACCGTGGACCGGAAGATTATCCGGGAGGCCTCCGTGGCGAAGAGCAAGGCTTGCTGGCCCCTCACCTCGCGGAGGTCCTCCGTGACATCGACCCCCATCAACTGCAGAAGGAGCAGGTTCGGCACCCTTTTCTGGAGTCGCGACAGCTTTCCCCGCCTCTCTCTTGCCTTCTGAACACCCTTGAGGACAAAGAACCTCTTGATGTTCTCCTTCACCATCTGCCACCAGTCGCCTGGAGACTCAAAGAGGGGTTTCACGGTTCTCCAACCGGCGTACTCCCTCTTAAGCTCCTCGACGTTCTCTGGGGTCAACAGAGTCGTGTTAAGCTCCCACGTCCCCTTGCCGGCCGGCTGGTCATCCTGTAAGTGACAGTCAGCCAGCAGGAGGCAGTGGTCAGAGAAGAACACCGGCTCGACGCCGGTGGACCTGACCGAGAATGCCCGTGACACAAACAGGAAGTCTATCCTTGAGCGGATAGAGCCGTCTGGCCGCGACCAGGTGTACCTCCGCTGCGCTCCGTCTGCAGGGGTGCTGAAGACATTGGCGTCCTTCACCGTGCCCATCAGGAATCTGGACGTGACGTCCAGTTGACTCCCCCCACCCGCTGTCCCCACGCCGGATCTTCCATCTGCATCGATGATGCAGTTGAAGTCTCCGCCTAGGATGACCGGCCTGGACGTAGCCAGCAGGGGTGGAAGCCGCTGCAGGACGGCCAACTGCTCACTCCGTACGCTGGGGCATACACGTTGATCAGCCTCAGGGGAGCGTTCCTGTAGGTGACGTCAGCCACCAGGAGGCGCCCCCCAACCACCTCCTGAACTTGAGAGATGGTGAAGTTGCGCCCCCGCAGCAGAATAGCCAGGCCCGAGGAGCGACAGTCGTTACCCCCAGACCAGATCGAAGGCCCACAGGTCCAGGCGCCGGACCATTTCCTGTACCTGCCGAGGTGGGGTATCCCGCACTCCTGCTTAAACAGGAGGTCCGCCTCGATGGTGGTCAGGTAGGCCAACATGGACACACATCTTGCGGTGGACCTGACACTGCGCACATTAATGCTCGCAACTCGTACCCCCATTGTGGGCAGTGACCGCAGTACCCTCCCCAAGTCCAAGGTCCAGCCCCTCCATCTGTCCCTTCATGCCCATTGTCCAGGCTAACTGCTGGACACTCTCCGGGCTCAGGAAACCATCCGTGCTGCCTTCCGGGTGGCATCCCCCCGTCGGGGTGCGGAGGCAGGAGGGTCCGGCTCCGGGTCAGGCTGGGGACGCGCTGTTTCCTCCTTCCCGCCTGGAAGTTCCAGGGGGCCCTCCAGTGCCCCAGTGGCACTTGACTGGGTGTCGGAGGGAGCCTCAGGACGCCTCCCGTCATCTGGAAGCGGGGTGCTGCTTTCCTTCTCCCTCGAGATCTTTAACTTCTGCTTCGGGTGGGCCCTCTCCGAATCCCCCTTGTCAGAGGAGCTCTTATAGCCCCCCTGTACCTGCCTCTTCCCGCCTGATGGTTGTGGTTCCTGGGCTCGTCGACGCACCTTCCTCCTCGCTTTCCGGACCGTCGTCCACTCCCCTGGGTCGCCTGTCGCCGCCTCCATTGACTCCGTGTTGTCGGGGTGGAGCGGAGCCTGCAGGGGTGCTTTGCTGGCCTCGGGCCCATCCTGCGGGGCTGGGCCCTCCTGCGTGGCCTGGCCCTCCTGCTCATTAGTGGGGTCCTTGCTGGGCCCTGGTGCCTTCCTCTCCTCCGGGGGCGCTGGCCCCGCATTGCCCCTGCCAGCGACCTGGGCGTAGGTGGTCCCCCGCCGCGGGCATGCCCTATAGAAGTGGCCCGCTTCCCAGCAAAGGTTGCAGCTTCTCTCTCATGGGCAACACTCTGTAAGGTGTCCCTCATCCCTGCAGTTCCTGAAGATGGTGGCTTTGCAGTCGGCCGCCACGTGACCTGACCTACCACAGGCATGGCAGACTTTAGGTTGCCCTGCATAGGTCAGGTAGCCCCTGCTCCCGCCGATTGCGAAGCTGGACGGTGGGTGTACGACATTTCCGTCCGCGCCCATCCTCAGCGTCACCTTGACCTGCCTCTTACTGGTCCAGATGCCAAAGGGGTCCACGATGTCAGTTAGGACCCCTTCCACCTTCACATACCTTCCAAGGAAGGTCAGGACATCAACTGCTGGCACATGCGGGTTGTACATGTGTACAGTCACCATACGGCTCCTCTGTGCTGGCATCACGAACAGCGGCACAGCGGTCAATACAGAGAGGGGGCCCTCACCTCCTTTCTCCTTGAAAACCTCCAGGAAGCGCTCGCAAAGCTTGGCACTCCTGAAGGTCACGTTGTAAAAACCTCCTCCGGGGAAATCCTGCAGGCAGTAAACGTCCACAGCAGCGAACCCGCAACAGTCCAACAGGACCCTCTTCACGAAGAAGGTGCGGTCCACAGGTGCACCTTCATCCACCTTCTTTACGGAAACACGGGTGGTGTTCCGGACCCCCTGACCTGGGGCATGAGCACTTGCCACAGCCATCGTTGCGGGTTGGCTGCTCCCCTGAACCAGTGTTAGGCCGAAGCCAGCATTAAGATCCACTGATTGCAAGGGTGCACAGCCAACCCGACGTCTTCCTTTCACCTCCACACAACGCTCTCCTCCTCTCGGTCCACAAGAGAGTGGGACTTTATTTTGTTCCAGATGTAAGCTGGTTCACTGAGCTTGAAGGTTTGTTCCCAGATGTTTTGTCACCATTCTAGGTAACATCAACTGTGAGCCTCTGATGAAGCGCTGGTGTTATGTCCCGCTTTCTATTTATCTGTGTAGGTTTCCTTGGGTTGGTGATGTCATTTCCTGCATTGGTGATGTCATTTCCTGTCCTTTTTCTCAGAGGATGGTAGATTGGCTCCAAATTAATGTGTCCTTTCAATATTGTGCACGTGAAGTTGACAATAATTGGTGCTGCATTTGTTAAGAATAGTGACTTTGCTAAATAGTACGTTACTAAACCACAATATTGTGATATTATCTTACACTGGTCACATAAATAAAGTGTAAAACAAAATAGAATGTTTCTTTTAAGATTCAATAATTGTCTTAATATTGTACATATCAGCAAACAGATCTCTTAAATTAGCCTCTTCCCTTAAACTAAACCATTACTTCAATCTCAGACAAATGAAACTTTATTAAAATACCTTTCATTGCACAGACAAGGTATTGCAATTGGTCAGGAACGGGAGTGTTTTCATAAAGTGGATGGGGTAAGATGAGGTAGATCGGGAATCTCTGTAGAGTTAGAGAGAGTGGGGCTTGTTTCTTTAACCTCTAAAGTTGGACCATAATTCAACACTGTCTCCATGGCAATATCCCAGCTCTGGTTCTCCAGTGTCTAAAAAAAATACTGGGAAAGCTTCTCTCTCATGGTTGAACATGCCTGCATGGCCAGCAAACTTCAATTTGATTTTTATTCCCTTTTCACAGAAGGCACTGCACTGCTAAATCTTGTTTATCAATCTCCTGTGATGCCATCCAAATCTGGCCACTAACCTGTGGACAATCACAGTGCCCAAAGAACCCCTCATTAAATATATTTGTGTACAGGCCTCTTTCGGGGTCTATGTGCCAAGGCCTTAGGAGTGAAGAATTTTTGATGGGTCAGGGTTTCAAACTGGTGTCGACACAGAGGTGTCTTTGGGCAGCATCATCTGTGACTGTGCAGAATTCTTCAGGGCATGCTCTGCTCAGTCCAAATGGGGCTAGAGAAGGTTCTGTAAAAATAGACCGTCTCACTTCCAACTGGCTGGGGAGTCATGCCCACTGGCCTCACCATCTTCCCTGGATGAAAACTCAAAGTTATGCAACTTGGAATGATAGAACATTCATGAATAATCTCAAGAGTGGAAGAAAACCTGCAAACATATTCATCACAAGAACCATCAAGGTTCCAAACTGACAGTGTACCCTCAGTGAGTTCTACACTTCTGGGGAGGGGCACTGATCATACAAGGATTTTGTGGCGGGGGGGGGGGGGGGGGTGTAAATAACCTTCCACTGGGAACAAGCAACCGTCACATCCATGGACCAGTTTTGTCATCTGGAATACAATCTTGAAAGCCACTTGTTGAAGTGTTTTAAAACAACCTGTTCAGACATGTTATGACACACGTCTAATCAGTTGGGACTCAAACCCAAGACTCCTGGCCCAGAGGTAGAGGGATTAGCACTGCGCCACAAAAGCCCTCGATTCTTCAACAAAAGGCTCATGACTTTCTCCTGCAGCTCAGCTGTAAACAATATGCCATTACACCAATCCTCATCCTCAATTAAGATTTTGAGGAAAAGGTCTATTTTGACCTGATGCCACCAATGCCACTTTAGAGGCTGGTGCTGCCATCCAAGGAACCTTCATTACCCTCCCTTTAAAACTAGAACACCCTTCCTTAGATAAGGAGACGATAAGACCAAAAGACATAGGAGTGAAAGTAAGGCCATTTCGCCCATCAAGTCCACTCCACCATTTAAATCATGGCTGATGGACATTTCAACTCCACTTCCCTGCACTCTCCCCATAGCCCTTGATTCCTTCTGAGATCAAGAATTTGTCGATCTCTGCCTTGAAGGCATCCACCGTCCCGGCCTCCACTGCACTCCGTGGCAATGAATTCCACAGGCCCACCACTCTCTGGCTGAAGAAATGTCATCTCATTTCAGTTTTAAATTTACCCCCTCTAATTTTAAGGCTGTGCCCACGGGTCCTAGTCTCCCCGCCTAATGGAAACAACTTCCTGGCGTCCACCCCTTCTAAACCATACATTATCTTGTAAGTTTCTATTAGATCTCCCCTCAACCTTCTAAATTCTAATGAGTACAATCCCAGGATCCTTAGCTATTCATCATATGTTAAACCTACCATTCCAGAGATCATCCGTGTGAATCTCCGCTGGACACGCTTCAGGGCTAATATGTCCTTCCTGAGGTGTGGTGTCCAAAATTGAACACAGTATTCTAAATGGGGCCTAACAAGAGCCTTATAAAGCCTCAGAAGCACATCGCTGCTTTTATATTCCAACCCTCTTGAGATAAACGCCAACATTACATTCGCTTTCTTAATCACGGACTCTACCTGCAAGTTAACCTTAAGAGAATCCTGGACCAACGCTCCCAGATCCCTTTGTACTTCTGCTTTGCGATTTTCTCACCGTTTAGAAAATAGTCCATGCCTGTATTCTTTTCGCCAAAGTGCAAAACTTCACATTTACTGACATTGAATTTCATGGACCACTCTACTAAACTGTCTAAATCTTTCTGTAGCTTCCCCACCTCCTCAGTACTACCTGCCTGTCCACCTATCTTCGTATCATTGGCAAACTTAGCCAGAATGCCCCCAGTCCTTTCATCCAGATGATTAATATATAAGGTGAACAGCTGCGGCCCCAACACTGAACGCTGTGGGACACCACTCGTCACTGGTTGCCATTCCAAGAAAGAGCCTTTTATCCCAACTGTCTGCCTTCTGTCAGACAGCCAATCCTCAATCCAAGCCAGTAGCTCACCTCGAACACCATGGGCCCTCACCTTGCTCAGCATCCTCCCGTGAGGCACCGTATCAAAGGCCTTTTGGAAGTCAAGATAGATAACATCTACTGGGTTTCCCTGGTCTGACATACTTGTTACCTCTTCAAAAAATTCTAACAGGTTTGTCAGGCACGACCTCCCCTTACTAAATCCATGCTGACTTGTTTTAATCTGACCCTGCACTTCCAGGGATTTAGAAATCTCATCCTTGACAATGGATTCTAGAATTTTACCAACTACCAAGGTTAGGCTAATCGGCCTATAATTTTCCATCTTTTGCCTTGATCCTTTCTTAAAGAAGGGGGTTACAACAGCAATTTTCCAATCATCTGGGACTTTCCCAGACTCCAGTGACTTTTGAAAGATCACAACCAAAGCCTCCGCTATTTCCTCAGCCGTCTCCCTCAGAACTCTAGGATGTAGGCCATCAGACCCAGGAGATTTATCAATTTTTAGACCCTTTAGCTTTTCTAGCACTTTCTCTTTTGTGATGCCTACCATACTCAACTCTGCCCCCTGGCTCTCCCTAACTGTTGGCATACTACTCATGTCTTCCACTGTGAAGACTAACGCAAAGTACTTATTAAGTACTTCAGCTCTTTCCTTATCTCCCATCACTAGCCTTCCAGCATCAATTTGGAGCGGCCCAATATCTACTTTTACCTCACATTTTTTTCTTAAGTATTGAAAGAAGCTTTTACTATCATTTCTAATATTACTAGTTAGCCTACCTTCATATTTGATCTTCTCCTTCCTTATTGCTCTCTTTGTTATTCTCTGTCTGTTTTTGTAGCCTTCCTAATCTCCTGATTTCCCAGTGCTCTTGGCCACTTTATAGGCTGTCTCTTTTACTTTGATACATTTCCTGACTTCCATTGTCAGCCATGGCTGTCTAATCCCACCCCGGATAATCTATCTTTTCTTTGGGATTGAACCTCTGTACTGTGTCCTCAATTACACCCAGAAACTCCTGCCATTGTTGGTCTACTGTCTTCCCTGCTAGGCTCTGCTTCCAGTCGATTTTCGTCAATTCCTCTCTCATGCCCCTGTAATTGCCTTTATTTAACTGTAACACCATTACATCTGATTTTGCCTTCTCTCTTTCAAGCTGCAGACTGAACTCTACCATATTATGATCACTGCCTCCTAAGTGTTCCCTTACTTTAAGGTCTTTTATAAACTCTGGCTCGTTACATAGCAATAAGTCCAGAATAGCCTGCTCCCTTGTGGGCTCCATCACAAGCTGTTCCAAAAAGCCATCCTAAGACCAAAGCCCTGTACAATTGCAGCAAGACTCCTCCTGTATTCAAATGCTGTCATTATGAAGGTCAACACACCATTTGCTTTCTTCACCTGTATGCTTACTTTCAGCAACTGGTATACAAGGACACCCAGGTCTCCTAGGACCTCTCCTCTCCCAATCTATCACCACTGGGATAATAATCTACCTTCCTGCTTTTTTGTTATCAAAGTGGGTAACGCACATTATACTCATCTACCAAGCAGTTGCCCACTGACAACTTGTCAAATCAAATTGAAGCATCTCTGCATCCTCTTCAAAGTTTACCCTCCCACTCAATGTTGTGACATCTGCAAACACTGAGGAAGGGTCACTGGACCCAAAACAGTAACACAGATGCTGCTAGACCTGCTGAAATTTTCCAGCAAGTTCAGTTTTTGTTTTAGATTTCCAGCATCTGTAATTCTTTCAGCCCTTTCATACTGACTCTGGCCCATTCTGTCACTGTTTCCTCAAGTGCTCTGCAATCAAGCATTTCATAAAGGACTCTAGCATTCTCCCTACTACCAATCTCAGAATAACCGGTCTAATAATTCCCTATGTTTGTAAAACTACTGGGGTTGCATTAGTTACCTTCCAATTCATTGGAAATTTCCAGGGTGTACAGAATCTTGAAAAATGACCACCACTGCATCGACTATTTCTTGGGCCACTTCCCTTAATACTCTGCGATGTATGCTATTGACTGCTGGGGATATATTGACTTTTAATCCCATCAATTTCCC
The DNA here is from genome assembly GCF_030684315.1 of Stegostoma tigrinum. Taxonomy (NCBI): domain Eukaryota; kingdom Metazoa; phylum Chordata; class Chondrichthyes; order Orectolobiformes; family Stegostomatidae; genus Stegostoma; species Stegostoma tigrinum. The sequence goes on along the minus strand of NC_081356.1, from coordinate 28,105,105 downwards.
CAATTCCATTTTCCTAGGAATACCGATTTCCTTCAGTTCCTCCCTTCACTAGGCTTTGTGGTCCCCAACATTTTTTGAATATTATTTGTGTCCTGCATTGTGATGACAGAACCAAAATATGAATTTTATTGGTCTGTGATAGCTCTGTTCCCCATTATAACTTACTCTATTGCTGATTGTTAGGGATCTATTATAAACTTTCACACATCTTTATATCTTCACAGTTGCTATGGAACCTATCAAGGTACTTCCCTCCTGCCCATTGCAGCAGAAATCCTAACATGCTCCTGAATTCCTGTGGCTTTGGAGACCTCGTCGGAGACACGTCGTGACTTTACAGCATCCAGAAAACCTTTGGAGTAGTCTTTAATACTAGGCAAATCTAAGAAAAATGTCAAGAACAACACCAGGAACACTTCATTACATACATCAATGTGGCCAAAACATTTGACTCAATAACTCTGTGGGCTTTGTGGATTATTCTGCAGAGAACTGAATGTCTGTGAAGCTTCGTCACAATCCTGCAACTGTTTTGAGCGTGAGATGCAAAATAGAGCCTTCAAATTCCAGACCCTGGTGGGATAGCCCCCTTATCATTGACAATGCATTCAATAGTGGCTACTCAAGCAATGAAAAATCAACTGGCTTCTGGTGTGCATGCTGAATGTTGCCAGGTGGAAAACTCTAACCCCAGTCACTCCTCATCGAAATTAAATTGAGAATCATTGTCTGCTTTGCACCAGAATTGCAAGCCGCTCTAGATTTCATCAGTCCTGCTTACCAGAGTCTAGGTCTGTCTGTGAATACTACCAATACAAAACCCATACTCCAACCTAGGCCAGGCCAGCCAAATGTTCCATCTCTCATACATGCCAAAGAGTGATGCTGGAATATTTTGAGCACTTGCCATACCTTGGTAGCCATCTTTTCAAAAAAGATCACCAAGGAGAAGAACCAACACCACAGCAGCTGTATCACTCACCCTTCGACAAATTGAGGCAACAAATTTTTGGCAAAAACGTCAACAAAAGTTCTAGTGTACAAAGCAGCTGTCTTCATATAATCACAGAATCTCTGTAGTGCAGAAAGAGGCCATTCTGCCCAATGACTCTGCACTGACCCTCCAATGAGCAACCACCCACTCCATCACCCCATTGGGGTTTTTAGCATAGCTAAACCATTTAACCTGCACATCCCTGGAAACTACAGGGTAGTTTTTATCATGGCCAATCTGCCTAACCGGCACATATTTTGACTGTGGAAGAAAACTGAAGCATCTGAATGGAAATCCATGCAGACACAGGGAGAATGTGTAAACTCCACACAGACAGTCACCCAAAACTGGAATCAAACTCAGATCCCTGGCACTAGCCTCCAGCCTCATTGTTCCCCAACCCCACACCGCCTGCTTCTATCTCCTTCCCAAAATCCACAAAACCACCTGCCCTGATCGACCTATTGTCTCTGCCTGCTCCTGCCCCACCGAACTCATCTCCACCTAACTGGGCTCCATTTTCTCCCCCTTGGTCCAGAAAATCCCTACGTACGTCCGTGACACCACCCACGCCCTCCACCCCCTTGGGAACTTCCAATTCCCCGGTCCCCCACACCTCATTTTCACCATGGACGTCCAGTCCCTATACACCTGTGTTCCCCATGTAGATGGCCTATAGGCCCTCCGCTTCTTCCTGTCCTGCAGACCCGACAAGTCCCCCTCCACCGACAACCTCATCTGCCTAACCAAACTCATCCTCACCCTCAACGACTTCTCTTTTGATTCCTCCCACTTCCTACAGACTAAGGGGGTGGCCATGGGTACCCGCATGGGCCCAAGCTATGCCTGCTTGTTTGTAGGTTATGTGGAACAGTCCCTCTTTCTCACCTATACTGGCCCAAAACCCCACCACTTCCTCCATTACATTGATGACTGTATCGGCGCCGTCTCATGCTCCCAAGAGGAGCTCGAACAGTTCATCCATTTCACTAACACCTTCCACCCCAACCTCAAGTTCACCTGGGCCATCTCCAACACATCCCTTACCTTCCTGGACCTTTCTGTCTCCAGCAAGGCATTTGATAAGGTTCTCCATGGTAGGCTCCTTCAGAAGGTCAGGAGGAATGGGATACAGGGGAACTTAGCTGTCTGGATACAGAATTGGCTGGCCAACAGAAGACAGCAGGTGGTAGTAGAAGGAAAATATTCTGCCTGGAAGTCAGTGGTGAGTGGTGTTCCACAGGGCTCTGTCCTTGGGCCTTTACTGTTTGTAATTTTTATTAATGACTTGGACGAGGGGATTGAAGGATGGGTCAGCAAGTTTGCAGATGACACGAAGGTTGGAGGTGTCGTTGACAGTATAGAGGGCTGTTGTAGGCTGCAGCGAGACATTGACAGGATGCAGAGATGGGCTGAGAGGTGGCAGATGGAGTTCAACCTGGATAAATGCGAGGTGATGCATTTTGGAAGGTCGAATTTGAAAGCTGAGTACAGGATTAAGGATAGGATTCTTGGCAGTGTGGAGGAACAGAGGGATCTTGGCATGCAGATACATAGATCCCTTAAAATGGCCACCCAAGTAGACAGGGTTGTTAAGAAAGCATACGGTGTTTTGGCTTTCATTAACAGGGGGATTGAGTTTAAGAGTTGTGAGATCTTGTTGCAGCTCTATAAAACTTTGGTTAGACCACACTTGGAATACTGCGTCCAGTTCTGGTCGCTCTATTATAGGAAAGATGTGGATGCTTTGGAGAGGGTTCAGAGGAGGTTTACCAGGATGCTGCCTGGACTGGAGGGCTTATCTTATGAAGGGAGGTTGACTGAGCTCGGACTCTTTTCATTGAAGAAAAGGAGGAGGAGAGGGGACCTAATTGAGGTATACAAGATAATGAGAGGCATAGATAGAGTTGATAGCCAGAGACTATTTCCCAGGGCAGAAAAGGCTAACAGGAGGGGTCATAGTTTTAAGCTGGTTGGAGGAAAGTATAGAGGGGATGACAGAGGCGGGTTGAGAGAGCATGGGATGCGTTGCCAGCAGCGGTTGTGGAAGCAAGGTCATTGGGGACATTTAAGAGACTGGTGGACATACATATGGTCACAGAAATTTGAGGGTGCATACATGAGGATCAATGGTTGGCACAACATCGTGGGCTGAAGGGCCTGTGCTGTACTGTTCTATGTTCTATCTCAAGCAACCACCTACAAACCGATGTCCATTTCAAGCCCCACCGACTTCCACAGCTACCTGGAATACACCTCCTCCCACCCACCTTCCTGCAAAAATTCCATCCCCTATTCCCAATTCCTTCGCCTCCGCCGCATCTGCTCCCAGGATGAGGCATTCCACTCCTGCACATCCCACATATCCTCGTTCTTCAAGGACCGCAACATCCCCACCGCAGTGGTCAAGAAGGCCCTCGACCATGTCTCCCGTATTTCCCGCACCTCATCCCTCACACCCTGCCCTCGCAATAATCACCCAAAGAGAATTCCCCTGGTCCTCACATACCACCCCACCAACCTTCGGATACAACGTATCATCCTCCGACACTTCCGTCATCTACAATCCAACCCCACCACTAAAGACATTTTTCCAACCCCACCCTTGTCTGCCTTCCAGAGAGACAATTTTCTCCGCGATTCCCTTGTCTGGTCCAGACTCCCATCCAACCCCACCACAGCCGGCACTTTCCCCTGCAACTGCAGGAAGTGCTACACCTGCCCCCAAACCTCCTCCCTCTCCCCCATCCCAGGCCCCAAGATGGCTTTCCACATCAAGCAGATGTTCACCTGCACATCCACCAATGTGGTGTACTGCTCCGGCTGTACACGATGTGGCTTCCTCTACATTGGGGAACCAAGCAGCGGCTTGGGGACCGCTTTGCAGAACACCTACGCTCGGTTCGCAGTAAACAACTGCACCTCCCAGTCGCGAACCATTTCAACTCCCCCTCCCATTCCTTAGACAACATGTCCATCATGGGCCTCCTGCAGTGCCATAATGATGCCACCCGAAGGTTGCAGGAACAGCAACTCATATTCCGCTTGGGAACCCTGCAGCCCAATGGTATCAATGTGGATTTCACCAGTTTCAAAATCTCCCCTCCCCCCACTGCATCCCAAAACCAGCCCAGCTCATCCCTGCCTCCCTAACTTGTTCTTCCTCTCAGCTATCCCCTCCCCCACCTCCATTTCCTACCTACTAACCTCATCCCGCCCCCTTGACCTGTCCGTCCTCCACGGACTGACCTATCCCCTCCCCACCTATACTCTCCTCTGCACCTATCTTCTCCTCTATCCATCTTCAGTCCAACTCCCCCTCTCTCCCTATTTATTTCAGAATCCTCTCCCCATCCCCCTTTTCTGATGAAGGGTCTAGGCCGGAAACGTCAGCTTTGTCCTCCTAAGATGCTGCTTGACCTGCTGTGTTCATCCAGCCCCACACTTTGTTATCTTGGATTCTCCAGCATCTGCAGTTCCCATTATCTCTAACCACTGAGCCATTCTGCTGCACAATATTGCAATGAGACCTGGACTGCGTATCGGCAACACACAAGAGTGCTAAAGAAATTCTACTGGCAAAACCTCCACTGCATCCTCCAAATTTAACAGGGTGATCCATCAAACAAATTTTCTTGTGAAGCCAGCTCCACAAACCTTACGGCAAAATTACTATAAATTACGTTTTGATAGACTGGACACTGAATCCAGCTGCTCATAAACATTTCCCCACCAGGGGAAGGGTCACTGGACCCAAACCGTTAACTCTGTTTTCTCCTCCACAGATGCTGCCAGACCTGCTGAGCTTTTCCAGCAACTTTGTTTTTGTTCCTGATTTACAGCATCCGCAGTTCTTTTGGTTTTTATTTCCCTACCAGATCCAGCTTTCTTTTCAACTTTCAGATGGCCTGGATTGGGGAAGACAGGGAAGGCACTATCAAGTCCCTCTGAAGATCTTCCTGAAGCTTGGGAGCATTCAGATTAATGACTGGGAGGAGATTTCTATTAACAGTTCAAAGCGACAACAATTTGTACATCAAACTGCATCACCAATTCCAAACACTTTGCTGATGAGGCAGAGCAGCAGCAGACAAGGAAAGCAAAGGATGCAAATCCTGTACTGTGGTTCCTAGCACCTTGTGGGAAATCCTGTCCTGTGCACCCAACTGTGGGTTGAATTGGTCTTTTCAGTCTCATGAAGACTCATGGCAGGAACCTGCAACCCTGCGTAGATATTACCTCAAACTGAGGGGCAGCTGACAACGAGCAGTTCTCTTGCCTTTAAGTCAACAGGTCCTGGGTCAAGCCCCACTCCAAAGACTTGAACACACAAATTGTAGTTGACACTCCCAGTGCAATACTGAGGGGGCGCTGCACTGCAAGAGTTACTGTCTTTTGAATGAGACATTAAAGGCAATGAAGATAAACAATTACATGGCCTATTAAAGGGAGAGTGGGGGAGTTCTCTCTGGAATTTCGGCCAATATTTATCCTCAATCAATATCACTGAAAATCTCATGATCTGGGGTCATTAGCTCATTGCTGTTTGTGGGAACTTGCTACGTGTGAACTGGATGCTGTGTCTCGTACAGTCCAACAATGACTACACTTCAAAAAATACACCATTGGTTGCAAAGTGCTTTGAGATGTCCTGAACTCCTGAGAAGTGCTTTAGAAATGCAGATCATGACTTATGTTTACCAATCTGCTCTAAGACGCAGAACAAATGTACGTATGTATATATACATTAGCTGTGGGAGTGGGCCATTCAACTACCATTCAGTAAGATCAAGGCTGATCTGATTGTGGTTTTCTTTCCCACTTTCTTGCCTCATCCTACAACTCCCTTATCTATCAAGGATCTACTGACGACAGCCCTAAAATTATTCAATGACCCTACTTCCAGTACTCTCTGGGGAAGAGGATTCCACAAACTAATCACCCTCTGAAAATAAATTCTTCTCACCTCCATCTTAAAAGTGAGATCCCTTGGTTTTAGAGTTGGTCACTAGTTCTACTTTCTCCTATAAGGGCAAACACCTTCTCAGTATCCATCCTGTCAAGTTCCCTCAGGAGCTTGTATGTTTCACTACGTTCACTTAAGGTTCTTCTAAACCACCCCAAGGTAAACCCTTCATCCCAAGGGAGGGTGTGGGGAGGGGTTGCATCAATCTTCTCTGCACTGCTTCCCATGCATTAATATCCTTTTGTTAAATAAGGAGATCAAAGCTGCATACACTGTTCCAGATGTGGTTTCACCATGGCAAACTATTTCCTTTCCCACAAAACTTTGAACAAGTAGGCCACTCTGTAAAATAGCCAAACTTAATCATGATGATCAGAGATTTCCTGCACTCCACAGGCATAGATCCCATGCTGCTCTCCTCGCTGAAATGAGATCAAGAGTTTAAGGCCCGGGCAGCTGAAGGCACAACTATCATCCAATTGAAATTGGAACTGTTCCAGAGGTGTTAAAGGACCACAGAGATCTCAGAGAATTATAGGCCTTGTTATGAACTCATCAACTGAGTTAGGGAAGTAGCTAACTACAGGTATAATGTCAAATAAGACAGCATGTTGAAACTTCTCCATGATCACTAAGATAAATAAACAAAGGCTCAGGATATCAATGTAACACTATCGCAGGCATTATTCAACCCTGACCAGTGGCATTCCAGAAATGCCATTCCCATGACTGCAGCCCAACTTGAGCGAGTGTCATTTGATCGTCTATCTTTGTAACATTCAAACTCAATCTTAACAGATTACGCTATAGTTCCCTTTCCAAGAGCAGAATTGATTTGGCATTAACTGATTTTGATAGGAATCTCCAGTATTCTGTTCCAGCTTTGCCTAAGGTGTAACAATTTCATATTTTGTTTTTTTTTCCTACAATGAATTTGAAAGAACCGAGTTCTGGCTTATTGTCTCATGCCCTCAAGGTGCATCTCGGCACTTAGTTAAACTACTCCCCATTGCCTGTAATAGCACGCTGTGCCACAACTGTCTCACCCTACTACGGCCAAGATACATTCTTGGTAGATCCAGTTGCCAAATCTGGTTACATGCTTTCAGGAGTATCAATACCTCTACCTCCAGCTGGCCCTCCACCCTCTAACACCCATCTCAATCATCTATAATGTCCAACTTCACTGTTCCTGTCTCCCCACACACAGTCGCCAGCAGACTTAGGATGATTCCTTGTTTATTAGTCTTTATTCCCTCTCCATTTTTATTCTAGTTATAAAACCTGAAGGTAACTGTCTTCAATAAATCACTCATCTGTCTATTTATTACTTTGAAACTTGACTATTACAAAGCCCTCAAGGCCGCCCTTCCAAATTTTACCCTCCGCAAGTTTGAGGTTATTCAAAACTGTCTTGGCTGTATCTCAAATCACAGTCCTGTTTCCCTTATCATCCCTGTTCTCACTGAATTACGTTAGTTCCCAGTCAACTACTGTCTTGATTTTAATATTCACTGTTTCAAATCCCTTAATGGTGTCTCCCGAGATTTCTTTGTTCTATTAAGCATCCTAATTGTAACCACTCCACCATTCCCCCCCAACAGGTTCTGCTCCTAAACCCAAATCTCTGGAATGCTAATCCTACATTTCATTATCACTCCACCTCACTTTCCTCCACTGAGACACTCCTGAAAATGGATCTCTTTGACCAGACATCAAGTATTTCCGTAACGTGGTTCGGTGTCAAACTTTTATTTTACAATGCTGCTGCACAGCAGTTTGGGACAGTTCATTATATTAAGGTCACTCTATAAATATATGTTGTTACTGTCCTTCAAAGTAAATGGGAAAAGTCCCAATTGATTTTAATATCCTTAGTATTGCTGCTCCCAGTAGTGTCCTGGAGATTAATCCTCAAACTTGGAGATATTAGCTAATTAGGCATAATAACTAAGACTATCCTGGAGACCCTGTCTCCATTGAGATCGAAGCTACTCTCCTTTTTCCTTACCCAAAACTGCTTAACAGCAGATTGTGTGGAGCTTAATTCAGTCTCCAACATTAACACATGCAGAACTACTACTTTATATAACACTACATTCCCACCTCACAGATAAGAGCTCAATTCACTCAGGCACAGCTAACTCTGGGCATGTTCCTTCAAAATCTCACAACATTATCAAGTATTTCCAGTAAATTATATCCCTCAATCCACCTTATCCACTTTTTAGGTTTCTTCCTTTAACAATTCCAGATTTCTAAAGAGAGATGGGACACTCCTGGATAAATTATCCTTTATACAGAGTGCCCTATTGAACGATCAAGTGTTATATTCAAACACTTCTCAAGATTAAGAAAAGTAAGTGATAATTGTCTATGTAATTCTACTGCAGCTCCAACCACACAAGAAACTTGATGCTATTCAGGGCACAGCAATACCCTGGATTGGCACCTCAACCACCAAATATTGACTCTCTTGGCCACTGACACACAGCTAGAATCTACAAGATTCGCTGTAACAACTCAACAAGACTCCTCTGACATTATTGTCCAAACTCTCAACCTTTACCACCTAGAAGGTCAAGGGCAGCAGATGTATGGGAACACAGTCTGTTGCAGGTTTTCTAACTCTCATACCATTCTGACTTGGAAATACATTGATATGTTTTCACTGTGGCTAAGGCAAAAACCTGGAACACTCTCTTTAGCTGCCCTGAGTGTGTGTAGCTACAACAGATAAACTGGAGCAGTTCAAGGCATCAGATCATTAAAATTTTCCCAACTGCAATTAAGGATGGACAATAAATCCTGGCCTTGCCAGTGGCATTCTCACCCAAGAAAACATTTCACATAAACCTTTTAATTTCAATGCAAGTACTCACAGGGCTGGCTTCAGAAGGAAGAACTAACTCCAGGAGAAGATTACAAGTGACCATTGTGCAAACAAAACTGGATCTCTCTACCAATGGCCCAAAACAGACAATTAGAAACAGATACTCGCACTGTTTCCCAGTGAAACAGTGAGACAGGCCTCATATTACAGAGAATTGTCACAAAGCAGAAGGAGGCTATTCAGCCTATCATGTCACACTGGCTCTCTGAGCATTTTGACTGCATGCCAGTCTCCTCTATTCCCCCTTAACTCTGCACATTGTTTCTATATAAATAACTAATATCACCCAATGCCCTCTTGAACGGCCTCAGGCGAATCTGCCTCCATCATACTTCCACACAGTGCACTCCGGACCTGGATCATTCACGGTGTAAAAAACTTTTTTTTCCCCTCTGAATTTCTCTCTTTTGGAAAAACTTTAAAACCTGTACCATGTTCCACACAAGCTTCCTCCCACCCTATTAACACATCGTTATATCCCTTTCCCTCTCATGTTTTTTTTCTATGCTTCCTCTTAAAATACTCTTTAATTGCTGCATTTGCTACATATGTTATACATTTTCACCACTGTCTGGGCAAAGACCAAAAACCCACTTATTCCTTTGGAATTCATCAGTGTCCATCTCACAGTTAGTGACCCCAGTTTTCATCCTCCCCACAAATGGAAACATCCCTATCCCTCATATACTCAAAGGCCCCATCAGTTCACTCCTCAGCCATCTTTTTATTGGAGAAAAGACACCTCCAGCCCATCCAAACTTTCTTTATAAATATTTCAGTTTTGGCATTTTCGTTCTGTAACAATATGCTCACAGTCTCACCTGTGCTTCTACATCCTATTTGGAGACCAGACCTTTGCAGTTTGATCAAAAAGAGTGTCTGGGGGAAGGTTAGAACTTGTTCGAGAGAATATCAAGTCTAATAAGGGGAAAGCATTAACACCAGGTCTCCATCTAAACATTAATCAACTCAAAAACAATTCTGATCCCCAGACAAAGCTGCTGATTTCCCTCACTATGGTCAGGGTACAGTGTTGGTGCTGACAACTGTCCTCCCCACGATTCAAACCCAGTTGATACCTATTCAGAGATAGCGAGGCTATCAGTTGCAAATGAGATTGGGCTTGTGCATCTCCCCACCTCATGGTTAACCAGGTTAGAGACAACTCAATGTCCGACCTCCGCAGTTAAATCACCATCTCAACGACAACTCCGAGAGGGCATAGCAGAAAATTAATAGAGTCATGATCCACCTTTATTTCTTATTACTTTCTTGTCTCATTTCCCTTGATTTTTTTTTAAATCATTGAGCACTGTGTGGAGGACAATGCCAAGGGAGTGCTGCAGTGTTGAAGATGGAAGCCTAAGTTGAGACATTAAAATGAGAAGGTGAGAAGGTCATGACATCCACAGTAAATTGGTAACTAGGATACAAAACTGGCTTGGTCACAAAAGACAGAGGATAGTTGTGGACAGGTGTTTTTCTGACACAGGCCGGTTGTCATTGGTGTTCTGCAAAGATCAGTGCTGGGACCTTTGTTGTTGTAACATATATACATATAAAAGATTTCAACATAAATTTAGACAGAAACCAAAAGAACTGCAGATGCTAAAGCAGGAACAAAAACAGAAGTTGCTGGAAAAGCTCAGCAGGTTTGGCATTCCGATCCGGTGACCCTTCCTCAGAACATTCTCAAATGTACATAGTCTTATTAATAAAATTTGCAAACATATAAAAATTGGTGGAGTTTCGGATAGTGAGGGAGGATATCAAAAGATGCAACAGGATATAGATCAGCTTGAAAATTAGGCAGAAAAATGGCACATGGATTGGGACAAGTGGGAGGTGACACATTTTGGGAGGTTAAATGTAACAGGAAAGTATACCGTAAATGGAGGACCCTTAGATACATTGATGTACAGACGGATTTTGGGGTGCAAGTCCATAGCTCCCTGAAAGTACGAACATAAGTGAATAAAGTGGTAAAGAAAACATACAGTATGCTTATCTACATCAGTCAGGGCATGGAATATGGAAGTTGGCAAGTCATGTTGTAACTGTATTAGACTTTAGTTGGGCCACATTTGGAGTACAGCGTGCAGTTCTGTTTACCACACTTTAAGAAGGATGAGGATGCTCCGGAGAAGATGCGAAAGAGGTTTACCAAGATCCTGCCTGGATTGGAGTACATGAGCTGTAAGGAGAGGTTGGACAAACTTGGGATTGTTTTCGCAGAGCATTAGAGGCTGAGGGGCAACCTGATAGAAGTGTATAAAACAATGAGGGGTTTGGATACAGTTGATAGTGGAGTCTTTTGCCCAAGGGTGGACATATCAATACCAGGGGACATAGGCTTAAGGTGAGGGGGGTGGGGGAAGCATTTAAAGGAGCTAGGTGAGTTTTTTGTTTACACAGAGACTGGTAGGTGCCTGGAACATACTGCAAGGGAAGGTGGTAGACGCAGATAGAAAGAGGCATTTAGTCAGGTACATTAACAGCCAGAAAATAGGATATGAATCATGTGCTGGCAGATAGGATTAGTTTACAGTAGCATCATGGTCAGCATAAAGACAGTGGGCCACAGGGCTTGTTCCTGTGCTGTACTGTTCTATGCTCTATCTTCTATGTTATAAGAGACTAGTTTGATTTGTAGATGGAGGTAAAATATTTCACAACACTATTTCAAAGAAGGGTAGGGGTGGTCTTTCCTGACTAATATCTTTTTCCTTAATTCCATGATCCAATGGTTTAAGTAGAATCCTAGTCCTGCAGGGAGCTTGGAGCTCAGGCAGCAACACTGGGGTGCCCTCAACACTGGGAGATAGAATTAGGTTTGAGATCTGCAGATGGATGGTTTCTACAGCTTCAGACAATCAGATCTTGTACACAGTCAAGTGAATTAATGTTTCAGACTGCATCACTGAAGACAGAACTGATCATCAGAATGAAAAGCAGAAATTTTAAAAACGCATGGAAAGGCAATAAAGGGCCTGAAGTTTGTTCCAATGGATTGTAATTTTGGCTCGACTTGCAATCACTGCTGTGATGGTTATCAGGGGCATCAGTCTTCCTCTTGAACTCAACAGAAAAGCAAGTTGCTCTTCAAATTCGGAGAATTCACTGCTCTGCTCCAATAACAACATGCACATGTACAGTGCCTTTAACACACTAAAACATCCCAAGGCATGTCACTGGAATGTTATCAAAGACAAGAGGACAGAAGTGAAGGAGTGCAGAAATCTAGGTGGTTGCAGGGCTGAAGAAGATTTCAGAGAAAGCACAAGTCTACAATGGATCTACAGGCAAGAATCAGAATCCTACACTGAGGTGTTTCTGGGCTGGTAATCAATGTAGGTCAGTGAGCACAGTGGGCCGTGGGAGAATGCTGGCTCATGCAACATAGGACAGTCAAAGTTATGGAAGCGTTTAGATTTACAGATGGTGAAAGGCAGTCAGGAATTGGTAGACATAATAGTGGCAGGTGAGCTGACCTCAGGGTGGAAACAGGTAATGTTTTGGAGGTGGAAACAGATGGTTTACAAATAACAATCTAAACCATCCTTTTTGTTTGTTTGTTGGTAGGATGCGACAGTCACTGGCTGGGCCAGTATTTATTGCATATTCTTAATTGTCCTCTAGACAGTTGTCATCTTGTACTGTGGTAGTCCATGGGATGTCAGAACACCCAGGGTTCTATAAGGAAGGGAGGTCCAGGATGTGACCCAGTGACAGTAAAGCTCAGGCAATTGCAGCTAAAATAATGTTATCAAAATATGTAAAACACTCACTTCATGTCAATGAAATGAAAACATTTCAATGGACAATACAGAATTTTACTGAACTGTTCTCAGGATCTACTGTCTATGCTTAATTGAGCCTTCGCCCTGAACTGTTCTTACCTCTGCAGTTCTAGTACTCTGACAGCAGCGGTATGTCCAGAATTTCACATTTTGATTCTACAAAGATAAAGGGAGAGGACTGCTCTAAATCTCAGTCAGGATGGCAGATATCTTGGACAGAAACATACATCTAGGTGACTGAAGCCAAAATCTAGTAAACTTTATTGGACTGTGACTCATACAAGTACCTTGGCTCACAGCTCTCTCTGATCACTACCTCCATCTCGCTGACCTTCTCCTCAGTCCTTGTTCACACCAGGGAAGCGAGTGAGCAGGGAGTCAGTAAGAGGGATCAGAGTTGATCAGAATATTCTTCACTCTACTTTCCTGCATTTACGCCATAACCTCTGGTTGCCTTTCTGACTAAAGATCTGTCTATCTTGGCCTTGAAGTTATTTAATGCCTTCTGTGGTAAAGAATTCCACAGATTTAATACCCTCAGAGCAAAAAAAAACCTTCCTCATCTCTGTCTGAAACACCTCGCTCTGAGATAATGCCTCTGGTCCTAGACTCTCCAATGAGGGGAAACAACCTTTCCACATCTACCCTGTTAAGTCTCCAATTATTTTATACATTTCAATTTACTAATTAATTTTAGCCATATCCATTCATCTCAAAATTCAATCATATTATGGTTTCTGCTACCCAGAGGTGTCTTCACAGTGCCAGGCCTAGTACAACATGCTCTCTGGTTGGCTCAAATACGGGCAGTTCTAGGAAGATTCTTCTTTGAAGTACTGAACATGGGGTCCTCTGTGGCCACTTGTGAGAAAAGATGAGGCCTCGGTTTAAGGGATTAATGGGACATTTTCTGCGACCAGTGGTGTGCAGCAAGGATCCATGCTGCAGCCTCAACAATTTATCATCTACAGGTACATCTATGACTTAGAAGAAATGCCAGCGATGGCGTACCTAAGGTTGCTAAGCAAACAAAGTGGATACAAGTTGTGTAGAGGACACAAACAAGCTGTAGAGAGGTACAACCAGGTTAATTGAGGGGACAACAATGCGGCATTTGCAGTATATTGTGGGAGAGTGTTAATCTATTCAATCTGACAAGAATAAAAAAAGGAAAACATGTTTTAAAAGGCATGAAATGTGTAAATATTGAAGCTTAGAGGAACATGGCTTTATACAGACAGGGAATACAGGGACAGCATAGGAAGACAAAAGCATGTCAGGATTGAGCACAAACTGAAGTGTTGCCACAATTTTACAGGGCTTTGTTGAGACCACACCTGGAGTAGTATGTACAGTTTTGGTCTCTGTGTTATTGCACATACCATACATGCTCAAGTAATCGTTGATCTCTTGTAAAAGTTAATCACAACTTTTAGCTAAAAAAATCTGAATTCTTTCTACGCACTAGCTGCTCACTGCCTCACCCCAACTCTCTCTGTATCACCGAAGCTCCCATTCACCCAAAGGCTGACTCAAAATTGGGAGTTCAGAAGAATTGAAAACAGGCCAGCAAAGGGGCAGGTTTCAGATTTAAAGAAGCCTCCAGGATACAAGGGTTGGAAAGCATTCTCCAAACCATGAGAGGTGAGAAAAAGATTTGAGCTTGTTCAGTAGTCCAAGGAGCATGATCAGAAACAGTTAGTGTGTTAGTCTGCGTATACATGTCTCTGGGAGAAATATACAGGTCGTTGAATGTTCAGAAAAAAAGTCAGTTGGTAAGAAATCTTAAAGTAAAGATACTTCCCTGGATTGAAAAGGTTATTGCTGGGAAAATTACTGAACTTTTCTTTTTGCTGTTCATTTTTAGATTGTTCGAAATTTTATGCATAGATAAAACAATTTTTTGTGTGTAATAAATGTATGTCTTTCATTAAAATGCAATTGTAGCCTCATGTGACCATGTTCAGTGATTGACCACCACTTTAACTCAAGAGAAAAAAATAAAACTTACGATTGACCCAGCGAGACTAAGCATCATCATGATTTTGTGAAAAATAATGACAGTTATAGAAATCATATTTAACCAATTTACTGGAATTCTTTGAGAGTGTTACATATGTAAATGGATCACAGAATGACAGAATGTTACGGCACAGAAGGAGGGCATTTGGTCCGTCATGCTGGCACTCGCTCATTAGATCAGTATCATTGCCTACTGCCGAACTCCTGGTCTTTTCCCCTAGCCCTTGCACATTACTTTTATCCAAACAATCATCCAATGCCCACTTTACCGCCTCAGTTCAACCTGCCTCCACTACAAACCCAGGCAGTGCATTCTACACCCTAACCACTTAAGAGTGGAAAAACGTTTTTCCTACTTCACTCTTCCTTCTTTTGCAGATCACTTTAAATCTGAAGTTTGGAGGAAGGGTCACTGGACCCGAAACATTAACTCTGCTTTCTCTCCACAGATTCTGCCAAACCTGCTGAGATTCTCCAGCAATTTCTATTGTCGTCTCAGATTTCTGGGATCCGTAGTGCTTTGTTTTACTTGAAATCTACGCCCTCTTATTCTTGTTCTTTTGTCGAGAACATTTTCTCCGCACCTACAATATCCAGCCCGCTCAAGCTTTTGAAAACCTCTAAAATATTTTCTTCACCTTCTATTCTCCAAGTAAAGCAGTCCCAACTTCTTCAATCTACCCTCATAACTGAAGTTCCTCATTCCTGGAACCACTCTCGTAAACCACTTCTGCATTCTCTCTAGTGTGTTCACATCCTTCCTATAGTATGGCATCCAGAACAGTAAAAAGTACTCCAGCTAAGGTCTAAAAAAGACTTATACAAGTCTAATGTAATCTCCTTGTTCTTATATACTACACTGCCTTGAATAAAGCCAAGGATACTGTAAGCTCTATGTAGTGATTGGAACCAGGTTGACCTCATTAACTACACAGTCGTTGATTGGGGTTGTTAACCTGGGCCATGTAAATAAAGAGTGACTTGCTGATGGAATCACGGCCTCTGTGCAGTTACTTCACTTTACCTACCTGTTCTCTCTACCTGTCCTGCCACTTTCAATGATCTGTGCACATTTACACCTAAGTCCTGTGCTTCTGAAACTGTCTTAGGCAACATAGAAGAGTGAGTACAATTCTTTCAATGTTCTTCAACCAAAATGCATCACCTCATAGTTCCCTGCTCTGAACATGTCCACTCCACCAACTTGTCAATGTCCTTCTGCAGTTTTGCACTGTTCACAATTTTTCCAAATTTTCAGAGAAATGGCAATGAATGGTTTGAGTTATAAAAATTTACTGAAAAGGCTGGGACTTCTGGAACACAGAACATAACAGCACAGTACAGGCCCTCTGGGCTATGATGTTGTGCCAAACTTTTATCCTACTAAGATCAATCTGCCCTGTATACCCTACATTCTACTATCCTCCATGTGCCTATCCAAGAATCATTTAAAAATCTCTAAACTACCTGATCCCACTACCATTACCGGCAGCGCATTCCACACACCCACCACTCTCAGTGTAAAGAACTTATCTCTGACATCAACCCTATACCTTCCTCCAATCACCTTAAAATTGTGCCCCCTCGCAACAGTCATTTCCACCCTGCGGAAAAGATTTTTCATTGAAGCAGAGGAGAGTGAGGAGTGACCTTATTGAGGTTTGTAAAATCATGAGGGGCATAGATAAGGTGAATGACAATGGTCTTTTCCCCAGGGTGGGAGAATTCAAAACTAGGGGGCATATTTTTAAGGTGAGGTTTAAACAGGACATGAGGGGCAACTTTGTTTTGACACAGAGAGTAGCCCATGTGAGGAATGAACTGCCAGAGAAAGTAATGGATGCAGGCACAGTTACTACATTTAAAAGACATTTGGATAAGTTCATGAAGAGGAAAGGTCTGGAGGGATATGGGCCAAACGCAGTCAGGTGGAACTGGTTTAGATTGGGAACATAAGTGGTATTCTCTGGTTAGACCAAATGGTCTGTTTCCATAAAAACCAAAAGAAGTGCGGATACTGTAAGTCAGGAACATAAACAAAAGTTGCTGGAAAAGCTCAGCAGGTCTGGCAGCTGTGAAGGAAAATGAAACAGTTAACGTTTTGGGTCCGGTGACCCTTCCTCAGAACTGTTTCCTCAAGTCTGTTTCCATGCTGTATGGCTCTATGACTCTATATCAGGAAAAGCAAGTGTCTCAATAATAACCCCTGGGGAACTCCGCTGCAAACATTCCAAAACAGTGCTGCTGATATGGCTTCCTTCTTCCCTTACTGTGGTTGAAAGGGCCCTCAACCGCATCTGACCTGTCACCTGTGATTCCACCCTCACCCTTCCCAGCTTGATCAGGTCACCTTTGTCCTCACTTGTCACCCCCACCAGCCTCTGCATTCAAAGGATCATTATCCACCATTTCAGACAACTCCGGCAGAACACCAGAACACCACCATCAAACGCATCTTCCCCTCGCTCCCCCATCTGTATTTTGTAGGGATCATTTCCTCCAGGACACCCTGGTCCATTCCACAACCACCAATACCAACCCTCCCTTCCCACGGCACCATCCCATCTGACTGCAGAAGGTGCAACACCTCCCTCCCCCTTCACCACCTCCCTGCTCACCATCCAAGGACCTAACCAGTCTTTCCAGGTGAAGCTGTGTTTCACCCGTATCACCTCCAGTCCTGTGTATTTTATTCACTGCATCCAATGTGACCCACTCTACATTGGAGAAACCAAATGCAGACTGGGTGACTGCTTTGTGGAACACATCTGGTCTGTGCACAGGCAGGACCCCATCCTTCCCATCACAGGTCATTTTAACACATCGTCCTGCTCGCACGCCCACATGTCTACTTGGCATGTTGCAGTGTTCCAGTGAATCACAACGCAAACCAGAGGAACAATATTTCTTGATAATAAAATGTGAGGCTGGATGAACACAGCAGGCCAAGCAGCATCTCAGGAGCACAAAAGCTGACGTTTCGGGCCTAGACCCTTCATCAGAGAGGGGGATGGGGGGAGGGAACTGGAATAAATAGGGAGAGAGGGGGAGGCGGACCGAAGATGGAGAGTAAAGAAGATAGGTGGAGAGGGTGTAGGTGGGGAGGTAGGGAGGGGATAGGTCAGTCCAGGGAAGACGGACAGGTCAAGGAGGTGGGATGAGGTTAGTAGGTAGCTGGGGGTGCGGCTTGGGGTGGGAGGAAGGGATGGGTGAGAGGAAGAACCGGTTAGGGAGGCAGAGACAGGTTGGACTGGTTTTGGGATGCAGTGGGTAGAGGGGAAGAGCTGGGCTGGTTGTGTGGTGCAGTGGGGGGAGGGGATGAACTGGGCTGGTTGAGGGATGCAGTGGGGGAAGGGGAGATTTTGAAACTGGTGAAGTCCACATTGATACCATATGGCTGCAGGGTTCCCAGGCGGAATATGAGTTGCTGTTCCTGCAACCTTCGGGTGGCATCATTGTGGCAGTGCAGGAATCTGCAGTCCCCATTATCTCCGAACAATATTTCTTGTTCAGACTGGACAATTTACAGCCTTCTGGACTTTGTGAGTTCAACACCTTCAAATTGTGAACCTTTTCTTCCTTTTCTTTTTGCTCGTTATCATGTCCTCCCCTCCCTCCATCCCAGTTCCTGTCCTTTCCAGTCTGGCAGGAGACACATCATTGTTCTGCCATTTTCACATTCCGATCATTTAATAGGTACATTTTTCCTCTAGCACTCTACCCACTACCACCACCGCACCTACCCCAAACAGTAGTATAAATTCTGCCCCCTCCACACCAGCTCTGATGAAGAATTATCTAGATTCAAAGCGTCCACTTGCTCTGTCTCCATGGATGCTGTCTGACCTACTGTGAGCTCCAGCATTTGTTGTTTTCAAGTCAAATGCAATGTCTGGTCTGTAATGAACTAGGGTTAAGAAGCTTGGAGCATTGGGAAAGAGGGAGGAAAGTGAATCAACAGCTTAAAAATGTGACGCTTACGCAAGATGCTAAGAGCAAATCCAATAGGAAAAAGAACTAACGAAAGTATACTGAATGAGTTCGGGAGAATGAACAATCCTTTAGAATAATACCAAAAGAAGACAAATCGACAAAGACAAAATGTTATTGTGCAGAATGGTCACAGTGTTTAATCAGCACTGGAAGGATTAACAACCAAAGATGATCAAGAGACCGACAGTGAAGGAAGCAGCTTAGACAACACTATAGACTGTTTAACCACAATTCCAACCACAAGGTCATCCACTGAAACTACGATCAGAATGTCTGGAAGAACATGTTCACCCATATCACTCAGTATAACATGTTGACAAAAACAAAACCATACAAATCAGAAAGCTAACCACTTTTCATCCTATTGATCATATAAATAGGATGTGTTAGTTGCATGTTACAAGAACATTAACACTGTAATTAACTAATCACAACAAATATTAATCATGGTTTCTCTTTATAACTCCATCAGTAACACTATGCACTTCAGTCCACCCGGAGATTTGACAGTTCTATTTCTGTACAGGGCTGTGTTACAGTTTATTACATTATCCTGTACCTCTAAAATACATGCCATATCACCTCAAAAAGGCACACTTGTTGCCTGAGGTGCTAGGGTCATGTTAATTGCCAGATTCTGTCGGAATATGAGCTGTGCTGACAGGCATTCTTCAGAAACTGTTTAAAAATGATTATGAAGCAGGGCAGAAAAAAACCCCGTACACAATCAGCTGCCAGTCCTGTTGCCAAGTCACCAAATAATACCCCACTACTGCCTTGTCAAAATGATCAGGCATCAGCTATGGTTCACTGGGCAACACAAATGCCTCACACTCTAAATGTTGTGGGTTCAAATCCCAGTCCAGACACTTGAACTCAAACTCCAGGTTGAATTGAGGTTCCATCTGCCATTTTTGAGCATAAAAGATCCGCGATGATTACCTTGACAACTACTCATCGTACAAAGTAATTGGTTATTTTCACTTTGATATTGTGGCGTCTTGCTGTACACAAATTTGCTGCTGCATTTCCTACATTAAGATAGCAACTACACTTCAGGATTACTCATCTGGCTGCAAAGGGCATCCTGAGATTGTGGAAAGTGCTGTATAAATTCAAGTTTTCATTTGGTCAGATTATGATCTACTGATCCCTCTCAAGTTCATTTTAAGCCCAGCTGAACAGAGAGCACCATAACTGAAACAGTGAGGGAACGGACCCTTTGTGACAGCTGAAACTCTGAACTTCCCCTGATTTGAAGATAGATCTATTTAATGACTTAACATCATACAAGAATGCTGTAACACTAACACAAACACACAGCCACACACACACTGTAGGTTGGTATGAGGAGGTTTGACAGGGTTTGAATACGAGTGACACCATCCACAACAGTGAAAGCAGAGATCACTTGGTAACACTTTCTTGTCTACCCTTCAATGGGCACAGACACGTCTCAAGTACCTCAGCATTTTTACTAGCTAGATCAAGTTAATTATTAAGGGAACCAACTTGGGTACCATCTACATAACAATAGAGACCCTGAGGTTTCAGTGCATTTTCCACTGGTGTTCAGTCTGACATCAGGGTGAGTAATGTTGATGGTCAGAAAGTTAGTGTGAAAACAGATTCCACTAGTTTTCTGCTCCAAATCAAGCATCCCAAATTTTCACCACATAATTAGGCTTGTTGCACCAAGTTCTCAAGGATGAGATGATCAGTTACTGCAATGAGTTTTTTTTGCTGGATTTCCACTGACAATGCCGTTAGGGAGAATATGTTAGAATGAGAAATGTAAAGATACAGCAACCACCAAGACTGGTGAAGAGGGTATTCGACTGTGTCTGAAAATTGCATTTTGGGCCAACTTGATGAGCACTACTTTTATTGATCACTGGCCTGAGCCCACATCCCGACCATCACCAGAAGCATGCACTGTTCCCATCACTAGTACACAGTGGCAGCAGTGTATAAGATTCGCTGTAGAAACTCCAAACTGTGTAACCTCCACCATCTACAGGAGCAACAGCAACAGATGCATGGGCATCTCACCACCTGCAAAACCTAGGTGTCTCCTCCCAAACAGCACAGTGGGTGTACCTACACCACACAGAGTGCAGCTCCTCAGCAAGTCTGCTTCTGAAAATTAAAACCAGACACTAAGTACTGCCCCGGCCACCAATTGATCCTATATATTAATTAAAACAAAAAAGCCAACTTTCCTTTCGTTCTGACTACTTGTGGAAGCATTTGGAGCAAGATTTAAGTTGCTTAAAGTGGGCGATGAAGACACTGGGAGAAGGAGGAATTAGAAATCAAGGAAACGCTGCATTTGATGCAGTGAGAAGTTAGGACTGATGTAAACAGATGTGAACGGCTCCGTTCACGGTCTGTGGATTCTATTAGATAGCCATCTAGAGTAGTAGAGTAATTGCAGTTTGACAATCTGATCTCACTCACCGGTTTACACATTAAGAATCTTGGCTCTGATGACTCAGCAATCCTAATGTGTTCAGTTATAGCTTTGATACAGCGGATTCTAAGGATGGCTTAGGAACGTTAAATATTAACTAGATGCCCTGTGATGGATCAGCCCTGCATATGTTGTCTTAGAGTTTTTCTGACTGATTTTTTTTGGCTTTGTTTAGACTAAGTGGCTCCTTCCTATGGTATTAGTAGATGAAAGCAGAAGCATAGGTTCTTTCAGGCAATATTAGCTCCAATATGGGGAGGAGATAGCAAAGTGATATTGTCACTAGTAATCCCGTTTTCCAAGTCATAGTCTGGGGACGTGGATTTAAATCAGCAGATCGTGGAATTAAAACTCAAATAATCTGGAATTAGAAATCTAATGATGACCTCATAATTTGTCGGCTTTGATAGAAACCCATCTGGTTCACCAATAGCCTTTTGAGAAGGCATTCTGCTATCCTTAGCTGGTCTGGCCTACATGTAACCCCATATCTACAACAATACGGCTGACTCTTAACTGTACTCTGAAATGGTTGAGCAAGCCTCTCAGTTGTACAAAGTGAAAACTGAAAAAACGAAACTTGACGGACCATCAGGCATTAACACAATCCATGCTGATGTGACAGTTATGAAAGTACATCAATGTCTCCATTTCTCCAGGAAAGTCAGCACATCCACAAAGACACTTACCCATTTTTTAATAGATGCACCATAGAAAGCATCCTATCCGGATGCATCACAGCATGGCTCGGCAAAAGGTCTTCCCAAGGCCACAAGAAACCACAGGGAGTCATGAACACAGCCGAAAAAAACCCTTTTTCCACTCTATCTCGGTACTTATGACAGTAATAAATCAAACTCAAAGAACAGCAAACTCAACCTTGCTGATCCTGCCAATCCTCCTTCCCAACATCTGGAGGCTAGTGCCAAAATTGGGAGAGCTGTCGCCCCGACTGGGTCAAATAACAGCTTAACATGATCATACTCTCAGAATCATACCATACAATGTCCTGTATACCATCATCACCATCCCTGGATATCCCCTGTCCCGCCAGCTGGACAAACTCAGCAGAGGTGGCAGCACAGCAGTATACAGTCAGTGGAAGTTGCCATGGAAGTCTTTAACACTGAGTCCAGTTCTCAAGTGGTCTCACAGCATCAAGTCAAAGGTGGGCAAAAAAACTTCCTGATTGCCATTCATACCTAAAGATAAGGCATCCGTCTGAAGCTACAAAACCGGAGTACTTGCATGTCAAACAACATTGATTTTGTAAAGGAATCAAGGGTTATGGGGAGCGGGCGGGCAAGTGGAACAGAGTCAACAAAAAGATCAGCTATGATCTTATTAAATGGTGGAAAAGGCTTGTTGGGCCAGATGGCCTACTCCTGCTCCTGTTTGTCATGTTCTTATAAGCAGCAAGTGATAGACAGAGCTAAGCAATCCCACAACCAATGGATCAGATCTGAGCTCTGCAGTCCTGCCACTTCCAGTCATGAATGGAGGTGGACAATTAAATAACTCACAGGAGGAGGCAGCTCCGCAAATATCCTGTTGTCAAAGAGATAGGGTCCAGCACATCAGTGTAATAGCTAAGGCTGAAGCATCCGCAACAACTTTCACCCAGAAATGTGTCAGCCTCCTCCAGAGGTCCCCAGCATCACAGATGCCAAGCTCCAGTCAATTCAGTTCACTCCACATGATATCAAGAAATGGCTACAGGCACTGGGCACTGATAAAGCTATCAGCCCTGACAGCATTTTGACAATAGTAGTGAAAATTTGTGCCCCAGAACTTGTCACTCTAGCCCAGCTGTTCCAGTACAGTTACAATACTGGCATCTATCCAACAATGTCAGGAAGTCACCCAGGTAAAAGCAGGACAAATCCAACCCAACCAATTACCACTCCTCAGTCTACTCTCCATCATGAATAAAGTGATGTATTGCTGCAATAATATAGTATAATGGGCCAGTATTACAGATGTCCAAGTGCTGGAAAGTAAAAGTGTGCCATTGTGTCCAATGTGTGCCATTTTAAATTTGTACAGATCATGATGAAAATCCAGACTTCAGATGTTCCTCCAGGATAAGGACATTTATTTTTTTCTTGAGATTAGCACTGGGAGTGAAGGGAAGGCCCTTTACAAGTAATCGTTTCATTTTTGGTGTATTGTGAGTTCAGTAATACCACTAATTTTGGAAAGATTGGATACATTTTAACAGTTCTCAGCAAATTATACAACAAGAGTGCTAGGGATTTGAGGTGTAGCTTATACTGCTTTCAATAAACGTGATCAAATAAATCTTTTTAAATTATTCAAGATAACTGAGGAAAATGAAATTTTGTAATGTCTAATCTATGTGACTCAACCTTGATCAATAGAATTCTACAGATAACATTTCAGAGCTCAAAACAACACAACAGCCAATGTATTGCACAAGAGTGTTTGATCTTGTCTCCCTCTATACTTACCCTTAAGATGCTTAATACCAAATGTTAACCATGCATTTATCCAGTTCGCCTTAAAGGTGTTTCCTTCAACCTAGAATTAGCCCTTTTTATTACAAACCTCTTCCACATTCATTAAAATTGCAAATCACAGGTGAACAGCAAAGGTTCAGAAAACAAGATACCACCAATATTGAAAAGAATGTGACAAACAAATGGAATTATAACGTTTTGGTGATGCTCAGTTGGACTCTTAAAAAGTGATTGTAAAGAAAATATTTAATGTTTTTCATAAATTAACAGAAATATTGTTTCTTCCATTCTATTCACATATGTTAAATGCCTTCTGTGACTAGTGAATTGTTGAAATGTTAGTTTAAGAGGAGAAACAGCAGCAGATGGAGTTCACAGTGCAGAGGTATGAGGGCATCAATTATGGAACTACATTGGTCAAAGTATTTAGAGGAAACAATACAATAACAGGAATGTTATTGGATTTGTAATGCTGAAACCTTGGTTAATAATGGGGGGGGAACCTGAGTTCAAATACCACAATGCCAGCTGGTGGAATTTAAATTCACTGCATTAAAAACTGGAATTGAACAGTAATGTTGTCTGGATGTTGAACCTTACATTTTTTTTGGGTTAAGTTTCAGCTGGATTTTAGAACGTTTTTTTGCTGTAAAGCCTAGTGAGATTTCTTGCCATACATTATCAAACTTGCTTAGTCAACTACCCATTCCACCTCAACAGCATGTCTCTAACCCGAATGCAGCCACATTTTACCATACATCATTCCCGGAACTCGTTGGATAATCTGGAATGGACCGACATTCCTAATGCTAGTGCCCTCTCTATTAGACCACTGGACACCCAGGCAAGTACAAGTGAGTCTGAGCTGTCCTGCACAGTTCCTGATATTTGCCCCAGACGAGGGAAATTTCATGCCAAGCTTTGCAGACAGGAACCTGGAGCTCCTGCTGGATGGGATGGTCCTCTTTCACACACACACACACACACACACACACACACACACACACACACAATCCCCCTCCCATCAACCCTGGACCAACAGAGGCGTCTTGAACACCAGACCGTGCTAGCCTGGCCCAATTTTGCTTCAGAGATCACAGCTTAGTCTCAGCTGTCTCAAGAGGCAAACAGTAACGTTGGAAGATTATCAACGACCTTCTCCATTCTGCCAGTGTAAGATCTACTATCTACTATCTACTTCACACTCTCTCTATCTCTGTTACAGTACCCACCTCTTACCAAGGCTCATGCTTTACCACTCTCACTAGTGCTTGCAGCATCTTCCCACGCTCACTCTCATCCACCCCAACAACCCCGGCACTATTAACACCAACACCCCCGGCACCTTCTCCGCTGCCAACTCACTCACTCGGTACACCTCCCCACCTGCACTGAATGTAACAGCTGTGCCACCCACATCCATCTCCTTAGTATTTACTTGTCTCTCATTCAGAGAGGTAAACAGCCCACAACAGGGCAGAAAGAGTCAAGACATGTGGGCAGCTGTCTAACATTCAGCTCCTCACTCCTGATGTGGAGAGGATCCTGACTGTGACTCTGCCTCGAGCAGCTGATTGACCACCTCCAAGCCCCTGAACTCGTATCACTGGCTGCCCTAGACTTACTGTACTGGGACCCCCTGAGCAAAGGTTGACTGATAATAAATATGACCAGCTTCCTGGCTTTGTGTTTGTGCTAAATGACAAAGCAGTGCCACAGTACTGAGAATCTGCTATCTCTGGCTGAGGGGTTAAAGAACATACAGGCAAGGCAAGGGAGTGCACAGCAGGCTCAGAATGAGGGAGTGCTACGACAGAAGTGAACAGCCCAGAGATGCAGATTGGGGCAGTCCCTGAGCTCAGCACACAGTGTCCTTGCTGCAGCATCGCGAACGATAATGGCTGGTGTAGCCCGAGGTGCAGCATTGGCTTCTTTTGAAACAGTCAATGAGCTGAAGTCGGCAGGCATCTGCCCCGCCTTCCATGGCAATAATGTTCAGCATTAGGTTCGTTTGGCATGTTTGATAAGATAGAAAGCTGAACACCAATGAAACAAGATATGCCATTAATAATGTTGTTCGCAAGCAAAAGCTACCCCACCCCAGTAGGCAACTATAGTCACTGCTCGCAAGAAGCACACTTTGACACCCGGCAGATACATAAAAGATACAGCAAGTTGTTCTAGTGTCGAGCCTTGCTTGACTAATTCCACCTTGAATCTCACTATGGCCCCCATCGTTCAGAACCCTTGAGGATTGCACCCCATGCAGCTATCGTCATTTATTGCAAAAACCTGTTGGATTCACTAATGTCCTTTAGGGAAGGAAATCTGCCATCCTTAGCTAGTCTGGCCTCCAGATGGACAGCGTTGTGGTTGACTTTTAACTGCCCTCTGAAATGGCGTAACAAGCCATTCACTTCAAGGGCAACCAGAGATGGGCAACAAATGTTGGCCTTCCCAGAGACAATCAGGTCCCATGAAAAGATAAAACAACTTCTCAACAGCGAGCAGCTGGGAAAGGTGGAAGAGCGGAGTGATGTAGGAGTCCAAGTACACAAATCAAAGTAAGTACAAAACAAAGTAAAGGAGCATTCCCTCAAGTATGGAAGATAAAGTAGTATTCTAGTGGAGGTGCTTCATAAAGGATTTGATGGGGGTAGACAAAAACTGTTTCTTCTGGCAGGGGTAATCCAGAACAAGGAGGCAAAACCTTAAAATTAGTGACAGGCCATTCAGGGTTAAAATCAGTAGGTAGTTTTTACACAAATGATAGTGGAAATTGGGAATTGATAGATCATTAGAAAAGCTGACGTTGCTGGAGAAACTCAGCCCGTTTGGCAGAATCTGTGGACAGAAAGCAGAGTTAACAATTTAGATGCAGTGATCCTTCTTCAGAACTGCTGACTTTACCCAGCAACTTGTTTCAGGTTTCAAGCATCTGCAGTTCTTTGCTTTATTTCATTGTTAGATATTTAAGAGTATGGAACCAAGGTGGACCGATGGACTTAAGACACAGATCCAATTGAATGAGGGGACAAGTTTCAGTGACTGAAACTCTTTTACCTGCTCAGAATGTACATGGCCTATGAAATTCCTGTCATCATGTTGGCAAGTTGGATCATTGCTAATTATGATCCTTTACAAGAGATTAAAGTAGCAAACAATGTACAGCTTAACCCCACAATCATGCCATGCAGCTTCGCCTGGGGACTGAGGCACCTCCTGAGGCACAGAGTTTCTGGCAGCGTCCAGGCAGAATGTCAAACTGCAGGAAGTGTTCAGCTTATCAAGGAGATGCATGGGACAGACAAACTTGGCAATAACAAGTGGTATCCAGTTAGCAATCATCAACAAATGAATTGAAGCTAACATCACATTCACCGGTTACATGACTGAAAGAAACACAGTCCGAAAATGGGGATTAGGGGCTGCCAACACTCCAGTATGATCCTAGAATCTCCAGGAATTGGTGAATAATCACTCACGAGCAATCACAAGAACATTTACTGGTGTATTCGTTTTCATTTAGTTGCGCTGTCAGCTAGTTTTTTTTTAGATTCAGAAAAAAAAGGAAGCTGCAAGGACTGATTAGGAACTTGTGTAATTAAGCTTTCAGAACCATTCCAGCTAAAATCAGCAACCCAAAATTGAGACGGTGAATGAATGTTCAAGATAGTGTGTCTGCTCGTGTTGGCTGTGGGAACAGAGAAACCATTAGGGGACAGAGACCGACGCTGCTGGAACAGGGCTGAATGGAAACATTAGAACATAACACATTTGAGGAACTATCCCCACCCTGCTCCAATTTAGCCGGTGATATTAGACCATCTATGTTCGGCTTTCACTAAAATTAGACACCGTCATCTTTTTGGTCAGTCATCTTAGACCAAGAGAAAAAAAGAAATCACAAGAACTTTACTGGTCACAGGAATAATGGAGCATAGACACATCTGAAATGTACTGAATATGTCCTGGTGATGTGCAGAGTTGATCTTACTGTTAGTCAATGTAGTTACCAGGAAGGAATATTGGCAAAATATTTTTACTTCTTAAATGCTGACATCTTCTTTACTTAAAGGAAAATTTTGTTCTTACATAGTACTTTCCATGACCAGAAGTCTCAAGGCACTAAACAGTCAAGTTAGTGCTACTAGAAGTACAGTTCATTTTGAATGCAGCGGCCAATTGGGGCACAGTGAGATCTCACAAACAGCAACGTGATGATACCCCCATAATCTGCTTTTAATGATGTTTACTGAGGGATAAATATTAGTCAAGTTGGAAAGGATAAATCCTCTGCTCTTCTTTGAAATCGCGCCACACAAGGGTATCGTACATCACTAACTTGCATTTTTAAAAAAAACACCTTTGAAATTGCAAAGTGTCCCAAAGGTGTGATTCTCAGACAGAAATTTAACAATGATACAGCACTAGTTGCAACAATGGATCACGAAAACTATGTAGTGGTCTGAATCAGCATAAAACACACTCAGCTGATTTGCAGCAAAGTCCTTATGCACCGTCACTAACTATTTGTTGATCAGATTCCAATCCTATTAAGCACACAAATTTTCAAGTGAGATGCATGAAAACTTTCAGCGAGCAAGAACTCAAATGAGTTGTTTGACGGAGTAACAGAGAGGGCAGTGAGGATATGGTGGCTGGTGTTGTGTATATGGACTTTCAAAACACATTTCATAAGTTCACACGTAATGTTAATATGTTCACAAAACTGGTCCCAGGGAACTAAAAGGACAGTGACTCCATGGATACAGTGTTGTCCAGGGGATAGAAAACAAGGAGTAATAGTGAATAGTTCTTTGTCACATCAGGAGGACTTACAGGGTGATGAGGTGAGATGAGGAGAAACCTTTCCATGCAGAGAATTGTTGTGATATGCTGAATGCTGGTTGAAAAAGTAGTCAGAGCAGGTTCAATAATAACATGATGCTTGAAAAGGAACAATCTACAACTGTGGGGAAATAGTGAGAGAAAGTGGACAACTCTTCGAAAGATATGGCAAAGATACGACAGACCAAATAGCTCCTCTGTGCTGCATCAGTCTAAGTTGCTATACTGTGAATACATTGACCATTTAGCTATTGGCTGGTGTGGAACAAAAACCAAAAAAGAAAACTTCAAAATATGTACAGAAGAGAGCACATCACATTTCTTACCAATAATAGCATTGGCCTTTTCCACGTGGTTAATCCTAGGATTCCTGAAAGGATTACCTGTAAATAAAAAGAAGTCTTAAATCATGGGATTATTCTCTGGTTCAAACACATTTTTAAAAAAATCAATCAGGTAATGTGTTGTACAAAATATAACAGGACATGCTGTCAAACCTTTTCATCAGGACATAATTGCAAGAATGTCAAACTTCCTAGCTAGGAGTAATAAATAATGAGGAAAAAAAGTGCTGATTAGGTGACAATTTAACTCTGATTGGTCAAAATGTTGTTAATGGAGAGTGTAGCAGGCAACTACTGCTGTCAAAGCTCGGCTTAACTCAACCCAGATGAAATGCTTCAAGATGCTCCTGTTGTTCCCTTTAAAAATAGGGCATTCTTGTGTCTACCCTGACAAGTAGTTTCACTAACATCTCTTCATTTCACAATAGCATAAGAAATAGGAACAGGAATAGATCATTCATTCAGTTTCTTGAACCTACCCCACCATTTAATATGATCATGGCTAATCATCAGCAAAACTCCATTTTCCTGCCCACTGACAATGAATAAAGTATAGATGAACACTAATATAGCTTCATTAAGGGGATTTTGAAAAATTATTATTTATGATGAGTTGCAGTAAAAACAGAAAAGACTTAGTAGAGATACTCAAAATCAGGAAGTGTTTTGATAGAGTAAATAAAGAGAAAACGTATCCAGTACCAGGAAGGTCAGCAACCAGGGAATACAGATTAAAGATCAGCCAAAATAACAGAGAGGGCATGGAAAAGACACCCTTTTACACATGGGTTGGTATGCCATAGAATGTGCTACTCACAAGGGCAGTAGAACTGGATTCATTAGCAACTTACGACAAAGAATTAGATAAAGGCTCAAACAGGAGAAAATTATAGGATGATATGGAAGTGAACAGAGCAATGGGACTACATGGAGAGTTCTTTCAAACAGCTGGTACAGGCATGATGGAACCAATGGCATTCTGTGCTTCTGATTATTCACGCACACAACAGGAATCAATCAATGGAAAATTGCCCTATTCTTATGAATGCAAGTGAACATAGCCAATGGAGTCTATGTGAGGATAATTAATAGAGACAAAACCTTGTTGAGGGGCTGTAATACAGCCATGTGAGATCCGCATTGGTGAAAATGCCTTTGGAAGGTTGAGGCTGTTGAATTAGCATAGGGCAAAAGAAAATAAATATAGTTCAACAAAGTCGATCAAAATATGTAAGATAACATAGCAATTGGACAGTGGAAAATAGAGTCCTAAAAGTCCTAAAACCACTGCTGACATTACAACTTACATTTTTCTCCAAATTAAAAGATGAGGACTTTTTTTTATTAGAATATGCGCTGACAAAACATTTGGAAGACGTTGCCATGAGAATTTTCAGTAGGTTTACACGCTTGCCCTGACATGACTGAAGCTGCCAGTACAATAGGCTACAATGCATACTCATCAGGTCAATGTCAGTGAAATTAATTGGTTGCCAACCACTCATTGCAGCATCAACATGTTCAGTTTCTAGAACAGTCTATATTTATGTTGTGGCTAAACATAGATTCCATATACATTAATCGCCTCAGTAAAAGCAAAGAGGTATGGCATAGCAATTACTGTTCAAATCAAATGATCTATGCCGATGCTGATATGTTTGTCATATTCTCCCACTCCATCAGGAAATCACTCCAAACTATGCCAGACAATTGGGAATAGAAAACTATTAGAAATTTCAAATGTAGAAAGGATGGGCAAGGAAACACAAATCTTACAGGTTTGGAATTTTCAGCTCATATTCTCATTTGCCTGTGGAATTCTCCCAAATGGCATAATTATATGTAGTTAGGTAGTCATTTAATAGCCAATCCAGATCATAGGAGTCGAGGAAGGCCATTTAGTTTGGTAGGTCGGTTAGTACATTCATTGAGATCATGGATGATCTGTGATTTTACTCTATCCATCTGCCTTTGCTGCAAATCCCTTAATACCCTTACCTAACAAAGATCAATCAATCTTAGATTTAAAATTAGCAATTGATCTATCTATTATTGCTTGCAGTTAATAGTTCCACCTTTCCAGTACCCATTGCATAGAATTCTAACCTACTTTTACTGCTGGCTTCCTATGCAGGAGACAGTTCGCTCTACCTACGTGGTTTGCTAGCCTTAGTAGCATTAAACTTTGATCATGTCTCACCAACCATATCTCACAGCCTACATCCTGCGCAGAAATGACTCCGTGGTTTTGTTAGTCCTGAGGTCGGAGGGAATGCCCAATGTTCACACATTGGCCCACAATTTGACAAAACTGCCAACTTTATAACCACAATGTTCAACATAGTTACTGTGTAAATCAGATAGTAAATTCTTGTGTCTGCATCTAAGCAGTTAAACGCAGGAATGTGGAGGGTGCTGTCAGGAATATTTTGCTGCTCAATAGGATACATTTTTGCAGCATTCACAGACATGATCAACACAGTCTCCATGATTTGGTACGAAGTTGAATTTCTTATGTACCACCATCACGGTGAAAACCACCAAACAGTTTATTATGCCTTCTGCAGGGAGGGTAATTAAGTCTCTAAATGGTGTGTTAACCTAACACTAACACTCAAAAAAATATGTAAAAGGTGTGGACTGTCATTCGGCTATTTCATCACTTTTAAAATAATAAATACAGCCACTTTTAAAAATTTCTGCAATTTCAGCTCCTACAGTCTTCATTTTGTTTTCCCGTGAATTGTCAAAAAGTAAATGATGATCTTTTACACCCTGTGTTGCTGTCTATGAGAATTGGAGTCATAGAGCAGCATGGCATGGAAACAGACCCTTCGGTCTAACTTGTCCACGCCAACCAGATATCCCAAATAAATCTAGTCCATTTGCCAGCATTTGGACCATATTCCTCTAAAGCCTTTCTATTTTCATCCAGATGCATTTTAAATGTTGTAAGTGTACCAGCCTGCACCACTTCCTTTGGCAGCTCATTCCACAAATGCACCAACCTCTGCATGAAAAGGTTTCCCCTTAGATCTCTTCTAAATCGCTGCCCCCTCACCTTAAATCTATGTCCTTTAGTTTTGGACACCCCCACGCCAGGGAAAAAAACCTTGGCTATTCACCCTATCCTTACCCCTCATGATTTCATAAACCTCTACAAAAGTCACCCCTCAGCCTCCGACCCTGCCCCAGGGAAAATTGCCCAGCCTATTCAGCCTCTCCCTATAGCTCAAACACTCCAACCCTGGCGACATCCATGTAAATCTTTTCTGAACCCTGTCAAGTTCACAACATCCTTCCTATAGCAGGGAGGCCAGAATTGCACACAGGATTCCATTAGTGGCCTAATCACTGTCCTGTATAGCCGCAACATGATCACCTAACTCCTATACTCAATGCACTGACTAAGAAAGGCAAGCATTCCAAATGCCACCTTCACTATCTTGTCTACCTGGGACGCCACTTTCAAAAAACTATGAACCTGCATGCCAAAGTCTCTTTGTTTAGCAACACTCCCCAGGACCTCACCATTAAGTGTGTAATCCCTGCCCTAATTTGCTTTTCCAAAATGCAGCACCTCACATTTGTCTAAAGTGAACTCTATCTGCCACTCCGTGGCCCATCTGATCAAGGTCCCTTTGTACTTTGAGGTAACCTTCTTCACTATCCACCATGCCAGCTTGATGACATCAATGTTTCTGGGTGCCACAGATGCAATACAGATGACGCCAAGTGGAAATTAACATCCTTAATAGGGATTACCTAAGCCATGTGTTTTCAGATACCATTGCCACAGTGCACGGTACTCTGGTTTCACTCTCACCAATCCTCTATGCTGATTCTACGGTACATCTAATTATCAATGGTAGGAGGATAGACCTGTGGTAAGCCTGAACTGACAAGGTATTCGGCTTGGATAATAAGGTCGTTTTTTGCATGATAATAACAGATTTTACAGGAACTTGTTAGGCATAATGACTAAGGACTCTTCATAGCTATAAAAAAAATACAC
This sequence comes from Stegostoma tigrinum, assembly GCF_030684315.1. Lineage (NCBI taxonomy): Eukaryota > Metazoa > Chordata > Chondrichthyes > Orectolobiformes > Stegostomatidae > Stegostoma > Stegostoma tigrinum. The sequence continues at coordinate 28,072,274 of NC_081356.1, read as the reverse complement.
CTGCTCCTTTCAGGTAATCATCTAACTCCACCCGCAGACTGGGACATTTCATCATTTGGATGGAGCTCAATATAATGTGAGCATTAAATCCTTCAAAACTATACCTTATAAAACAGCCACAGAACTAGATAATTGTGAGCAGTTTCTTTCAATCACAGTGGTGACTGCCACGACTTCACCACTGACTACAAAACCTAAGCCACAGACATTTTGCGTGTGCACAGATAGCCATGAGTCCGTCATATATGCCTCATCTGACTAGAAGATCACTGGAACTGACTGCAGTGGCTGTATGGATGCGTTCAGATTACATCCCACATCTAGTAAATGATATCTTCAAGTTTCATTAACTAGACACAGAATTCTTTTTTCTCAATGCAAAATTCTCAAATTCAACACTTTATATTATACTGGAAATCGTTTTGCTTTGTTCTGAACTACGAATTCAGCCAAATGTTATCAGGTCAGGAAAAGACTGTTGTTAAATAAAGACAACCTGAAGACATGGTGCAATCCCAAGAGTTGTTTGCAAAGAGTTTACTGCAGATCTCAGTTTTCATTAGTTCATAGTCAGCAAAAATGCCTTCAGTTGTCCTATGGTAAATTCTGTCGGCCTCTCCCCAGTCTTCTTCCATCTTTCGTTTGCACAAGAAGAGGCAGGATATAAATGGAAAGAAGTCTTGCTATAAGTTATACAGCATCTAGAGTACTGCGATGAGTTTTGGTCTCCTTACCTCAGGAAGTCTATATTTGCATTTGAAGGGATGAAATGAAAATGCACAAGATTTAACAAGTTTAGAGATTGGGCTTATTACAACACAGGCATCTACCTGATAATGTGAAAAATTACTGAGATACGTCCTGTCCACAAAATCAGGATGAATCCATCTCAATCAATCATCAGCAAAATAATGCAAGGGGCTTCTGACAGCACTTTCAAGCAACACCTACTCAACAATAACCTGCTCAAGGTGCTCAGTTTGGGTTCTGCCAGGTCCATTGAGTTCCTGACCCAATAACAGCCTTAATTAAAACATGGAGATAAGAGCTAAATTAGAGGGAAGTAAGGTCAACTGCCTTTGATATTAAGGCAGCATTTGACTGAATTTAGCATCAAAATGCCCTTGCAAAAGTGGGAATCAGGGAGAAAAATCTTCACTGGTGAAAATCAAACCAAGTTCAAAGAAAGATGGGTGCGGTTGTTGGATGGCAATCATCTCAGTCCCAGGACATCTCTGCAGGGGTTCCTCAGGAGAATGTCCTTGCTCAAACTATCATCAGCTGCTTCAATGATCTTTTCTCCACCATCTGATCAAAGGTAAAGACTTCACAACATTCTGCAGCATTCACAATTATTCAGATGCTGAATCAATCCATGTCAGAATGCAGCACAGACAACATTCAGGCTTCAGCTGATCTATCACAAGTCACATTCACATACAAATGGCATGCAGTGACCCCATCTCTAACAAGTTAGAATCCCAGCAATTGCTCCTTGACATTCAGCAGCATTTCCATCACTGTCACAGAATCACCCAATATCAACATCCTGGGGCTATCACTGACCAGAAACTGAACCAGACCAATCATATAAGTACTGTGGCTAAAACTGGCAGGTTGAAGGCTGGAAATTCTTCAGTGAGTAACTTACCACTTGCCTCCTCAAAACCTGTCCACCATCTACAATGCACAAGTTCAGTCTAGAGTATGCGAATACTATTCACTGTCAGCATGTACAGAGCTCCAACACTGAAGATGCTTGACACTGTCCAGAATACAGCAGCCAGTTTGACTGAGATCACATCTGAAACCTTCAGCATCTGGTCCCTTCACCACCAACGTATAGTGGCATCATAAGAACTATCTGCAAGATACATCGCATCAGTTCACCATGGTTCCTTAGACAAAACCTTGCACACCCATGATCTCTACAACCTAGAAGGCCAACAGTGACAAATGTAATGGGAAAACTTCCACCAGCAAGCTTCCTCTCCAAGGCACATCTATCTTGACTTGGAACCATTTTGCTATGTCAAAATCTAGTAATCCCCTCCCTAACAGCACTGAAAGTGTACTTACATCAAGTGGAATTAAGTAGTTCTGAAAACAGCTTATTACCAACTTTTCAAGGGGAATTAGGGATGGGCAATAAATGTCAGCCTAACCAGTGACACCATATCCTATGAATGAATAAGAAAAAAGTGTATTTGGAGCTTAGAAGAATGAGAGATACTGGTCACAACACAAAATTCTTAGGGGATTTAACAGGAGAAAGAACAACTCACTACTTCGCTCAGTTGAGAGTCTGCTTCCCCTGACTGGAAAGTCTACAACTAAGGATCACAGTCTCAGGATTAGAGATCAAGCATTTCGAGCTAAGATGAAGAAAAATCTCATCCCGGTCTGGTGACATTTTCCAAATCTGATTGTTCGGTACTGAATCCACATCATTTTTGTGAAGAAGGAAGAATGATGATTTGAACGATAAATCTTGGAATATCCCACATATTATTTTACACCATTAGAACACAGCTCAGACAAGTACACATTGGCCTAAATTTTTGTCAAGAGGTTGGAAATCACCATCATTACAAAAGTAACAGCAAAGGCCTGAACCCTTAAGTTTTGTCCTGCATATGCCATTTCCTGTTTTTGCAGCAGGGATATATTGTGAGCAGGTTCTAGGTTTCCCTACCATGGTTCCAATGCAGACTGGACAGCTTCAGGAGCGGGGCAGTGTATCATAGACGACTGCCGATCCTGTGGCACTATGCTATCTTCAGGTTCTTTAGGAAACAACCTTTGATATAGGTGGTGAATGTGATTATAAGTGCTGTACCCCTTACAGAAACTGCCTGTTTGACATTAAGGTTAGTCTCTACTACTGGGGATATGTTTCACGATACGTGTCTCAAAGATCTTATAGCACACAGAACAAAGTGAAGTTGGTCAATAGTTGGCTGCCAAGGGCAAAATAGTTTCAGGATTTTGGGAATGGCAGTGATTTTTGTTGTGCTCAACATCTTTGGGAGTGAGTCTGAGTTGATGCTTCTGTAGAACTGGGTCAGCCAGGCACAAACATGGGAGCCAAATTATTTCAGGAATTCTGGTGTAGTGGCACATTCTGCTGCTTTCCCACATTTCAGGCCCCTTAATACTTTCTTCAGTTCTGTGCCAACCCCAAATGGCTCACGTATCAGGCTGAGACAGACCCACGCTAGGAGCTGCTTACCATCACTGTTTGGTGAATAAGCTGAGCCAGTGTGGGTGACTGGTGCCACACAGGTGGTTGAGTGAGGCAGTATTTGTGGTACTGGCTGCTCCCAGCTGGCATTTGGCACCTGAACACAATTGCAATATGGAAACCATCAAACCAAACTGTGTCACAGAATGTGATTCAAGACAGGTGGCTGCTTCGATAATGCTGTGTCAGAGATAGGTGACCCAACCGTGTTTAGCCTTTCTCAACTCTTTGATACAATAGTGACCTATTTCTCTTGAAGCCGATGTCAATGGAGTGTTGGGTGGCAAGACATTCAAACAGTTTTTACTTGGTGGCCAGTTGCACCGCAACATTAAGTTTTAAGACTCAGAGAGCAAGCCCTATTACCACAAAACCAGAGGGCTGCTCAATGCCAAGAGAGGCAATTTTGGGGAAGATTGGGAGCTTTTTCAGAGTCTTGGATATTCTCTTGGTATTCAGTCACCTGGTAAGATCATTTGCTTCCCAAGGGGTGCTATAGCATTGACGGGACAGCAAATTGTAAATACTAATGCATTGACCCCTTCTTTCTTTTTAAGGAGTGTAAGATACTCCTTAAAGCCTACGTTTTTGGTCACCTAATATCTGATTACGTGGTTCAATCCCAAATATTGTTCTACAACTATTGAAATAAAGTGCTCTAGGATGCTTTACGATATTAAAAGCATTATAATAAATGCAAATTGTTGCTCTTTATGTGTAATAATGGAAGATCTATTGTTGCATCTGAAAGATGTATATAACCAAGCATAACTTGCTCAAATGTTGTTCTGGGAAAATCTGTTAAATATTTCAACCTGTATATAGTTGTCCCACTGCTTTGGAGGGTCTGCAAATGCTAAGTTTCAGCTAGCAATTACTCATGGAACAGAGGAAACAAGTGACCATATCTTCGTTTTGAGATCGATGGTGTGCAGCGAATTAAACTTTCTATAAATAACTCAGATCTGCCAAATCTTCCTACACCTGAAAAGGAATCTTCTGTTCCGCCCTTGCCTAAAGCACAGGTGTACATTGAGAACTTTCGGATCTCTTAAGCTATAGAAATACATACCAATCTCATGCAATGGCAAGTTATATCATGTGAACCAGTCAGTCAACCAGACATATTACTGTTTCTCAGCACTCCCGTACAGTCTGTACAACAAAAGTGCCTGGGGTAGACATTCTCACGCAAGAAACCGATTACATTCATTCAATGGCACAAAGGTTGATCTCTCCACTGAATTCTCTACATGACTAAATGAATGTATACTCTATTCCAAGCTTGGTCTCCCTGGTACCTTACCCTGATCACCATGACCAACCCACATTTTTGCATGGAAAATTCCTCATCCTCCTCAACAGTCTTGATAATGTCCACACATTATCCAACAACCTAACCTTTCAGCTACCAATTATTCCAGCCTTGCCTTGTATTTTTTTTTGTGCCCACAATTGCAAGAAGAAAGCAAAAGCAAATCAAAAATGGAACAAATTATTGGTGACATCTTGTACTGTTCCTACCACAGGACAAATTGTAAAACTCCTATCCACAATTCTCATTACATATAATGTTACCTGCAAAAGGAAGATCAATTTTTGAATACTGTTGCAAATGGCACAAAACAACCCACAGGCCAACTGATAGTTACAGCATGTCAGGTCCTGGCTGGGGCTAAAACTTCAACCAAATGCCTGCCTTTCTCCACATGATATTACCTATATTTAGAATATATTTGATTTGAAGCTAACAGACCAAGAAAAAACACAGGCCTTCTAGCCTCACTGGTCCAAGCAAGTGTTTATGCTCCAGGGGAGCTTCCCACTTTCTTACTTCCAGCATATCCTTCCTCTTGCCTGTCCTAATATCTCTTTATGTAGCTGAGCAACAAATTTTAAAAAACTGAAAGAACTGCGGGTGCTGTAAAGTAGGGAAAAAAGCAGTAGTTTCTGGAAAAGCTCAGCAGGTTTGGCAGCATCTGTGAAGAAAAAAAAAATCAGAGTTAATGTCGCGGGTCTGGTGACCTTTCCTCAGAATGGTTCCCCAGTTCTGGGGAAGGGTCACTGGACCTGAAACGTTAATTCTGCTTTTCCCCTTCACAGATGCTGCTGGACCTCTGTGTGTCAAATTTTGCCCGACATGTTTTATGTGAACTGCTTTGTAACATTTTACTCATACATTTGATTTGATTTAAGCTTTATTGTCACATATACTCAAGTACACAAGTACAAGAGTGCAGTGAACGTCACTACACATGGTGCCATTTTAGAGAAACAAAGCTAAAGGTAAAGCATTAGTTTAAGTTCTTAGTATAGGTAGAAAAATAAAGAAATTAAGTTCAAAGTTAACATCACAGTCCTAAATACAAGCTGTTCATGCCTTATCTTGTAACACATTTCAGCAATTCTGCAAGTCGCAGAGAAGTGTGCTCCCCAATTGCACATGTTTTAAACTATTTGTAATCTGAAAACACAGCACTAGCTGCTAAGTGAAGAGTTGTCCCAGAAAACCCATGTTATTATGAATAGGCAGATGAGGGAAAACACCATCCCAAAAGTTCAACAATCCCACTTCAAAGCAACATGACATCAAGGCCAAAGGAGTTATACCACAAATGTGTGCACACAAGCAAACAAGTTATGCAATTACCAAACAATTCACGACATTTAGCCTCGATAACTGTTCTTAAGTACACAGAATAGAGACCTAAGAATGTATTTCAAAATCCAGAGTTAACAGAGTAAAATTTCAAAAAGTGCTGCTTGTCCCAAGCTTGGACGGGTGGCAAGTGTGGCAAGATAACGTCAATCAAATGCATCAACAGGGTTGACAAATGGGCGGACAAATGGCAGATGGAATTTAATACACGAAAGCGTTAGGTCATGCATTTTGGCAGCAGCAATAGGAGAAGGTACTATTAACTGAATGGCACAGTTTTAAAGAGTGGTCAGGGGCAGAGGCACCCGGAGGGCTCACATGCATAGATTCGAAAAGGTAGCAGATATGTTGAGAGAACAATTAATAAAGAACATGGGATCTTAGATTTTATTAGAAAAGGATAGTGGGTACAACATCAGGGAAGTTCATTTGAATCTTTACAAAGCTCTGGTTAGGCTATGACCAGAGCAGTGCATGCAGTTCTGATTGCCTCCATATTAGGAAGGATGTGAACCCTCAAGAAGGCGCAGATGAGGTTTACCAGAATACTTCTTGCGATGAGCTTTAGCTACAAGGTTAGGTTGGAGAAATTAGGGCTGTTTGTGAATGCAAGGAGATAGAGGGGAGGTTTGACAGAGGTGTATAAGACTATGTCAGGTTTTGACAAGTAATCAAAGAAAACCTGCTTTCCAACACTCAGGGACAGAGAGATAATGTTTTGGGCAACAAATACCATGAAAATGGGGGAGGGATTGTGAAACATGAGGAAGAACATTTTTATGCAACAAGCTGTAATGACCTGGCGCTCTCTCCCCATGAGGCTGGTAGCAGAGGCAATAAATGGTTTCAAAAGGAAATTAGATAGGCACTTGGGAGAAAAAAAATTTGCACTGGCACAGGGACTGGGTGGGAGAAATGGGATTGGCTGGTTTGTTTTATATAAAGCTGGCATGTACTCAATGGATCAAAGAACCTCTTTCTGTGCATTAACCACAATGATTATGGGCACAGTGTTCACTTGTATGAAGTGTCCCAGTTTGTTTTTTTCTAATGTTACATGTATTATTTAAATGAACTTTGTCTTTTGAAGAAATACAGAGGAACTAGAGAGGGTGAAGATAAAACTTACAAAGAATAGTACCAGAAATCCATGGATACACACATCAAGAAAGGCTAGCTAAGTTGGCTCACTGTTCTTCAGGGGATAAAAAGGCAGCTGAAGAGTGGCTTATTAGAAGTCTTTAAAAGTTTCTAAGATGTTGATAAAGTGGATGCAAAGACAGAGTTTCCTCTTGTAATGAAGCAAGTATTAATATAAGGTAGGTAATCCAATAGGGAATTCACGAGAAATCTATTTAATCAAAGAGTGGTGCAAATGAGGAAATTGTTACCACAAGAAATGGTTACACAGGTGCAATATCTCAAATACCGTACCCTTGAGATCAAGGCTACACTGGATTCTGAATTTACAATATTTCAGGTCAAGCCGTGTCAGGTGGGCTTGAGGTTTGATTGGCATGCAGGGCAAAGCAGTAAAGCTAGTAACTGGTCCCGAGCCCCTCTGGTCTTAGCTGAATTGTCTAGGTAAGTTTTCTTAAATTGTACTTAATTAAAATTAACACATGGCAGCTTATAAAAACTATGCACTCATAAGACATAAGAGCAGAAGTATTTAACCCATTGAGTCTGATCTGCCATTCAGTAAGATCATGGTCACGATCTGATAATTCTCAACTCCAATTTCTTACCGTTTCCTCAATTCACTTACTAATTAAAAATCTTAGGAGCAGGAAAGCTCAAGCTTCAGAAGGGTCTAGGCCCAAAATATCAGCTTTCCTGCTCCTAAGATGCTGCTTGGCCTGCTTTGTTCATCCAGCTCCACACCTTGTTATCTCAGATTCTCCAGTATCTGCAGTTCCTACTATCTCTAACAATCTGTACATCTCAGCCTTGAATGCACTTAATGACCCAGCCTCAACAACCCTCTCCATTAAAGAATTCCACAGATTCACAACACTCAGAAGAAATTCCTCCTCATCTGTGTCTTTATTCTGAAATTTATGCCCTCTCATCCTAGACTAGATACGATTCCCTACAGTTTGGAAACAGGCCCTTCAGCCCAACAAGTCCACACCGCCCCTTGAAGCATCCCACCCAGACCATCCCCCTATAACCGACACATCCCTGAACACTACGAGCAATTTAGCATGGCCGATCCACCTACCCAGCACATCTTTGGACTGTGGGAGGAAACTGGAGCACCTGGAGGAAACCCACGCAGACATGGGGAGAATACACAAACTCCGCACAGACAGTCGCCCAAGGCTGGAATTGAACCCGGGTCCCCAGCGCTGTGAGGCTGCAGTGCTAACCACTGAGCCACCGCGCCACCCCAAAGGTTAGACAAACATTCCACATCTACCCTGACAAGTCCTCGAAGAGTCTTGTAAATTTCAATTAGGTAACCTCTAATATGCTTCTATACTCCAAAGAACACAGGCCCAGTCTACTCGACCTCTCCTCAAAAGATAGTCCCTCCATTCCTGGAATCAATCTAGTGAGCTTTCTCTTGACTGCTTCTAATGCCTGTATAACCATCCTTAGATAAGGGCCCAAAACTGTTCACAGCTTTTCAGCTGTGGTCTGACTATTTATTGTTTTCTATAATTTTAGCAAAACTTTTCTACTTTTATACTCTATTGTTTTGAAATGCAGGCTAGCATTCCACTTGACTTCCCTATTACTCATGACTGTGGATTATAGGTTTTATTGATCTGTGCAGGAGGACACTCAAATACCTCTGGTCTGCAGCTTTCAGCAGTCTTTCTCTATTTAAATAGTACTCTTTTATTCTTCCTGGCCAAAATGCATAACCTCACATTTTCCCACATTATTTTACATTTGGTTATTGGGCACTTAGTTTCCAGGTACAACTACAGAAATTAATGGAAAAACTCAGCAGGTCTGGCAGCATACATGGAGAGAAAGCTTAGTTAACGTTTTGGGTCCAGTGACCCTTCTTCAGCATTTTCCCAGCAATTTCTGCTGTTGTTTCTGATTTCCAGCTTCTGCATTTTTTTTGTTGTTTAGTTTCCAGATTGTTAGATTTGAGGTACTCTATCTGTGGTACAGATATGTTTAAGGGAAATTAGGCTAATATTTGAAGGAGATGGGTTACAATAAACTGTTTAGATGAGAAAAGATGGGAGAAGGCTCAACAGGAGCATATACACCAGCCTGGGCTGGTTGGAGTCAATTCCCTGTTTCTGTGTCACATGTCCTACGTATTCCTTTGATATTGTCTCCTCAGTCATGCTATTCCAACTAACCCCAACCCCATTCATCAGTACAAGCAGTTTGCAGATGCCCTCCACTATATTCCAAACAATGCAAATGTCAAGTACAATTTTGTATCATTAATTACTTTAGCAATTTCTGATTGTAGCTACTGCCCCAGCTGATTCCAGTTAATCATTTCACATTATATTTTTAAACAAAATTAGTACTTGGAATGTGGGTGTCCGCACGCCAGCATGTAGTGCCCATCCCTGGTTTCCCTTAAGGTGGTGATGGTGAGTGGCTTTTTGAACTGCCAGTGTGCGCTGAAAATATGCTCAGGATCTTGAATACATTCCTCAATCAGTTTTCTTTATCTGTCTTTTCTAATGTCTTCTTAATTTCTGACTGAGATAACCTTTGCAGATTTGTCACCCCTTCCCCATTTGTTTTAAACCTGCCATTTATTGCCCCCTGCCACTATCATTTTTTTATATCCTGTGATGGGATGATACTCTCTTTCCCTTTCCAGGTCTGCTAAGGAGTCTTTTTACCCAGTGCATTATCTGTGGCTCTGAACACAGCCAAACTGTTGTAGATTCAAGTCCCACTTTGGTCAACCGAGAACAATATCTAGACTGATGTTCCCAGTGCAGTCGCTGTTGAAGGTCAGTCACGTTACCTCCAGAACATCTCAGAAGGAGTTCTTCAGGGTAATGTCTTAGGCCCAACCATCTTCAGCTGCTTCATCAATGACCTTCCCTCTATTATAAGGTTAGAAGTGGAGAAGTTTGCCAATGATTACATAATGCTCAACACCATTTGCTGCTCCTAGGATACTGAAGCAGTCCACGTTCAAGTGCAGCAAGATTTCGACAATGTCCAGACTTAGGCTGACAAATGGCAAGTAAAATTTGCGCCATACAAATGCCAGGCAATGACAATTTCCACTAAGAAACAAACAATCTAATCACTCCCCTTGACATTTAATGGTGTCACTCCCTCGCTATCAGCATCCTGGAAGTTACCATTGACTAGGGACTCAATTGAACTCATTACATAAACACAGTGGCTACAAGAGAACGTCTGAGGCTAGGAGCACTACAACAAGTAACTCAATTCCCAACCTCCCCCCAAAGCCTGGCTGCTATCCACAAAGCACAGGAGTACGATGAAACACTGCTTCACTTGCCTGGATGCGTGCAGCTCCAACATCAATTTAAAAAAAAGCTTGACACCATCCAGGACAAAGCTGCCCACTTCACCGGCATCACATCCACAAGTATCTTTTTCCTCTACCACCAATGCTCAGTAGCAGCAGTCTGTACTATCCACATGACGCATTGTAAAAATTCACAAAGATCCTCAAACAGAACTTTCCAAATCCATAACCATTTCCATCCAGAATCACAAGGGCAACAGATACACGGGAAACCACCAAATGCATGTTCCCCTCTAAGCCACTCACCATCCTGACTTGGAAATACATCTCTGTTCCTTCACTGTCGCTGGGTCAACATCCTGGAGTTCCCTCCTTGATAGCATTGTGGGTCAACCCACATCACGTGGACTGCAGAGGTTCAAGAAGGCAGCGCACCACCACTTTCTGAAGAGCAACTAAGGATGGGCAATAAAATTCTGGTTGGCCAGTGATGCCCGTGTCCCACAAGTGAATTTAAAAAAACTACTAAGGGTGCACTACCTAAATGATTACACCTTCCACCGAATGAGATGTTAAACTGTCACCCTGTGAATCCTCTTCATTCAGTGTAAAAGACTGCATGGCACTATTTCAAAAGGGCAGGGAATTTCTTCCTGGTATCTAATAGTTATCCTTCAAATCAACATTACCAAAGCAATTCATCTAGTAGTTATCACTTTGCCCTTCATGCATTTTCACTGTGCTCAAATTGGCTGTAGTGTTTCTGACATTACAACAGTGACTACACTTCAAACAGGATTGCCTTGGCTGTAAATATTCCTTTGTGGAATTGTGGAAAGTTGTTGAAGAGAAAAAGAGAGAAAAAAATCTTGCATTTATCGTGCACCGTTCACAACCTTGAGACAACTCAAAGCATTCCATAGTCACTTCTACCTAACTTCCACAGACAGCATGACAATTAATCTGTGACTGAAGGACATCATGTTTGTCATGATTCTAAGGAAAGTTCTTTAGTTCTTCAAAATTAGTCCCGGGGATCTCAGATCCACCTGGGACGGAAAACAGCACAGTTGACAGTGCAGCCCTCCCTTAGCATTGTATTCCAAGTGTCAGCTTGTATTTTTTAATTGTTTACATAGTGGGCCTCAAACGGACAACCTTCTGACTCAGAGGCAGGAATGCTACCTTGTGAGGCACAGCTCATTCTTTTAGATGCTGAGCAATATGCCATACATTTCCAGAAATTCTGCTATCATCCCACACAAGTTCCTGCTATTCTTTATTCTTTGACAATGCGTGAATATTACATGCATCCTCTTCTATAAGACACACGGTGTCACGAGTACAAGATCCCCACAATGCTATCCAATACTTCACAACTTCAGTGGGATTTTAAAATTTAGAAATGTTAAAACTGCTGGTTCACCATGTCTGTTTTTAAAAAGATCCATCACGAATTTCACAGATGAACACTCTAAGTAGCAACTGCTAAAATGTTACAGGAGCAGCAACTTCAGAAAGATACATCACAATTGCATTAAAACTGCATAACTTTAATTTGCACATGTAAATGTAAATTGTTAGGTGAGGATAATGTCTGCATAGAATATTGTTTAAAACCAAAGGAATGAGAAGCAAAATAAAACAAATGATATAATAAATTGCAGGGCTCCAGGGAGAGAATAATGAGAATGCGCCTAATTGGATAACACCTTTAAAGATCCAGCACAGACACTAAGGGCCAAATAGCCTCCTTCTGTGTTGTAAGATTCAAATTTAGAAGAGAACGAGTCAAAGAAACTGAGAAAGAAGGCCGGACAGCAAAAGGGACGTGAGGTCAGAACTCAACAGTTGCGTGGAATTCACAACACAAAACAGGTCGTTCGGCCCATCTGTATTTTAAAAAAACTCTATAAAAGTTACCATCACAAAAAAAAGTAAAATAACTGGTCATTATCACGTTGGTGTTTGAGGGAATAGGGCTCCAATTGGCTGTTTTACATTGCCACATTGACGACTCTTCAGAAGCAACTTTGGAGTGGTCTGAGACCACGAAAAGCGCTATATAAATGCAAACCTGCGGCTCTTCGAACCGGACTCCGCCCCACCCCCCCCCCCCCCCCCAAAAAAATCAACCGATTTGGTAAATGCAATAGTCTGAGTACAACAACCTGGGAACTGCTTGGGCATAGTCGAGTTAATTCAGTGTCATACTTATGGAGAAAGTTTTGTTGCTAAACTCACCGAGGAGCCGGCCCAGAAGGGACAAGAGTTCCTGACGTTGGGGGACTCGGTGAGGGACAGAGCCCCGAAACTGAGAGACACGATGGAGAAACCCAGAGCGATCTGGAGTAGTCCCAGAGCGAAGAGGGAGCGGCCGTAGAGCGGGCAGTGCAGCGGCTGGCGTGCCGGGCTCGTATTGCTGCTGCTGCTGCTGCTGGAGTGTAGCGCTCCGGGCCATGACACACACCGAGCCCGGTTCCGAAGCGGTGCCTCCCCGCTCGGTGTGGTGGCTTGCACTGGGCAGCAAGAAGTGGGCAACAGCACTGGCAGTGACATCCGGCAAGAAAAGAGAGAGAGAGACAGACAGACAGTAAAAGGTTGACTGCGGGACTTGGTAACCCACAGTCACACCCCAACAGTGAAAATCACTGCGTTTACTTTGGTAAACCCCTTCAATCCCTCAATTCACTCAAAAGCCATTTGCTCGGAAATGCCTTTTAGGAAATGCATCGCTCTCCCAAGTCGCGGTACGTCCCACTTTCCCAACATTTTTTTTAACCCTCCCCTTGTTTTCCAAAGTGGCTGAGTTGACTAGTTTTAAAATAACTCCAGGCGAGTTTGGGATTGCATTACTAGATCTGGCACACACACAGAAGCCAGTCACTTTACAAGGGAGACTTTGACCCCCCCCGCGGCAGCCACAAGCTGTGGGTTTAAAACAAGACTAGGAAACCTAATTTTTAGATTTTCAAAACCAATCTTGAGGTTTTTAGTTTGACCTAACTGAACATTTTTTTAAAAAACTTGTATTTAATTCTTTTGCGGGCTCCATGTGTTCCACTATGTATTTACCTGTTTATCGACCTCGTTTATCGTGAATTACTAGTCCCAGTCGCCTTGCAGCCGTACCGATCGGGGGGAAAATTACAACCAGTGGAAAATACCGAGCATGTCAGTATTATTGACATAAAATTTCTTTTGTTCGATTTCAAAAATGCAGCCCTAGCAAGGTGTCTAGTTTTGACTACGATCTTGATTGAAGCCTGAAAGGGACAGACAGGTTTGTTGGCTGTAAAATAATAACGTTTTTAATCGACAGTACGATTAACATAAAACATCCGACGATCCTCACGAGAGTACCGTCAAAGTCCCAGCCGCAGAAGACAGAACAATGCTGGGGACTCATTGGAGTTTAGAAGAATGAGAGGTGATCTCAGTGAAACACGTCGGACTCTAAAAGGGCTAGTAAAAGCTGGGAGTGTGTTTTCCCCTCGTGGGGGGTGTCTAAGACCGGAGTGCATAGTCTCAGAATTAAGGGGACACCAATTTCAGGCTGAGGTGAGGAGGAATTTCTTCTGTGGGTTATGAGTCTTTTGGAACCCCTTGCCAGAGAGCTGTGGGGGTAGAATTGTAACAGTGATAATGGGAACTGCAGATGCTGGAGAATCCAAGATGACAAAGTGTGGAGCTGGATGAACACAGCAGGCCAAGCAGCATCTCAGGAGCACAAAAGCTGACATTTCCGGCCTAGACCCTTCCCGAAACGTCAGCTTTTGTGCTCCTGAGATGCTGCTTGGCCTGCTGTGTTCATCCAGCTCCACACTTTGTTAGCTGTGGGGGTAGAGTCGTGTTGTGTATTTATGGCTAAGATAGATCCGTAATCAGTAGGGGAACAAGAGTAATGGGGGCTGGGGGGAAAGAAGTGCAGGGAAATGAGGAATGTTGGATCAGCGACGATCTTATTGACTGGCAGAGGTGGCTTGAGAGATCGAATGGCCTACTCCTGTTCCTGTTTCATGTGGTCTCATACGTCAGATAACTGGAGAACTTGGCCAAAGTAGGCTTTAAAGAGCTGACTCGGGGGGGGGGCTTTCCAGAGTTTGCAGGCCAACTGGAGCTACAACGGGCACTGGTGGCAAAAATAAACTTGGTGCAATTCCAAAAAGCCAGAACTGACAGAGTGCGAAGAACCCAGAGATTTGTAGGGCTGGAGGCTGCCATAGCAATTCACATGATTAAGGCATTGGAAAGATTTGAACAATGTAGAATGTGAATTTTACAATCAAGGTGTCACTGGACCTGGGAGCCACTGATTGAACAAGACTTAGTGTTACTGGATGAGCAACAGTTTGTAGAGGGTGTGAGATGTGAGACTGGCCAGGACAGTGTTGGAATAGTCTAAGCTAGAAATTATTACAGCGTGGTTACCATAGTTTTCAATAGCAGCAAAAGAGGAAACTCACAATGTAAAAGTGTATGATTCGGGAGTGATTTCAGCAATTGTTGGAAAATTTCATGCTGTCTTGCATTTAACAATGGATAAACACATCATGGAATCTTTCTAGATAGCAAGACATAACAGAAGTACAGAAGGCATAAAGTGCTAAAATGAAGATTAATTACAGAGAATGTTATAGCACAGAAACAATCTGTTTTGCCCATCTGGCCAATATTTATGCTCCACATGAGCCTGCTCCTTTCTTATTTAATCTCACCCAATCAGCATGTTCTTCTATTCTTTGTGTTTCTCTAGTTTCCCCTTAAATGCATCTGTGCTATTTATTACAACCACTCCACATGATAACAGGTTCTACTCTTTAAGTAAAGGTATAAGCACCCAGTTTTTACTGTAGCAGAGCACCTAATGATGGCTGCAATTTGTTAGGCATGAACCTTGCACATTTATCTTATGAAATGTTTAGCATGACCACTTGCTGAAGGTACAGTCTGAGAATAGAGCAGCAGGGGAAGTCAAACTTTGGGACTTTGAATGAACAGGCAACTGTTCCAAACAAATAAATTGAAGAATTGGGAAAGAGAGTACAAGATTGGAACAAGGATACGTATGTTAATTTAATATCAAGACTATTGCAGAATGAAAACACTTACAATTTAATGTATGCTCAAATTATCTGCATCAATCTCCAGTCTTTTAAAGCCAAATAAATAAAACTTTTGACTTGTATGCAGTCACCTTTATGAACTAAGTTGAAATTTGAATTGGTGTTGAGGTTCCAAGATGGGTCCCTAACGATTCCTTTGACGTCAGATCTTACCAGTTAACTCCATATTGCCGTTTCTTCCTTTTTTTTAAATCACTCCTTATTCCAATTCCTTTTATTTATACTGTAAGTTGTTTGACAGTTTGAAATTGTCGTTCCTACATTTGACCTGTTGAGTCCAAGACATAGCTTCAGTAATACGGTATTTTTCTCAGTAGGCAGTTCTATTTGTTTCTTTATCTGTCCCACACTAATTTTAATCTGAACATTGAGATGAGAGATATTGGTTGGTATGAGAAGGGATTAAGATTACATGGTAAGGTGGGGAGGTGCTGGGAGCAGAGGAGTTGACCAGGGCATCCTGGGAGGTAAAGTGCCTATGAAATGTTAATGGGATCACTGGCAATGAGCATGAGAATCTGACTGTCAATGACATCCTTTTCCTTAGAGTATTCCTACTTCCCTTCCATCTTGATCCAGGCCTAACTCTTTCTGGTATTTTCTATCCTTCCACTGCTGCTTCTGTGCAGAATCTAATCAACTCCTGTCTCCAGCCCTTCACCACATCTTTAATGCTTCATCCAGCCCCGACACTCTGCAAGTATGAGTGGTGGGTCCAGAAGTGCCCTTAACCATAATTTATTTCCTTCATCTTCCATCACATTCATTTTCCTAAAATGTGTGTTTTCAAAATTGGATTCATTTGCCTATGTTTCGTTTTGAAAAAAAATCAAAGTAGAAGTTTGCGGTGGCACAGTGGCTCAATGGTTTGCATGTTCTCCCCATATCTGCACGGGTTTCCTCCTAAAGTCCAAAAGATGTGCAGGTTACGTGATATGGTGTTGGGAAATTGCCCGTGGTGTCTAGGGATGTGTAAGATAGGTAGATTAGCCATGGAAAATGCAGGGTTACAGGGATAGGGTAGGGGGTTAAGTCTGCATGGGATGCTCCTTGGAGGGCAGTTGTTGACTCAGTGGGCTGAACGGCCTACTTCCACACTGCAGGGAACTTTGATTAGGTATTGTCCTTCCGTCTCTTAGATGTTAGAAAATGTAATTATTCCAGTTGCTAAATGTAAAAACAAACACTGGTGAGATGGGAAATGTTCAAAATTCAACATTTTAAACAAAATTTAGCAGCAGAAAAAATTCTTTCAGCTTAACGCAGTTTGAGGTTTACAAAACAGAAGCTACAACAGAAATGTAATCACATTCACTCCCACACCCCCCCGCCATAGCACCCTGCATAACTTCGTTTTTAAACATGCAAGGAACTTTACTGATTAAAGCTTTCAAAAGTTGTCCACTCAGCTCATAAATTTTGACAAATAACAGCTCAAAACTGCCAGAGACTAAAGGAGAATATACCACTTGGCTGAATGTAAATGCACACTCTCAGAATGCGGAGTTCAAACTCAACTAGGAGCACTGTAACTCTGGCTGAAAACAAAATCCAGTGTAAGCTTATACTTTTGGTAGAAATGGAGCTCCTGAAGTTTAAAAATAATCAGAAGATTAATTTAATGATGACTAATAGTGTAATGCCCAAAATGGCATTGGCTAATCCTATTAGACAAATGTGCTGTAAAACAATGGTTGCTATTACATCCTGCTGGTGTATGAGAAAGCGAAAAGCTTTCCTTTCAAACAGAAGAAGCCAATATTTTTAATTCACAGATAGTAGGGGGTAAAATGACAATGATGCCACTGGACTAATCTAAGTGCTCTGGTGACGTGGGTTCGAATCCCACCATGGCAGCTAGGGAAATTAAATTTCAATTAATAAATCTCCAACATCAAGTTAAATCATGAAATTTACACTTATCATTACTCTTGTAAAAACTGGTACGATTCACTTATCCTTCAGAGATCTACCATCCAGATCTACAGTAATATGGACAACTGTCAACTGCCTTCTGAAGTAGCCTAGCAAGCTGTTCTGTTCCGGATCATTAATGCTGGCAACACAGGACAGAGTATGGGCACTCACTGCCTGCCAGTTGTAGTGCTGAAGAATTGTGTACCAGAACGAGTATCTCTAGGTAAGGTTTTTTCAAAAGTGCAGCTCTGCTGCTGTATTAACAGGTCATCCAGACAGATATGGAAGATTACTCAAATAAGCCCTATAAATAGAAGAATTGAACAATTTACACCCCAGTCCTCCAACCTCCATCAGCATCCTCCTAAGCATTGTGTGAAATGAAGAACGCCAATAATACTATCAAACAGAATCAATTCACCAACATCCTACTCATCCATACTCCTGTTAACTGGATTTACCAGAGTTATTTACTTGTCTCAAAGTCCTGCTTCAGGTGGGCTGCAAGAGGGCGGTGAGCAGCTAGGTGCAGATGGAGCACAGAGTGAGACAAAGGGACATATGATACCAAGCCAAAGAGGAAGAAATGCTGATCAGAGAGGTGAAAATGGGTTGGCTATGCTGAAAGCAGCCCATGTCATAACAGGATCTGGGTGTGGGTGTGGGTCAGGAGATATGAAAGTGGCATTCAGACTCTAAAATCATTTGATATGGAGTCCTGAAGGCTCCAGGGTTCCCCGTGCAGAAAATTAGCTGCTGTCCTTCTAGCTAGTGCTGAGCCATGCTGGAGTCCTGCAACAAACCTGAGACAGAAATGTTGGCCATGGAACACAGTGGTGGGTTTAAGCAGCAGGCAACTGGAAGCTCAGGGTCATTCTTATAGAAAGAATGAGCTTTCTACAAAGTGGCTACCCAGTCTGCATTTCATCTCCCCAAAAGTAGAGGAATTCACAGAGTGAAGTAACAATAAATAGTTGCTTTCCCTGGAAGGTGTGTCTGGGGTCTTGGATAATGAATGGGGTAAGGAGGCAAATGGGCAAGTTTTGGACCTTCTATGATTACATGGTAAGGTGGGGAGGTGCTGGGAGCAGAGGAGTTGACCAGGGCATCCTGGGAGGTAAAGTGCCTATGAAATGTTAACGAGGAAAGGGACAGGAATGTGCCTGGTGGTGGTATCCTGTTGGAGGTGGTAGAAACGTTAGCTTGTGATCCTTGGGATGCAGTTTCTGGTGGTAGAAAGTGAGAACCAAGGGGACTGTTGTGGGAGGGGAAAAGGGGATGAGAGCATAAGTGCAGAAAATAGGTTGGACAAAGCTGTCAACCACAGTCAGAAGTCACATGATATCAGGTTATAGTCCAACAGGTTTATTTCAAATCACAAGCCTTCAAGATTACTGTTCCTTCATCGGGCGACAGAGGAGCAGCACTTCAAAAGTTTGTGATTTCAAATAAACCTGTTGGACTATAACTGATATCATGTGACTTGTCACTTTGTCCACGCCAGTCTGACACCTCCACATAGTCAACCAGAGGCACTGAGAATCCTCCGTTGAGGAAGTAGGTGGATGTTTGAGGCACTCGCAGATGGTGACATCATCAGAACACACGACAGAGATGGAGAAACTGGGAGAATGGAATGGAGTCCTTTGGGAAGCAGGTTGTGAGGATGTATAGTCTTGGAAACTAATGCAACCAGGTACGCAGTTAGTCCATAAGCAGGTTTAGCAGGAGATGGAAAGATTTCAGAATGTCCGTTCAAGGGTATCAAGTTTGAATGTCAAAGTTTTACATATTCAACTACTCTGCAAATAGAAACTTATTTCAAAAAAAAAATTGACAACTTGTGCACAAGTTGGGAAGAATACTTTCACTTGCCATAAGAATTTAACTTGAGCATTTGAACAGGGGATGGTTTTAACCAACTGACTCCACATGGTAAGCATGTTTTAAAACCCTCCAACACCCAATTCTGATCCATCTCAGATTTTATTAAGTGATAGTTCCAATAAATCACAAATATGTGCATGTATATACTGACTGACAGGTTTCCTACATTCCCACTTTTCCTACATCCACAAGTGTTTTGGCACATCCTGAGAATGCAATGGTCCACCATTTTAATGTGCTTTAGGGGAGGAGAAAAACCACCACTAGTTGCTGTTGGCCCTTGAATTCATGTGAAAAGCAGTTGACTTCCACTAATTGATCATATGACCAAGCTGCTAGGAGCTAAACGATAGTAGATCCCCATTTTCAGTTTAGAGTTTTAGATTGAGCTGACAAGAAGAAGCGTCTGTTTTCAGCAAAGTTCCTTTACAGAGTTCATGGTTAACACTGCTGCCTCGGAGCACCAGGGATGCAAGTTTGATCCTAGCCTCAGCCAACTGTCTGAGGAGTTTGCATATTCTCCCCGTACACGCATGAGTTTCCTCCAGACGCTTTGGTTTCCTTCTGCAAAAGATGTTCTGATTAGGTGGATTGGCCATGATAATTTGCACTATAACATCCAGAGATGTGTGGGCTGGGTGGATTAGCCATGGTTAATGCAGGGCTATGGGTTAGGGTGGGAGACCGGATTTTGGAAGGATGCGGAGAATTGGTAGAGGCCAAATGGCCTCTAATCTGCATTGCAAGGATTGTAGGATTTGAAATTCTGAATGCTGATTAAGAGTATAAACTCCTGAAGGACACCTAATAGTGAGTTCAAACTCGAAGCTTGTCAAACTGAGAACAGAAGGAAAGAAAGTGTGTTTTAGATAAGGCTCCAGAGTTGAGGAATAGTTGTTTCAGAACAATTCTGATGCAGAATGGTTACATTTAAGAATGCATCTGAATGTACTTCTGAATGGAGAGTTTACAACGATGGGATGTTTAGAAGAAATCTGAAGGGACAAGGTTACTGGAAATCAGTCAAAATCTCAAGAAATTTCAACGCTTCTATTAAATTTTGAGTATACTGGGATCAAATTATCCAATGCTGAAGAATTCAGACTTTTTGACTTTGAGGGCATAATCAGATGGGTGTAGAATGATAACTAAGTGAAAAACAACCAAATTAAGTCAGTGTTCAATGACCTTTTAAATAGATTTTATGCTAAACAGCCAGTTGGTGTTATTATTGATATTCAGGTATTGGTGTAATAAAATTCTTGTGACTTAAACATGAACTTTGTGGCTTCATTCGAAGTAAATATCTGGGTTTTCATAGTTGCAAGCTAAAAAAGCCTGACTGACGTCTACTGTTATCCTAACAATAAGTGTGACGAAAAAGACAAAATCTATTACGTATGATAGAAAATTTTAAAATAGGGGAGGTAAAGAAATGCATGGAATCTTCCAAACTGGGGTTTTTCAAACTTCATCTGTATCCCAGGGCCTTGGTAGTTTAAACAAAAAAGGGTAACAAGTGACACATAAAATACAATTTATTTTATTTGATCAGTTTAAAAACAATATCCTTTTCAATAGGTTAGAAGACAAAAAAAAACTGTGCAAAACACAGACACACACCAATTACAAATGGCAATACAAAATTAGATATTCTCTCTCTGGTCCCTACAACAGCTTTATACCACAATGGTTGATCAGTTAGTAAAATAAACCACTCAAAATCAAACCAATATCCAGTGTCATTACCATCACCAATTATATCTTTTTGTTCAAAAGAGAAAAGGGGGTATGGAGAAAGGCACTTGTGTTACTGTTCAGAACTTTAACTGCTTAAGAGTCTCTGGCCAGTTCGTACATTTTATTGTAATTTGCTCTTTGTCTTGAATTGTAACAAACTTCAAATCAAAATGGTGAAAAGGAAAACAAAAAACAGTAAAGGCAATTAGAATAGCATTTTGTAAAAGGTATAAAGTAGGTTACTCCATAAAGACCTATCAAAATAAAAACACTGCCACAAACACATAGCGAGTCAATCAGCAGCTGAAATTTCAGGCACCAACGGACCTGCTGTCCATTTCAGGCATTTTTTTTGCGTATGTAAATTTATGTTTTCAAAAAAATTTGGGTAACAAAATATTGCTTTCTACAATTCAGTGTCCCTGTATTTGGTTGGTTGCACTACATGTTGTCCATAGTAACCACGCTTTGAATGGTCAGCTAATTGCCTTCGATACTGCTCCTCCTCATCCTCATCACTGTAAATGGCTCCACTGGGGTCACGATAGGATTGTGATGGGGGCTTCTGTGGTTCAGGAGGCCTGGATTTTTAGGAAAGAACAAATATCCAGTCATTAAAAGTTAAATGGTCAAACGTTCTACTTTTCAGGATTTGTAACAGTGGAAAGCAACAAACAGATGCTGAAATAAAAAGGCAAAATGCTGCAGAAACTGACAGCATCTGTGGAGACAAAAGGTAAAGTTGAACTCAAAGCTATTTCTTCAAAATTCCGAATGGACAGCATCATTTATGTGGCACAAGATAAACAACTACCAAATTTAAAAAGTGTTTAGCTTCCTTTCTCTTTGGGAATGGATTTCACTTCTCACGCTTCCCCCTTTCCCTTCCATTTTTGTGAACTTACATCTACTCAAAAAATTTCTCCGCCAACTATCTTAACTCAGGAATTATACCACAGAAAAAAATACTTCCATTGACTGAAAGCTGTGGCATATCTGCAGATGGTGAAGAAAGTGTGATATAAAAATGCAAGTTCATTCATGCATTTATTCCCTATACCTTGGCTGATGCAAGTTTATGACTAGCTCATGGGAAAGAAAACTTGGAACGCTTTAATTTAGAACTTCCAAATTATCTTTAGATTTTCTCCAGCATGACGACACAATAACACCAAAAATTTATCCAAGACAAGATAAAGATATTGAGAATTTAAACAATAAAACATTCACATCACCATGCAAGGTAATCTTTCTAACCAGCTGGGATTCAGATTAAAACTGAAGGAGAAAACGCTGGAATCTATTATTAAAAGAAAGTTAGAGTAGGGCACGTAGAAAATTCCAATATAAATCAGACAAGTTAACATTGGTTTTACGAAAGGAAAAAAAAAAAAATCACATTTGGCTAATTCATTAGAATGAGGAAAGTAACAAAATATAGATAAAAGAGGAACCAGAGGATATACTATTGTATATATATATATTAGATATCAAAAGAAATATTTGATGGAAGTGCTATAAGCAAAATAAGAGCCCACAGTGGTGTGAGTAATACATTAGTACTGATGAATGATTAATTAGTTAACAGCAAGCAGTAGGCATAAAAGGAGTAATTTTTGAGCTAATGAGATGTGACGAGTAAAGTGCCACAAGGATCACTGCTGGCACCTCAACTAAATACAAATTATTTCAATGATTTTGATGAAATAATTGAATGTACGGTTGCTAAATTGCTGGTGATACTAAGATGGGTAAGAAAGCAAGTTGAACGTGACAGGACTTTACAAAAGGGATGTAGCTAGGCTAAGATGAGTGAAGAAAAATATTGATATGTAGGAAAAATATAAGCGTAATCACTTCAGCAGAGAGAGAGAGTCTGGCAGCATCTGTGAAGGCAAAAAAAAACCCATCCGTTAATGTTTTGGGTCCAGTGACACTTCTCCAGAACTGATGGTAGCTAGGAAAATGTCAGTTTATCCACAGAAGACAGGGGGGCTAAGGAGTAAACAATAGGTGGGGACAGAGCCTAAAAACAGAGAGCAGTTGGACAGACAAATGAGTTGCTAACAATCTGGCTTGGAGTGTGATTAGCTGTTAAAATGGAGACTGTTGATGGGTAACAGTAGGTGGCGTATAACGGCAGGCTTTGTGACAAGGCCCTGGTGTGCGGAGTAGGGGGCTAGGCCATGGGACAGTTCAGGCCCTAAAATTATTGAACCCAATGCGGAATCCAGAGAGTGCAGGGTCCCCAAGCGGAAAATGGAGGTGTTGTTCTTCCAGCTTGCGCTGACATTAGCTGGAACACTGCAGCAAGTCAGGGACAGAGATGTTGGCCGGGGAGCAGGGTGGTGTGTGGTTGTTAAAGTGGCAGGCAGTTCAGGGTGTTTTTTTGTGGGCAGAACATAGACATTCTGCAAAGTGGTCAGCCAGTCTACGCTTCATTTCCCCAATATAGAGGTGACCACATTGTTAGCAGCGAATGCAATAGACTAGACTGTATGAAATGCTGCTTCACCTGAAAGGTATGTTTGGGCCCTTGGATAGGGAGGACGGAGGAAGTAAACAGACCTAATTCAACCCTTAAAAAAAGTTCATCAGGTTTGAATCCAAATGCAACCACTAGGGAATGTTTGAGTGATAATGGGATCTGCAGATGCTGGAGAATCCAAGATAACAAAGTGTGAAGCTGGATGAACACAGCAGGCCAAGCGGCATCCCAGGAGCACAAAAGCTGACGTTTCGGGCCTAGACCCTTCAGAGACGTCTCTGATGAAGGGTCTAGGCCCGAAACGTCAGCTTTTGTGCTCCCGAGATGCAGCTTGGCTCACGAAGGAAAGTTTATCCATTTTCACAGTGTACTGACTTTCAGTTGAAACCACTAGATGGAGTGCCTTTCAAAAGGTTCGACTCTCCAGTTTAGGGACCCGAGAGAGAAACACAGCCGTGGAGAAACCAGTGTCAGCCAACACAGAACATTAACCTCAACAACCCGTCCCATTCCCATCCAGGAAAATAGCAGAACAGGAAGAGCCCAAAGCACTGGAGATTTTTTTAAAAATAATTCTTACCAATATATAAAAAGTGAACAGCAACAAGAATACAAATCGAAAGGAACTTGCAATCAAACTACCATAAAGTAAACAACCATGGTATAATGTGACCCAATCTGCAGATAATCAAAACAGTTAAATAAGGAACCTCTAAAACACACTGAGCAAGTCAACACACCTAGACTGCTTTCAAACTACTGATGCTGAGTGAATGAAAAATCAAAACTCAAGGGACACAGCAAAAAGAGGTAGATCAAGGCAGATCTGTACCTCAACCTCATTTACACACATTTTAACTGGGTTACTGAATACCCTTGCAGAACTATAACTGCAGTTTCAAAAACTTTAACTGACCCCAAACACTCTCCGGCTTTTGGCAGAAAGGAGGAAAAAAAAAAGAGTGGCTTTCTTTACCATCCACTACATGAAGTTGTGATTTTTTTTTTGTCTAAACTCTGAAGAACAGATCTAATTTTTGAAGATTCTGTCCCCCTTATCCTGCGCAGCTCCTGCAGGGGAAAAAACGTGTTTCTCTCTAAATAGCCTATCAACTTCTTTAAATCACAATAAAAAGTGGATGTCTGCATCCAATTCACAATGCTGACTAAAATGTACTGTTGGAAAAAGGTGGAGGACAGAGCGAGAGGCACAGTAAAAAGGAGCACTCAGTTGATAGATGGATTTTATTACTTGTTGTACATTTATATATTTCACCTTCTTGTGAATCTTTGCCTCCTCTACCACTCCAACAAAAAAACCTTGATCAGGGATCAATTAGTATTATAAAAATTAAGATTAATAGATATTTTTGTTGGGTTAAGAGAGTGTGCAAAACAAAATAAAAAACAGGAAAATGTTACAGAGCAAGTATTGATCAACCTAGATTTAAGTGGAGTAACAGATTCAAAAGGGGCTGAATGGCCTCCTCTCATTCCACCTTCTCAGAGATGAAGTATTATTTGGTCTTACCTTTGGAGATGGGGCTGTTCAGCTTTAGGTAGTTTTATAGGAACTGCATAAATATCTGCATTTCTCTGTGCTAACTCCAGCTGTAAATACAAAGAGAGAGTTTATTATTTTCAACTTAGATACTAGGACGTCTGCGTCCAATTCACAATGCTGACTAAATGTATCTGTTTGAAAAAGGTGGAGGACACAGCAACAGGCACAGTAAAAAGGAGTGCTCAGTTGGTATACAGATTTTGTTATGTGCTGTATATTTACATATTTCACCAAAAAAAAACTTGGACAAAATCTTAACTTCTGGCTTAATTTGAAAGCCAGCTGTAAGAGGGAAGATCTGTGTAAGGATTCCATGGAAGCCCTGACATGCGGACCTATGTAGGAATTGCACAGGTAGCTGAAATTGCACACACAGCCTTGCTGCTGAATGGAAGATCCAAGCCACTCAAGTGCAACAAAAAAAAGTCTAAATTCTTAAGCATTTGTCTTAAAGCCGTTCCCAATTTCCATGGGATATTTCCAAGTGAAACCTTGAAATTTTGTTCCCAATCCTATTGGACCTCATGGTGTAAAACAGGCTGTTTGATCCAATGTGCCAGTCCTGGCTCTTTGAAAGAATTATTTCATTATTCTCACTCATCTGCTTTTTTCCCACAATGATCCTTCAGTTCTTTCCCTCCCTCAAATAATTTATCCAATTTCCTTCTGAAGATTACGGTCAAACCTGCTTCCATTGGTGACACACAAAATCAGAACAACTTGTGTTTCAGCAAACAAGCCTCACCTAATTTGCATTTCACCTGCTAATGATCTTCACTGAACCAAACTTAAGAAGAGTGCAGATAATCAAAACAGTTAAATAAGGAACCTCTAAAACACACTGAGCAAGTCAACACACCTAGACTGCTTTCAAACTACTGATGCTGAGTGAATGAAAAATCCATTGAGTGAGGTCAACCAGGCTGATTATCAGTTTTTTATTCCATGACCACACTTTAAGCTCAGATCCATTCGGGGGGGGGGTTCAGGCGGAATAATTAAAGCCTCCGAGCAACTTCCAAAACTAGTTGTAATAAATTCTCTGAACTTGGCTAAAGAATGACTGCAAAGGCAGAATCTTCACAGAAGGAGTAAAATCACAAGCAAGGGTCCGTGCATTACTGCCCAACATGCTATTAAGTTGAGCAGAACCTGAACATAAAGCATGGTTATTTTGGCACCAGTGAGTTAGAATGGTGTTATAACAGATAAGGCAACGTTAGATCAAGTGAAGTCAAATCATACACTTCAATGGCAAGTCATCATTAATAGCAAGAGCTTCATGAATAATTGTCAGTTCTCTTGCACATAAAGGTGGGTTCCAGTTTTCACAGATGTGTTTTTAAAGGTTTTGACAGTCAACAATACCACTTTCTCACATTCTTGGAAACCACTAATCAAATGGCTGAATGAATATTCTATTAAGTAAGCAATACCAAGTGTTCACCAGCTCCTCTCCGGGTGGAATGAGTCACCATGCTGAGGGAACCCACTGGATTTTCACTCCATCGAGATCAAAAAAAGGGAAGCCAGGCAGGTAGCACGACAACGCATTCAAATAGCATCTTGAATGTAGGAAGGCATTAAGACATCTTATGAACAATTACCCAGCCAGAACCTGATATTGGATAATTGAATAGATTTTAGGGATGGTCTGAAGATGAGGGGGGAGAGAAAGAGAGAGAGAGAGAGAGAGAGAGAGAGAGAGAGAAAGAGAAAAAGAGAGAAAGAAAAAAGAAAGAAAGAAAAGGAAACGCACAACAAAAAAGCAACTGCTGCTGGAATTCCCACAGTAAGGTGCAGTAACGTTGAATCAGAGTATATATCCCAAGTCTTTGATGTTGTAGGGACCACCACCTATGCATCCTGCTGCTGCCAACACCACAGGGGAATTTACAACTATGTGACTCTTAAAAATAAGGGCTTTTCCATTAAAACAAAAAAAAAGTTCTCCCAGAAAGTGGTTAGTCTCTGAATTCTCTGGTCCAGAGTGCAGGGACGTTTAAGCCATTGAATATATTCAAACAAGTCAGACAAATGGTCGCTCTACAAGGGTGGTCTAGGATTACTGGGGATAGGTGAGAAAATAGAATCAAGGCAACAGCCAACGATCTCATTGAAAGCTGTTGTAGGTTCAAGGGGCTATCTTCATTGTTATGTTCTTAGGAAACCTTTAAATGGTGGTCGGAATGCCTTACTCTTGCATTCTGCGCTTCCTGAAGTTCTTGCATCCTCTGTACTCGAGCTTTGTGGTCCAGTTTCTCAAATATTTTCACCTTGCCCAGCACGGACTGCTGTTCATTGCCTTCACCCAGCTCCTCGCTCTCGTCGCCTTCCTCTTCACCCGAGGGCTGCACGACTGGAACAGCAGGTTTCAGCGCCGTCCGAACCCCAAAAGAGGGTTTTGAAGCCACGGGAGGGGGCTGAGGCTTGGAGGGTGGGGTGTCCTGACCACGGGGGTGCTCGCTGCTCCCAGGACTTGGGCTGCTATATCGAGAATCATGTCCGCGATTGGAATCGGGATACTGCCTTTGCGGCTCTTTTGGATACGAGTGTACTTCAACTTTTGCCTTAAAAATGGGAGAGAGAGAGAGAAAAAGAAAAAAAAAGAAAGAGAGAGTGTTAAAAATCAGATACAATTGCTATGATCTTCAACTGACACAGTCTCCAGCTTTAATATCACATCACAGTTTGGGCATAGCAAGATCCTAAACACCACCCCCCCCAAAAAAAAGCAAAAAAGTGATCATGACAAGATCTGGTTTTTAAGGGGGGGGAATAAGTAAATGCTGAAAATACTCAGCAGTTCCGTGCAGAGCAATGCTAACTTCAAGTGTACCACGTTGATGCTCTTCTATCAGAGTTGGGAAAACGGTAAAGAAACAAAAAGGTGCAGTGGTTGTGTTTCTGGGCCAGAAGTCATGGGTTCAAATCCTCCCTCAGGAGCTCTGAAAAAAAAAGGGACAGTGTGGAAGGCAAATGGGATTAAAATTAATCTCTTCCGCCTTCCACTGCACTTCACTACCAGCCATACAGTTGAGCTCCAAAGGTCATAGTAAACACCTCTATATTCTAAAATGCTGCGTAATTCCTACCTGTTACTCAAGCCGTTGGTTACTTCTCCTAATATTACTTTTTGCAGTCAAACTTTACTTTATACATATTACTGTGAAACATCTTTAGATATTTTATTTCAACTTGCATTTATACATTGCGGTTAATGTAATAAAGCATCCCAGGAAATGTGATAACAAACTGCATAAGGATGTATGGGAGTAGGTAACCAAAAGCCTGGTCAAAGAGGCAGGTTTTAAGAGGCACTTTCATCAGGAGGAAAGAGAAAAGTGCAGTGGTTCTAGGAGGGAATGCCGGAATTACGGCCCATGTAGCTGATAAAGATACCAAATGGTCAAGTGATTAAAATCTGAGATGTGCAAGAGGCCAGAGATGGAAGAGTGCAGAGATCTGGAAGGATGACAATACCGTACATGGTTCAATGAATAGGGAGCAAACAGGCCATGGGAGGGATTTAAGAGGTAGGAGTAATAATTTTAAATCTGGGGTGTTGTCAAACCAATAGGTCAGCAAGTGCAATAGGACTGATGTGTTCCGCTTAAAAATTATTTCAGTGTAACAAAAGCAACAGCAGATTTTGTGCAAAAATCAAGTAATTAACGATGCTCATTACCTTTGGAGGTTCAGGTTTAAAATCTGGAGGGGGGCTTGGATCTCTCAAGACTTCCCTGCTACCAGCTCTCCTCATTTGTCCTCTTGCTACAGCTGGTTCTGGACTCTGTTTCCGCTGAAAAGAAAGTCAGAATGTTATGGTGAAAAGGTACAGAATGGTCACAAGCTGCATGTAAATTAGTAATTCCCCTAAAGACTATAAAAATGCAACATTTATAATTCAACTCAACAATTTCCAGGGGCCCAATCTCAACAGAATTGGTCACTGTAGCCATGTTGTCACTTTAGAGCTATGCAATCTTGTACAAGTGCAAAATGAAGATAATAAAGGTATTTACTGATAAGGATAAAGTACTAAGAAATCAGTTCGGAAGGAGGGTCACTGTCCCAAAACATTAGCGCCGATTTCTCTCCAAAGAGGCTGCCAGACTGCTGAGTTTTTCCCAGCAATTTCTGTTTCTGTTTGATTTCCAGCATTCACAGTTCTTTTGGCTTTTGTGCCAAGAAGCCTTGTTGCACCAGGCAGGTCCAGTTGCATTTAAATGTTTGTAGGGTAGATTTGAAGAATCTAAAGCTTGGGCTCATAAGTACAAGATGGTCCTTCAAACACCCAGTTGTGATTTCACTCAGAACGATGGAGAGAATGTGCAATTGTTGGCGAAAACGAAATGAAGAGAACTGCTATATTTAAAAGGGGAAGTTGGATTGACAGGAGGGAGAAAGGAATAAAAGTGGATAAAGTGGGAGGAGACTCACATGCAACATGAAAACTGGTTGGGTCAAATGGCCTGCTTCTGTGCCGTAAAAGCTCAGTATAATTATTTAATGTATAGACGCCCTTCACATTTGAAGTTAAATGTTTGCTCCCAGGTACACATCTTGGTTGTGTTGCTCTCACCTCGTCGATATTTATTGGTTCTGATGATCTAGCCACAGAAGACACAGGAGGCTCATTGACTGGTTCATCCAGCTCATTATCTGTATAGGCTCCACCCTCTGTGTCCGTATCATCATAGTCACTCATGAGTCGACTGTCGCAGCTGAGGTAGTCAGCTCCCATGGCGGAGAGATAGGACATACGGTCATCATGCATCTCAAGGTCTTCATCTCCTAATCCATCAGCCTAATTTAGAAGGTAGGACAAGGTAGAGCGTCATCTTGAAAGAACAATTACATTCCCATCCATATGTGAGACACTTCTATTTCCCATCCCCAAAAGGTGAATACAGATCAACAATGTTGGCTTCTCTTTGTGGGGAAAGCAGTGGGGAGAACAGGAAAGGAATATTTACACAATCATACTTCCTCTTAAGAGGATGCTGGATTCCTCCAATTATTCCCCCTACAGCTTCAGAATATCTTTGGTTTTCTCCAACAGGAGAAAAGCAACCACGTGAATCATATTCTATATGGGGAAATACTAAAATATGCTCAGTTCCTCTTAACAGCAAGTAGGATTTTCCCAACAAAACTAAACTGTTGATCAAAATTTGATCTGGTCACTTTTGTCAAATCAGTACGTTACAGCACCAAAAGTTTTTCAAGTATGTTGCTAAATCACATGTATTAGAGCTCAAAATCCTGGTCTCTATTCCAGAACACAAGTTGTGTTCCAGTATTACCTGCAATTGCAAATGGCTGTGCTAATTGTTCAAAGAATTCATATGATTTGGGAATAGTAACAATACAAGACTATATAACAGTTAACTGGGGTTAATATGCTTCAATGGCCTATCAACTCTTCCAGTTTCAGGTTGGAAAGTACCTAATTGCAGTTACCTAGAACATACCATAAAATACGGTGCAGTTAATAAGACAACTTGGATAGCCCATTGGGAAAATCCTAAACAATGACACACTTTTTAAACTATGCACTATTATTACTTTGCAGGAGGCATATTTAAATTATGACTAAGGTTAATTAATGACAGAGTCTACAGGGAAGAAGTGCAAGTTCAGTTATGGTCACTGGTGTGTGTTGTGGGAGGGTAGTGGTGGTAGAAGAAAACTGAACAAAACTTGCACTTAATTGAAATGTAGTTAATCTAAAATGAATGGTCGGGTAGATGGTGGGGGAACGAGAACACATACCATACACAGAACACTTACTCTTATCCAATTTTCTCTTAAGAGGAGCAGCCTGTACATCTTCTTAAATGCGGTCATTCTTTTGCAACACAAACGTGTTAATTACTGACTAGCACAGCTCAAGTTAGTTAATAAATTTTATAGAAGGAACCAAGAAACGTTTTGGCTCCATTGATAATGAAATACTGCATTAATTAAACAACCTGTTTGATGAAACTGCAGTTGACATTATGATTTTCTTGTGAGCTACACTACGAGTAACAGAAAAAAAGTGAAGGTAGTGTTACAATAGCCTTCCTCGACAATAGGGGTGATCTCTCACAAAAGAATGACAGCAGGAGAGACGACTGGTGATGGTTTAACCAGAGGGTCACCAAGCCTCGAGAGGTTTAGAAGGACAGTTCTTCGTGGTAACCTCAGCTGGTATGGGAATGTATGACTGACTCTAATGTATATTATGACTAGTAAACACTGTGTGTAACCATTGCTATCCTGAAACAGTTATCATTAACCTAGGGAAGAAATAGTGGTTCAGCAAGCCAGGCAATGCGAGACTCATTCAACACATACCTTGCCTTCTGAAACCCAAACCGCTGAAGCCTGGTGATCTCTTATCAGATCCTTTAGTAATCCATACCAACCATCGTGTGAGGAATTCAAATCAATTGTCTCTAATATTTTAAAAACAAACAAGAAATTCTCCTTCAGCCACACAAGAATTTGGAAGCAAGTGCATTAAGAGGAAAAAGAAAATTTGGAATGACACTACGATGCACTAGAGAACAAACTGAGATACATCTGTGATTAGCAGTTTAGGACAATCTTCAAGCCAATACAAGAGCAATTACACAGACTTTATGCCACAAACAGGCCATTCTGCCCAAATGGTTTGGACGAACATTTATACTCCACTCAGACTTTCTCCCATCTATATAACAGCAAATCAATATCAGGATTGAATAAATCCTCGGTTTCAAACCTATCTATTGCATAATCGGAGTCTCAACATTTTTTTCTCTCCCCTGGATATTCAGGCTGGATGAGAAGCGAGGAAAGCGGGGCCTCCACTCAAACAGTTTCTCCCACTTTAATTTTTCAGCCAATGGGCTTTTGAATATGTCTCCCACCAATTTGTTCAGGGAACATAGGTATCAATGGCTAGGTCAGTATTTCATCACCTGCACCCAATTCCTTTAAAAGGTGGCACTGGTGAACTGCCTTCTTGTGTTGCTGCCATAGGATGTAGGTACACACAAAAATAGACAGTTATTAGAATTAAACTGACGGAACAGCAACATATTAACAAGTCAGGATGGTGAGTGGTTGGAGGGGAATTTGCAGACGGTGGTATTTTCATGTATCTGCTACCCCCTGCCCTTCTAGGTGGAAGTGATCGAGAGTTTGGAAGGTGCTGTCACATGATGAATTGAAAATTGCTTCAAAGAGCCAATACAGACAGAATTGACCAGATGTCATCTTTGTACTTTACTTGGTTATTTTGATTTAAATATTCAATTTATGGGTCCAGCATTTATTGCCCATCCTTAGTTACTCTCAAGTCGGCAGTACCGCCCTAATTAAGTGAATGCCATAAAAGGAAAGGGAGGGACTTCCAGGATTTTGGCTCAGCAACAACAGCATATTTTCAAGATAGGACGGTGAATGGTCTGGAGGGAACTTGCAGGTGATGATGTCTATGTATCTGCTGCCCTGTCCTTCTGAATGTGGGTTTGGAAGGGGCTGTGTACAGAGGCCTGAATTTCTGCAGAGTCATTTAGATGGTATGCTACTGAACACCGGTGGTGATGGAAGGAGTGAACGTGTGCAGATGTAGTGCCAATCAAGTGGGCTGCTTCGTCATGGATGGCGTCAAGCTGCTTGAGCAAAAATTGGAGGTGCACCATCCAGGAGAACGGGGAGTTTTCCATTACAGTCCTGACTTGTGCCTTCTAGTTGGTTGACAGACTTTGGGGAAATCAGGAAGAGTTACTTACTGTAGGATTCCTAGCC
The DNA here is from genome assembly GCF_030684315.1 of Stegostoma tigrinum. Taxonomy (NCBI): domain Eukaryota; kingdom Metazoa; phylum Chordata; class Chondrichthyes; order Orectolobiformes; family Stegostomatidae; genus Stegostoma; species Stegostoma tigrinum. The sequence goes on along the minus strand of NC_081356.1, from coordinate 28,039,426 downwards.
TCTGACAATCTCTCAGCCAGTATTTATATGGCTAGTTTAATTCAATTGTACCAAACAATAGTGCATTGAATAAGATTCCTTACCTGTAAAAAGATAAGAACAGCTCTTTCTTAGCTTGACTGCCTGATCATAGAGTTTCTTGGAACTCTTGGTAGAGCCTGGATTCAGTCTCTGTCTCATGGTTTTAACACCTTGCTTGCTGTCTGGATTGAAAAAGATGACGATGGGGTACCACTGTGTATAGTTCAGCAGATCCACGGCCTTGGGTGTTACATCCAGCAAGGCATGCTTGTCCTGTTCACACAAGGTGGGCAATGTCAACACTATGAAATACATGATGGACAAATTAAGCATGCATGTCTCTTGGGAGAAAAAGGGTTAAGGAGAATGGGACAAACCATTCAATCCCAAGCACTTTCTTCCACTCGAATAGATTATAGCTGATCTATCCATCTATCTGCCTTGTATTCTTTACACCAACAGAAAAGTTCCACTGGTCTCAGCTTTGGCATTTCTAACTGGCACAGCGTCTCTCCGCTTTGTGGCAGAGTTCCACCTTTCCACCATCCGTGTATACAACTACCTTTCTCCTACAGATGCCAAAATAAAAGAGATTTACTTTTTTTGAAGTTCTTAAGAATCTAAAATCTTGCAATTCAAGGTGGGGTGCAAAGAGCATGGTTACTGCTCATAGTAGGGGCCATTCAGCCCATCGTATCTGGGCTGGCTCTCAGCAAGTACAACCCAGCCTACGCCATACACTCAGTTTTAAAAACAGAACTTCTCCCGGATTTTTGGGAGACTCAGACAAGGCACAGGTCGTGATACTTCCATTGTGCAGGATAGTCATAAACAAGAGCAATCATTTATCATGCTGTTCCTCAACCTATACAGGTTTGGAAAAGGTTCCTGGCACTTTAGATTCTCCTTTGAGCTGCTCTCAGTGTTAGGCATTGTGTATCAGAGGGCAATGCTCAGTTTCCTGCTCTTTCTCAATCCTCCAATTTATTTCATAAGCCAGTTCAAGTCCAAGGCTTCCAAACACAGAAGCCTTGGATTTCCTTTCTATCAAGGTAGTTGTATGTTATTATTTACAGCCAGCTTTCAGATAGCTGCAAGGGCCTCACTAATTGAGTGAGATGTTGGGAACCCCCAACTGAACAAGAACATAAAATTGATTTTCCACAAATTTCTAATTAAAGCCAAATGTAAACACTTTCCAAAAACCTGGTCAGTGACTCAAACGGCAGTCCTTTTCGCTCAGAGCCCAGAAATCATTACTTGAAGGCTTGCTCCCAAGTCTTCACAGCAATACAATCCAGGTGAGATTTCATTGTTACATTGACAGAATGCTGCAATTGTACCAAACAATAGCAAGCAGGGAGGTTAATCTGAACTCTCATCTACCCTCTCAAGTGGCATTATTTCTTGAAGCACAGATATTCTCACCTGATCTCGATAGTCAATATTTATCCTGGAAAAACCGTGGAATGGATGATTCGGTTACATGGCTGTTTGCAGGAAGTGTGTGAGAATTAGTTGCTGTGCTGTCTACATTATAGCAGTGAATACAACAATAAAAACATTTGTAGTAAAGTGTTTTCGGGTATCCGTAGGCTGTGTATATAAATGTGCCTTTTCTCCTGCTGCGCTGATTTACAAATGCATCTGTTTGGTAGAAAAAAGGAATCCTACTGCATTTTTAAAATAATGATTAAATGCTGAATGCTCTGCTCCGGTTTCAAGTGTAGATTACAGGATGGAATCATATTTATTAGTGTTAAGCGGGATTATTCAGCTCCATGAAGGATATTGAAAACATGCATGTCAGGCCTTCCTACATATTCTAATTAGCATTGAAATCAAAGTTATCAGAAGCTGCTAATTGCAAGTTTCCAGTTTCTTCAAGCCAAGTAACACGTTGCTCCATACTTCCCACTCCCTCCCCACGTACTACAAAGATCACTTTTCACAGGCAAAGGGATTTCCTTCCTTGAACAATTGAAACATGATCCTTGCATCGAACAAAGAGAAAAAAATCAATAACACTACCAGAAGGCTAGGTAGGCAATTTGCTTAGTAGCTTCTGCATCAATATCAATACAATCCAATGACTGGAGGTCAACGAATACAATCACGGAATATCTTAATTTTCTTTTCAACCCCACACAGAAAGTAACAAGATTGTTGACACCAAGGTCCAAAACAGTCCACTTGATCTAAATCTTGTCCACGGTGCAAAATAGCAGGCTGTATATCAAATACGAAAATGCAGAGCAGCAGCTACCAATCTTCCTCTGACTTTCTAAATTGTCAGGGTCTACCACCTAGCAGGACAGAGGCAGCTGAAATACAAGAACACAGCTTCCTGCAAATTCCCCTCAGTCATGTGCCAGCCTGACTTGGAATTATTTAATCTTTCCTTGAATGTACTGGGCCAGTTTCCTGAAAGTCCCTTCCTGACAGCACTATAATTGCACTTACGCCTCATGGACTAGTGATTCAAGGGAGTTTGCTACCATGTTCATGGGAAACCGGGATGGGCGATAAAAAAAAATTTGGCCAGGCCAAAGAAAACAAAAATTTCACATTTCAGAAGTCTGTGCACTTGTCCAGTTTTTTAAACCCACCCAGATTTAACAATTTTATAAATTAACAGATTCTGTGTAATATACAGTCAACTTTGCAATTCCTCTATTCCTAAGAAAAAATGTATTCCTCCAATTCTGCCCCAAGTATCCTAGATTTTTTTTTAGTCACATCACTCACTAGCTGCCATGCTTTTCCTGTCTGGATTTTATTATTGCCAAAAGGTACAGTAAAATTCAAGTCAATGCCCAATTATTCTTACCTCTTCAATGATCTGTCTGACTGTGTTTAATCGAACTACACCTGTTGACTTCTCAGAGCCTGCGTCCCTCGGTTCAGTTTCTAAGATATTAAAATTTACCATCCAGTTAATGCTCTTATGTAGACACACAGTGTGGACATGCATTGACTAGCGTCAATTACATTTGAGTCAACAGTTTACTTACTGGCAGTTTTGTAGTCATCAGGTAATTCTGCAGCCAGTTTCTCTGTTGCAATGTCAGCGATGGGCCCAAAGAGCACCACAGGCCTCCTAAAGCCAGCTAAATTTACAAAGGGCACATAAACAGAAACATACATTGTTAAAAGGGTTCAGATTTAAAATACAGATCTTTTCTTTGTCCTGTGGAATTACATTTTGCAGATGTCGACTGGAGGGGATAAATAATTACCAGGTCACTGAGAATAACACCTGTACTTATAAAAAGATCTTGTGACCACTTTGTATCTGCCATAGGGAACACATGGGATGAACATCTCATCTGGAAGACTGCACCTCTAGAAATTCAGCATTTTCTCTCAGAGGCACAGAAGTACCAGTCTAAACAATGTGCTGAAGTCTCCTGGGTGGGATTGACCAAATAGAATTTTAAAAAACTGCCCTCATGGGATGAGGGCATCGCTGGCCAGGCAGTGTTTATAGCCCATCCCTAATTGTCCAGAGGGCAGTTGAGAGTCAACCATATTGCTGTGCGTCTGGAGTCACATGTAGGCCAGACCAGGTAAGGATGGCAGTTTCCTTCCCTAAAAGGGCATTAGTGAACCAGATGGGGTTTTCAGACAAATCGACAAGGGCTCCTCTCATTTTTGGGCGGGGGGGGGGGGGGGGGGGGGGGGTGCGTGTGCGCGTGCCGGTGGTAATTTAACCCAAGGGTCATCACACCAGGGCTAAGGGGAGAAGTTGCGAAGGAGATTCTTTCACGGTAACCTCAGCTGGTGTAGGAACTGACCCCTTACTGCTGGCATCACTCTATGCTACATTTTATAGTAGGTTGAAGATCATGGTATACACAAATAGTCAGTGCTGTAATATTTATACAAACTGAGGCTTCTCTACTTTCACCCTTCAATCTATTTCGAATTAAAATCAAAATGGTCTTCTTTTGGATTTACAACGTACATATTGGTTCACAGCTCATTTCCTAGGGGAGTAAAACCGGAAAATCTAATTACTTCTGAGGGAAAAACAAAAGACAAAACAATTGTCACAAGATGCACGCAACTAAGAGACCAACTTCTCGTACCCTCACGAAGAACAACTCTCTCGTAAGCTGGGAACTTAGTGCCGACTGGTATGGCTGTAAGGTCCTCACGACTCTTCCGAAGATTTTTCTTCATTGCTGCTCTCTGGCCTCGCGACCTCCAAAAATCTCCGCGGTCACTCGTACTCGCTTTCTGGACATTCTGCACATTGGCCATCTGCTCGGCTCTGGCAGGAGAGATGTACAGTTATTACGCAGGTACAGTTCACAAACTGAACCGAGTGCTGTGAAAATCAACCGTGATAGTCACCACATCTCAGTTTAAACACAGAAAAACTGAAGTCATTCAGACAAAGAAAATCCATCATTTATCTCAAAAATATTCCCACCTTTTTGCTTAAAACAATAGAGCATTGTTAACATAGAAATTGGAGCAGGAATAGGCCATTTGCTCCCCACTACCGCACCCCCAGCAAGCCTACTCCAACATAATGGCTGATCATCCAAATCTGTACCCATTCCTGCTTTCTCCCCATAGGACTGAAGGGACTGAACGCTAAGAATGATATCTAACTGCTTTTTGAAAACATTCAATGATTTGCCCTGAATTCTGCAGAAAATTCCACAAACTTACCAATCGCTATGTAAAGAAATGTCTCCTTATCACAGTCCTCAAAGGCCTACCCAATTTCCTTAGGAGGACCCCTGGTTCTGGAGTCCCTAGTCATCAGGAACAGCCTCCCTATGCTTATCCTGTCTAGTTTGGTTACAATTTTATAGGTTTCCATGAGATCCCTCATTCTTCTGAACTCCAGTGAACGTAGATGCGGTCTCTCCTGGAAACAGACCCTTTGGTCCAACTAGTACATACTTATATTCCCAAACTCAACTTGTCCCACTTGCCTTTGGTCCATATCCTTCCAACCCTTTCAAGTTCATGAACTTGTGTACAGGTCCTTTGGGCATGTGTACAGGTCCTTTGGGCATGTGTACAGGTCCTTTGGGCATGTGTACAGGTCCTTTGGGCATGTGTACAGGTCCTTTGGGCATGTGTACAGGTCCTTTGGGCATGTGTACAGGTCCTTTGGGCATGTGTACAGGTCCTTTGGGCATGTGTACAGGTCCTTTGGGCATGTGTACAGGTCCTTTGGGCATGTGTACAGGTCCTTTGGGCATGTGTACAGGTCCTTTGGGCATGTGTACAGGTCCTTTGGGCATGTGTACAAGTCCTTTGGGCATGTGTACAAGTCCTTTGGGCATGTGTACAAGTCCTTTGGACATGTGTACAAGTCCTTTGGACATGTGTACAAGTCCTTTGGACATGTGTACAAGTCCTTTGGACATGTGTACAAGTCCTTTGGACATGTGTACAAGTCCTTTGGACATGTGTACAAGTCCTTTGGACATGTGTACAAGTCCTTTGGACATGTGTACAAGTCCTTTGGACATGTGTACAAGTCCTTTGGACATGTGTACAAGTCCTTTGGACATGTGTACAAGTCCTTTGGACATGTGTACAAGTCCTTTGGACATGTGTACAAGTCCTTTGGACATGTGTACAAGTCCTTTGGACATGTGTACAAGTCCTTTGGACATGTGTACAAGTCCTTTGGACATGTGTACAAGTCCTTTGGACATGTGTACAAGTCCTTTGGACATGTGTACAAGTCCTTTGGACATGTGTACAAGTCCTTTGGACATGTGTACAAGTCCTTTGGACATGTGTACAAGTCCTTTGGACATGTGTACAAGTCCTTTGGACATGTGTACAAGTCCTTTGGACATGTGTACAAGTCCTTTGGACATGTGTACAAGTCCTTTGGACATGTGTACAAGTCCTTTGGACATGTGTACAAGTCCTTTGGACATGTGTACAAGTCCTTTGGACATGTGTACAAGTCCTTTGGACATGTGTACAAGTCCTTTGGACATGTGTACAAGTCCTTTGGACATGTGTACAAGTCCTTTGGACATGTGTACAAGTCCTTTGGACATGTGTACAAGTCCTTTGGACATGTGTACAAGTCCTTTGGACATGTGTACAAGTCCTTTGGACATGTGTACAAGTCCTTTGGACATGTGTACAAGTCCTTTGGACATGTGTACAAGTCCTTTGGACATGTGTACAAGTCCTTTGGACATGTGTACAAGTCCTTTGGACATGTGTACAAGTCCTTTGGACATGTGTACAAGTCCTTTGGACATGTGTACCTGCATCCACCACTTTCTCTGGCAGCTCATTCCGCATACGAACCACTTTTTTAAAATTTCCCCTTTAAATCTTTCTCCTCTCACCTTTAAAATAATGTCTCCTGGTCGTCAGCTCCCCGACCTCAATGTCACATCTTTAAACCAAGCATTCACAAATCAGGGACAACAACGTCACCAACAAATCCACATTTCAGAGCCGCTGGAAATAGGTTTCTGGATGTTGAGGAAAGTCAAATTATCCCCAAAAAGGTCAGATTGGGAAGGAAAAGTGGGAGGTAGAAGATCAGCCAGAATCCCATTGAATGCCTGAGCAGATTTTGTTTCTTAAAAAGACCAAAATTTTTGGTATCGCTCATTCTTTTTTGGAAAAGGAATGAAAATGGTACCGACTCCTCATGTAATTCTTCAAAATTTACCTGCTTTTGTTTGGAATGATTCCTTTCTCCAGTTGTTTGATGTTGTCGGAACCAATCCTTACCGCTAACCAATTCCCCAGCTTGCCGTTGTATAGAGTATCTAAAACCTTGAACACGTCCCCGCGGCTGAAATTCAAACTTTGTGGACTCTCCTTTTCATATTCGAAGTGGGTCCTAATGTAGAACGAGTCACCGCGGCCAGAGCTGATAATCTCTTTGTACACTAGCAGAAAAGAGGAAAATGAAGTAGGTGTAGGTCACCAACTGAAGTGAACAATTTTGCTTTTATCATCCTCAGTTGCCAACTTTATGTATGCTGGAAACACAATAAAAAAAGCAGAGATAATTGCCCAGTAAAATAATGACCAGTTACAGGTGTCAACATATTTAGAAGATACTGGACAATCCCTTCATTCACAGCTTGGCTTCATCTTAGAGTTTCCATTGTCTAAAATGAGGGAGTTTAAAAGAATCTGGAAAGTCAGGATCATTTTAACTGGTTCAGTCAAATAAATGCACAGTCACTACCAGGACAGGGCAGGAATTCTGCAGTAGCCAACTCACCCAAAATTTTGTCCACTGTTTACAAGGGACAAATCAGAAGTGCGTTAACATGGATGCAACTACAAAACTCAACAAACAACAACATCCAGGATAAAGCGCCTCACTTGATCACTACTCAAAACCAATCCTCTGCCATCTGGTGCACTGTCGGCAACTGTTGCAATTGTAGTGAGAACCATCTACACAAAGCACAGCAGCAAAACACCAAGGCTGCTTTGGCAACATCTGCTAAATCTATAAACTCCACCACATGGAAGGACCAGGGGCAGCAGACAAATGGAAAATCCTCCATCCAAAAGGTTCCTTCCACGCCACGTCTTGACTTGAAAAGATACCACTAATCCGTTGCTCCAGCTTAGTGACTACCCCTCCCTCTCAAAGGCATCCCTATACCATGTGAACTAGTGGTTCGAGGTGGTACTTCAGTAACATATTCCCCAGGGAACATCGCAGATGTTTTCGGTCACTTTGTGCCATTTCAGCCCATCATGTTCACACCACCTCTTCAAACAAGCACAGTAACCTGCTGTCAACCTCCTGTTCAACATGTCCTCTCCCCACCCCTACTGAACTCCTGCACATTATTTCTATCCAGATAATTAGCCATATCCTCTTCAATGCCTAATGCCTCAACTTAGGAATGCGCATTAAATGCCAACGTGGGGGATGTGAAATCTGAATTTGATTTTTTTTTAAAATCTGGAATTCAAAGGTCACCATGCAGATGGCAGACCCCCTTTCCTTGCCTGGTCTGGCCTACAACTGCCTGCAGATCCACAAGTGTGGTTCATTCTTAACTGACCTCTGATACTCCCCTAGCAAGCCACTCAGATCAAGGGCAATTAGTGTTGGGCAAAACATGCTGGCACAGAGGCATCCACAATCCTGTGATCAAATTTCCTTTTTGTTTTAAACTTTGCAAAGCTGCACTTATATCTTTGTTTGCTATGCCTTACAGAATTCATTTGTTTTTTATTTTTGAAATTCAATGGAGCTGTGTTTGGATGCCATAACCTTTTGCACTTGGTGCCAGTTCCACCTATTGGTAAATAGCCAGTGTAGCTAATGCAGAATAGACTTTTTTCCTAATGGATTTTATTGGGAGTGAGCTAGCATTCCTGTTGACTAGATTCACATGACACACATTCCATGAATTAACTTTTTAAAAAGTGTTTTCTACTGTCTCTTCTTTTGAGATGATCGCTTCCTTAAAATGGAGGCTGAATCAAGTAAAAACAAAAATCACTGATGACGGCTAGTAATTGTCCAATATATTCCACCAAGATCTAATTCCACCCCTTCACTTGGTCACTTTGGTAATTACTCTTTGCAGTCCATAGCAGGGGCCACAGTGAATTTTTTTTTTAAAAAGGCTGCATTTAATTGGCAACAGCACCACCAAGGGGAGCAACCTGTACTGAGGCATAAAATTGGAACGTTGCTTCAGGTTTAACTTGCAAATAACTACAATGCCTTCCCGCAGGAAAAGGGAATCTAGTCAACAGGAACGATTGCTCCATCCACTAGGAAAATGGAAGTCTATTCTGCATTAGCTACACTGGCTATTTACCAATAGGTAGAACTGGCACCAAGTGTAAAAGGTTATGGCATCCAAACACAGCTCCATTGAATTTCAAAAATAAAAAACAAATGAATTCTGTAAGGCATAGCAAACAAAGATTATAAGTGCAGTTTTGCAAAGTTTAAAACAAAAAGGAAATCTGATCACAGGATTGTGGATGCCTCTGTGCCAGCATGTTTTGCCCAACACTAATTGCCCTTGATCTGAGTGGCTTGCTAGGGGAGTATCAGAGGTCAGTTAAGAATCAACCAAACTTGTGGATCTGCAGGCACTTGTAGGCCAGACCAGGCAAGGAAAGGGAGTCTGCCATCTGCATGGTGACCTTTAAATTCCAGATTTTAAAAAAAAAAGTCATCAAATTCAGATTTCACATCCCCCACGATGGGATTCATTGCCACATCTCCACAACATTAGCCTAGGGCTCTGGATTACTACTCCAGTGGCATTCCTGCAACATCACTGCTTCACCAAAATGCCTGTCAAAAATGTTCCTGGCAACTGGTATTGATACTGTATTGTAGTGAATCTGTGCAGATAGATCACAGTAGCCACCTTTAAAGGCAGTACCTTATCTTGGTGTTGGGAATACATTTTTTTCTTTTTAAAATAAAAAATCAACCCACAAATCAAATTTTCAATTGGATGCAATTTCTCAGCCAGAAAGTCAACTTCCACAGTAGATAGCTTAAAAAAAAGTATGAACGTAAGCAGTATAAAAATTAAGATAGGATGTTTGAAGCTGAAGTAAAATATACAGGGACTGATTGAGGGCATTGGAAAATACAAAAGCGCATTTTAATATAAAACCACAAATATTTGATACATTATTAATGTCCCAGGTTTGGAGGCGTTTTACGATTATATATTATGGCCAGTTTCAGTACCAGCACTTAGAAGTTTTATTGTAAAAGAGATGGATGTCAGGCAGCTGGAATCCTGCAGAACTTTGAGCAGTGTCTAAGTAGTCAACAGCATGAAAATTTCATTTTTGTAATAAAAGGGTTATTGAAAGTAAGAAGTGCCGAAGCAAAATACCGGTGTGAGCCTGCAACAAAAAGCCCTGAATGAATTCATCTGTGTAAACAAAGTTTTACTGTCCAGTCTCCTTTTACTGAAGGAAACAGCTTTTGGCAAGTTACTTACCATCGTATTTGCTCTGAGCAAGAATGATCACATCATCACCCTTGGGGATTTCTAAAAGGTAGAGGACAGCTTCCTCACGCACAATACTACGGAAATCCATAGAATTGATCTAGTTGAAATACACAGATTAAATACAGAAATGATAACATTATTACCCATCTGTAAAATTCATAGACTTACTCACTGCAGAGAAAATAAGCAACAAAGGCCAATATGATCAACGATGCTCCGGGCTGAATTCTCCTTTTACTCCATTATTCATAGAATCACATACCACAGAACAGTGTTGTTTAGCTTAGTGTACATCCTTTTTAAAAAGCAAGTTATCAATTAATCCCACTTTGTCTTCCCCACTCTTTCAAAACTGTTTTCTCAAGCATTTTCCAAATTTTGTTTTTGGAAGTTACTATGGATCCGCTTCCACTGCCCTTTCAGGTCATAAAAAAAAACTTACTGGGCGAAGTAAGTTCTTTTGTGCCTTCTGGAGTTTTGGTTATTAAACCTGCAACATTTGCTTTATTGAAAAAAAAAACAACCAACTACCAAAAACTATTTGTATTTTCTTATTCCCAAACGCTCTTTGTATCACGTAGCGGCTACTTTAGCCCATGACTCTCTTCCCTGTACCACTCTGCAACAGGGGCATACTGCTCCAATACTAGTCAATCCCTCGCAATTCATTCTTCTATTAAAATTCAATTAAGATTAATGTTTAACATTTAAGTTGCAACAAGATTTACAGAGAGCAAAAAGGGGGAAGTTAGATTGCACTACTGATACAAATCTGAGACTTTAAAAGCTTTCACAAATATAATCAACCTAGGATGGTTATTATTTAACGCAATTCTAAATCTACAGTTGAAACAGACTGTCCAAGAGTTCTTCAAAAAGTCCGAAGCAATTCACGGCTCAATTGATTCTTGCAATGTGCAGGCAGAATAGATGTGAATTTGCTTTATGGAACTTCTAATGGCTTGGTTTCTACCAGTGATGCATTGGAGCCTAAATAACCTTCTTTTTTTAAATCATGTTTAAAGATTATCATAGCCAGTAGAGTTTAAAAATCAAATGACAGATCTGTACACAAGCTGTTCCGATTTTTGATAGTATTAACATTAATACCCCTATCTATCACACTCAACCAACTTAGGAACCAAATGGAACACACGAACTTTCCAGCTGGAAACAAACAGATATTCTAATCTTGGACCAGTTTGCCCAAATCACTCATTCATTGCTCCCACATGTTGCATGGTTTCCCATTTAAATTTAAAGAGCCATTTATTATTCTCAATTCTACCTTGGTTCATTTCACAGCTCTAACTTCTGATTTTACCAGCCCAATGATGTGGACTTTTTTTTAAAAACTGCTCATCCCCAGTTGTTACCTTTACCTTAAGTAGTTGATCTCCTTCCTCGAGCCCTTCATTCTCAGCAGGACTCCCGTCTTGCACACCAGCCACAAAGATGCCGACATCATTACCACCAGCTAACCGCAGCCCAACACTATCACCTTTCCTGAACTGCACCATTTTTGTACCAGGGCTTGGTGTGTGTTGGGGGGGGGGGGGGTGGAAAAGAGAGAAAGAAGATAAAGTTAATAAAACGCTCATCACAAAGACATCAGTGAGCTGGAGTTCAACTGTCCAAACTGTCAGGGAATAGTATGTGAATTTAAACACCATGGTATCAAGAGTTTGCACACGTGAGAGAGAATGTTAAGGTGATTCAGGACAGGGTGAGAATTCCAGAATAGCTATTTCTAAACAGCTGCTGACTCTGGAAAACCATATCCTATATTTGTCATAATATCAACTTGCTCTGTTACAGAAATGAAAACTTCTTTTAAAAAAATACACACGTGGTTTGACTGTCTAGCTTCATCTCATTTGTAATGTTTAATCCTGGCACTCCCACCCCAGCAGCACTGTGGGTATAGCCACACCTCTTGGACTACAGCTCTCCACAAGGCAAACAGCCAGCAATTCTCATTTCCCACAGAAGAACGTAAAAATTCCAAGTCACTTATTTCACTAACATTTTAAAATATTTGAAGAATTTTATTTCCTCCTTTGCTGTCAGAGAAAAAAATTCTGATGTGATTGATGACGTCTTCATTGATAACACCACTGTCGCTGGATGTCAGGCAATCCCTCAGATTTGGTGCCAAATTCAAATCTGGCATCCAGAAAACAGAATTCCACACCACCAAAGTTGGTTAGAATTTTGTGGGCACCTTTCTGAGAAATCAGTAATGACCACTGTCACCAGAAGCCACAGGTCATTAAGGCTCATTTACAAATTGAGGGGCTATGCTCTGTCTAAATTAACTGCTACACTTACCTCTGTTACAATGGCTGCATTTCAGAAGTAGTTCATTGATATCATGACATGCTTCATGTGCAAAGATATGGAAGGACAGTGCATAAAAGCAGAGGCATTCCCACTTGTGGAAGGACCAAAATGAAGGATTGCAGAGAGGTGTCACTCACTGATCAGATGGGGAACTCAGGAGAAACCGCTTCGCTCAGTTGGTGGCTACAATTTGGAACTGGTTATTACAGAGAATATTTGTAGTGAATAGCATAGATGAAGTGAATAGCATAAAGGGAAGCACATATGAAGGAGACAGGAATAGAAGGATATACAGAGAGGGGGAGATTAGGAATAGCCTGGACAGAGTGGACATTGGAAAAATGTTTCCATTAGCAGGAGAGACTAGGACCTGAGGGCACAGCCTTATGGTAAACGGAAGACCCTTTAGGATGGAGACAAGAAGAAACTTCAGTCAGAGTGTGGTGAATCAGTGGAATTCACATTGCCACAGAAGGCTGAGGAGGCCAGGTCATGGAGCGAGAGCTTCTTGATTAGTAAGGGGATCAAAGGTTACATGGAGAAAGCAGAAGTATGGAGGGGGGGGGGGGGGGGTCGAGAAATTTAATCAGCCATGACTGAATGGCAGAGCAGACTCGATGGGCCAGATGGCCTAATTTCTGCTCTTATGTCTTTCAGTACAAGGTAGATAAAGGCCTTCTTGAGAACTCAACTGCAAAGATCCGAGCTGATTTGTCTGTCTGATATGCATATCAGATAAAATCAAAATGGTACAGAGTCACACATGGAGACATGTTCCCAAATGTTGATCAAAAAGCAGCAGCTTTTAAAAGAATATTGTAAATTGAAAGGACTGAGGCGCAGAAAGGTTGGAGGAAGGAATTCCAGAGTTTAGGGCTCAGTAATCTGTGCAATAGCAATGGAAATTAGGGATGTGCAAGAAGCCAGAGCTGGAGGAGCACACAGCACAGATCTTGTGACAGTTGTGCAGCTGAAAGAATAAGTGAATATAAAAATACACCCTCCTCCAACAGTTCTCTTAATTTTTTCAAAGTTCAGGACAAAAAAAAACACCAAGTCACTAAACAGCATTCAGCAGAAAAAGCAAAAATACACAATTAGAAAAGCACTAAAACATGCACTGAGAGTCTCTCTGCTTGGGTCAAAATGCTAACGGGGCTTAACCTTCCCAGGCCCACCCTGGGACCTAGCAACATTCATTTTGAGGGGTGAGCAAGACTTAGACAGTTGGAGAGAGAAGGCTTGGGGCGTTTAAGGCTTGAGGACTGTTGGGTGTTTCAATCATTTTTCTTCAACAAACAGACAAAAAAGAAACTTCAGTGTCAAGTTACTGATACAGGCTTTTCAACCAAATGACGCATCAGCATCTATGCACGTTCTGCAGGGTCAATCTGGCACAACTCACAGGGAACCCCATCAGGCCAGAGTGAAAATCCAACATTTTGGGCCATCTGCACTTAAGTTGGATTTGCACAAACCAGGAAGTTGCTAGACACCACACTCCCAACCTTTGAGCACTTTGTTTTCACACCCCCACGCCCACACACAATTTAATTCATTCACAGGATGCGGATTCACTCGCCAGGCAGCATTTATTGCCAATCCCTAATTGCCCTGAGGGCAGCTGAGAGTCAATCACATTACTGTAGGTCTACAGTCACAGACCAGACAGGGTAAGGATGGCAGATTTCCTTTCCTGAAGGACATTGGTGAACCAGATAGGCTTTTCCTAACAACTGTCACAGTTTCTTTATTTGTTATAAAAAACATTGAACACTGAAATGCTGACTGGTGCATTCTGCACAGCCAGTCTAGTAATTGAGAGTCTACTTTGTCATTTGAAGGCAGGGTTATATTTTGATAAAGGACACATGTGGTCACCTATGAAGCAGTTAGAGTCAAGAAGCCACATGATGGAACCTCCAGGGATAGGTCCAGAATTAGTAAATTGAGCCCTTCCAGAAAATAAACAGATTGGCCACAAATTGTCCAGGATATAAACTGACCTTGACAGCAGCATCATTTGTTAAAGTCAGAGTAAAAATAGATGTACCCCAGCAAAACATGAGGCAGCGCACATCAAGATGTAGGAAAGCATTTCAATAAAAAACAAAGACTGGATTCAGACCATTACATATTTCTCAATACCTACATGTTAGGATTCCAGCAGCTTGAGTGCACAGTTTACACTCAGTATAAAGTGCGTTTACACTCTGAAAACAGGGGAAGCAATTTAAAATGAGTTTTTAAACACACGCTGTTGTCTTCCCTGTTTTTCTTCAGAAAGCAATTTACTATTAAAAGCATCCCTTTCAACGAAAACAAGGACTTCCACAATCCAGTTCTCAGCCACAACTTCAGATCTTTCTGGAGAAACTAAAATATTGAGTTTGTTACTTCCTTATACAATTATTGCTAAACCACTGGAATTAAGATGTTGATTAAAAGGAAGGAACTCGTTCTCCCTTTATCCAAAAAAGGGAGAGAACAGACTTGACAGGCTGAACACAGTCTCCTCCTGCACTGTTACATTGTACGAATACCAGCAACTGCCTATTTTGTTTGCATCTTAAAGAGGGACTCACATTCGTGTCAATGCAAATGCAAGTTTGATGTTGAACATGTGACAACTGCCCATGATAGTCATTCCAAAAGGAGACAAGTATACATGCTGGAAAATGCTTAGGACCCACCAGACAACCTATCTGTTCCAGCAACAAAACATATAACTTTGTGTCAGAAGCAGAGACCCAGTGTGCATTTGATAATGATTAGATATGTTAGAAAAACAAATCGGAAATAGGCAGCGTTAGCTGATAACTGTGCAACAATGTGTTGCATTGTATCTTCTAATTCACAGGCTGGAGTAGAATGGGTTTTGAGAGGTGGAGATGGAAGAAATAATGGAGGCAGCAGAAAGAATCGTCAGGGCTAAGCATTTCACTGTTAAGGTGGCCTGACATTACTATTACTCAGGCAGCTACTTCAAGTTTATCTTCCTCCTTCGAATGCAATGTGATTAGGACAAATAACGATTGTAAAGTGATGAACTCTACACAGATTCAGTCACAGAATTAAATAACAGATGCACACAAGGCTAGTCCACCAACGTTGGATGTTACTAAAGTGTCAAACGTTAAAAGATAGCTTTTTTTTTTGCAAAATCTATACAGTCTGATAGTTCCATATGCCAGATGAGAGTTAGCCTACCCGATCAGGAGATCTTTCTGTTCATTTCTCCTCAGATATTTATCCAGTTAAAAGGGTTAAATGTTTGGGTCATTCACCTTAACCATCCTTATGTAGAACTATACCTACACATATTTCTCAGCAATTCCCTAATGGAATTGTTAAGTACTGTCATACTTATGCGTACTAGGTCTGAATTCTACAAGTGGAAACAAACAATATTCAACTTGCTCAGCCAACTCTGTCACCTCGCATGGAGACCTACACCTTAAAGTTGATGAGGTTCTCTACACCAACAACATACATTTGTACAGTGCCTGAGGTAGCTAAGTGCCTCAGGATGTTAACCAGGAGTACTATAAAACAAGTCTGATAGCCAGCCATATAAGCAAGTATTAAAGTGTGCATGCAGCAAGCATAACTAAATAGTGATGGAAAAAACCAAGTTAGGGAATATTTGGAGGTAGTAGAAACTGAAGATGCTGGAGTATCTGAGATAACAAGGTGTAGAGCTGGATGAACACAGCAGCAGGCCAAGCAGCAGAGGAGCAGGAAGGCTGAAGATTCGGGCCTAGACGCTTCTTCAGAAATGGCATTTCACTGTTCAATCGCGTTACAGCCCATTCACGTTAATGAGTTATAGCAGGACTAGCTGCAGTAGTTTTAAATGACCTCAACTTAACAGAGGATAGAATTGTCTCAGGGGAGATAATTATTTCTAGTGTACTGCTGACTTCAGTATTCAGAGGTGACAAGGATTAATGAGGGTTTCAGCAGATGTGTTAAGGTGGGCAAGGTTACGGGTAGAAATGGACTGTCTTAGTGATGTAATAAGTACAAAATCAGGAGCTCATCCCAATGAAATAACTCCAAGACTGCAAGCAAACTGGCTTAATCTCAGATTGTGCCAAAACAGAGGACAGCATTTGTGTTTTCAACCTGAAGTCTGGAAGAGAGACCAAAAAGAACAATAGCTTCATCCTGCCTAATACTTAAATTAAAATGGAATGACTACCTACCCTCTGGTGGATATTTCATAAGCAGTCAGATTCTTAGCTATTGCTGAACAGCTCGTTGTTATCAGACTAGATGTGAAAACTAATGTTGCATTTTCAGATGATGTCTCCAAGAGTCAGCGTGTGCATGGGAAATAGCAGAAGGCCAAGAATAGATACTTGGTGCTCACCAGAGCTAATGAAGTTGGGGTAGGAAACAAAGCCATTCGTAGGAGATTCCCCGGTTGTGATTAACTGGCTAAAGAATGACAGCAGGCAGGTTAGAGCAGTCCCATTCTGCTGGATAACAGTGGAATGGCTTCTTTTTTGGGATTTTTGTGGTGCAGTGGTAGTGAGCCTCTCTCTGGACCGAGAGAGCCAGGTTCAAGTCCCATCGGCTCCAGGAGGTGCATAATAACATCTCTGAACAGTGGAGTGGTGTTGGAACAGGATTGACTCTGCCAAATACTGCAGACAGGTTGCAAAGGACCAGGAGGAAACATAACTTCACTATCCTGACATGCTCGATATCACAAGATACCTTTAGCTAACAATACTCTTATCAATCCCAGATTTAAAACTGACAAACCAATTATTATTTGTGGAAACTTCAACCATTCTGTGTGTGGATGTGTTTGCTAATGTCACTGAAAGGTCTGGCTCTAATTTTTAGCCTGTGACCCTGGTCCTAGATTTACTAAATAACATTGAGACCTTCTCTTTACTTACCCATATATTTCTTCATCCTCTGGACTAGGGTGTAGAAATTTCTTAGGAGCCCTCACCACTGGTTCTTCTACTTTAGGGACTGTTTAAAAATACAAAAAAAATATATTGCATTATAAAATAAAAAGGCTCTCACAGCTTCTTCTGAAAGGTTGAGTGTAAAGTGCCAAGTTGAGATTAGATGATGACACATGCACAGGAACCTAAAAGCACCTCATTTAGCAATTTGGTTCAATGTTCCCAATTTGAATAACTGAAAAGCAGGAGGTGGTACAATGATACAGCACTGGAGGCTGACAGTCAGCTATCATATGTGCATCAATTCTTAGGAAACAGTGCAAATGGTATGACCTGCATGCTCTTCCTTATAGCTCTGCAACCACATTTTCTCTCAACTACTTAACAAATTTCCTTTGGAAGGTTAATATTGAAATTTGCCTCCAAACTTTCACATTGCAGATCATAACATCTTAACTGAGCCAAAAACAGTTTGACTGTCTTGCTCAAGGCAAGAGTTTGGCCATAAAAACAGCTGTAGTAAGGAGACAATTTGAAGGCTTAAACTGCTCTAAAGAGATTTTTCATCTGTGAGCAAAAAAACAAAAAAAGGCAATGTTTCATAGACCATTCAAAAACACTATGCCCAAAGGCAGGTCCTTGGCTCATTGTCTGATGATACTTCACCCCGAGTCATCATCTTTGTCATTTTAAGAACACTGGTATCTTGCCTTTACCTTCAACTCAAGGAGGCAGGTCTTCGGTCTCACTTTGAACGGGAGTCAAATACTGCTGGTGGTAAATGTGACCCATGCAATGAGCTGACCGGCCTCCTCATACATCAGAAATATAACTGAAGATTTTTTCTCCCCTATTCATTTGTGGGATGAGGGCATCGCTGGCTGGCCAGGCATTTCTTGCCCATCCCTAGCTGCCCTTGGGAAGGTGATGATGAGCTGCCTTCTTGAACCTGCTGTGGGTTGACCCACAATTCTATTCAGGAGTGAATTCCAGGTTTCTGACCCAACGACAGTGAAGGAATTTCCAAATCAGGATGGTGAGTGGCTTGGAGATAGTGGCATTCCCATACATCTGCTGCCCTTGTCCTTCTGGATGGAAGTGGTCGTGGGTTTGAAAGGTGCTGTCTGAGGATCTTTGGTGAATTTCTGCAATGCATCCTGTTGCTGCTACTGAGGTTTGGTGGTGGAGGAAGTGAACGTTTGTCGATATAGGGCCAATCAAGCGGGCTGCTTTATTGCAGATGGTGTCAAGCTTCTTGAGTGCTGTTGGCGCTGCATTCATCCAGGCAAGTGGGGAGTATTCCATCACACTCATGACTTGCACCTTGTAGACGGTAGACCAGCTTTGAGGAGGCGAATTACTCACCACAGTATTTCTAGCTTCTGCCCTTTTCTTGGAGCCACTGTGTTTATGTGGGGGGTCCAGTTGGGTTTCTGGTCAATGATAACTCCCAAATGTTTTTAGTGGGGAATTCAATGATAGTTACACCATTGAATGTCAAGGGGCAATGGTCAGATTGTCTCTTATTGGTGATGGTCATAGCCTGGCATTTGTGTGGCGCTAACATCACTTGCCACTTGTCAGTCCAAGCCTGGATATTGTCCAGAGCTTGTTGCATTTGAACATGGACTACTTCAGTATCAGAGTCGCCGTGAATGGCACTGAACATTGTGCAAACATGTATGAACATTCCCACTTCTGACCTTCTTAGAAGGAAGGTCATTCATGAAGTAGCTGAAGATGGTTAGGTGAAGAAACTACTGCAGAGATGTCCTGGAGCGGAGATGACTCACCTTCTACAACCATGACCATCATCTTATACGTTAGGTATGTCTCCAGAGAATTTGCCCTTATTACCTATTAATTGACTTAATCAATTGGAACCAGGTGTTTGGGTCGATCTGGCTTTATGTAGTGGCGAGTCCTCATTTCAACAATGAGGAAGCAAAAGTTGCTATAATCCCAAATGTTCATAAGCTGCTCTGAGGAGCGAAAGAGAGCACGCAAAAAGTGAACAGTGGAGTGTCTACCCAGCACATCACATGTTTCAAGCAAGGTTGAGAAGGGACAAACTATACAGCAAGCTCACGGAATCTAGACTGTTAACATCAGTATCAAGAACCAGCTGATTGAGCTAACTGATCTGCATTTAAACAATACAGACACACACAGCCCTTCCCAGATAACATGGTGTAGAGCTGGATGAACACACCTGGCCAAGCAGCATCAGAGGAGCAGGAAGGCTGACGTTTCGGGCCTAGACCCTTCTTCAGCCTTTCCCAACCAACTTGTGCCTACCTCTGTAATCAGGGTCATCCAGTTCCTCCTTCTCAGAGTCAACTGCAGCAGGCAAATCACTCTTTGTTGCAAAAGGTGTGGGCATAGCTCCCATTCGTGCCAATCTATGGGAAGGCTCCTCTCTAGAACTTTGCAAACAAAAACATTTAAAAATAACCAATCACAAAAAAAATTCCAAAGTCAGAGGAACTCAATTGACACAACAAATAAGGAGAGGGGAGAGAAATAAAAGAAAAGCACTGCTACAAACAGAAAAGACTCAGTAAATCAGGTGGCATTTGTTGATGACATGCTTAGACATGAGGGAGGATACAGAAGACCGTAAACGGTGAACTGGAGTTACAAAAATTCCATCTGCCTTGTTGCAAGGTGAATACAGCTAGTAATAATCAGGAGCAAACCAAATAAGCACAGGAGTATTCCAAGATAATAAAATGGGAGGCTGGATGAACACAGCAGGCCAAGCAGCATCTCAGGAGCACAAAAGCTGACGTTTCGGGCCTAGACCCTTCATCAGAGGTAGGCACAAGTTGGTTGGGAAAGGCTGATGAAGGGTCTAGGCCCTAAACGTCAGCTTTTGTGCTCCTGAGATGCTGTTTGGCCTGCTGTGTTCATCCAGCCTCACATTTTATTATCTTGGAATTCTCCAGCATCTGCAGTTCCCATTATCTCTGATACTATTTTAAGCACAGGAGTAAACCAATTCAAGGGAATCGCGATAGAACCAGGAGGAAGTTATGGTGGGAGGAAGCTTGTGTGGAGTACAAAGACCAGCAAATAGCATTTACAACACAGAAAGCAACTTGTCACAAGTAAAACTAACATTAAGACAGACTAATGATGCAAGTAAAGAATAAAATCAATTCCAAAAACAATCATGCATTTTCAGGTCTTGCTTCTTGTCATCTATGATCCCCAGTCACGTTTTTCCTCTGTAGCAGTTTCATAGCAATTGGGACTGCTCTCAATTAAAAACGACAACAATCACCTGTTTATTTAGGGCCCAGTCTAGACATGCTAAAACATATATCTTGCTTTTCAGCAATATTCAAAAACATATTGCTGAAGCTTTTCATCTTGAACACAAATCAAGACCATGTGAGATTGTCGTTATCATTTGAGGTTTTGTAGTCTTGCAATTACCTTGATGTGCAAGACAAAAAGCTTCAACAACATGTCTCTGTTGTAATAGCCAAAAATAGATTTTTATTTTTATGGAAGGGAAAGGAATAAAGGTCAAATAAAGAAAAACCCCAGGTACCTTTTCTTGTCAACAATTCTTCCTGAAGAATGTGAAGAAACATCAGACGGTGGTGATCTTCTTTCCTCTGGGGGTGGTGAATAGGACGGATTCGATTCAATTTCAGAAATATCTAAACCAAAACAGATAGAATTTTTTTAGGGAACTGTACAGTGCACTTCCTGGAACACAACATGCACAATGATAAACTCAATAGGTGGCTAGTTGGATCGTGTTTACACAATTATCTTAGAATCAGTGGCTCCCTGCAGTGTGGAAGCAGACCATTTGACCCACCCGAGTCCACACCAAGCCTCAGAAGAGCATTATAACTAGACCCACCCCATGCTCGTAGCCCCACATTTCCCATGGCTAACTCACCCAGCCTGCATATCCCTGGACACTACGCAATTTAGCACAGCCAAGCCACCTCAGCTGCACATCTTTGGACTGTGGAAGGAACACAGACTCCAAACCGAGCCCCCTGGAAGGTGGCACTGAACCTGGGTCCCTGGTGCTGCCAGGCCACAGTGCTAAACATCGAGGTATCATGCTGCCCTGAAATGATTAGTGTGTCATCTTGCATACATCAGGAGAAATGCAGGAATACCAAATTTCAAATGATCGTAACAATTTCTACCACTAGACACTGTTGCGATCAAGGGGATTTGCCATTCTTGTATTTGCCATGATGAGAGCAAGATGAAAAGCCTCTGCAACACGCTGAGTAACAGTAAAAAAATTTACATTTCAAAAAGGGCGCCCAGAATGCTAGCTCATTAAGCATACCGCTACACCATCATTTCCCCATTTGAACAATAAGTGAGCTTGGCAGGGTGGGAGAGAGGGAGATATAGATGAGGAATTGATTATCTCCAGTAACTGACCTTTTAAATTTTTGATCAGCGTATCCCAATTATACAGATACTGTGAGGTCAACACAATAAATCACAAGTGACACTATGGTCACCAATACTGCACCAACACAAAGTTTAACTTGAAAAGCACTCCATTGTGTGATAAAAACAATAGGAGTAGAGCCTGGTAATGAAAACAATTCCAACTGTAGTGAGATAACAAGGTGTGGAGCTGGATGAGCACAGCAGGCCAAGCAGCGTCAGAAGCAGGAAGGCTGATGTTTCCGGCCTAGACCCTTCTTCCTGCTCGGCCTGCTGTGTTCATCCAGCTCTAACCTTGTTATCTCAGATTCTCCAGCATCTGCAGTTCCTACTATCTCTCCAACTGTAGTGCTTGCATTTAGCGGAGGTTGGAGAGTCACAGTGCTTCGGTTCAACTCGTCCATGCCAACCAGATGTCCTAAATTAATCTAGTCCCATTTGCCATCATTTGGTCCATAACCCTCTAAACCTTTCCTATTCACATGAGAACAGTGAAAATGCAAAAAAAAAAGGCAAAAGTCAAACTAAATTGTGTTCAGACTCCACATATCCTAACCTCTGAAAGCTGAAACACGTTTGGCAGAGAGTCAGTTTGAAACGCACCCATTCTTGTCAGTTAGGAAAAATGGCAATACTAAACTGGAAGAGGAAGCTGGGGGATGGAGTGGTGGAGGGGGGGGCGCGGGGTGTAGAGGGAGGATCTGATGGAGGTTTTTTAGAAATTATCAATGGTTTGATGGGATTGATACACTTCTTGGGGAGACCAGAACTACAGACCATGAAAAACCAAACCAAACCAAACCATCATTATTAAATCCAATAGAGAATGTAGGAGAAACCTCTTTACCCAAAGTGTGTTGAGAATGGGGTGACTGAGGCAAATAGTATATCCTGAATAAACAATAGGGAGGATATGCTATGGTGAGACAGAAGCTAGTGTGACGTACAATACCAGCATGAACCATTTTGTGTTGTACATTCTCTGCGGCAATAGAAATTTCAACCCAATTAGGTAAGAAAATAATTGCATCATTTAAAGTAAATTCAACAGCTGGGTTTGACCAGAACAAGGTAATGGTCAAATACATCAGATACAAATATTAAAAAATGTTTCTCAGCCCTCTATTCTTATTGGGTGTGGAAAGCATTTAAACTGGTTATTTCATCAATACTACATTTCATAAATGCCTATATTTTAAACACAATTGTGAAACAAAAAAAGAATTACTAAAAAGCAACTGTAAACAATTCTTTCTTCCCTACATTACCAAAAATGCCAAACTTGCAAGAAGGCATGACATCAACAATGTTAATCAAAAATACATTTGAGAAAATGGCCTTTCCAGGTCCACAAATCAGTAACCAACATAATGGTACACTTAAGGAAAATAATATTATGCAGGAACCAAAATGTTTCAAAACAACTAAAATCAATTTCTGGAACATTATTTCCTGCAGTGTGAAGCTAAAACAATTGTTTAGCTAATAATGGAAAGGAATCTTTGCTATTAGTCTACAGAGAATTGGGAAGGAAAAACACTTGCTTTACTTTTGAGAGTTGGAAAATGATTTAACAGGATAAAATTTCCTAGAGCTATAAGAATAGTGGTCTCTTGCCTGCCCCTAGCTACAGATAATTAAAAAGGTAACTAGATGACAAAGGAGAAAGATATTGGCTATGCCTTCAAGGCTGTTTTCCAGATCAGTACATTTTTAGTTTGAGAGTTAGAATTTTATTTCTGAGGTTCAGATCTGCATGAAATAGTGAGGAAGTAGATATGGCAGGAGGGGGAAAATGATAACCATAATTCTCAGAACTAAGGAAAGAACTGAAAGGGAAGGGTTTCAAAATATAGACAAATACAACACAAAATAGTTTTTTTTTAAGATAGATAAGTAAGATGCAATTGCACTTTAACCACAGTTAGACTACTTTAAAGAAGAATGCCTGCAAGATTAAAAAAGATGAAGCTAAGGATTAACACGAACAAAGAATGACCATTACATCTCAACCTACACCATCACCTCATACCCATTTCAGTATTTTTAACAAAATTGAACATTCCAAATGTATTTTTCAGGAGTGGTACAAAATTGTGCAAAAAAACCAGAGACATTGCAACGGACACTGCAGTATTCAACTGTTCGAGGTTTCATTGGGTGCGTCTGTTAACTCATCTATGTCCTGTATGTTACTTGTCAAGCTAGAAAGTAACAAACTTAAAGCAGGCAGCGAGGAATAAGAATAGACATTTTCAAAGCACTGACAAATCTTGGTATCATCTCTTCACAACATGAGCCGATGACCAGTACAAGTTGAAAAAGCAGGTTTTTGTTTAGAAGAAACATGCAAAGCACTTGAAGGTATTGCCTGGGCTAGAGGTATACAGGAGTTTCTTCATTAGTACACAATTTGGTGATCCAAGATGATGTTAATATTATAACTGGTTTTCAGAGTAAATCAATTCCTCTCATTAACTTACAATTAAAAGATAAATTGACTATGAAGAAGAAACAAGAGAGTTTGCAGAAATGTGTATTCCTTATATAAAGAAAAAGATACATGGTAAATTAGCACAAACAGGTTCCACAAGAGCTCTTCAAAAAGCTGAACAATCAAAATGAAAGGGAATGGGAACAAATAACTCATGCTTATGCAAGTACAGTCGTGTTGAGAGGGTTGACTTTTAAAAGATGCTGCTTAAAACAAATATTAGTATCATCCTTATTGAAATCTGAAACAAGAAATGGAAAAAACAAGTTTCATTTTTAATACAGTATTTTAAAAGCATCCAGTCTATTCTTCAGATCTTCAGCAAATTGCATTTATACATGCAAGGACTGGATCTTTTACTTCCGTTTAAAAAAATACACAAACTGTGGACTGAAGTGAGAAAGAGCTTTATGATAAACTAGTATTTGAGGGAAACGTGTCTATAGGTATAAAAGCAAGTAGATACCAATGGCTGGCATTATAAGCATCTGACTAAACTAGCAAGAACTGAAATTCAGATTGCACGTGATCTGGAGCCAAGAATGTCTACTTATTGGTTACCAGAAGCTGATTGGTAATTGTCACTCATCCAACAACCAATGGCAGAGACTTTTTGCTAGCCAATCACAGTGACCATTTCCTCAGCAGCTGAGCAACCTGGAGCTGGATACAATGTTACAGAGGCAGAGAGCGCAAGCGAGCCAAAACAAAATCAAGTGGGCAGATGTCCTCCCAGCCCAGAGGCTGCCTGTTTTCTGCAACCAAAACTTCAGTGTAAACCTGAAGAGATCCTGTTACCTTTCCCGGCAGCAATTGCAGGGAGTGGTGAGTTTTGAACTGATGAGTAAGAGACATTTTCCAAATGAATTACTCACTCTGTAGTTCTTACAAACAAGTGGAAGTTTCAAGAAAGCCATATCTGAACAAGGGGTCGGGCTAGCCGAGGGGAGATCATCTCAACATTGGAAAATGGGAAGCAGAAGCCACTGAACTTCCTGATTTCTCTACTCACACAAATAAAAACCCATGACAGTGGTTTACACTCTTTTACTGTACCTATACTCTGGTTATTGGTAATACCCAGTAACCCGGTCCATGCTTTCTCTCAACCTTGGCAGAAAGTCAGGTAAAGTAGTGCATCATGCATACCTTTTTAAAAAAAAAGCAACTTTTTACATTTGGTACAACACCAAGATTGAAAGGGGTTAATTTCCAGCGGGCTACCCTCATGAGTTGTATCTAAGGCACCTTTAACATTGTTAGAACATTTCTAAAAAAGGTACTTCACAGGAGCAATGTATTCCACAAAAACCTCACACTGAGCCATGAGAAGAGGGCGGGACAGGCAGCCAAAGAGGTAGAATTACAGGAGCATCTAGGGACCTCTGAAGCACCAGGCAGCCAATCAAATGTCTGAGATACAGAAACTTGAAGGAGAGATAAATCAGAGGATTGTAGGGGCACGGAGAGAAGAAAGGAGGGATCTGAACACAAGGAAGAGAACCTTAAAACATTGCTGAAGCAGGAGGAGTCAGTGCACAGGATGGTCGCAAGTGAATGAGTCGTATTGAAATAACAGTCTCACCTTCAGGATCAGAATCACTATCATCCATGGCCGGGATACTGATCAATGTCTGTTTACTGTCTCTTTGGACAACAAGCTGCAGCTTCCCCCGTGATCTTTCAATCAATTTTCGGGCATCTGCCAGTGACATGTTTTCAGTCACTGTTCCATTGATCTGTAAGAAACAAAACAAAATGAAGCTGACCTTTACAACATCTCCCGATATTAGATATTGATGGAATAACTCATTCATTTCACAAGTTAGGATTCCTGGATTTGCACAATAATTATCCATTAAACTCACAATAGAATGTGAGGAGATCACTAAACGCCTACTTAAGGTGATATAATAAAATTTTACCTCAGTGCAAAAAATCAAATTTCTCCAGACCAGAAAGACAAATATTTTAAAAATTGCTCAACTGCACTTGGGGAAACCAAGCAGAGGCTTGGGGACCGCTTTGCAGAACACCTACGCTCGGTTGGCAATGAACAACTGCGTTGCCCAGTCTCGAACCATTTCAACTCCCCCTCCCATTCTTTAGACGACATGTCCATCATGGGCCTCCTGCAGTGCCACAATGATGCCACCCAAAGGTTGCAGGAACTGCAATTCATATTCTGCTTGGGAACCCTGCAGCCCAATGGTATCAATGTGGACTTCACAAGCTTCAAAGTGTCCCCTCCCCCTACCACAACCCAAAACCAGCCCAGCTCCTCCCCACCTCACTAACCTGTTCATCCTCTCACCTATTCCCTCCTCCTACCTCCAGTCACACCCCCATTTCCTTCCTACTAACCTCATCCCACCCCCTTGACCTGGTCCATCCTCCCCAGACTGACCTATCTCCTCCCTACCTCCCCACTTACACTCACCTCTACTGACTCCATCCCCGCCTCTTTAACATGTTTGTCTTCTCTCCACTTTCGATCCAGCTCCTCCTCTCCCTATTTGTTTCAGAACCCCCTACCCCCTCCCCCATTTCCGATGAAGGGTCTAGGCCCGAAACGTCAGGCTTTCCTACTCCTGAGATGCTGCTTGGCCTGCTGTGCTCATCCAGCTCTACACCGTTATCTCAGAAGATGTTGTTTTTGTTGTGTTTTGTGGAGGGCAGCGGAAGGAAAGTGCACGCATGCGAGAGCAGCAATAAGTATACAACAGTTACCCATAAATCCAATTGGTCACACATGAGAAAATAG
Source organism: Stegostoma tigrinum (assembly GCF_030684315.1). Lineage (NCBI taxonomy): Eukaryota > Metazoa > Chordata > Chondrichthyes > Orectolobiformes > Stegostomatidae > Stegostoma > Stegostoma tigrinum. The sequence goes on along the minus strand of NC_081356.1, from coordinate 28,012,462 downwards.
AAACCTGTCACCCAAAACATGTGGTGAGAATTTCCCCACAGAACATAAATCAAGGCAACTAGCATTGTGATAAGTGCATCGAAGTTAGGTAAAAGACAAGTAGATAGGATAGGATCAAGAAGCAGAGGGTCAGCGTAGAATAAATATTCTCAGAAAAAACCCTGTACAGATCAGCTGAGCCGAATGGCCTGTATGTATTGTAAAGTTCCATACAATTCAAAAGCAAATCCCATTTTCTGCAACACTACTGAATTAGAAAACAAATTTGAAAAAAGCTTAAAGCTTACCTTGAGAACAATGTCACCCTCTTCTAAGTTTCCATCCTTTGCTGCCAAGCCACTTCCAGCCATCTCTTTAATGAAGATTTGGCTGCCCAATCGAAGACCATATTCTATTGGATAAATGTGTGGAAGGTTCAGACTATATGGCATTATAGAAAAACAGAGTCTGTAGATACTGGAGATCTGAAACAAAAACAGAAATTGCTGCCAAAATCCAGCAGGTCTGGCAAGATCTGCTGGAAGAAAGCCAGAATTTTGCCAGCAATTTCCATTGGAATACATTGCAATTGACCGTTACATCGATGTTATGGTATCCAAGTGCACTTTTGGTTCAAAACAAACAATAAAGCAGACAGAGATCAAGAGATCCATTTATGGAGAACATTCATTATAAAATCATTCTAACCTGCTTCAACCACCTATCAACTTGTTCCAGATTGCTACATCCTTCCGAAGTCTTTGTACTCAAACCCACTCTATCTTTTCTATTAGAAACTTTAGAACACACCTGCATATAAACACCTTCCTTTCAATTTTTCCTGTTGTTATTCACTAATAGAAGTCAGGGTCACATGCTGGCCCACATTTATTGCCCATCCCTAGAGGCCCTCAAGAAGGCGCTGGTGAGCTGCCTTCTTGAACCTCTGCAGTCCACGTGTTCTAGGGAGACACAATCCACTTAGGGAGGGAATTTTAGGATTTTGACTCAGTGACTGTGAAGGGAGGAAGGAGGCCTGGTATGGCAACTGCGCTGTTCAGGACCATAGAGCAACCACAGAAAAGTTGTGTGCACAGTCCAGACCACGAAAGCCAACCTGCCATCCAATGGGCTCCATTTACACAGCTTGTTGCTGCAGAAAGGCTGCTAAAGACCCTTCCTACCCCGGTAATGCTATCTTCCAACCTCTTGCGTTAAAGATGCAGAAGCTTGAACACACGCACCAACAGATTCAAGAACTGCTTCTTTACTGCCGTTATCAGACTGCTGAATAGACTAACTTCAAACAATGCTGATCTTGCTGTGCACACCTCTGGTGCAGTGGTCACCTTGCATGCCTTGCTCTGTCAAAGTGCCCTATGATCTGCCTGTACTGTTCATAAAACAAAGCTTCTCACTGTACTTAGGACATGCGATTACAATATATCAAATCAAATATATTCCCAAGTCAAGATGGAGTGTGGCTCGGAGGGAGAACTTGCGGGTGGCATTTGCATCTGTTGACCTCTTTCTTCTAGTTAATAGTAGTCCTGGGCTTGGAAGTTGCTGTCAAAGTTACTCACCGAAGTATTCCGGGCCTTTGGCCTGCTCTTGACTGGCCATATAAATACAGTGACCATGAACTGAGTTTCTGGTCAACAGTAACTCCCATGACGTTTTTAGGGGGAATATTCAGGTGACGGAAACACCATGGAATGTCAAAAGGACAGTAGTTAGATTCTCTTACTGGAAATCGTCATTACCTGGCATTTCTGTGGTGCAAATGTTACTTGTCCCTTGTCAGCCCAAACCTAGTTATTGTCCAGATCTGGTTGTGTTTGAACAGGGATTCCATCAGTATCTGAGCAGTTGTCAAAGAACATTGTGGATGTTCGCTGATGGTGGCACAGTTCTGGCCTTCTCATGAAGGGAAGGTCATTAATGAAACAGATAGGACACTACCCTGAAGGTTCTTGCAGAGATGTCCTGGACCCGAGATGACTGATGGCCATCAAATCACAACCATCTTCCTTCGTGCCAGGTCTGACTCCAACTAGCTCAGAGTTTGCCCCCTATCCCGATTCCCACTGATGCCAGTTTTACTAGAGTTTCATGATGCCATAGTTGGTCAAACGTGGTCTTGATCAACAGCTGGTCACTCTCGCCTTAGCTTTGAAATTCAGCTGTGCAATTTCCTTTTTCAGTCAAAAAGAACCTGCCCTATTTCATTGTGAAGTTAGGGCACATAAGATCACAAACCAAAACAGAAGGATGAAAACATTTTGGAAGACGAAGACGAAGAAGTCACCCACTTTAGATAAGAGCCTGATCACACTTAACTGGACTACAAAATAACTTTTTTAGAAAAAAAAAGTATTTGCTTCCCTCACCCAGGTTTAATATTTCTCCACCATGAGCAGCTGGGCCTTCCAAGCTCTGGAATTCTTCCTGAAACTTTCCTTCCTACTTTAAGACACTAGTTAATAATCTCTTTGGCCAAGGTTCTTGTAACTATCCAAATATCCCCTCATGACTCTTTGGATTGATGGCAGCACCCCGTCAGTGGTAAACACTGCATGTTACTACTATTGACAACAGCAGCGTGAAACAGCTAGCTGAACTTGTTGCTCAAATCTCATGGAGGAGTCCTGCCTATCAAACAAGTCACCGACGTGTGATATGAAATTTCAGTGTTAGTGAGAAGTTAGGCACGTAGGCCAAACTTCTGGATCACATCAAATAGTGCACCTCTTCAGCTGTTTACAACAAGCAAGGTACCAATTAAATCCAAATGTCTGCTTTTAAAAACAAAACATGGTTCAACATTAGAAGTAATTGGGATGATTGGATTATTTAGCAAATATTGTCTAGAGTATGCAAAAAACTATGCTGATGACCAATGTTGGATTGTCACACCATGCTACAAGCCTATGTACTTGAAACTACATATTCAAATACATGGCCCCTGTTTTTTTGCAGGGGAACCTGCACAAAGTTGTCTGCATAACTCAAAATAAAAGAAGTGGCAGTTGTTCGCTGGCTCATTTCTCAAGCCAATGCCTCGTCTCAGTCTATCTTCCTTGGTTTACAGTTAAACAAATTAACTGTCAGTCATCATTGACCACTGCATTCACCATGGCAATGCCTGGATCAGAGTCTACTTCCAAAGCAATCCACATTTCCTTTCAAACAATATAAATATTGTTCACCCTTTACTTTTGATACTTATTGCAAATTGTTGATTACTTTTTGTCAAAGCATTTGTCTTGCAGTAAAGTCACTTTCAGTTATATTTAAAAATTCTGTACTACCAAAAAGTGACCAAAAAAACCTTACATCTCCGCGTTACAAGTAGTGTTAGTTAAAGTAACTGAAAGAACTAAGCCTAAACAGTATGTTATTGATCAAATAGCAATTTACAAATGATAACAGTTAGAAAATCTGCAGGGAAAATCTGCAGGAAAGTGATAGATTAAGCAAATCTCAATTGGGCAAGCGGTTAAATTTGTAACAATCTTCCCTCTTTAGAGCGTAACCTCTGAAAAAAGTGTCAGAATTTGCTGATAACAGGGAGTGCAATGGACCAGTTGAGCCATTTTCACTTTGCACTGTTGAACAATCCACTGAGCCACCCAAAGGTTAACACATGGAAGGACGTCATTGGAAGACACACTGCCAGCATCCTCGCCTGTTCAAACATGAACACACACTAGAATTGCAAAAACAAAAAGAGGATATTCATAATTTGCCTGCACCATTTCTGACTGCAATGACAAGAACACATTCACTCCTCACTTCTTCACTGGATCAAGCAGGCACATCACCATGATCAGACATACTAGTGATAGTGGGGGAAAAAAACGACATGACCCACTATCACTCGTATCCTTACATACAGATGAGGAAGGACACCACTTTGGTTGGGACAACACATCCGTCCTAGGACAAGCCAAACAGAGACACGCACGAGAATTCCTAAAAGCATGGCAATCCAACCGGAACTCCATCAACAAACACATTGATTTGGAGCCCATCTACCACGCTCTGAGAAAAAGAGCAGGAAATGACATCACCAACCCAAGGAAACCTAAACAGATAAATAGAAAGCGGGACATAACACCAGCACTTCATCGGAGGGTCACTGACGATGTTACCTAGAATGGTGATGAAACATAGAACATAGAACAGTACAGCACAGAACAGGCCCTTCAGCCCACAATGTTGTGCCGACCATTAATCCTCATGTATGCACCCTCAAATTTCTGTGACCATATGCATGTCCAGCAGTCTCTTAAATGACCCCAATGACCTTGCATCCACAACTGCTGCTGGCAACGCATTCCATGCTCTCACAACTGTGTAAAGAACCGGCCTCTGACATCCTCTCTATACTTTCCACCAACCAGCTTAAAACTATGACCCCTCATGCTAGCCATTTCTGCCCTGGGAAATAGTCTCTGGCTATCAACTCTATCTATGCCTCTCATTATCTTGTATACCTCAATGAGGTCCCCTCTCCTCCTCCTTTTCTCCAATGAAAAGGGACCGAGACGTCTGAAAATGAACCTTCCACCTCAGCGAGCAAACTCACATTCAGTAGTAACTGTTTTCTCACTATTATTATCCTTGAAACGCTTCACAAATTAAGCCCCATATGGGCTGCTGGGGAGCAATACCCATCACCAGGAGTGACTAATCAGTAAATACCACTACTGATTCAGCTGGTTGGAGTCTGAAATGAAATAGCTGCTAGACTGGGCATGTAGCAAGTGGACGCAAGGGAACCAGGATCTTGGAATGATACAGAACAAGGTTATTTTGGCCCATCATGCGTTTGCCAGCTCTTAGAGCTACAAACTTATTCCCCCTCCCCTGTGTTATTGCCACAGCCCTTCAAGTAGTTATTCAAATTTTCTTTGGGGAGATTTACTATTGAATTTGCACACACTGCTCTCTTTCAGCCAGTGCATTCACTTGCTATGCAACACCCTTCCTCAAGTATGATAAGCTGCTTTTGATAACCATGGGAAGAGGAAGAATTAAACTCTAGGCTCTGCCAAGCTAAGTTTAGATTGTTCATTCTATTATTACATCACCAGACCATAAGGCTGCTCCTCTCATTAGAGAGAGGCAACTGGTAGTCGTTTAGCCCGCTGGGCCATCGTACCTCAGGCAAGGGGAAGGAGGTTGAGAAGGAGTGTCCTTTATGGTAACCTCAGCCAGTATGGGGATTGAAGTCATGCTGCTTTGCAAATCAACCATCCAACCAGCTGAGCTAAGCCAACCTCTAGGTTTTATTCCATTGTGAAGGCTTTTAAAAGGGGGAGATAAAAAGCAGAAAATCAAGATTGATGCAGATTTTTTCTAAAAGCCTCCAGACTTTTATATCAGTGTAACAAAACAATTAAGGGATTATTTAAAAGATAGCACAACTGCCCAAATGAGAGTGGGGGCAACAAATGTAAAACTTGTCCAAAAATTGTCCAATATTAACATGTTTGGATTGCACTCAAAAAAGGTAAAATAGGGTAAAGTAGCATTTCAAAACGAAAAGATAAATAATGAACAAAAACAAAGATGCTGGAAAAGCTCAGCAGGCCTGACAGCATCCGTGAAGGAAAAAACAGAGTTAACATTTTGGGTCTGGTGACCCTTCCTCAGAACAGAAGCAACTGTTTTTGTTCCTGATATACAGCAGCCACAGTTCTTTTGGTTTTAAATGATAAATCATGCTAGCGTTTTGCATTAATGATTTAGAGTTACAGGCTACCATCCCATCGAGGCAACTAGGGAAGTTAAATTCTTTAAGTCAATAAAAACAATGGTTACTAATAACAGCCAACAGAAGCTACTGAATAGTAAACCTGTTAGGAGTTTTACAAAGTGTCCTCACAGGAAAGAGCATCAACTGTTTTTACTCAGTCTAGCCTGTATGTACTTTCATTCTCACTGAAAAATTCAATTGCACTAAACTGCTAGAGTCTGTTGGTACAAGAAGGCACCATCTTCCAAGGGCCAATAGGAGACTGCTAGCTACATACACCTGCCGTGAAGGATTTAAACACAAACTCAGTGCAAGTGTTATGTCTGAGACTCAGCACAACCCTATATAATTGTCACACATCTCCTAGTTGCTGGGCACAAGGAAACATTGTATATTCTCAGATATATTTAAGGGTGGCTGTGGTATAGTAGTAATGTCTAAGAGTCTGGGGACACAGGTACATATCCCACAGCCAGCTGGAATTTAAATTCAAATCAATAAAATCTTGAACTTAAAACTGGCTTAATGGCATCCATGAAACCATTTCAGATCATAAACAAACCTGTTCAGTTTGCTAATATCTTTTCAGGTACAGACCTGTAGTCCTTACCTATTCTGGCCTACACAATCCTCAACACCACCCTTTGAAATGGGCTAGCTATGGAACCTAAGAGGATTAAAGACAAGGCAGACCACTGTTTCCATCACAACATCTTCCCTGGGGATTGGTGCAAAACAAAAACCAGCACAGCTATCCCACAGACTCAGTCACGGTCTATGTGGTGTGATTCTATATGACTGTATCTCAGATAGTACTGCTGGCTACATCCTGCCACATCAGCAAGACTGGCCCAATAGGAAAAACAATAGTGGTTTGCACACACACACTCTGGAACCCAACAGAGTGTCAGGTCAATATGGATAATGAAACCAAGATAACAAAGTGCGAAGCTGGATGAACACAGCAGGCCAAGCAGCATGTCAGGAGCACAAAAGCTGATGTTTCAGGCCTCAACCTTGCACCTGATTCTAATCACCCAGCCATGACCTCTCAACTGAGATTTACAAAGCTATTGCCAGGATTGGAGGTCTTGAGCTCCAGGGAGTGGTCAAATAGCCTAGGCGTTCTCTGATGAAGGGTCTAGGCCCGAAACATCAGCTTTTGTGCTCCTGAGATGCTGCTTGGCCTGTGTTCATCCAGCTCCACACTTTGTTATCTTGGATTCTCTAGCATCTGCAGTTCCCATTATCTCTAGCCTAGGGCTTTCTTTTTCCCCCCTCCTCCCCGGAGCTTCAGAGGCTGAGGGGTGGCTTTACTGAAGTTTATAAAATCATGGAGGTGCATGGTGAGGGTGCAAAGCCAAGGTCTTTTTACCCCCACAATAGGGGAGTCCAGAACTAGAAGGCATAGGTTTTAAAGGTGAGAGGGGAAAGATTTAAGGGATTGGAGGGGCAAATTTTCATACAGAGTGGTGCGCATAGTGAATGAGTTTCCAGAAGAAGCAGTGGAGGCTGGTACAATTACAACGTTTAGAAGGCATCTAGATGGGTATATGAATAGGAAGGACTTAAAAGGAATCGGAGCCAAATGCTGTCAAATGGAACCAGATCAGTTTAGGCTATTTAGTCAGCACAGAGAAGTTGGACCGAAGAGTCTGTTTCTGTGTGTTTTGGCTCCATGATGGATCAGTACGCCATCTTGAGCGCCACTTAGAAGATAGCAAGGACACAGTATGGGGTCTGGTCGGAAAAAACCTGCAGTGCCAGTCACTAACACCAGTACTGACTCAGTTGTTCGAGTCCCTAAATGTTGGTAGACTGGGCCTACAGCAAGTGGAGGGGAGGGAACCAAGATGACATGACATACTTGAATTTGTTAGACCATAAAGGCCATAAGACATAGGAGCGGAAGTAAGGCCGTTCGGCCCATCAAGTCCATTCCGCCATTTAATCATGGCTAGGCATTTCAACTCCACTTCCCTGCACTCTCCCTGTAGCCCTTGATTCCTTGTGAGATCAAGAATTTATCAATCTCCGCCTTGAAGACATTTAACGTTCCGGCCTCCACTGCGCTCCGTGGCAATGAATTCCACAGGCCCACCACTCTCTGGCTGAAGAAATGTCTCATTTCCATTTTAAATTCACCCCCTCTAATTCTAAGGCTGTGCCCACAGGTCCTAGTCCCCCCCTCCCAAGGGAAACAACTTCCTAGCGTTCACCCTTTCTAAGCCATACATTATCTTGCAAGTTTCTATTAGATCTCCCCTCAACCTTCTAAACTCTAAATGAGTACAATCCCACAATCCTTTAGCCATTCATCGTACGTTAAACCTACCATTCCAGGGATCATCCGTGTGAATCTCCGCTGGACACGCTCCAGCATGTCCTTCTTGAGGCGTGGGGCCCAAAATTGGACAGTATTCTAGATGGGGCCTACCTAGAGCTTTATAAAGTCTCAGAAGCACATCACTGCTTTTATATTCCAACCCTTTTGAGATAAACGACGTTACATTCTCTGAAATCTGTGTGCAGCAAATGCATCTGTCCACAACAGTACTGATTGGAAAGGACAGCTATTGTGGAAACGTCCCATCTTCTCATTGAGGATACTTCCTATCCATGTTGCGCTAATTGGTACAGATCTAGCCACTCAAAACTGTGCATCCATGGGAGGTGCTGTAGGCCATCAGCAAATTATATTCAAACACAAACACAATCACTAACTTCATGGTCTGCATATCTTCCATTACTATCAAGCCAGAGGATGAAGACAAAAAAAAAGTGTTGAAAAACCCAACAGATCTGGCAGCATCTGCGAAGCAGTACCTTCTAAAAGAGAGACATTGAAATTGACATTTTTAACTCCATTTGAAATGTTAACTTCTCACATGTTTCCAGACCTGCTGAGATTTTTCACCATTTTCTGCCTTTAGTTAAGATTTCTGTTGTAATTTGCTTTTAGTTAACTTGATGAATCAATCCTGGTTCAGACAGCATGGGAGACACACCAAAAGATGAGGAGGTTCAATCACATGAAGCTACACAGCACAGAAGCTACTTGCAAGTTGTTGCTGTTTAACATGCCATTGGACAGAATTAAATCATTCCACAGCAAAAAAGGTTCAGATCTATGCTCAAAGTCCTGCTACTTCAATTCATGAAAGGTGGTAGACAATCAGGATGAGACACACTACATATACTTCCCAACTCAATGATGGAAGAGCCCAGCACATTAGTGCAAAAGATAAGGCTCAAGCATTTATAACCAGCTTTAACCAAGCAGTCCCAGGTCAATTTCAGCCTCCTCTGGAGGTCCTCAGCATCTCATTTTCCAGACTTCAGGCACTTCAGTTCATTGATAGAGAAAGGGCTGGAGGCATTTGACAGTGAAGGCTATGGGGTCTGAAAAGATTCTCGCCATTATACTGAAGAATTGTGCTCCAAAGCTAATCGTTCCCATCGCCAAGCTACAATACAGGCTCTACAGGGCAATATGAAGAATTATCCAGGCACGTTTAGTCCACAAAAAGCAGGACAATTCCAATGCAGTCAATGATCTCCCCAAAAGAATATGCTTTCAACCGTTAGCAAATTAACCAAAGGGGTTTCCAACACTACTAAAGCAGCCATTCACAATTTGGTGTAGCAGCTGTGCTAAGCTTTGATCTGATCTGTTGGTTGAAGAATCAGTAATTAACTGCTCTGATTTTTAAAAGTTGGATCCTATTCATCACTGTTTGCCATTGATCAGAAACTGAACTTGACTGGACATTATAAACACAGACATTATAAACACAGCCGGAGCACAAGCTGGTCAGAAGCTGGGATGCCTGTGGGAAGTAACTCACCTCCCATCACCCCAAAGGCTGCCTACCATCTACAACTTGCAGGTCAGGAGTCTGATGAAATACATCCCTCTTGTTTGGATGATGCAGCTCCAATAAAACGAAAAACCTGACACTATCCAGGACAAAACAACACTCTTGACTGGCACCCCAGCCACCACCTTCAACATTCACTCCCTTCACCAATGAGCATATTAGCAGAGTGCAACTTCAACAAGATGTACAGCAACTTCTAAACTGGTGACGTCTACTATCCAGAAGGAAGAGCACAGCTGATGCACAAGAAAACACTTGACTTCAAGTTCCCCTCCAAATCACACACTATCCTGACTTGGAATGGTATTGCCATTCCTGCATGGGTACTGGTCAAAATCCCTGGAGTTCCCTGAATACGAAACACAGCAAGAGGCCAGTCTGCCTCAATAAGGTCACTGCTGATCTCCACCTTCACTTCAGCCAGCCAGAGTGGTTTGAAAATCCTCAATATTGATTGCCCAAGAGCAATCTCAAGCATTGTGGTTTTTTTTTCCAAGTTCTCATTTATTGCCCATCTCAACTTGAAGTTGGCAGCGAGCTCTCTTCATGAACTGCCACAGTCCACGTGCTGTAGGCAGACCTGAAATGCTGTCAGGCGACAGTCCCATGATTTTTGACCCAGTAAATGAAAATATAAAAATTTCCATGTGAGGCTGGTAAGTGGCTTGGAGGGAAACTTGTATGTGGTAGTGTTCCAACTTGTCTGCTGCCTTGGTCCTTGTGATGGAAATGGTTGTGGGTTTGGAAGGTACTGTTTAAACACCTTTAGCAAAGCTTGCAAATCTCCAAATTACTCGCAATTTAGAGGTTTTTTTTTTAAAAATTCCATGCTACTGGTCCACTGCAAACTAATGCCAATTCTATGGGACCACCTTGCAATCAAGTCCAGGAGAACAAACGTTGCTTCAAAATTCTTCCCCAAATGTTTTGTTGAGCTGACCATTTGAGAGACCAAGATATGTAGAGAACATAGACAAAACAAAAACACGCTCATCCTCACCTTCATTAGGTTTGCTTTTTACAAGCATGACTTTGTATGGTTTGGGCAACCCACGGTCATAAGAATAGGATGAAGATTCAGGCGACGGGCTCCTGGATTTAAGTCGATCTCGGCTTGGAGCTCTCGCTGGCTCTCGGTAATGCTCGTAGGCTCGATCATAACCTCGATCATCGTCGTATGTCCGGCTACGTCCGCGGTTGCCATGCTCGTAACCTCTCTCATAACCTCTATCGTCGTATACTCTCCCCCGGCCTCGATCTCCGTGCTCGTAACTTCTCTCGTATCCCCGATCATCATATGCCCGTCCCCGGGCTCGATCAGCATGCTCGTAGCCACGGTCCTCATCAATTATTCTCCCCCGGCTGTGATCCCTGCTGTAGCTACGATCCCTGCTGTGGGCTCGTTCGTAGCTCCTGCCACGCTCTGCATCCCGGTCGTAGCCTCTGTCCGGACTCCAATTGCGGCTGTAGCTGCGGCTTCTGGGCCCCCCATCACTCCTCTCACTCTGAACGCTGTGCTCACTTCTGCGGTCATAATCATCTGCTATATCGAATAAGTTACTTTCGGGCTCACTGAGAGGCTGCCGAGCTGGAACTTTCCGACCCCGTTTCACTACCTGTTGGGAGAGGGAATGACAATTGCTAAGTTTAATCGGAATTAGCCAAACAAACATACAGAAAGACCGGACTACCCTCTGGAAATCTGATCTGTATTATAAATAGGTGAGAAATTGGACTGTTTTGATTCTCAGTAAGACTCATCTTCTACTTTATTACTGACTTGCTGGACCATGACTGTAACGCTCAATTCCCCAAAATGTGTTGTCTTCAGCCTCAAATGGCCTGAACACCAGAGCATCAACAGCTCAGAGGAAGCGAATTCCAAAAGAAGCTTTTCTTTTCTGTTCAAAATGGTCAATCCATTAATTTGGAGATGGTCACCATGTTGTAGGAAATATTTTTTCCAGCATCTGCCCAATCAGCCCAGACAAGAATTTTATAATTCAACATAATTATCAGATGGTTTAAAAAAATTGCTACAAATAACTTTTCTGAAAAAGGTAGGGAAAGCAAAAAAGTAGTGTTTTACAAGTATCTCGAGCAAATACTACACTTGGTTCAACACTGACCTTGTCATGCAAGGTAGCACTATTTCAAAAATGAAAGCTGTGTAAATTCGCTTCCCCAAAGACTGGTATCCTACACTTCACATAACATCTGCCAGGTTAGAAAATGAAGGTATATAGGAGGTGCTTTAGATTTAAGTAGAAACAAGTATGTGCCAAAGTTCTCTCAATTAAGGAAAAAAAGGGGAAGAGGCATGCAATCATTTACTTTATGCATATCCACAACTGGCCCAGAGGGAACAGCTTACAGGACCAACCCGAAACCAATCCAGAGAGGTATACATTAGATTAGGTCACAAAAGCATTACAGAATGGAGGCAGGTCGATTGAATTAAGATTCAAATCAGTCACATTGGTAGAATCAATTCAAGAGCTGAATCATCTCTGAACCCATACTTCTAATGAATTATCAGGCAAAAGTCACAGCAATCCCAGTAAAGAAACATGCAACATATTAAATGATTGCCAGCCAGTATATTTGTGGGTTTTGACTGTTTAAATATAAAAAAAAATTTTTTTACAGTTTGTAAAGAAAAATCAAAGTGGTCTGCAAACAACTTTGAAATAGACAAGGGTGGGGGGGAGTGAATGGGAGAATTTCATACAATAAATATTAACTCAGAGGGTAAAAGGAGAAAGTGGTTATCTCAAGTCATTAAATCAGAACATATATCTCGGTCCTCATCAGCATCCCCATTTTCCTTCATTCCACCATTAGCAGCTCTAGTATGCGGGAGTAATAGTTGCTACTAATAAATCGGATTATACTGCTGATGTCAGATCATATGCACCTGGGACCCTACTGAACAAGGTTCTATGAAGTCCTACTCTACCATTTTTCTGATGAATATTTACTAACTATTTACACAGATTCAATTTATCTACCTCTTCAAAGTATAAGAAAAATGGGAGGGGTGAGGAAAATTAGTGACCAAAATAAAAAGTAAAGCATAAGCTGGTGCCAAGAGGAAATGAAAACGTTTTCTTCCTCAGTTATTTCAGGCTAGGCATCATTCAATTTAAAATCTACTGCTGAAAATTTAATCTGTGCAATGAATGGATTCTGATAATTGCACCAGAGTCTCTGGGGAAAAAAAAAATCAATTTTTGGTTTTCAAATGCGTATTTTTATCCAAGCCTCGTCATAGTCATAAGGAGATCTTACTTGAGATTATACATTTCAGCCAATGTTCAAACAGCAATGGGTGATTTAAATAAAATGAATCATATACAAGTTATTGTGACACGGTCACAAAGCCAGTGCAGTTTAAAGATCATGGATAATAGCATCTTAAAATTGCTACAAAGGATATCAATGTCTTTCACCATTAGGTAAAAATCAAAAGGGTCACCAGACCCAAAACGTTAACCGTTTTTTCCTCCACAGACGCAGAGCTTTTCCAGCAACTTTTGTTTTTGTTCTTTCAATATTAGCATTGATATTCAGGAAGAGCATCACTTATGGATCGCTAGTTTCCACAGTCCTATTAATATTGAGAGACACACATTGGAGAAACTGGGAATTTTCTCTTTAGAGCAAAAACAAGAAGTGGTGGTTTATTAGAGAGGTCAAAATCATGGAGGTGGTGTTCAGCTACAGTAAATAATTAGTAACTGTTTCCACTGCGAGGTAGCTAATTGTTGAAAACAAAGGAGACATAAGGAAACAGAGATAGTAGGAACTGCCGATGCTGGAGAATCTGAGATAACATGGCGTGAAGCTGGATGAACACAGTGGGCCAAGCAGCATCAGAGGAGCAGGAAAGCTTAGCAATTCGGGTCGGGACCCTTCTTATAAGGAAATCTTTTCTTCTTTAGCAAAAGTTATGATACAAGACAGTGAAATCAGATTCAGTAGTAACTTTTGAAAACAAAGGGAAATGTTCAAAAGGAAAACAAGAACTCTTGGGGAAGAAAGACTGGTGAAATTCATTGGCTAGGTCATTAAGGGATGTGGATAGTTTGCCCTTGAAGATAGTGGCGAGCTGCCTTCTTGAAATGTAGCCCATTTGGTGGAATGAGAAAGGAAGTTCCAAGATTTTGATCCAGTGACAATAAAAAGGAACAACATATTTCCAAGTCAGGACAGCAAAGACAGAAAACTTCAAGCAATGGTGTTTCTATGCAACTGCCGGCCTTTTGTCCTATCATTCTAATAGGTGTTATTTAAAAACCTTGGAGAGTTGCTGCAGTGCATTGCATAGACTGTCACTGTCACTACTGCTACTCTGCGGCAAGATCTACTTTAAGATCAATTTATGACTAAACACAGGCAGCCATTCAGCCCACAGTACAGATGCTCGTACTTCCAAAGGCAGAGTATCCATTTAGTTGATTCGGCAACTTGTGCCTCCTTTTCCCCTATAATTTCCCCCTTTAATTAAATTCCTATTCACAAGTTACTATCAAACCTGCTTTCAGGCAACACACTCCAGATTACAACAACTTTCTGCCAAAAAAACAAACACTTTCTGGTTGCAATGGGATTAAATCAGAGTCAGTTTCACCATTCTTGGCTTTACTGCCAAATTTTAGTGGCAAACATGGAATCATGGAGTTTCCACAATAAACATAATTTACTGGGTTGAGAGATTTTAAAATTGAGTCAGCATCACTTACTATTTGAGCTACCTTCCCACATTTTCTCAACTGTTGTACTGCAACGGAATGAGGAACATTTTCCATCGGAAATCCATTAACATTTATGACCCGGTCATTTTCTCTATTAAGAGAAAGACAACATCAACAATTAAGAAACTTGCATTTCTGGTAAGCACAACATTCATAAATAACCATCAAATGTTCTAAATTCTTTGAGTTGAAAAATCTGGAAATATGGTTAGAAACATTCATTATAAACATTACTCATGTGAAATGCAAGAAAGAATTCTCTTCATTTGAAATACCAGGTGCTTTAGTTATACAATTCCAACTACCTCTCATACTTGATTCTTGAATCATACTTGTCAGCTGTGAGGCATAGGATATGATTTGCACCTTAGTCAAAATGCTCAAGTCCCTCTATAAAGGCATGCAGAAATCAGACTGACATTGAGCACAGTCTTAAGGAAATACTGCCCAGTCAGAGATACCACCTTTTGGATCATCTGCTAGGTAGAGTCCCTGTTTGCCAATTCAAGTGGGCATCCATGATCTCATGGCAATACTTTCAAGAGCCAATGAAATAAATCCATGAAAAGAAAAAACTGTCTCAAGGATCTTAAAAAAAAGGAAGAGGGGAATGGGATCAAATGCACTTCTTATATTCACGGGATGAGGGAGTTATTGACTGTGCCTATGTTTATCACCCATCCCTAGTTGCCCCTTGATAAAAAAGGTGGAGCTGAGCTTCCTTAAACTACTGCAGTTATGTGCTGTAGACCCACAATGCCATCAGGGAGGGAATTCAAGGATTTTGACCCAATGACACTGAAGGAATGGAGATTGATTTCCGAAATCAGGATGGTGAGTGGCTTGGAGATAAAATTGCAGGGAGTGGTGTTCCCATGTACCCGCTGCCCTTGTCCTTCTAGATTTTAAAATGGTTGAGATTTTGGAAGATGCTGTTCCAAAATTTTTGGTGAATGTGTATCTTATAGATGGTACATACTGCCACTACAGAGCATCAGCTTTTCAAAGACCCAGCACAGACCTGCTGGGCTGTATGGTCATTAGAGTTGGGTTAAAATGCAGCTGAAACAGATGAATTGAAAATCACCCCATTCTGGAGATGGGATGAGTGATGGGACATAGTTATGTTTAGTCAAGTCGCAGACAGAGTGGTGTGAGCAGATCTCTGAAACTGTGCAGGACTTACAGTGCAGCACCAAGAAACCAGGGAAACTGCCTCCTGCTGTCCTGGCCAATATTTATCTTTCAACCAACACTAATAAAAAAAAGTTCATTGTCACATTGCTGACTATGGGAGCTTGTTGTGAACAACTTATCTGTTCCATTTCCTACATGGCTACACACCACGATGCGTGAAGTACTTTGGGATGTCTTGAGGTCAAGAAAGATGCCACAGAAATGACAATCTCTTAGATATTATTGAACTGAAACATCAAAATATCTCAGGTTATCTGACATTTTCATTTGTATGACTGATACGAAGGACACAAAAACGTCAGGGAGCAAATATTAGGACAAAAGCCTTAAAAATCACCCAATAACCATCTGACTGCCAACGGGGTTTTGTGTTAAGTCCCCAAATCAGAAGTTATCCACCTCTTCAGTTACATGTCAATCTAAAGACCAATTAAAGCTTCATCAATTACCATTAACTTTACTCTTTCCAAAAAAAAGGAACAACAAAAAATGGTAGAGTAAAATGCTTTTTGATTTTTTTAAAAAGCACCAAATTTTGGATTTGATTTTTGCCTACACACAGTGTCAACTGTTCATCTTGCTTTTTTAAACTGCTTTCAAGGGATGGGAGCATCATTGCACAGTAAATGGCTGATCTTGGCATCCCCTTTTGGCAATGAGCTGCCTTCTTAAAATCACTGCAATCCATGTTATGTACATACCACCCACAGTGCTGTTTTCTTGGGGATTGGTGGTGGGAACAGTGGAGTGTTCCAGGGTGAGAATTCATGAGCGAGACAGTGACAAAAATAATGCAAGTCAGGGCCAGGGAACAGATAAAGGAACTGATCAAACAGCATAAATGAGCATTCGTAAGAAAGGGAGAAGCATTCACTGGAGGAGAGTATTTGCAAAAGCCAGCCTTAAGAAAAACAAATTTCTTATTTGAGCAACGTTGTTGAATTTTAACTAGAGTTTAAAATGGGGAAAGCACCAGACATGACTACAAGTAGGAGCATCTTCACAAGTTTACTTAAAATTGTTGTGGGGATTTGAAGCACTACTCCAGGAGGTGGAGATGTGTAGAATGTTGAAGTTTACTCAAGCATATACAGATAAGACTGTTCAAAAGAAGAGAAGTCTTTGGCCAATTTTAATTACGCGAAAAAACCCAACGCTTATCTCCTATAATACATATTGGGCCCTTTACACACTGACATTTGTCCCATGAACACAAAACAAAATGAGAAGCAGGCACAGAGAGACGCACAGAAAAGAATGTGGGTGCGTGTTTATGTCGGGATGGGGCCAGTGGTGGCGACAGCCTGTGTAAGGAAATCAGCACGGCAGATATATCTGTAAAAAGTAAATAAATGGCTAGTTGGCTGGCAGGCAGAATCTTCTGACTGGAATTAAGACTGAAATATTACCAGTGGGAAATAATTCACTAATGTGTTGAACAAGCTCTATTTATAATATTCCCCTTGAAATACAAACTTTCTGCCAAAAAAAAGGACAATGGGAAAACAAATTCTTACATACAAGTGCCCCAACAGAATTCAAAGATAAAAAGTCAAATTTACATTTGTTTTATTATAATGTGTTGGGTTAACTGTTAACTACTATACCCACGTGAATAACAATTAAATGTGGTCCTCCATTGGTTTCTCATTAGTTACAGCAGCCTCAGAGCATGCTGAGCAGATTAAAATGACAAGAGATAATGGGAACGGCAGATGCTGAAGAATCCAAGATAACAAAGTGTGGAGCTGGATGAACACAGCAGGCCAAGCAGCATCTTAGGAGCACAAAAGCTGACGTTTCGGGCCTAGACCCTTCATCAGAGAGGGGGATGGGGAGAGGGAACTGGAATAAATAGGGAGAGAGGGGGAGGCAGACCGAAGATGGAGAGAAAAGAAGAGAGGTAGAGAGGTGAGTATAGGTGAGGAGGTAGGGAGGGGATACGTCAGTCCAGGGAAGACGGACAGGTCAAGGAGGCGGGATGAGGTGGTAGGTAGGAAATGGAGGTGTGGCTTGAGGTGGGAGGAAGGGATGGGTGAGAGGAAGAACAGGTTAGGAAAGCAGAGACAGGCTGGGCTGGTTTTGGGATGCAGTGGTGGGGGGGGGGGGGGTGGGGGGGGGAGAGACGAGCTGGGCTGGTTTTAATGATGCAGTGGGGGGAGGGGAGATTTTTGAAGCTGGTGAAGTCCACATTGATAGCATTGGGCTGCAGAGTTCCCAAGCGGAATGTGAGTTGCTGTTTCTGCAACCTTCGGGTGGCATCATTGTGGCACTGCAGGAGGCCCATGATGGGCATGTCATCTGAGGATTGGGAGGGGGGAGTTGAAATGGTTCGCAACTGGGAAGTGCAGTTGTTTGTTGCAAACTGAGCGGAGGTGTTCTGCAAAGCGGTCCCCAAACCTCCGCTTGGTTTCCCCAACGTAGATGGAGCCACACCGGGTGCAATGGATACAATATACCACATTGGCAGATGTGCAGGTGAACATCTGCTTGAAATGGAAGGTCTTCTTGGGGCCTGGGATAGGGGTGAGGGAGGTGGTGTGGGGGCAAGTGTAGCACTTCCTGCGGTTGCAGGGGAAGGTGCCAGGTGTGGTGGGGTTGGAGGGCAGTGTGGAGTGGACAAGGGAGGAGTCGCGGAGAGAGAGTGGTCTCTCCGGAAGGCAGAGAAGGATGGGGATGGAAAAATAGCTTGGGTGGTGGGGTCAGATTGTAGATTGCAGAAGTGTCGGAGGATGATACGTTGTATCCGGGAGGTTGGTGGGGTGGTAATGTGAGAACGAGGGGTATCCTCTGGGGGCGGTTGTTGCAGGGGCAGGGTGAGGGATGTGTTGCGGCAAATGCGGTCAAGGGCGTTCTCGTCCACTGCGGGGGCAAGTTGTGATTAAAATGACAATATACCTTTGGCAAGAGCAAGCAGCAAATTCCCTGTGCAGCCTGCTTTACAACCCAACTTCATGCAGAAGCTCTAGGGAGCCTTACAACAATGCTGAACCATCACATTATAATTAAAATGTGTAACACATTTTTCTTCATTCTTTCAGCCTCCCATCTATTCATTTCCGTTTCCAGCTGTTAATGAGTTAAAAGTTTTCCAATGCTCTTGTAACTCCAGGTTATTCTCCTTTGTCAAAATTCAGATATGACCTTTTAATAGATCTCGGGTGATTTTGGGCTCACAGCGTGCAAAGTTCTCCAATCTACAGGCAATTCCCCTTCTGGTTAGATCTGTTACAGATCGATTGCTAAACAATTTGTAATTCTCAAACCCCTGCCAAAATGCAGGAATGAAATAAGCTGAGCCTGTGATGTGTGACATACATACGTTGCTGACAGTCACTACCCACTATATCAGATGCGATTAGTGCCCCATAACTACAGACAGGATACAGCTTCAGTCGTACAGGTCAGATGTGTCTACATAGCCAATTAACATTTGAAGATAAGACTACAAAATAGACTTCTACTAATGTAACCAGTTTGTGTTGTGATTAGTCTGCTTCAAAACTTCTGGATGCCGAGAGTGGGGAATCCTCTTCCATCAGGCAGAAGATACAGCAGTTTGAAAACGTACCAGATTTATGAACAGACTTCCACTATTAGAGTTGATCCAGGGGCACGGTGGCTCAGTGGTTAGCACTGCAGCCTCAAAGCACCAGGGACCCGGGTTCGATTCCAGCCTCGGGCGACTGTCTGTGCGGAGTTTGCACATTCTCCATGTCTGTGTGGGTTTCCTCCAGGTGCTCCTGTTTCCTCCCACAGTCCAAAGAAGTGCAGGCTAGGTGGATTGGCCGTGCTAAATTGCCCATAGTGTTCAGGGGTGTGTGGGTTATAGGGGGATGGGTCTGGGTGGGATGCTTCAAGGGGCGGTGTCGACTTGCTGGACCGAAGGGCCTGTTTCCACACTGTAGGGAATCGAATCTAATCTATGTCAGCACAGCACAGTCATGCAGAGCCATAGGAATATACAAAAGGAGACATCTCAGGTCAGAAACTGAATTATAGATATGAGGGTTTGTTCAGAATCAGTCTCAAGATTTTAACCTGGAATCAGCCTGGTTTTATTCTGAAATCTGGAATTTATAAAGATGCCACACTGACTGACTGAAGAGACTTATCATCTGATACTCCATTCACACCAGTTGTATGATCTTTTGATCGACCTGCCCTCTATCTCCCTACCTATAAATTCTGTGGCCATGTGTTCTCTCACTGCGCCTGACAAAGAGGCTGCACTCCAAAAGCTTGTGGGATTCCAAACAAACCTGTTGAACTATGACCTGGTGCCACGTGACTTTTGACTTCTTCCTTTCCCTCCCCATTTTAATACACACCTTACTAAACAATACGACAAAATTTACGGTCACAAATGTTTCCATTCTGCAGCGCTGCTGGCTGGGTCAGCATTTATTGCCCATCCTTAACTGCCCTACAGAAGATGGTCACGAGTTTTTAGGGAGTCAGTTTCAGGATATTGACCTAGCAACAGTGAAGGAATGGTAATTATAGTTCCCAGTCAGTATGATCTGGAATAGAGAGGATAACTTGCAGGTGGTGGTCTTGTGCTTTTAGGTAGAGGGTTTACATGTTTGGAATCTGCTATTGGAGGAATGTTGGTGAATTGTTCCAGGATGATACTGACGGGAAGTTCTGCACTCATAACATATGCTTGATAGAACACATTTAACCAAGTCCAATGTATCAATGGCCTTCCCTGCTCCACGTAGGCAAGTCACTATCTTCTGTGGTACCCCAAGCATGCCAACTCTCCCACTGTACCTCTTCGCCTTTAAAAGGCCCATGATTCATCACTCAATTGCACGCAGCATCTTCCTTCGTCACTCTAATCCACCCTATTTCCTCCAAACTGCTAAGCCTTCTTGGTCTCTGTAAATCCTGCTCACTCGCTCGAGATACTGCAGCACCTTTCTGGACTGAGAAGGGTGCTGCCTCCTGACTAACCATAGCCTCCCCCTTGACTTTCAGACATGGAAGGTAAGCCAAAAGTCCTGAATGAAGCCAAGAGCTCCTCACTGCTCATAAGCAAGATTCTAAGCTAGCCTTTAAAACCTTAAGCAAAAAAAAAAACAAAACACCTACTTTTCTTCCCCTCCTCAATGGAGAGGACCTAAATTTTTCTCATTCTCAAATTCCCATCTTCTTCACTGCTGTCCATATTGTTCAGAGGTGAAAACTTTCCAGCCTACAACTTTAAAACAATGGACAAAAGATGATGTTTAGAATATAGGAGATATTAGCACCATTTGAAAGAGACCATTCGGCCCATTATGTCTCTTAGGTCTTTGAAGGAGCTATCCAACTTATCCCAATTTCCAGCTCTTACTCTTAATAGTTACTACTGAATCTTCTTCCATCACCCTTTCTAGCAGCATAGGTAAAATCATACAAATGGTGCAAAAAGCAAACTTTTCCATCCCCACCTCTGGATATTGTGTTGGCAGAACTGGAGAGTGTATAATTCATTGAACTCATTTAGCAATGTATTTTGAAAAGATTTGGCCTTAAAATGGGGAAAATGCAACATACAATTCAGTAGCAGGTTGATACACCAGATTCATCTAATCCACAGCCAAAAACTGCAGATATTGGAAGTACTCAACAGGTCTGGCAACATCTGTGGGGGAAAAGAAACAGAATTAACATCTTTTGTCAGAACATGACCAACCTGAATCATTACCTCTTTCTCCTTCCACAGATACTGCCAGACCTGCTGAATATGCCAGTTTTTTGTTTGTGCTGACTATCCAGCATGACACTATTGCTTCAGCAATTTGTGGATTATCACAAATGGGAGGTTTAGAATTTGATTGAAACTTTAGTTAAATACTTCTTGTTGGCTTGTAGTGAGTTTAATATTATAGTTTATAATTTCATGTTACAGATTTAATTACATTGCATCACCAAGAAAAGTTCTTTTCACAGTTTTAGCTACTAGCATTAGTAAACCTTTGAAAGATGTACAAGCTACGACAAAAAAGAAAAACTGAATCCTTATCACAAAAGATTAAGCCTAAAAGTAACTGCAGTCTGCACCAACAGCCCATCGTAGTCTACAAAGATGGGAAGAAGGAAGACAGATCATTGTTAAGTGTTATTTGAAGGATATATTTCAATAAAGACACTGGAGATTTCTCCTGTAAAACTGTTTTATGCACACTCAAAGGTAGTCCAAGCTTTGATTTAACATCACAGCTGACAGCTAGCATCTCCAACAGTGCTGCACTCATGCAGATTCTGCTTCAATCCATGGACTGAGACTTGAATCTTTAAACTTTCTTACTCCAAGATGAAAGAGCTTAGAGGGCTTTACGAGGAGTCTCACTGAATCATCAGTAATCTTTTATAAATCTCTCACTAAATATTTATTTGAACTCTGTTACGATCACTGACTCTGCACTTAAAATGCAGATTAATCGCTAACCACTAAACTTCTCCAAGCTTTACTTACTGCAGTAGTCCGTCTGCGGGGCCGCCTTCCAAAACATCAGAGATAATAATAGAAGTTTCACCATTCTCAAAGTTGGGGTTGTCTCTTCCTCCAGACACCGCTATACCAAATCCCCTCTTAGAGTCCTAAACAATTGGGAAGGTAAGGGGAGAGAAAACAAAAACTATGAAATTTTGCAAAACAGGTGATTTATGTGGAAAAACCAAACCTATAATTAATACAAATACAAAGAAGTTTTGAAAGGCAAAAATAAGAAAGAAGAGCTTTGACAAAGAAGAGCTTTTATTCCTTTTGATTTCAAAATAGGAGACACACAGGATTGTAGTATCAACGGTTTTTAAAAATTCATTTGCAGGACATGGGCACGACTGGACAGTTAGTGTTTACAATGATTCTTAACTGCCTTTGGGAAGCTGCCTTCCTAAATACCACTGAGTGACTTGAGGCCATTATGTAGGCTAGGGACAAAGAGTTAACCTGTTAATGGCAATGTGGTTAAGTGAACGAGATGTTAGATAACGCTTAGATAAAACAGAACTTGCAAGAAGAAAAAGCTCTTTGCTGGAAAATGAGACTCAAACTCCATGGCACAAAAAAGAAATCCACCCAACAAGAAGCACAGCAAAGAAATGACAGTAATGATTCTATGTGTATTAAATTCCAAGCAAGCTACAGAATAAATTACAAACTGGTTTTAAATATTGCTTAAAATAGTTTATAATACCCCATCATTGGTCTAGTCACAGTAAACATTTAAAAATAAAAGGAGTGCTCAAGAATAGGGAGGTACCCATTCAGCACTTTGAATCAAAGCCACCATTGAATATGAAGATACAGATCAGGTATAAGATCTCGTACCTTATTAATCTACCTTATAAACCTGAAGGAACCAGAGAAATACTTACCTTTTGTAACGTCACAGTAAACTGCTCCCATATCACCTCCTCCATGGCTGTGGCCTAGGGAAAAAAACAAAAACACTTTGAATATTATGCAAGTATTCACAAAATATTAAACAAGCCATTCAACCCAACTGGTCCACGTCAATAGTTACAGTCCATGCAAGTGTTCTCCTACATTATTTCATCACACCCCATGAGCGTGTTCCTCTGTTCGTCACGTGTTTCTCCAAATTCCCTTTAAATGCAACTGTACTGTTCAACTCAACCACTCTCTCACCATTCTCTGCAAGAAGAGTTCCTCCTGTATTCTCTACAGAATTTATTTGGACAATCTCATTTTGAAGATGCCCAATTCTGGTCTTAGCAGGAAATGGAACGAGTTGCTCTACATTTAGTTTCATCAAAACTCTCCATAATCTTATGGTGTACCATTGTATCACTGTTCAGCCTTTTATTTTTCAAACAAAAAATAGCCCAACTTGTTCAGCCTTTCAGTAAATATAACCCTTCTGTTCTTATTTGCACCTTTCCCTGGTGCATTTATGCGCTTATGGGACCAAACTATGTGCTGTTTTCCCAAGTGTGGTCTAAAAGAAAAAAACGTCTGTACAAGTTTATTATGACTTTCGTTTTTTTTTTTTAAAAACTTCAACTGCTACAGAAATAAGCCCTAGTGATTTGTTCAAGCAAAAGAACTTTATTTGCTGGCATCACCACTAGGAAGGGGCGTATCCCTAGGGTGCCCTCTACTCATTTTGATATTTATTTTCCAATTAAGTGTGATATACCAAAACTTATTGCTTCACATGATATCTATGCAAAAGCTTTGTGTAACAATTGATAACTGTCCAAATGTAACCAGCTTGACAGAACATCAATGGACAGTGATTCAGTCACTTTCTGTATGTTAGCTGATTTTAGAAAACAAACTGTGTTGCAAGGGCATAGCCATCTCAGATGGTAAGTGGGTGGATTTCTTTTTGATTGGACCAGTTTGATGCTTGGTGACAGCGGCTGGCATAGAAATTTAAAGGGATAAAACTTGCCTGCACCTTTGAGGGCAGCAACACATTGTAAGTGAATATCGGCCAAAACAAAAAAGGAGATATCTATAACAGAGGAAAAAAAAAGTTTCCACCTAATGCAAGGTACAGCTGCTGCCTCAAAACTGCTTTTACAAAAAAAAAAATCAGTGAAAACACCAACCCAACAGACTGGTCAAATCCCAAAAAAAAGTACTACTTTTTTTGAAAAGAATTCCACTCCACAAACCCAGGCACAAATTCCAGGCTGATACTCGCAGAGGAATGCAATATTCCTTCAATACTACTTAAAGTGCTGCTAAGTTGAAGTGCTAATTTTCCCTCGAGTGCACAGCAATTTATTCAGCAAATATCTTCCAGACCTCCGGACCAGTATTTATACTTCAAACACACACCACAAAAAAAAAGCAAGCTCATCTAGTCATCATCACAATGCTGTTTTCTGGGATCTTGCTGTGTGCAAACTGACTGTTCCGTCTCCTGCACGAGGTTACTCATAGGAACACGAAATGGCCATACAGCATATCACATCTAAGCCACCATTCAACTTGATCACACCTGAGCTGTATCAGATCTCATACCCTTTAAACCTGAAGTAACAGAACACCATACAAATTCGTTGATGACGCCATCATAGTGGGACGGATATCTAACAATGATGGGTCAAACTACAGAAGGCAGAAAGAGGGCTTGGTGACACGGTGCAAATGAAAACAATCTCTCTCAATGTCGGCGAGCGAGAGCGAGAGCGAGACATCATGTTCCTTGGAGTGGCCATAACTGACAACCTGTCCTGGACTTCCCATATAGATGGTCAAGGAGGCACAACAATGCCTCTTTTTTTTTCCCCCCCTGAGTTGCATGAGGAAATTTAGCATGTCCATAAAAGGTCCCTCACCAACTTCTACCAATGCACCATTGAAAGCATACTGTCCAAGTGCATAATGGTCTGGTATTGGAACTGCTCTGCCCAGGACAATAAGAAACCACAGAAGGTGGTGTGCACAGCCCAGACCATCACAGAAACCAAGCTTGCATCTACAGACTTCATTTACATGGCTCACTGCTGCACAAAGGCTGCCAACAAAGACCCACGGCACCCTAGCAATGATCTCCTACAACCTCTTCTGTCAGGAAGATACAGAAGCCTGAACACACACACCAGCAGGTTTAGGAACAGTTTCTGCCTGGCTATTACTAGATGAATGGACACTCTAACCTCAAATAACACTGATCTTACTAAACAAGAGTGATCAACTCTAAATGTTGATCTCACCTAGTACACACCCTGTGCAATATAACCTGAAGGTATCTGTCTAAGTATTTTTGATCTGTACATTGTTTGCTTACTATGATCTGCCTGTACCACTGAAACAAAACTTTTCACTGTGTTTCAGTACATAGGACAGTAAATAGAATCAAAACACCAGCAGCATGGTGGTTCAGTAGTAAGCACCACTGCCTCAGTGTCAAGGAACTAGGATTCTAGCCCTGAGCAACTGTGCAAACTCCACACACATTCTCCCCATGTCTGCACGCTTGCTGCCCACCTCTTCCCACCGCTCCCCACATCCCCCCCCACCCCCCACCCCCCCACCCCCACCACCACCCATGATCCGTTTTCCTCTCAGTCTAAAGATGTGTAGGTTACGTGGATTAGCCATGCAAAAAATTGGCCCATATAGTGTCCAGGGATGTGCGGGCTAGGTGGATTAGTCATGGCAAATAAAGTTCCAAGGATAGATTTGAGGGTGGTGTCAGACAGACACTCTTTGGAGGTTTGCTGTGAACTTGATGGGCTGAACGGTCTCTTCCAGACTCTAGGGAGTCTATGAAGATGGTCAATAAATAGCTCCTGTAGTAAGAGTTCTAGGATTCCCATGGTGGGGGAGGGGGGAAATAATGGTGTTTCACAGCTTGCATTTATATCATTGTTTAAAAACAAAACAAAAAAAGGATGGGGGAGAAAATACAAGAAAAATATAAAAATAAACAAAGACTTGCTCACTAAACTCAGTTCTCATGACCATGCTCCCTCAAGTCACATAAATCTCACCTGCTTAGTTAAAATCCACTGTTCGCAAGTGTAGCATTTTTATAGGACGAGCATTTCAATCAGTTGAGAAGGAAAAAATGGGGGAACCTTTTGGGCAAGTGCTCTTCAGAATTACTTCAAAAGTTTTCCAGTACTGAAACAGGCCATTCAATCTAAAGTGTTCCAAATAAATGCTTTATGCTCCATACGAGTCTCAGCTCACTATCAGCATACTCATCTATTCCCTTCCTCCTCTGGTGTTGTTTCAGTAGCTTGTAGTATACACCTCACTATACCCGAACACACATTCTTAGGGTAACAAAGCTTTTCCTCAAATTCCCTAATAGATCTATTACTTAATTAATATTTAGTACCAGAGTTCCAAAGAGGAGACTACAGGTGGAAGGTATAACATTTTCTACCTCAGATGAGAGCCATACAACTGCAAAGTGTACTTTCAAACATTTCAAGAAAATCACCAAAACACAGAAACTGTGCTTCAATTTAAAGAAAGAAGGGAAGAGAGAGGGAAAAGGTGAACAGAAGTCACTGATATCACAGTCCTTCTGTTATAGAGAATGGTGTAGCACAAATTTAGGCCATTTAGCTGAACTGATTGTATGCTAGTGATCATGCTTCTCCCAACTCATCAATATATCCTTCTATTTCTTTCTCAGTTCACTTGTATATTTAGTTTCCCTTTAAATGCATTCACGGTAGTTATGTCAACCACTTACTGGAGGTTAGAATTCCACTTTCAGATGTTCGCTGACCTACTTGTAATTTTCACATTTTATAGTCCTTAGTTCTTGGTTATGTGCCTTTCCTTTTTAAGGAAGGACAATTTTCGAACGAAAAAGGAGCTGAAAGGCCCAGAAATGTGGCCTCCCTGATGAACAATTATGCAGCAACAAAGCATTTTCATAAAATACCACTCTTTTACCGTGCATAGTTTTGAGAAGCACTGCAGCCGAGTAGAATGGACAAAATAAGGGATAAGGGATGAGAAATAAAATAATTACTTTAAGATTTAGTTTGCTTTTAGATGAATCTTATGTGCCAAGATGATATTAGAAAGCCTCAACTCTGTTTCCAGTAGGAGGTTCATTAAGCAGATTTGTTTTAAGATAAAACGGAAAAATAGCAAGAGGAGATTGGTTTTGCTTTGGGTCTCCAAAGCATTGTTCAGATTCAATAGTAACTTTCAGAAAAAAAAAGGGAAGAGTTCTTCATGGCCCTGGGTAAACGTAGGCACAACAAACCAAATGGTTGCCTCGTGTTTTGTCATTCCCAAAACAATACCACAGCTCAACAGGTACAAGGGGTTCACAATTCAAACATGCACACTGGACAGTTTCCAGAAAATAGCTGAAAATATTAACACAGATTAAGAATTATTTGACTAAAAGCTTTACATGATACATACAGCTGGTGTTGAAAAAAATTAGTTGCCATCCCAACAATTAATCTCTTCGAGATCATTACATTAATTTAAACTAAACTACAACAGCATGCAATTGTTAGTCTGAATTTTCCAACTACCAGGAGAAGCGAACTGTGAACAATTACAAGATTGAAAAGAAACAAACTACGGGGACTGACCATCAAGCATTAATGAAAAACAGTGACAGTAGCTTAGAAAGACTCACAAGACCACTGTAGAGCTTGAACGAATGCACTAAATTGGCCCATTTTCGCTGCAGCGTTTGGATAGACTTCATACTGAGATGCAACACTACACGGTTGCAATCGCCTACAACTAGTCAGTCCTCGCACCGAGAATCATCCATTTCCAGAAACCATCAAGCTAGATTATGCAAGCTTAATACATCGCTGCCCTACATGTAGCGCAAATCCTGCCTGTTACAATTGTGCTGGGAAGGCAAAACAGCCCATTCAGGACACAAGTCAGTCACAATCAGAACCTTGGCCGCCACACTGAATTTAGCACATTTTACATTGTACATACTAAGTAGGGCGATACTGCACAAGAATGGAAGAGTAATGCTAATCTCATCCAATTTTGAAAAGTATGTATGTGTTTTCTACTAGCCATTAACTTCAAAAAGGAAGTTGTTTTTTTCTTACATCCACTGTTATGAAAAAGAAACAAACACTCAGTGTTACAACAAGTGGGATTAAGCCTGCGAACTGGAGGAATGAGACAGGGCTCCACATTAACCATTCATTGTCCACTTGGTTGATTCAGGCTTGCAAACAAATCCAGTTTGCTTTCAGCTCAGAAAGAATTTCCAGAAACAAAAATAAACAAACTTTCTATTAGACACCTGAAACTTAGCCTGTAAAATTTCACTTCAGGCTCAGTTCAAAAACAAGATACCTTGACAAATCAGAAGAAAGCTGGTTACAGGTTAAGGAGTATCAACCTCAACTCTTGCGGCGGTAGTGGTTTGGTTTGGTTTGGTTTGTGGTCACCCGATGTGGTGTATACAAAAAGGTGGAATCCCTCTTTCCCCCCCACTGCGTGCCCCCACCCCAAAGTGGGCCAAAAAGTGGATCAATCAAAAATTTCAAAAGCAGAGATTTCAAGAGAAGGTTATCAAGGAGGTGCAGAACAGGGCAAGTGGATGGTGTTACGATACAGATAAACCGTGATCTTGCTGAATGTTAGGCCCAAAGAGGTCTGATTAGCCCCCTCCTTTTCCTACTTATATAGCAACTGCTAAGCCATTAAAACCAAAATAACCGTGGATGCTGTAAATCAGGAACAAAAACAAAAAGTTGCTGGTAAAGCCCAGCAGGTCTGGCAGCATCTGTGAAGGAAAAACCAAAGAGTTAAATGTTTCAGGCTTGGTGACCCTTCCTCAGAAGGAAGTGCTACTGCTAGGCCATGTTTGATTAGGTTCCTCACCAGCTTCCACATCTTTCAGCACCTTACTTTATAAGCTACTGCTACAAACAATTGTATTTCTGCACAATTTACACATTAATATGCTGCCTTGGTCCCAAGTTGGCCAGACTTCATTAAACACTCTGGAAAGCAGAAGGCTACCAAAATTTAAACAAAACAGGTAGCTCAGTGATTTTGTTAAACTGGGAGAACTGACAACAGAATAATGCATGGCTTTCCTTAGTTGTACTTTTAAAATTGTACCACAAAAAGGAGGGAAAAAAAAACAGGTTGGAGCTGTTTTAGGACAATATTTCATTAAAATGATCTTTATTATATGTGTGGCTGATAGAAAGCTTGCAGAAATTTGTGAGTTTCCAATGGATTTGGAAGTAGAGCCTTGCCCAGCCTATTTCATTTATGCACGAGGAACAGGGGGTGGCTATTCTGTCCTCTCAAGCCGGTTCCACTATTTAACTAAGATCATGGTTGATCTGCATTTCAACTCGGAACCATGGCATGCAGACACAATTAAAATACCTAGAGATGCTTGGTAGTGAGTGAGTGTGTAGAGGGATCTTGGTGTCCATGTACATAGATCCCTGAAAGTTGCCACCCAGGTTGATAGTGCTGTTAAGAACGCTTATGGAGTGTTCGGTTTTATTGGTAGAGGGATTGAGTTCCGGAGCTGTGGTGTCATGCTGCAACTGTACAAAACGCTGGTGCGGCCTCATTTGGAATACTGCATGCAGTTCTGGTCGCCCCATTACAGGGAGGATGTGAAAGCACTGGAAAAAGTGCAGAGGAGATTTACCAGGATGTTGCCTGGTCTGGAGCACAGGCCCCATGAAGAAAGGCTGAGGGACTTGGGTCTGTTCTCATTTGAGAGAAGGAGGCTAAGAGGGGATTTAATAGAGACATACAAGATGATCAGAGGATTAGATAGGGTGGACCGTGACAGTCTTTTTCCGAGGATGACGACTTCAGCTTGTACAAGAGGGCATAGCTACAAATTGAGGGGTGATAGATTTAAGACAGATATCAGAGGCAGGTTCTTTACTCAGTGCCAAGGATGTGGAACACCCTGCCTGCCAATATAGCTAAACTCAGCCACATTAGGGGCATTTAAACAGTCCTTGGATAAGCAGATGGATGATGGGATAGTGTAGGGGAATGGGCTTAGATTACTTCACAGGTCGGCGCAACAGAGGATTGAAGGGCCTGTTCTGCGCTATATTGTTCTATGTTCTATGAACACAAAATTGAACCCTACGCTCAAACAGGTTTTTGTAAAAAAAAAAGGAGTGGGCATACAAAGATCAGGCAGTCTGCTAGTAAATGCTATTTCTTTAGTGACAGTATCAAAAGCTCCATCTCCCAAATCCACTAACATCATAACAAGCGGTTCTCACTACAGAAATAGAATACAAGCCAAAAATCAAGCATTTTGGTAGGGAACACACGTCATACTAATACTTTGTAGCATAATCCATATTTAAAAAGGCACAACCAAAAAAGGACCTTTTTTTGAACGAGATCATCCAAAACTTGGATGAACTTGTAATGACACTAATCTTCTAATCCAAAACACATTTGGAACCCATTTTTTAAAAAAAACTCACTGCAGTTGGGTGTATTTCTGGACCAAAGATGAAACTATTTTTCCAGCTATGAATAAACATATCTGTTGATAACAAAAGCACAAAGTTTCACCTCAACTGTTGAACTCAAATGTGAACTGAAAATGTCACCATTTCCAAAGAAAACAGGAATAATCTTCCAACTGTCTGATGAATTGATAGCCAAAAATAAAGAAGCAATAGCAAGCACAGTTGGTGGTGAACCGCACAGCGTGGAGTTTGGTTTTATTCAAATAAATTTTGTTTTCAGCTTTATGCTGTGGAGTCTTGGAAATTGACTGTCAGGGAGGTTAGCAAGAACACGGTTTGAAAACAATCATTAGGTTTCAGCTAGGGAACTGCATCCAATTCTGCACATAAAACTATTAGGAAGGATGTGAAGACTTCAGGGAGAAGGAGAATGGAGAGGAACCTGGTGTCAACTTTACAACATATAAACAGGCCATTCAGCCTAACTCATCCAAAGGCAAACGACCTCAGTAAAGCAGATTGCAAACAGGAGGCTAAAATAGTATCAGAGATAATGGGAACTGCAGATGCTGGAGATTCCAAGATAATAAAATGTGAGGCTGGACAAACACAGCAGGCCAAGCAGCATCTCAGGAGCACAAAAGCTGACGTTTCGGGCCTAGACCCTAGAGCTCTCTGATGAAGGGTCTAGGCCCGAAACGTCAGCTTTTGTGCTCCTGAGATGCTGCTTGGCCTGCTGTGTTCGTCCAGCCTCACATTTTATTATCTTGCAAACAGGAGGCTATGGGGAGATGTGATAGACGTGCTTATAGTGTAACTAAAAAAGAAACTCCTTTCAATGGCAAGATGATCAGTAACCAGAGAGCAGAGATTTGAAAGGTTAACTTTAAGAGGAGTAAATATTTAGTTAGTGTGGCAAACAGTGATTAGGAATGCACTGACTGAGGATATTTTGAATCAAAATTAAACTTCCAAACAAAGAGATCAGAGTTAGTAATCAAATTTGATAGTTCTATGAAAGAGCCAGCACAGGCTCAAAATGGATTGAGTGGCTTTCCTTCTGTTTCGTCATCAATTCCATCAAAGAGAAATTTAAAACAAAATTATTCATTTTCCACACAGTAATCAGATAAAGACTACAGTTCTCGCCAATAGCTAGGATTTTTTGCAGACCACCTGCCATTTTTTGTGGCCTTAGAAGCATTCACTAATGCAAAACAAAACTGCTGCAACAAACAATCCACTGGAAACATGTTGAAACATTCCTGTCATTTACTCCACCCAGGAGTTTTAAAGCAAACAAACAATGATAATTTGAAGAGAGGAGTTAAGCTTATAAAGTTGATGCAATCTTGCTGCTATCTTTCTGAAAAAAAACACACTCACAGTCCCTGCCCACATTACTTCACCCTCAGTCTTAGAAAAAGCTACGCATGTCCATTAAAACTAAATGCAAAGAGGTCCTGTTATTATGCAGTGTACAAAGACAAGAAAGTGACTCTCGTTCTCAAACATAAAAGTGAGGCTGCACAAAATGAGTCATCAGTTGGACAAAGCACCTCAGTTTCTGAAGGCCAATGTTTGTTAGAGAATCTGAGGCAGCTAGCCAAAGTGGCCCAGATTACCATTCAATTCAATGCTCATTTGTAGTACCATATTTTGAAAAGTTAGTTAATTTTATATTTGATACAACGTGGACCTATTGTACTTAGAGCAGAGTCAGCAATTAGAATTCTAGAGGAAAGAAAGAATATGCAAACCTTACTGTTGTAGTGTGATAGTCACACAGCACAGAAACAGACCCTTCAGACCAACCATAATCCTAAACTAAACCAATCCCACCTGCTTGTGCTTGGCTCTCCATACTGTTCTTGTTCACCTACTTATTCAAAATGTCTTTTAAAACATTGCAACCATACCCACATCCAACATTTCCTCGAAGCTCATTCCACACACAAAACAAGTGTGTAAAAAAAACGCTCCTCATTTCAAATCCTTCTCTCACCTTTAAAAATAAGCCACCTAGTCTTGAAGTCCCCCCTCCCCGATTGTAGGGGAAAGAAATTTGTTGTCAGAATTTAAAAATCTCTAGTACTGTACATTACCCAAAAATGGATCACATCCAGGGAAGCTTTAGTGCATTATTCCACATGTAGAGTAACCTAGTTAACAGGATTTCAAGATGCTCGCACCAGATGTAATCAGCAATGCTATTCAGTTCACATTGATAATTTGAAAGGATTTTAAATTTAGACAGCATTTTTTTGCCACCTTCAGTTGTTTAACTGGAGCCAATAGAAGCACTTCTAAAAAAAGTGTGAGCAGTAGCTATTGCAGGGCAGGAAACGTAGCCACCAATTTGGGTATACCATTGCTTTTCGTGGAACAATGTGGTAATTACCAGATAATTTTAAAAAGTAACGTCGGTTGCGGGGTAAACATGAGTCAGAAACTTGGCATTAAGAGCTGTGTCACAAATGGAGAGGAGCGGTGAATCTGATAAAACTGGAATGGAGGGGTTGGGGAAGGGAGAAAAGTGGAGGAGATCTGGAAAAAGAAAGTATTTGTAGCACTGATCAAAAAGGTGTTATTACACACCTCTGGAACAAGTGGAACTTGAACTTGGACCTCCTGGAGGCTTGGTATTTAACTGTAGCATTAGAACTAATTTTCCCTGTTCTCCAGATTGCCACATTCAACTGGAAATACTACGGCAACAAAAAAGTGACAAAAAAATAAAAACCCATGAGCACAAACACATGAAAAGTAAATGTTGCCAGACAGGCAGATCCTTTTAAACCAATAATTTCATCACCCCTTGCAAACCCTTATCAATACATGAAAGATAGCAGGCATATTAATTGTGTTTGGCAGCATACAAGTCATCAGATTGACTTCATGTACAAGTAAAGCTTCCTTGAAATAAACAACTCCTTTCTTCTCTACAATTGAGTTTTGAGGGGATTGCCCCCCCTACCCCGCCTTTCTTTACGCATTCACAAGATGAAGGCGTCATTGGCCAGGCAGCATTTATTGCCTAGAGGGCAGTTATGAGTCAACCACATTGTTGTGGGTCTGGAGTCACAGATAGGCCAGACAGACAGCAGCTTCCTTCCCTAAAGGACATTAGTTGTAGTGCAGTTGGGCAACATCTCCAATGCTGAGCCTGTAGCTCCAGCCTCCTACTCCAGGACTTGGATAGTGCATTCAGAACACAACCAAAGTATCAACCAAAATTTTCCAGAAAAACAACACACACACCCCCCCAGCAGGAGGCAAAAGCAAGAGATTTATCAGTCATGTGATGGATCCCATATCACAATCCACAGCTGCAAATAAAACTGCAACAACAGCAGCATGGTGATCAGTGCTGTCTCACAGCAATAGGGAACCAGGTAGATTCTATGCGTGGGTGGTCTGTGTAGAGTTTGCATGTTCTCAGTGTCTGCGTGGGGGCTCTGGTTTCCTCTCAAGGATATGCATGTGATTGGCCATGCTAAAATTGCCAATAAAATGTCCAGGGAAGCAGAGGCAAGGTGGATTAGCCATGGAAATTGCAGTGTTATAAAATCGGAGGAGGGGAGGTGCTTTGGGTGGGATGCTCAGAGGATCAGTGTGGACTCAATGGGTCAAAAAGCCTCCTTCCAGACTAGGGATTCCATGATTCTAGGAAGTGCATATCGCCCCAGCTACTTAAATTACAAGGTGAATGATAACATGCTACCACCACTAGGGACTCCATGTGAGGGGATGCACTTGGGAAGGTCAAGTACCAGGCGGAAATTATACAGTGAATGGCAGAACCGTACAGTATTGATATGCAGGTTCACAGAACACTGAAGGTGGCAGCAGAAATAGACAAGGTGGTTTACAAAAAAAAAGGGTTAGGGCATGCATGCTTTCATAGGCAGGGGCATTGAGTATAGAGATAGACTAATTATGCTGCAGCATTACACAACTGTAGTCAGGCCACACATGGAATATTGCGTTCAGTTCTGGTCACCACACTACCAGAAAGATATGGATGCTTTGGAGATTGTACAGAAAAATATTCACCAGGATATTGCGTGTTATGGGAGATTTCAGGAATGAAGAAAGGTTGGACAGACTGGGTTTGTTTTCATTGGAATACAAGAGGTTGAAAGACAACATAATAGAAGTTTAAAAGATTGTGAATGGCATAGATTAGAAAGAATGAGGCTTCCCACCCCCTCCCCCCCAACCGCCTGGAGGTGGAGGGGTCAATTATTGGGTGCTACAGGTTCAAGCTGCAAGGTGGAAAAGTTTAAGAGACATGTGAGAGGCACGGTTTTCCCACAAAAAGGGTAGTGAGTACGTGGAAAGCACTGCCAGAGGTGGTGGTGGAAGCAGACAACAGCAGCATTCAAGAAGCACCTTGATGAATTGGTGAAAAGTAACAGAACAGAGGGATATGGATCATATAAGCAAAGACAGTTTTAGTATAGAAGGGCAAAAATGTGGTGATGCAGGCTTGGAGGGCCAAAGGGCTTATTCCTATGCTGTATTGTTCTTTGTTCTTAAAAATCAGACAAAAAAAAACCCAGATCTAATATCCTTGGCCTGGGATTTTCAAATGCCACATCATATTCACCCCTAAACATTACTGGCTTTTACTTTGTTTCTCCTTCTACAGTCATCACAAAGATTGTGCATACATTCTGAGACCTCCCCAAATCCCATTCCATTCAAAACATTCTGTCACCCATTATCCTGTCATGCACTAAGGGCCACTCGCTCACATGTACTCTCAATCAGCCAGCACAAAAAAACTTCAAACCTCATTTTCCACACCTACCCCCCCGCCCCGCCCCCACCATCTGCTTTGCACTACCTCCCTAACTTTCCAATCTGCTTCTTCGTCACATCCTTCAAATTTTCAGACTCTGGATTTCTAACACTTACCCTTTGCCTTTGATGACCTTCATCCTCTGTGGAACTCCCTAGTTACTCAAGGAATCCTCTTAGAATTTAAGGAGTCTTTCATCTTAGTAAGTTTTCAATTACCTCTCCCAATCTCCACTGTGGAGTGCCATAAAATAGGAGCAGAATTAGGCAGTTGGATCAGTTTCTCAACCCCACTTTCCTGCCTTCTCCATGTAATCTTTGATCCCCTTACTAATCAAGGACTTATCTCTGTCTTAACTACATGCTCAGCATTCTACGGCACTCCGTTCCACAGATTCGTCATCTTCTGGCTGTAGAAATTCCTATGCAGGCCTACTAGTGGTCTGCAATTTTCCATAAGATTTCCCCCACATCTCCCCCACCCATCCTACTAAACTCAGAATACAGATTCAGAGTCCTCAACCACTCTTCATATGACAAACCCTTCTCCACAAGATCATTCTTGCAAACGTCCTCCAGGCTCCCTCAGAGGCCAGCATAACCTTCCTCAAATAAAAAAAGGAATACAAAACCATTTATAATATTCCAAGCGTGGTCTGACTACAGCCTTGTATTGCTCAGACTGTATATCTCTGCTTTTTCCATTCTAGACCTCTCGAATGAATGTTAAATATTCCACTTGCCCTCCTAACTGTCAAATGAACCTGCATGTTAACATTAAGAAAATCGCGAACTAGGACTCTGAAGTTCCTGTGCGCTTCAGGATTTCCAAAACCTTTTTCCATTTAGAGAATAGTCGGCTCCTCTGTTCTTCCTAGCAAAGTGCAGAACCTCACACTTTCCCCATGTTGAATTCCATCTGCCACTTCTTAGACAGGCCAGCAGAGTGGGCAAAGTCCTTCTGCAGCCTCCCACTTCCTCAACACTATCAGTCTCTGCACCCACCTTTGTGTCATCTGCAAACTTAGCAACAATACCCTTAGCTCCTTTGTCCAAATCATTAATGTATAACACAAATTTATTGTTTAAATTTCCATTAAAACACCTTGACACGTTAGTTAGTTACCTAGAATGTATAGTACTAAAACAGGGCATTTTGCCCAATTGTCCCATACTGGTTTTTAAATGATCCAGATAAGCTTTCTCCCACCCTCAGTATGTCCTTCTCCCTCATGTATTTAGTGTTCCCCCTAAATGCTTCTCTGCTATTTGTTTTGACCATTCCACGTGGTAGTAATTTCACATTCCTCCCACTTTCAAGGTAACCAGTCTCGCCCGAATTCCAGATGAGATTTATCAGTGACTAATGTCAAGCTTTGGTTGGCCAATAGTGTAAACATCTTCTCTATGTCTATCCTATTAAACCACTTCATTATACTGTTGCTGATATGGCAATTCAACACAAGTCCTGACATGAGACAACAGCAATGCAACAGACATGTTAAACATGTCAACATCTGCCAATGTCTTTCTGTGCATTTCTTTACTGGCACATCACAAAATATGAACTCTGCCTGCCAGTGGAAGTTTTCACAATTATGTTCTTCTGTGGTTTCATTAGGGTGCACTAGGATATAGGAGATCCAAAACAGGAAGAGTGACATATTTACATATTGAAATGTCAATATTAAAACAATTACTTTAAAAATTTAAAACCCAGTTTTGTTGCTAAAATAGCATTTTCACTGTTATTAACGCATGCTATCCAACAACTTGCTAGGAGATGAGATTCTCCAAGAATTCCTCTCAGTAGTGTCCTAGACCCAATCATCATCTGTTGCTTCATCAAATAACCTTCCCTCCATTACAAAAAAAAAAATTCATAATTGGGGATGTGTGCTGATGATTGCACAAAATGTTCAGCACCGTCATGACTCCTCAGATACTGACGCAGTCCATATTGAAATGCTGCAAGACCTGGACAATGTAGAGGTTTGGGTTGAGGAGTGGCCAGTAATAACTGTGCCAAACAAATGCCAGGGAGTGACCATCTTCAAGAGAAGATTAACAGTCACCCCTTGACATTCAACAGAATTACTAGCATTGAATTCCTCCATTCACAATGCCCTGCGGGTTACCACCTGATCAGGAAATGAAGTAGACCAGCCATCTAGATACTATGGTACAAGAACCTA
Source organism: Stegostoma tigrinum (assembly GCF_030684315.1). Classification (NCBI taxonomy): domain Eukaryota; kingdom Metazoa; phylum Chordata; class Chondrichthyes; order Orectolobiformes; family Stegostomatidae; genus Stegostoma; species Stegostoma tigrinum. The sequence goes on along the minus strand of NC_081356.1, from coordinate 27,974,976 downwards.
TCATGGAATAACTCTTCTCCTGACTCCCCAAAGCCTGTCCACCATTTGAAATCAAAATGCTGGAGATCACAGCAGGTCAGGCAGGATCCATGCAGACAGCACAAGCTAATAGTTCGAATCTAGAGGATTCTTCAAGAGCTACATGTTCACAATCTACAAGGCACATGTCAGGTGTGTGATGGAATACTCCCTACTTGCCTGATGGGCGTAGCTCCAACAGTACTCAAGAAGATTAACACCATCCAGGACAATGCAGCCAGTCTGACTGACACCATTCAACAGCAGTGTGTACCATCTACAGGATGCACCGCAGAAATTCATCAAGGCTCCTTACACAGCACAATTGAGAAGGCCAGGGGCAGCAGGTACCTGGGAAAACCATCACCTGCAATTTCCTATCCAAGCCATTCACCATCCTGATTTGGAAATACATTGCTGTTCCTTCACTGTTTCAGTAAAAACACTAATTTCCTTGCTGATTGCATTGTGGGTCTTCCTCTAGCATATGAACTGTAGTAGTTCGAGAAGGTAACTCACCAGTATCCTCATGGACAATTAGCGATGGGTATTAAATGCTGGCCCAGCCGGCAATGCCCACATCCCATGAATGGATTTAAAAACAAAGTTAAGAAATTGCCAAAAGTTCCTTGGCGATTTGTATTACTATGCCATAAACTACTAGACTACCAGCTCTCATGCTTTCAGAGCTGTTACTTAGCAGTATAAAGGTTGTGAAAATGAAGAAATTTATTTTTCCCGCCAGGCTGCTTAGCCCTTCTTGCCAGAAAATGAGGGTGGGCTCTCATTTCTACAAGTAGCAAATTGTTCTTAAAACTTTAAAACCAAAAAAAAGGCTTAAATATTGTTGTTATATGCCATCTCTCTCTAGTCACTATGCCTTCTGTTCCTGGGTTGACTGCAATTTAGCAGTTTCATTCTTGGTTGTCCCTGTTTCTTTTGCAACCCTTGTTTTTCATTGGGTAGGGAGATGGCTGTTTGGTTCTGTTCATTCCAGATACCTATTGCCTTACTGTGGCATTATTGGATCACAGCTCCACTAAAACTTTTAAACTACATAAAATATACAGATTTCCCTCCTATAAAACAACACTCCATCTTCCTAACTCCTGTTTCTCTAATCTCAGCAATTTTTTTTTTAAATTTTAAAGGGCACATTAATGAAAAGGATATATTGTAGTACTCAGGTAAACACATTGCAAAGTTGAGAATTTTTAACATGTGGAAAGTAAAAGAATCAGCACAGATTGCTGCTTCATTATTAGTTTTTCGCCTTTCAGTAAAACCAGCAGCGAGTTATGTTTGCTTTCATTACCATTCCTGTTCAAGTGCAATCTAAAGAAACAGGCATGCACCATATTTATAGCATCTTTCACAGTCTCAGAATGACCTACAGCTCTTTACAGCTAAGCGGAGTACTTTTTGAAGGGTAGCCACTGTTGTAATTTAGGGAAACTTACAATCAATTGAGTTCAGCAAGATCCCACAATCCATAACTAACTAAATATCCAGTTCATCCATTTTAGAGGGATGAATATTGGCCAAGTCACTGAGGATAACACTCCCAAAGTTCCTCTTTGAAGTAATTCTTGGATCATTTTACCACAAACCAAAATAAAAAATAGGACAGACAGGTCCCCAGTTTAGTCGGTTCTGAGGAAGGGTCACCAGACCTGAAACGTTAAGTGTTTTTTCCTCCACAGATGCTGCCAGACCTGCTGAGCTTTTCCAACAACTTTGTTTTTGTTCCCAATTTACAGCGCCTGCAGTTCTTTTGGTTTTTTACCCCCCAGTTTAGTGCCTCATCCAAGAGACAGCACCTGCCACAGTTCAGCACTCCTTCAGTACTGTTCTGCTCCAGTAGAAGAGTTTAGAGGGTCAAAGCAGCATGTTGGGGTAAGAGGATGGGGATTAATTGAGCTGTTCATTCATTCAGAAGGAAGAGTCTGCACAAGTACAATAGGCTAAGTAGCTTTCTTCTGTGCTCTCCAATTTTATACAGCCTCTGAGCAAAGCCTTTGACCCACAACCACCCAAGGAGACAGCATGTTACTCAGGTCAGCCACATTTGAGGTTTTAATTATTTATGAAAAATATAGTTACTGTGGTTAAAAAACTGCCCAAGGTATCCTTTGTTCAAAATATTGCAGCAAAGTAAAAGGAATAAGTACCTGTTCAATAACTGTTCTTGGCAGCAGATTAGTCATGTTATTTGAGTAAAATTAGTAGTATCACGCGTTACACTATTGATTTAGAGAGACATTGATGGATTAAATAGAAAGAAACAGGCACAAAACTATGATAGATTCCAGCTTCTGCCTTCATTTGTACACAGCACAAATAGGAAGAGACACAAACGTTAAAACCCTAGCCAGCTGAACACACCTTTTCAGATTTAGCAATGTACAACCAGTACAGCCCTAACACAGAAGACAAACACTCATCTAAACTGGGAGTGTCTGACAAATTGAAGCTGGAGGTATAAACTTTGGACAAAAAAAAGTTTGAAAAAAAAAGATTTTTAAAAATCATGCATTATTTCCACACAACACTTGCCTGGTCCTGGAACCTGACAGCCATTTTAAAAAGAGATCAACAGACAGGTTTTTAAAAAAAAACTACAGGAACTATGAAGGAGACACCTGGGTTCCGCCCCCCCCCAACACCTGGAGGCTCAACTCTTCCAAAAAAAAACACAAATATTGAAGTTTAAAATATTTGAAAAAAGCTTTCCCTTAAGTTTGAAATAGGCTTCACCTCTGGTAACTAGAAAAAAAAACAACAGAAAGACGACAAACATTTCATGGCGTTTGCCTTTTCCATGTTACCTTTTTGTTAGTTACTGGTACTCAGCAATACCTTGGCTTCCCCCCTCCACATTACAGAAGCAATGAATCCACACCTTGACTTAGCTCAGTTCCAAACGCACACGGGACAAACTGAACAAAAAAAAGCATATCTCCTCAACCCAACATCTGAAGATTCAACTCTTTTTTTAAAAAAAGTTAACACCGCTTTCATCTGCCCGGAACGACTAGATTAGCTGAAAAAAACATGCGCCCGCCCGACCCTATATTTCCGAACTTGCAATCGATAGGAACCAATAGAGTTTTCTGAAAAAAAGTTTGTTTTAAACTCACTTATTTGGGGCGAATTCACTTGAAAATTTGCTTCAATTATGAGAGAGACAGAGAGAGAGAAAGAGAGAGAATGTCAATCCTTGTTGACTTGGATCCGGTTTCAGTTCAATTTTGCTTTACATTATTGATCTCGTTCAAACCGGAGAGAAAGAGAGGAGTTGCCAACCCAACAGAATTACTCTGGAGTCCTGGACGCTGCTGGAAGCTACAGCCAAACAGCAAAATATATTTTTAACCTTCCACAAGTACCCCTCCCCCAAATAAAAACATTGCAAAAAATGCTCATGTAAATTATGAACTCATTAATGTAAAGAGTATAGTAGATGGGAAAACAGACTATTAGACTGGATGAGACAGACAGGTGGAAGATTAGGCGATTTACTTCCAGGACTGCATCCAGAGTTGATAACCTGACAATTAGATGCTCCAGGAACGTGCTAAATCTTTGTAGCACGTATACTTACAATGCAGGTCAGTAAAGGGGAAGTACAATGGGTATAGTTTAGACAAGTGTGACGTTTCCTTCCAAAATTGTTCCATCTGAAAAGACCATTAATCTTCCAACAGTTGAGTCTTGTTCTTGGTGTTAATAACCTTGACAAGGCTTGCATGTTAAAGCAAGCTGTCAAAGTAAAGAAAGCCATTCAGGCCATTGCAGGGCCGAGATACAGACAGTCTTGCCTGTGCCAGCTCTTTGAAAGAACTATCCTACTCCAGCAAAAGTAGCAAGATTCTCTCTTGCAGCCTTGCAATTCTCTTGCTTCTTAAATATACACCGCCTTCCTTTGGAAGGAAACTGTTGATTTCACTTCTAGGTCACTACAACTAGTTATCTTAAAACTATCTCCTGCTTATCAAACCTTCCACTTGCAGAAATAAATTTATTCACCTGGCAAAACCCCCTCAAAAAAAAAGTTCTGACATACCTATCATTTCTTTTAATAAATAGGAATGGACTTTCAGCAAAAACACAGATTTGTGGGCCTACGTAAAATCCTAACTTTTTTGTGGCATTTACTACACGAGTGTAAACTTGAATGCTACAGTGGAAAGCACCAACATAATTAACAGTCCCATCCTAAAAAGGTTTTTACAAAGCACCTATTGAAAACAAGTATTTGAGACCACTTTAACAAACCAAACAAGTCAGATTCATTACAGCCATTGTTCAATACTAAAATCACTAATCCAATTGAATGATTTTTCAAATACATCCAATCATCTAATTGTTAAGACTGGATTAATTCACTGACATTCAACTAATGAAATTAAAGAAATGGATTGCAACTGGTGCCCATGACAATAGAATTCTGCACAAACCTAATAATGCCAACTAATTTGGTGTTTTCTGTACCAAACCCTACAAAACATTGCTCAAATATAAATTTTCAAACAAAAAATTGTGGACAGGGAAGAGAACTCACCAGTACATTTAGAAGATACAGATCCTGGTCACATCACAAGCTTTAAGTTAGTAACTGGCCAAAATAAGGATTTCAAGTGATATTTTCCTTTGGGAGGACAAATGATAAAAAAGTAATATAAAGCTTTTATTTCTACAGTACCTTTCACATTCCAAAGCCTCTCACAGGACCATTAACATTATTCAACACCAATCCAAACAAACAGGTATTACAACAGCTAACCAAAAATTGTCAAATAAGCAGTCTTTAAAAGGAGAATTTTTCTTAAGAAAAATTCATGGGATGCGAACATTGCTGGGACATTTCAGTGGGCAGTTATGAGCCACACTAATGTGGGTCTGGAGTCACATGCCAGCCAGGCAAGACCAGGTAAAAATGGTAGATTTTCTCCATTAAATGGACATTCAGTGAAAGCAGATTTCTATTTTAATATCACAATCTATCATTGATTGTAATGGTGACCCCGAAATGGAGACTGACTTTATATTTCAGATTTAAATGAATTTAAGTTGCAATAGCTGCATTTGTATTATTTAAACCTGCGTGCCCAGTACATAGCCTGAACTTCTACAGTTCTAGACCAGTGACATTACCATGAGGTCAAAATCTGTTCCCCTCAAGGAGAAAGGGTAGATTGCTGTGGAGAATTTAACCCTTTAAGTCAAAAGGCAGCTGAGGAAATGGTTAGCAGTGAAGAATAAAAATGAAAATGAGGGATGTGCAAGAGGCCAGAACTACAGAGAAAGAGGCTTCAGAGGGTGTTGGGCTGGAAATGACTAGAGTGATGGAGAAAGGGTGATGCAAGGGGGAAAAAAAAAATAGATTTTTTAAAAAAAGTATTAAAAGACACATTCCTACTGGGGTCCAGTGCAGTTCAGTGAAAGACATGGGTGCATTACGCTAAAGACAGCAGAGTTTTGGAAAAGCTCAAGTTTACAGAGGGTGCAAAATGAGACGCCAGCCAGGAGACAGCATTGGAATGCACTAAAACAGTGCTGTTGTAAAAGCTCAGTGTATAGAAACAGAATCCCGAGAGTTCACACGCATCAATCTACAGAAAGCAGACAGGATCATTTGAGAAGGCTGTCAAAAATGGATGCAGGTTCCTTGGTTTCATTAAAAAAGGTAGAATGCACAGACCATGTGTCAATTATAGCATTGTGATCAATTCTGGGCACTGGTCAACACAGCACACTGTAATATGAATGACAAAAGGGATAGAACCACCCCATTATTGCTCCATCTACAGCAGAGGTGGAAGCATTGGCCTGTTCCAGTCACAGTGCATGAAAAGTGTTACATTTTGATATGACAACAACTCAGGTAGCTTGCTTTAAAGGTTGTCTCAAATGATTATTTCAAGTGTCTTAAAATGTTGGGTGATGGCAGCTATTTGGAAGCTTACAAAAAGTCAATTTCTTGAGATTTTAGTCAAGTGTACAAAAATAATAATATCTAAATGTAGAACAAAAAGAATGAGACAATTCAGTTCATCTTGCCCAGGTTGGCATTTTATGCACCACAAGAACAGTGGTACAGTGCCTAGCACTGCTGTCTCAACATGAGGGACTCAGGTTCAATGCCACCCTTTGGTGACTGTGTAGAGTCTGCACATTCTCCACATGTCTGCATGGGCTTCTTCCAGGTGCTCCAGTTTCCGCCCACGGGCCAAAGATGTGCGGGTTACAGTGGATAGGCCATGTTAACTTACCCAGGTTATGTAAAGACGTGCAGGCTAAGTGGATTAGCCGTGGGATATGCAGGATTGCAGGGATAAGATAAGGGGTGGAATGCTGTTTGGAGGGTCCGCATGGACTCTTGGGTTGAATGGCCCTGCTTCCACACTGTCGGGATTCAAAGAATATTCCCAATTTTCTTTATCCTGCAGCATATCCTTCTATTCCTCAGTCATATGTTTATCTAGCTTCCCCTTAAATACCCAAACTATTCACCTCAATTCACTCCATGTAGTAGCGAGCTCCACAATTTCACTGAGGTCTGGATGAAGAAGAATTTTCTCCCGAGTTTTCTATTGGATTCGTTTGTAACTATTGCAAACTGATGGTCTCTTTTGGCTCAATGCCCTATTTGAGCATTATTGCAGTGAAAAAAAGATTTAGCAGAATTAATATAAGCCTTGTATCTATTCTTCACCGATTTAGGCAACTATCCTATCCACCCAAGTACAGTTAAATATTATCAGTTAAAAATAAAGCAGTTTGATATATTGCTACTTAATTATGCTACTTTAATTTTTTTTTCTTCAAAAGAAGTGGAAATATACTCAAAAATGCTACTTCTCCTTTTCCAAGCTACACACAAACACATTTTCCATCTCTGAACACATTTCAACACAAATTATTTTGTACAGAATTCTGTGAGAAGTACAGGCTGAGAAAAGACATAGTCCACAAAGAACTCGCCTCTCCCCTTTGTCATTGTTTTTTTTTTCAGTTTTATTCCCATCAAAAGCACGGCAGAGGCTGGTTATAAAAATTCTTCAGTAAAAGCGTTGCCAGGTTTTCAAGGAAACCAAAACACTGAAGAAAATCAACTTTTTTTTTGAAAAGTAAGTCTTTTATTCCTAGCACAATGCTGTTTCTCTGTCCTGAATGTACAGCAAGTACTGAAACACAGTGTTAGGCAAGCGTGCCAACTTGTTTTAAAGATCAATTTGTACACGTTTTGGTTACATAAACATCAAGTCTTTCCTCAGGTTTCACTGCAGGGTCATATTGCACAGAAAAGTAAACTTAAGTCAGGAAATCAAGTTCAAAAGAAAATCACATGTTTGCACACAATAACAGACAGATGAATTATCACATCTAGCTCCATCAGCTTCTAATGATATACAAACTGTCATATTCTGGCTGTTTTGTAACAAAGAGATAGACTGATTTGCATTAAGCATCGTGCTTGAATCAAATAGAATTTTGCTGTTATCCAAAGCTGCTCACTGGAAAGTAGAATGGCATATATTGAGGAGAGAGTTGCGGCTCAGTGGATAACATGCTCACCCAGGTCATGAAGACTGAGCTCTCAAGACCAATCTAGACATTACAAACACAAATATCCAGGAGGACGACACACCCAGTGCAGGACTGAGGGAATCTCCGTTAACATTTCAGGTACTTTTCTTGACTAGCTATGCAGATGCAGAGAAATCATTAACACCAGAAGTATATTAAGATCCCAAGCAGCTCAGTTTATCTAGCCTTTCCTAGCCATTGGTAAGGTCTAATGCATCATAATTCAGGGACTGTCCACCAGGATCCACAAAACCTTAAGTTATTCTTTACTGGCTCACCCACCACATGCCTGGCAATCAAGTACTGTAGTTCAAGAGCCCATGTTGGCCATGACTTCTAATGTGCAACAACTTCCTGCGAAAAAAAAAGTTATCACTGACACAGTCAGGCAGTTTCCCCCCCACATAAAAACATCCCAAAACGCTTCTATTACACCAAATCACATCTTGAAATATTAGGTGATTAAAAGCTTGCTTAAAAAGGGAAAGGTTTTAAAATGGCATCTTTTAAAAGAAAAAGAAGAGAAAAGGGAGGCAGTAATTTTGGATGAGGAAATTAAAGCTAAAGAGGGTGAAAACAGGTTTTGGAGTAGATCTGTAGCTCAGGCTGTAGGTGTGGAGGTTGGTTAGCTCGCCGAGCTAGTTTGTTGTTTCACAGACATTTCATTACCGTGCTTGGTAACATCCTCAGTGCAGCCTCTGATGAAGCGTCCTTGTGTTTTCCCACCTGGTTTTTAAAACTCTGGGGTACGTTGCGATGGATTGCCTCACTTCTGGGTTTCCTCCATAGTGGAACGTATATGAGTTCGAGTTAAACGTGTTTATTAAAAGCCTGCTTCGCGGAGTGCCGGACTTCCAGGAATTCTTGTGCTTGTCTCTGCCTTAGCCTGTCCCAGTTGAAGTGGTGGTTCTCCTTGTCCATGTGGATTGAAACGAGTGAGTACTGGTTGTGTCTTTTTGTAGCCAGTTGATGTTCATGACCAGTACTCACTCATCTCAATCCACGTGGACAAGGAGAGCCACAACTTTGACTGGGACAACACCAAGGTCCTGGGACAAGCATGAGAATTCCTGGAAGCATGGCACTCCACGAAGCATGGCATTAACAAACACATTGGACTCTACCCCATATACATTCCACTACAGAGGAAACCTGGAAGTGAGGCAATCCATCACAACGGACCCAAAAATTTAAAAACCAGGTGAGAAAGCACACCAACAGAGGCGGCACTGAGGGTGTTACCAAGCATGGTAATGAAATATCTGTGGAACAACAAAGCAGCTTGGCAAGCCAACCAACCTCGACAGGTGAAGACACACTCACTAATGGTACAGAATTAAACACTGGGAATGCTCCAGAGGGCAGAATTGGAAGATTGCTTAGGTCTCTTAAAAGGCTGTGGACCGGAGGTAGGGCTCGGCAGAGGGTGGGGGTTGGAAAATAAAAAGGGAGTGAATGTATATATTAGCAGAGTTTTACGACAGAACAAGATAAACAAGTCAGTCACAGTTTTGTTTTGACCTCAAATTTAGGTCAGTTCTGTGAAGTCCTCAGAATTGGATAGCGAGATACAGAGCTGTGCTCCTGACAATGGAAGGATGTATCGTTAAGCAGGTTACCTTACAGTAAAAACTTGATATCCCAACAATTCTGGTTTGGGACTAAAACCCTGAAAAAAAAAGTTACTTAAAGCAGAGTGCATTTAAGCAGGTGTGAGATAACTCCAGGAAGAACTATCTGCAGTTCCAACCCAAAAGACGAAGTTACAAGTGACTTAGACTTACCGAGATGCTAGAGTGTGTGACTGGTCTTAGTCGATGTGTTTTGGTTACTAAACAGAAGCTTTTTTTAAATAAAGTTAAAAGGAATTTTTTTTTAAAAAGTGTTGCATCTACACTTTTACTGTTTTAAAAACATTGAATTTGTATTACAAGTAGATGGTTCAACTTTTACTTTTTTAATCTTCATTTCTGTCAGTAAATATCCCCCAGAAGTTACTTTCTTCTAAAGTTCTAAACTTGCACTAAACATTACATCATCTGCAAAATTATGGATCATCTTCAACTTGCACCTTTCACAACCTCAGCATAATCCAAAAAGGTAATGCTACTAAGATACAGGAAGAAAAAAAAAAGTGGAAAAGCCACTTTAAACATGTAGAAAATAGCAACCAGTTTTTCCCCACTGAAGATCCCAAAAAGGACTAAATGCAATTTTTTTGTGATATTGGTAAAGATGTAACATTGGCTTCAAGACAGCACGGAGAAAGCATCACCTCTTCTTAGAAATAGTGTCATGTCTTTCAGACGTACCTGATGGCATCTTGATTGTCTTTTCTTTTAAAAAGAGACGAGAATACTTTATCTTAAAAGTGTGCAATCAAAAACATTACAAATATTTCCATTTGAAAACTGCAATCAAATGCAGTAGTCTTTACGTTCATCAAATATATTCTATGCGATTTATTTTAACCAGAGGAGTGTACTTTGACAGTACTAGACGAGGGGCTATTTTTGCCTATACATCTGTCCTCCTCCCCTCCAAGACAAACTCTTGTAAATTTGGTTATAAACCTACTGAAAAAAAAAACACATCCACCACCAATATAATTTCTAAGATAATTCTACAGCCAGCATTACTGAAAAAAGGTAGAACTGGACTACCATTGCAGATAGGAGGAGGAGAGGTCCCACTCTTTAGAGTGCTTGCTCTTGTAGACTCAGTGGGCTGCTCTGTAGGAAGCACACAATCAGGATTGCAAGCAGGCTCCTGAAGAGCACCCCATTGGTCAGCAGAGTGAGGCAAATGTAGGGTGTGGGGGCAAGGGGGCTGTAGGCAATGAGAGATGGAGTTCCTGCAATGCAGAGGCTGCAAGAATGATGAGAAGGAATGAAGAGGGGCCTGAGGAGGTACTTTGTGAAAGACACTTCTCAAAAAGATAATACCCTTCCTTCTCACTCTTTCTAAAAACTTTTTTTTAAAAAAATCAGCTCTTGTGTTATGCCTCAGTCAGTAACACTTTTAAGAGACATGTTCATGTTATCATCACTGTATCATAACATGTGACTTGGGAGCTTAATAGTTTCATGCTCCAGCCTACCCCAGGAACATTTGAAGCATGACACTACTGCAAGTGTCAGGTAACCTCAAACATTTGTGCATTACAGCTGCAATAAAGGGCTGTTGTTATCTTGGATACCATGATATTCATACCCAGTTTCTGTTACAAAGGATAACATACACATAACTGCATCAGGTAAAGGCAAACATCATATCAGGTTTGGGAAACCAACCATATTACAGCATGGGCAACGTAATATGGAGTCAATTAAGTTTTTCAAACAATGCTCCATTGACCCTTAGTTTAGATATAGCAGATGGGCTGCAGATTTCACTCACCCCTATTCCAAAACATTGGTTTCAGAAAAACCAATCAGGATGAGCTAGGCACCCACCTAGTTTACACAATAGCCTTTACGCAGACTCCATTTTTCTATAGCACTCAGTCCTATCCACTCGCCTGTTGGCTTTCTCCAATTAGAAGAACAGTCCCAGCTTCTCCATGCAGTCCACGTATCTTAAATGGAATAATTTTCACACATCTGTGTTATCCTCTCTGACAGTCCTCAGGGCCATGTAAAATCCAGCTCAAGATTTAGACTTGAAAATTGAACCCAATTACACAAGTGTGGGGTGGGGGTGGTGTTGGTGGGAGAGAGTGGGCAAGGATAAAGTCACTCAGAGTCAAGCCTGGAGCTTAAACAAGTCATAATTGAGTCGTCATTATTGTAGTGTCATTTTCTGCATTTCAATAAGATAAAAATTGAAGTATTCTACTCATAGGAACAGAAGTAACAACATAACACGTTTGAAAATAAATTCAGTCTCCAAAAGGTAAAAAAAAGGAAATTTAAATATTATTAGGGATCTTACACCAATCACATCTGGGGAGGAGAATTCAAACCTAATTTTTTGGAAAATAGATTTTTCAAACAAACTAAAAGAAAAGACAAATAGTTTGTCACCATAGGTAAAAGGACAGATTGGTTTATCATGGCAAACACCCATTCTATTTCTCTAGATTTGGGTGTTTTACCAAAATACAAATTCCTTTCAAACAATGCACTCCTGGTAATGTCAAAAATGTGATTGCTAGATAATCTAAAAAGGTTTATTTATCTGTACGCTTAACAGAAGTACACTGCAACCCAAACTGGAATTTGCAGAATGTTATCACTATCAGCTACAGAGGTCATGGTTTGAATCACCCAGCATGAAAACATTGACATTACTTCCGTAGTCATTCAAAACTCAGTGCATTGAATCCTGAGCCACACAAAACTAATTCTTTGTACTTAACCTGTATATGACACTATGGAGGACGTTGGTCTTTGGACAGGAAAACAGAGATGTGTGAAAATTATTCCATTTCAGATATGTGGACTGCATGGAGAAGCTGGGATTGTTCTTCTAATTGGAGAAAGCCAACAGGCGAGTGGATAGGACCGAGTGCTATAGAAAAATGGAGTCTGTGTCAAAATCATGCACCTAACTATTCTAAGATAACGAAGTGTGGGGCTGGATGAACACAGCAGGCCAAGCAGCATCTTATGAGCACAAAAGCTGACGTTCATCAGAAAAGCTTATAAAGGGGTACAAGAGCCAATGATTGTGACCGAATTGCCCTTCCAAAAGCAAGCAGCATAGACTTGATGAACCAAATACCTTCTTGAGCTGCATTATAGACATTAATCTTAAAAAAAAAGGAAAAGAAAATCACTCCTCTTAAAAAAAAGCATAAAGCTAGTCATAACATGCTGGCTCTTCACCGCATGCCATTCCCCAACCCTTGCCTGTCACCCTACATGTCCTCTTCCTTGTATAACAATCCAATTCCGTCTTTAAAGCCTGAACTAAAAATTCTACTTCACCATAACTTCAGGCAGTGATAGTTACCAACCACTTGCGGGTTGACGGAAAAAAAGTTCTCATGTCACTTTTCTTTTGCCAATTTCCTCAAATCTGATCCCTCTCATTCTTCCTCTTTCATCAGCATCGACATCTGACAAAACATACAACTGAATTAGCAGGCATGAAGGACAAAAAGAAAGAAAATTCAAGAAAAAGAAATGCAGGTTTAGCAGAGTTCAGCGACAGCCGAGGGTTTAGGCAGAAACTTCAACCTAGCGAAATATCCCAAAGCACTTTGTAGGAGTGATTCTTACATTTTTCTTGTTTAAAAACTGTTTGAACTTGCAAAAATTGAATATTGCAGAAGCTGACTGGTCTATTGATTTGATAGCCAGTGTAAAAGCTAGTCAGAAAAATACAGCCTCAAAAAAAAAATCAGTATTGAGCAGAGATAACTTGCTACTTGATTCAAATTTCCCTTTGTATCAACAATTCTGTTATTTCCAGTTGTCCCTTAAAAACTCACTACACATTTGCAGAATAAAAAAAGTCTCTATTCAAATGTCTGAATGTTTGGGCACTCCATGAATGTCTTATAATGCTTTGACATGTGGCAACAATTAAACTACAAGATCCAAATCCCAGAGAGAGCTGCAAGAAAATTCTACTGGACATCCCTGGGAAAATTGAATTATTTTGTTTCTCATGTTTCCTAGAAAAAGAAACTCATGGAACCCAAAATACAATGAATTGTACTTCACAATTCAAAGGGCAGAAGTAGAGTAACGGTAATATCACAGGACTAGTAACCCAAATGCCTGGGCTATGTTCTGGGACATCGGTTAAAAACCCCCACCATGGCTGTTGATGGCACTTAAAACTTCATTAATAAAATCCTCAGTTGTAAGCAAGTCTCAGTAATAGCGACAAGACCATTTTCATCAACTGTTGCAAAAGTAAAAACTCAGCTGATTCATTGATGTCCTTTAGAGAAGGACATCTGCTGTTTTAAACTGGCCTAGCCTCCGTGCGATTCCAGACCACAATGTGGATGATTCTGAAGTGCCCTCTGAAATGGCCTGATGAACCACTCAGTTCAAGGCCAATTAGGAACAAGCAGCAAATGTTGACTTTATCTGTGATTCCGCCATCTGATCAAAAATCCTACAAAAAGAAGCTTCAAAGCACACAATTTTTAAAAAAACACATGGATTTCTTTAGTACCTTACATGATTGGACAGCATTCTGAAGTATTTACAGCCAATTAGGTTCTGTTCGAAATGAAATTCTTGCTATTTAGCAAACATGGCAGCCTATCGCTGCACAGCAGACTGCCACATGCAGCAATGTGATTAAGGACCAGACAATGTTGTATAAGTGAGGATCTGAAAGAGTTACAGTTGAGGGGTGCCTTCAGCACCACCCAATATAATGTCATCATATGGACTTGGAAAGAACAGCCTAGGATCTTGAGGGTGTAGGACCTACCATTGGGGTCTTCTTCAATCTCTGCAACAAAACTATTGCTTATTATATTAATGTAATCTGTACCTAGTTGCCATCATGGACGAAACTACATCCTGTTTAAGACAAGAGCCTCTTCTCTTTGGACTACCAAATGGTTTTCCTTTAACACATTAGACCAAGAAAGCCCCACTTGGAAAGAGGACAGTGGTAGTGATTCTGTCAGACAGCTCAAACAATGCAAGCTGTAGTAAGGATTAAACTTCCAAACCCAACAGCCTCTTGGGCTGATAATGAGCCTCTCTTTCAGTGGTGCTGACTGAAAGATAAATATTCCCTAGTTCTTCTTTGAAGATATTTCCAGAGAGTTTTACCCCAAGAGAATAATCAGGGCCCAAGTTTAACATTTCATTTGAAAGAATCTCCAATACTGCAACATCCCAGAGTAATGTTGAACCACACAGATATAGCACTTTAAGTGTCGGTGTTGAAACATTTTTGTCTAAACACATGCAAGGTAACAAATTTAGGGAGTCAACCACAAAGTCCAAATAGTTGAGGACAATAGAACTTGTACATTGGAACACGCTTACTGTAACTGACAAAAAAAACTCTGAAGATTGCACAATCAATGCAAATGTACTAAATAGTAAATGTGATATTTTGACAATCTAAGACACACTATGGAAAGAAAGATCGACCATCTGTAACCCAACAGATAGTATATTATAAGAAAGATGAACTTGCATTTATAGAGCACCATTCGTATCTCACTCAAGGGATAAAACACCTTAAGAAATATCTATGTGCAATCCCTTTTGTAATTTGGGAAATACAGTGTCATTTTGTTCCACTCTAGATTTGTGTTCACATTCTGGAGAGGTATATGATCCGACAACTTGGACTTGGAAAAGAATACTGCCAACTGTGCCACAGCAGGTACTTAAGCCAATGGACTTCCATGTTATGCAAAAATTGATTCATATTTTATTCTAGTATTGAGGTCTTATTGAATCACTTCACTTTCATTCAACCATCTTGACTCTTCAATGCCTGTCTGCCACCTTCAAGGCACAAGTCAGGAGTACGAAGAAAAACATTCCTCCCGTCAGGATGAAGGCACCTTCAACAGCATTCGAGAAGCTCAATGCCATTCAATACAAGCAGCCTACTTGATCAGCATTTAATCTACCACCTTAACCATTCATCCCACCACCAACAGCAGACAGCTGCAGCTCTGTGGACCATCTACGAGATGCATCAAATCCCCTTCAACTTCACCGCCTGAGCCAAATTTCTCTACAGCTGAGGGGGACAAGGGCAGCAGACACAAGGGAACACCATCACCTTCAACTCTCCCTCTCAGCCGCAGTGTTGAAATGGAACTATATTGATTCAATAACAGTGAAGGAATGGCAATCATGGAATTTCCTTCCTTACAGACATTTGGGTGTTTCTGCACCACAGACTGCAGCAGTCAAGCTGACTCAAGAGCCATGAAACAAAAATAAAAACTGGCCTTGCCACCAACATTAAGAATAAACTGTAAAACTCCTCTTTCTCTTGGCGTATGTAACAGATGGGAATTCAGAAGCTTGTTAATCCCAGTGAATCAGAGGGACCACATGATGAATCAGTTAGCTACTCCCAGACAGAATTACCTAGCATACAACAATCACCACATGATTGAACATGTTACAACCTGGGTTATAGCAAGAACAAAATTAACACCCAAATATACAACTTGCTTTTTTTAAAAGCCAAAAAAAAAACAAACTTCATGAAAGTGAGGATGAGCAGAAGTTAACCCAATGCATTTGTATGGATACAATATAAAAAGGGGGACTAAACAAACACTATAATTTGAATCAAGCCAAGCTAAAGAAAGTTGTATAAAACCTCTTGGAAGAGATCTTCAGAAAACCAATGCAAAATACAACAATTTTCAACACAGTTAAGACAGCCAGTTTCCTTCACCACCAACCCCCCCCAACTCACCAACCAACTGTTATTCTTTAATGGGAATGTGGTCACCACTGACAGGAGCATCCCTTGACCATCCCCAACTTTCCTTAAACTGAGTGACCTGCTCGGCCATTTCAGAATATAGGATAACAAGGTGTGGAGCTGGATCAACACAGCAGGCCAAGCAGCAGAGGAGCAGGAAAGCTGACATTTCGGCCAAAATGTCAGCCTTCCTGCTGAGTTGATCCAGCTCCACGCCTTGTTATCGCAGATTCTCCAATATCTGCAGTTCCTACTATCTCTGAACCCATTTCAGAATGTGGTTCAGATTCATCCAAATTACTGGGTTTGAACTCACATGCAGGTCAGACCACATTAGGAGAGCAGATTTTCCTTCCTTGAAGGATGGATTTTTACAAAAATTGATTCCGGTTTCATGGCACTGTCACTGGGGCTTGCTTTCAAATCAAATTAATAATTCCAGATTTAAGCCCCACAAGCTGCCTTGGCCACACTTGAACCAATGGTCCAAGAATATTAGACCGGGTCTTATCCATTACCACTACCACCACACCATCCCCTCAAAATGAGGGACCAAATGCAATGGAGAAACATTCCAATATTAGAAACAATAGCTTAATTAGGTGGAAAAAAAGGATATCCCTTAAATATTCAAGCACTGAGCCAAAAGGGGAAGGTTGAAAAGTGGTGGGCTTGCATTAAATAGTTACTTCTCAAAAAGTATTCAACTGAAAATATGACTTTCCATCAGTAACAGTAATTTGTATTTGAAACCCCTTTAATGTAAAGCACAAAGCATTTCACGGAACTATTTATCAAATTAAACTTGCCATTTTGCCACATAAAAGAGTCACGAGCACAGGAAACCTAAAAGGCAAGGTAGCTTTTAGGACATGCCTGCACATGGAGAGACGCGCACAGACAGACATTAAGACAGTGGCAACATGACCCCTGACAGGGCAATGATAAAATCCAGGGAAGAACAAGAGCCCAGATATTGTTTGTTGGTGAGTTGTGTGGCTGCAGAAGATCACAGAGGCTGGAGATAGGGAGGGGCAAGGCCATGGGTAGGCTTGAAATGAGAATGATGCCATCATCGTTCAGCTGGTAATGACCAATGAAAACTGGTTTGAAGAATACACAAGTAGTATAGCAAATTTGGGTGACCAGAGATCTACCAACATTGCATCAACAAAACTGGAAAAATAATAGGAACAATAAAGAATTGAAGATTACCTGTGTAAGTTGATTAATCATCTACAGTCAGAGTTCTGCCAGCAGCCACCCTTGACCTTTTGCAATAAGTTTCACAATAGGCTGCTCTATGACATAATGAACGCAAACTTCCAGAAAGCTCTTGCTAAAGTTCTGCATAAACATGGCTGACATACAAGTTCAAATCAGTGGGTATCACTGTGTGGTTAAGAGATGGATTGAGAAGCTAGTAGCCCCAGTTGTATTGTCAAGGGTGAAAGGTGCTCAGAGTGTAAAGGCGGGGGGGGGGGGGGGGAAAGAGAGAGAAAAGAAGAGGGGGGGGGAGAGAAAAAAAAGAAGAGGGGGGGGAGAGAGAGAAAAGAAGAGGGGGGGGGAGAGAGAGAAAAGAAGAGGGGGGGGAGAGAGAGAAAAGAAGAGGGGGGGAGAGAGAGAAAAGAAGAGGGGGGGGGAGAGAGAGAAAAGAAGAGGGGGGGGAGAGAGAGAAAAGAAGAGGGGGGGGAGAGAGAGAAAAGAAGAGGGGGGGGAGAGAGAGAAAAGAAGAGGGGGGGGAGAGAGAGAAAAGAAGAGGGGGGGGAGAGAGAGAAAAGAAGAGGGGGGGGAGAGAGAGAAAAGAAGAGGGGGGGGAGAGAGAGAAAAGAAGAGGGGGGGGAGAGAGAGAAAAGAAGAGGGGGGGGAGAGAGAGAAAAGAAGAGGGGGGGAGAGAGAGAAAAGAAGAGGGGGGGGAGAGAGAGAAAAGAAGAGGGGGGGGAGAGAGAGAAAAGAAGAGGGGGGGGAGAGAGAGAAAAGAAGAGGGGGGGGAGAGAGAGAAAAGAAGAGGGGGGGGAGAGAGAGAAAAGAAGAGGGGGGGGAGAGAGAGAAAAGAAGAGGGGGGGGAGAGAGAGAAAAGAAGAGGGGGGGGAGAGAGAGAAAAGAAGAGGGGGGGGGAGAGAGAGAAAAGAAGAGGGGGGGGAGAGAGAAAAGAAGAGGGGGGGAGAGAGAAAAGAAGAGGGGGGGGCGAGGGCGAGGGCGAGGGCGAGGGCGAGGGCGAGGGCGAGGGCGAGGGCGAGGGCGAGGGCGAGGGCGAGGGCGAGGGCGAGGGCGAGGGCGAGGGCGAGGGCGAGGGCGAGGGCGAGGGCGAGGGCGAGGGCAACTAAAAATCAAGACATTCTGATTAGGTTAGTGCTCTTCAAATAGGAAAGATGGAGAGGTGACAGGTTAGGGATAGGTAGAGCATAGAAGGTTCCACCAACAAGTTGTGGGCAGTTTCTATAATCTCCATGAAGCAACTCCCCATTTAATGATAGATGCACTTAAAAAGAAAAAGTAGCAGTTGCAAGAGACATTCGAGGGGGCATTAGATGATTATGTGCAGGTTTTTGGGGAAAAGCTAACAGAAAAGCATCAAATCACAATGATCCTAACAGCCGCTGCAGATACAAATGAGCCTCCTTCAAGGAAGTAACACTTGAGAATCTGTAAACAGAAGGACACAGCGAAAGCAAGATGGAGAAAACAGAACGGTGAAGACTGGGGCAAAATAGGAGAGCAGACAAATACTGTACCAGTTTCTGTGCTGTAAATTTCTACATAATACCTGTAGTTTCCCCTGAAAAATGCTGAGTAAGCGGAGGAAGAGGAGAAAGAGAGTGTCATTTATGGCACAGAAGATGGTCATTAAGCCCATAATGGCAGGTCCCCACAGAGAAATCCAGCCAGCACCGCTTCAACATTAAGTCCCCAAAGCCCCACTTAATCATTTCCTTTAAGTGCCATCATTCCTTTCAAAATCATTGACTAATTTTGCTTCCACCACCCTCATGAACAGCAAGTTCCAAATTATTACCATTTGCTGTGTATAAGTTCTCCCTCAGCCTCAAGAGCTTTGAGGTGAAGTTGGTGCTGACTCCTGGCCTCCAGGTGAAGCCCTTTGCAGTCTGGAGGCAAGGTGTTGGCGTGGCCTGGTTTGGAAGGAGAGTGTTATTCTTAACTTTTTACTTCCATGCTTTTCTAATTTATTCCTATGAGATTGTGCTTCTGTACCCAAGATAACAACGGTCTGCAACGCTGGACATTTGCTTTTATTTTTCCCTAAGAATTTGTACTTTAGAGTCTGTACATAGGGACAAATATACTCAAGATGGCACTGTAATTGTTGGCTTGTAAACTTTTCACTGTATTCATGCAAGTGCACATGACAATATAGCTAATACTGATTCCTCACATGCCCAAGTAATTCTTGCCAAAAGCTTTAAACATGGGTCAACTATTTCCAGAGATGACAAAAGACTAGATTTTCCTTGTCTACATTATTGAAGCCAATCATAACCGTTAAACCTCTAGAAAATCTCCTGCAATTTCCTTGCCACAAGGCAGGATCTGAAGTCTTCATGCCACGCTTGTACAAGACTATAATTGGCTTTCAATGACTGCATGTCAAGAGATTTCTCACAATTTCCTTATAATACATATCATAGTTTTTTTTTCCCCCTACTACAGATGCCAAACCAAGATGCCTATTAGTGAGATATATCGTCACCATTTTTTCTTATTGAATCCAGTATTGCAACAATTGTTATGTATTTAGCATCTTCTAAAGCACTGTAAAAACATGAACATAATTAAACAAAAATCTATTGATCAAAAGTCTATAAACCTGCCTCAAACACATTAAATGATGCAGATGTCACTGCACTCAAAGAGTTGCTTTGGTGTTCTCACAGAAAGTAGAGACTGCCCTCTTACCTTTGTCTCAAATGTGCAACTCTTCCCCCGAGCCTGACAATTTTAATCTGTGGTCTCCAGCTCCAAATTCCCCAAGAGGAGAAACATCTCTCGGTATTGCCCTGTCAAAACCTTAGAATCTTAGGAGGTTTCTCAATAATATTCCATAAGACTGAGCAGTGGAAAAACAGTTGACAGAAGAAAGCTAAAAGGTGGCTGTGTCTTAGGACAAGGGGCCAATTATCAGGACCAAAAGGAGAAGGAGAAGTCCCCTGACTCAAAGGGCTACGATTCCTCTAAACACTTCATACCAGAGAGGGCTGCATATGCTCCATAGCAGATTACAAGCAAGGCTACAGCAGGGAAAAAAAAAATTCCTCTCAAGGAATCGAGAGTCACCGGAGTGAAATCAAAAAGATTGGAGAGGAAAACCGAGGCTTTATGGAGGAGATATAGCAAGGTTTACAGTGGGAATGCCAGAGTTAAGAGCCACGTAGATCCTTGCAATGGTTGTGCATTGTTTCACAAGTTTAGTGACTGTTTTATTCATATATTAGGACATCTGGTCAGCATGGACGAGTTGGACCAAAGGTTCTGTTTCCATGCTGTACAGCTCAATGATTTTAAAAGGATTACATTGATCCAGTAGGCATTGAACCACAGAAATTAAAGCACACTGTATCTGTCCCAGAACATTGTGGTTGTGTGCTTTAGTTCATTAGAGAGATCGGAGTTGCAGTGGCAACAAGAACTTTTAAATGCATATGTCCTCTGTGTCTACAAATAGCACTGATCAAGGTTTCAATGTTGTTAGTCTCACATGTATAACCAGGAATATCTCTCACTCCACAATCGACACATAACAGAAGGATTTATTTTGGTGATGTCAATAATGCTTTCATTTGCCAGAGTCCATCTCAAAAGACAGAGCTTCTGGCTGCACTGTCATCCCAAAGCATTGGGATCCATTCCACTTCACCTTTATGTATTTTTTTTAAGTTCAAGGTGTTGTTATTTCCTTGGACTTTCAAAATGACAAATGTTAACCTCCATTATGACAAAAAACATTTCATATCCATTTCATATAAACAATCCAGAGATAACAGTGTGGAGCTGGAGGAATACAGCAGACCACACAGCATCAGAAGCAGGAAAGCTGATGTTCCGGATCAGGACCCTTCTTCAGAAAAACTTTTTTCATTTTTCTGAAGAAGGGTCCGGACCCAAAACGTCAGCTTTCCTGCTCCTAACGCCTGGCCTGCTGCGTTCCTCCAGCTCCACACCTGTTTTGTTATCTCTGACTCCAGAATCAGCAGTTCTTACTATCTCTGATATAAGCAATCCACACTCCTTTCTTCACACTAATCCCAAATCTATGCTCCAATTACAACTGAGTGACAATTTTGCTTAGTTTACCTTCTCACAAGCCATTAAGAATTTTGAAAAGCTTTCACTCATCTGTAAAGATTACTCTCTTTAAACTTGCATCATAAAAACTTATGATCCTTCACTCAAGGCATCATTTCAATGAATCTGCACTGTACCTTTAAACACAACTACCACACATTCTAAATGGAAAGACCATGCTGCACACCATACTTGACTGCAACTTAGCTAATTCAATGTCACTTCCTATCTTGACTTAATATTTAACATAAATTGAGCCCAAAAATGTACTGCACTGATATTCAATAACAATGCTTCATCCTCCTTTGTACTTACATTCAACATTTTACTTTTGCATATGTAACTACATGCATATTTGCTGCAGGGCTAGAAGTTTGTGGACCTAGCTCATTTATTTTTTTTAACCAAAAAAAATCCCACACTTAATTGTGAAATTAATACAGATGGTTAAAAAAGGCATTCTATTTTTCAAACATTAAAACGAGACGACAGAAAGGTTTACAGATAAAAGGTGAAAATAATCTCATCAGTTCAGTCCCTGGGCAACTTGCCTTTCTAAGCCAACTGCTGGTCACTCATTCCCAACATTTCAACACAAAAATTAGAGCTTGTTGAAGTGATCACTCCCACTACAGGGGGCGTTGCTTCAGAACAAACAAACAATCAAGTGTATTTAAAATGAAGAGGGAAAGCATGTCACTTCATCAGTCGAAACGACTAAGCCTCCAGTCACCAAATTCTTTCATTCACTTCCACCTTAAATCAGCGCACTGCTCTAGCAGATAAGTAATTCAAACAAGGTGTGATGTTCGTTTTTTGTGCGCTGCGGTAGCAAAGATTGAAAATTATACTTGACCTCGTTTAAAAAAAACAAATTCAATCTTCCTACTAATCACAAGCTTACAATACAGGGCGATTTAATCCATCATAACATTGCCAGCTCTTTGAAAGAATAGGTCCCATTCTTTTCACACAAGACCTTGCAATTACCAAGCGTACGCACAATTTAATACTAGCCAACTTTATTTAATTCTAGAATTAAGTATAAGCCACGTACGTGGGAATACAATTTTCCCTCGAAAAGGGAGGAATGTATGCATTATGTTTAAAACTAAAATTTAATTAAGCGTTTTTCCTTCCCAAAAAAGAAGTGAACGATTTACCAGGTTAAATTGCATTGTTTAAGCGAAACACAAAGGACGGCAGCAATTGGTCAAAAAGATGCTAATTAATTCACCTCGCTTCGCCTGACGGGCATTTCCTGATGAAGCGACGGGCTAGGTTTGTTCCCAGCTATCCTTCACATCAGAACTGGTTTGAATCCGTATTCAGATAACCTCTCCTTCCTCACAATGAACTTAGTTGCAGATTAAAATAAAGTTGCTCTACCTTTCCCCGCCCCTAAAACTGCGGAGGTTTCCGTGAAACTCCCAGATCAGCTGCTCTCCACATTCTTATTCAAGATTCGGGAGCTTCCACTGCAGCCGAGGGGGGAGGCTGATGCAGGACCACTTCAACCTCGATCGAAGCGTTCTGAACCTTCTTCATTACATTGGCTGGAAAGTACACTTTTCTCTCATTCACTGAATAAATGTGTCGTGGAACGTTTCAAAACCGGTGGGTGTGCGACCCCCTTCGCCCTGTTGTACCTACCCCACAACCGTGTGCTGCTCTATGTGTAGCAAAGGGTGGGAACGCCCAGTATAAATTCGGAAATCTGGGACCACGTCATTCCGAGGATTCAGCGACAGAACTCGCGTTTGGAAGTAGCGCAGGATTTAACCGGAAAATAAATTTCATACAGGATACTAGCAAAACGTTCAATGAGTAATCTTTGTGTCCTTTGAGTTTCGGGATTGAAGTTTTAAATCCTTCTCGCACAAAACCCAGACTAACGCCCTAGTAATAATAATAAAGGACAGGTGCTGTTTCGGATGAGATAATCATTGGCTTTCTGAGGGAAAAAAAAGATGAATAGCAGTGAAGATGTCTTAGTTAGTTCATATCCCTCAACCAATATCAAGGAAACAGATGCTAGCTACGGGAGCCTTCCAAGATAATAAAATGTGAGGCTGGATGAACACAGCAGGCCAAGCAGCATCTCAGGAGCACAAAAGCTGACGTTTCGGGCCTAGACCCTTCATCAGAGAGCAGGATGGACATGTTGTCTGAGGAATGGGAGGGGGAGTTGAAATGGCTCGCGAATGGGAGGCGCAGTTGTTTACTGCGAACCGAGCGGAGTTGTTCTGCAAAACAGTCCCTAAGCCTCCACTTGGTTTCCCCAATGTAGAGGAAGTCACACCATGTACAGCAGATGCAGTATACCACATTGGCGGATGTGCAGGTGAACATCTGCTTGATGTGGAAAGTCATCTTTGGGGCCTGGGATGGGGGTGAGGGAGGTGGTGTGGGGGCAGGTGTAACACTTCCTGCGGCTGCAGGGTAAAGTGCAGGGTGTGGTGGGGTTGGAGGGGACTGTGGAGCAGACAAGGGAGTCGCAGACAGACTGGTCTCTCCAGAAGGCAGACAAGGGTTGAGATGGAAAAATGTTTTTGGTGGCGGAGTCGGATTGTAGATGGCAGAAGTGTCGGAGGACGATGCGTTGTATCCGGAGGTTGGTGGGGTGGTATGTGAGGACTAGGGGGATTCTCTTTGGGCGGTTATTGAGAGGATAGGGTGTGAGGGGTTAGGTGCCATAAATGCGGGAGATATGGTCGAGGGTGTTCTTGACCACTGCAGGGGGGTCTGAAGTTGCGGCCCTTGAAGAACGAGGACATCTGGGATGAACGGGAGTCAAATGCCTCATCCTGGGAGCAGATGCAGCAGAGGCGAAGGAATCGGCAATAGGGCATGACATTTTGGCAGGAAGGTGGGTGTGAGGAGGTGTATTCCAGGTAGCTGTGGGAGTCGGTAGGCTTGAAATGGACATCAGTTTCTAGCTGGTTGCCTGAGATGGAGACAGAAAGGTCCAGGAAGGTAAGGGATGTGTTGGAGATGGTCCAGGTGAACTTGAGGTTGGGCTGGAAAGTGTTGGTGAAATGGATAAACTGTTCAAGCTCCACTTGGGAGCATGGGGCGGCACCAATGCAGTCAATGTAACGGAGGAAGAGGTGGGGTTTGGGGCCTGTGTAGGTGCGAAAGAGGGACTGTTCCACATAACCTACAAAGAGGCAGGCATAGCTTGGGTCCATGTGGTTACCCATGGCAACCCCCATAGTCTGTAGGAAGTGGGAGGAATCGAAAGAGAAGTTATTGAGGGTGAGGACGAGTTCGGCTAGGCGGATGAGGGTGTTGGTGGAGGGGGACTGGTCAGGCCTGTGGGACAGGAAGAAGCGGAGGGCCTTGAGGCCATCTGCATGGGGAATGCAGGTGTATAGGGACTGGATGTCCGTGGTGAAAATGAGGTGTTGGGGATCAGGGAATTGGAAGTTCTGGAGGAGGTGGAGGGCGTGTATGGTGTCATGGATGTAGGTGGGGAGTTCCTGGACCAAGGGGGAGAAAATGAAGTCCTGATATGTGGAGAGATAATGGGAACTGCAGATGCTGGAGAATTCCAAGATAATAAAATGTGAGGCTGGATGAACACAGCGGGCCGAGCAGCATCTCAGGAGCACAAAAGCTGACGTTTCGGGCCTAGACCCTTCATCAGAGAGGGGGATAGGGAGAGGGAACTGGAATAAATAGGGAGAGAGGGGGAGGCGGACCGAAGATGGAGAGTAAAGAAGATAGGTGGAGAGAGTATAGGTGGGGAGGTAGGGAGGGGTAGGTCAGTCCAGGGAAGACGGACAGGTCAAGGAGGTGGGATGAGGTTAGTAGGTAGATGGGGGTGCGGCTTGGGGTGGGAGGAAGGGATGGGTGAGAGGAAGAACCGGTTAGGGAGGCAGAGACAGGTTGGACTGGTTTTGGGATGCAGTGGGTGGGGGGGGGGGGGGGGAAGAGCTGGGCTGGTTGTGTGGTGCAGTGCGGGGAGGGGATGAACTGGGCTGGTTTAGGGATGCAGTAGGGGAAGGGGAGATTTTGAAACTGGTTAAGTCCACATTGATACCATTAGGCTGCAGGGTTCCCAGGCGGAATATGAGTTGCTGTTCCTGCAACCTTCGGGTGGCATCATTGTGGCAGTGCAGGAGGCCCATGATGGACATGTCATCTCGAGACTGGGAGGGGGAGTGGAAATGGTTTGCGACTGGGAGGTGCAGTTGTTTGTTGCGAACTGAGCGGAGGTGTTCTGCAAAGCGGTCTCCAAGCCTCCGCTTGGTTTCCCCAATGTAGAGGAAGCCACACCGGGTACAGTGGATGCAGTCTGCAGTTATGGGAGCCTGTTGTGTTCCAACACTGCAGTGTTGACAGTACTTCGTGGCCTTTAGGGTGTCGGGGGTTTTACGTGATGCTACAGATGTGCAAGTTGTTTCGACGCCCACAATGAAGTTTATAAATCCAAATTATGATATTACTGTAACAGTCTTGGTAGTACCCACTAAACAGCAAAAGCCTCGAGTGTGCCAACAGGCATCGTAGGCTTCGTAGTCACCTCGGTGCAGAAAGTTCAAATGGGGGGGGGGGGTGGTGAAAATGAGACAGGGGAGCATAGGGATCGTAGGGAAAGGGGGTAGCCTATCTGTTCCCACAAATCCCTAAACATTACGTTAAAGTTCCCCTTATCTGCGAAAAAACTTCAAACTTACACATGCCTCCAAGGAAGGCCCCTAATGTGTGTATGTATATAAAAAGGCACACGATGCAAGTTATATACCAAAAGGCACTGTTGAACCAATTTATGACGGCATTATGGACAATATCCGGGCTTGGGAACAGATCAGAGGCAAATAAATCTCATGCCACAAGAACAAGATAGTATCGAAGCATCTCACCATAATGGTCCATAGCTGAACTCTCCACTGTGAACATCCTTATGACATTGACCAGAAATTTAACAGAACCAGCCACGTAAAATACAACGGGCAAGTGGCAAGTCAGAGGCTGAAATCTCGGCAGCAAGTTTTTCACCTCCTAATACCTCAAAGACCAGCTACTATATACAAAGCATAATGCAGGAATGTGACTGAATCCCAAATAAAAACCGGGAGGACTGCAGATGCTCTAAAATCTAGGCTCAATAATTTTCCAGCCTAAACTCTCCCATGTCCTAGCCCCCTACCCCAGACATCAGGCCCTGTTAGGACATAGCCTGCCACTACACACTACCTATTGTTAGATACTAACAGTCCCCATTAACAGCTGTTCACTCTCCTAACCAGATCATTATCAACTCCTTTGTCTATACAATCGCTCTTCTCTCTCTTCTGCCTCTATCCTATCATTTACTCCTTCCCCCTCCGTTTTTCTGCATATAAACCAACATGTTCCAGGCTACCATCAGCTCTGAAGAAGGGTCACCGGACCTGAAATGTTAACTGATTTTTTTCTTCACAAATGCTGCCCAACCTGCTGAGCTTTTCCAGCAACTTCTGTTTTTGTTGCGTGGTTGAATACTTTCCATTTTCCAGGATAAATTCAACTCTGCAAATACTCAAGAGGTTGAGCATCATCCAAGGCAATACAATTTATTTGATTGACACCCCAACCACTACCTTCAATATTCACGCTCTTCACCACTGATTCATGATGGCAACAGTGTGGTCCATCTTAGGATGCACAGCAAGAACTCATCAAGTTTTCTTCAACAGCATCTTTCAAATCCATAACCCCTGCCAGCTTGAAGGACAAGGGCAGTATATGCACCTGTGCCTTTCCCTCCAAGTCACACGGCATGGCCTGCACAGAGTGGATGTTGGGAAGATGTTTCCATTGGTAGGAGAGACTAGGACCGAGTGCATAGCCTTAGAGTAAAGGGAAGACCTTTTAGAATGGAGTTAAGGAGAAATGGCTTCAGCCAGAGAGTGGTGAATCTATGGAATTCACTGCCACAGAAGATTGTGGAGGCCAGATCATTGAGTACATTTAAGACTGAGATAGATAGGCTCTTGATTATCAAGGGAAGAAAGCAGGAGAATGGGATTGAGGAACTTATCAACCACGATTGAATGGTGGACCGGACTCAATGGATTAATGGCCTAATTTCTGCTCCCATGTCTTATCGTCTTATGGTCTTATGCACCAACTACATAAAAAAACTGAGGATGCTGTAAATTAGGAACAAAAACAAAATTGTTGGAAAAGCCCAGCAGGTCTGGCAACATCTATGAAAGAAAAAACAGAGTTAACGTTTTGGGCCTGGTGACCCTTCCTCAGAACTGTGTTGCCTGCATGCCTACTACATTGCCATTCTTTCACTATTACTGAGTCAAAACCCTGGAAATCTCTCCCTAACAGCACAATCTGTATGTCTAAATCATGAAGGCTGCAGTGGTTCAAGAAGGAAACTCACCACTGCTGTAAGGATCAATTGGAAATGAGAAATAAATGCTGGTTTTGCCAGCAATGCTCACAAATCCATGGAATCTAAATAAGAAGAACATACATTTATATGAAGTAAAACATCCTCAGAAATGTCACAGGAGCAGACTGCTCAGCCCACCCTAAAATGTTAGGCCTGAATCCAGTTGGGAAAACTAATTTGACAAAATTAATAATTATTATTTTCTAAGTGAAAGAAAACTAAAATTGAAAATATATTTTGCTTTTTGAAAATAAGTCATGTGAAACCTTGCAATATGCAGTTTTGGTAGAAATGTTGTGTAAATATGTAAGAACACCTGACTATTGAGACTAGCTGTACCCTGCTTGCTCTGAAAACAACATGGGGTCTTTAGTGATAATAGGACCTGCTGATGCTGGAGAATCTGAGATAACAAGGTGTGGAGCTGGATGAACACAGCAGACCAAGCAGCATCTTAGGAGCAGGAAAACTGATGTTTCGGGCCTAGACCCTTCATCAGAAATGGGGGAAGGGAAGAGGGTTCTGAAATAAAGAGGGGAGGTGGATCAAAGATGGACAGAGGAGAAGATAGGTGGAGAGAAGACAGACATGTTAAAAAGGGGCAGGGATAGAGCCAGTAAAGGTGAGTGTAGGTGGGGAGGACGGACAGACCTGATGAAGGGTCTCAGCCTGAAACATCGGCTTTCCTGCTCCTAAGATGCTACTTGGCCTGCTGTGTTCATCCAACTCTACACCTGGTCATCATGGAGTCTTTAGCCTTGACTTTTTGACAAGTTGTTCAGATTCTGTTCAAGTGGAATAAATTGATGCTGACTGCCTGCTCAAAAATGTGAATTATTAACTACAGAAGAAAATGTTTCAAAAACACTAAGATTTTGAGTTATATCTACACTAAAACTGGTCCTGCTGTGTCACCAATTTTGGATACATTTGTTTCTAGAGGTTTTGTCATGGGACCCCTTTTATAATCCCATACATTTAAACTTCCCTGCCCTGTTAAAAACCTCAATTTGTTTATGAATTTTAATAACTCAGCTGACTGTCAAGTATGGATCTGTAACTTTCTTTCAAATTACTTGATAACATAGTAGCCCTACACTTCCGAATTTACTCTTGACAAAGTGATAGTAGAAGTCAAAGTGCA
Organism: Stegostoma tigrinum; assembly: GCF_030684315.1. Classification (NCBI taxonomy): domain Eukaryota; kingdom Metazoa; phylum Chordata; class Chondrichthyes; order Orectolobiformes; family Stegostomatidae; genus Stegostoma; species Stegostoma tigrinum. The sequence goes on along the minus strand of NC_081356.1, from coordinate 27,946,141 downwards.
AGTCTAAAACTATGGCAAGTTGATTTCAATGTAGGTTGATATGATGTCATCCATTTTGGACTTAAGAGAGACAAAACAGGCTAACTTTTAGATGGTTAAAAGCTAGAACAGTGGAGATCTAAATAGACTTGAAAATCTAAGTACATATCATTAAAATAGCATGAACTGGTACATAAAATAAGGAAAAGGATTAATGCAATACTGGGTTATATATCCAGAGGACTATATGCAAGTAGATAGATGTAATGATTGAGAGATATATAAAGCCCAATGTATAAAACATCTGGGACAGTACTCAGCATCACACCTCAGGAATTATATATTTTCAATGGAGGCAATGCAGCATCGACTTATTAGAATTAACTCCTGAACTCTAAGTGTTAATTGAGGAGAGATTACACAATCTAAGGCTTGATTGCCTTAAATTTAGAAGATTGCGGAGTGATTTGATTGAAGTTTTACAGTTGTTAAGGGGAACAGAAAGGGTGGGTAGAGAGAAACTTTTGCTGGAATGCCTAGGGCCAGAGGGCTTGTCAAAAAAATAAGTGACAGGCTTTCTGGGACTGGAGCAAAGAAACATTTATACAGTCAAATGATAATAATAAATTCACAAATGATAACTGGCACTAGATCAATTGCTGATTTTAATACTGGGATTGACAAATGTTTTGTTAACCAAAGATATTAAAAGGATATGGGGGAGGTGGTCATACGGAATTTCATCAAAATCAGCTGTGATCACATTTCAATTCTGCTTCCTGTGGTGATGCAGCTATTTCAATGACAATGTTTTAAAGTGTAACAGAAACAGAAAGTGATGGAGAAACTCAGCAGGTCTGGTAGCAGCTGTGGAGCGGGAAACAGAGCCAGTGTTTTGATCCAGAATGCTTCAGAACACAGTCACTGGACTGATATCATTAACTCTGCTTTCTCCCCACAGGCTTTAAGTATATTGAAGTCATCATTGGACAAGCATATGGATGTACATGGAATAGTGTAGGTTAGATGGGCTTCAGGTTGGTATGACAGGTCGGCACAACATCGAAGGCCAAAGGGCCTGTACTGTGCTGTAATGTTCTATGTTCTATGAATAGTGGAACAGCCTGAGGGGGCTGACGGTCTTCCATTGTTTCCTATGTAAAAGCTCCCTATTGTGTGACTTACATGATGTTAGAGTGACAATACAACAGCTTTTAATAAACCCCTCCCTAATATTTTTACAACAAATAAAAAGTCTTCATCATTTTACTCTCAAGTGCTGTTCCCTTCAGTGTCCGAAATAAATCTTCAGTTCCTTGAGACCCCAAGGCTTGGCTCCAATCTGGCAAAAATGTGTTCATGCTACCTGATCTTGTTGCATCAGATAGGAGCTTTCCTCGAGACGGCCATGTACCTGATAATACAAATACAATTTGATGTTGTTTGTCCTCAATGCAGTAAAACCTTCTCATGTGTTGCTTCTACCAAAATATGAGTCCAAGCCACATGAGGAGGTATTAAGAGAAATGACCTAAAGCTTTGTCAAAAAGGTAGATTTACAGTGAGGTAAATGAGGACATGGAAGTGGAGAAGTTTAAAGAGAGAGTTTCAGAATTTAGGGCAGCTGAAGGCAGTTTGGCTCATAATGGAGAGATTAAAACTGGACATGCTCAAGAGGCCAGTTTTGGATATACTTAAGAAGATTGCAAAGTTGGAAGAGCTGACAGAGATATAGATCATGGAGGGGTTTTAAAACAAGGATGTTAATTTTAATATTGAAGTGCTGGAAGGCCACAAGCCAATGTAGATTAAAAAGTGCAGAGGGTGATAGGAGCTTGCTTTCAGCTATAACTATTTAAAAAATATAAACAGCAGGGAGGGGAGTGTCTCCATTCATTTAAACACTGATGTTAAGGATAGCTAGGTTAATGAAACTCAGATACATTGAATATAATTGTGCTGATTGAGATTGAGGTTACTGTAGATTTGAAATGCAGCAATGCCCAGAGGTTATTGTTCTAGGTCACAGCCAGACACTGCACTGCAAAATAGCTGACAAGACCATTGGACAAATCAATGCATTTAATTTAAGCATTGGCTCCTGCGGTTGAATGACAGCTTCTACTTTTTTTAAAATTAGGAGCAATCGAAATGTCCGACGTGTGGTTGTGAAGCACTCAGATGCAACTGTGGCTCACAGGGTCGTACCTTGCCTCTGACTCAGAAACGTATGGTTTTCAGTCCCATTTCAGAGACTTAAGTGCACAACCTGAGCTGATATTTCTATTGCTGCATTGAAAAAAATGCTGCCCTGTGGGAAGTGCTGTCTTTTAATGCAATGTCAAACTGAGACCATGCCTGCAGCCTCACAGGACATTCGAGGCACTATTTTGAGAAACAGCAGGGAAGTATTTTCTTCCTCGTGTCCTGCTGAAATATTTATCACTGAAGCAGCATTACTGAAGACAAATAGTTATTTGTAAGAGCTTGCTGTGTGAAATCTGGCTGCTACATTTACAGTACAGTAATTATACTTTATGAATCTCAATGTAAAATGCTTTGGGATATCCTGAGGTTGTGAAGGTAATGTGCGTATCTCTTTAAAAATAAAATGCAGAGTTTAGTCAAAAGGACAGTAAGACCATAAGACATTGGAGAAGAAGTACGCCACTCAGCCCATCAAATATGTTGTGCCATGCGGTGCAATCATGGCTGATCTAATAATCTTCAACCTCCACTTTCCTGCCTTTTAGCCATAAATTTGATTCCCTTGCAGATTAGAAATCTGACCGCCTCAGCCTTGAATACTACTTAACAACTCAGCCACACCAATCTTCTGTGGTAAAGAATTGCAAAATTCACTGCCTTCTGAGAGAAGGAGTTCCTCCTCACTTCTTTCCTAATTTGGTGACCCTTTCTCTGAGATTATGCCCTCCAGTTCTAGACTGTCTTACAAGGAGAAACATCATTTCCACATCTATTCTGTCCTCAGAATCTTGTACGTTTCAATAAAGTTACCAGTCAATTTTTTGAACTCCAATGAGTTCTGTCCCAGCCGACTCAACTTCTGCTTGTACGACAGTCCCTCCATACCCAGTGTCAGCCTAGTGTACATTCTCCAGAATGTCTCTAATGCCAGCATATCTTTCCTTAGATAAGTGGCCCAAAACTGTTGACAGTATTCCAGCTGTGGTCTGTCTAGTGCCTCGTACAGTTTTAGTAAGCCATTCCTATTTTTATACTCCATTCCAATTGAAATAAGGGCCAACAATCCATTTGCCATCTCTAATATTTGCTGAACCTGTATGCAAGCTTTTTATGATTTATGGACGAGGATTCAACAATCACTCTGTTCTGTAGCTTTTGTGCTATCTTGTTCCATTGAAATAATATTCAGTTGCTTTATTCTTGCTGCCAAAGTGCATAACCTCCGATTTTCCCAAATTATTTGCAAGGTCTTTGGCCTATTCACTTAACCTGTCTAACCTGTCAGACTCCTTGTGCCATCCAAACCATTTTCCTTCCCACCTATTTTGGGTCATCTCAAGTTACTTTCTTCATCCAAGTCATTAATATATATTGTACATAATTGTGGCACCAGTACCAATATCTGTAGCTCTCGAAAGGTTACAGGTTGCCATCCTGAAAATTCTCCTTCATCCCAACTCTCTGTCTTCTATTAGTTAGCCAATCCTCCATCCCTGCTAATATTGTATCTTCAACACCCTGCGTTCTTATTAAGTAGCTTTAAATGTGATATCTTGTCAAGAGCCTTCTTAAAATACAAATATATTGCAGTTCACTATCTCCCTTCAATAAGTGTATGATATACTCATAGCAAAATTTGCTAGTGAAGTGGATTATCTAGGCCTACTTGGTTGAGTACTTGATTCTTTTATTATATAGAAATTGGATTACATGGTTATTTTGCCTTTTGAGTTAATACGTTTGGAACAAAATAAAGAACAACAACTCATCTTCACACAGTACTTTTAGCCCAGTAAATATTCCAAAATATTTCACTGCAGCATTAATAAACAAAATTTGACACCGAGCCCATATGGGCAGATGTTAGGGCAGGTGACAATAAGCTTGATCAAAGTGGTAGGGTCTAAGGAATGTCTTAAAAGGAGAGAAAAAGGTAGAGTGTTTCTGGGAGGGAATTTCAAAGTTTCATGTCCAGGCAACTGAAAGCACAGACTCAATGAAAATGAGCTGAAGGTAAACACTGGAGATCTCAGAGGTCTGCATATTACAGTGATGGAGGACAGAGACTGCATTAAACACAATGATGAGAATTTTAAAGTTGAGGCATTGTTGAAGTGGGAGCCATGTAAGAGAAACAATAGGAGGAAACCATCCTGTAATGTATTCAGTTGCGCCAATCAATGATGTGAAAGTAGATTACTAGTCACTAAATCATCTATATGTATACAATGAAATGTTATTTTCTGACAGGCTGTCATCCAACTTAATCACTTGCTAAGCACTGGATGTTTTTACCATAACCTGAAATTTAAAATGGCAAATATTCTAAAAACGTAAAACAGCCACTTTCAATATAATTCATCATGCAAAAGCCAAGTCAATAACATTGTAAAATAGAACATGAATTCTGCTGATGCCAGTTTTTCTCTTGAGAATAGGCTTACCAAACACCTACGCTCGGTTTGCAATAAACGACTGCACCTCCCAGTCGCGAACCATTTTGACTCCCCCTCCCGTTCCTTAGACGACATGTCCATCGTGGGCCTCCTGCAGTGCTACAATGATGCCACCCGTAGGTTGCAGGAACAGCAACCCACATTCCGCTTGGGAACCCTGCGGCCCAATGGTATCAATGTGGATTTCACCAACTTCAAAATCTCCCCTCCCCTACCGCATCTCAAAACCAGCCCAGCTCGTCCCGCCTCCCTACCCTGTTCTTCCTCTCTCCTATCCCCTCCTCCCACCTCAAGCCACATCTCCATTTCCTACCTACTAACTTCATCCCGCCCCCTTGACCTGTCCGTCCTCCCCGGACTGACCTATTCCTTCCCTACCTATACTCTCCTCTCCACCTATGTTCTCCTCTATCCATCTTTGGTCTGCCTCCCCCTCTCTCCCTATTTATTTCAGAATCCTCTCCTCATTCCCCTTTTCTGATGAAGGGTCTAGGCCCAAAATGTCAGCTTTTGTGCTCCCGAGATGCTGCTTGGCCTGCTGTGTTCATTCAGCTCCACACTTTGTTATCTCGGCTTACCTACAGTGTCTTTTTGGCAGTTTCTTCAGTCATTCAGGAGCTGGGAGCATACATGACAAAGCCAGCATTTATTGTCCATCCTGAAGTGCTTGTGAAAAGGTGATGGTAAGCCATCTTCTTGAACCACTGCAGTCTGTGTGATGAATGCTACTTTGTTGTAGTGATTCTGTACAAATTGCTAAGACATTTCAGAGGACATTTAACAGTCAACCACGTAATTGTGGGTCTGAAGCCATATATAGTTCAGACCATGTAAGAATGGCTAGTTTCCTACCCTGAAGGTCATTTGTGAACCAGATTATTTTTTAAAATCACAATCCAGTAGCTTCATAATCACAATGATTGATGATAGTTTTATATTCTGGAGTTATTTAAACATCTGAAGTCAACTTTTCTAGCAGACATGATCATTTGTCCATTGCTCCAGGTTATCAGTTTAAGTAATGGTAATGCTCCCATTCTGCAGAATATTATAATGTCCATTTATCCATATATATTTTTATTGACTTTCCTTTTTAATTTTGTGTCCCCATCATCTTCATGCTCTTTCTTTATTGAAAGGACAGATTGTTTCTTCCCAGAGTTCTTATTATTGATATGGACCAGATATATAAATATGGAGACTACAAGAACAGATTGGGGTGGAGTTCTCTCGCAAGAACCTCTCCTTTTTGCCAGAAAATAATACACCTTTGAGGCAAATTTGAAGGCAATTGCACTATTTGATCAACTGGAAGGTTGGAATTGGGACCTTTGCAAATAACTTTGATCAAGTTTTGGGAAGGAAAACTCTAGAGTGGACTTCCCACCTGAGGCTAGTTGAGATTCTTAAGTAGCCATTTAAGTGTCTTACCACACTGCTATCAATTTAATACTAGTAGAGGGCAGGATACATGCTAGGAGCAGCACGGTGGCTCAGTGGTTAGCACTGCAGCCTCACAGCGCCAGGGACCCGGGTTCAATTCCAGCCTCAGGCGACTGTGTGGAGTTTGCACATTCTCCTGTGTCTGTGTGGGTTTCCTCCCACAGTCCAAAGATGTGCAGATTAGGGTGGATCAGCCATGCTAAATTGTCCGTAGTGTGTTCAGGGGTGTGTGGGTTATAGGGGGATGGTTCTGGGTGGGATGGTCCAAGGGTCAGTGTGGACTTGTTGGGCCAAAGGGCCTGTTTACACACTGTAGAGAATATAATCTAATCCCAGGAGGCCAGCCAGCAAACTCGGCTTTATCCATCTGATTACAACCAGCATAACTCAGTGAAAATGAATGCACAGTAATATAGGTCCAAGACAGAATGGCATGTGATTTTGAGTTGAATCTGCAGATGGTGGTGGTCCTGTGCATCTGCTGCCTTTGTCCTCATCAGGTAATAACATTTGTGGTTTTGGAAGGTGCTGTCTAAACAGGCTTGAAAGCAGTTTGCAAATTCATTTTGTACATTTTGCAGTCCAATTTGAAAAACAAAAATCTGTCTTTGTAATAAAAATGCATGGATGCCTTTTATTCTTGGGAACTGGAAAGACAAAAAAAAACCCATCTGTTCAGTCACAATGACTATAGAAAGAGGAAACATGCTGAGGTCTTTAAATGACTTCATAGCATTGCAAATGTGTACTTTATTCATATTTGGGCAGTGAACTTTCCTGAACAAAGTTTGGTTTGATTAAACGCATCATGAAAGTTACCAATGAGTGCCAGAAAACTATCTAATTGGTTTCATTTGGAAACCCAAGCTAAATTTTCAGTTGTACTAAAACCTTCTAAACCCATGATGACTGCCATCTAGGAGGGCAATGGCAGCTGTTACATGGGAACACCACCTACTGTAATTTTCTCTCCAAGTCACTCACTTTCCTGACTTGGAAATGTATTGCTGTTCCTTTAGTGTCACTGGGTCAAAATCCTGGACCTCCCTTCCAAAGGGTCTACCTACAGCATGTGGGCTGCAGTGTTCCAAGAAAACCACTCACCACCATCTGCTTAAGGACAACTGAGGATGGGCAATAAATGCTGACCCAGCAGCAATGCTTAGGTCCAATGAAGGAATTAAAAAAAACTAATCGAGTTCCACAGCCCTGCCTTTTCCCCATAGCCCTGCAAGTTTTTCTATTCAAATAATTACTCAACTTCCATTTGAAGACCATTTTTGAAACTGCCTCCACCACATAGTTATGCACTGCATTCTAAATTGCAACCACTCATTCATTAAAAATATTTTTTTTTCCCCTCTAGGCATCTCTGATTTCACATGTGAAATACCTTAAAGGTTTTCAACCTTTCCTCCACGGGGATGGTTTTGTGTCTTTTCCTGTCCAGATTGAGCAATTTGCACCACTTTTCTTTGAAGACACATACCAGAGGGACATCTGGGATTTCTTTGGTGCAGATCTCCTCAGAAATGAACTCTAAAATATTCTGTTCAGGGTTTATACAATGCATGCTGAGCAAATGCTATTAATATCAAAATCCTTGATTGTGCTGAGGCTCCACACAAACTAATTTCACTGATACCCTTTCCTTTAGAGTAGTGTTTTCCACTTCCCCTTTTGATTCCTTCTGCACATTTAGGTAAACCTGAATACCCTTCTTGATGTACCAAGTTTCAGACTGAATTAGGATTTGTACACTTGCAATAAATAGACCCATCAGTCTTTGGAGATCTCCATAAATACAAGCCCAGTTTAACTCCAGGTTACAAAACAAATCTTGGCCCAGCAATAAGAAAGAAATGCATCTATATAATGTTTTTCATGTCATCAAGATGTCACAAAGCATTTTACAGAAAATGCGGTAATATTGAAGTACAGTTGCTATGCATAATTGTATGTGTACCTTGCCTTAAAGAAAGGCATTTTTTTAAAGGCCTGTATACAATATTGTGACTGTGTCTGCTAGTTAGCCTGCACACAGGTTTGCAAGCTGCACACAGAATTAAGTTGGTTTACTATAATGGTTCCTTCACAACATACTTGTTACTTTGTTTTAAATGAACTAATCTACAGAATTAGTCAATCCTGACAAGCAACTGATTAGTAAACATCATTTTCATTAACATTACAGACAAGGCAATGATTCTTTTGTTAACCTATCCTGCTACTTCCAAAGATTGTGCACAAACACCCCTCCTTCCTGGTCTCTCATTTCTTTCATCCCTTTTAAAACAGTACAATTGCTTCCCCATTTCCTTATTTTCATTAAATGGTTCTATGATTTATCTCCAGTGATTTCCTCATGGAGATGTCCAAGATATAAGTTCCAATTCCTGGAAATTCCAGGGGAATCCTGAAGAGTTGGCAACATGGCCACCACCTATCACAGTTTGATTTCCATTTGTTCTCTCTTCAGGCTGGAGCCCTGGTATGGACGGGCATTCCCATACCTGTTGGGTCTTCTCTAACCACTCCCAAATTACTGCCCAAGCCAAGTCCAGGCCCCAGTGATAGCCCAGGTGAAATAACTTTGGGATAGATTATTTCTGACAGTGATTCTTGAATCACTTTCAATTATTGTTTCTAAGAATTACAATCAATTGTCATTTTATGCTAATGCTTTTTACAGTCAAAAACCAATATTTTGAAACTGGCATTGAAAACTTCCTTCAATAGTCCTGTATAAAATAAATCTCAGCTCCATGCTTTAATTAGTTGATGATAAAAAAGTAGTGAAAGTTGGTGTCATGTAACTGGCTACAGCTTACAATAGGATTTAAATGCTATTCAGCCCGTGTGGTCTGTGTCATCATTTATACTTCATACAAATCCTGTCCCTCTCTGCTTGCATCATCGAGCCTCATCATTTGTTTTTTCCTTTATATATATTTCAAGCTTCCCTTCAGCTTTCTATTCACCTTTAAACATTCCCTGTGGTAACAAATTCCTCATCTTTAGTTTTGAAACAGGTTCATATTCAATTCACAACATCAAATGTTTCTTCTTGACACAAACTGCCAGAACTTGAGTTTTCCTGCACTTTGCGTTTTTATTTCACATACTCACCACTTTCTGAATGAAAACGTTTTTCCTATATTCCCTATTGGATTTATTCATGACTATCTTATATTTGTGGACTCTAGTTTTGGTCTCACAAAATACGCACATTTTCCGTCTATTCTTCAAGACTCTTTTGTGCTTTTAGATGTTTATCAGGGTCAACTCTTCAGTCTTCTCTTGACCAAGACTGTTCAGTCTTTGGTCTCAAATGTTCCTTCCGATTATGAATGGAAGGGATGCTGGTTGCTGGGTTGGGGTTGGGTGATGGGCGATCAGTTAACTCACTTAGCAGATTTGGATGCAGAGTGATACTAGTCGTGTAGTTCAATTTCTGTATCACCTGAGATCACTGTAAAGGTCCCACCTTCTCACCATCATCTGATGTGTAATTAGACTCAGGCCTAATGACATAGCTCTGGGATTATGGCAACTTTTTTTGGTGCTGCTGGTGGAACATTAAGGAGGTCTCATTCAGATAGGACTTCCTGCTTGCAGTACATGGAGCCTGAATCACCGCCATTAATGATTGGGCTGAGGAAGGAACAATGGTAGACCCTCAGGGAAGCAAGATGGGCTAGGGAATGGGAAATGGGTAGCAATGAATTGGGGAAGACATGGACATTTAATGGGGTGTTAAGTATTTGGCAGCTGTTAAGTCTTAGATTGACACTGTTGGATTTGAGAAGGAAAACACTTCCAGGATTATTGCTGGCAGTCACTGCTCAGGGATCTTTGTGAGGAAGTTGGATAGGAGTCAGGATGGTGATTAGAATGTTGTAGCCCTCACACTCTGAAACATAACCAGCAGCACTGATAAAACTTTTAGAAGGAAGAAAAGTAACTTCAACAACAACAACTCACATAGAACAGTACAGCACAGAACAGGCCCTTCGGCCCTCTATGTTGCACCAACCTGTGAACTAATCTATGTCCCTCCCCCTACACTATCCCATCATTATCCATAAGTTTATCCAAGGACTGTTTAAATGCCCCTAATTTGGCTGAGTTAACTACATTGACAGGCAGGGCATTCCACGCCCTTACCACTCTGAGTAAAGAACCTGCCTCTCACATCTGTCTTAAATCTATCACCCCTCAATTTGTAGCTATGCCCTCTTGTACAAGCTGAAGTCATCATCCTTGGAAAAAGACTCTCACTGTCCACCCTATCTAATCCTCTGATCATCTTGTATGTCTCTATTAAATCCCCTTTTAGCCTCCTTCTCTCCAATGAGAGCAGACCCAAATCCCTCAGACTTTCTTCATAGGGCCTGCGCTCCAGACCAGGCCACATCCTGGTAAATCTCCTCTGCATCTTTTCCAATGCTTCCACATCCTTCCTGTAATGGGGCGACCAGAACTGCACGCAATATTCCAAATGAGGCCGCACTAGCATTTTGTACGTAATTTCATGTAAATTGCAGACAGGCTTTTCTAGTACATAGTGAGCAGAAACTGGAAGGTTTAAATGTCTGTTATAAAGAAGTTATAGTTGCACACTTGGCTAAGTTCAAGGTAATCAGAAAAAAACCAACATGATTTTGTCAAGAGGAAATCATGTTTAACTAATTTATTGGAGTTCTTTGAAGAAGTAACTTATGCTGTAGATGAAGGGGAAACAGTGAATGGAACACACTTAGATTTACAGAGGCATTGGTTAAGGTGTCATTGCAAAGGCTTTTGTGGAAAGTAACAGCTCATGATATAGGGGGTAACCTATTAGCACAGATAGGAGATTGGTTTCTGCTAGCAGAAACCAGAGAGTAGGAAAAAGTGGGTCTTTTTCAGGCTGGCAGAATTTCATGAGTGGTGTGCCACCGAGGTCAGTGCTGTGATCACAAATCTTTACAATTTGTATAAATCATTTGGATGAAGTAACTAAAGGTATGGTAGCTAAATTTGCAGATGATAGATTAGAAAGTGAGTTGTGAGGAGGACATAAGCAGCCTACAAAGGGGCATAGATAGGTTATAGCAAAGATCTGGTAAATGAAGTACAATGGGAAAAAAATATGTAATTGTCCATGTTGACAGAAAGAATAAAAAATAAGCATATTATACAAACAGTGAGAGATTGCAGATCTCTCAGATACAGTAGGACACCCAGATCTTTCTGTATGTATCACAGGTATTTTGATAATCAACCAAACTAATAGAATTTTGTGGTTTGTTGTGAGGGGAAATGAATGCAAGAGCAGGGAGGTTATGCTTTAGTTATACAGGGCATTGATGAGAACTTATCAGCAGTATTGTGTAGAATACTAGTCACTGTATTTTTGGAAGAATTTAGTGTATTGGAAGCAGTTCAGTGAAGATCTGCTAGAATAATAACTGGAATGGGTGGATTGTTTCATGAGGAAAGGCTGGACAGGCTAGGCCTGTATCATCTAGATAAGTTAGAGTTGACTTAATCTTAACATAAAAGATCCTGATGGGACTTGACCAGGTTGATGTAGAAAGAATGTTTCCCCTTGTGGGAGAATCTAGAACTATGGGTCATAGACTAAAAATAAAGAGTTGTCCATATAAAACAAAGATGAGGAAACATTTTTATCTCTCAGAGGGTCGAGTGTCTTTGGAATTGACTTCAACAATAGTGGGTGCAGAGTCTCTAAATATTTTTAAAGAGAGCTAGATAGATTCTTGATTAACAAGAGGATGAAAGATTACTGGGGATATGCGGGGAATGTAGAGTTGAAGTTAAAATTGGATCAGCCATGATCTTGCTGAATAGCAGAGCTGGCTGAAAGGGCCAAGTGTCCTATTCTTTTTCTGATGAAGGGTCTAGGCCTGAAACGTCAGTTTTTGTGCTCCTAAGATGCTGCTTGGCCTGCTGTGTTCATCCAGTTCCACACTTTGTTATCTCCTACTCTTGTTCCTAATTTGTGTGTTCATTTCACCAGTCCAGCTGCACTGAGGGACTTTAGCCCTCCTATTGGCATCCAGCTGAGTTCAGCTAAGTCAGGACAGACGATGAGGGCAACTTGAAGTCTCCCCACCATGATCAATGCCCAAGTTACAGGGCAAGCTAGGGTAATTATCATCTTTTTTATTAAAAAGGAAAAAAAACCTCCAAACTTTAAAGAAAGTTGTGAGTTTAGTTATACAATGGGTCTTAATAAAGTGGCCGTCATTGGCTGTTAATCTGTAACCAACTTTTTAACACATTTCATGTTAATGTTGAAGGTGGAGTGCAACTCATGAATAAAAAAAACAAAATCAGGCAAGTTAATCAAACAAAGGTTTGTACACTGCAAGCAGGGACCACAAGATGTACATAAAGAGTAAAAACAGTTTATGTTCAAAATACTCAGGTTAGGCAGCGTTTGTAGAGAGGAACAGTTACTGTTTGAGATGCCCTTTCATCAGAACCCAACCATCTTAACTGAAACATTAACTCTGTTTTTTTTCATAGCGATGGCCAGACTAGTTAAGTATTTCCAGCATTATTTGATTGTTGTTATTTCAGATTTCCCATTCAGATTTTCATTAAGGCATTCACAGTACATTGAAAATGCAATTAGAGGAATTTGGATGACCCTAATTTCTGATAGTGATGAAGATGTTATGTTAGAGCATAGAATCATGAACAAATATCCAGCAATGGCTGAGAAATGGTCTTTCCCACATCCGGAACGAGTACGTGCTCAGGAGCAGTTTAACCTGGATGCACGGATCTTTTTTTAAAACCTACTTTTACCAGATTGTTCTTTAATATTTAAAGATGAAAGGGGTAATAGTGGGAAGTGAAGCAAGGAATGTGTCACTGCTATGGTCTGTGTCAATATGGATGGCACTGAAAAGCTGCCACTTCTTGTGAAAGTCCAAGATGCAATATTGCTTTGTGAATACTAGGGCACTAACCAAACAGCATGAGGCTAATAAAACTGCCTGAAAGACCTCCAAAACTTTTGAGGTATGCATTAGGAAAGTGGATGAAGTGTAATAATGAAAAAAAAAAATTATCGCCCTGATTGGCCTGAAGAATCTGATAACTGAATGCCTGCTCAGTCTATGTTTTTCTGGCTGAAGCTGCATAGGGACGCTCTGCGATGTGACACGGCAGCACAAAAACATGGAAAGCATGTTTGGCTGTATTGGCAATGAGGTGCTCTTGCCTAAAGACAGCATATTAAGCAGAAAACGATTCTTGGCTCTTCCAGATTAACTCCCATTTTTTTTTTTACAAATGCCTTTTAATGTACAAGGTCAAACCATTGTAAGTGTGTTTGTAGATAAATCAGGTTACATTGGGGTTCCTTTGACTATCTCAAAGACACACTTAATGAGAATTAATGGGCAAGAGCTCTGCAATTTGACCTATCTTGAAAATATTATGAGATAACACAGTGGTCCAGGCAGCATCAGAGGAGCAGGAAAGTTGACGTTTTGGGTCGGGACCCTTCTTTAGAAATGGGGAGGGGGAAGGGAGCTTGGAAGTGAATAGATAGAGAAAGGGTGGGGCTGGGAAAGGTAGGTAGGATGGCGATAGGTAAGTGCAGGTGGCCAGTGAGACGGGAGGAGTGGATAGGTGGAAGCGAAGATGGACAGGTTGTGTCAGGTTAAGGAAGTAGGGATAGGGGGAGGGTTGGTCATGGGATGAGGCTGGGGGTGGAGAAATTTTGAAACTAGTAAAATCCACATTTAGGCCATTGGTGCCATAGGCTCCCAAGGCAGAATATGAGGTGCTGCTCCTCCAGTTTACAGGTGGCATCACTGACATAACAATAACAGTAACACATTCTACATATTCAGGTCAAATGACATGAAGATTAAGTGATAATTATGGTTCAATTTTTAAAAAAATTCTAACCTATGACCTCACAAAGCTGCTCAAATGTTCCTCACATGCTAATCAGAGCACCATGCACTAACTTCCAATTTTTGAAGCTATTACAGTGCACAGATCTCGAAAGTCCTCAATGTGGGATAAAGAAAACAGTCATGTTGATTCTGAACTAATACTTAATAGTATAAACAACAACAACAACATGCATTGATGTAGGCTCTTTAAAGTAGCAAAAATACTCCAATGCATTGCACAAACGAAAAAAAAACAAACAAACTTTGATACTGAGCCTCAAAAGGAGATGTCAGAACAATAGCCAAAAGCTTTATTGAAGAGATTGGTTTTAAGCAGTGTCTTAGTGGGACATGGAGAGATTTTAGGGAGCAAATTCTAAAGGCTAGGGCTGCCAATGGTGGTGGGGTGAAAATTAGAAACAGATAAGAGGTCAGAATTGGAGAAGGGCAAACATCTCAGAGGGTTGTGGGACTAGAGGAGGTTACTGTGTCAGGGAGGTGTATGTTTTCATATATGGCCTGTTAAAGCAATTGTGAAATACTTTGAATAATTTCTACTTCATCGAAGGAATAATATAAATACAAGTACTGTTAGAAGACCATAAGACATAGGAGTGGAAGTAAGGCCATTCGGCCCATTGAGTCCACTCTGCCATTTAATCATGGCTGATGGGCATTTCAACTCCACTTCCCTGCACTCTCCCTGTAGCCCTTGATTCCTTGCAAGATCAAGAATTTATCAGTCTCTGCCTTGAAGGCATCTAACGTCCCGGCCGCCACTGCACTCCGTGGCAATAAATTCCACAGGCCCACCACTCTCTGGCTGAAGAAATGTCTCCTCATTTCAGTTTTAAAATTTACCCCCTCTAATTCTAAGGCTGTGCCCATGGGCCCTAGTCTCCCCGCCTAACGGAAACAACTTCCTAGCATCCTCCCTTTCTAAGCCATACATTATCTTATAAATTTCTATTAGATCTCCCCTCAACCTTGTAAACTCTAACGAAAACAGTCCCAGGATCCTCAGCCGTTCATTGTACGTTAAACCTACCATTCCAGGGATCATCTGTGAGAATCTCCCTGGACACGCTCCAGGGATAGTATGTCCTTCCTGAGGTGTGGGGCTCAAAATTGGACACAGCATTCTAAATGGGGCCTAACTAGAGCTTTATAAAGTGTCAGAAACACATCACTGCTTTTATATTCCAACCCCCTTGAGATAAACGACAACATTACATTTGCTTTCTTAATCGTGGACTCTACCTGCAAGTTAACCTTTAGAGAATCCTGGACCAACACTCCCAGATCCCTTTGTACATTTGCTTTACGAATTTTCTCACCGTTTAGAAAATAGTCCATGCATGTATTCTTTTTTCCAAAGTGCAAAACCTCACATTTGCAACTGGCTCAAGGCAATATTGGTAAATGCCTATGTGAAAATTACCTGTCTCTGCTCCATTATGGTGAAATTAGGAAGCAAGAAAAGGAGAACAAATATCTTTAAACAGGATGTAACTGAACCACCGGCTTAATGAGCAGACAGAACTAGTCCAACCTTTGAACCTGTGTTAATCCCAGTGCAAACAATGCTAATGAAGTTTGATGTGTCAGTGCGCTCGGTAATCACAATACGTAATCGCTTCAAGAATATATATTTCACTGTAAAATGTCAGAATTAAAAAGGAACTTTCTTGACAGAACAAACATAATATTGACAAAGGTCCCCCTTGTGACTGGATGTATGAATATTTCTGTTAAATGAATATGACAGATTCAAGTCTAAATGTTTCACCCGCCTTTAGCAATTTTCCCGCCCATTATACAACCTGAATATTGAGCAAAACCAGTTTACTGGTTATAAGCAGAAGGAACAGATTGTAAAATGCAGAACCAGGTAAAATTGTAAGGAGAGCTTTCATGGTTCATGGCTCCTGCCATTTCTGCTTTATAATTAGTGGTATCAAATTACATGGCGCAGTATAAAGAACTCAACAAATATCTTGCTGAAATTCTGCTTTTCAAAAATTGACCCTGACAATAGTGTGGTAATTTGTACAGGTATTCAGTGCACAATAATAAATGAAAACATTAAAATCTTATTTTTGATCAACCAAAGCAAGCACAAGGTGCTGCTTAGAAAGGCCTTTACACCAACACAGTCAGCATTTCTCTAGATGACAAATTTGACTACTTTTTCCCAATTGTCCAATGTTACTTATTATTTTTCACCACAAATAAAACAGTTTGCCTTTATAAGACAAATTGAATAATATTTCTTCATTCATACACTTGATTTACTTACTGAACACACCCATCTACCTCGAAATCACATTCTCAATCTGACACGTAATGTTTGTGATAATAAAGAAATTAATGCTGCACTTACTTAACTGCTGTAAGTCGAGGAAGTAATACCAGGAGCTGGTCTCTCTCAGTTTCTGATTTAACTCCAGGATAATTTTTTGTGGTTGTGTGCCTACCCGTGATCAGAAATAGTCCTCTTCCTGTTCGGCACCGAAACTGGAATGATATGACTCACAACAACTTCCTCTATCAATCACCACAAGGTGTTCATTAGATCATGCAGTCACCAGGTAGATTGCCCCAATTTTCAGAAACATTTTGCAGGTTGAGGCCATTGATGATCAACTGTTGCTGATAGGGTAGCTGCAACTGTGGATTTTCCAATGGGCACATGACACATTCCTGCAGTAACTATTGAATTACATCCATCAAGATGCCTGTAAACTCTTTGTTACAGAAAAAAAATCACTAAGATTACACATGAATGATTTTTTTGCTATGTCATCATTATGTTATTTCCAGTTATATTTCTGTGGTGTAGTGTACATTGTAAAAATAGTGTTAATCTAAACAGTGACTCAGACATTCCTAAAATAATGCCAAATTTATTTGCACTCATTTTTAGTGCGTAATAAACTCTGAAGGTCATGGTATGGAATGGTTATACTGTGAATTGCTTTTTAAAATTCTTTCAAAGGATATAAGCATTCCTGGCCAAGTCAGCATTTGCTGCTCATGTCTACTTGCCCTCGAGATGGTGATATTGAACCTTCTTCAATCACTGTAGTCTATGTGGCTTAGAACTTGTCATGAAGTGAGTTCCAGGATTCTGATCTGGCAACAATGAAGAAGCGATAATATAGATCCAAATCAGAATGCTGTTTGGCCTATGTTGAGACAATCGTTATCTTTCTTTTATTTTTCTCATTTCTTCTTGTGTGTATCTTATGAGAATTGCACTTTGAACAGCAGCTTCTTATTTAAGAAAACAAATGTTGATATTTGCCATTGGGAACTGGTCTGGAGAGATAATACAGGTTAATTACTTTCCTAAGAAAACTCAGCAATGAGATGTTGTGATACTCAGGGACTGGCAAACAATGTGATGTTGAATTGGTTGATCAAGGGAGGGCTGTGCTAGCCAGCCAACCGCAGAGAATGTTGAAAAAGAAAGAAAAAAGCAAAGACCTAACTGGCTCTGACTAGGTTTTTGGACGGGAGGCAGTACTGCTTTTGACTAATAGCTGCCAGACTGTGTTTCTTTTGGTTTTACTCCTGCTAGTTATTCTCCAGATACAGAATTGTCAAAAATCCAGAGAGAAGAATGCCAGTCTGTTAATCAGAAACAAAAACAGGAATTGCTAGAAATGCTTAGCAGATCTGACAACATCTGTGAAGAGAAATCAGAGTTAACCTTTCAGGTCTGGCGACCCTTCCTCAGAACTGACCCCAGTTCTGAGGAGGGGTCACTCTGATTTCTTTCCACAGATGCTGCCAGACCTGCTGAGCTTTTCCTGTAATTTCTGTTTTTGTGTAAGAGCAAGGAAATCTCCCCAGAGGTCTGGGGAAGCTGCTTACATTGATTGGTGACTTCAGAATTCAATCAAGACACAGTCCTACATGCTTGCAATACAACCCATCAGATTTCATAAATTGCAAGTTTGATAACTATTTCAAAGATGAATATCAGGCTTTTATTATTTTTCTTTTAAAAATGTATCCCTTACCTGTGTCTCTTGGTCTGTCCATCAGTAGTTATGTATAAGGGCTTGTGATCAAAGAAAACTAGGCTTAGGTTGTAGATATTAATTAGGTCACCTCATTATTCATGTGTTTCACTAAAGTTACCCTTAATAAAAAATTGTTACATTTTGTTTACTTATAAACTTGGTTTCAAACATCTGTTATTTGTAAAGTCTGGTTGGGAACAATTGAATGTTCTAATCTCACTGTTGGGAATCTGGTACAAGTAACGCGGGGCTCATTTGGTTTGGCTAACTGTCCTTGTGTCATAACAACTGCAGGTGGCAGTGTTCCTATAAATCTGCCGGCCTTTTTCTGGCTAATGGAGGTAAAGACTGAATGTTTACGGTGCTCCATTCCTGGTCTTGTGAAACTATCAAAATGTTGCTAACAATGCAATTGACAGCCCTGACTAAAAACTCGACATTGAAGCCCCAAAAAGTGAATCATTATGATTGTGGAGTCTCTTTTCTTCAGATGGTAAATATTTTTTTTCAAAACAAAATATTACTTTATTTCTTTTTACTTTGTTTCTGGACTTGATTTGACCCTACTTACTTCTCTATCCTTCCATTGTTTCTTTTTGTATGTTAAATTTCATCAGTTAAGGAAATTGATCATTCAATTTGGCATTTAAGGGGTCCCAAATTTCCTGTTGATTGTTACTGATTTATATTTGGAGGAATTTGTGCACAAAAATGGTGTGACCTGGAGGATGAGGGATAATGTCACACTTCATGGCACTCACCAGAAGGTGCCCTGCTCCAGCAATTTGCCCTTCAGTGATTTTAAAAAAAATAGATAGAAGTTGGCACCAAGTTATTGTCTACAGTTGTCTTCCTCAAGTCAGTAACTGCATTTCAGTTGAGATGAAAGATGTGAACCAGTCTGAACCAATAAACTCAGGAGATCAATGGAAGTCATCCTTCCTTCTCAAGTATAAACTATTTTGGCTAATTTCAAATTGCTTCAGATTTTTCTTTTTAAAAAAAGTTTCCTGTGATAAGGCCGAGGAAAATTTCTTGCTGTATCTTATCAAATTCACCTCCTTATTTACCTAACCCGATGCGATGGTGTCCCTTGTCTAACTTTAGCTCCATCTTACCCAATGTTGTTCCTGGAACAACCTGCCATTCTGGATATTTCTTGGAAGACCCGGCACATCTGCCATATTTGAAAAGCTACTATACACCCAGACTTGCGTTGGCATTCCAAAGCTGCCCTGCTCATTGATAGACAGATTCTGAAAATGTCAAAAAAGGGGAAGATGACACTACGATTCTTTTAGGGACCCAAAGTCGTTGGTGGTAGATGTGGTACAAAACAGGGGTGTCCTCTTCCTGGAGGATTGGCAGTGGAGGCTATGACACCAGAGTCTGGCATTCTAGTCTGTAATTATCTGCTCCTCTGATGCTGCTTGGCCGGCTGTGTTCCTCCAGCTCTACACCTTGTTATCTCAGATTCAACAACATCTGCAGTTCCTACTATCTCTGTAGTTATCGCAGTTTAGTTATGTCTCAACCGCGTTGTGGAATGGCCAGCATTGCCATAAGAAAACCAACCTTTTTCTGCTCTACCAGTGTAAGTGCTACACTTCTGTTACCGTACACTCACTCCATCTCTGCTACTGCACCCACCTCCCAACCAAGGCTCATGCCCTGCCACTTTCATCACTGTTGCCTGTAATTTCTCCCTTCATGTGCTCAGCAACACCCAACTCCCCAAGCATTAATCCTGTATAACCTCTGTGAGGCCTTCTCACTCATTTGGAACACCTCACTACCTTTCAATCACCTGCAGTCACAGCAGTACCAACCACTTTTAACGCTCAATGCTTCTTTTTATTTCATTTCAGGAGAAGAAAGCCCATAATCGGGTGGAAAGAACCTGAATGGATGGAGTGTGACCAAAATTAGACTCCTCAGCTCACACAAGCATAGAATCCTGGCCATTGTAGCATCTTTCCTTGTGGAATCAGAGGGAGCACATTAGGAAATTTTTAGATGAATCTTGATGGTATCTTCATCTTTCTCAACAGTCACCAAATCAATTCAGCCCGGTGGATGTTATATTAAAAGCAAAAGGAAGTTCACATTATGGTTACATGTACAGGTTATAAACAATAACACTACGTCTCAAATATAATGAAACAATTCATGTTTTTCTAATTCTCATTCATTTCTGGGTTTTTATTGAAGAACAGATTCTTATGAATAAATATTTTCTTTTTGGGTCCATGGCCCGATTTCCATTTTATTGCAAATTACTTCCTGAAATTTACATAATTGCAGCTCTAAATGTACATTGATCAGGTCATGCACCTTCTCACAGCCAGACTCCAAAATCTAATCAACCAGTGGCTCACCAAGTGTTACTATTCAGAATGGTACTGGGTGGTAGGAATACCTGATTTGCAGCCAGTTGCTGCAGGTGGAGATAGTTGCAAGTTAACTATTACTGGAACTCATGAGGTCTCCTATAGTGCTATCATAATGTCCCGACTCCTAGCCTGAGAAGTCTGGTACAAGTCCCACCTGCTCCAGAGGTGTGTACATAACATCTCTGAACTGGTTGATTAAAAAAATAGGTTATTGAAACTCATAAGGTCTCCTGTGGTGCAGTGGTAATGAGCCATGAAGCCCAGCTTCAAGTCCAACCTGTCCCAGAGGTGTGCAATTAAATCTCTGAACAGGTTGGTTAGAAATATCTATTAAAAGTCATTGGTAAACATTCACCAGAACTCAGCAGGAATGAGAGTACTTTGTTTTTGTTAGTAGTGGGTGGCAAACAAAGCTAACTCAGTTTGGCTTTCTGTGATTTCTTGGCAACAAAGGCCAATCACAGATAGCAAATCATGAAGAGTACAGAGATGGGGCTCAGAAATTGCACAA
Source organism: Stegostoma tigrinum (assembly GCF_030684315.1). Classification (NCBI taxonomy): domain Eukaryota; kingdom Metazoa; phylum Chordata; class Chondrichthyes; order Orectolobiformes; family Stegostomatidae; genus Stegostoma; species Stegostoma tigrinum. The sequence goes on along the minus strand of NC_081356.1, from coordinate 27,925,195 downwards.
CTAAGGTAAAATGAAAAAATCTGGAAATGTCCAGTAAGCCTGTGAACATCTGTGATGAAGGAAACAAGAATTAATATTTCAGGCCAACATCACCAAGTGAAGATTCAGTTTGAGTTTAGATTAGGAAGGCTAAATGTCTAATCACACCTACAAAGTTTACTCCTTTGTCTCATCTCTAATTATTTTGTAATACTGCACTTGTTTATTTTGGATTGTTTACCTGCCGAACCAGATCCTGCACTGTGGCTTCTGGTGAAGAAATTACTTTTGGTGAATGAAAATGAACTAGAGCTTACCCTACTTTCAAATGGCAGATAGATTTCCCAGGAGTGATAGATGACAAAGTGCCCTGTCATTTTGGATGAAAAGGGCAATTTCACTTATTGTGGAAACAAGACTAGCACACTTTCCTGCTGAATCCCACTGTGGAGTACAGATGTCTGACTTAATGAATAAGTATGAACAATGAATACAAGAAAATAAAAGAAAATGTTAAAGTTGTTCCCATGGACATCATATGCTTTTTTTTTCATTTGGGTAAATTGACCATTGTGGACTTATACCAGAAACCTAGAGTTACAGCTGTAGCGCTATTTCTCTACTCAATCTTCACTGTAGATATGGATGTGCTGAATTTATGTAGTTGGTCCTTTTCAATAATATCATAAAATATAATCAAACCTCAATTTAAAAAAGACTGGAAAGGAAATTTGAATTGTATGCCTGCAAAACTACAAGTTTTGAAGAGACTGTCAAAACTGACAGAAAGTAGGTGAGCCAAATAACCAGCATTATTATTGCTTGATATATATAATTTTAGACAAAAACTAACACATTATCGAGGAACATCAGTAGGCACTTAATAGTATTCACAATTACTTCAGGCACAAGAAAAAACCTTATTAACTTCAATGTACAAAACAAAATACATCCTTTTACAAAGTTCCTGCAATCAAAAAATCGCAAGTCCTTTGGCAATAAAAGACTCCACTAAAAAGGAGAGCTCCAACAGGGAAGTTTACTTTGGGACAATATAAATTGATTGCGGTCTTTACAGCATGCCAGAAACTGTCACAAGAACAAGAGATTCGCACATAATAATTCCAAAAGGGTTTATCATTTACAAAACAGCTTTTGGAAACAGTTCTTAGATTTTTTGCTAGGTCACATATTACTGACATCTGCTACTGAAAGTACATCTACTTGAGTCTTGAATGTTGTAGAGAACTCCTTCGTGAGCAAACCATGTAAACAAATTCCATCGTGAGAATAGATCCATTTCTTCCCGGTCCAATCGTATCGTTTAGGCCCACTAAGGAAAAATGTACAGAGAACAGTCTGATGAAAATCCAGGTACATTTTAATCCTTATGTTACAGTGGTTGCTTCAGAGGGCGGAGGGCTGTCTCAGCAAAATGAATTCACTAGCTGCCTGGAGAGCAGGAATGGAAATTTAGTGGCATTCTGATTAGATTGTAGGAAGGCAACTAGATTCTTCCTCGTGCCCATAGGGAGTTATAACAAAGGAAAAGCCTTCATATACTCCCTGATTTCTTTTGGCTTACTGGGCTTCTTCTGCTGTGGTTCTGCAGTCAGGCTGCAGGCTCTGCAAGACTGGGGTGTGGTAAGGATCACATCATGAAGGTGATAGTGTCAAAATGATGCTACTTTTGATTGTTAATTTGGACTCTGCCTTCCTCATTACTTTGACTGTAGGAATGCAACAGATTGAAGTTTTCTTATTTTTAATCCGCCTCAAAAACTATTTTAACTGATCCCTCGGTTCCTTCCCAGGACACTGTGGTGTCTCCCAACCGCCCTCCTCCTCTAACCTAGTTAATAAGGCAAGGTACATTCTAAACTTTCTCTATTGAATATAAGTTTGTTATTAATTTGTTATTATTACTTGACGTAAGCTTTCTACTTTAGTACTGAGTGGGTGTTCAGATAAGTGGGGTATGGATGCTAGGGCAGTTGCTTGCTCCTCCTGCAGAATGTGGCAGTTGGGAGACATGGCGAACGTCTCCGCTGGCTACATCTGCGGGAAGTGCACCCAACTACAGCTCCTTGAAAACTGTGTTAGGGAAATGGAGCTGGAGCTGGATGAACTACGGATCATTCGGGAGGCAGAGGGGGTAATTGAGAGGAGTTACCGGGAGTTGGTCACTCCTAAGGCTCAGGACAAGGATAGATGGGTTACAGTTAGGGGGAGGAAAGGGGACAGGCAGACAGTGCAGAATCCCCTGTGGGCATTCCCCTCAGCAATAAGTATACCGTTTTGGATACTGCTGGGGGGGATGACCTACCAGAGGAAAGCCACAGTAGTCAGTTCTCTGGCACTGAGCCTGACATTGTGGCAAAGAAGGGAAGGGGGCAGAATAAAAAAGTACTCGTGGTAGGCGACTCGATAGTTAGGGGAAATCGACAGGAGATTTTGTGGTCAGGATCGGGATTCCCGGAAGGTATGTTGCCTTCCCTGATGCCAGGGTCCGGGACGTCTCCAATCGGGTGTATAAGGTTCTAAAAGGGGAGGGCGAACTGCCAGAAAACGTGTTACATATTGGCACTAATGATATAGCCAGAAAAAGGATTGAGGATATAAAAAGTGATTTCAGGGAGTTAGGATGGAAGCTGCAAAGCAGGACGAACAGAGTAGTGTTCTCTAGTTTACTACTGGTGCCACGAGATAGTGAGGCGAGGAACAGGGAGCTGTACAAGAAGGACGGGTTGCATCTGAACTGGAAGGGGACCATTGTTCTGGGTGGCAGGTTTGCTTGAGTAGTTTGAGAGGGTTTAAACTAGTATGGCAGGGGGGTGGGAACCTGAGCTGTATACCGGAGGTGAGAGTTGATGCAGGTGAGGCAGTAGCAAGAGGTAGACCAGCTAGTGGGAAGGAACCAAGGGATCGGTTAAAGTGTGTTTGCTTTAATGCAAGGAGGATCAGGAATAAAAGTGATGAACTTAGAGCATGGATCAGTACCTGGTGCTACGATGTTGTGGCCATAACAGAGACATGGGTTTCTCAGGGGCAGGAACGGTTGCTGGATTTGCCAGGGTTTAGAGCATTTAAAAAGAATAGGGAGGGAGGAAAAAGAGGAGGGGGTGTAGCACTACTAATCAGAGAGCGTATCACAGCTACAGAAGCTTCCATTGTCGAGGAAGATCTGCCTACCGAGTCAGTGTGGGTGGAAATTAGGAACAGCAAGGGAGCAGTCACCTCGTTAGGGGTTTACTACAAGCCTCCCCAATAGCAGCAGGGAGATTGAAGAAAACATAGGTCGGCAGATTTTGGAAAAGTGTGGACGTAGTCAGGTTGTTGTAATGGGTGACTTTAACTTTCCTAATATTGATTGGAACCTCCTTCGAGCAGAAGATTTGAATGGAACTGTTTTTGTAAGGTGTGTTCAGGAGGGTTTCCTAACTCAGTACGTTGACAGGCCGACGAGGGGAGAGGCCATTCTAGACTTGGTGCTCGGAAACGAGCCGGGGCAGGTATCAGATCTTGTGGTGGGAGAGAATTTTGGTGATAGTGACCATAACTGCCTCACATTCTACATAGCTATGGAGAAGGAGAGGATTAGGCAAAATGGGAGGATATTTAATTGGGGAAGAGGAAACTATGATGCAATTAGACATGAGTTAAGAAGCATGGACTGGGAGCAATTGTTCCATGGTAAAGGCACTACAGACATGTGGAAACTGTTTAAGGAACAGTTGTTGCGAGTGATGAATAAATATGTCCCTCTGAGACAGGCAAGAAGGGGTAAGATAAAGGAACCTTGGATGACGAGAGCGGTGGAGCTTCTCGTCAAAAGGAAGAAGGCAGCTTACATAAGGTGGAGGAAGCTAGGGTGAAGCTCATCTCTAGAGGATTACAGGCAGGCGAGGAAGGAGCTCAAAAATGTACTGAGGAGAGCCAGGAGGGGGCACGAGAAAGGCTTGGCAGAACGGATTAGGGAGAACACAAAGGTATTTTACACTTATGTGTGGAATAAGAGAATGGTCAAAGAAAGAGTAGGGCCAATCAGGGATAGCATAGGGAACTTCTGTGTGGAGTCTGAGGAGGTAGGGGAAGCCCTAAATGAGTTTTTTGCTTCTGTCTTTACGAAAGAAATGAACTTTGTAGTGAATGAAACCTTTGAAGAGCAGGTGTGCATGCTGGAATGGATAGAGATAGAGGAAGCTGATGTGCTGAAAATTTTGTCAAACGTTAAGATTGACAAGTCGCCAGGCCCGGACCAGATTTGTCCTCGGCTGCTTTGGGAAGAGAGAAATGCAATTGCTTCGCCACTTGCGAAGATCTTTGCATCCTTGCTCTCCACTGGAGTCGTACCTGAGGACTGGAGAGAGGCAAATGTAATTCCTCTCTTCAAGAAAGGAAATAGGGAAATCCCCGGCAATTACAGACCAGTAAGTCTCACGTCTGTCGTCTGCAAGGTGTTAGAAAGGATTCTGAGGGATAGGATTTATGACTATCTGGAAGAGCATGGCCTGATTAAATGCAGTCAACACGGCTTTGTGAGGGGCACGTCATGCCTCACAAACCTTATCGAGTTCTTTGAGGATGTGACTAGAAAAGTTGATGAGGGTCGAGCTGTGGATGTGGTGTATATGGACTTCAGCAAGGCATTTGATAAGGTTCCCCATGGTAGGCTCATTCAGAAGATCAGGAGGAATGGGATACAGGGGAACTTAGCTGTCTGGATACAGAATTGGCTGGCCAACAGAAGACAGCAAGTGGTAGTAGAAGGAAAATATTCTGCCTGGAAGTCAGTGGTGAGTGGTGTTCCACAGGGCTCTGTCCTTGGGCCTCTACTGTTTATAATTTTTAGTAATGACTTGGATGAGGGGATTGAAGGATGGGTCAGCAAGTTTGCAGACGACACAAAGGTTGGAGGTGTTGTTGACAGTATAGAGGGCTGTTGTAGGCTGCAGCGGGACATTGACAGGATGCAGAGATGGGCTGAGAGGTGGCAGATGGAGTTCAACCTGGATAAATGCGAGGTGATGCATTTTGGAAGGTCGAATTTGAAAGCTGAGTACAGGATTAAGGATAGGATTCTTGGCAGCGTGGAGGAACAGAGGGATCTTGGTGTGCAGATACATAGATCCCTTAAAATGGCCACCCAAGTGGACAGGGTTGTTAAGAAAGCATATGGTGTTTTGGCTTTCATTAGCAGGGGGATTGAGTTTAAGAGTTGTGAGACCTTGTTGCAGCTCTATAAAACTTTGGTTAGACCACACTTGGAATACTGCGTCCAGTTCTGGTCGCTCTATTATAGGAAAGATGTGGATGCTTTGGAGAGGGTTCAGAGGAGGTTTACCAGGCTGCTGCCTGGACTGGAGGGCTTATCTTATGAAGAGAGGTTGACTGAGCTCGGACTTTTTTCACTGGAGAAAAGGAGGAGGAGAGGGGACCTAATTGAGGTACACAAGATAATGAGAGGCATAGATAGAGTTGATAGCCAGAGGCTATTTCCCAGGGCAGAAATGGCTAACACGAGGGGTTATAGTTTTAAGCTGGTTGGAGGAAAGTATAGAGGGGATGTCAGAGGCGGGTTCTTTACACAGAGAGTTGTGAGAGCATGGAATGCGTTGCCAGCAGCAGTTGTGGATGCAAGGTCATTGGGGACATTTAAGAGACGCTGGACATGCATATGGTCACAGAAATTTGAGGGTGCATACATGAGGATCAATGGTCGGCACAACATCGTGGGCTGAAGGGCCTGTTCTGTGCTGTCCTGTTCTATGTTCTCTTCGAGCGCCAGTTTGTTTAGCTTCAATCTGCTCTCCTGACATGACAATCATGGTAGTCCATCCCATCTTCTTATTTAATGTTCCAAATCTCTCTCTCTCCAACTTCAGGCCCCAAACTGCTTTACAGTGAGCCTGTCTTTGTGTGATCACACTAATACCCGCTCACCCTGGGGCTCCACCAGACAGTGCCTTCCTGAGCATGCACACATACACACTCTCAGATGAGAGAGTGCAACATCTGACTTTATGACTCTACTCACGTCATAGCTAGTGAGCGGTGTTCATGGGTACATTGCCCCCAGAGTAAGGTAACGAACAAAACTACGATGATAACTTGCAATTATGAATCATCCCACTCAAAATTTGTAGTGACTGGAGCAGGTATATGGTAGAAATAACCAGGCTAGAGAAATATTTTTTCTAACTGATTTCTAGAATATGTGAATGCTGCAATCTCCACCTGTGGCCAGTTTGAACAAAAACATTATTTTCAAATACTTAATGTGACTTCAGAGAGACAGAAGCTGGCGCTGAAAGGAGAAGCTGTCACAGGGAGTTTAGCATAAGAGAAAGAAATATAAAATCGATCAACTTTCCTATGAGCTATATAATATTTTTTAGCATGCAACTTGCCACTCTGCAAATTTAAACAAAAATTTTTGATCTGCATTCTGCAAATACCTGATGGGAGATGATAACCAGATTTGTCTGTTTGGAGTCTGTTTATTAATTACGTACGTCCCCAAGGCTTCTCCCATATTTATTGTTAACACGCCATTCTGAAAGAAAATAAAGAAATTGTTAGTCAGAAGAATATTTTTCAAGTGCTAGTTGCCCTCCAGTGGACCAAGCGGAGGCTTCAGGAGAAGGTGGATTCAAGGGCAGGGAGTAATTACAGTTACTTAAACACAAATAATACATTATATAAAAAAAAGTTTCTTTGCTATGATGAGCTAAACCCAAGTGCAAATACTTTACATTGAATTCAATATTTTGTAAAATAATATCAAGAAAATAAGTTTCCACGAGTTCTTTCTGATTGGTCTGAATTATGTAATTGATGTGGAACATAAAGCAGTACTCGGTTTACTTCCATTTGTTTTTCTACATCAGTTTATCCCACATAAATCCTTTCTCTCTGAAAGATGTTTAAATAACTTTTTCATTTATTTCAACCTATTTTTGTTCGTGATTATGATTTATTTTCTTTAAATAACATTTGGTTAACATTGGTAGTTATGTCTAAAGAAAGTGCGCACATTAAATTATTGCATTTGTTTTCAAACCTCTCTCCACACCATCATCAGTATAAATGCCTTTATACTATTTTCAGTTCTCACAAAAGGTCATTGAACTCAAAATATTAACTCTGTTTTTCTGTCTACAGTTGCCGCTAAACCTGCTCAGTTTCTCTTGTACTTTGCTTGTTTCAGATTTCCAGCATCCACAGTTCTTTCTTGTTACTACTTCAAATTCTGCTCACTTGAGCACTCTTAATTTTAACTGCTCCACTGGTAGTCATGCCAGAGCTTCTTTGACCATAAACACTTGAAAATCATGCTTAAGCCTGTCAGCTTTTCAATCTTTAAAGCTTGACTTAAAACATATGTTCTTTATGAAGCATTTGATTACAACTCTTATTTGGCTTAGATGTCATTTTGTTTTGTTAACTGTTCATGTGACATACCCTGAGCTGTTTTGTTACGTTAAAGGAACTATATAAATCCAAACTGCCGCTATATTTATTACTAGGGTATATTATGTTAATTAGTGACATTATCCTACTGTCTGTGTTTCAATATGATTACAAGTATTGAGCAGTCAATATATTAAGTATAAATTGGGAACAATAGTGGTCTTTGGTGTGATAGACAAACATTTGGCCTTCACTGAGCAATTTCTTTTAAGATATTATCATTTGCTTCCTCATAGCTGGCTGCATTGACAGAAAATCAATTGCAACAGCCTGCTCTATTTACATGCCAACCAAATGCAGTCAGTTGAGTTTTACCGTAAATGATACATCATAGTCTTTTGGAACAAATGGTCGATCTCCGAGGTCTTCAAAGAAATCAGCTAAAAGATCCAATGTTTCTTCTGCAAGTCTCTCATATGTGGCTTCATCCAGTAAACTGCAACGAAGAAGAGTAATGATTTAAATTCAACATCTTCCAAATACCTGAATAAAGCACCTTTCTTGTAAACAGAATGTCACGGTATACCAAAAAATATTTCTTTTCCTTTCCTTTCTCTCCTGCAGGCAGCTTATTACCACCATCTCATTGAAAGAAGGAAAAGATTACCATTAGTACTTGTCATAAATGCTGTTACGCATTTGAGTAGATGAAACCACCTTCTTCAAACTAATTAAATCTGCTAAGTAGACAATTTAGAGGAACCTGCAGAATTTGATCAGAAACTTTCTCAGCCCTTTTATAGATTCACGTAACCACAAGCCAAGTTCAAAATCAAAAGGACACTCCCCTCCTTGAGAATTAGATGCTTTTATTTTATATGAAAGGCTTTCTTCAAAAATTCCACATGCTAGAGACCAAGTAGTCTGCTTATTTGGAAATGTATCTTACATCTCTGTTGGTTACTTGTTAGTTCTATAGACCTTTCAGTAAACTGGACACTTTTTTTGTACAAAATCTTTTTGTGTGATGGGCATCATGAACAGAGATGGTGTCCACCACTAGATTTCAATAGTTGAGGTGGCAATTCTGACACAGTGGGCAATATGATTGCCTCTGAATCAGGATGTTGCAAGTTCAAATTCAATTTAAGACTGACTACTCTCTTTGGAGCATTGAGGGGTGCTGCGCTGTAGGAGATGCCATTCTGCAAAGGTGTTAAAGCCTAAGTATCCTCTCAGCTGGATCCCAGCACACTATTTTGAAGAAGTTGTAGAAAGGTTATTACTTAGCCGGAGAGGTTCAGAATAGATTTACCAGGATGTTGCTGGGTATGGTAAGTTTCAGTTATTAAGAAAGGCTCAATAGGCTGGGACTTCTTTCACTGGAGCTTAGGAGGTTGACAGGTGATCGTATGGAAGTTTGTAAAATAATGAGGGTATAGATAGAGATAGTAAGAACCGCAGATGCTGGAGTCTGAGATAACACAGTGTAGAGCTGGAGGAACACAGCAGGTCAGGCAGCATCAGAGGAGCAGGAAACGTTTCGGGTTGGGACGCTTAATCAGAAATGGAGAAGGGAAGTCAGAAATAAATAGAGAAAAGGAGGGGTGGGGCTGCCGAAGATAGATGGGACAGTGGTAGGTGAGTACAGGTAGGAAGTGGTGAAGATTGGTCTGTGAGGTGAGAGGTGCAGATAGGTGGGACAGAAGATGGACAAGTTGTGTTAGATCAAAGAGGCAGGGATGAGGCTGCGGGTGGGGAGATTTTGCAACTGGTAAAATCCACATTTAGGCCATCGGGCTGTAGGATCCCAGGGCGGAATACAAGGTGCTGCTCCTCCAGTTTGCTAGTGGCATCATTGTGAAACTGGAGGGGGCCCAAAATGGACATGTCTCCCTGGGGATGGGAGGGGAGTTAAAATGGTTCGCGACTGGAGTTTTTAAGGTGAGAAGACAGATTAAAAAAAAACACAAGGGGACAATTCATTTTAATATAGAGTGTCATTCATGTGGGGAATGAACTTCTAGAGAAAATGGTCGATGTGGGTACAATTACAATGTAATTAAAAGACATATGGAAAAGTACATGCATAGGAAAGATTTGGAGGGATCTGGGCTAGGAGCAGGCAGGTGGGACTAGGTTAGTTTGGGATTATGGTTGGCATGGGCTGGTTGGACGAAGGCTCTGTTTCCGTGCTGTATTACTTTATGACTCTCTAAGTGGAGGGGAATTCTCTCCAATATCCTGGTTAATATATATCCCATAATCAACAACACCAAAATAAAGAAGTGTTTCTGATCATTATCAAATTATGCATGAGAGAGGTTGCTGTTTGTAAACTGGCTCTGTTTCTTACATTACAACAGTGACCACATTTCAAATGTATTCTCTGGCTGTAAAGACATATGAAGCAACATGAGTCCTAGTCAGCTGGACCGCAGAAGACAGATGCTGAGAGAGGCTGGTCTGGCCAAACAGATCAAAGGCTGTACATGCCAAGGGTAAAGGTCCAGAAATGTGATGATTTGGTCCATTTAGTTGTTGTGGTAGGGGTACTAATCTGATTAGAGAGATTCCAATAGAAAACTGTGGGTAAGATGAGCATGGACATGTTCAAGGGCTTGGAAGAAGATCTAGAGACTGGAAATAAAGCAGTAGCTTGGAAGGAGAAGGGTCAATGGTGAATTTCACGACCACACTTGTGATTCGGCAATAGACACTAATAGAACACTGGAAACCATTTGTAATATCATTTAATATGAAAGGTGGCAAAAGTTGTCGGATGGATCAACAGTCAACTAGGGATGGGATGTACAAACAAAAATGAATAGAGATTTGAAATGTTAACTTCTTCGACATACACATTGACTCAAAACAGTGTTATGTCATCACAGATAATGTGTGTCCTGATAGGTAAATCAAGAAGATTTCAAGGCACTCAGATCACTAGATTTATTGAGGCTGCACCAAATGTCCAGCTTTCAAGACTTAAACACAAATGAAATGTTCAGTTAGTTTTACAAACAGGATCAGCAAACGCCAACATTGTAGCTTTGTCACTGAAACAGAGCCAGGTTAATTATGCACCCAAAAATTGTGTGCACGCGCACACACTTGCATGTAAAGCCTTTTGCCACTTCAGGATACCTCGCATTTTCCATTCTTCTCAAAGTTGTTGAATGGATTTCCTTCCTCTGCAACTGTAAGCATCGTAACCAACGTGAATGCTGAAAACCCTACAAAAGATTTTTAAAAAAAATTGAATTGTAAGTGTGATGAATAAAAATATATTCCAGGCAGGTGTAAAAAAAGATTTAATGTCAATTTTTTTTAAAGATGCCAGCATGAGAGGAATTCCCTTCCTTGCATACTAATTGGTCTTTTTAACATTAAATATAAAGATAATTCAGGTTAAATCCCCCATCCTTTGTGAATTGCAATTTGTAAAGCTAAATAGATTCATTATTACAGATCAACAATAATAAAATAAACCCTTGAGGGGCTAATAGGTAAATGTTGTACGGAGAAGTGATATCTGATTTGAATTGCATTCGTGGATCTCAGTTGGGACAGTAATGCTGAGTGTACTAATCTCAGTTGGAATATTAGCAGGAACATCTATGACCCAAGGAGGTGGAGAAAAAGCAAATAAACTTAAGATCCCTGTTTACAACTGCTGTTTAGGAGCCCTCATTGCAAGGTATTTGTGATTCCCTCTTGGCTAAATACTGTTGTATGGTAACAATCACAATTTTTAGGCCTGTTAAGGATGGTTATTAAGGTGCTGACAAAACTGTACTATGATACTTCCAGGAAACAACAGAGAATCAAAAGCTTAGATTAAAAGTTAAACATTCAAAGCTTGCCAACCAAAGGCTGTTTTGTGAATTGCAGCATGAAACAGCTGAATAAAGCAGCTATAGTCACTAGACAACACATTTTAATTATTTACCGAATACCATTTGACACCCTTCTGCAGTTAGGTATAAAGGAGTGAATCACTTAGCTACCTCACCTTAGATAATTGTTCCCTGATGTTTAAATGACTCTGCCTTCAAAAGCAATGTTTTTACCCCTTCTTAAAATAGCCACCGTTATCCTCTTTGATGAATGCCCTTAATTTCAACTTCCCTTTTATCTCCCAAAGGCATCTATATTCTCATCTCTTTCACCACTGTTCAGTATCCTAATGTCTGCTTTCAATTCTATACAACTGAGTGTGCTGATGTAAGAAATGAATGACTTTAATTTCTTGCAACGGTTTCCTCTCATTAGCATAAACACTTTGGAGACTTGTGACCTGCTGAAAATTTTCCAGCATCTTCTGCCTATACTTTAGATACATGGCTTCTGCCGTATTTTGATTTTGTTTTACTATTTTGTTGTTGCACGTCAGGGTAAGTGCAGAAATGTGTGCTGCCTGGGCAGTTATCAGAGTTCTGTATTACAGGTATTTAGAATATAGCAGAGTTTGGTGTGTGGCTGCATAGTTGTAGCAAAATAATGATAAGACAGTATTGCAATCAAATTTCTGGTCCTTTGAAGCAATCCAGGCAATTTTACTTAAATAGGCCCTATTGTATTGAAGTTATAAATATTACCACAAATTAAATTTTTTGTTTGTAAGCACAGTGCATGCAATCCAAAAACAATATGAAGCATTTCAATCCTTTGTGCTTAATGTATTCAGTTTAAAGAAAACATGTATAGATGCAGCATGGGGCAAAATATGGCATGTTCAGTCCTATGCAAGCATGATACTTAATAGCTAAAAGTATCTTTTGGCTTTACATTGTTTTGTGATGGGCGTAGATTAATACTGCACTACACTCATTTTGATTGCAGTAGTTCCATAAAGGAAGAATGGTAGAATTCATAGCTGTTGCGCTGCTGTCTCTGGCAGGGTATAGTAAAATTATGTGTGAAGCTCCACCTGGTGGAATAGGAAATAAGTGATGAGAAGCACTTCCAGGAAGCTAGTAACAGTCACATAGATTTGGGGTAATCAATGAAAGAACGAGAGGCAATATGAATAAAATTAACAAGTTATAATGATCTGGAATGCACCACCTGAAAAGCAGTAACTTTCAAAAATGACATTAAATAATTAATTGAATGAGAAAAATTCACAAGGAAATAGGCAAAAGAGCAAGCAGGAACTGAAAGTAATTGCAGTGCCCTCTTAAAAAGCCAGCATTTGCACAATGGGCCAAATGGCCTCCTTCGTTCCACAGAACCAGTGTCAAGTACTTGCCATTATCTATAGATTTATTAATTCCTATTGGAGGCTCAAAAACATAAGACTTGACTTTCCTTACTTGTTGACCAATTGTTGGCTGACAACAAGTCTTTCTCAGTGAAACTGAAAATATTTGACAGCAATAAGTGTCTTTCTATTGTTTTATGATGGAAGGAGGTTTATGATTTCCAGAGGCATTTGATAAGGTGTCATATAAAAGATCATTGCACAAGATTGGAGTTTGCAATGTTACAGGTAATATATTGGGTAACCCACAGAAACTGGACAGTCAAAATTAATGAGTCATTTTCAGTTTGGAAAGATGTAACTAGTGCAGTGTCACAAGAATTAACTGTAGTCCCTCAATTAATTAATACTGAGATGGATGAGGGGGCAGAATGTAATTTATTCAAATTTGCTTATGATACAAAAATAAATGGTTGGGCATTTTGTGAAGAATATATAAATCTGTAAAAGAATAGTCAGATTTACTGAGTGGACAAAAAAAAATTGGCAGATAAAGTTTAGTGCAGAAAAGTGTGAAGTTGTGTACTTTGGTAAGAAGAATCAAAGGCAGGCTATTATTTACATTGAAAGAGATGACAAAAGGTGCAGCACTGAGGAAACCTGGTGTTCTTGTCCATGAAACACAAAACATTGGCATATAGATATAGCAAGTAATTAAGAAGGCAAATGAAATTTTGGCCATTATTGTTAGGAGGAAAGCTTGTTACGACAGGGCAAGGCTGCACCTGAAGTACAATGTACAGTTCTGTGTCCTGCACTCAATAGGAATATACTGGCATTGGAGGCAATTTAAAAGAGATTCACAAGGCTGATTCTGGGATGAATGGGCTGATTTACGAGAACAGCAAAACAGGATTGGTATTTATTTGTTAGAGGAGAATGAGGGTAATCATATTGAAACATGCAATATTGTGACGGTGCATGACAGAGTAATGTTGAGAAGATGCTTCCACTGGGTGTGGAATCTTGAACTGGGACATAAAATTACAGAATAAAAGGACACTAATTTAAAATTTATATGTGCGGGAATTTCTTTTCTCAGAGTAGTAAATGCCTGGAATTCTCTACCCCAGACAGTCATGGAGTCTAGATCACTGAAAATATTTAAAGAAATAGGCAGGTCTTTGAAAATATTGAGAAATAGGCAGTTATGATGAACAACACGGAAGAAGAGTTGAGGCCTGGTGCAGATCAACTGTGATCTTACAGATTGGTGGGGTAGGCTTGAGGAGGCTGAATGGTTTACTTCTGCTCCTATTTCTTCTATTTATGCTGAGGATAACAACTTGATTGCTGTCATTTGCGTGACTCCCTCGAGTGGAATGTCATGGTTTTCCTGAGAAGAGGACTGTAGTGGTTGTAATGAGGTCAGCCAGATGGACCTCACAGCATATGAGCTCTCTGCTTGGGGCTGCTAATCTGGTCCAAACAGGGAGCCCTGGCTGACAGATATAAACAGGAGTGTCAGAAGTTCTGTTCAGTCTGAGAGCTGGCTCTAAGGGAGAAGGACCAATGTGAAGGACTCTCCACCTGTAAGTAAAGATGAGCAGTGACAGGATACTGGCCTCTGAGGTGTTATTTCAAGGGCCTTTGGAAGTCACCATTTTAAAAATACGAGATAGTTTTGTGTGCTGTTGTACTTAAGATCTGATTCAGGGTAGGATCAGAGTACATATAAGCACAGTAAATTCAGACAAATCAGTACAGAATCACATTTTATTTTGCGCTTCATTGATGTTACAATCAAAAGACTAATGAAGCACAGTTCAACTGTACCAATACATCCCTTTAACACAAAATAAAAATCTTGATTGGGTTTTTAATAGAAGCATAATCTGCCCAAAATGGATGACAACCCAAAGCAAGAGATTTAGGAGGGAATCCAAAAGCATTGTCAAAGAGATGGTCAAAGTAAGATGATAAAACTGTGCAATGTGGCTCAGTCAATAGCACTTTTTTTTGCCTTTTAGTTAGACAATTATGGGTTTGAGTACTTCTCCAGAGATCTGACCACAAAAGCGACACAAATGCTTCCAGTGCTGAGAGAAGACTTCATTATCAGGAAGTGCCATCTTTCAATTGTAATGACGTCTCAGATGGATGTCATTATTTTAAAGAAGAGCAGGTGAGTACTCTTCAATGTCCTTTTCAATACATATTCATCAACCAACCTCACAAATAGATTATTTGGTCATTGTCATATTGGTATTTGCAGGAGATGCGGTCTACAAATTGGTGATGCATTTTCTTATCATAAAAATGAACAAACTTCATTGGCTGTAAAGTACTTTGGGATGTCGAGGTGGTGGAAGTTGTTGTGAAAATGTAAATCTTTCTTTAAAATAGAAGATGGAGATCATGTTAGGATTCAGAATGTGGAAGCTAAATGACAAAGCTTTCAATTCTACTGAATGCTTAATGACCAGAATTGGAGGAATGCTGAGATATTGGATGGTTACATGTGATTATATAGGATATCAATGGCACAGAAACTGGCATTTTGTCCAATTAGTTCCTACTGGTATTTATGCCACACTAAAGCTTCCTCCCATCTTTTCTCAACTATATCTAACATTATAATCCATGATTCTTTTCTCCATCATATATTTGTCTAGCTTCCTTTTGCATGTATCTATACTATTTGTTTCAACTGCTTCTTATGGCAACAAGTTCCATATTCTTACCACTTTGTGTTATGGAACTGAAGGAGGTTGTAAAAGTAGAATAAACTGGGATTTAACCAAAAGATAAGAATTTTAAATTGGAGGCATTAAAGACTGGGAGCTAATGCAAGTTAGCAAGGCTAGGGATGATGAGTACGCAGAGCCTGGTGTGTGACAGAATGCTAGCAGCAGTGTTCCAGGTGAATTGAAATTTACAGTGGGTGGAGGGTGACAGCTGGTCCTGACAGCACTAAAATAGATAAGACTAAGTACCACTCATGTAACTGCGGAAGCGGACCATATCTCTGTAAATAATGTCACAATTATTGAAATGATTTCAATTGCAGCTCTGAAATGTTCAGAGTTACATCAGTTATTTGTGTTTATGTGGCATTTTCAACACAGGCACAAAAAGAATTATCAAACAAAATTCTGCATAAAGCCATAAAGATTTCCAGGACAAGATAACAAAAGTGTGAAGCTGGATGAACACAGCAGGCCAAGCAGCATCTTAGGACCACAAAAGCTGACGTTTCGGGCCTAGACCTTGAAAGGTGCTGCTTGGCCTGCAGTGTTCATCCAGCTCCACACTATGTTATCTTGGATTCTCCAGAATCTGCAGCTCCCATTATCCCCAAGATTTCCAGGACAGATGGCCAACTATTGGACCAAAACATAATGTTTTAAGGAAAATCTTCAAAAGACAGAAAAATACAGAAACAATAAGATTTAGGGAAGAATTTCCTTAGCTCAGGGCCAAGGCAGCTGGTGGCACAATTCTCAGTGGGGGTGAAGCAACAGAAAACAAATGCTCAAGTGTCCAAATATGGATGACAGAGATTTTTGAGGATTGCAAGGCTGGGAAGGCTGTGTGTGACATGGGAGGATTACTGAGACACAGAGGGGTCAAATTACTAACGTTGGCTTTTCAACAGAAAATTGAGATGGGCAAAATTGTTTTTTCCCCTCACGCCATTAATTCTTTAAAACCTGATACAAAATGTAACCACAGCTTTCAAACAATTCAGCAATTATGAACATCAATCCACAGAATCACAGCAAACAATGTAACTTATAGATAATGACCATGTTGAATTATTGGGTAATGATTTCTGCTGAACACCACTCACTCTTGGACTTTAGCCCAAAATTCAAGGTTGATACTCCAGTGCAATACGTAGGGAGTGCTGCACTGTTGGAGATATCATTTTTCATACAACAGTTTAAGGAGAGATTCCAGCTACCCTCTTAGCTGAATGAAAAGATCTCACAGTTACTATTTCAATGAAGAGCTGAAGACTTGTTCTCAATCTCTTTAACTTTATTTATTTACTCTGGTCCATTCCTCCTCCATTCCCAACATTTTCCTAAAGCCCCATGCCACCTTTTTGTGCAATCGCAGAAGGTGCAATACCTACCAGTTTACCTCCTCTCTCGTTATCATCCGAAGCCCCAGACATATCATCCAGGTGTAGCAGTGATTTACCAATACTTCATTCAATCTAGTCTACTATATTGCTGTCCACAAGGTCACATTGTTCACACTGAGAAGAAACCCAGCCCTGGGGAGTGCTTAGCAAGACACCTGCAAAAATGACCCCAAGCTTCCAGTTTCCATTTCAACACACCAGCGTGATTCCTTACATCTCTTTGTAGGCCTGCTACAGTGTTCCAGCAAGCCTCAACACAAGCTTGAACAACATTTTCACTTGGGAACCCTGTAGCCTCTAGGGTTTAACATCACGTTCAATTACTTTACAGCACGATACCATCATTCAATGTTTTTGACCCACCCCATACCTGGTCCTGTTCTGACATGGGTTGCTTTTAGCATAGTCAACAATCTCCTGTACTCGCAGGCCCATTATTACATCATATGGGCAGCATTCAGAACAGCTTACCCATTTACTCCTACCCTTAGTTCTTATTATCACTTATTCAGTTTTCTTTTTCTATTCTGGCCTGTTGTCTGAAAACTCTTTGTTTGCCTCCCCTTTCATATCTCTATATGGGCTCCATCTCCACCTATTTGCTTACCTCTCCCCTTCCACCACCATGCCCCAACCACAAATTTGGCTTCAGCATAAATATCTATGTTTCTTAGCTGCTAACAGTTCTGATGAAGAGTCAAATGACTCAAAACATTAATTCTACTTTCTTCCCAAAGATGCTGCAAGATTTGCTGAGTTTCTTCAGAAATTTCTACATTTGTTTAAAAAAAAATTGTGACTAAATTGATTGCTGTGATTCCTTCATTATGTCAGCACTTCTACACTACTTCAAAAGCACTTTACTGGCAGTTAAGCTTTAGTCATTTTGCAGTCAATAAAGGCATTTAAAAAAGCGAGCAGGAACTCATGGCCTCAAGGTTTAACATCTCATCTGGAAGGTTACATTTCTGGCAATGCAGTACTTGACCAGTACTGCACTGGCAGTGTGAGGTTTGTGCAGAGTAGAGGTATTAGCTCTGATTCAGCCATTGCAGTCCCTCTTTGAAATCAGAAGGTTACTGAATCAAGATGCATTCCAGGAATTTGAACAGATAATTCAGAATTACATTTCTCATGCTGCAGTGAAGATGTGGTGATAGTGACTACCCTCAATGTCAAGTGCGACTGAGTGTGGAATAAAGAAGCCTGATTAAAAACAGAGTTGAAAGGAATCATTGGAAACCATGCACTGGTGGAAACATTTTAGCACAATAGAAGATCATGTGGTTCTTAGAGTTCAATCATACTTACACCAGAACATCTGTGCAAGGATTCTTTAGTATAATGCCTCGGCCCAACTGTCTTAAGCTGCTTCATCAAATGCCTTCATTCAGAGATGGCAAGGTTGCTGATGATTGCTGCAAAGTGTCCGTAGCCACTAGCAATTTTTCAAATCCTGGAAGAGTCCAGCAAGACCTGGACAACAGTGGGGTTTTGGCTGATAAGTGGGATGTAATATTCACACAACACAAATGTCAGACAATGGCTGTCTCCAACAGGAGAGAATCTCATCATCTTCCATAGACATTAAATAACCTCATAATCGCTGAGCCTTCCATTAGCAACATCTGGGTGTTACTATTGGCCAGAAGCTACAGTGAGCTAGCCATATAGGTACTGTGGTGACAAGAGCGGGTCAGAGGCTGAGAATTCTAAGGTAACTCCATCCATGCAGCTCCAATGATACACGGAAACCTGGCATCAACCAGGACAAGATAATAAAATGTGAGGCTGGATGAACACAGCAGGCCAAGCAGCATCTCAGGAGCACAAAAGCTGACGTTTCGGGCCTAGACCCTTCATCAGAGAGGGTCTAGGCCCGAAACGTCAGCTTTTGTGCTCCTGAGATGCTGCTTGGCCTGCTGTGTTCATCCAGCCTCACATTTTATTATCTTGGAATTCTCCAGCATCTGCAGTTCCCATTATCTCATCAACCAGGACAAAGCAGCTTGAGTGATACGGTATCCATCAACTCCAACATTTAACTCTCTCCATTGCCAGCTTACAATGGCTGCAGAAAATACACAAAATACACTTCAGTAACTTTCCAAGCTTCCTTTTCACAGGACCTTTCAATCCTGTAACATGTATCATCTTGAAACATAAGTGTAATAGATGCATAGAATGCCATTGCCTGCAAGTTCCTCTCAAAGTCATACACCATCTTCACTTGGAACAATATTGCCATACGTTCTCCATCTCTGGGTCAAAATCCTGGAACTCACTGCTTAACAACATTCTGGATGTTTCAACATTAAATGGATCAGGGTATTTCAAGTGGTTGATCGCAAGAGAAATTAAGGTGGTTGACAAATGCTGTATTGCCAGCTGCAGCCACAAACCAAAAGTGAATAAAAAAGGTGCTATCCTTCGACCAAGATATTAAACAGTGTCAGAGATAATGGGAACTGCAGATGCTGGAGAATCCAAGATAATAAAATTTGAGGCTGGATGAACACAGCAGGCCAAGCAGCATCTCAGGAGCACAAAAGCTGATGTTTCGGGCCTAGACCCTTCATCAGAGAGGGGGATGGGGTGAGGGTTCTGGAATAAATAGAGAGAGAAGGTAAGGCTGACCTAAGATGGAGAGAAAAGAAGATAGGTGGAGAGAGTATAGGTGGAGAGGTAGGGAGGGGATTGGTCAGTCCAGGGAAGACGGACAGGTCAAGGAGGTGGGATGAGGTTAGTAGGTAGGAGATGAAGGTGCGGCTTGGGGTGGGAGGAAGGGATGGGTGAGAGGAAGAACCGGTTAGGGAGGCAGAGACAGGTTGGACTGGTTTTGGGATGCAGTGGGTGGGGGGGGGGAAGAGCTGGGCTGGTTGTGTGGTGCAGTGGGGGGAGGGGACGAACTGGGCTGGTTTAGGGATGCGGCGGGGGAAGGGGAGATTTTGAAACTGGTGAAGTCCACATTGATACCACTAGGCTGCAGAGCTCCCAGGCGGAATATGAGTTGCTGTTCCTGCAACCTTCGGGTGGCATCATTGTGGCACTGCAGGAGGCCCATGATGGACATGTCATCTAAAGAATGGGAGGGGGAGTGGAAATGGTTTGCGACTGGGAGGTGCAGTTGTTTGTTGAGAACTGAGCGGAGGTGTTCTGCAAAGCGGTCCCCAAGCCTCCGCTTGGTTTCCCAAATGTAGAGGAAGCCACGCTGGGTACAGTGGATGCAGTATACCACATTGGCAGATGTGCAGGTGAACCTCTGCTTAATGTGGAATGTCATCTTGGGGCCTGGGATAGGGGTGAGGGAGGAGGTGTGGGGGCAAGTGTAGCATTTCCTGCGGTTGTAGGGGAAGGTGCCGGGTGTGGTGGGGTTGGAGGGCAGTGTGGAGCGAACAAGGGAGTCACGGAGTGAGTGGTCTCTCCGGAAAGCAGACAGGGGTGGGGATGGAAAAATGTCTTGGGTGGTGGGGTCGGATTGTAGATGGCGGAAGTGTCGGAGGATGATGCATTGTATCCGGAGGTTGGTGGGGTGGTGTGTGAGAACGAGGGGGATCCTCTTTGGGCGGCTGTGGCGGGGGCGGGGTGTGAGGGATGCGTTGCGGGAAATATGGGAGACGCGGTCAAGGGCGTTCTCGATCACTGTGGGGGGAAAGTTGCGGTCCTTGAAGAACTTGGACATCTGGGATGTGCGGGAGTGGAATGTCTTATCTTGGGAGCAGATGTGGCGGAGGCGGAGGAATTGGGAATAGGGGATGAAATTTTTGCAGGAGGGTGGGTGGGAGGAGGTGTATTCTAGGTAGCTGTGGGAGTCGGTGGGCTTGAAATGGACATCAGTTACAAGCTGGTTGCCTGAGATGGAGACTGAGAGGTCCAGGAAGGTGAGGGATGTGCTGGAGATGGCCCAGGTGAACTGAAGGTTTGGATGGAAATTGTTGGTGAAGTGGATGAACCGTTGGAGCTCCTGTGGGGAGCAAGAGGCGGCGCCGATACAGTCATCAATGTACCGGAGGAAGAGGTGGGGTTTGGGGCCTGTGTAGGTGCGGAAGACTGACTGTTCCAAGTAACCTACAAAGAGGCAGGCATAGCTGGGGCCCATGCGGGTGCCCATGGCCACCCCCTTAGTCTGTAGGAAGTGGGAGGAGTCAAAAGAGTTGTTGAGGGTGAGGACGGGTTCGGCTAGGCGGGATGAGGGTGTCGGTGGAGGGGAACTGGTCGGGCCAGCGGGACAGGAAGAAGCGGAGGGCCTTGAGGCCATCTGCATGCGGAATGCAGGTGTATAGGGACTGGACGTCCATGGTGAAGATGAGGTGTTGGGGTCCAGGGAATTGGAAGTCCTGGAGGAGGTGGAGGGCATGGGTGGTGTACTGAACTCGTCCTCACCCTCAACAACTTCTCTTTTGACTCCTCCCACTTCCTACAGACTAAGGGGGTGGCCATGGGCACCCGCATGGGCCCCAGCTATGCCTGCCTCTTTGTAGATTACGTGGAACAGTCCCTCTTCCGCACCTACACAGGCCCCAAACCCCACCTCTTCCTCCGGTACATTGATGACTGTATCGGCGCCGCCTCTTGCTCCCCAGAGGAGCTCCAACAGTTCATCCACTTCACCAACACCTTCCACCCCAACCTTCAGTTCACCTGGGCCATCTCCAGCACATCCCTCACCTTCCTGGACCTCTCAGTCTCCATCTCAGGCAACCAGCTTGTGACTGATGTCCATTTCAAGCCCACCGACTCCCACAGCTACCTAGAATACACCTCCTCCCACCCACCCTCCTGCAAAAATTCCATCCCCTATTCCCAATTCCTCCGCCTCCACCGCATCTGCTCCCACGATAAGACATTCCACTCCCGCACATCCCAGATGTCCAAGTTCTTCAAGGACCGCAACTTTCCCCCCACAGTGATCGAGAACGCCCTTGACCGTGTCTCCCGTATTTCCCGCAACACATCCCTCACACCCCACCCCCGCCACAACCGCCCAAAGAGGATCCCCCTCGTTCTCACACACCACCCCATCAACCTCCGGATACAATGCATCATCCTCCGACACTTCCGCCATCTACAATCCGACCCCACCACCCAAGACATTTTTCCATCCCCACCCCTGTCTGTTTTCCGGAGAGACCACTCTTTCCGTGACTCCCTTGTTCGCCCACACTGCCCTCCAACCCCACCACACCCGGCACCTTCCCCTACAACCGCAGGAAATGCTACACTTGCCCCCACACCTCCTCCCTCACCCCTATCCCAGGCCCCAAGATGACATTCCACATTAAGCAGAGGTTCACCTGCACATCTGCCAATGTGGTATACTGCATCCACTGTACCCGGTGTGGCTTCCTCTACATTTGGGAAACCAAGCGGAGGCTTGGGGACCGCTTTGCAGAACACCTCCGCTCAGTTCGCAGCAAACAACTGCACCTCCCAGTCACAAACCATTTCCACTCCCCCTCCCATTCTTTAGATGACATGTCCATCATGGGCCTCCTGCAGTGCCACAATGATGCCACCCGAAGGTTGCAGGAACAGCAACTCATATTCCGCCTGGGAACCCTGCAGCCTAATGGTATCAATGTGGACTTCACCAGTTTCAAAATCTCCACTTCCCCCACCGCATCCCTAAACCAGCCCAGTTCGTCCCCTCCCCCCACTGCACCACACAACCAGCCCAGCTCTTTCCCCCCACCCACTGCATCCCAAAACCAGCCCAACCTGTCTCTGCCTCCCTAACCTGTTCTTCCTCTCACCCATCCCTTCCTCCCACCCCAAGCCACACCCCCATCTACGTACTAACCTCATCCCACCTCCTTGACCTGTCCGTCTTCCCCGGACTGACCTATCCCCTCCCTACCTATACGCTCTCCACCTATCTTCTTTTCTCTCCAGCTTTGGTCCGCCTCCCCCTCCCTCCCTATTTATTCCAGAACCCTCACCCCATCCACCTCTCTGATGAAGGGTCTTGGCCCGAAACATCAGCTTTTGTGCTCCTGAGATGCTGCTTGGCCTGCTGTGTTCATCCAGCCTCACATTTTATTATATTAAACTGTGACTTGTCTGCATCTTAGGTGAAAGATCATGGTCAGTCTATTGAAGGACATGAAAGTTATCATCAGCATTATGGTCAATATTCATCCTTCAATAAACATCACTAAAACAATTATTTGATCATCTATCTCATGGCTGCTCATGAGAATTTGCTCTGTGCATCTGTTTCCACGACCCTCAGCAAAGTGCTGCATTGGCTGTAAAACATTTATACACCACATTGGCATTACAGAATTTTTCATTAACACCTACATAGGCTGCTTAAAAACAAATGATACGGAATCCTAACTTATTTTTAAAAGAGTCATACAGCACATGGATTAGCCATTTGGCCCATGTAATGGGTTCTTTTTTTGCTTTCACTATTGAGGGGTGACCTCACAGAGATTTATGAAATCATGAGGGGGATGGATAGGGAAAATAAACAATGTCATTTTCCCGGGATGGGATAGCCAAAACCATTGGGCATAGGTTTAAGGTTAGAGTGGAAAGATTTAAAAGGGACCTAAGGGGCAACTTATTCACACAGAGGGTGATGCCTGCACGGAATGAGGTGCTGGAGGAAATGGTGAAGGCTAGTACAACTACAACATTTAAAAGCCATCTGGATGAGTACATGAATAGGAAGGATTTACAGGGATATTGGCTAAATGCTGATAAACGAGACTGGATTTATACCAGCTATCTGGTGGGCACGGACGAGTTGGTTCGAAGGGTCTGTTTCCGTGCATTATGACTGTACTTGTTTCGGTGGACTTATGATGCAGGACAATGTGTAGCCACGAGAACAATTTTCATCAATCAAGAGGCGGCCACGAGGAGACCTGCCAGAGGAGTCTCAAAACCTCGAAGAGCTTGATGAAAGTGGATAGGGGCAAAAAGGCTCCTGTTGGTGTAAGGATCCAGAATCAGAAGATAGAGATTAAAGCTAATCGACAAAAAGTACCGCAGGACGTTTTTCATGCGGCGAGTGTTTCGGATCTGGAATGCACCAGCATACGTTTTCAGAATCTCTATCTGCAGGTACAATGGAAGGTACAGGGAGGGCTATGTGAGACAACAAGGTGTAGAGCTGGATGAACCCAGCAGGCCAAGCAGCGTCAGAGGCGCAGGAAAACTGACGTTTCAGGCCTAGACCCTTCTTCAGAAAATGTGATTTGAATGTTGCCTTAGTAAACAGCTGGTCCAAGCACAACGGGCCGAACAGCCTCTCGCCGTATTATGTTACACAACAGAATTTGACACGAACTCATCGCCACAGATTCCAGCCCATGACGCCGGGCCTCAGGTCGTCAAGCCGTTCCACCGCGAGAGCCGCTATGTGAGCAGTAACCAATCGGCTTCGCTCAGGGAGGAGAGGGGCGGAACCTTAATTGAGGTCGCATGGACTAGCCTCCGAGGATGGAGACCACATGATCTCCGGAAAGACCAATAGCAACACAGCGCGAGAACTTGCGGGGGGGTGGGGGCGCGCGGAGGTCCCGGCCTCAAACTGACTTTAAATAAATGTCAGTAATGTGCTACACGCATACATCCAATTAAGGACCTTCACTGCTGTTACTCACCGCGGATAAAGTGTTGAGTGAGGGGATGGTTACGTGATGAATTTCGGGGACTGTCGTTGCTGTAAGGTGCCTTGTAAACCTGAGGATTGAGGGGCGTAAGCCCCGGTTTAGAAAACCCGCCATTTGCCACCGGGGGTGGCGTGTGAAGACCAACGATCACATCGGCCCTCGACTCACAGTCCCTTTTGTGAGGAGCCAGTAGCAAGGATTGTGCGTGCACGCAGGGCGATATGACACAATGGAGGCGGGCCTACGCCACCGTAAACTGAATGGGCGGGAATTGAATAGGGACGTGGTTGCATCACCAACACAGGGGGCGGGGCTTGGGTGGACATGGTCCGCCCCCAAAGAAATTCGAGGTCCAAACCTGGAAGTGTGGAGCCGGTCAGGTTGGGTAGGTGGACTGATTTCAGAAATTTTACCAGGCTAGGAAGGTAGAGAAAATCCGAGTGTTTCTCGTTCCCCCAGAATTCTGCTTTTAAGAAACTAATTCATGATTATGTACCGACAAAAACAGAAGCTGCTGGAAAAAGCTTTTATTTTTGGGTCTGACAAACGCCATCCGCAATTCTTTCGGGTTTTTATTTCGTACCGACAGATTGCATTTATGTGGCACCTTCCACAACATCTGGACATCCCAAAATCTCTCGCGATGTCCAAGGTCATTAATCTTGAGCAGATCGGAAGGGTGGATACTGGGAGGATTATGCTGTCTCTCTCCCACCCATTCTGTGGGAAACGAGAAATAACGTCTGTCCTTTCCAGAATAAAGTTTTGTTTTTACAATGATTTCTTTTCTACTTTTAGAAGGTTGTAAGTCTTTGTTCTCCTCGAAAAGGAAATTCCAGTAGAGGGTGGATTACTGACTATTTCAAGAGAGTGTTGAATAGATTCTTGATTGACAGGATAAGGAGGTTAAGATCACAGCTAGATCAGTCTTGAAAGGATGAATGACCCATTCCTACTTAGTTGGCTGTGATGGGAACGTAACAAACACAAGAAGCGTCGGCAAAAGACAGTGACTAGATCGACTTCTTGTAATGCTGTCTGAGGACACAAAGAAGACTTTTCTTCAAATCGTGCCCTCAAGATTTTTTTTTAAAAACAGAAAATAATATAAGGCAGATCCTAAACAGAGCAAGCATTTTTGTATCCTCTAGATAGCTCGCTTGACGTTAGAACTGACCTATAACCTCAGAACCCAGTTACCACGTTGTTATTTGAAGCATGTAAATAATTGAACGTCAGTACCAGATCACTCATTACACTTTAGGAAGGATTAAAGGAGGATGATTTAGTTGAAGATAGGCGACAGATATAAGGTTTATAATGAATTAGTGAAATTTTGATTTAAAATGTAGACAATGGATGCTTTCAGAAAGTAATCTGAACTCTTTAAATTAAACATTTGAATTTGTTGTCTATTACTTATCATGAACATTTCAGTGATACTGGTTGAGTGTCGTATAAATTTGCATGAATTGCAAACCAATTCAGAGTTTTCCTCAGTCACTCTTATAAATTATGACACTAAGTATCCCTGAAAGTCAGTTGAGCGAGTACTGCACTTGTCATATTTCCTAAAGAAGGATATAGAGATTGTGTTTAAAACAAAGACATGATCAATCTGCTTCTTTGAGATGGCCTATCAAGTGATGAAACAAGTAAGCAATCAAGCTTGTGACCAGGATAATTAAGTTTAGGGTGGTTAACCCTGCATCTGGAGGAGTGTGATAACAAATATTAAATTCAAGTCCTGAAGATCTGCAGTCCACCCAGGTTGTTATAGGGTGGGGATGTTCTGTTGAGTACAGTTCAGTACCAGGAATTCAGCACACATGCTGTTCCCCTTATTTCTGAGATATTATGCAATATCTTGTTTTAACAAAAGCACACATTGAAAGGAAATTCTGCAGGGATGCCCAGAACTGTTGCTGAACTAGTAATCCAGAAGCCCAGCTCTGTAACCCAAAGAACATGGATTCAGACCCCATCATCACACTCAAAAGTCTGAAATACAATTTAAAGAAATTTGAAAACAGTAGGCCAATACCAGTAGCAGTGAAGGTGAAACTCATTGGCATAAGGGCAACCTGTTTACTGGGATGGAAATCTGCCTGGTCTATAGGTGACTTCAGTTCTATATCACTGTGGTTGATACATAATGGGCTTCTGAAGCACTCTACAGGACATTGTAGTAACAGGATAACAAGGATAAATAATACACTTATAATACAAAAACAAGGCATTTGATTTCATTTCTGGAGAAATATAATCAAAAACCAGAGAAGCTTTGTTTGACTATTGTACAAACTGAATTAGACCCCATTTACAGAACTATAGACGCCTCCAGACTGCTGGTTAAAACAAGGAAATGGAGGCATTGGAAATTATGAACAGAAGTGGAAGTTACTAGAAAAGCTCAGGTCTGGCAACATCTGTGAAGAAAATAATCAGAGTTAACATTTCGGGTCCGATGACCCTTCCTCAGTCAAAGAATCTGTAGCAGTGTAGAGCTGCTACAGTAACCTATTCAACTGGCTCAAAAACAGCCGTGATTATAAAAAGTGAGAATCAAACTAATTGAGCAACAATAAGAAAAAAGCAATTGGGCAGTAATGACCGAATAGGATCTTTTTTGACCTTATTTTGTCAAGCCTTATTTTACATGAGCAAAGGTCAGAGGGCAGTCATCTAACAAGCCTCTAAACTCCAGTGTACTGGATTCTTCTTGGCACTGAGTACGGTATCGGCTCTCAGACATCATGACTCCACAGTGAACTGGACTAGCCAAATAAATAAGTTACATGAACACTCAGAGGCTAGGAATCTGCAGCAAGTTACTCACTTCTTACTGACATCTGCAGGCACATGTCAGAAGTCTGATGGAATACTCTTCACTTACCTGGATGAGTGCAGTTCCAATATCAACACCAAAGAAGCTCAGTATCACCCAGAATAAAACAAGCACTCATTCTCTCCATCACCAATGCTCAGTAGCAGTGAGGTTCCTTAAACAGCACCTTCCAAAAGAAAGGTCACCCCAGATACATGGAAACACCACCACCTGAGAGTTCTCTTTCCAATCTGCATACTATTCTGATACAAATTGCCACTTCTGAAGTGTTGCTGGGTCACAATTCCAGAATTCCCTCCCTAAAAACGTTGTGGGTCTACCTACATCAAAATGTTCTGCAGCAGTTTAGGATAGCAGCTCTTCAGTTATCCTTGAGAAGGTGATAGAGGTGGGCAAAAAATGCTGACCCTGCCAGTGAAGCCAGCATCCCCTGAAAATCAATTTTTAAAAAGTGGGCGAAAGGTAAGTGCCAAATTGACATATCAATAAGGTGTACGCCACAGGTTGAAAGTCAGCCAATAATTTTCTAGAATTATGTTCAACTTGCTTTTATTAATTCTTTGCTGGTCATTTCTTTCCAAGTGCTTTCTATTTGATTCAGAACTGATCAACAAAACCAAAATTCAGGATGCTGTAGTGCTGAACAATGTCCACTGGGGGATGCCAAACATTTCCCCTTTTCATATATTGTCTCATTATAGAGAAGTTACAGCAAGACATAATTTAAATAAACGTAAAGGCTCAATAATGTGTAACATTTAAATAATCTGAATGATTTTTTAAAAACGTGATTCTACTTCAGAATGGCAGCAAAACACAAGTCCTATACCACCTACATACATAATATGCAGCATAAATTTTAGCAGGCCATTCATGTGTTTATACTATACAATTTGGAAGATAGTTTTGTCAAATAATTCTGTACAATACTTCATTAAGTGGACATTAAGTTATAGGAAGCATTTCTCAAGCAAACTCCTTCACAATTTTAAAGATATTTACAGCGACTTTTAAGACCACCCCAAAAGACTTCATTAAAATAGACCTTTTGTCATTTTCTTTTAAAATAGATATTGAGATGAAGTACACACATTTCTGTAAACATTTTTCTGTTTCAACTGACAGGTAAGCAAAACTAGGGATTCTAGCGTAACTGTTAATGTAGTCAATGTGCAAACATTGCAATTCAATGTAAGTACAAAGTAGGCAATTTTATCCAGAGGCTGATTAAAAGACTGCTTCTTGGAAATTCAGCAAAATAGAAGAGTTAACAGTTACGCTTTAGGCATAAATGTTTTTGGCATCTGAGAAAAAAAACATTTTTTGTACCGCCAGACACTGAAATGTATGCAAACTATTGAAGTAACAAAATATAAATCTGGTAGAATTTCAGAACCAGTAGAAATGACAAACTCTCTTCAGTTGGCCAGGTGAGATCACAAAAACGGGGAATAAAACTGCATTCATATAGCAGCAATACAGACTTAATGCTTAGGTATGAAATGTTCCTTGTGAATCCTGTGCCATTAAATGTCTGTTCACGAAAGTCTATGGCATGTGCCGGAGGTCATGCAATCTTGTTCACCAAACAAGATTTCCATCTGAATTCTTCATGAGTCGGAGTTTATGAAGTATCCTTCTTTTCTAAGTAAAAGAATGGTCAGCTTGGATTTACATTATTCCTCTCCTGCCAGATGTTCAATTCATTCTTCATGTGGTTTACTAGATTAAAAAGAAGAAATTTTGTAAGGCAAAGTAGCTGCATTAAAGATTGTAATAAATCATTTTGGATCCCATTTTTGGAACACTCTTATCTCAAATACAGTGAGTGGTGTCTGAAGTGAACCTACAGCTAGCTGGAAAAGTCCAGCACAAATATGCTTCTCTTCCTACTATCAATGTAAAACACACTTTTTAAAAAATCTACTTGGCAGAAAACCACCAATGGAGGAATTTTAATGACTCTCTAACTAATATGCAGTTTGTACAGGTCAGAAGCTGCTTATGGTTCCGTTATTAGAAGGACCATTCAATATTAATATAAAAATATTCATTTACGATAAATTACTTAACGTAATTGAATACAAATACTACATAATGACAGTGTAGTTAGCTTTTGTTTAAGCTTCCAGGTTTGAATCACAGTCTGCATAGTGATCCATTTTCTTTACAATTTTTCTGAAGAGGCACTGGTTTCATGGTAAAGATCACAAGCTGAATAGATGAGATGTCTTGTTCTTCAATTCAATAAATGAGCTTCCTGATACAATATTGTTGAAATGCAGCAATTCTGGAAGGATCCAACTCTAATATAACAATTTCACTTATCCATTTCAAACTGTCAGCTTAAAATATCATTGTGTTGGCATTCAATGCATTCTGGAAGATGATGAACACTGTACAACAACAGTGACGAATATCAAGAACTTTTGCAGTCACTTCTAAATGTTGTTTGGCATGGGAGGATAGTTGTTGCTATCCTGAAAAAATCTCCTCCATCTCTGAACAGTGTGCAGTGTCGTGGACAGAGAGGGAGCTTTGCTGGTTGGGTCGTAAAATAATTACAGTACAGAAGAATGCCATTCTCTCCACTGAGTCACTGCTGGATCTCTTTCAAGCAAACCAGTCAATCATGTACTCCTGCTTTATACCTGTAGCTCTACGCATTTATTTCCTTCAAATGCCTGTAAGGTTTTGTTTTGAAGAATTCACTTTTGCTTTCATCATTCTTATGAAACAAAATTCTACAACATTGCCATTTGCTGTGCAAAAATATTCTTCCTACTATACTCCCTATAACTTTTGCCAAAAGCCTTTGGTCTCTGTCAGCTAATCTTTGGACTATCACCTAAATCTAACCTTGTCATAACCGCTATCAAATCTTGTCTAATTCTTTGTTTCAAGGAGAACAAACCTATCTCTCCAATCTAACCTTTTGAAAATCCCTCAATTCTGGAACCATTCTGGGTTCTGCCACTTCCATTGAGATATACTTGCTAGGTTGATAAGTGAAAGTAACACAATCGTTGCTTCCTTCCTTCCAAAGCTGCTTGGCTTTTGGTATATTTCTTTTTGGAAGAACACAACAGAGATCAGAGAATCTGGATTGAAGGCTATAGTGCTGTTCTATGGAGTTTCATGATGGTGCTGTAAGATATTGCAAGAGTCACTGTCCTAAATACCCAGAAAATAAAAGAGGAGTAGGCCACTCAGCCCTTCAAACCTGCTTTGCCATTATGACCATCTTATCTGTTCCCACTTTCCCCTCAAGATTCCTTTAGCCCCAAATGCTATATCTACCTCTTCCTTGAAATCATACAATATTTTGGCCTGGACTGCTTGTGTGGTAGTGAATTCCAGTCTCACCACATTCTAGCTGAAGAAACTTCTCCTCATCACAGTCCTAAATGGTTTACCCCATAATCTTGGACTGTGACCCCTTGTTCTAGACTCTCCCACCATCATGAACATCTTTCTTGCATCTATCCTATCTCGTCTTTTTAGATTTTTATCGGTTTCTGTAAGAATCCTCTCATTCTTCTGAACTTCAGCGAATATGATTCAACCTGTACCTCACATGCGAAGCTCGTCAAGCCAATCAATCAGTCTGGTAAACCTTCATTGCACTCTCTCTACAACAAGAGATTCTTCCTCAGTTAAGGAGACCAAAATTGCACATAATATTCTGGGGTAGTCTCACCAAAGCTCTGTACAATTGTAGCAAGACCTCCCCTGCTCCTGTATTCAAATCCTCTTGCTTTGTAGGCCAACGTACCCTTGGCTGTACCTGCATGCTTAACTTTGGTGACTGGTGAACAGGACAACCAAGTCTCATTGGCTGTGAGAGAGGAATGTGCATTCAGATAATAATTTGCTTTCCTTTTCTTGCTGCCAAAGTGGATGACCTCCTGGTTATTCAAATTATATATTGCATTAGCCCACTCACTCAGCTTGTCCTAATGGCACTAAAACATTTCTGCATCCTCCTCACATCTCATCCTCTTGTACAAGTCTGATATTTGTAATCTAACCAGATTATTCTTGGAAATAACTGTGGCAAATCACTTCATGCTTCATCACACATTGCATTACCTAACTTTCAAAAGGTTGGTGTTTGTTGTTTTTGTCAAAACTCTTGCTTTATCACTTTCCCAATTTACACAACTCCTGACCACTGAGATATGAAGGTATTAAATTGGGATACAAATGTAGTTTTAAAAAGTACACAGTTAATGCTTACTTAAAATGTTTTATGACCCTAACAGGTTTAAAAGGAGGGAAAAACTTATGACAGTATGTCAGACATTTTTCACTACATAACAAAAATAATATTGTGGTGACTATCAAAACAAAACACGCCCCTAAATGTCATTTGCCTTTCCACAGGGACTTTAGTCAAATGCACCAGTATCAGAAGGTAACTCTTAGACAGTTAACAGCAGTCTATACTTTCACCTGTTGTGTTAGGAGAACTATGTTGTCAGCCATTCTGACTAAGCATGCTCTACATCTTAAACAAACACAGAATGCTGGAGAAACCCAGCGGGCCTGGCAACATCCTGTGGAGATAGAAAGAGTTAGTGTTTTGAGTCCAATATGACTCTTCAGAAGCTGTCCATCTTCATTGTTTGGGAAATATTAAGCACACACAAGATGTATGAACTCCCTTGTGTTATGAAATTAGTACAACCAGCCATCTCCAAAGGCAAGAGATAACAAAGTGTGGAGCTGGATAAACACAGCAGGCCTAGCAGCATCTTAGAAGCACAAAAGCTGACATTTCGGGCCATTTTTCTGATGAAGGGTCTAGGCCCGAAACGTCAGCTTTTGTGCTTTTAAGATGCTGCTAGGCCTGCTGTGTTCATCCAGCTCCACACTTTGTTATCTCGGATTCTCCAGCATCTGCAGTTCCCATTATCTCATCTCCAAAAGCAGCTGCCTTTTTGGTTTGAGTAAAAGTACAAAATAAGTTGATGGTGACTCATTATATCATTGAAAAAAATGATGCAATAATTCACAAAATCATCCTGATTCAATAAACGTCAACATGATTTGCCCATCACACTCTGGACTCCTCTTCTCAGATTCCTGGTACAGTCCTAAGTTTTAACTTTTCACTGTGTTCAATTTGTGAACATATTCAGACACTTGCAATGTCTAAACCAAAACTTTAAAGCATTTCATGTTGTTGCAACATGTACACTGGACAAGGGCTATTTTCAGTATTTTGTGACAGTCGTAGGTTGGGGTTTTAATTTACTTTCCTCTCTTGAACTAGCAGTTGCACAATGGCAAATGTAATTCTATTTTCTTCCTTTATCATTTCTCCAAAGGGTGAGCACTAAAGATTAGTAATGAAAAAGGAAAATAAAATCAGTAATAATGGGAACTGCAGATGCTGGAGAATCCAAGATAATAAAATGTGAGGCTGGATGAACACAGCAGGCCTAGTAGCATCTCAGGAGCACAAAAGCTGACATTTCGGGCCTAGACCCTTCATCAGAGAGGGGGATGGGGTGAGGGTTCTGGAATAAATAGGGAGAGAGGGGGAGGCATACTGAAGATGGAGAGAAAAGAAGATAGGTGGAGAGGAGAGTATAGGTCGGGGAGGTAGGGAGGGGATAGGTCAGTCCAGGGAAGACGGACAGGTCAAGGAGGTGGGATGAGGTTAGTAGGTAGGAGGTGAAGGTGCGGCTTGGGGTGGGAGGAAGGGATGGGTGAGAGGAAGAACAGGTTAGGGAGGCAGAGACAGGTTGGACTGGTTTTGGGATGCTGGGTGGAGGGGGGGGAAGAGCTGGGCTGGTTGTGTGGTGCAGTGGGGGGAGGGGACGAACTGGGCTGGTTTAGGGATGCGGTGGGGGAAGGGAAGATTTGGAAACTGGTGAAGTCCACATTGATACCATTGGGCTGCAGGGTTCCCAAGCGGAATATGAGTTGCTGTTCCTGCAACCGTCGGGTGGCATCATTGTGGCACTGCAGGAGGCCCATGATGGACATGTCATCTGAAGAATGGGAGGGGGAGTGGAAATGGTTTGCGACTGGAAGGTGCAGTTGTTTATTGCGAACCGAGCGGAGGTGTTCTGCAAAGCGGTCCCCAAGCCTCCGCTTGGTTTCCCCAATGTAGAGGAAGCCACACCGGGTACAGTGGATGCAGTATACCACATTGGCAGATGTGCAGGTGAACCTCTGCTTAATATGGAAAGTGATCTTGGGGCCTGGGATAGGGGTGAGGGAGGAGGTGTGGGGGCAAGTGTAGCATTTCCTGCGGTTGTAGGGGAAGGTGCCGGGTGTGGTGGGGTTGGAGGGCAGTGTGGAGCGAACAAGGGAATCACGGAGAGAGTGGTCTCTCCGGAAAGCAGACAAGGGTGGGGGTGGAAAAATGTCTTGGGTGGTGGGGTCGGATTGTAGATGGCGGAAGTGTCGGAGTCAGTACTTTTGGAACATCTATACCAGGCCATGTATTTCAGTCTCACTTGAGGGAGACTTGAAGACAGAATCGAGATCAACATATGGAGTCATAGAGCTGTACAGCATGGATACCGACATTTCAGTCCAACTCGTCCATGCCGAGCAGGTACCCTAAATTAATCTAGTCCCATTTGCCAGCATTTGGCCCATATCCCTCTAACCTCTCCCTATTCCTCTGTCCATCCACATGCCATTTCCATGTTGTAAAAGTATTAGCATCCACTATCCTTCTCTGGTGGCTTATCCCATACACGCACCACTTTCTGCATGGAAAAGTTGCCCCTTACGTCCCTTTTATACCTTTCCCCTCTCACCTTAACCGTATATCATCTAGTTTTGGACTCCCCTACCCTTGGTAAGAGGCCATGACTATTCACTCTATACACGCCCCTCATGATTTTATAAAGCTTTATAAGGTCACCCCTCAGCCTCCTATGCTCCAGTGAAAATAGCCCCAGCCTATTCGGCCTCTCTCCGTAGTTCAAACCCTACAAATCTGATTACACCTTTAAATCTTTTCTGCTCCCTTTCAAGTTTAACATCATCTTTCCTATAGTAGGGAGAATAGAATTGAACGTAGTATGCTAAAAGAGTGCAGTACTGAAGGAATGCTGCACTGTTGCAAATGCCATCTTTCAGATGAGATGCTAAACCAAGGCAGTCGGCCCTTTCATGTGGAACTGAGCTGTATTTCAAAGAGCAGCAGGGGCCACCTTCCCAGTGACCTGGCCAATATTTATTCCTAAAATCACTTAAGATGATTGAGGCAAGAATGATCTAATCACTGTTTGCAGGATCTTGTTTTGCTGCCATTTTGCTTACATCACAAGAGAGCAGAGTGGTGGAGGGGTGCATGGGATACCCTGAAATCATGCAAGGTGCAAGAGGCATGCAAGATACATTAGGAAATAAAGTATCAACATTTTCTTGCCAATATTTTGCAACAGTAGAAGCTGAAATACCACAGATTTCAATATTTTGAGCAATATTAATTTTCATCAGCCAATCCCTGCAGCAAAACACTGGAATACTATTCCAAATCTCAATAAGGAAGTGGCTTCGTGCAAGCCTACAACTTTGCCTCATAAATCCAATTGCCCAAATGGTGTACCACAGCATTTTAAAATAATTTAGTTTTCTCAAAAAAAAATCCAGAGAAGAGCCACCTGTGAGCACTGCTCTGTTTCATATTAATAGCTCTACTGGGCTCCTGACTGTCAGTGTGTTAGCAGAATTCACTTTACTGCAGCAAAATTTAAATGTCATACAACAGATTTAGACAGTCAGATCTCTGGCAGCTCACACCACAAATGGGCATCAACAAAAGTACCTAAAGAGGTGGACTCAAAGCCAGGTTGTATTGCATCTAGCCAGAGGTATGGATCCACACAATGTACATTCACTCCATAAATTATCTAGGTAATTAAGTTCCTGCACATCAGTTCTTATACAAATGGAATTGCCATTCCTTTGCAACAAGTTTAATCTGGTAAGGTGGGGAGGGATCCGGTAATAATGACATGCATGTGAGATCTGAACAGACAGGAGGAGGGGGTTAAAGTCATACCATACTAAGTAACCAGGGCAACAAAACAAATATAGTTTTTTCCTAAATTCATTCACGGGATGTGGGCATCTCTGGCTGGGCCAGCATTTATTGCTGGTCTCGGATTTCCCAGAGGGCAGATAAGAGGCAACCATATTGCTGTGAATCTGGAGTCACATGTAGGCCATGCTAGGTAAATATAGTAGATTTCCTTCCCTAAAAGGACATTAATGAAGGAGGAGAATTTGGAAATGATTTCATGACCATTAAACTATTATTTCCAAATTTTTATTGAATTCAAATTCCACTGCCTACCATGGCAGGATTCAAATTCTGGCTCCCAGAACACTACCTCAAATCTCTGGATTAACAGTCTTGTGATAATACCACTAGACAATCACAATCCCCTAAAATGGAAACCTAATAGAAATTGGGAGGAGGCAGGAACAGACAGATGAGAGGAGGTAGGAAGAAAGAGAAGGGGAGAGAGGGAAGTAGGAAACCAATTACCGTTGGCTGAGCAAGTAGCTTTGACATGGAGACAGAAGTGACTTGTCAATGATGTTTGAGTACTGTAAGGACATTACTGAGATGAAAAGAAATTAATCAACTTTACTTTTTTTGTAATGAGATCATTCTAAATAAATTTTCCCTTAATATAATACATTTCATGTTTTTCTTCTGAAATAAACTTTTATGTTCTTTTATTGACAGCCTCTTGGTAAAGCTAATTCGAACATTTTGAACATGTGTTTCCTGGTTTCTGAGAGAATTTATTCTACTTGTTCTTTCCCAAAACCACTTGACACCATCTCAAATTTTTTGTCAATTTGGCAACCAGAAGCAGGTGTAGGATCTACCCGTGTGCGCTCAGTGCTAATTTATTCTATGGTATGGGTTGGGAGCCAGCACATTATGCAGTGAGTGCCATCTGGCCGTTACTGATGTGACGGTTTTCCAATATTTGCAAGAGATGCCTGTTTTTGCACCATCTACTGTAAACCTGTGAGGTGCTGTAAACTTCAAAATTGTAACAACTGTTCCGGTAGTGAAAGAATCAGCAATAACTCTTTCTAGAATAAACCATTTCATGAGATGAAATCAGAAGAGAAGTAGTTACAAAGGAATTAAAAGAAATTTGCTGTAATTTACACCTGTATTCCGCATGCAGACAGCCTCAAGGCCCTCCGCTTCTTCCTGTCCCGCAGGCCCGACCAGTCCCCCTCCACCGACACCCTCATCCGCCTAGCCGAACTCGTCCTCACCCTCAACAACTTCTCTTTCGATTCCTCCCACTTCCTACAGACTAAGGGGGTGGCCGTGGGCACCCGCATGGGCCCCAGCTATGCCTGCTTCTTTGTAGGTTACGTGGAACAGTCCCTCTTCCGCACCTACACAGGCCCCAAACCCCACCTCTTCCTCTGTTACATTGATGACTGTATCGGCGCCGCCTCTTGCCCCACAGAGGAGCTCGAACAGTTCATCCACTTCACCAACACTTTCCACCCCAACCTTCAGTTCACCTGGGCCATCTCCAGCACATCACTCACCTTCCTGGACCTCTCAGTCTCCATCTTAGGCAACCAGCTTGTAACTGATGTCCATTTCAAGCCCACTGACTCCCACAGCTACCTAGAGTACACCTCCACCCACCTCCTGCAAAAATTCCATCCCCTATTCCCAATTCCTCCGCCTCCGCCTCCGCCCCCACGATGAGGCATTCCACTCCCGCACATCCCAGATGTCCAAGTTCTTCAAGGACCGCAACTTTCCCCCCACAGTGGTCGAAAATGCCCTTGACCGCGTCGCCCGCATTTCCTGCAACACATCCCTCACACCCCGCCCTCGCCACAACCGCCCAAAGAGGATCCCTCTCGTTCTCACACACTATCCCACCAACCTCCGGATACAACGCATCATCCTTCGACACTTCCGCCATCTACAATCCGACCCCACCACCCAAGACATTTTTCCATCCCCACCCCTGTCTGCTTTCCGGAGAAACCACTCTCTCTGTGACTCCCTTGTTCGCTCCACACTGCCCTCCAACCCCACCACACCCGGCACCTTCCCCTGCAGCCGCAGGAAATGCTACACTTGCCCGCACACCTCCTCCCTCACCCATATCCCAGGCCCCAAGATCACTTTCCATATTAAGCAGAGGTTCACCTGCACATCTGCCAATGCGGTATACTGCATCCACTGTACCCGGTGTGGCTACCTCTACACTGGGGAAACCAAGCGGAGGCTTGGGGACCGCTTTGCAGAACACCTCCGCTCGGTTCGCAATAAACAACTGCACCTCCCAGTCGCAAACCATTTCCACTCCCCCTCCCATTCTTCAGATGACATGTCCATCATGGGCCTCCTGCAGTGCCACAATGATGCCACCCGAAGGTTGCAGGAACAGCAACTCATATTCCGCTTGGGAACCCTGCAGCCCAAATGGTATCAATGTGGACTTCACCAGCTTCAAAATCTCCCCTTCCCCCACCGCATCCCAAAACCAGCCCAGTTCATTCTCTCCCCCCACTGCACCACACAACCAGCCCAGCTCTTCCCCTCCACCCAGCATCCCAAAACCAGTCCAACCTGTCTCTGCCTCCCTAACCTGTTCTTCCTTTCACCCATCCCTTCCTCCCACCCAAGCTGCACCTCCATCTCCTACCTACTAACCTCATCCCACCTCCTTGGCCTGTCCGTCTTCCCTGGACTGACCTATCCCCTCCCTACCTATACTCTCCTCTCCATCTTCAGTCCGCCTCCCCCTCTCTCCCTATTTATTCCAGAATCCTCACCCCATCCCCCTCTCTGATGAAGGGTCTAGGCCTGAAACGTCAGCTTTTGTGCTCCTGAGATGCTGCTGGGCCTGCTGTGTTCATCCAGCCTCACATTTTATTATCTTATAAAAGAAATTTGCTTATGACTCATCCCTGGGAAGAAGTCAAAGCAACATAATCTATTTCCTGGGGGGAGAGAGGAAGTTACCCTGCTTGATAACCTGGTGCCCCGTGACAAATGGGCAATTAAGATTGCCTGCAGAAGGAATGTCTGGAGGTAAAAGGGTTATTTGTCGGAATGCTGTGCTTTGAATGGATGGTTAATGCCTAATTTAACAAGGAACAAGGAAGCTACTCCTGATAAAGATGATGAGCGACAGACACTGACTCCAGGAGCATAATGAATGTTAGGCATGAACAGATCTGAAGAACCATGAATAAATGTCACACCAGAAACTTTACAAGAAAGAAAATCCTATAAGAATTCAACATCAGGATTCTTCAGTCGTGGAACTTTGGAGAACAATATGGCACAATGATCAAAAACTGGATATATCCAGAGGCAGATGCTGTTGGTGAGAATTGTACATACCACCCAATTAATGGAGGAATTTAGCTAAGTTGAGTCATGAGGCTTACTTGACGGGACTTATTTCGGTTGCTACTTGAGATAAAGTTTAAGTAATTGTTTCAGTATTTGATGGTCTGTGAGATATCTTAATAAGCAGCCAATTTAAAGGTAGTTGTGGTAATTAACACACATTTTGCATCGTGCTAAAAATAGGCGAGACTTTGAATAGATCTAGCATCTCAAGGTTGGGCATCAGGTGGTGTTGTGGGCCATCAACAGCAGCATTGTACTCCAGCACAATCTATAATCTCATGGCCTGGCATATCCCCCACCCACTCATCATCATCAAGCCAGGAGATCATTCCTGGTTCAAAGGAAAGTGCAATAGATAACATGGCAGGAGCAGTACCAGGCATACCTAGAAATGTGGTGTCAACCTGGTGAAGCTACAAAACAAGAATGTTTACATAAGCAGCAAGTGGTAGACACAGCTAAGTGATCCCACAACAAATGGATCAGATCTAAACTCTGCAGTCCAGCCACATCCAGTTGTGAATGGTGGTGGACAATTCAACATCTCATTGGAGGAGGAGGCAACTCCACAAATATCCCCGTCCTCAATGATGCAAGAGACCAAATCATCAATGCAAAAGACAATCCATCTAAGCCTCCTCCAATGGTTCCCAGCATTGTATATTCTAGTCTTTAGCCAACTATTCATTCCGCATGATATCAAGAAACAGTTGGAGGCACTGGACACTGCAAAGCTTACAGATCCTGACAACATTCTGGCAATAACACTGAAGACTTGTGCTCCAGAGCGTGCCATACTAGTCAAGCTGTTTGGAGTACAGTTACAAAGCTGGCATCAATCCAACAATATAGAAAATTACCCAGGTACATCCCATAAACAAAAAGCAGGACAAACCCAACCCAAATAAATACTGTCCCAGGCTACTCTCCATCATCAGTGAAGTGATGGAAGGTGATATCAATAGTACCCTGCTTAGTGGTGCCATGGCTTTCTCCATGGCCACTCAGCTCCTGATCTCATTGCAGCCTGGTTCAAACATGGACAGAAGAGCTCAATTCCATAGGTGAGGCGAGAGTGACAGCCCCTGACATTAAGGCTGTATTTGACTTGAGTGTGGCATCAAGGAGCCCTAGCAAAATTGGTGTCAATGAGAACCAAGGGGGAAAACTCTTCCACTGGTTGGAGACATACCTGACACAAAGGAAGATGGTTGTGGTTGTAGAAGATTAGTCCTGGAGCTGAGATGACATCTCTGCAGGAGTTTGTCAGGGTAGTGTTCTAGCCCCAACCATATTCACATACTACATTAATAATCTTCCTGCCATAAGGTCAGAAGTGGAGATATTCTCTCATGTTTGCACAATGCTCCGCACCATTTGCAACTTCTCAGATACTGAAGCAGCTTAAATGCAACAAGATCTGGACAATATCAGGCCTGGGCTGAGAAGTGACAAATAACATTCATGCCACACAAATGTCAGACAATGACCATCTCCAATAAGAGACAGACAAATCTAACCACTGCCCCTTGACATTCAATGGTGTTACCATCACTTAATTCCCCCATTATCAATGGCCATCAATGGGTTACAATTGACCCCAGAAACTCAACTGGACTCACTACATAAATACAGCGGCTACAACAGCATGTCAGAGGCTAGGAATACCGGCCTCCCAACTCCCCAAAGCCTGTCCATCATCTATAAGGCACAAGGCAGGACTGGGATGGAATAGCACCCATTTGCTTGAATGTGTGCAGCTCCAACCACATTCAAGATGTTTGACAAAGCAGTTTACTTGAATGGCACCACATTCAAATATCCCTCCAACACCGATGCTGAGTAGTATCGGTGTGTACCATTTACAAGATACACTACAGAAAATCACCAAAGATCTTTGGATAGCACCTCCCTAACCCATGACCACTTCCAACTAGAAACATTTTTTTTTAAAGTTGTGTCTGTGTGGAATAAACTTCCAGAGAATGCAGGCACAGTCACAACATTTAAAAGACATTTGGATAAGTTCATGAGTAGGAAAGGTTTGGAGGGATTTGGGGCTAAGTGCAGGCAGGTGGGACTAGTTTAGTTTGGCTTGGACCGAAGGGTCTGTTTCCATGCTGTATGACCCTATGACATGGGCACACAGTTACCTGCAAGTTCCCCTCCAAACCACTCACCATACTGACTTGGAAATATAGATCGCTATTCCTTCACTTTCACTGGGCCAAAATCCTGGAATGCCCTCCCTAAGGGCATTGTGGTTCTACCTTCAGCACAACATGGCAGTGGCTCAAGAAGGCAGCACACCGTCACCTTCAGGGGCAACTAGGATCAGGTAATAAATGCTGGGCAGCCAACAACGCCCACATCCTATGAATACATTTTTTTTGAAAAAAAAAACCTCTTATTTGAGATTGTAATGTTTCAACTTGCAGAAAAGTTTGACTTTCCCCCTTGGCTTGTTTTCTAGTTATGGAACCACCAACTAGTTGAGATAGCTTGTCCCTATCAGCCCTCTGAAAAGTGATCAGCATTTTGAACAGTTCAGTTAAATTTCGGTTTAGGCAAGAATTTTCAGAAGTTGACTGGAAGAGTCTGTTTGCAGGTAAAGGGGCAATTGGGAAGTGGGAGGCCTTCAAAAAATGAGATAACGTAAGTCCAGAGGCAGTATGTTCTATCAGTGTGAAGGGCAAGACTGGTGGGTGTAGGGAATGCTGGATGACTGGAGAAATTGAAGCTCTGATCAAGAGAAAGGAGGCACAAGGCAGGTATAGACAACTGGGATCAAGTGAATCTCATGGTGTCTAAGGGGAGTAAGAGTACACTTAAGAGGGAAATCAGGAGGGCAAAAATGAGACAGATAGCTTTGGCCAATAGGGTTAAGGAGAATCCATGAAATTCTACAAATACATTAAGGGCAAATGAGTAACTAGGGAGAGAATAGGGGCCTCTTAAAGATCAACAAGTCCAATGTATGGAACGGCAGGAAATGGGTGAGACACCAAATGAGTATTTCGCATCAGTATTTACTGCGCAGATGGATATGGAAGATAAGAACTTGAGAGAAAACCAGTTGTATCTTGAAAAGTGTCCATATAAAAAGGGAGGTCGCAGTGGGCGTCTTAAAACTTAAAAGGCGGATAAATCCCTAGGACCTGATCTGGTGTATCCCAGAACTTTGTGGGAAGCTAGGGAAGCGATTGCTGGCTCCTTGTTGAGATATTTGCATCATCAATAGCCACAGGTAAGATGCCAGAAGACTGGAGGGTGCTTAATGTGGTACCATTATTTTAAAAAGGTGGTAAAGAAAAGCAAAGGGAACTACAGATTGGCAAGCCTGACACCTCAGGGGATTCTGAGGGACAGGACGTCTATTTGGAAAGGCAAGGACTAATCAGGGATACTCAACATGGCTGTGCGTAGGAAATCGGGTCTTACTAACTTGACTGAGTTTTTTTGAAGAGGTGATGAAGATGATTGACAAAGGCAGAGTAGTGGATGTTGTCTAAATGGACCTCAGCTAGGCATTTGACAAGGCTAACCAGGTTAACTCAATTGGAATCCAGGGAGGGCTAGCCATTTGGATACAAAATTGGCATGCAGGTAGGAGATGGATGGTTTTTTTTGTATGGGAGGCCTGTGACCAGCAGTGTGTCGTGAGGATTGGTGCTGGGTCCAATTTTGTTAGTTATTTATACAAACGATTTGGATGTGAAAAGGAGAAACGGTTTGTACGTTTGCAGATGACATCAAAATTGATGATATAGTGAACAGTAACGGTAATCTCAGAATATAACAGATCTTGAAGTGGCAGATGGAGCTTAATTTAGATAAATGAGAGGTATTGCATTTTGGCAAGGGAAATCATAGAATCCCTACAGTGTGGAAACAGGCCCTCCAGCCCATCAAGTCCACACTGACTCATCCCCTTATAACCCACCTAAGCTACACATCCCCGAGTACGTTGAGCAATTTAGAATGGCCAATCCACCTAACTTGCACATCTTTGGACAATGAATGGAAACCAGAGCACCTGGAGGCAACCCAGGGAGAATGTGCAAAATCCACACAGTCACCTGACAGTGGAATTGAACCCGGGTTCCTGGCGCTGTGAGGCAGCAGTGCTAACCACTGAGCCATTGTGCTGCCTTCTAGAAGTGAAGTTCATGGAATCCCTACAGTGTGAAAGCAGACCATTTGGCCTATAGAGTGCACACTAACCCTCTGAACAGCATTCCACACAGACACCACCCTTTCCCTGTAACCCTACATTTCCCGTGGCTAATCAAACAAGCCTGTATACCTGTGGACTGTGGGAGGAAACCAGAGCACAGCCACTCATGCACGGAAAATGTGAAAACTCCCCACAGATAGTTGCCCAAGGGTGGGCTTGAACCCAGGTCCATGGCACTGAGAGGCAGCAGTGCTAACCACTGAGCCACTTATAAACTTATCAGTAAGGTCCTGGGGAGTGTTGCTGAACAAAGAGACTTTGGGATGCAGGTTCATAGTTCCGTGAAGGTAGAGTCAGAGGTAGACAGGGTAGTAAAGGCAGCCTTTGGTACACTTGCCTTTATCGGCCAGTGCATTCAGTATAGAAGTTGTACAGCTGTACAGGACAGTGCCAAAAGTGGCCTAACCATTCTATGTTCAATTCCATTCTCCCTACTATAGGAAAGATGTTGTTAAACTTGAAAGGATGCAGAAAAGATTTAAAGATGTTACCAGATTAGTAGGGTTTGAACTATAGAGAAAGGATGAATAGGCTGGAGCGTAGGAGGCCCAGGTGTGACCTTATAAAGCTTTATAAAATCATGACAGGCACGTATAGGGCAAATAGCCAAGGCCTCTTACCAAGGGTAGGGAGTCTATAACTAGAGGGCATAGGGTTAAGGCCAGAGGGGAAAGATTTGAAAAAAGGACCTAACTGGCAACTCTTTCATGCAGAGGGTGCATGTATGGAATGAGCTGCCACAGGAAATGGAGGAGGCTGGTACAATTACAACATTTAAAAAAGGCATCTGGATAGATACATGAATAGGGACGGTTTAAAAGGGATATGGGCCAAATGCTGGCAAATGAGACTAGATTAATTTAGGATACCTGCTTGGCCTGGACGAGTTGGACCACAGGGTTTGTTTCTGTGCTCTACATCTCATGATTCTATAACAAGTGACGTTATAGATAAGAGACTGAGATTTTCTACTCCATTTAAAACAACAGGGAGAGTAGAATTTTGCATGAATATGCCACGCTTTCTAACTTTAATATTCTGCAAACTTCAGGATGACTGTTTACAATACCAAGTTTCAATTTGTCAACAGCTGTGGCATATCCTGGTATCATAATAAAGAGATGGCATGTTTAAACTGCCACACCTGCTAAAACAATCTCTGGCATATGAACAGTCTGAATTTTACAATTTTTGTCACTTTTCTCCATTGTAGGTGTTCAAAGCCATGTCCCTGGATCTTCACCAGCAACAGCTTTTCATCATTTTGCTGATTTTGTTTTACTATTATGCTAGCATGTATTCTAGTAATAATAAAAAAAATTCTTTAACTGCGTGGTTTTTCTTTGGGTTGTTGAAATGGTCTTTCATAAAATTAGGATAAATGGTTGCTAGGACTGTACCAATATTTGAAGGGGATCTCTTGCATAAATTAAGGTTGAAAACCAAAAACTGTGGCTCAGTTGGTAGCATTCCTGCTTTAGCAGCTGGTTTAAGTCCCCCACATTAAGTGGTACTGTTGCGAGAGCTGTCTTTTGGTTGGTGGCATTAACCAGAAGCCCAATC
Source organism: Stegostoma tigrinum (assembly GCF_030684315.1). Taxonomy (NCBI): domain Eukaryota; kingdom Metazoa; phylum Chordata; class Chondrichthyes; order Orectolobiformes; family Stegostomatidae; genus Stegostoma; species Stegostoma tigrinum. The sequence continues at coordinate 27,880,773 of NC_081356.1, read as the reverse complement.
TGTCCTCTTGGCTGGATGTAAAACTCCCATGGGTAGGATTAGAATCACTGCCTTTATTAAGAGTAAGGAAGCCCCTGCAAATTTTTACCTCTTCAACTGATGTTGCTAAAGGATATGAACTGTCATTATCGCACTGCTGTTTGTAGGCATTTGCTTTGTGCAAACTGACTTGCGCATTTCCTAAAAACTATATAGAGGCAACTCAACCCTTTCTTTCTAGTTGCAAAATGACAGCTCATTATTCTCCCCGTGTTATGGAAGGTACAAAATTAATAATTCAATTCTGTGACACAAGCTGAAATAGCAAATATAAAACAGTATGGGTAAATCATAAAATCGAAATTCTAACTCTCACCAATTTACAAGTCAGTCCCTTACTTTAGGGCCGAAATTTCAGTAAAAGATTCCAAGGGAGTCATATGCATGTTTGAATTGTCCCCCTATATTTACAGGGCATAAAAAACTGCATGAAGTCACTACTTATAGACAAGATATTGATGCATGCTTTTATGCAGCATTTAATCATCAAAATTTACATGCTTGCAATTAATTTAGAATTCAACACAAAAATCTAATTCAATGTGACTATTTTCTCCTAGATTTAAAAGAAATCAAGAGGTTGCGCAGGGCTTATATTCATGCAATTTTAGATCAGATTTCTTTCAATTGCATAGATTTTTTTCATGCAGAAAAGGAGAAAAGATTTGAATATTTTTTCATGTCATCCTCACTTCTATTACCTTTCAACAAAATGCATATCTTGAATGAAAAGTACTTCTAATTGTGGCCACTCACCACGTTTAATGCAGACACCATGTGAGATCCCAAGTGAAAAGAGAAAGACAACAACTGCACAAAATGTCAACTCACATTGACACATCTGATAGCGTGTCATGGTCACACCTCCCCAAGGAGATAGCGTGACACATCATATGTTACAGCCAGAAATGAGAGCGACAGATACACCACAGAATTTAAAGGCATAAGCCAATTTGATTGACGTTAGCATACAGGCGACCTCAACAAGAGAAGCCTATTTGGCCACTGTGAGATAAATGCTGACATGAGATCTAACCACATAAACTCTCTACCCTCAAGATTTTTGCAAGCCAAAGACACGAACGATCCTTAGTTTGCGATTAATCCAGATTCATGGCTATTTGTGAATGGGAGTTCTGATTCTCACTGACCTTTGTATATAGGACTAATTTGTAATTTCAGTTCTGAAAGTCTGACTAATTTTCAGTCCCAAACAGTGCAAGTTTATTACTTCCAGCCATTCACCTTAAGATCTTGAAACTTTGACTAAATGGTAACTGTGGTGTGGAAAAGAATTTTATCCATCTGCACAAGACCTCTCAATCATTTAAAAAACTCTCATCTGTTCAAGTTCCAGGTTGGGTTAAAACTTGGATTTGGTTCTGAGTTATCTTTGGTTATCCAAATCACCAGAAAGTAGAAAGTTCTTATTCATTTATGAAACATGGTGTGTTACTGGTGTTGGAGTTCATGTTGGAGTGTCAATAGCATAGCCTGTCCCTTCCATTCTGATTGGAGAGTGCCATTTAAAGACATGTATAGTGGGTACAGAATTGTGTATATCAATTGTGCACACTCCTACATCAGACAATGAAATGAAGAACATTTTTATTCTCAATGAACTTTTTTTTAATAAAAGCCATACCCTAAAATATTTGAAATACTTTTGCATCAACATTCCACATATACTTTTAGCATTGTCAGAATTATGCTAAAAAGACCAACTCCAGTTTGTTAAATTAGATAATACTGACTTCCATGTAGTCTAATAATGGATAACATTATGGGGAGGTGCTGATTTTAGATGCGATGTTAAACTGAGTTTTCCCTCCAGGTGGATGTGAAAAGGTTCTGTGGCATTATTTACAGCTGACACGTGGGAATTCTCCCCGGAATTCTGACAATTTTCCAGTTCTCCAACAAACATCACTGAAACAGACTATATGGTCATTATCTGATTCCTTTGGAGTTCTTTCTGGAACAACCATTATATTTCAGAGCTCTTTGGAATATTCAGAGTTTGTGAAAGAGGCTATGTAAAAACTCAAGTTCCTTCTGTTTGTAGTCATATGTAGTTTTCTTTTCATTGGATTGGTAATTAATATGACTGCTCGGTTTCTTCACAGGACAATGACAAGCAGTTGTTTTCCTCCTAGTGTTAACTTGGTATTTGATGCTGCATTCTGCAATATTCTGAATAAAAAGTAATGTTTGCAAAGTAAAGTAACACATTGTAAAGCAAAGATCATTGAAAACTGCTGAGCCTTCAAACAGTCACTCCCGTTAAATGGTACAAAACTTCCAAAACAAAATTAAATGAAAACAGAAATCCAGATCTGCTATAAAATTCTCCCTTACATATAACAAATTCATCCTCATTTTTCATAATTGTGCATTTTTAAAAAAAAATCTTTTGACATTGTATCTAACTAGAAGTGACTTTCTTTATTCCCCCATTACCGTGAAAAATCACTTCTCCATCACTGAGCATACTATGCCTTTAATCTATTTGCTCACGGGAGTCAAATTAAGCTAAAGCAATTCATTTATGTTCCAATGTTTTCTAAGTGGTTTATTCTAATTTACCACCTGCCTGGCAAAGTGGGTCAGGATGCACTGGGGCAGAATAAGAGTGTTGAGTGCCAACATTGGCATAAATCCAAAATGGTCAACTCAGCAGTGAATTAAAACAAATTTATGAACAAAGAAAACTTCTCAAACTAATCCAGATATTTTTTATAGTCAAGTTATTCACGTTCAGTATGGAGGGAAATAAAAATTACACATGCCATTTACATCACTATTTTGTCAATAAATATCACATAAGTGATGAATTCCATAAAGACTGGATTTGTAAACATGCCATTTATCAAAATGAGTTATAAATGATAAAGTAATTCTTTAATAATTGCTGGCATTGAGATTTAAGTGATTGTAATAGAGCATTTGCAACAGTAAAGAAGCCCCTATTCCTAGTGTACAGGACATACCTGTGAATATGTACTTACCAAGTGAATGTCAAACTCGGAATCATCATCATTTTCTATTTCTAGTGTACTCTGCTCCAATGTTAAACAGATTGCACTGTCTTCCAAAGTAACAGTGGAACTAGTTGGGTTTCCCTCCCTGAAATTACAATTTTAACAAACAATTGAAAGGTAGTTTGCTCATAACAGATAAAATGATGAAGTGCAGTTTGGAACTCAATATCGCACAAAGAATTTTTTCCATAATCAATAAAGGTAGCCAACCTTGACATTGAAAGATTATCTATGTTAGTTTGCAACAGGGAGGAAATGCATTTAATACTTTTATTCTTTGGTATCAAGAGTGAGGCCACATTTATTGCCCATCCCTAATTGTCACTAAAACTCAATGGCTTGCTGGGCTATTTTAGAGGGTAGTTAAGAATCAACCGTAACTGTGGGTCTGGAGCTATATGTAGGCCAGAATGGAGAAAGATGGCAGATTTCTTGCCTTGAAGGGCAATAATGAAACTAATGGGTTTGAATGACAGTCAGTAGTAATTTCATGGTTACCATCACGGCAATTATTTTTCATTTCTCCACTTAATGGAGTTCAAATTCTGTCAGCTTCCGCAGTGGACCTTTACTCCACTGCAGTAACCTGGCCTTCTGGATTACTCATCCAATGATATTACCTCCTTGTAGCTGTCTCTCATAATCCCTCCCATGCTGTTGTTGCACACAGGCTGAAATCCAATAATTTAGATGAATAAACAGGACTTTCACCAAAACTGTATCAAGGTGTAAGGGTATTATTTAAAAAGCCTACTCCTCTATTCTGTCATAATTGGGTCCAGAAGAAGGCTTCCTCAATACTGGAGCATTTTGATGTCTATGACATTAACTTATATTGGAATACAGTCAATGCCAACTCTATCTTAGTCAAGACTTTGTCTCTATCTTAATTGGTTGAATGGCTGGCTGGCTTGCGATACAGTGTGACACCAACAGCACAAGTTCAATTCCTTTACTGGCTGAGGTTACCATGAAGGACCCTCCTCCTCAATGTCTCCCACTGCATTTGGCATGGTGACCTTCAGGTTAAACTGCCAACCATTGTCCCACTCTCATGACAGCACCCCCATGTGCTGCAGTAGGACAATGGTGTCCACACTTTTTAGTTGAAAAAGCTATTCCAAATAATCAGATGAACTTACAAGACTTCTCAATGATATAAATCACCCATATTCACATTAACCTTTTACAGTATCTACATCATGACTGATCCCTAACAATTGCACTGAAAAGAAAGTCCAATTTTTTGCCCAACCATTGTACGTCCTGCTAATTTCACATAGATTTGTTAACACTAGATGGAGGTATTTGTTGTAAACTGTGTAGTTGCCTGCTTTTTAAAAAAACATTGGATGTGTTGCGATGGAAGCTGGTGTTCCAGAAGTTGTATCATGAGTGACTGTAGAAATTAATTCAATGAGGATGGCTTTCTTCACCACACTCTCCCCACCAACGTCATCTCACTAGGGACTTTCATATCAATGAACATTCCCTTCGACTTCTGTATGACCAACACAAGGATTGCACACCCTTTCAATTCAAAACGATCACAAAACCAAAATTACGTCACTTAATCATTTTGGGAAGCCTCTGGCCGTTTTTGAAAAGCCATGAATAGCTTGGGAACACAAGATTTTGTTCTAACCTAGTCTTCTTTATCTCAAAACTGAATGGAGGAGTTCTAAACGCTATTCTTAATTACTCTCTCCAAGTAGAGAATGCTGAAACCCAACAGTTGATCCTTTGTATCACTGCAGCAGCTGCCTTCGAAACAAACATTGGGAATTTCTCTTTGGTGTCAATACCAAACTAATGCCAACTTGAATGCGTAATTGAAAGTCATGAGCAAATGGAAACAATAAGGAATTACACTGCAAATTGGAAAAGGAATTACTGTGAGCTAGTAAATATAACAGTGAGTGGAAAATCGCTGGCGGGGGAATGATTGAAGCTGTTTGAGGATTAAATCACGTAAAGAAGTTTGTGTACTCATATGTAAAAGATAAATTGAGCTTTTTTTGAAAGAAAGGCTACATATTCTACAGCAACACGCCAGTGCATGAATTTGTAACAGGTTGTCAATTTACTCAGATACCATATTTCCGAGCTGATCTTTTAAACAAACACAGCTCAGAGTTTGAGAACATGCTTGAATTCACAAGGGCATGAACCTCCTGAAAATAATGTCCAATATTCCCTCAAATAAGCCACAGCAAGCAAAATCTATAGGTTGACAGAACTAGTTTAAGCACATATTGCAACATTTGTACTTTGAGGAACGACCACCTATTTAGAAGATTTAGGTATGAAAGCACTTTATCAACAAATAAAAATTATTTTGAAAAGATTTTTTGTCAAAGCTTTTCATCTTACTCATCAAGGTGAGTCATGAGAGATACCAAAGTGAAAAAAATCAATTGTACTGTATGAGCATACTGGTTGGTTGGAAAGTGGACAATGATTTGTCGAGGGACTGTCACGAAGAGTATACCAGTTACACGATAACTGACATTTAACTGCCAAGATCTGTTTGAATTTTAAACCAGGCAGGTTAACTCTGATCAAGGTCCTGTTTGGCCTATGTGACTCCAGAGCTGAGGCAGTGAGGTTGACTCCTAACTGCATTCTTGTAATGGCTTGCAAGCACCTCTATTTTTATTAGCAATGGTAATAGATACTGGCCTTGCCAGCAATATCCACATTCATGCTTTAGTTGCTCATCACCCAAGCTTACCAGCTGGCCGATACCACCATTGTGGCACTGGGACACTCACGTTTTTACTTAAATGATCTGACTTGAGTATTCTGACTAAGTATTCTGACAAATACTATTGCTCCATTGCAGAACTGAGAACGCTCAGCCTGTATAAGAAGTGCTACCCAGATATTGGCAAGTCTGAAGAGTTGCTAAGCAGGGAATGAGGAAACTATCTTGGTCAATAATAAACAAAAGTCCTGCTCAGTAAAAGGTGCTATATAATGCAAGTCTTTTTCACCTTAAAAAAAAAATCACACGAGCTGTAGGAGGAATTTACAGTTAAAAAGCCACCTTGACACAAGCACAACAGGAGAGGATAAAGCAGACAAGATACCACAGATTTGGCTAGAAAAGCCTTACTGACAACAGGAAAAAGATTCAGGAACTGTATTAAGTGTGGCATTTTGTCATGGACATTTCTTCATTGGGAATATTATCACTACCTAGCAATTCTGAAAGCTTCCTGTATCCATCTATACAAAGCAAACAGTGCAATGTTAAAATAGTATTATAGAGCTGGATCACTGGCATCTTGAATCAATTAAATATCCATTTTCACCATTGGCTCTAAACTTGGTTGGGGGCGGGGGGGGGGGGGGGGGTTCATTCCTGTCCCCAATTAAAGTCACAATTAGAAATTTGCAATTACAGTCACAATGGGCAGAGAACCGTCCTCATGACTCTGATTGTCTGATCCGCAATGCACAATTTTATGCTCATAGTTTGGTTGATCTTGAAAGTACCAGTGTTGCAATATGAACAAAATGCTTTAAAATCCACTGAAAGATTACAAGAAATAAATACTCCTTTGTTTGAGTTGTAAATGCATTTTGCACCATACTGAGCAAAGAAAATCACTTCTTTGAGACCTAAGTTGAAGTATTCACCCATTTGATTATTTATAGACTGTAACAAAATAAGTAATTAAAGACCAGTCATTAAAAAGTGTACTGTTTGTTGGAATCATAGAATCCCTACAGTGTAGAGAGAGGCCATTTGGCCCATCGAGTCTACACCGACTCTTTGAAGAGTATCCCACCCAGAACCACCCCATCCCTTAACTCCACATTTACCATAGCTAAACCACTTAGTCTGTACATCCTTGGACACTGAAGGCCAATTCAGCACAGCTAATTCACCCATCATGCACATCTCTGTACGCAAACATGAAAGAACATGCAAACTCCATACAGTCACCCAAGGCTGGAATCAAATTGGGTCCCTGGCACTGAGACAACAGTCCTAACTGCTGAGCCACCATGCTTTGTTTCAAGATACCAGGAGCAACACATAACGTAAATAAAGAGAAACTATTTCGATCTTTTGGGGATAACACAGTGTGGAGCTGGAGAAGCACAGCAGGTCAGGCAGCATCAGAGGTGCAGGAACGTTGACATTTCGGGCTGGACCCTTCTCAATTCCGAAGAAGGATGCCAACCTGAAATGTCAACTTTCCTGCTCCTCTGATGCTGCCTGACCTGCCGTGTTCCTCCAGCTCCACACTACTATCTCGGGGTCCAGCATCAGCAGATCTTACTATCTCTATTTTTAGGGAGGAATTTAAGATGGATATCTGAAAGTGGCAGCTGAATCCATCAAGAGGAAACTGATGCTAAACCACTGCACACAAAGTTAGAGTTTTGGGAATCACTTTTCCAAATTACAACTGATGAGATCAATTATTAACTTTAATATCAAAACCTGTGGATTTTTGTTAATTAACATTATCAAAGATACAGGCCAGAAGTGGACATCTTGAGTTAGGCTACAAATCAACAATAATCTCAGTGACTGGTGAAACAGGCTCAAGGGGTATAGTAGTCTCTTCCTGCTCCTACTCTAACTTGCCCCAATTTATTTACCTGGTAACCAGCAAGTACCTGAACTTCACCCTGTCACATCCATATAAATACTGAGTCTATTGGAGAGTTAGCAGGGCTCAGATTACAATTTCCTTTATTCTGCATTTAACTGCGCATAATGGATGTTAGAATTTGCTTTCCATTTACCCCTAGCTAATGTTGAGCATCAACAGCTTCACTGCTGACCTTAAACCCAAAAATCTATCCATTAACTGCATTTGCAAAATTCTCCTGATCAGCACGAACTGAAATAGTAGTTCAGGAGTCAGTCTTATTGACAGAATCTAGACACTGAGCTTCTTCCTCCTCCCCGCCAAGATAAGCAAAACAATTTTGTATTAAACTTTCTTAAACTACAACATACACCAGTTGTACAAAAGCCTTGGATCAAATTTATGTGTCTTTTAATGCAACACTGGTACTTTCAAGAACAACCAAACTATGAGCATAAAAAGGTGTATTGCTGATCAGACAATTAGAGTAATGAGGACGGTTTTCTGCCCATTGTGACTGTAATTGCAAATTTCTAATTGTGACTTTAATTGAGAACAGGAATGACCCTCCCCCCACCCCAAGTTTAGGGCCAATGGTGAAAATGGGTATTAAAAATAGTCCTGGAGAACAACATAAAAAATTTTAAAAGAATACTTTATCATAAAACAAATAGTTACTAAGAATTCAGAACAGAACAGAACTTTAGTTTTCAAACATAACGTCTGCAAAACAGTCACGAACATAGATAATATATTTGAGGTTTACTAGCACTCAAGATTCTCTTTAAAAACACTACAGTACTTATCAGTTTGTTCATAAGCTGCCTCCAACTGCTTTGGTGAACTTAATGTATTTTGGTCACTTCTTAAATTGAATATTCAAGTGTTTGAAATTTACCAGTATTGCTGAAAGCCAGTTTTGAGCACAACCTTCAGAAAGAAAAGCCATTAGTTTATCACCCCAAAATATAAACTGCACTCTTATACTTATTACTGGACTGTTTAATCATCTGGATTAGTTCTGGAGTGAAGGGGAGAATCAGAAAGCTTTAACATAATGAGACGTGTAATGGATTTCCCCTTTGGAAAAGCAAGTTGCTTGGACATGATTTTCTTTTAACTTTGATGCTGACCAGACATTGATGTATAAGTGTAGTACTGGGACTAGAACCCTCCAGCTGCCTTGATATCATTTTCCTCAGTCTGTTCATATGATACCATAGGGAATCAAACCTTCGAAACCAAGTGGACATAAAACCCTGATGGAGTCAGAACAGAAAGCTTTATTGTTGGTAAATATGTGTTAATTGTCAGTCAGCAAAATTTTTAATCTTCCATCATATTTAGGTCTTTATAGTTTTCTCTTCAACCTTTTGTCAAAAATTAATCCTTTGGTGATCTGCGGATTTTCTTCTTCATACCGTTTAACAAATTCAAGTACCTGGGTCTTGGTGAGAGTAAAGTGAATTGAAAATAGACAACATTTACAGTCACCAAAGCAGCAACTATGCCTCTGCACATTGATTACATTTGTTAAACAATGTCTCTAATTGTACGTTTAGTGCTATAGGTTTTCCCACAGAAACCACTAATTACAGATCCAGGACAACGATGCTCAACAGGGTAGGTTCACATTGAGTTCAGACAACTCCAGGTCCTTTAAAAGGGAAGTAAAGAAACATTTGGAGGATATCTTGTTCCATCTGCTGTATGGATTTTCGCTGATGACTTTCTTCATCCCAGCTTTTTGCCTTGATCATTTTTTACACCAGTGAGTTCTCAGCTTATCCAAGTCTTCTCCGTATTCATGTTTAAGACTTGGAGAACCCACTTATACCAGGATTGGAGTTGATTTCAGATTGTAGGGTGTAAGTATTTGAGAGTAGGCTAGCCTTTGCTTTCTCCTTGTCTTTCTCCATCACTGTTACTTATGACAACGTGTGCTCAATTCTTTGAGTTGTAAGCATGTTTGTTTATTACTCTGATTAGTGCCCAGGCCTCTGTCAACTCCATGCCAATTTAAATACTCACAACCTCACATAAATCACCAGGGACCTCCTTTGTGTTATCCGATTGACTGAGATGAACAATACTGATTATACCTCTGTGATTTTATTACCCCAAACCAAAGGTTACTGTAACATCTCTCAAAGTGAGTGTAATTACATTCTGAATTAAGGACACTCTTTTGCAGTGGTTACGCTTCAGATAACCATGATTGATGGTGCTGCAATTCTGTTGCTAATATTCAAAACTAAATTTCAGAAATGAGGAATAGGGAGTTAGATCACCCAGAGTTCTTTAGTGCTTGATATCAAAGTTGATATCAAAGAGATCTATTTTAACTTATGTATCATGCTCCCTGTAATAAACATGCAGGAGCTGGTTAGTGGATAGTAGGGGCGCTAGTTATACCCTTTCTTGAAAAAAGGGAAACTTTGACAAGCTAACCCAAAACATGAGATTGTGAAATTATAATTGTGCACTCCATCGACAAGTGACCTGACAAAAATCATAAATACCCCAGCAGTTCCAGTATTGTTCACAACATCGTGCGGCATTTTGTGCGTCATTCTGTTAATATTTGCCAATGTACCAAATTAAGTTATAAAGAAAAAAAGCTACAAGGCACATAACACAGATTGTTGCCAAAGTGAACCTGCTATTTTAGTGAGAGGAGGAGAAAAACAGCATTGTTAATCCAGAAAGTAAATCTTGCAGAGTCCTAGTTAATGTCTGAAATTATTTTCAATTTCTTACTGAAGTGCAACAATATCGCACAACACCAATAAGTCAAATTTCCACAACAGCGAAACAGTGTTTAAATTTCACTGCTACCATCAGACTCAGTCTCAAGAGTGATGAGGAATAGCATTGGAAACCAATTATGCACCAAAATGTAATGATCTGTTTCTATTCCCTAATCAGCAAGGGGCAAGAATATCAAAATATCAGTTACAAATACTATAACATTTCAGATAACAAAAGGTGTAGAGCTGGATGAACACAGCAGGCCAAGCAGCATCAGAGCAGCAGGAAGGCTGGCGTTTCCGGCCTAGACCCTACTTCAGAAAAATTCTGTCTAGGCTCGAAACGCCAGCCTTCCTGCTCGGCCTGCTGTGTTCATCCAGCTCTACATCTTGTTATCTCTGATTCTCCAGCATCTGCAGTTCTTGCTATCTGTATAACATTTCAGATCAATTTGGTGCTTCAAACCGTATCAAATATTGAATGTCTGCTGCAGTATCACAGCTTACATAAAATTGTCTAAGATTTGCACAGGGATGCTGTTGGAAACTTTTTTAAACCTGACATTCAAGGGTTGATATCATTGCAATATCAGGAAATTCAACAGATTGTAATATACCAAATCAGAATGCAATATTCAACAGCAAGCATACTCTACAAAGTAACAGGACTCATACTTGTGTGAAGAGTTTGCAGTTCCTTCAGACGGTGTCTGTTCATTCAGAAATAATGATGTCGAGGAAAGGGTTGTTGCTAAGGAGGCCGCTTCACATAAAGATGTGGTGCTGGGAAGCAGGTCCGGTCGTCTCCGATATCCTATTGCTACAAAGAGGAAAATAGAAGTCCATATTAAGGATCCTTCTGACCCACCCAGACATCCTAAGTTTCCTCTGAGTGGCCCCTACCTCTTCAGCCTTTTCCAACTTATACAATCCTTCAATATCTCCGTGATCCTGAGTGTGAGTGCTTGTGCACATCCAATTTCCTTAACTCCACATTTAGTCATTAAGATCTCAAGCTCTGGGCCTCACCCTCTCCTTCTTTATGATAGCCCTGGCATGACCACGTCTCAACCCATTACCCCAGCCTGACCTAATCCGTACCTGACCACTGACTGCCCACAAAGTGACCACATCCTGACCTATCATCCCCCTGTATTTACAAACTCACCAACCACATTTCACCACCAACTCACCATTCAACTAGTTTCCCCTGACCTACCACAGCCCAAATCACTCAAGCTGCCCACCCAAAATGACCACTACCTGACTGACCACTGTACCTCCCAACCCAGCATCCCCTGTCCACCTGACTACAACCCCTGACCCAACCATAACACCCATCCACCTTCCTACCTAAGCTGCACCTTCCCCAAAACCAATTACAACAGTTAAAGTCTACCTTCAGAATATCATATTAAGTACCTAATATATAGAAGTATCTAAAAAGGGGCTAAATCTCTTTCCTTTCCTACTGAACTCTACTGCACTCCTAGAAACTCCTAAGGATGTGGTATTGGAAGATTCTGGAAGAAATATGAAACAGCAGCACAATTGGTGGAAAATTTTCCAGCAATCTGCTCGTCATTGCTGCTTTATGCAAGATCTGGGCCATTGTACAACTATTATAATACTGTGTGAGCAAATTTGAAGCCTACGCGAACGAAGGGGAACAAGTCACTGCATGATAGAAAGCATAGAATAATGGCAAACAGTCCCTTTTCAGACTGGAGGGAAATGAACAGAGTTGGCGAACAACTCCAAATGTGAACATTAGCACCACGGCTCTTCACAGAATCACTGCAGTGCAGAAAGGGGCCATTTGGCCCACTGAGTTGGCATATTTAATATTTGTTAACTATCTGAGCTCAAATAACTTCAAAGTTGGACTATGCCATTAATTTTGGAAAAGTCATAAAGATACAGGATTGTAAGAGATCAGGAGGACTGAGACCAGGGAAATAGGCAGATGTATGGTCGATGAAATATAGCACTGAGGTGTGAAGTGATCTATCTTGGTAGGAAGAATGTGAAGAGACATACAATTAAAGTGGCTACCACACAGGCAGAAGATATTAGTGTCTCTGCTGGCAAGGGTACGTCAACTAGTCACACTCTCCTGCCTTTTCTCCATAGCCTGAGTGTTTCTCTTTATAGATCAATTTTCTTTTGAAAACTAAAACTATGACTGAATGTGCCTTTAGCACATGCAGGCAGTGCATTTCCTATCCTAACCACAGGCTATGTAAAAAGGTTTTTCTCCATGTCGCCTCTGGTTATTTGCTTTCTTCTTGCACTTTCCAACACTGCAACCACATTCTCTCTATGTACACTGCCCAAAGCCCTCATGATTTTGAGCACCTCTATTAAATTCACTTCAAGTCTTCTCTAGAAGAGCACAATGGCACTCTACAACTCAACTAATTCCACTTCCTTTGATATCCCTGTTGCCCTGCAAATGCTTATTCAATCCTTTTTTGAAAATGATGATCAGATTCACCTCTGTAACAATCTCAGTAGTGTATTCACATACTAACCAATTAAATCATTTTTTTCTCATGTTACCATTGGTTCTTTTGCAGCATTATTTTCAAATCCTGTCCTTTGGCTCTCAACCTTTGCATTAATGGGCACAGTTTCACTACATTCACTCTCTCCAAACTTCTTTTGATTCTGAAAATCTCAAATCAAATTTCCTTTCATCCTTCTCTGCTGTAATGTAAAAAATCTCCAACTCTTTAGTGACTCCGTTAAAAACTGATGTCACTATGTAGGCCTGGGTTCAATAATATAATAAATCTTCCCAGCCACCGCTCTAATGACTTGACGTCATCTTTAAAGTGCATAGTCCAGAACTAAACACAATGCTCCACATGGAACCTAATAAGTGTTTAATCAAGCTTACGAACAACCACTTCACTTTTGGAATCAATGCCTTTATCTTAAAAGCCCAAGATCCCACGTGCTTTTTAACAATCTTCTCAACCTGACACCAAAGGTTTGTATACCCAAAGTCTTGCAGTTCCTGCACCCCTTTAAAAAGGTGTCACTTCATACATAGTCAAGTGAATAGGAGCATAGTGGCTCAGTAGTTAGCACTGCTGCCTCACTGTGCCAGGGATTCGGGATTGATTCCACTCTGAGATGACTGTGTGGCTGTCTGTACATTCTCCCCGTGGAGTCTGTGTGGGTCCAAAGATGTGCAGGTTAGGTGGATTGGCTACACTAAATTGCCCATATAGTAACCAGGGATATGTGGACTAGGTGGATTAGCCATGGGAAATGCAGGAATTCAAGGATAGGGTAGGGGGTGAGTCTAGGTGGAGACGCTCTTCAGACAGTTGGTGTGGACTTGATGGGCCAATGGCCTGCTTCTATACTGTTGGGATTGTGTGTTGATTATGTGAAAAATGGTCAAACTAACACTGGATAAGTCTCAACTGGAGTACTGCCTCTAATTCTGGGAGTCACTCTTCAGGAAGGACAACCGAGAGAAAGATCTGAGAGAACAGTTTCTGGGAGAAGGGAACTAGTTCAAAATCATGATTGATTCTATAAAAGCTTAGAACCCCTACAATGCAGATTGAGACAACACAGGGAGAACGTGCAAACTCTAGACAGTCGCCCAAAGATGGAATCAGGGTCACAGGCAACAGTGAAGTAACAGTGCTAATCACTGAGCCGCCCTTATTTTAGCTAAACAGACAGAAAAATTGTTTCCTGTTGTATCAAGGTGAGTAACCAACGTACATGGATCGAAAGCAAATAAGCAAGAGTTTAAGGGGCATCATTAGGCAGGAATTCTGCAGGCAGTTGAGATGTGGAATGTGATGACTGAAAGGGAGGGGAATGTATTTTTAAATAACTTTCTAAAGCGAATTAGGTAAAAACATGAAGGAAAAATTGAGCGTTTTTGGGGAAGAGTGGGACTAATCAGAATTAAAGGGTTACATTTTCTCTCTAATTGTACAGGTTCAATATGAAACAACACAGGACAGACTTGTTTTTAAATCTACTGTTCAATCAAGCTTCTTGGAAAACTGGATTCATTTTTGCAAACCAACATCCCAACCAATTCAAGTCCAAAGTCAATAGATGCACACCCATACACGTGTACAGCATTTAATCTCACCCACACATGGAAATCTTTGATAAGCAGTTCAATTACAAGCTGATGTTCAAACAGAAAACGTTTACAGAGTTTAAAACGTGACATGTGCTTGAATGCCTCTCTTTCAATGAAAGAAAACAGTTGCCTGAAAATCCAAAATGGGTATTAAAATCACTCATGTGCAACTATTTCATACAGGACTGTAGGAAGTGGGACAAATCCAATGATATACAATGACTAAACTAACAAAGAAAACTTTGATCAAATAACAGAATATTTTTAAGACTAAGCTTTCAACAGGCCCACAAGAACATTTTCAGGTTCTAAATTCTTACTTCAAGGATGATTAAACAATTAACGCTTGCATGTCGTATGGGGATGGTGGGGAGTAAGATGGGGAGCAAGAGAAGCTGCGTTAACTCTAGATCAATTAAGCTCTCTGTAACAATTAATGTCTATCTAAAGACAAGCAAAGTTTGATGCACTACCTTCTCCATCAAGACTAAAATAGCTCCTGGTTCCGGACAGCAGCTCGTTCTTTCCCTCGGTTGTATCCTGCATTGTTCCAGAGGATGAAATTTCCTGTCCTATGTATTTTATAGCTGGAATGGAATTACGAGCCTTCTTTGAAGGAGATGGCCGCAACGCTGCATCAGCGAACAAAAATAAAAATCAACATCTCGTTTAAAAGGCAACCTGAAATACATAATTAATTCCACTTAGTAAGACAGCATTGAATACATTACATTCTTGAAGGACAGACAGCAGTTTTCACTGCTGTCACTGGTTGAGAATGGCAAAGGTAAAGTTGGCTTGCTCGTATTGGACTATAGGGCTGCTGTCTCACTACAGAGTGACAATGGATTGATGATTTAAATTGAGGGTTATCACAGCTATGAGGTGAGGAGCAAGGTCAAAAATGACTGTCCTTCATGGTAACCTCTGCAATTGCAGGAATTGAACACACACTGTTGGCATCACACTGCATTGCAAACCAGCCATCCAGCCAACTAAGCTAACCTTAGTTTGCCTTTTCAGTTTAATGATTTGTAGGAACTCTCCACATTTGTATGACAGGAATTGTTCAGTTGACAAGGCAAGGACAGTTTATAAAGTAGAACCATAAAGCAACTGAATGTGACCTGGAGACTTCTTGGCAAAAAGTGACTGACTCTGTGCAATTCACAGAAGTAGGAGAATCATGGTAGGGCCCAGTGGTCACCACAACCAGTGTTATATACAATGGCGAGGAAAGATAGCATTGGCATGAAGAGTACCTCACCAATAGCAGAATGGCATATCGAGAAAAATGGTAGGGTCAAATCAAAGCAGCGTGTCTCAGGAAGAAGTTGCTATTCAGAAAATTATATTTCTAGATAGCTCTCTTTCATATTCTAATTCCTCTCCCAATATTTTTGAATCTGTTTTTAACCTTTTCACAATCTGTCTAATTTTTTGGACTTACCATTCCCTTCAGAGAGTAGCACAGTACTTCTTTCAATTTGATGCTATCCTTAACTTTCCTATTTAACCATGGGTGATGCAACCTGCTTAGCACCTTTCTGGGACAAATCTTTCCAAGTGTTATTTAACATCTCCTTACAAGTCTGCTGCTGAACGCCAACTATCTTACCTTTTAACCTAGATTGTCAGTTCACTTTAGTCAACTCAACATTCATACCCTTATAATTACCATTATTTTTGTTTAAAGCACTAATCTTAGACAATCATGTTCAAAATGAATGTGTAATTCGAGCAAATTACTGTTGAGGTTGCCTACTGGCCCCTTATTATGGAGGTTACTGATTAATCCTGCCTTACAGAGCAACACCTAGTCTAAAATAGTCTGCTCCCTAGGCGGCTCAAGAAAACATCACTCTAAAAAGTTATCTTGAATACACCCTACGAATTGACAAAGTTAACCCGGAAAATCAAATCAGAATTCCACAAATTTCACCTAGATTTATAAACTTTTCTCTCACATCCCATTTATTTATTCTAGTATACACCTATTCTGAAACCTATATCCACAAGTGATCTCTCACTGTTCTCGTTAGATTAATAGATAGGACAGATTGAAGAAGCTGGAACTGATTTCCTTGCACAGGTAAAGGCCAAGTGAAGATCTATTAGGAGGTTAGAGTAGTGAGGGAGAAACTGCTCCTGCTTGTAAAAATGAAAAAGAAAAAAAGAAATGAGTGGGCACTGAGTAAGTGATTTGCAAAAATAAAAGAAGAAGCAAGGTTGATTATAGCGGGGGGGGGGGAACAAAATTCAGCAGGTAGTTAGTATATAGAACACACGGCCTGCAAGTCTGGTGATGGAAGTTTCAACTGAGACATTCAAGAGGCCACTGGATGATTATTTGGATTAAAATGATACGTTAGAGTTGGGGTTAAAAGCAGGCGATTGGTACTAGGTAATGATGCTCATTTGAACAGCCAGTACAGGCATGATGGGCCGAATGGCCTATGTCTTGCAAGATACTCTTAAAACGCACGCAAATAAAGTCAGTAGCTATCAACATATTTAAACAAGACAGATTTCAATGAGCCATCAAATATTCATTGGTACTCACACAGGGTCTTCTTAACTACTCGACTACTCATGAACTTTAAAAAGCGGTCAGCGTAGAATCCTGGTCTGTGGACTGAAACTGAGTCCTATGGAAACATAAAAGGGAATTCTATATGACCCATTTCTCCAAAATATTGTAGAACTGCCCCTGCCAAAGCTTTCAAAGAACCTGACTGCACTGTGCGCCAGTAGATTTTAGGTCAGCACCATTTTTCTCGGCAACGATGTTTGCAAACACTCAGTCCCATGAAGGGACATCTTGCCTCAATGAGCAATTTTCCTTTCTTTTCCTCAGAATGAGTAATTTACTACGTGATTTCTGACTTAGAGCATCCACAGTTCTTTTGGTTTCTAATTTATTACACAGTCTGCATGGTGCCATACTTCCGGGAATGTATCAGCCTTCTGATAAAGCCAAGTGAAATTGTCAGTTGATGGCTAAAAATGCAAGTTGTACGGCTAAGGCAGAACTGTCCTGTCCACTTTCTCTCACATTTCACAAGATGCCACCATGCTAGAAACCCAGAACAGGATGGGATAAACTGAATCCTTGCCCTCATCCTCTATGGTATTGTGTGTTTCAGTAGATCATGGCAATGAATCTTCACATCTAAATTGTTCAACTTTAATGCCAGAACAGTACCAAGTAATGCATAGCTGAATGACGTGGCATTATGAATTGCTTTGATAATATTCTGAAACAGATTACTTTAATTAGTCAATTTTATGCACTGGCTATCAGATATTACAGCGCCAGTTGTCTACCAATCTCAATCTGTCAAACTCAGGAAAATAATTTCTCCTTACAGCATTATCATGGGTACCATTTAGAACTAGTCCATCTTCTGTTTCTGAATCTCGATTTGCATTAGTTGAATCATGGAGATAGTTCAAAATTTTAGATACAATTTAATAGGTTACAATCTTAGTGATACCAAAAAAAGTAAGCAATCCATATTCAATTTTTAAAAAGATGCACAACCTTCACTAAAGTCGTAGGTATCTACTTGGGACACCAGAATGCAATGTTCAACATTTGTACAACTTCTGAAAATTGGCTACTTTTAACATTGATAGACAATAAGTTTATTTTAAATTGGAAAACAAACAATGCAGGTCAGAATGTGTTTTGAGTACATTAAGCTTACATGAAGTAAAAGCAGAGAGAGTGCATTATTATATTTCACCTCACAACATGTCCCTCCCAAAGAAGGCAGGGTAGTGCTAAAAGATTATAAATGTATTGAGTTACTAATAAATGCAATTGTAAATTCAAAAACTTTTTTTTAAACCCAGCAAGTAACAACAGTGTGGAACTCATTACAACAGGGAGTGGTTGAGGTGACTGCTGTAGATATTTTAAAGAGGAAGTTGGATAAACATGAGGAAGGAAGTAGGAGGATATGTTCTTAGGGAGACATGAAATAGGTGAGAGGAGCATCGTATGCAGTATAGATCAAATGAGCCGAAATGTGCTTTACATTCTAGGTAATGCAAGAAGAAATGTAGCACATTTACAGATGTTTATCAAATTCTTGTTTTCATCTTCTCACTTTATTGTACTAAATTACAGAAAGAAAATATGATGAGTATTTTCTTCAACATTTCCATTCCCTTGAGGGCCACATTCCTTTGGCTGCTGCTGTTAAATAATTACATCTTTTCATTTAATGTTATTTTAGTCATAGAAGTAAATTAAATGTAAACATACTCCATCATAGACGAGTGCTTTCCAGGAGTGTTCCAGCTTCTTAATGAACCTTATGGGGAGAAATAAATTAGTTACGTATTTGAAAGCAGAAATTAATTGCGATTACAGTTTGTTTTGAATCTGTAAATTGACAGTGTGTTACATCTCTGCTAAATGACATTTGCAAAACTGATTTTTTTTATGCACCAGGTGAGAAATGAAGAACACTAACGAATGGAACAACCAATTTCAAACTATGGTCTGTTTCAAACTTCCAGTTTATGATTAAACAACAGCTACATATGAGAAACTTAATTTCCCTGGCTCCAGCAACATACTTCTAATTCTGAGGAACACCTCCCTGCCCTAATGTAGCCCTTTGAAGTCATTTTCTATTGGGCACGCATGGGTTTCTGAGGTGGAAATAACCAGTTAAGCCAGAACTGAACTGAGTGGGGAGCGATCTAAAACATTGACCCAGATTAGGGGATAGTAGTGCTTTGGGAAGAGAAGTATTTTATATGAGGAATTTGAATCAAACGTTTGAAGTCAACTCAAATCTAGTATCTGGCCATTTTCCAAATGAAGCCTTCAAGACAGAAGTAGCTAATTTATGACTATTCATAATCCTCACTTACAATGGTATAAAAGGCCTGTCTGCAACAGTGAAGACATCAATTCTCTCAGAAGGAAACTGATTTGAAACATGCAGTCAATACCTGTAAGACTGTAGAATGTCAATAATGGCCATGTAAAGTAGCAGTCTCTCGCCTTTACTATTTTTGGCTGGTATACCTCCCATTCTGGAATAGACAAGAACAATTAGTAATATAAAACAAATAACAGCCAAAAATAACAGGCAATGGGTGTCTGACTCAACCTCAGGTCATGACCATTCATAGTTAGAATTACTCTCTAGGAATCATCAAATGTATAATTAATATATTGGGAAGCGCTGAACTCTGGATTTAACACAAAATTACACAACACAGCTCTAGCAATCACTGATATTTTAGTGCATGGGCTGTAAAGGCCAGTCAAGTTGTGTCTCCTATATTCACACAAGCAGATTCTTGGAGCCTGTTGGGTTACAGCTGACACCTGTTGTGGTTTTCTTCATTACTGCCAGAAGCTAAATGCAAAGCCTACTGAACGTTTCTTGAACAGTTGTGTGTCAGGCCAGAGTAAGCTACCAGATTCTACCATTCATCACCGCTTGTGGAGCGATGCGCCACATTTTCAGAGCTTGTCCATATAAACAGTACAAAAATTAACGGCTTCCCTTCAGTGTTGCTGGATCGAAATCCTGGAATTTCCTCTCGAACAGCATTGGAGAGTCAACCCGCAGCGCATGGACTGCGGTCGTTCAAAGGCAGCAGCTCACCAACACCTTCTCAGGGGCAACTAGGGGCTGGCGATGGCATTGCTGCCTGGGTCAGCATTCAATGTCCCACTAATGACCCCATGTGGTGGCAACGTTTGAGGTCAGAAGCATGTTTTAATCCAATATCCATCCATTTGCCAAGTGAAGACTTCAAGGCAGAAATAGCCAACTTGTGATTATAACATACACAAACTTCACTTCCACTGGTATGAAAGGCCAGTCTCGGATGGAACACCTTTTAAAAATCAGCCATGATCTGAATGGACAGAACAGGCATGAGGGGCTGAATGGCTTCCTCTTTTTTTTGTGAGCCCAGTGTCAGCATGCAACATTCCCAAATGGATTCTGTTATACAGCGCTTTTAAAGTAATAAATGCCCAAAGCAAACATGCTTAGGAGGAAATAGATACCCAATAGTAATAGAAGACAGTGGCATACCCAGATTTTGAAGAAGGTTTTAATTGGCAGAGTAGCAGCAAGGTGGAAGGGTTTAAGAATGAAGTTTTAGAGAACGGCTAAGGGACTAAAGTTTGCTCATTGTTGTTACAGCGAGGGAGGTACATGAGACAGGCAACGGAAATACACAGGTATGAGTGTTAGAAGACAGCAGGAGTGAAGAATATTGCAGAGTTAAAAAGGTAAGGACTTTGAATTAAACAACATGAGGTAGAAACCAGAGAATGTAACTGATGACATGGAGAATTATCGGGCTAGCAATCTGACAAAGTTAAAACCTGCGTATGGATGGAACTTGAGAAACTGATAAAGGACAACTTTATATTATCACTAGATCCATTACTGATAAGGCTGATACAGTGAAACTGTAAAATCCCTTTAAACAAAGAGGAGATTTTTATCACACCTGTATCTATCAAAGTAACATGGGCCATACCCTCCCTTATAAGGCAACTTTGAGGTGGTATATTCTGCTGCACTCAAGATCATTTGAAACATTATCAAAAAACAGAAATAACTATATTCTTAATCAGTTTATCTATTGCCTATACCGACATTACTTCAATCTTGGTAGTTTTTCTCTATCAGTTGGAGACATGTCACAGGAAGCACCTGTCTGATGACAGTGGATTATGAGTAGGGCTCCCCATTTACCATATCAGGAAGAAGTCCCCACTTCATGATGCTATAACCACGAGCTCCACACAAATTTAACTTGCCCATTATCAGTGCTTTGTTCTTAATTCTTTAAAAACACTTAAATCAAAATGTACAAATATACAAACTCGCCTCCCAAACACAGATTCATACTTTCAAAAAGGATTGGATATATAGCTATCACTGGAAAAGAAAACATGTAGGGGCTCTGGAATAGTTGGTTACTGTTCCAGAGGCAAGTGCCTTTTAGAGGACTATTTGTGACTCACAGGGAATGACAGAGTTCCAATCCATTTCTCTCCCCTCCCGTGGCCATTTAAACCACCTCTCCTCTCATCTCTCCAAATCCACGAGGCTCCCACACCAGGGAATCCTTCTCCCCAGAGGGATCTCTAGCCTCCTGAACACAGACAGTACCCTCCCCTGTCATGATGACCTGCATATCCACTAGCCCTGATCTCTTATTCCCGACCTCCTCTCAGGGATTGACACCAAGAGTTCCCAGGCTGAAGCCCTCCTGGCCTCTACTACTGGCATTCCAGCCAGCCTGTCACTCTGCCTAGTGGAAATGGGGAAAAACAACATGTGATCATGCCATTAAGCCCAATAGATGTTTAACGTCCCTGGTCTTGGAGGATTCCTCTGCACTTTCTCATTGCAGCATTTTTTGGGGACTGATTCATTATGTCAGTGAAATTAAACAGAGAAAGGAGAAAGAATATACCGAATAAAATAGCTGCATTTTAATCTATTCACTTAATTTCTAGATACAATTCAATCAAACATAACGCACAATTCAGATTGCTGTGAACTCTAACTGAAAACTCTTACATCTAGCATTATTTTAATCAAGACATTTGTGAAAACCAAGTCAACTCTTCTATGGAACTGTTTTGACAAGAAATTAGGAGGAAATCTTTGAATAATAGCTGGTAGCACCAACAAGCATCCATGCAGAAGTTAATGAATAAAAGTTAATGCATCCCATCTATTCTTCCAAATCAACAATGGACCTACCATTTAACTCCTTTCTTAATGTCTCCAACGTGTTTAGAAATAAAAAATAAAATAAAATCAACTGTTTATCACCAGTGTCTGAACTTTTATATTTTATTTGCTTATAACTCTTGTTTGATTTATCATTTTAAAAAAAATCTTAGATTCAATTCATCTGTACCATTTAATCCTTGCTGCACCTGGTCAGGTCTCCATTTGAACTTGCTTCTTTTCAGACTGTATATCCTTGGCTCTCTCATTGTTCTGACAGTTCATCATTTTGAGATAGGAATTATTTATGTTTGCCTTCCAGAAAAAATTCAACACAAGCAGCTACTTATTGTGCTGATTGATTTGGAAACAGTTGGGCCCTTCATCAACTGAACAATAATGAGTATGATGATACAATTTATAGAGAAACGGGCAGGCAGTTTAGGTACAAAAACAAACAACTGCTTTGATTGGGAGCTGTCCTTGGCTTTATCTGTTAGAAAGACACTGTTCCACAAATAAAGTGATAAGGAAAATTCATGGAGCTGGTAATAATTCAGTATCGTGCTTTCCCCTGCTATGAATTTTGCGATATCTTTCTTAAAAAATGTTGTTCTATGACTGCCCTATCACAGTAACAAAAACTGCAGAGTGCTATCAGCAGAGCATGGAACATGTTAACTCTGTTCATAGAACAAAATATTAAAGATGAAGATACTGAGGCAAAGGCACAAGTTCTTACAGATTAAGCACTGTGCGTGACTCCAACCTTCAAGTAATAGAACGGAAATACAGGAACTGAAAAAACGTACTAAAGCACAATTTGCAAGAGTGATACCAGAACTGAGAGTTACAATGATCATGAAGGACGAAACAAGCTGGGATTTTCTTTTCCCTCTGAAAAAAAATAGCAGATTTGACAGAAAAACTAGAAGAAAATGTTCCCACTTATGCGGGAGTCCAAAAGTGAGGGCCAGAATTAGAAGATAGTCGTGAATAAATCCAAGAATTCTGGAGAAATTATGCCAAGCGGTGGTAAGTGGAACACATGCAGTGGTTAACTACATTGATGCACTGAAAAGGAAGTAGATAAATTACATGAGGGAGAAAGACAGAATGATATGCCTGATAGAGAGTGAGACCCAAAAAAAAAGTTGGAAGCAGCTTGTACAGAACGAGTGCAGTTTCTGAGCTGTAAATATGACGCAGTTACTTACTCACAAAAAACAAATTTCACAATTCTATGTTGCTCCTGTAGAGGACTGATCTGAAATCATCATACCAACTAATTGCAGTGATAGGATGATGTCACTTGAATATTCCAATTTGGAGATTTTAATGTAATCTAAGTACATAAGGTGCTCGAAGAGACCTACAGGCCTGGGTTAAAGACTTTTGTTACCATAAAGCAGAAGGTAAACCTACAAAAGATGGTTTCACAAAACATTCCAATCACCGAAACAGAGCTCCTATTGGCAAACTGTGATTTCAAAAGCAACCAGGCAGATCTGGAAACTTGGCAAGTAACACACATGCCACATAAACGCCAAGCAATGACATGTTCAACAAGAGACAGAGGCAATCTCACCACCACCGCTTGACATTCAATGCATTACCAATACTAATCCCTCATTATCAATGTCCTGGGTGTTCCATTAATAATTCGACAGCTTCATGGTTACTATTATAAATTAAAAACTATTTCCTGATTACAAAATATCAAATTCTGAAATCGTCAAGGTGGGATTTGAATAGAGAACTAGTAGGTAATGACGAGCTCAGTAGCATAGCCATTAAACCCCCAATGCCTGTATTCCAACACAAAGCAACATGGTTAAAGTAGAAGCCTGGGACTCCATTGCTAACACAGTAAACAGTTTCACCAAGGAGAACTTTAGCCAAGTATAGAAGAGGATATTGAGGGCACTTACATGTCATCTGTTCCAACAGATTCTCCCGATTTGGTTGCACCTTGTATAGATTCTAAGGCTGTGGAATACAAGACCTTCTGCCCACCCAGGCGTTTCCCATCTGAGGCAGTCTGGAGGTTTTCTGCTTCTTTTTCTCTCTCCTTAATGGCCAGGTCCAAATTATGAATTCCCAACAGCAGACTATAGTCCATGATTTTGAAACTTTCCAATACCTGACAGCATAAAAATGCCCAGTTATGATTAAGCTGTAGAAAGAATCAATAGCAATTTCACATTTAGGAAAATTATTTGAGTCACACAGTTTGCGATCACTGGGTTAGTGGCATTTAGATCGGAATTGAATCATATATATTTGGATCCAAAAGCGAAAGTGACAACATAGGAACACAACGTATCACCTTTAGGATATTTATTAAATCCTCTCTCCTCAAGCTAACTTTCTGGTCACCTCTCCCAAATGTGTTAAATTTTGCTGGAATTTTATTGTTACTTATTTTCAATATGGGCTATGGCCCTTTTGAAATATTTCAATAAATTCAACTTAAATGTTGGCAGCTGGCAAATCGACAATCCTTCACAGTCAGATGAAGGGAATATCTAATTAATTTTATTCATCCATAATGGGTTCTGGACCTCACCTATGGAAGGGCAGCCGACAATTATATGTTCTCAGGATAAAAATGACTACCATGGACAAAGTGTCCTTAACGCTTCTTTGTTAAATATTGTCATTTTGCAAATAAACAAAAATCTTTTTAAAAATCCCTTTACAAAGAAAAATCCAATTTCTGCTGTGAAAATATTGCCAGTATTGTTTCATCACTGTAAGTAGCACTGTAAGTCACCTGCACCATTAAACCTCAATTTCTTTTTCAAAAACAGCCACAAAAGTCACATATTCTGAAGAAGGGTCTAGGCCCCAAACATCAGCCTTCCTGCTCCTATGATGCTGCTTGGCCTGCTGTGTTCATCCAGCTCTACATCTTGGTATCTCTCATATTCCGTAACCCATTTCACTTTTCAGCTTTGTCCAACTGTTTTGTTTGGAGCACATTCTCCCCAACGGAATAGCATCTTCTCCATTCCCAGAGTTGAGATTGTTAAACTTAGTTTTTCATCCCAATATAGTGTTTACTGTTGGGATGCACTTCCTCTCACGGATGCTGGCAATAACATGCCAGACTTCTCAGTCTATCCTAGGTGAATGCTCTAAGCCCTGGTATTGATCAGCAGAATTGGGGTCACAATCGCCAATATTCACGCGTTGTCTCTGACATGCATTACTCAGAATGGAGTGCAGGCCACAGATGCAGTATAAACACAGCCCAAGTTAATTAATTTATATTCCCTTGAATATACAAGTTTAAGGGGTGATCTGACCAAGGTGTTTAAAATGTCAAAATAGATTGGCAGGGCAAAGGTGAGCAGGTAGACTTGTGTCATAGATCATCCATGATCTGACGGAATGGCCGAACCCACTTGATGGGCTAAATGGCCTTGAGAGGTTTGGTGACCTCCCAAAGCCTGGGCTCTTTTGCTGTCTCCCAGACATGGATAGGTAGTAGAGAAATCAGAAGGCAACAAGAAGCTAAACAGAAGCAATCAGAAATTACTGACAGTAAAAGCAATGATACATTACAACTGTGAACATAAATTCTCAAAAGTATTTCACTGGTTATAAAGCACTGTGACACTGAGGATGTCAAAGATATTATATAACTTTTTTTATTTTATAACAGGAATGGGGTTAAGGAGCGAGTGTAGGGCCAGGGTAAAAGGAGCAGAAAGATGGAAAAATGAAAAGCAGCTACGATGGAAGGACAATGAGTGGGTTTGCTGTCATGTTATACAACTTTTCAAGTTTGGAGTGTTCTTAGAACATAGAACATAGAACATTACAGCACAGTACAGGCCCTTCGGCCCTCAATGTTGTGCCGACCTGTCATACCAAACTCAAGCCCATCTAACCTACACTCTTCCATGTATGTCCATATGCGTGTCCAATGATGACTTAAATGTACCTAAAGTTGGCAAATCTACTACCGTTGCAGGCAAAGCGTTCCATTCCCTTACTACTCTCTGAGTAAAAAAACTACCTCTGACATCTGTCCTACATCTTTCACCCCTCAATTTAAAGCTATGCCCCCTCATGCTCGCCATCACCATCCTAGGAAAAAGGCTCCCCCTATCCACCCTATCTAACTCTCTGATTATTTTATATGTTTCAGTTAAGTCACCTCTCAACCTTCTTCTCTCTAATGAAAACAGCCTCAAGTCCCTCAGCCTTTCCTCATAAGACCTTCCCTCCATACCAGGCAACATCCTAGTAAATCTCCTCTGCACCCTTTCCAAAGCTTCCACATCCTTCTTATAATGCGGTGGCCAGAACTATACACAAAACTCCAAGTGCGGCCGAAACTTGATTGATTGTTCTTTGAACATTCTTGCAAGTCACATTTGAACAAGCAAGCAATGATTTTCGGAAAAACATGAACTTAAAATACTCTTCTACTCCCATCGCGCCCCACTCCTTTTAATTTCAGTTCATTTTGCAGGCAAATTCTGTAACAAAATCCATCATTCAGAAAGATCACTAAGAATATACTATGCACAAACTTATGTACCAACACTTACACGATTTCTATTCAAATGTACAAATTTTTAAATACATCAGGCATTCAGGGTGCTTAAGTGCGATGAATGGCATAGAGAAGTTTTGCATTCTCCTCCCATTTGGCATGAGAGAAACAACCACTTGCATTGTATAGCACACTTCACAACACCCAGATGGTTAAAGGGCTTTACAGTCAAATAAAATCTCTATTGCGTGCAGGGTTTCTCTAAAACACATTTGTGTTGAGCTCCTTAAAGAGAGTTTGCCAACCTTCCAGGCTTGCCGGAGCCAAAAATTCAAGCTTAATCTCCCAAAATCTCCTGAATGTGTTCTTTTTAAAATATTGATTATATTTCTTTCCATACTTTTATCTCTTAGTTCAGAAAACACACGCGCTGGGTAGAAGAAGACTGTTCAACATCAAGGATCACCCTGCTGAATCATAAACATGTTCCCTTTCCTTATGAGAGAGAATAGGCTCCTTGACTGGGCAATGGGAGGAGTGTGAAGGAAGCTCATGTGACAAACCTCTGGGACTATATCCAATTGGAATGCAGCGTCTACAAATGCAGATTGCAATTTCAACTGAAGGGTTAAGGAGATGGGAGTTGATTGTAATGACTTTTACCACACTCGTTTGGGTGTCAATGAGTCTCAAGCTGGCTGTTATTATACCATGAGATAACAAGGTGTCAAGCTGGATAAACACAACAGGCCAAGCAGCAGAGGAGCAGGAAAGCTTACGTTTCGGGCCTAGACCCTTCTTCAGAAACGGGGGAGGGGAAGGGGATTCTGAGATAAACAGGGAGAGAGGGGGAGGCAGATAGAAGATGGATAAAAGGAGAAGATAGGTGGAGAGGAGCCAGTGGAACCAGTAAAGGTGAGTGTTGGTGGGAAGTAAGAGAGGGGATAGGTCAGTCCAGGGAGGACGGACAGGTCAAGGGGGCAGGATGAAGTTAGTAGTAGGAGATGGGGGTGGGACTTGAGGTAGTCTCCAGCATGTGCAATTCCTACTATGTTATTATACCATGCTTAGTTTCCCTTCCTTGCCAATGGGACAGAGTTAAAACCAGCCCCTTGAGTACATAGGAGACACTGAAAAACTGAGATATCCTCTCTGGAGATGTTTTTTAAGATTGTATAGCACAAACATACCATTTGCAATCAACTACTCTCAAAGTTAGATAATGCTATCCTTTCTTCCTCTCTTGTCTATATTTTAAAAACATTATTTTTAGATTGAGTGAGGGTGGTTCCTTTTAATTTGGAAATCTGGAGAGGAATGGATACATTCTTAGTCTAATTAGAAGAATCTTGCAGTAATTCAGAAGGCAAGCAGTATTTTGGCTTTCATTGCAAAAGGATTCAAGTAGAGGAGCAAAGAAGTCTCGCTCCAATTGTGTAGAGCACTGGTGAGATGACACCTGGATTGTTGTGCGCGCAGATCTGGTAATCCTTGCTTAAGTAAGGATAAATGGTGACAGAGGGAGTGCACAGGAGGTTCACCAGATTGATTCTTGGGATAGTGAGACTTTCCTGGGTGGGGCGGGGAATTGAGGAGACTGTTTGCATATTCATGACAGTTTGAAAGAATGAGAGGTGATCTTTCAGAAACTTCTAAAATTCTTAAAGGGGTAGTCAAAGTAAATGCAAGAAAAGATACTTGCCCCGGCTGTACATTGTAGAACCATAAATAAACAGTTTTAAAATAGAAGGCAAGCTATTTATGACTGAGCTGTGGAGAAACTTCTGCACTCAGAAAATGGTGAATCTTTGGATTACTTTGTCGGGGGCTGTGGAAAAGCATCGAGCACGTTCAAAACAGATTAAAATATTTCTTGTTAGTAATGGCAAGATGATATGGGGATTGCACAGGACTACGACGTTGACATAGGCGATCAATCACAATTTGGAACGGGGAAGCAAGTGCAAGAGTTTGAATGGCCAGCTCCTGCTGCTCTATTCTTATGAAGTAATAAGAAGTTTATTGCATTACTCCAACGAACTACAGATCACAGAATATGATATACGTTATTGTAGGGGATGTTACCAATATATTGGCATGGCATCTGTCCACCAGCGACTTCTACCTCATATTGTCCAGATATTCACAGCATCAAAGTGGATGGTGCCTAGTGGAAGTGCAAGTTCTTTCACAGCAAAATCAAATGGCGACACAGTCAGCATTTGCCGTCATTAATCCAATGGAAGTGTCAAGAATTTCTGGTGTGCTCATATGCATAAAACAGGAAATCAAGCTAAATAAAAACCAAAAGAATTGCGGATGCTGTAAATCAGGAACAAAAACAAAGTTGCTGGAAAAGCTCTGCAGGTCTGGCAGCATCTATGAAGGCAAAAAGCAGAGTTAACATTTCGGGTCCGGTGACCCTGCCTCAGAACTCCGCAGAAAAATGGAAATCAAGCTGTTTGTTTATCAGTCGAGGTTGCCAAAATTTCAAGTTTAAAAAAGTCACTGAATAGACTGAAATACTTCCACTCTTAAGTTTCACTGTAAAACTCCTTGAGAAATGAGTGCCTCCCATGATGAGGAGTAGCCTGTTTTTAGCCACACATATACTGCTACTAAACATTCTCATCGATTCTGAGAATTTTGTTTGTTAAAGCAAAATTTCTTACAATGGAAAAAATTTGAAATCTTAAGAAGTTTGCTTGCAAAAGTTCGATATTTCAGTTTCCATCGATACGTATGTCCCAATCATTAATTTTGCTCTAAGAGCAAATGCCAGTAGCTTTTACTTCCTGATTTGAAGTATTTTCAGAGGCAGTCACTGTGATTGGCAGCTTACTGTACTTGATGACTTTACTTTCCTCTATGGCGTCATTGCAACCAAACACTTACAGATCCCCTTTACTTGCTGCTGTATTCAACCTATGTTGGGAAAAAGTTAAATGCACCCCAGATCACTAGATACTTGTGAACAACATTTTTTGCCCACCCCACCCCCGCAATGGCTGATCCCAAATACAGGGCCAACATATCTAATTAAGCTCAAGCATTGTTCAGAATGTGAATGATAAAATCTCTTCATATTTCTATCCAATTCATGCTTGTCCCAAGCACAAAACTTCAACAATAAAAGAAAAACACTAATTTTTGCGCCATACATACCCGACAATCCCTCTGAAGTGTTTTAATCAATGCATTATAAGTCTCAGCATCAAAAAATAGGCCATCTGGTGTATCCTGTATAAAGTCCAAGTCTTTAAATGTGGGTATATCTTTTTCTCTCTCTTTTCTGGATGCTCTCCGTTTATAAGTTGAGCCCTTCAAATCGTACTTGTGATGCATCCGGACAGAGCGTGGCAACACATTGTTCATAACCACAATTCTTATGTTAGTACCTCCTGACTGCATGCAGTACAAGCCATAAAATTTGGGCAGAAGTGTCCGAGGATTCTGGTTTAAATTCTGCAAAGAAAAAGCACATTGCTTAAAGATTTTCTTTTATAAGAACTATGCTCCTGCACTTGTTTTCGTATATCACAATCCTAATTATGCACAGTGATCAATGGCAATATAGCAGGCAATGAAACGGATACAGTTGATTTTAATTAAGTACAGACATGGAACTTGACAAAGTTTATTACAGATTAGGCCTAAATATAATCCCAAGAACAAGGAAGGTACATTAGCTTTGAAGCTGTCTTGTTTACTCATTAAAACTGGATTCCTGACCTGCAGGAAAATAATTCAGATTGAGCCTCTTAGCAAATGTACAGTTGTACGGATTACATGTTAACCATATTGTTAAGTATCACATCAGTCTTCTCCAAATCCCTTTCAAGCTTTTCTCTGGATTTTGTCTGGAATTGAATTTAGCTTTAGTAATTGCACACTACTGTTGAATGCATTTCCTCTAACATTTCACTCAACATGGCCAGATTCAAAGATCTTTTGTCTCTTTATCTGTAAATTATTAATTGAGTAACAAGGATTGAAACCTATTCCCCGTCTCAGCCAGAAAGACAGACTTGTAACGTAACACGTGGCTCGCAAAAATCCTCAAACGAGTCAAATGCAATGACATGCTTCGTTGAAGTGTTGTAACATTTCTATGGGATAAACCTGTCAACCAGTGTGTGCAGAGTTAAGCATGAATGACCAGTTAATCAGGGACACAGAAATACAATTCTTCTGAGAGGAAAATGCCAATGGATTTAAAACAAACAGCAAACTCAGACACAAAGATCTAAACATTTCAGGCTGAATCCTCATTCTGAACTGATGGATGGCACTTACATTAGGAGTGGGAAAGTGACCAAAGCCTTGTGGTACCAGTGATAATCTGAACCACTAAAAATGTAGCTTTGGACTTTTGGCAAAGGACTGGATCATGACACTTTATGGATATTTCCCACAAGAGCAAGGGCAAAGCAGAAAACTTGTAGGGAAAAGAAAGAATGTTAGATTTACGATATCAAAACGAATGTCCCAATTACGTAATCTTAAAATGTGAATGCACAGATAATCCCAGGTGAAAAATGCGTATTGTAAAAGGAAATACACAGCATGTTTCTTAATTATCCACAGCTGTGGAGTCACCTCAACAGGACAGAGGTCCTTATTGAGAAGGAAAATTAGGTTTAATGAAGTTTTTGTTTGAGTTTAATATTAGGCATGAAATTTAATCCATTCAATATTGTCCTGTCCATTTCGTTTCTCAAAGGATAGGAAAAAGGAAGTGGTCCTGAATGTTCTAGAACTGTGGATAGCTACTACCCTCAGGTGTGAGGTGAAACTGACCTTATGTGGAGAGACTACTGAAACCAGGAATTGTCACCTTAGAGCAGGAGAATGTTACGAGGAGATTTGATCAAGATGCTCAATGAGGGATTACAACAGAATAAATGAAGAGAAACTTTCCATAATCAGGAGGCTCAGTAACTACAGGATACAATGAAGATAATTGGCAGAAAAACCAGAGATGAGGAGACAATTTTTATTCTAATTGAACTATGATCATCTGGATTGCACTAGACAAAGAGCTGTTAGAATCAGATTCAACTAACTTTCAACAGAGGATTGGATAGATTCTTGAAATGGAAAGTTCGGAGGCCAATGAGGAAAGGATTGTGAAGAGGAGAGAACCAAATGGACAGCTCTTTTAAATTGACAGGACAGGTATGAGGAGATGAATGACCAGTTCTTGTGCTGATAATGCACATAAACACAATCCATAAAATGAAATGCAAGAGTCATTATGGATGTAATGCCATGTGTTTTCATAACGCTTGCTAGCAAGGCTCACAGCCATGTGTGAACTGTGCTCGAACTGAGTTGTAGTACTGTACTTAAAGTCAGTAGCTCAATATACTCCACAATATAATATAGACAATAACCACAATTTATCTTTGTAAAAAACTTTTACTTATTTTTGCATCTGTCCCTTCTCCAAGCAAAAGAAACACCACGTGACAGTCAACAGGCACTATTCAGAATACAGTACATGTATAATAACAAGTTTTAGAATTTTTGTAAAAGGTACCATTCAACACAATGTTCTGTTTGCAAAACAGTTTTGCAAACAAGCATCTTTTGGTGCAATATCCTATACAAAATGTCAGCTCCTTAAATCTTATGTATTTTTTAGCTGTCAGTTTCATAGCGTTTCAGAAGGTTTCTCCCTGCATTATGACACCTGTCCTGTCTGATTCTAGCCCCTTCTACTACAATTCACTGCCGAGATCTCTCTGGCCATTTTAAAAAGCCCACTGTGCACCTAGACAGGCACAGTCGCTCGTAGGTGCCCTGCATGGTGCTCGACGCTTGTCCGGAACATGGTACAGATAAGAAATATTGTGTCTCGCTTTCTGTGCAGGGGCCTGGAGGTTCTGGAGGATGGGATGGCGTGATGCAGAGGAGGGACTTCCTCCTCCCAGAGCTGTCAGCGGAGGCCACAACACCAGACTGTGCCAGCTGGTTGGAAGTTGTTACCTGGGTCAATCTCAGCTGTATGAAGGAATGCACAGCAACATAGGAAGAGGGTCAGCAACATCCTCCACTGCGCCAGTGTACATGGCACCATCATCTATGATGTTGTGGCCATAACAGAGACATGGGTTTCTCATGGGCTGGAATGGTTGCTGGATATTCCAGGGTTTAGAACATTTAAAAAGAATAGGGAGGGGGGAAAAAGAGGAGGGGGTGTAGCACTACTAATCAGAGAGGGTATCACAGCTACAGAAGCTTCCATTGTCGAGGAAGATCTGCCTACTGAGTCAGTATGGGTGGAAATTAGGAGCAGCAAGGGAGTAGTCACCTCGTTAGGGGTTTACTACAGGCCCCCCAATAGCAGCAGGGAGATTGTAGAAAGCATAGGTCGACAGATTTTGGAAAAGTGTGGACGCAGTAGGGTTGTTGTAATGGGTGACTTTAACTTTCCTAATATTGATTGGAACCTCCTTCGAGCAGAAGATTTGAATGGAGCTGTTTTTGTAAGGTGTGTTCAGGAGGGTTTCCTAACGCAGTACGTTGACAGGCCGACGAGGGGAGAGGCCATTCTAGACTTGGTGCTCGGAAACGAGCCGGGGCAGGTATCAGATCTTGTGGTGGGAGAGCATTTTGGTGATAGTGACCATAACACTCTCTCATTCTACATAGCTATGGAGAAGGAGAGGATTAGGCAGAATGGGAGGATATTTAATTGGGGAAGAGGAAACTATGATGCGATTAGACACGAGTTAGGAAGCATGGACTGGGAGCAGTTGTTCCATGGTAAGGGAACTATAGACATGTGGAGATTGTTTAAGGAACAGTTGTTGGGAGTGATGAGTAAATATGTCCCTCTGAGACAGGCAAGACGGGGTAAGATAAAGGAACCTTGGATGACGAGAGCGGTGGAGCTTCTAGTGAAAAGGAAGAAGGTAGCTTACATAAGGTGGAGGAAGCTAGGGTCAAGTTCAGCTAGAGAGGATTACATGCAGGCAAGGAAGGAGCTCAAAAATGGTCTGAGGAGAGCCAGGAGGGGGCACGAGAAAGGCTTGGCAGAAGGAATCCGGGAAAACACAAAGGCATTTTACACTTACGTGAGGAATAAGAGAATGGTCAAAGAAAGAGTAGGGCCGATCAGGGATAGCATAGGGAACTTGTGTGTGGAGCCTGAGGAGGTAGGGGAAGCCCTAAATGAGTTTTTTTGCTTCTGTCTTTACGAAAGAAACGACCTGTGTAGTGAATGAAACCTTTGAAGAGCAGGTGTGCATGCTGGAATGGATAGAGATAGAGGAAGCTGATGTACTGAAAATTTTGTCAAACATTAAGATTGACAAGTCGCCAGGCCCGGATCAGATTTGTCCTCGGCTGCTTTGGGAAGCGAGAAATGCAATTGCTTCGCCACTTGCGAAGATCTTTGCATCCTCGCTCTCCACTGGAGTCGTACCTGAGGACTGGAGAGAGGCAAATGTAATTCCTCTCTTCAAGAAAGGAAATAGGGAAATCCCCGGCAATTATAGACCGGTAAGTCTCACGTCTGTCGTCTGCAAGGTGTTAGAAAGGATTCTGAGGGATAAGATTTATGACCATCTGGAAGAGCATGGCTTGATCAAATACAGTCAACACGGCTTTGTGAGGGGTAGGTCATGCCTTACAAACCTTATAGAGTTTTTTGAGGATGTGACTAGTAAGGTTGATGAGGGTCAAGCTGTGGATGTGGTGTATATGGACTTCAGTAAGGCATTTGATAAGGTTCCCCATGGAAGGCTCATTCAGAAGGTCAGGAGGAATGGGATACAGGGGAACTTAGCTGCTTGGATACAGAATTGGCTGGCCAACAGAAGACAGCGAGTGGTAGTAGAAGGAAAATATTCTGCCTGGAAGTCAGTGGTGAGTGGGGTTCCACAGGGCTCTGTCCTTGGGCCTCTACTGTTTGTAATTTTTATTAATGACTTGGACGAGGGAATTGAAGGATGGGTCAGCAAGTTTGCAGACGACACAAAGGTCGGAGGTGTCGTTGACAGTGTAGAGGGCTGTTGTAGGCTGCAGCGGGACATTGACAGGATGCAGAGATGGGCTGAGAGGTGGCAGATGGAGTTCAACCTGGATAAATGCGAGGTGATGCATTTTGGAAGGTCGAATTTGAAAGCTGAGTACAGGATTAAGGATAGGATTCTTGGCAGCGTGGAGGAACAGAGGGATCTTGGTGTGCAGATACATAGATCCCTTAAAATGGCCACCCAAGTGGACAGGGTTGTTAAGAAAGCATATGGTGTTTTGGCTTTCATTAACAGGGGGATTGAGTTTAAGAGTCGTGAGATCTTGTTGCAGCTCTATAAAACTTTGGTTAGACCGCACTTGGAATACTGCGTCCAGTTCTGGGCGCCCTATTATAGGAAAGATGTGGATGCTTTGGAGAGGGTTCAGAGGAGGTTTACCAGGATGCTGCCTGGACTGGAGGGCTTATCTTATGAAGAGAGGTTGACTGAGCTCGGTCTCTTTTCATTGGAGAAAAGGAGGAGGAGAGGGGACCTAATTGAGGTATACAAGATAATGAGAGGCATAGATAGAGTTGATAGCCAGAGACTATTTCCCAGGGCAGAAATGGCTAGCACGAGGGGTCATAGTTTTAAGCTGGTTGGTGGAAAGTATAGAGGGGATGTCAGAGGCAGGTTCTTTACGCAGAGAGTTGAGAGAGCATGGAATGCGTTGCCAGCAGCAGTTGTGGAAGCAAGGTCATTGGGGTCATTTAAGAGACTGCTGGACATGCATATGGTCACAGAAATTTGAGGGTGCATCCATGAGGATCAATGGTCGGCACAACATTGTGGGCTGAAGGGCCTGTTCTGTGCTGTACTGTTCTATGTTCTATGTTCTATGTTCTATCTCTGCTGCGCTCAGTATCACTGCTACTGTGCCTACAAGGCCACTACTCTACCATTCTTACTAATACCTGTAACATCTTCTCCCACTCGCTTTTACCAATCCCAATCCTGCATGCCCTCTGTGCTGCCAACTCACTCGCTTGAGACACTTACCCACCTGCACCAGCACCTGCAACCACACTCCTTTCTCTTAACATCTGGAGTGAGAGAGAGAGGGAGGCAAGAGAAAAATAACCCACAAGGCAGGAGTTAATACAGGTGGCGGGCTGCCTGACGTTCAGCTCCTCACCTCTTACAAAGAGGGGATATTGACTCTGATCTCACCAAGTGGCTGACTGACTCTGTCCATGCCTCTGGACTGGTACTGGAGGCTGCACTTGACTTGACCAAGGAGTGCTGAGAACCAAGGTAAGCTTTCTGGCTTTGCATCTAAATGAAACAGCAGAGCAATGCAACAGTATTCTTACCCTGAAACCTCCGGCTAAGGGACAAGGTGCAAAAAGGAAAGTGAGGACAAGGATGCAGTGAACATCCAGGCAGGCTCAAAGTGAGTGAGTACAAAGAGAGCAGGTGAATGTCTTTGAGATGCAGCTTTGTCCATCCTTAGCTGTGTGCATGTCCCTGATCACAAAGTGTCTTTGCTGCAGCATTATAATGATAGTCATTGCTCCTGAAGATGCAACACTGAAGTGTGAAAGCACTCTGTAAGTGAAGCATAGATGTGCCACAGGGGTTCTTAGAGGCTGGTACATACCAGATACCCATGTCCTTGCATGAGGGCTGCGGTGGCTGGTGACCATGCAGTGTACCAACATGAACGTCCTTTGGTACAGTGATCTGAAGCTGCCAAGCACTGTTCTGACTTCTAGAGCAAGAATTCTTACCACCTAGTTTGCTTCCAGTAAATAGTTCAATAGAAAGCTGTATACGAAGCAGCCAGATCTACAGGTAAGTTCATTATAAGCAATAATTCTCTCTAATAGAGAACTTACCTCGATAGGCAGCAGTTAAAAGAAAAGACGTGACAGTCACAGAGGTGGCAAGTTGTTCCTGACATCAAGATCAACCTTGCTGAACTTCCCTCGTGATTCTGCCTCATTTCTAACACAAGCCAAAAATTCCACCTTGTGTCAGATTACTTCTCTCTCCTTTAAGGTTGACCTTAAAACCTCCCTATTGACTCAACTATTTGTTACATAACCTTATGTCCAAAAGTTGTCCCATTAACGCGAACCACCTCGTGACTGTTTCATGACATTAATCTGTCTATTCATTGGATAGTGCAGCACATAGGGAGGCCCTTCAACCGCTCAGGTCCAGGCTATCTCTTTTGAAAGTTTACCTGCTTGATCCCATTCGCCAACCTTTGTTTCCTTAACCCTGCAATCATTTCTCCTTCAAGTACTTGCCCAATTCCTTTTTGAAAGCTAGTATCAAATCTCTTTCCACTGTCTCTTCAGACATTGCAAATGTCAAGTTCATAACATTGATAGGGTGATATTTTTGTGTTAGAAGACTCTTTGCTTGACTGAACTTCTTTAGCTTTCAATCCACTATTTTTAATGCAATTGAACAATTTTAAATGGCCTGTTAATGTAGCCTCCAACACATTCATGGTTCAAAATTTAGGATTCCTGAAATATTTAAAGTCTTACCATGTAATAACCTGGTAACAGCTTCTGTAAGAATTCTGCTTCTTTATGCTGCACAGTCTTTATGATGAATTCATCATCACTCGTGACATAAAATAAAGACCCGCTAGCACCAGGATTAGAAAGTTCGATCAGCGGCTCATTGCATAAAGAATACTGGTGGGAAAGGAAGATTTTGAAAGAATAATTAATGTGCTTATTTTCCTAAAGTACTTACAATGTCATTTTGCTAACGGAAATTAAATTTTTCTTCACAAGGCTGTGATGCTATTGACAGATAAAACACACAGCTATGACTTAACAAAAGCACAGAATTTAAAAAGAAAACTAGTATAATTATTTTTAATTTAAAGTGATCTGAGACAACCTAATTAGAATTAATGTACAATAATGCCATAAGGCTTGTTAAAAATCACAGGCTTTTTTCAGGAAGTATGGAGGATTTTAAAAAAAATCCAAAATTAAAAGTTGTTGTCTACACAGATTGCAACAGAGGGAGGCCATTTGGCCCATAAAGCCTGTGCTAGGTCTAAGGGTAGTACACTTCATCTCAGTACTCAGCTGTTTCCCTCATAATTGAGCAAAAAGTAACAAGTCTGTTTACACAGACATTTATGGTATACATTAACTTTTCTTCAAAAAAAATTTAAATTATATGCGATCCTAACCCATTTCAGAAGAGATTAATCCGCAATGTGCGCGCAAGCTCAAAACAAGAGAGTTGATAAACAATTCCACACTTGAGTATTAGAAAAAGAGAGCTTTTAAAATAGCTAAGCTAATAGTGATCAATTTCCTATGATACGTAGTTTTTGAAAGGAGATCTTTTTATTCCATGCAAGCTGGTGGGACAGAAAGATAAAACCGCATTCAGACTTGGACAGTGACTGCTCCCTGTTCTGTCGTAGTAATTTCAAGGTATTCAGCAGAGCCCTGACCTCTGAGTGGGGCATCCCCTGGAGTGCACAGTTAGACATTTTCCTCTCAACTTTTGACCAGAGCATGTTTCACTACGACTTGTTGGGATTAACAGCCAATAACAGTGTGGTGAGAATAAAAGTTTTTTTCTGGGACTTTAGAAAATGATACTGATCCACCATCAAATCTTACGAATTACTAAGATTTAAGGACTAAAAGGACAGAGAAGAAAATCGAGTGAACCAGAGTCAAATCAAGCACAAAGCAGGAGCATTAATTTTCTCATTGAGAGCTACGTTAAATGCAGAAATCCAAAGAGCTCTTAGAGCTCAGCTCTTCCAGCAACTTTGTTTTTGTTCCTGATTTACAGCATCGGTCTTTATTTAGTATTCAGCTCTTAAAAGTAACTCTGACACAGAGGGAGGTGGCGCTAGTGGGAGGTTAATAATGGGGGATGTGGGGTGGAATGGTGGTGTTGGTGGGGAGGGGAGAGGAAAGGAGAGACACTCATCATCCAGAGCTTGTGGTTTGGCACCATTCAAAAGATCACGCTTCCTTACCATAAGCTGTTTGATGATTTCTGCATTAAACATCATTATTTTGTCTGGGCTTGTCTGCAAGAAGCAATTATATTCCTTTCGTTCCCACTTGTGAAAATATAAATTGAAAAACAAATTGCTGGGAAAATTCAGCAGGTCTGACAGGATCTGTGCAGAGAAAGCAGAGTTAAGTGTTGAGTCTAGTGACCCTTCAAAAGTTCTGTTTTCTCTCCACAGATTCTGCTAGATCTTTTCTGATCTTCCATCCTTTTCTGATGAAGGGTCCGGGCCCAAAACATCAGCTTTTGTGCTCTTAAGATGCTGCTTGGCCTGTTGTGTTCATCCAGCTCCACACACTTATTTCTGCTAGATCTGCAGAGTTTTCACAGCAGTTTGTTTTTATTCAATTTCCAACATCTGCAGTTCTTTCTGTTTTTTGCTCAACCCTTGGTGAGGATGGAATAACTGCATACAAGAGGAAGCAGTTGTTTAATAACACTGGACATTGCATGCCACTTACCTTTTGTATTATGACAAGTTCCACTTTCAGGGGCAAATGTGAAAAAACCTGTATGCGTATTCATTCCAATCTGAGATATCCAAAACTTTCATTCTTGGGACCAGTATAACATTAACAAGTCCCAAAAGGTTAATCTCTTATGTGTAGTAACTCACCTACTCAGCTTTTCACCATAACTTATTTCCTCCTTTTACCTGAAAGGAATCCAACAATCTTGTGAATCTATGTACTCTTTCATTAGTCTACCCTGGAAATACATTCATGTCTCTATGATACTTTTTGGTGAAATTTGGATGCATGTCTGAACAATTTAGCCAAATCAGAATGATCAATTCCATTCATAAGAGTTTTTTTTCCTTAAATAAGCTAGTATTTTAATCCAGCATTAATCCTATTTTTAAAAATAATTTAATATGTACCATAATATTGAAATTCTTAACCTTGTTTCCAAAATCTCTCCATGACCTGCACCCCTTCTCCGTTACCTCCTTCTGCCCTTCAACTCATCGTGATATCTGTGCTCCCTTAATTCTGATTTCTTCTGTGCTGTCAATTTTAATCATTCTATCCTTGATGTTTGTACCTTCAACCTTGGATGCAAGCTCTAGAAGTCTCTTGTTAAAACCCCTCCACCTATTTAACTCTTTCCTCTTTAAAATCTATGTCCAACTAAACGTTTGATCGCCTATCATCTCACGTGGCCCAGGGTCAAATCCTATTTGATAAATTGTTCTTTAAGACACCTTCAAATGTTTCACTACAAAAATAGTTTCTACGCAAGTTACTGTAGGCTCAACTTTCTAGCCTTCCTTGGCAATAATATCCTATGATTAATTGGCCAGGTTGCAGTAATCCAGCATACAGTAACACCGAGTGCATTGGAACAATGCCTTGTACAGCAAGCAACAAACT
The DNA here is from genome assembly GCF_030684315.1 of Stegostoma tigrinum. Lineage (NCBI taxonomy): Eukaryota > Metazoa > Chordata > Chondrichthyes > Orectolobiformes > Stegostomatidae > Stegostoma > Stegostoma tigrinum. The sequence goes on along the minus strand of NC_081356.1, from coordinate 27,840,550 downwards.
AACATTTCTCTTTTTTAAAAGAAGGCAGAATTGCAGCATTACAAAAGGAAACTCACCAAATAATCATCTGGCTTTATATGAAAGAGTTCTCGGAAATAGCGGAATGCTAACGGAGCATACGTCTTGAATCTGAAGTCTGGGTAGCGATGTGCGGGCGTGAGATTACTTCCTTCACTGAAAATCATCATGAAGAGATAACTTAATGATTGCTAGTAACCTAATAAATTGCTATCAGAATTTATTTTTAAAATTAGAGCATTCAAAATATTAAATGCCTTTTGCAAGAACACATACACCAGATCAACAGCCTTGCCCTCATCAGCCTTTTCACTATCCCTTCAACAAATTCCAGCAAGTTAGATGCAACTTTCCCTTAACAAACCTATGTTGTCTCACCCAAATCCACCCATATTTTACCACGGGACTATTAATTCTCTCACAAGTAATTATTTTCAGAAGTTTCCCCATCACCAAAACTAAGCTGAATGGCCTGCAATTGTGGGTACCACTCTACATTCTTTTTGAAAGGAGTGTAAAATTTACAATTCTCCAGTCCTCAGGTGGTACCCCTGAATTCAGGGAAGATTGAAGGTGCATTGCCAGCGCCTCTGTAATTTCCACTGTCACTTCCTCAATGCACTTGGATGCATCTGTTGCGTTACCAACTTTAATTAGCAGCAACTTATCCAATTCCTCTTTATCAGTTATGAACCCCGCTTGTGATGAGTTTCCCTCTGTCACTGTGGCCGAAGCACATCTGCTTCATAGCTAAAGATGGATGCAAAGTAATATAACGCCTCAGCCATGTCTCTTGCCTGTGTAAATTCCCTTTCTTCTCCTCATTAACCCTACTCCTCCTCCTACTATTCTTTTAGTAGTGATGGCTTTGGGATTTTCCTTTACAAGTTAGCTGCCAATCCCTTTTCATAATCACATGTTGCTTCCCCTATTTTCTATTTCATCTGTTCTAAACCTTTTAGAAAAACCAAGCTGAATACAAAACACCACTGTCATAAGCACACGTTTTCTTCTCTAACTTACTTTCCATCTCCTAAATCATCCAGGAAACTCTGGATTTGTTTGTCCTACCTTGTTCAGTTATATACCTTCACTATACATGAAGTATCTTCACTTTGAAAGGTAGCCCATTGTTCAGTTATTGTTTTGCCTGCCAACTATTGGTTCCAGTCTGTCCAGCATGGCTCTGTTCTTGCCCCATTGAAATCAGGTCTCTGCCAGTTGATGATTTTTTACCCTGTATTGACAAATGTCATTTTCCTCCATCATTCTAAACCTGAATGTACAATGGTCACTGAACCCTAAAATGTTCCCCCATTGACCCTTGCTCTACTTGGCCCACTACATTCCCAAGAAACAGGAACAAAAGCGGAAATTTCTGCAGAATAACAGCAGGTCTTGCACCATTGGTGGAGAGAAAACAGAGTTACTGTTTCAAGTCCAGTGACCCTTTTTCAGAACTAGGTCTAGCAGCGCCTTTTTTGTTGGGCTGGACACATAATGCTATGTGAAATTCTCCTCAACATTATTTTGGAAGACTTGTCCTTCACTACTCCTCACACTATCATTATCCCTTGCTAAAAGTGCATAATTAAAGACCCCCTAAACTCTAAAGCCACGCTTCCTCGACCCCTCTCACTGCCCTCCTGTTTACTGTATATTCCCTTGGTTTGTTTGCTGTCCCCAATACATAACTTCACTTCTCTACATTGAATACCATTTGGCACTTTTCCATCTACTCAACCAAATTAATACAACGAGCTATTCCCTTCATATCATCAACTCGTTCTATTGTTAAAAACATTCCCCTTTCTTTCCTCTGATGAAGGGTCTAGGCCCGAAACATCAGCTTTTGTGCTCCTGAGATGCTGCTGGGCCTGCTGTGTTCATCCAACCTCACATTTTATTACCTTGAATTCTCCAGCATCTGCAGTTCCCATTATCACCCCTTTCTTTCCCCCTGTCACTAAACTAATTTTTGACCCATATCACCTTGTTTCCCTGTCTGCATCTTAAGAGCTTTAGTTTCTCTGATCAATTTGCCACGTGTCAACTTCTCAAATGCCTTACAGAATTTCATGCAGACACAATGTCAATTACCCAACTTGTTACTTCCTTGACAAATTCAATTTAGTAAAATATGACCTCCCCTTAATAAAACCATGCTGACCATACTTGATTAATCTGTGCTTTTCTTAGAAAAGAGTAATTCTGCCTCTCAATATAGATTCTAGTAATTTGTTCAACCACTAAGATCAGACTGACTGGCCTACACTTATTTGGTCTACCTCTTGCACCATTTTTGATTAAGTGTATGATGTTCAGAGATCTTTAATCCTCTAATACCTTGCCTGTATAAAGAGAGGATTTGAAAATGATTCTCAGAGTATGTCATTTCCTTCCTGGATTCCTTTAAAAGCCTAAGGAACAATTCACCTGGAGTTAAGGATTTATCTACCTTTAAGGTGGTCAGTCCCCAGGTACTTTCCATCTCATTATGCTTCTTTTTATCTGATGTTCCATTCTCTTCCTCATAAACTAGGAAGAGTGTATAATCCCTCTCCTTTTTAAAGGAAGGGACTCAAAACTACTCATCACAAATCCTGCAGACACCATCAGCAGCCATGCAAATCTGACAGCCCCCCATCCTTTCCTTCATTATCCTCTTGCTCTTAAATGTACTGATAAGCCATCTTTAGACGTTCCTTAATTTTACCAGCCAACGTTACTTTCAGGTCCTACTTTTGCTTTTTTTTTAAGCTTCTCCCTGGTCTTTCTACACTCTGAGCTACCCAAGTATTACTTCACTTTTGTAATCATCCCTCACTATTGTTCTGCTTTGTGGCACCGGATAACTGTGTGATTCTAAATTTGACAGCATCACCTGCTTTCTTTGTGGACAACTATCCACTGAGCTGATGGAATCTCATTTTTCATTGCCTGCTACTGATTTTCCTTTAACAGGCTGTGACCAGTCCATTTTTGCTACATTGTCTCTCAGCTTCACCAATTTTGCCTTGTCCCAATTTGGAACTTTTATTTCTGTTCCATCTTTGCCCCTTTCCATAATGACATTAACTCTAACACTATTTTTCTAGCTGCAAACAGTCACCCATTTCTATTTCATCCTCTGACCCAGCCTGATTTCCTAAGTTTACATCTAGACCTGCGCTGTCTCATTTGGCTTGTTACAAATTGCCTAAAAAAGGTTCTCTTGAATGCAGCTCATGAATTTTGTGTCCTCTCTGCCTTTCACAGTTTGTATCTCAGTTGAAATTTTCATAGTTGAAGTCTCCAACTACTATTACCCAATTGTTTTTGCAATCAGAAATGTGGAGACATATTTGTTTCTCGAACACTCTTCCCGTATTTAAAGGTCTATCATACACATCTAGTAGTGTTCTGAGAAAGGGTCACCGGACCCGAAACATTAACTCTGTTTTTTACCTTCACAGCTGCTGCCAGACCTGTTGAGCTTTTCCAGAAATTTTGTTTTTGTTCCTGATTTGCAGCATCTGCAGTTCCTTCTTTTTTTTTTACATCTAGTAGTGTGGCTGCTTATTTGAGTTCAATCCATACAGCCTCATTTGACCCTCAAGTGAATTTTGAGACAAAGTAGGATACCTAAACAATTACCAATTTGCATATTCCCTCTTCCCATTAATTCCCCTCTCTAATTTTAAATGAGCCAGAAATATCCTTTCCTCCTCTGCTTCCAGTTCCCCTGAAGCTTATCCTTCTCCATGTTCTTCAGTCTCTGCCTGCTTGGAATAAGTGGCCAGTCCTCTCAATATAAAACATTAATCAACATCCTCCCAAACAAGCAGTGCACCAGAACTGGAAGGTATTTTGTAGAAACAAAAGCACACCCATTCCAGGGTGACAGTAGTGATTGATTGAAGTTCATTTTCCCTGAAAGAAATGGTAAATTTATTCATTCCAGATGTTTTAGAAACTCCTGTCAGTCAAACTGCATTATATTAAAGCGTCACAATCCACTGCAATATCGAAGGACTGCCAAGTTGTCGAAGCTGCTGCTGCTGTTTAGATGGAACATTCAGAGGATCCCCTGTCCTTTCTAGTCAGCACAACAGCTCCAGTGGTCACTAATTCAAAGTCGAGAGTCTTCTTCAATGTCTTGGTCAACATTTCTCTCTCAGCGAATGTCACATTTTCTGTAATGAATGTTATATTGTTTGTGGGATCTTGCTCTGCAATAATTGTTGCAGCCAATGACTATACTTCAAACGCAACACATTGGCTCTCAAACACCCTGGAAGCATGCCTGATGTCACAAAAAGTGCGAGATAAATGCAATCTTAATGAAACAAAAAAGCTTTACAAGATGGGTGCCTCATGACATTTTTGCAACACAACCTTCCTTTCATTTCAACAGGGCCCCTATGCTCAAAAGGCAATATTCAGGGAATCTGGCTGGTTCCATGTCAATTTGTGGAGCTTTCTGCTGCCGCTCTTCACCTTTAAACAAGGACATTACCTCCAGTTGTGAAAGCAGATCTGGTATTGACGTGTGTTGTGATTAGAGTGGTATTTCCAATTCCTACTACTGGAAAATGTTTAAAGCTTTGCATAATTGAAAAGGACAGTGTGTGTTTGACAGTAAGCTGATGGGATGTTACTTGTAAATCTTCTGCAGAATTTTTTTTTTTCAGTTTAATCAAAATACTTTATCATTGTGTTTACCGTATTAGGGTTAGGTTAGAGTGGCAAAAAGTACTAGGATTGGGCCATGGACCACGGACCACATGGAAGATACTCATTAACATGGACTGACTGAACTAAATGGCTTACTTCCAGTTGGAATTTTCATGTGATGCAAAATGAACCAACTGTTCCCAAGTCTGTCTTTTGATAAGCAAATTTAACACAACAATTTGTGAATGACATTTTCCAAATATACAAACGACCTCCAGGTTATAGGCAGGATGTATTCCCTGTACAACAAAATTAGTAACTCCACTTGCAAAATCAAACAAAGAACATGTGTCATTAATAATCTCAAAGTTTCTTGTTGTACAGCCATCATACATACAAGATATCTCCAATGTAACATATTATCAAATTTCAGAGATAAATGTAGAAATGTTTCAAGATAGAAAGATTTCAAGAATCTAAAGGCCAACCTTGGTAGAAAGACACTCTCCACAACGTAGAAATCCTGCATAAGCACATCCCTGCCTGGTTTTGATGTGAGGTTCCCAACAGCATATCCTATTCCAAGTTGAATGGAGCCTTGAAGTGCAGATGATGGTGTCTGCATCAAAAATAACAATACAACAACTCATGGTTTCTGTGTAACCTTCCCTGTGCATCAAACAAGGCGGTCGAAAAGCTAAATAATTTGTAATCGTGACAAAATCACTGAAAGAACAGAAAATGCAGAACATTCTAGTCATATAACTGTGACAGAGTGTGCACCATTGCCATAGCAATGATGCATTGATCTTGAACATTCTACTCATGAATTAAGAAGTTTAAACTACCTGACCAGACCCCTTCAAATTCCAACCTTGAAGAACAAAAGAACATACAAAACAACTAAATGCTCCACCCCTGTAAGTCAAATGGTGAAGAACAGAGCTGAAGTCAATATTTTCATAGATAATAAAATGTGAAGCTGGATGAACACAGCAGGCCGAGCAGCATCTCAGGAGCACAAAAGCTGACGTTTTGGGCCTAGACCCTTCATCAGAGAGGGGGATGGGGAGAGGGTTCTGGAATAAATAGGGAGAGAGGGGGAGGCGGACCGAAGATGGAGAGAAAAGATGATAGGTGGAGAGGAGAGTATAGGTGGGGAGGTAGGGAAGGGATAGGTCAGTCCAGGGAAGACAGACAGGTCAAGGAGGTGGGATGAGGTTAGTAGGTAGGAGATGGAGGTGCGGCTTGGGGTGGGAGGAAGGGATGGGTGAGAAGAACAGGTTAGGGAGGCAGAGACATGTTGGACTGGTTTTGGGATGCAGTGGGGGGAGGGGAAGAGCTGGGCTGGTTGTGTGGTGCAGTAGGGGGAGGGGACGAACTGGACTGGTTTTGGGATGCGGTGGGGGAAGGGAAGATTTTGAAGCTGGTGAAGTCCACATTGATACCATTGGGCTGCAGGGTTCCCAAGGGGAATATGAGTTGCTGTTCCTGCAACCTTCAGGTGGCATCATTGTGGCACTGCAGGAGGCCCATGATGGACATGTCATCTAGAGAATGGGAGGGGGAGTGGAAATGGTTTGCGACTGGGAGGTGCAGTTGTTTATTGCGAACCGAGCGGAGGTGTTCTGCAAAGCGGTCCCCAAGCCTCCGCTCGGTTTCCCCAATGTAGAGGCTGCCACACCGGGTACAATGGATACAGTATACCACATTGGCAGATGTGCAGGTGAACCTCTGCTTAATATGGAAAGTCATCTTGGGGCCTGGGATGGGGCTGAGGGAGGTGGTGTGGGGGCAAGTGTGGCATTTCCTGCAGTTGCAGGGGAAGGTGCCGGGTGTGGTGGGGTTGGAGGGCAGTGTGGAGCGAACAAGGGAGTCACGGAGAGAGTGGTCTCTCCGGAAAGCAGACAAGGACCTCAATATTTTCATACTATGGTTTTTTTTTTGACAGGGGTTATAAATTAGAAGAAAAACCTCTTATACAAGAGGTTCAGGGTGGTGTTAATTTATAAAGGATGCAAATGCATCTCCACTTGATAGAGCTAGCCACAACATTAAATGCATTATATCCACAAACCTCATTGAAAGAGACTTAGCCACCTCCTTGAAAATATTCTATTTAATACAGTGAAGAAGCCTGCTTCCAACTCAATGGAAGAATACCATCCATCTTTATGTGATAACAAATAATTAGTCTTGTCCTTTGGAGGGGACATGACAAGTCATAAGTCTGAATGGCTGAAATTAAATTTCCATACTTGACACAAGTGCAAGGAGAGAGTGATTATGTACATAGGGTCGGCAATGACAGTTTTACCTTTTTGTAAATCTTTTCCCGAGAGTTGCCTTCACCACTGTGCCCGTTTTGCCGAACTGCAGTGTTTCTGGTTTCAGTCGTGGAAGTCATCTAAAAAACACTTAACATTTAATTTACTTTAAATTATATTTTCTGAAAAATAAATAATGTACCAGCAGTCACTGTAAAGTTTTATTCATTGGTATATAAAAAGTACACAGTTGGCATACTGTTTCCCTTGGAAAGCCATAGGCTTTGAGGGCAGAGATTCCAAGCTATTATTCCCAAAACTAGATTCCTGAAGAGTAGAGACTTAGGACTATATTTAATTAAGGTGATGGGGATCTGAACTGATGCCCGAAGAGTTGACAGGGGCCCAACTTTGTCTCTTTTCAGAAAGGCCCGCTGTGTTAAAACTGAGTAGTAGCGGTCCATCTCAGAGATCAAGGCCCCCAGGGATGCAGGTCCTGCCACCAACAGCTGGCAGAGGCCAGCAGCAGCTCTTCATTGCTCACCAGCAGCACCACAATTGGGCTGGGGTGGATGGTGAAGGGGCAAGCAGCAGTGGTGTTGGTGGGGGTGAGGAGGTTGGCAGGAAGGCAGTTCTTACCAGGCCCTCCCCTGCTTTCCTTCCAGAGAGTTAGAAACACAACAGGGGCCCTATCTGACAAAAAAATCACTAAAAGGGGGCAGAATTAAATAGTGTGCTGGCAGTGGTCGGTTTGAACCTCTTTAGGAAGAGGGCAATATTTGTGATCTAATCTTCTCACCCAAGCCAGAAAAAAAAACTTGGAAAACAGTCAGTCAGTCATCCATTTCAAGACTGACTGACTGACTGATTGAACTTACAGCTTCAAACAGCCAGGCAGACCAAAGGAAGGGACATATTTAAAACATTATTCCACTTGAAAAGATGAGAAGAGAAACTGGTCATCATTGAACACATTCTATAGTCACAACTTCTCGGGAACTCCATGAATCACTTGTAGCAGGGACCAAACAACCCAAGTGATCAAAACATTAACAAATGTAGAGTTCGGGCTTGGACGTTGCTCCAGAGTCCTGATGAGGAGATCAATTTTTACCAGGCACTTTGATCCTCATGAGATAACATCCAGATTATCTATTAATTGAAGGATAAATATAGTCCGGACCATCAGGAAGAACCACTAATGCCCTTCTTCAAAGAGTGCATTTTGGGACCTTTTATAGCTATTCAAGGTGGTGCTGGGGTTAGTGGAGACCTGATGTTTAACATCCTACTAATAGCACCAACAATACAGCATTCTCTCAGTAACACACTGAAGTACTGAGGCAGGGAAAAGAGATCAATCCGCAGTGGGGACAGCAGGCCCTCATGGGGAGAGCCCAATTTGGAGTGTCTGTTGGCCCAAGGCTAAAGAAGGACGGTAATGCTGAACTTCTAATTTTTTTTCTATTTTGTATCCAAGATGGTACCAGGAATGAGGACTTTGTACAATTTTATTGTATCCCTGTACTTCAGTACATGGGGCAATAAAATCTAATTCTTATTGTAAAGAGATTCTAGATCTTCATGTTGTGTTTTTGATTGGGCAAGTTTTTGCCAAACAGTCCCCTGGAAAGCACTGACCTTTCTGTCACTATTGATGTGGCAACTTTCCAAGAGTCTCATCTAACAGAAATGTTTAAATTGATATTTCTCATGGGAAAGAAAAGTTCGTAGGAAATGCATGCAGATATTAAACTTTTTAATTTCTTTCCAAATACATATTTGCTTAGCTCCAGACCCCAGAAGAGAAATGCCATTCTTTTGTTACCTTTGTTGACAAAGGGGTTACAAGTCATCTGAAGCTGTTCATGATGGGCTCCTTCACTGACAGGGTATGTAGTTCCGGCACATGCTGATGAAAATGAGGCATGTGTGAGAATTGTTACAAGATCTGTACAACAGTTATGTACATTTCTACAGTATTTTCAATGCAGTAAAATATTCTAAGGCACATCACAGGAACAAATCATAGATTTGGTATTGACTTAAACAAGGAAATATTAGGATAGGTGACTGAAAGGTTGGTCAAAGATGTAGGATTTAACAGAAAAGAAAGAGATGGAGAGAATTAGAAAGGAAATTTCACAGTCCAGACAGCTGAAGGCACAAGTGACAATTGTGAGGGGGACCGCACAGAAGGCCAGAACTGGAAGAATGCAGAAATCTCAGGGTATTACAGAATTATGGGAAGGATGTTACAGCAATCAAGAGGGATGAAGCCATTAATATCAACTATAGAACAGAACCAATGGAAGATGAGCAGAACTTGGTGAGTGTTGGGACGCAGGTAAGTGTTTTGAATAAGTTCAACTTTGTGAAGGTCAGAAGATGATGGGTGGTCAGTCAGAACAACAGTGGAATTGGAAAAGATGAATCTGGAGGTAACAAAGGCATTGTTTCTACACAGCAAGTAGTTATCACTCAATAGAACGCTCCTGCAGGAAGAAATTTATTTTCACTAGCATTTGGAAGGGTCTAGGCCCGAAACGTCAGCTTTTGTGCTCCTGAGATGCTGCTTGGCCTGCTGTGTTCATCCAGCCTCACATTTTATTATCTTGGAATTCTCCAGCATCTGCAGTTCCCATTATCTCTAACATTTATGACTGCCTCCTCCTCAGCATTTTTGCTAAAAAGTGACAGAATTGCGAGGGAACTTGGGTCACATCTGAAAATGTTAAGAAGTGAACTTTGAAATAAATTTGAAAGGGAAATGGTTGAAAAGCAGGTGGTTGAAAGGCAATGAAATGTCAACAGTCAATATCAAAAGTTGGGTCACAGCATGCTGCTCCTCTGAAGGGTTTCCAATATTTCAACATGATATGATATTGCACGACATTTCCTACAGTCCAAGTAGGAAGACAAATGAATAATCATCTATATAAAGATAATTTTTATTTGGTTCCAAGTCTCATATTATTGTTAAAGCAATGAATTTTTTTTTAAAAGGCAACATTTAAAAATAATTGCATCAAAATACAATAAGTAGCTATCAGTAAATGACAAAGCAAAAATTGCTTAATACTTGTAAGGTATATAATGTCTAAAGCTAGAATTGTCAGTAATTTTTCATTGGAAATATTAAATTATCTCTATTTTTATTTGAGATTTTGCCTGGTCATGTACATTACTGTAAAAGCTTGGTTCTCTGAAAAATGTGTTGTCACATTACGTCAATGACCTTTGAGGAGAATGTTTTTATTACGCAATGGTTCTGCCAACTTGCCTGTAAAATGTACTGCCTGAAAAGGGAGTGGTGGGGTGGAGAGAGAGAGAGAGAGAGAGAGAGAGAGAGAGAGAGAGAGAGAGAGAAATGAAGGCTTGAGTAAATGCTCAGGGACAATTGTAAAGTTCCACATAGGGACAGAGTTGGAGGGGGGAGGGATGTCAGACTAATTGGATGGCTCTTTCACAGAGCTAGTTCAGGTACATTAAGCCAATGGACTCCTCCTGTGTACTGACAGACCTATAAATTCACCCTACCCAGAAGGGTTGCTCTCCAGTGAAATCAACGTCCTTGGTGAGGATTCAAGAAGCTATCATTGCATTCTGACCAGCAATAGATATATGTCTTCCACACAGAAAAACCTTAACTGCAAAAATAAGGCAGCATGTTTCCAGCGCAATGCATACGGATAGCTTAAAACATCATGACCGATATTCAAAATCATTCCAAATAATATTACAGATTATGAAAGCATGTTTTTAAAAAGTCATTTCTAAAATGACTGTAACAAACTGCTAAATGAAACGCGTATTGCCAATTTTGTTACTGCTTACTAACAACAGTTTACTTGTCCCTTTGAGACCCCGAGAGTGAAACTGTCTTCACTCCTTTGCTATCTAAAGACTAGAATCTGGAACACAAGAGGTTCATTTAAACTCTGTTGTTTAATTACAGCAACCAGGGTTTCTTGGTTAACATATCACCCCCATATACATTATTATACATTTTATCTCATTATTAATTCTCTGGGAGTAAAGATTAAATTTTCAGGAGAACACAAATCATATTTGTTGAAGCAATTAAACTGTATCAGGACATCAGGCAGAACAAAGGGAGCGTGAATAAGTTATGCTTTCATTGAGAGGAAATGCATGCCTTACCTTTAAAATGAAATGAAAGGCCATTGGATTGTAAAGTGCTAATTCAATAAATCTTAGATTCTTCAGCAAATGAAGACAAGTTACCAAGCTCTAACAGGGATTAAAATCACGATCTTCAGGGATTAAAATGTGACATCACCGTTCTCCAACAAAAAGGAGAACGTGAACAAACGCAGGACTACAGATTTGTTATAATGTTGCGCTACAGATTTCTTATACAATCCACTTCAAGTGTGCATCATTTTGATAAAACTTGCATTCTTTGAATTACAGGAAGAGGAGTAGGAGGCCATATGGGCCTCAGAGCCTGCTCTGTCATTCAAATGATCAAGGTGATCATCCAGTACCTTGACCCTGCTTTCTCCCCATACCCTTTGGACAGCCCCTACAACCTTTTAAAAAAAATACCTAATTCCTACTAGAAAGCTTTCAATCTTTTGGACTCAACTATGTTCTGTGACAGAATTTTGCAGGCTCTCCACAGTCTAGGTGAAGGAATTCCTCATAACCGGGTCCTAAATAGCCAGCCCCGTATCTTTAGACCATGACCCCTGGTCTGGACTCCCCAGTCGGTCATCGGGAACATCCTAATTATGGCACAGAAAAAAGTTACACACTTGACAACAAAGTATCTGAAAGAAAGAAGTGCCTGAAATTTAAGAACTGATTGTCCTGTTTAGTAGAGTATCTGAAGAAAACCTGACTTCAAAATCAGATTATGACACCACTTTAAATAGTTAAATTACCCGCACTGTTCACCAAAACGAAGTTGCAATCCAGTTTCAAGAGTTCAACACAAATTTTTTTTTGAGCATTCAGTTGTACTGTACATTGTTGCATTCTACAAAGTTTCATCGAGCATTAAAACAACTTCCCAACCACTCTAAACACCTTTTCTCAAATACTCATCACATTGAACTATGGGTAACAAATTGTACGATTTACAGTTCTCAGGCAATATAAGAGGTACTTTTTGATTAAGATGCCAAAGTTCTTCAAACAATATGTGGCAAAAAGAAGTACAAAGGTGCCTTGAAATACTCTCAGAAATCATTAACAAGTTTCCAAATAAGCAACACGAACTGAAAGGCAACTGCATAAGGAACAGTTTAAATTTGGTGTGCGCTGAAGAAAAACAAAATCACTTGAACAAGTTCTTCAGTCCTTCTTAGTTCTTAAAACTGTCTTTTTACACTCCAACTGCAAATATTTTGTCTGTTGATTTCAGATAAGGACAAAGTAATGACAAGGTTTTCTTGCTGGATTGGCTCTTTCCGTGCTTGATGAATAACATAAATAATTACTTCAGTAAATTCTCTGTCCAGGATAACCATAAAGTGATGCTTTCTGCAATAGGAACCCACAACACTTGGGCTACACAATATATTTTTCCTTCCATCCAGCCCAGTTGAACTGAATTGGCTTTAGAAAGGGCTGTAATTTCCTATTAAATTTCTTGACCTTACCATTCTCCATCAGTGGCAAGAGACAACTGCTTTCAGGAATTTTGATCCAGTGGCAATGAAGGAAATGGAAGCTTGTGTCCAAGTTAGGATGATAATGTGACACGGGGTGTGCCTTTGGGAGGTGACTTTACCCCTTGGACAATGATGCTCTTGTCCTCCTCAGCAGTAGTGTTCATGAGGCTGGGAGATGGTAAAGTTACTGCACTGCAGCCAGCAGACCACACTGTGGACATGGTTTATTAGTGGTGGATGTAGGGCTCAATGCAGAGTGCTGGTCAAATAAGCTGTTTTGCCTTGGAGAGTGGCAAGCTTCTTCATTGCTGTGACCAGTTGTGTTTTCCAGCAACATCTCGACTTGTGAATGCAAAAGAGGAATTTAGGGGTTAGGAATGTTAGGCATTCATTTAAATATCCAACTCCTGAACTGCTCTTGCAGCCACATTGTTGGTACAGCTGGTCCAATTAAGTTTCGGGTGAATGGTACACTCCAGAAGGTTGAGAATCACCCTGATGAGAATTGCTGTTCTCTGCCACTTGTCAACCCAATCTTAACATTTACAGGTCCTGCCGAAGGCTTGCATATATCTTCTGAGTCTCTGCATCAAGTGCATTCAAATTTTCAAAAGAAAAATTATGAACAAGGAATGGGAGGTGATGTTGTTAGAATACAAAAAACAACACAGGACTGAGTTGACTATTCAGCTCTTTGATCCTGTCCTACCATCCACAAAAATCATGATCTCCTACCTGAATTTCATCTTCCCATATATCCCATGTCCTTCAAATCCCTTCAAATCTACCAATGTGTCTTGAACATCTTCAATTCAGCATCTGCAGGCTTCTGGTGCAGACAATTCTGACAATTCACAACCTTTCAAGGGAAGACGTTTCTTTTATCTCTGTCCTAAAAGACCAAACATTCATTTCTAGACTGTGATTGTGCGTCAGAGCCTCCATGAAAATGTAGAGCCTCACTCAGAAATGATATTTCTAAATCAATCTCAAGACCAGGAGAGCCAAGCTGCATTCAAAACACAGTCACTTAATCATTCATCAGGTGGTTATAGATAATTGTTTTGGAATGGAAATGGCCTTTTATCAAAGTCAAGTTAACAAATATGGGCAGGTGGATTGGCCATGCTGAATTGCCTGTAGTGTTCAGGGACGCATAGATTAGGTGGATTATAGGGGGATGGGTCTGTGTGGGATACTCCAAGGGTCGGTGTGGACTTGTTGGGCCAAAGGACCTCTTTCCACACTGTAGGGATTCCGCACGTGCGAGAAAATATTAATTTCCACAGAAATATATTACAAACTCTCCTTTGTATTTCTCAGTGCAATAGTCTGATGTGAATTATACAGAAATAAACAAATGGGAGAGTTGTTGGAATAGTTACTAGGAAAAAAATGGAATTGTTTGAACTCACAGTATTGCAAAATGATTCACAGTAAACAATACTGTTAGGAGTGTCGTCACTGTTACAACATCGACTGGGCTGAATTTACGGCGTTCTGGTTATTCAGATCTGAACAACTCTTACAATATGCATGTGTGGACTGTAATCTAAATGATACACACCACAACCCAGATGAATATCAGTAGAGAAATGCCTTGTGCTATCATGCAGATTTCTCAAGTCTTTGAGAAAATAGACCAAAAGGTGAAGCCATTTCAGCACATCGCATCTGAAGAGGAAGATCAATCACATGATGATTTTGTGAAGTGCACCACCAAATACACCTACAGCTGTATCCATGACTCATACTAGGTAATGATAGATGCCACTGTTTTCTGCTCAGCTGCTTTTTTGCATGCTAACCAACATATCATACGTTGTCTCAGTTCCTTAAACAAAAATCCTTAAGCCAAACACTTACCATTCAAATCCCAATGTAACTGGCTCACAAACATCAGTCTCTTGTTTCCAGTATTTACGATTTCATTATAAATCATGATATCCAGCACCACTGATATTTCATGATCATTACTGGAGGAAGTATTTCAACTAATACCAAAAAGATTTGCTACTGACAATCTCTCTTTCCTCCACCCCTCAGAGGAAACCATGATTGGTTTGTTTTGAAGGCACGTATTTATGTAGAAAGTGTTAAGGCAAATAGTCCCACGTCTTTCAATCCAGCCCCTGGAATTACACAGCAACTGCGCCAATATGACTAGTTCCTTGCTCTTACAGTGCAGCCCACTCAAGGAAACAGATCCATGTGACAATGTGTAAGGGAAAAAAACACTGATGTTTTCAACCCATCAGCTGCAACTGTAAGTTATTTTACTAGATTATTAATGTTAAAAATGTATGAATATTTACCAAAGTGAATTAGAAAGCTTAATACTACATATTGCTTTGGTGGGATATGCTGTACAAGTACCATTTGATTACTGTTGATCATCTGCTATGTTGTACTTTTGGTAAGGAGTGAAAATTTGTACGTGAAACTGGCAAATAGGAGTACCCCACAGAAAAGGTTTAGCAGAAGTTAATATTGCAAAACAAAAAGAAAAATACAGTGGATGCTGGAATTTCTAGGCATAAACTGAGAATGTTGGAAATAAGTAGCAGGTCCAGCAGCATGTGTGGAGAGAGAAGCAGAGTAAATGTTTCAGGCTGAGGTTTGATACACGATCACCGAAAGTTTGCTTCTGCCTCTCCACGGATGCAGGCAGGTCAGAGGACCTCCAACATTTTCTATTACTACAAGTGTTTAAAAATAACAGTTCGCCTTTATCTACTGTAATCATTCCCCAAGGCATTCTATAGGAGCATCAGTCACAATGTTGCGCCACATCACACAAGTCGGTATTAGAGTAAATGTCTGAAAGTGTGGCCCAGAGGTAGGATTTATCAGTAGCGTACTTAAATGTGGTGAGGCAGAGATAGAATGTAGACTCATGGACTCGAACAACTTGACCAAATATAAAGAACTACAAGTAAAATGGTCAACCCATGCTGAGCCTGGAAGATGCAGAAACTGGCCTAAGAATGGAATGTACTGAAACTGCAGCATGAGGAAACTGCAGAATGAACAGAGTTGGAACAAACCAGCTGACGATGAGCAAGTATCAGGAGAGGATCTTGGAAATAGGATTTCACCCCTGACCAAAAAACAAGAAGTTGATGATGAGAACCTAGCTCTCTGAAAATGAGCTGAGTCACAGATCCATGACAAATCAGAAACCCCGAAGGAAAAACCGATCAACTTGCATCTTAACAGAATTGGTACAGAACACAATCTAAGTGCAAGTGCTTGTAATATCCATTTGCTTGAATAAACTATAAAACTCAGCCTTGTATTAATCTGCATGAGCAAGTGTCATTTGGAAAGGCACAAACAGAGAGAGATAAGAAGAGTGGTTTAGGAAGGGAGCTCCTGATCTTAGGACCCAGGTAGCTAGGAGATAAGACACCACTGATGAGATGAGTTGGGATGAACAATTGTACGAGTGTGTACAATTTCAGAGGTTTGTACAAGGTTACAGAAATAACAAGAGGTGAGTCATGGAGGGACTTGTAGAAAAGAATTTGACTTTTAATAGAGAGGTTTGTCATACAGGGAACCATTGTAAGAACCAAGATGGGCGAGCAAATTCTACTTGGGTAGCAGAACTATGGGAGCATGAACACAAACAGAACATTGGAGTCCCAGAGCTCTCTCAGCACATTCAAACTGTTTAACTGACATTTGAATTGGTGGTTATCTTTCAAGTTCTCAAAAACTCTCCTCTTTGAAATCCTCCTCTATGATGGGTAACAATTTAGGACTGGTTTAAAAACTTCACAAAAACAGATTAAACAGAAAACAATCTTTGAAATTCAAAAGGCAATTTATAGATCTTATAACAATAAAAACATTCATCAAACATTTGTGCAAATTGCTTTCAGGTGAAAATTCGTGCATGTTGTGTTTGCATGTGAAATGAAAGCTGACACAGAAGCTAGGGTGTAAAAATAGGCCGATCAGCCAACCAGTCTATGCTGGTGTTTATATTCATGGAAATATTTTCTCATCCAACTTTACCTCGTGATACTGGCTTTACCTTCTATTATTTCCTTCTTTGTGTCCTTAGCCAGATTGCCCATAAATGTATACCATATACCACACACTACAGTTTTCACCCCCAGCACTCCCTGTGATAGTGAGTTCCACATTCTCAATTCTCCCTAGAAGACATATCTCCGGAATTCACTAACCTATTGTCTATGTCTATCTTTTTTAAAATTAAGACCTTGATCAACTTTTACACCTTCTAGAGAGAAGAGCACTAGCTTGTTTGGTTTTGTGTCATGGCAAATCTGAAATTCTTGAGAAACATTAAGAGCTTTTAAACCATAGTCAGGAAATGTAGTTCAGTGACTGAAACAAGTTTAGCCAGGTGGATCTCATAGAATAAGTTCCCCAATTGGGGCTGTTAATCTGGTCCAAGCAAGGACCCCTGGCTGACAGATGTAAACAGGAGAATCAGAGATTCCATTCACTCAGAACTGACTCTGATGAAGCCGGACCAGCATCAAGTACGATGCATATGTAAATAAACAGCGAGTTTGGGATGGGATACTGGGGTCTGCAGTGTTCCTTCCTGTAACAAATTACCTTTCTTTTTAATAAGGAAAACAAATCATTTTGAAGCAAAAAGAAATGACATTTGACTGAATACCATGCAAATACACAAATTAATTGTCATCATTGATACTAACAAGCTTTTGTTAGTGTTCGAGTGTAAATCAAATATTTACACTTCTTTCCTTCCTCTGAGCAAGATGGCTGACATTAAAGCAACACAATACAGCTTTTGCCCACTGTCTCATCTCTCCTGTTTACAACAGTTGCAGTTGTATAGTGCCTTAAACCCAGTGAAGTATTCCACAGGATGGTTTTAGTGACCAAAATGCAAGAAACCTGTCAAAGGGAAAGCTGCTGCCACGTAATAACTGTCCAGTGGTGCCTGTTATCATAAAATTATTTGAAACAATTTGTATAAATGCAGGATTGCAAAAAAAACCTGGGAGATGTCATTGTGGTTCAACTTGGTAAGTAATCTGTCTCTGAATCAGAAAATTAACCACTTCCCACTCCAGGAACTTGCATACAGTATCTGGACTAACACTCCACTGTCAGTCTTGAGGAAGCGCTGCAGTATTAGAGGTGCCATCCTTCAGATGAAAAATTAAATCAAGGGTCATCTAGCTTAAGTGGACAAAGATCCTGTGGGCACAAACATACACAACCAGTGGTGTTCTCCAATGTACCCATCAACGTCACTCAAACAGATAATAAAATGCATGATTTGCTCTTTATCACTCATTGTTGTTTGTGGGTGTTTAATTGCTCTTCATAAGTTCTACAATACAACTATGACAGTGCTTCAAAGAGTAACTGTGAACCTTTACTGAATATTCTGCGTCGTATCATATATGGGTCATGTGACTGTCATTGTAACCTTGAATGTCTCTAGTCAACTCCTTTGGTTATGTGGGACTTGTGTTGAACCAGGCATGTGGAATATTAATAGGCAGGATGACACTTACAGGCACCTCACAGGTTTCAAATTTCACTGGATGGGGGCTTGGGCTTCTGTAAAGGAATAAAACTCTTTCAGTTTATTGCAGAATCCCAAGGTACAGGAGTTGCCTTTCAGCCCATTGTATGGGGGCTCTGAAACAGCGTTCCCAATAGCCCACTCATCTGCTCCTCCCTCCACTTCATAGAGTCATACAGCACAGAAACAGACCCTTCCATCCAACCAGTCCATGGCAACAATAATCCCACCTGCCTGCGCCTGGGCCATATCCTCCAAACCTTTAAGTACTTATCCAAATGTCTTAAACCTTGTGGAATTCATTCAACAATTTACATATATAAATCCTTTTTGGAAGTATTCAAATTCCCTTTCAGGCAGCACATTTCAGATCATTACAATTTGTTAAAATTCTCACTTTCTCCTCTTACTGCAAATGATTTAATGGCATTTTATGGATTCAGATGCTATAGTAACAAATTTAAGTGCAATGACACACGTGTCTTTGGGTCATGGAGTTATAACTCCAAATCAGATCTAAATTTTTTGTTTAAGAATGATACACTATTTAAGCTTTTCTCGCAGAAAACAAAATGTACTGTCAGATTGCACTTTTTGTAATGAAATGAATTGTTTTATTTGTAAAATGGATCTAGGAACTGTTTCAAATACCACACTCTCAATGTAGAGTCTTAACATAGCCAAACTCATCTAAGACAAAGAAAGTGGGGAAAGAGATGCATTGCAACTCTGACAAGGTAAAACACACTTCATACAATCATAGCATCTCCAGAGTGTGGAAACAGGCTCTTCAGCCCAACAAATCCACACCGATCCTTGGCTATCCCACCCAGATCCATTCTCCTATAACCCACCTAAGCGACACATCCCTAAACTCTACGGGCAATTTAGCATGACCAAACCACTGCACATCTTTGGACTGTGGGAGGAAACCAGAGCACCCGGAAGAAATCCACGCAGACATGGGGAGAATGTGCAAACTCCACATAGACAGTCACCCGACGGTGGAATCGAACCCAGGTCCCTGGTGCTGTGAGGCAGCAGTGCTAACCACTGAGCCACTGTGCCACCCACACTTGAAAGAGAAAATTTGACAGTCCAGTTCTAGTGCATTTCAAGATTCAATGACATCTCAAAGTACCTTGCAACCAATGACTGTTTCAGAGATATTGGGAACTGCCTTCCTGCTCCTCTGATGCTGCTTGGCCTGCTGTGTTCATCCAGCTCTACATCTTGTTATTTCTTACAACCAATGGTCTTTTAAGATGTGGTCACTATTGTGGTGAAAGAAACTGAACGTAGCTCGCTCGCAAAAAGACTACTGTGATGAACAACCTGTTGATCTGTCTTTGTGATGCTAATTAAGGGTTAAGTATTCAGACAGGAAACCAAGGTAAATGCCACTATTTTTTAAAAACACAGCCATGAGATCCTTTACGTCCACTGGAAGAGAAGGCAGGGCCTTGGTTTAATATACTACCGAAAGACGCACCTCTGACTGTGCAGCACTCAGTCAATATTACAGAGGATCAGCCTTGATTGTTATGGTGAAGTGCTGGAATTGAACTTGGACCAACAACCTTCTGACTCAGAGGCAAGAGTGCCAACAATTGTGCCAGGCTGGGGATCAACTATGTACATTAGAATTTATTTTAAAAATCCATCGTATAATTTTCAGATCATTAAGCATTATTAATGATTATTAATGATTTACTACAGAAATCGACTTTGGTCATCAACCACACACTTGCAGTTGTAACAAAGGTGAACAATCTGACGTACGCTGTAAGAATTTATCCAGATTTTACTGATCATCATAGCAACATCACAGAATGGTAAAGGCAGTTACTGGAATGATAATGAACAGTAAGAGGCCAGTCATCGTGTCACTGTTGTCTCTTTGAAACAGCCACGCAATTAGTCTCACTTCTCTGTTCTTATCTCATATCCCACAAATGTTACCACTCAAACTATATATCCATTGCTAATTAAAAGTGGATTCAAACAGATTTGAAGTAAATGTCTCAAGCAGCATATTCTAGATTGTAAAACTCATCATACACAATAAATTCTCAACTCCTCACTTGCTCTTTTTCCAAAAACCTCAAATCCTTGATGCCTTGTTACAATTCTCCTCACCTCACCTGAAAAAAATTCCTCATCCTGCAAAAACATCCTACCAAGTGAGATGTGTTCTCATGTACAAAACATCTGGGGATAAGGTATGTAGACATCAGTCTGTTGCAGTAGACTTAATTTGTGTAAATCACTGAAGCTGCTGCAGAAAATAAGAGTTCATATTACACCATAAATAGAAGCACCTTGGAAAGTACTGAGCATGAGAGGGAACTTGTGCGCATAGCCACAAATACCTGAAGGTCAGACGACAGGTAGATAAGGTGGGTAGGAAAGAACATGGGACACTTGCTTCAATGAGCTGAGGCACAGAACAAAAGCAGAGAGGTTACTCTGGAACTATAGGAAATGCTGGTGAGCCCATAACTGGAGTACTGAGTGCAGTTCTGGTTACGTTAAAGGAAGGATGTGATTGCAATAGATAGGATGCAGACCAGGGTGCTGCATGGGTTGAATGGTGTGATCTATGAGGAATGATTGGATAGGCTAGGGTTGTTTTCTTTGGTTGCTTGGTATAGAGGTAGAAGGCAAAGGGGAGAGTTGAAGAGAAATATTTTCACCAAGAATGTGGCGGGAGTCTGGAACTCAGCACAAAACAGTAGTGGATTCGGAGGCTTTTGAAGCTTTTAACCCGTATTTAGATATTCACTTGCCTTGAGTAGCCTCCAGGGCTACAGTCCAAGTGCTGGAAAATGGGATGAGTGTAGTCAGAACACCGTTGACCAGCATGGACACAATAGGCTATAGAAACATCTAGAGAATCTATAATAATGCCTTACAATAGAGGTTAGTGAAAGAGGCAGCAAGTGAATGGGAGATGTGATTGGGAAGGTGCGGGGGTGGTGGAGTGGGGGTAGGGTAAGAGGAGTGTGGGGGGGTTCGGAATGCAGAGACAGCGAAACTAGAGAGTCAGAAGATTAACATTCCCATCGCCTGGAAATGGTGAGTACTATGGTCTAATTACTGATTTATGATGCATTTACTGGTCTATAAATTCTTTGTTGTTTTTGTACTTGATGCCTTCACTTATAAAGCTAGGAATCCCATACATTTTATTGATTTGGTGTTAACCTCTGGCCACATCAGGTTCCTGGAAAAATTATGGAAATTTAAACCTTACCACCTTGGGTACAAGAAAGTACACATTAGTGGAACACAACCAATATAAATAAAATGTTTTCAGAAAATGGTAGGAAGCTTCCAGGATTATTCCCGATGGTGAGGGAAGAATGGGGATTAAGAGAGGCCCCTGTGGGAAACCAGTGCAGCCCTCAGAGATGAAAGCAACTTATTGATTGGTGGAAAAGGTATAATTAAAATAGAATATTGTCACAATGATGTAAAAATAACAACCCTGCTGTCACCTTGCAAGAAATGTTCTAATATCCTGGGTTTTTGCAAACAGAAACAGTCCTAGTGTTGCTGTCATCTCAAACAAGATGTTCAAATCTATAAGAAGGGAGAATTAATGTGACTTCAGTAAAATACTGGGATGAGTGTTCACTGATCTCAACCCATCTGCAAGAGTGTAGTTTTTGTTAAGGAATGGGGAATGTATTTTTAAATTTTCAAATCAAAATTTGAAACTCAAAAGACAGTTGTTGATTGGGTTGAAAAGTGGTAAATAATCATCATACAATTCAAATGGCAGGCAATGGCTGTCTCTAAGAAGAGACAATCTAATCACCTCTTCTTGAATCCATCCATCACTAAATCCTCCACTATAAACATCCTGGGGAAGGTTACCATTGACCAGAAACTAAACTGGATAAGCGAATGACATAAGCCAGGACAGGCTTGCTGAAAGAAGACAGAGGGTGGTAGTTGATGGGAAATGTTCATCCTGGAGACCAGCTACTAGTGGTGTACCGCAAGGGTCGGTGTTGGGTCCACTGCTGTTTGTCATTTTTATAAATGACCTGGATGAGAGCGTAGAAGGATGGGTTAGTAAATTTCCAGACGACACGAAGGTCGGTGGAGTTGTGGATAGTGACGAAGGATGCTGTAGGTTGCAGAGAGACATAGATAAGCTGCAGAGCTGGGCTGAGAGGTGGCAAATGGAGTTTAATGCGGACAAGTGTAAGGTGATGCACTTTGGTAGGAGTAACCGGAAGGCAAAGTACTGGGCTAATGGTAAGATTCTTAGCAGTGTAGATGAGCAGAGAGATCTCAGTGTCCGTGTTCACAGATCCCTGAAAGTTGCCACCCAGGTTGACAGGGCTGTTAAGAAGGCATACAGTGTTTTAGCTTTTATTAATAGAGGGATCGAGTTCCGGAACCAAGAGGTTATGCTGCAGCTGTACAAACCTCTGGTGCGGCCGCACTTGGAGTATTGTGTACAGTTCTGATCACCGCATTATAAGAAGGATGTGGAAGCTTTGGAAAGGGTGCAGGGGAGATTTACTAGGATGTTGCCTGGTATGGAGGGAAGGTCTTACGAGGAAAGGTTGTGGGACTTGAGGCTGTTTTCATTAGAGAGAAGAAGGTCGAGAGGTGACTTAATTGAAACATATAAAATAATCAGAGGGTTAGATAGGGTGGATAGGGAGAGCCTTTTTCCTAGGATGGTGACAGCGAGCAGGAGGGGGCATAGCTTTAAATTGAGGGGTGAAAGATATAGGACAGATGTCAGAGGTAGTTTCTTTACTCAGAGAGTAGTAAGGGAATGGAACGCTTTGCCTGCAACGGTAGTAGATTCACCAACTTTAGGTACATTTAAGTCGTCATTGGACAAGCATATGGACGTACATGGAATAGTGTAGGTTAGATGGGCTTGAGATCGGTACCACAGGTCAGCACAACATCGAGGGCCGAAGGGCCTGTACTGTGCTGTAATGTTCTATGACAGAATACTCCCCAAATGCCTGAATGAATGCAGCTCCAACACTCAGGGCTACTTCATCCTGGATGGTGTCAAGCTTCTTGTGATGGGCACCATCTCCACAAACATTCACTCCCTTCACCACTGACCCAGCAGCAACATGCATCACCTACAAAAACGTGCTGCAGAAATTCTTTAAATATCCATATATAGCATCTTCCAAATCCGCAACCATTTCCTTCCAGAAGAACAAGGGCAGCAGACAGAAGACAGGCCAATCCTGAAAGTTTCCCTCCATGGCACTCACCATCCAGACTGCAAAAACGTATTGCCATTCCTTCAGTGTCAGTGGGTCAAGGTGCTGGAATTTGCACCCTGATAGCATTGTGGGTCTACCTACAGCACATGGATTGCAGCAATTCAAGGAGATAGCTCACTACCACCTTCTTAAGGGCAACTAGGGACAGGCAATAAATGCTAGTCCTGTCAGTGACAACTGCATCTCAAGAGTGAATTTTCAGAAAGATTAATTGTGACTTGACTTTACTTGGGTCTCACCTTTTCCAACAATGCCCTATGGCCTTTGACCCAACATGATGTTTCTCAGTTGACAGGGATACGGGTGAGAGCATGGAACCTAATATGGAAACTAGACACGGAGCAGTGTACTCATCAATGCAGGCAACAACTGTTTACTGGTAGCCCTGCCTTCAGCTGCCAAGGCTGCATTTCTCAAAGTCTCGCCCCAGCCTCACTGGCTGTTTTCACCTTTTCAATGTTTTCCTTGAAAGCTTCCCTACTGACACCTGTGCTGCCACGTCACTATTTAACTCCGTTTGACTTGCGCACCATAATATTCCTGCGTTGGGCCATTTTACTTCATTATTAGGTAGAAGTAGGAGATAATTGTTGGAGAGCGTTTCTTCCAATGACTGACGAGAAGCTCGAGGTTGCCAACTCTTTCTAGGTGTCTAAATGGAGATTATCACAACTATTCCATGCCTATGCTCCCACCAGCGATCAATTAACTGGGTACTCTGCTTTCCCACCGTTAACCAGAAAGGGAGTTGATCTTTTTATTGTACCTGATCGGATTCATCTTGACTGTTAGCCGAAATAGGAATCTTTCCTTTATTATAACTAATACGTGAAAAAGTGTGAAAGAAAAGCAAATAAATAAATCAAACACTGCCTCCTGTCCCCACCCCCCGACTCCCCACAAATTGCTCTTCAGGTTCCCCCCCCACTCCCCCGCTATTCTCAACAGTGCCCTGAAGATTAAACGTCAATTCCTACACAGACTCCAGGCCGACCTTAGGAGAGCTGAAAACTCAAAAGCTTCATCATGACCATTAATTGTGTATTCAGGTGCTCAACCTGCAAACTAGTTATATTAATTAAAGAGGCCCCAAGGTTTTTGATTTTCAGCTTCATAGGAATGTGTTTACTAAAGATTAAAAAAAAACAGAGAGCAGATCAGGCAGTAAGACAATGAAGTAGAATTGAACCACTCAAGTATTTTTAAAAAATTCCTTAACTGATCTGTAGAAAACAAGCAGAATTGAAAAAAAAAATTGTTTCTTGTCCAGTTATAGTTCTGTCATTCTGTTCATTAATTTTCAAGACTAATGTTATATTCACTCTGTGTCAGCTCCACTTACGAGTTGTCAACTCTCCAGGACTGCCCTCGAGTTAAGAAATTCTGCTTTAGTGGCATCAGCACCACATCTTACAACATTGACATGGGCTGTGCTAGTTAAACCAGGTATTATCTGCTTAGGTAGAAGCCCCGATGATGAAAGCTTCAATGGAAATAATCTGAAGGAGCTCTTGAACATTTCACGTGATGGGGGTGTGATTACATCTATTGGAAGCTTGTTCCTCTGTGGGATTGCTCTTGTTCTTGCATCCAGCTGATCTACTTCACACCAACTATGCCACTTCCAAAAATTCACAAAGCAGAGAAACATGGAGTGACAGCAGTAGCTGGAACTGCTCTCCCAAAAGAAGGTCGAGAAGAGATTTGATAGGAACGTTAAAACCATGAGGGGGTCTGGTCAAAATAGATGGTGACAAACATTTCCCAATGGTGAAATGAATCAAGGACTTGAATAGTTAAATAAACCAACAGTAACATGAGGGAAAACCTCTATTTTTGGCAGCGAGTGGTTAAGATCAGATTTTGTGACAGAACAGCTCCATTCAAAAGAAAATGAGATAATTATCTAAGAAAAGGATATAGGGCTACTGGGGAAAAGCAGGGACCGTGGTACTTGCTCTTGCAAAGATCTGGCTGCAATGGGTCAAATCACCACCTACATTGTTGCAGTTCTATCACCTCGTACTGCAGTTAGAGGCAGTTTTCTGTGTTTAGAGACTTCAATATGTTCCAGGTCTATACAGTGCTGTTGTTGGAAACATCACAGCTGAGAAATTAATTTCAAAAATAGAGACTGCAGCTGTTGAAATAACATGTCTCAAATCCTCTCTCCAAGCACATTGTTTGCCGATAGCTGCCACTGTTTGCTACCCATTCCTCCTCTCAAGTATTTTGGGCAATTCAGTGTTAAAGGTTAAGAAATGCTTGTCAAGTTACTTTTTCCATAAGGCAGATGGGATTTCTTAAAATTTTAGAGGGTTATCAAGCTTCAGGACCTAATGCCTGCAGAACAGGGAGAACATCATAGAGACAAACATTTAATATTTGCATAATTGTTTCCAGATCAATTTGTGGAGTCATAAAGATACATCCATACAGACACGCTAATCCTCTAGCCCTCAGAACCCTGAGGTTTTTGGAATGTCCACAAATAAACAGAAGCCAAGACTTGGACTGCCCTCTGTGCTATTTTCAAACAACACTTAAGTGGTAATGAGAACTGTAACTTATAAACACAAAAGCAGGAAAGCAGGGGATTATTACAATTTCTAACAACTTCTCAAGTAATTCGATGTGTTAAGCTTTCCTTCAAAACTTTAATACAAAGTGTGCGGTTTAGGTTGATCAGAATGCTAATCTTTAAAACCCTGCATATTTTCAGTCCACATCAAAAACACTTAAATGAGCTAGTATACTTTATGCTGTTTGTCCCAGTTGAAGTCTATTCAATCCACCTACTAAAGCCTGTTCTTAATAAATTTGAAGTGGTTAAAACAAACTAAAAGCCTGCTCATTAATTATTTCAGAAGCATTTGACACTCTTTCACAGCAGTGGTTACCAAGTCAAATAATAAATTTGCTTAAAATTTTTTCACACTTTTGATCTAATCTATCCCTTGGTTCTTTGAAAAGAAAAATACTTTGACATTTGTGTTCTACCACTGTCAAAAGCAAACAGTGTGGGACTAATCAGTCCCAGGATATCTCCTTCGGTCTGCCTCCCCCTCTCTCCCTATTTATTCCAGTTCCCTCTCCCCATCCCCCTCTCTGATGAAGGGTCTAGGCCCGAAACGTCAGCTTTTGTGCTCCTGAGATGCTGCTTGGCCTGCTGTGTTCATCCAGCCTCACATTTTATTATCTTGGAATTCTCCAGCATCTGCAGTTCCCATTATCCCAGGATATCTCCTGTTGTTTACAGAATGGCACTGCCCAGGAGGATGCCTTTTGGTCCATAATATCTATTCTGGATCTTAGATAGAAAGAACTTTCAGATTAATTCCATTGCCTTTTCTCCATAGCCCTGAACACTTCACCCCTTCAAAATATTTATTACTGAGAATAGGAAGGCTGCACCTTGCTACAAGGGGAGTCAACACTGCTTCAAAGACCCAAAAATGCTCTGAGGAGAGGGCAAAATAACATTCAAAGACTGATGTTTTCACTATACAGGTTGATTCCTGACACCGTACACATACACACGCACAAAACACTGGTTTCAAAACGTACAGCAAGTTAAACCTGAAGTGGGAAAGACCTGTAGCCAAGGAAGAGGTTGGCCCACTCAACGGCAAAGGTGGGAATCTGTTTGTGGACCCAGAAGAGGTAAGTGAAGTCAAGACGAATACTGTGTCGGTATTCACTGAAAGGAAAGAATTGGTGGAGGATGATCTCTGGGAAGGCTGTGTCACATTTCTAAGACAAGTTGCTACAGAAAAGGAAGAGGTCTTGTCCATCTTAAAAAAAAATTTAGTTAGATAAGTTCCTGGGTCCTGAAGGGATCTATCCCAGAAGCAAGAAAATAATTATTGGAGCACTGACAGAAACATCTTTGTATTCTCTTTGACCACAGATGAGGTTCTGGAGGTTTGGAGAATGGCCAATGTTGTTTCATTCTTTAATAACGGTAGCAGGGATAATCCTGGAAATCACAGGCCTGAGAGTCTCACGTTGATGGTAGGGAAATTATTGTAAGATTCTCAGAGTCAAGATCTATATGTATTTAGTAGAAAATGGTCTTATTAGCAATAGACAGCATGGTTTTGTGCAGGAGAGACCATGCCTCACTAACTTGATTGAGCTTTTTTGAGGTGGTGAATACGGTGATTGATGAGGGAAAAGCAGCTGATATTGTTTACATGGACTTTAGTAAAGCCTTTGACAAGGTCCTCAATGACAGACTGGTACAAAAAGGTGAAGTCACATGGTATTGAGGTAAGCTGGCAAGATGGATACAGAACTGGGTTAGTCACAGGAGACAGGGGGTGGCAGTGGAAGCATGCTTTTTGGAATGGAAGGTTGTGACTACTGGTGATCCACAGGGATCCGTGCTGGGACCTCTGCTGTTCGTGGTCTGCATTAATGTTTTGGAGGAAAACCTGGCTGGTCTAATTAGCATGTTTGTACATGATACAAAGATTGGTGGAGTTGTAGATAGTGAGGAGGACTGTCAGAGGATACAACAGGGTATAGATCAGTTGGAAACATGGACAGAAAAAATGGCAGATGGAGTTTAAACTGGACAAAAGGAATGTGATGCATTTTGGAAGGTCAAGTACAGGTGGGAATTATACAGTGAATACCAGAACCTTTCAGATATTGATATGCAGAGGGATCTGGGTGTACAGGTCCACAGATCATTGAAGGTGGCAACACAGGTAGATAAGGTAGTAATAAAGGGCCTATATAGCATGCTTGCCTTCATTGGCAGGGGCACGGAGTATAGGGATAGACAAATAATGCTGCAGCTTTATAGAACTTTAGTTAGGCCACTAACTAACACTGCAGAGTTCAGGTCACCTCACCACAAGGAGGATGTGGATGCTTTGGAGAGAGTACAGAAAAGGTTTACCAGGATGTGGCCTAGTATGGGGGGGGATTTCAGTTTTGAGGAAAGGTTGGATACATTGGGTTTGTTTTCGCTGAAATGCAAGAGGTTGAGGGGGCGACCTGATACATTGTGAATGGCATAGATAGAGCGGAAAGTATGAGGCTGTTTCTCCCCCAGGGTGCAAGGGTCAATTACTAGGAGACACAGATTCAAGGTACGAAGGGGTCTGGGGAGGAGGGGGTTAGTTAAGCGAGATGGGAGAGGCAGGTTTGTCACACAAAAAGGGCAGCAAGGGCCTGGAACTTGCTGCCAGAGATGGTGGTGATGGAAGCAGGAACAACGGCAGCATTGATGCAGCATCTGGACGAATACGTGGTTAGGAAGAGATTAGAGGGATACGGATTCTTTAAGGTGAAGACAGTTTTAGTATGGACGGGAAAAATGTAGCGACACAGGGTTGGAGGACCAAAGGGCCCATTCCTGTGCTGTATTGTTCTTCAGTTACCCTACAATTCATCCGACTACAACCATTCAGTGCTTCAAGAAATTAAATTAAACTTAATTTAGTCTAATGTTTTATTTCTCTGTCTCAGCTATGGCTAAGTGGGAAACACACTCTCCGTGCATCAGTACTTTGCGGGCATATAATCTCAGTTGATAATCCAGTAAAAGATTAAGTGACATGTTTTCTCACTTTTGTTCCAATTTGGAATCTACCAAAATGGAACAGCTTCCTGCTATACAATGAGCATTTGATAACCAAATACTCAAACATTTGAACTCAGCACAGTTGAACTCTGTTTGAGATTCTGTCATGCCATGGGCCACACCCACAATTGGCTTCTCCAATAAACCTAAATTACTTGCAATATTAGACAGGGACATAATGTAGCAAATAGTTTGTGTTTATTGGTGAAGCCTGTTGCAGGTGTGGCCCATTGCATGCCAGAATCTCAAACAGAGTTCAACTGTTTCAAACGTTTACTAATTTCCTTCATAGAAAGATCCGAAGGAACAAAGAAAACGAGACTTTCATAATCCTGGAGTGTCCTTGAGTGCTTTACATTCAAAAAGGAGAATTTCTTCAAGTACAGTTGCTGTTGAAATGTGGGAAATGCAGCAGCGAATTAAACAAAGCAAGATCCCAAAAACAATGAAATAACGACCAGACGATCTCTCTTTCTCAATGAAGTGGATCCAGAGATGAGCATCAAACCAGAGATCCCCTCCCAATCGCCGAAATAGTAACAGTAGAATTTTTACAACTACTTGAGAGAGTAGGTGTCCTCCCGGTTTAACGTCTCATCTGAAAGATGATACCTGCAACAGTGCATCATTCCCAAAGCACTGTACTGAAGTGTCAACTGAGATTATGTGCCCACAAACTAGTCTTGCATTGACACTGTCTTTCCCACCTAGCCATAGCTGAGACTGAGAAATAAAACATTGGACCGAAATTACATTCCAGCTACTCAAGTACCCACTTTACACATCAGAAATGTTGACTTCATTACAAAACTGAAATCCACAGACTGCTCCTTGTAATTATAGTATTACAGTATATATAGTATGTAAAGAGACTAGCACTGTCAATGTATCAAATCTCATTGGGCTAGGCTGAATAAGTCGTCATGTGATTCTGAAACATGTCAAATGGTCTATTATAAGAATGGCTAATTATTTAGAATTATTCTGAAAGTAGGCAAAACTGTAACAGTTGACATTAGCAGAAAACTAGACAGGATTGGTATCCAAAATGCCAATTTTATACTGGAGTGTTTAATTCTTCAAGTTAAAACAGCCTTAACAAGCATACACAGCAGTTCACCGTTTTGTATTTTGGTTCAGGGCTAATACATCAAAGTACAAAGTTCAATGCTCACCGAGATTGGCAAACAAGTAGTTTCAAGAGTGTGCCAAGTAACAGACTGCCAGGCAGCCTCAAAGTATGTGAAACCATTGGAGGTTTCTCAGTGTAAACTGTATCCTTACCTGACCTATAAATCTAATTGTAGACTATTTTTGTGTCTACAACAGAAATATTGAGGTTTACTGATTTTTAGATATTTTTATAACAAATGTCTGTCAAAAGTTTTAAAAAGTGACTTGTGGTGATCTGAGATATATTGCCTTAACAGGGCCATTCAAACAGATTCAATGTACACTTCAAAATGAAAATTGGGTAAATACTGTGCAAGTCCAATATAAAGGTGGATCAACATAGTACAAATCTGTACGCACTGCTGGGTCTCATGGCTTCCAAAAAAATAGCTTTTGTGCTCCTAAGATGCTGCTTGGCCTGCTGTGTTCATCCAGCTCCACACTGTGTTATCTCCATTCCCTTACTACTCTGAGTAAAGAACGTACCTCTGACATCTGTCCTATATCTTTCACCCCTCAATTTAAAGCTATGCCCCCTCCTGCTCGCCGTCACCATCCTAGGAAAAAGGCTCTGCCTATCCACCCCATCTAACCCTCTGATTATTTTATACGTCTCAATTAAGTCACTTCTGAACCTTCTTCTCTCTAATGAAACAGCCTCAAGTCCCTCAGCCTTTCCTCGTAAGACCTTCCCTTCATACCAGGCAACATCCTAGTAAATCTCCTCTGCACCCTTTCCAAAGCTTCCTCATCCTTCTTATAATGCGGTGACCAAAACTGTACGCAATACTCCAAGTGCGGCCACACCAGAGGTTTGTACAGCTGCAGCATAACCTCTTGGTTCTGGAACTCGATCCCTCTATTAATAAAAGCTAAAACACTGTATGCCTTCTTAACAGCCCTGTCACCCTGGGTGGAAACTTTCAAGGATATTCTGTTTTGATCTATAGCTCTGGCATCCCAGTCATGTGTTTTATCTTAGATACATCAGAATTTCTAGAATAAAGGGCAAATAGCAGTAATGATGACCAGGAAACTAGTAGATTGCTATAAACACGTGGTTCATAAATTTCCTTTAGAGAGGGTAATCTATTGTCTTTACCCAATCTGGCTCGATCTAGCTCTAAAAATAACAACCATATTGCTGACCCTTAACTGGCCTCTGAAATGGCCCAGCAATGGACTCAGTTGTATCAAACCACTACAATAAAGTTGATCAAAAATAAAGCCAGCTGGCATGACCAAGCCACTGCATATAGCAAACGTCTGTACCGCCTAAAACACCTTTACAAAAAAGCTTTCCCTTCTAATATTTGGGACTTGTACCAAATTGGGAGAACACTTCTACATTCTCATCAAACAACAGCTTAACAGATAGTAGGAACTGCAAAAGTTTAATGTAGTTATGCTCTCCAATTTACTGTCAAGGTCCCAGACACTTCCACCACATTCCCAGAGCTTGCTCTGTTCCAGCAGGACGGTCCCCGAGATGGCAGCACAGTGGCACACTGTTGGAAAAAGAGTTGCCTTGGAAGTCCCTAACATGGATCCTGGATACAATGCAGTCTATTAGCATCAGGTCAAACATGAGCGAAGCAACCTGGTGCTGACTGACACCTACCACCCCAATACCCCTCCGTGCAATCCATCATGCTCCTGTTCAATACTGTCCCATTTAACTTTGCTCTATTAACACTATTTCTTTTGTGACATAATTGGGCTCCATTTCAGACCCACGCTTCCTGCTGTCCGACCCTCTGACTTGCAGCATCTCCCAATGTCTGGCCCACGCTCGCTACTTCCCTCCCTTGCATTTCTGTTCAAGAACGGGATGTGATCTGAAGCTGGAGCTCCAAGTCTGTGGAAAGAGAGGTCCCAGTATTACAGAGGTGCTGAGCTGGGGCTGTCATAACCCGTTGTCTGGGTCAAAGCTGTTCTTCCCCCATCTTGTGGATGACTCATCCCTAGAGGCCTCACTTTCAACTTCAGTTTTGCCAGTCGTGCTGCAAGGTGACCTTCAAGTCACATGCCATCCTAACGTAAAGGCGCAGCAAGATTTTTTATTGCTCTGTCAAAATCCTGGAACTCCATTTCTAAGAGCAGTGAGTTTACCTTTGGCACATGGATGACGGCCGTTGAATTGCAAATACCTTCTTCAGAGGTGGACAATAAACACTGGCCTTGAAATCAATTTTAAAAAATTGCAAGCTATGCAGATTGTTTAAACCCAAAATGCGCTGATATGTTTCCAGTAAAAAATTTGCTAAGCACAAGTGTAATGTTCTTGTCTAATTAGAACTCCAAAGTTAAACATGCCTCAGGCTTGATATTGCACTCAACCATATGAAGTGATGCACTTTGGAAGCAGTAACTAGACAAGGGAGCACAAAATTAACAGCAGAACACTACAAAGCTCAGAGGAAGAGAGATCTTTTGGTGCTTGTCCACAGGTCCTTGAAGGTGACAGGACAGGTTAACAGGCTGGTTAAAGGTGGCATAGAGGACACTTGCCTTTATCAGTGAGGCATGGATTAGAAGAGCAGGAAGGTTATGTCGGAGCTGTACAGAACTTTTGTTCAGCCACGGGAGTACTATCAAATTGAGCCAACTGCTGCTATAAATTGAGCAACCAGTTTGGTTACAAAACTAAAATCAGAGAACCTGAAGGCACTTTACACGGATCAAATTTAAGGTGATGCTTGTGCATGAACAAATTACCTTTTGCCTCACATCATACTTGTGAATTCAAAGCAGAAAGAAATTGGCCTTGCTATTTCTCCCCCAACCCTGCCCGGCTTTTGAAAATGCAAACAAACTCTGGAACAACACAGAATACTAGAGAAACAGTTCCTGCCAGTCTGAACAGGCCACAGATAGGAATCAAATTACAACCAAGGAATGCAGCATGGGCATTAAGCAGCTGCCAAGTTTGAGGAATTAATATGAACATCATTCTTCAGGAACAACATCCTGAGGAGGAAAAAAAAATCTCTCAGGTTGCCATTTTTATTCACAAACACCAAGGAAGTTCAAAGCACAAAAGATTATTATTTTGCCCTGACTGCTGAGACTTTTTGACAGTTTTAAATGGGCAGTGCTGAGTAAGGTGATGTCATTGAGAAACAAACACAAACTTTTAAAAGGTGAGTCAGGAAAACTCGATGGGGCACTTCACAAGATAATGACACAATGTGGTCATCCAGGTCATTTAAAATGTATACATCCAGAGAGATGTACAAAAAACCCTTGCTGTAACTTTTCTGGGATTTCTGCCTTCATTTAGCCTTATCTGGAAGCTTATCCCAAATTCCAATCATTTATTGTGAAGCATTTCATGATGGTCATCTAAACTAACCTATTTATTTTTATCAGGCTGTTTGAAATATTAGTACTGTATTAGGTTCCAATGTGAGCTTGCAAACGCATATCCATACCATCACTAAGACCCTTCCATCTCCACAATACTGCCTGACTCCGTCCTGCCTCAGCTCATCTGCTGTGAAAACCTTCATCTGTTGCACAAGGGTTTGAAAAGGTTAGTACTGAGGGATGCTATAAAGCATACTGACTAGGTAGAGGTCATGTGGACTGGTAGGCACAGCAGCGTAGGTCTGACTCTTTTGACACCCCAACATCTGGTCAAAGTCTCTTTTAACAACAACATCATCCATAAATAATTATGGAATATGCAATAAACTATACCTTGCCACCTACAAGAAAAACTTATCTACATGGCGTGTGAAGCGATTTTCCTCCACCACTTTAGAACCAAACAGATCTAGTTGCATACAGCTAGAGAGGACAGCGACAGCAACAGTAGATTGTAGCAGCGTGCCAATGTTATCTCAAGACTTGATTATTCTAACACTGTCGGCTTGTATCTCAGCCCCTACAGACCTGAGGCAATCACGTGACTAGACCCGTTTATCCAACAACCCTGTACTCACTGGTCCACATTTTCCCACGCAGGAGAAAATGCCTCAATGTTAAAATTGCTTATGTCCTCACTCATCCCCATCTCCAACCACTTCAGCCTAACGTCCCTGCATTCTGACATGTGGAGCATTCCTGATTTTAATTGCTTCATTAATGGCAGTTGTGCTTTAGTAACCTGGGCCTGAAACTCAGGAATTCCTTCCTCAAATGCCTCTACTTTTGCTTTTCAGGATATCACCTGAAACCTACCCACCTGACCGGGCATTTAGTCATCAGCTCCATTGTGTGCTGTATTGAAAAGGTTAACACGTAGACACACAGCAAGCAGCAATGAATGAATTAACTTTAGCTACACCACAGGTCAGCTTGACGCACCTCTACACCTTCCTTCCCTATTTAAAAACTGTGCAAAGATGTAAATGACACACGTATATAATTTCCCAGAATACATACGACTAAACATAAAGCAAATTCTTGAAATTTAATGGGGTGGCTTACATATTTGTTTATACTATAACCGCATAAAATATACGACTTAAATCATCACTAATTCACATGTAAATAAATACTTTTCCTTAACGCTTGTGTATTTGTCAAAAACATAACTGACAAAAAAAAACAAAATGATTCACATTTTCTTCTACCTTCGTACATATGTTCAATTATCCTATTTGGCTTCCTTCCCTTTCTACTATGGCATCTCCTTTTATTTATACTAGCTTGACTTTGCTCCCTCAACTGTGTCAAATCTGAAATTTGACTTTAACTACCAAGTCCATTTAACGATTGTGACTGTGATAGTGATCAATTCGTCTTAATCAAACACTCACTCTATCAGTGAGACTGCCAATGTTCAATCTTCACGATTTGCACCTTCTTCCTGTTGGAAGATTCGGACTATTGGAGGTTTCTCAACTGCATCGTCAGATTTCCACTTTCGCTCAATAATCTGCATGACACTGAAGCAGTCTCTCTCCAACCTTCATTAAACGTGTGAATACACCTAGTATCTTTACAACAGTTTTATGCATCATGCTTCAGTATATCATGACTCACTTTTAATCTGTGCTATTTTCTCTTCCTTTACTGCTGACAAAATTTAAACAGCTAAATGTTGTCCAAAGTGAAAATTTAAATGCCAACTCACAAGGGAACCAACTTCTGCAGAATACTCCCGCATTCTGCAAGGGAACAGAAAATTGTCTTGCTTATATTGAAGAGAAATATGGGACTTATAGCCAAAATTGTTACCAGCAAATACCTGGGCACAGATCTCTTTCCATACTGTTTACTTCCTTTTAAATCTGAGTGACTGGCTCCATTTCAAATCTTTCAAACTCTCCTGATACAGAGCATGGAACATTATCTGACACTAATACCTCTGGTAACCCATGAATTATGAACTACCTTCAAAAATACTCAACCACATTAGACACAGAGGCATTTTATTCTCTTGTTGTAACCATCGGCCAAAACTGTTTCAACATGCACTTGCTCCCGTGATTTTCTTGGAATTGACCACAAAGGGAAATTAATCTTAGTTCTACCATTTCTCACTCTATGAGACACCACTATTTTTCCCAAGTTCTTTACTTAATGCTTCTAATTGCACCTCTGGTAATGGTCAAGCCTTGTAAGGTTTTGTCTGCACATTGTCCTTTACAATGTTTATTTTATCAATTGGCCCTCCTTGCTTGAAGTTCACTTTGGGGTCTTTTAGCAAGTTCTCAATGTCAGATATTCGATTGCTGATCATAGCTCTGCTCAGTTTAACAATATTTTCTGAATCCAGTTTCCTTCCCTTCAGACAGACTTTGTACCTTTCGCTATCACCCACAGTAAGTAATAAGGAACACAATCACAAAAACCAATAGAACTGCGAATGCTGTAAATCAGGAACATAAACAGAAGTTGCTGCAAAAGCTCAGCAGGTCTGGCAGCATCTGTGAAGAAAAAAAACAGTTAACATTTTGGGTCCAGTGACTTCTGAGGATAGATCACTGGACCTGAAATGTTAACTGTTTTTTTTCCTTCAAGGAACACATCATATTTCACTCAAATATTAACTTGACCTAGAGTACTGGGATACTGTTACTCCAGTAACGTGTACAAAAGTATTGTGAAACTGACAAGGTTATGAGATACAGGATTTATTGCACTCTCCTTACTAGATAACAGACAGCTGCAGCTGAATTTCTGACGTCCATTTTCAAATTTAAGTAACATAATTATATCACCAGCCCTTTTACTCAAACCTCAATTACATCATCCTCTGTTCCCATGTCAATCATATGTGCATTTGAAGTGCAAACTGTAATCTAGAACCTGCCCTTATTTCTACTTCTGCATGTTACTTAGTTGTGACCAACTTTCTCACATGCAGTGATTTTACCAGAAATGGGTGCACGTAGAAGTGTCGTGGCTCACAGCAGAATAGTAACAACTAAAGGTCAGATTCTGAGATTGTGAAGCTAGATGTGATCTAGATTTTGTGAAAATCTGTGGGACCACTCCTGCTGCCTCATAAAAAATGACTTCCACATGGTTGAGAGCCTATTTTTGCCACATCCATGGCTATGGCTTCATCCTCAGGCCACTGTACAAGTCAGCTTGCTGCTTTTGCTTAAAGTTTGGCCTGGATTTACTTGCTGTTTAAGCTTTTCACTCATTCCTGGGATGCGGATATCGGTGACTGAACTAGCATTTATTGCCTAACACAACTGGTCATGGGTTTAGAAAGTGCTGTCTGTGGATCCTCGGTAATTTTTTGCAGTGCAGCCCATGAATACTGTACTACAACGTTGATTCTACCGAGCGTCAGTGGTGGAGGGAGGGAAGGTTTGCACTTGTGCTGCCAAATTAAGTGGGTTAGTTTCGGCCTCATTGGTGTCAAGCTTTTTGAGTGTTGAGGAGTGTACTCTTCCGTGGAAGTGTGCATTATTCGACTGACCTCCCGACTTGTGCCTCAGATGGCTGACAGGCTTTAGAATGTCAGGATGGGAGCTACTCAGTGCCAGATTTGACCTCTGACTTGCTACTGCAGTCACTGTGTATACACATGACTGGGGGCTGGTTAGCTCAGTCAGCGGGACAAATGTTTTGTGTTGAAGAGTGACGGATGTTGTGTTTCAATTTGTTTTCCATGTATTTTTTTCTTTCAAATCACCACCTTGCTCTCATTTCCATTTGGTGCTGGGCAAGGATGCCTCAGACATGATAACACCTGGCATTGTCTGAAAAGGAGTTGGAAGTTTTCCCCAGAGTCAGGCTAACACCGATCCCTCAAAAACTTGCAGAAACTTGCCTGGTCAGTATTACATTGCTGTGTGTGGAGTCCTGACTAATGCAAGATCCAACATTATAACAGTTACTAGGTTTCAAAGTACTTCAACTGTAAAATCTTTTGGCCATCCAGTCATCATAAAGATACTACATAAATGCAACGCTTTCTTTTCTCCTTCCAATTAGCAATTCCCATGCATTATCTATATTGAACCAGGGAGGAATAGACTCTGGTCATGCATGCCTCAAACAAATGTAAATAATTCATGATCTAGTCCAAATGAAAGATTCTGAACGTGCACTGGTTGTGCTGTTTCACTGTGCTACATTTTAATACATTAATTAACAACACCATTTGAAACTTAAATTGGATATCTTGTGATAGATTTTCACTCTATTAGTTTCTACCATATGCATTGAGAGATTTCAGCAGATTTGCCCTTAATACAACCTCCAGCATCGTTACACTCATTAACATGGGTCCATTTACCTACCAAACTTGAAGCAAATTCAAAAAGCACAAAACCAAGAAACTGTGACCTCTTGCCCTACAGGCACTAACTAGTATTGTCTCTTGAAAACTTTACAGAAGGTTCTGGTAATCTCTCAGAAGCTGGGGCATTATTCTCTAGCAAACAGTCTAGGGAATGACCTGTCACAGAGCCTTAAAATTGTGACAACATTAACAGGGTAAAGGTAGAGTAGTTATTTCCACTTGGGAGAAAAACCATAGCCAGAAGTGAATAGTTCAGCGACATTTAGGAAAAAACTAGGTAATCACGCTAGCTAGAAAGGATAAAAGGATATGTTAGTAGGATGAGAATTTGACAATTTGAGGATGAGAATGGTAGTAAATGCGTGTGGAGCATAAACACTGGTCATGGATGAGTCAGGTTGAATTGTCTGTTCATTTACTGCAGATTCTAAGTTATTCAATTCTCCCCTAGGAAACTTGACTCAAAGCCAAGCCAAGAATACAAGTTTACTTAATCAGCTGTTCAGAGTCACATGTAAAAGACTGCATAGATTTGAACAGCCTTCTAGCACAGAGTTCAAACCCAAAAATTTTACATGATATTAACAATGAAACCCTATTCAGAGATTGGGATGGGGTTTGGCTGTGAGGGAAACTGGAATTCAATACAGTTATAACTATGTTCTCAGAGGCTCCTGTCCATTCTATTACAAAACGGCATATTTTACACTTGATATAATTGGATCCATTGACGACAAAGTATTTGAAGATCTGTTTTTCATACCTAGTAAAACCAGACAAAGAAGAAAGGACATTTGAGCTGACATAGTATCAGCTCTGTACCTTACTGGCAGTCAATATAATACAACTTAATACAAGGTTTCTGCAAAGTACATGGTAGCCAAGAACAAAACCAACAGTTTACATCGAGGTGATCAGAAAACAAAGGGCAACGTTGCTTTTGCAAGTGCAATTAAGCAATGGACAGCAGCTTATTTTCCTGAGGCCTAACTATACTGAGTAGTGTACTTTGGTTGCCATGACATGACAATAGATTAATAGACCTCATTATCTCCAACTCCCCATAATCCCTACAGTTTTGTACCTGCCCGAGTCTTGCTGCCTTCATTTTGCACCTTCACTCATTCTTGAGGCACAAACTTACTCCCAGTAAACAACTCCAAATCTTCTCAATAAACTTCTATGACAAATCACTTACCCCTTTGAAAGTGCTATCCAACAATACAACTTCTAAATCTATAATTTCATTTATAAAATTGTGTTATGAAAACTTCATTTGTTTACATGTAACCATTATATTGTAATGTATATTTATATTACAAACTGTAAGCTAACCAATTCTG
This sequence comes from Stegostoma tigrinum, assembly GCF_030684315.1. Taxonomy (NCBI): domain Eukaryota; kingdom Metazoa; phylum Chordata; class Chondrichthyes; order Orectolobiformes; family Stegostomatidae; genus Stegostoma; species Stegostoma tigrinum. Next base: position 27,801,323 of record NC_081356.1, on the reverse strand, counting down.
TATTCTCGAAATAAAATTATTAATTTAATATTGAAAAAATTATTAGAAGATATTTAGTTAATGGCTCATTTTATAATAAGTAAAATACAGAGAAAGCATGTGACTATCCAAATCAGGAATCAAAGTAAAACAACTAATAGTATGCTGCGAATCATGAAGCAGTGGGATTACAGGGGAACAGGGCACTTCTCCCATCTCCATTGGAACAAAAGCAAAAGGCAACTTGAGACAACTGGCCAACAGAGGTGTTGATGCTCCAGAAGAGCCTCCTTCCACTTATCTTCATTCAATTCTGTCAGCATACTCTCTCTACTCCTTTTCTCCCTCATGTCCTTTAACTAACTTGCTCCTTAAACACACCTGTACTATTCACCTCAGCCATTTCACACAAGTTACAAATGTCCATCATCCTTTGGGTAATAAAACCAGAGGTCACATGACACTAGGTTATGACTGGTGTGGCTTCTGACCTTGTCAGTAAATAGTAACGAAACCACAGTCAACTGTCATGAAAAACTCTCCAAGTTATAAGAGCAGGGAGAGAGTCATTTGTTCCTTGGAACTTTTTCTGTCATTCAATGACAATGAAGAGGCTCATTGAGGAGATTACGCCACTGTTAAAGAGGGTGAAGACATGACTGCCAAGCTGATTCAGTGTGCTGCGTGCATGATGTGGGAGGTCAGGAATACTGATGATGTTTCTGGCTCCGACAGCTGTGGAAAGTGTGTACACATTCAGCTTCTGAAGGAGGTTGTTGCAGCCCTGAAGAAAGAACTAGATGACCTCAGGCTCATTCGAGAGAACGAGAATTTTCTGGACAGGACCTTCAGCGAAGTCATTACACCAAGGATACCTGAAAAGAGAAGGGGAATGTCGATGACGAAGGAAGACATGAATGAAGTACAAGAGACCCCAGGGGAAGCACCTATTGTAAACAGGGTGACTGTCTTGGAAACTGTCGAGACAGACGACACTGCCAGTCCAAGAGGGGGACAGGGTGGCGAGTCAAAAATTGGTGCAGAGGTGGAGCCGAGGAGTCAAACGTCACGGAGAGCTGTGGTAATAGGGGACTCCATAGTGAGAGGGACTGATGGGTTTCTGCGGCAACAGGCGAGATTTGAGGATGGTGTGTTGCCTTCCTGGTGCCAGGATCCAGGACATCACTAAGAGAGTGCAGGGAATGCTCAAGGGCGAAGGTGAAGAGCCAGAGGTGGTGGTGCATGTCGGCACGAATGACGTCGGGAAGAAAAGGAGGGGCATTCTACAGCGGGACTTCAGAGAACTCAGAAGAAGGCTGAAAAGCAGGACTTCTAGGGTGGTTATCTCCGGTTCCTCAGGCTGCAGAGGGCAGGAACAGAGATAATGGACTTGAACGTGTGGCTGAGGGACTGGTGCCTGAAGCAAGGATTTAAATTCTTGGATCACTGGGGTATGTTTTGGGGTAAGGATAAATTGTACAAGAGGGATGGTTTGCATCTTAATTGGTGGGGGACCAGCATTCTGACAGGCAGGTTTGCCACTGCAACACAGGTGTGTTTAAACTAAGTAATTGTGTGGGGGGGGGGCCCCAAAATGGAAATTTAAGAATCAAGTTAAAGGGAAAGTGAGAATAAGAGAAGTTAAGAAAGACAACAGAATCAACAGAGCTGAAAACTCAAGGAGGGATCGATGTGTATGGCCAAATGAAATAGGGATTGATAGGAAGGGTGAGGGGAGAAACAAATTAAAAATATTATATATGAATGCACGAAGCATAAGAAATAAGGTGGATGAACTTGAGACTCAGTTGAAGTTGGCAAGTATGATGTTGTGGGGATAACTGAGATGTGGCTTCAAGTGGACAGGGCCTGGGAAATGAATATTCAAGGCTATACGTGCTATCGAAAGGACAGACTGATGGGCAGAGGGGGTGGGGTGGCCCTGTTGGTGAGGAATGATATTCAGTCCCTTGCGAGGGGGGGGGGACATAGAATCAGGAGATGTAGAGTCAGCATGGATAGAGCTGAGAAATTCTAAGGGTAGAAAGACCCAAATGGGAGTTATCTACAGGCCCCCAAACAGTAGTCAGGAGGTAGGGTGCAAATTGAATCAAGAATTGAAATTGGCCTGTCACAAAGGTATCACTACAGCTGTTATGGGAGATTTCAACATGCGGGTAGACTGGGAGAGTCAGGATGGAACTGAACCCTGAGAAAGGGAGTTTGTGGAGTGCCTCCGAGATGGATTCATAGAACAGCTTGTACTGGAGCCTACCAGGGTGAAGGCAATTCTGGATCTGGTGTTGTGCAACGAACCGGATTTGATCAGGGACCTCAAAGTAAAGGAGCTATTAGGAGGTAGTGACCATAATATGATCAGTTTTAATCTGCAATTTGAGAGGGAGAAGGGAGAATCGGAAGTGTCAGTATTGCAGTTGAATAAAGGGAATTATAGAGCTATGAGGGGGCAGCCGGCCAAAGTTCAATGGTACGATACCCTAACAATGATGGCAGTCAAACGACAATAGCAGGTATTTCTGGATATAATGCAGAAGGTGCAGGATCAGTTCATTCCAAAGAGGAAGAAAGATCTTAAGGGGAGGCAGGGGCGGCTGTGGCTGACGAGGTAAGTTAAGGACTGTATAAAGATAAAAGAGAAGTATAACATGGCAAAGATGAGTGGGAAGCCGGAGGACTGGGAAGCTTTTGAAGAGCGACAGCGGATAACTAAAAAGGCAATACACAGAAAAAACGAGCTATGAAGGAAAACTGGCCAAAAATATAAAGGAGGATAGTAAAAGCTTTTTTAGGCATGTGAAAAGAAAAAAAATGGTTAAGACTAAAATTGGACCCTTGAAGTCAGAAACGGGTGAATTGATTATGGGGAACAAGGAAATGGCAGAAGAGCTGAATAGGTACTTTGGATCTGTCTTCACTAGGGAAGACACAAGCAATCTCCCAGATGCAATAGTGGCTGAAGGACCTAGGGTAATGGACGAACTGAAGGGGATTTATATTAGGCAGGAAACGGTGTTGGATAGGCTGTTAGGTCTGAAGGCCGATAAATCCCCAGACCTGATGGTCTGCATCCCAGGGTACTTAAGGAGGTGGATCTAGAAATTGTGGACGCGTTGGTAATGATTTTCCAAGGTTCTATAGATTCAGGATCAGTTCCTGCAGACTGGAGGGTGGCTAATGTTGTCCCACTTTTCAAGAAAGGAGGGAGAGAGAAAACAGGAAATTATAGACCGGCTAGCCTGACGTCAGTGTTGGGAAAGATGCTGGAGTCAATTATAAAAGATGAAATTACGACTCATTTGGATAGCAGTAACAGGATAGGTCAGAGTCAGCATGGATTTACGAAGGGGAAATCGTGCTTGACTAATCTTCTGGAATTTTTTGAGGATGTATCTATGAAGATGGATAGGGGAAAACCAGTGGATGTAGTGTACCTGGACTTTCAGAAAGCCTTTGATAAAGTCCCGCATAGGAGATTGGTGAGCAAACTTAGGGCACATGGTACTGGGGGCAAAATACTGACTTGGATTGAAAATTGGCTGGCTGACAGGAAGCAAAGAGTAGTGATAAACGGGTCCCTTTCGGAATGGCAGGCGGTGACCAGTGGGGTACCACAAGGTTCGGTGCTGGGACTGCAGCTGTTTACGATATATATTAATGACACAGACTAAGGCATTAAAAGTAATATTAACAAATTTGCTGATGACACAAAGTTGGGCGGAGTGTGAAATGTGAGGAGGATGTTATGAGAATACAGAGTGACTTGGACAGGATAGGTGAGTGGACGGATGCATGGCACATGCAGTTTAATGTGGATAAATGTGTGGTTATACACTTTGGTGGCAAGAACAGGAAGGCAGATTACTATCTCAATGGAGTCAAGTTAGGTAAAGGGGAAGTACAACGAGATCTAGGTGTTCTTGTACGTCAGTCAATGAAAGCAAGCATGCAGGTACAGCATGATGTAAGCTAATAGCATGCTGGCCTTCATAACAAGAGGAATTGAGTATAGGAGCAAAGAGGTCCTTCTGCAGCTGTGCAGGGCCTTGGTGAGACCGCACCTGGAGTATTGTGTGCAGTTTTGGTCTCCAAATTTGAGGAAGGGCATTCTTGCTATTGAGGGAGTGCAGCGTAGGTTCACGAGGTCAATTCCCAGAATGGCGGGACTATCATATGTTGAAAGATTGGAGCGAATGGGCTTGTATACACTTGAGTTTAGGAGGATGAGAGGGGTTCTGATTGAGGCGTATAAGATTATTAAGGGATTGGGCACACTGGAGGCAGGAAGCAGGTTTCCGCTGATGGGTGAGTCTAGAACCAGAGGACACAGTTTAAAAATAAGGGGTAGGCCATTTAGAACAGAGTTGAGGAAAAACTTGTTCACCCAGAGAGTGGTGGATATAGCGAGTTTTGAGAAGATTTGTAGTGGTGGATATATGTAATGCTCTGCCCCAGAAGGCAGTGGAGGCCAACTCTCTGGATACTTTCAAGAAAGAGATGGATAGAGCTCTTAAAGATAGTGGAATCAAGGGTTATGGGGATAAGGCAGGAACAGGATACTGATTGTGGATGATCAGCCATGATCATAATGAATGGTGGTGCTGGCTCGAAGGGCCGAATGGCCTACTCCAGCACCTATTGTCTATTAACATTGTGGCTGATCTGTGACCCACTTTGCCTCCTGGACAGAATTTTGATAGACAACCTCAGTTTAAAAATTAGAAACACCAATTGTTATTCGAAAAGGAGAGTTCTAAACTTCTTGCTGTATTGTGAAGACAAATTTCTTAAATTTTACTCCCAAAAGGTCTGGCTCTAATCATTACACAATGTCCTCTAGTTCTAAATGCGTCTCCAATCAGAAAAACATCTCTCCCCTTTACATCCTGAAAGGGTGATCAAGTCAGTGTAAAAACTTTAAATTCCACAGAATACCACTCTGATTTGTATAATCTCCCATAGTAAGCTCTCTCGGAGTCCAGATCTCATTCCGATATATCTGTGCTCTGCTCCCTCTGGGAATCAACGTTTTCATTCCCAAAATATAGTCCTCAGAACCTCTCAGTCACTCCAGTGTATCCTAGCTGGATCTTTGTATAGCCGAAGCTGGACTTTCCCTCTTGTTTTCCATTCTCCCAGATGGAATGCAGTTGGCCTACACCAGCTCTCTGAATGAGCACCTAACAAATTTGTTACCCTGTTCAATAACTCAACTATCAAACAGCCTTCCCCATCCCTTTCAACTAAATTAAACGAACTAATCCCGTTTTGTTTAAAAAAAAAGAGGACTGGCTCTGGCCAGTGATCTTTTGCTACTAGAAGGCCAGAGAACATACAATATAATAGGCAAAAGAACCGGAGGCACAGATAAAGGAAAACGTTTCTTTTTATATACACAAGAGTTGGGAATGCCCTGCCAAATATAGTGATAGACACCCGTTCAACATAGATAGCAAAGTGTGGAGCTGGATGAACACAGCAGGCCAAGCAGCATCTTAGGAGTACAAAAGCTGACATTTCGGGCCTAGGCTGTCTAGGCTCCTAAGATGCTGCTTGGCCTGCTGTGTTCATCCAGCTCCACACTTTGTTATCTCGGATTCTCCAGCATCTGCAGTTCCCATTATCTCTGATCACAATTTTAACTGGTTCAACATTAGCTTTTTTTGGAAATTGGATACATGTGAGGGGACACCTCTGCAGGTCTACGGGGATTGAATTATGCAGATGTGGGAGGTAACAAGAACTGCAAATGCTGGAGTCAGAGTCAACATGGTGTAGAGCTGGAGTAACACAGCAGGGTCAGAATTCCTGAAGGGTCCCAACCAAAACGTCGACTTTCCTGCTCCCCTGACCTGCTGTGTTCCTTCAGCTCAACACCGCTCTTTGAAAGAGCTGCCACAAACCAGATGAGACATGCCCCCCTGCCAGCCCCATTCTGCACTGAATAGCTCTGTGATGTGATGGAAATTATTGAATTGCCTTTTGTGGTTAATTTGAACGTGTCATTTTTATTCTTAAAGATTTCTTTCTGGTGAGCAGTGAGGTGGTTAGCTTTACCTATTTATAGCCCCTTTTAAATGGGTCGCTATACTGTGCAATTGAACTAAAATATACTTTTCACCAAAGCACTCTCGTTAGGTTGCCATTGCTTCAGGATTGTCTGGCACTTTTGAAATATTAAAACTTCATGTCCTCCCCCACAACACCCAAGGAGTAAAATTCATGAATATGTAACTTATTGTTTAAACAGTTATATTTGTTAGTTGAGTTTAGTTGAAAGGGATGGAGAAGGCGGTTTGATAGTTATGAATTATTGACCAAATTTGTTAGGTGCTCCGAGTGCTGGAGTAGATACAGCCAACTGCATTCCATCCAGGGAAATGGAATATAAACGGGAAAGGTCCAGCTTCAGCTATACAAAGCTCTGTCTATGATACACTGGAATGACCGACTGAGGTCCTGGGGACTTTTTTTGGGAATTAAGACCTTGGTTCCTAGAGGGAGCAGAGCACAGATATACCGCAATGAGATCTGGACTCCGAGAGAGCTTAATATGGGAGATTATACAAACCAGTGTTGTATTCCCTAGAATTTAAAAGGGTTTACAGTGACTTGATCAAACTTTCAAGATGTAAAGGGGAGAGGCTATTTTTCTGATTGGAGCCACATTTGGGACTAGGGACATAGTCTAATGATTAGAGCCAAACCTTTGACGAGTTGCTGTAATATCAGACCCAAGCTGGTAAATGTAATAGTCTATAAAGCTGTTGGGACAGCTACAAGCCTCTGCTTTCCTTTACTCATGCCAAGAAAGAGTTGACAGAAAGTATGACAGTTACAACTCAAGCAAAAGAATTACAAAACAAACTGAAGTAAAGTCAAACAAATCACAAGACCATGCGACATGTAAAAGCTCATAACACCTGTGTGTTTAAACATGAGCAGAGCGCCAGCCTTAAATCAATGGAATTTATCCTCAAAGAAGCAACCAGACTTGAAGCTTAGTGTTCAAGTTCAAATCCCAAGTAGGATGTCAACTGCAAGCCAAATAGTTTTAAACTCTGCATATCCTGTGGAGTTTGCCATCAAACGGTTCTACATAGAACAATACAGCACAGTACACGCCCTTCAGCCTTCGATGTTGTGCCGACCTGTCATACCAATCTGAAGCCCATCCAACCTACACTATTCCATGTACGTCCATATGCTTGTCCAATGACGACTTAAATGTACCTAAGTTGGCAAATCTACTACCGTTGCAGGCAAAGCGTTCCATTCCATTACTACTCTCCGAGTGAAGAAACTACCTCTGACAACTGTCCTATATCTTTCACCCCTCAAATTTAAAGCTATGCCCCGTCGTGCTCGCCGTCACCATCCTAGGAAAAAGGCTCTCCCTAGCCACCCTATCTAACCCTCTGATTATTTTATATGCCTCAATTAAGTCACCTCTCAACCTTCTTCTCTCTAATGAAAACAGCCTCAAGTCCCTCAGCCTTTCCTCGTAAGACCTTCCCTCCATACCAGGCAACATCCTAGCAAATCTCCCCGCACCCTTTCCAAAGCTTCCACATCCTTCTTATATTGCGGTGACCAGAACTGTATGCAATACTCCAAGTACGGCCGCACCAGAGTTTTGTACAGCTGCAGCATAACCTCTTGGTTTTGGAACTCAATCCCTCTATTAATAAAAGCTAAAACACTGTATGCCTTCTTAACAGCCCTGCCAACTTGGGTGGCAACTTTCAGGGATCTGTGTACATGGATACCGAGATCTCTCTGCTCATCTACACTACTAAGAATCTTACCATTGGCCCAGTACTTTGCCTTCCAGTTACTCCTACCAAAGTGCATCACCTCACACTTGTCCGCATTAACCTCCATTTGCCACCTCTCAGCCCAGCTCTGCAGCTTATCTATGTCTCTCTGTAACCTACAGCATCCTTCGTCACTATCCACAACTCCACCGACCTTGGTGTCATCTGCAAATTTACTAACCCATCCTTCGACGCCCTCATCCAGATCATTTATAAAAATGACAAACAGCAGTGGACCCAACACCGACTCTTGCGGTACACCACTAGTAACTGGTCTCCAGGATGAACATTTCCCATCAACTACCACCCTCTGTCTTCTTTCAGCAAGCAATTTTCGATCGAAACTGCTATATCTCCCACAATCCCATTCCTCCGCACTTTGTACAATAGCCTAGTGTGGGGAACCTTATCGAAGACCTTGCGGTTCTGCACAGGAAGAACCAAGGAAATGCTCACTGAGCTGTGGAACAGACCCCAATTAACATCAGCAAACAAAAGGCAGGATGGCTGAACATAACACTCTATTTACTGCAACTGAGGCCACTGCAACGCTGAATTAATCCACTGCATTACAGAACATGACATTCCGTAATGCCCTTCAGGATGCTAGAGTCTCTGCACTGACATGCAGAAAAGAAAGACCTCTCATTTGTTTTTCTTTAGCAGTGCTTTAAAGAAGAACAAGTGAGTTCTTCCCTAACGTTGTGAAAACAAATTCTGTGTCATCGAACATTCTGAAATAGCTTGACAGGCTTGATCCGACAGCAGATGTTTCCTTTCACATGGGAATCTAGAACCTGGTGGCTTTGTTTCAAAACAGGAGGCCTCCCATTTAGGACAGTGACAAGTGTCACTAATCTTTGAAATTCCATCCCACATTAAGCAGTGGAGGTTGGGACTCTGAATATAATCAAGTCCGAGTTAGCCAGAATTTCTTACTGTGTGTTTCTTCCGATTTTCATCACAAAACAAAAAACGTCCTTGTGGGAGCTTGCCGTGCAAAAATTGCCTCCAACATTACAAAACGAAATGACTACACCTCAAAATGCACTTTATAGCAGTTGAAAGAGTGCTTTGGAGGTATCTGGTGGTCATGAAACGGGATTTAAGTCTTTTGAGGAAAAATAGGTTTGAAGCTTCTAAATGCAAAAGCAAGGAAGTTCCAAGCTAACATTAAACGTGTCCAAGAAAATCAGGGCCAAATGTGCAGGGTAGGTGGATTGGCCATGCTAAATTACCTGTAGTGGTTCAGGATGTGTAGATTAGGAGGCTCCTAGGGGATGGGTCTGGGTGTGATGTTCTGATGGTTGGTGTGGACTTGTTGGGCCAAAGGGCCTGTTTCTACACTATAAGGGTTCTATGATAAACGTCTACTATTGGTAAGAGGATAAATTTCTCCTTCACACAGCCATCCAAGAAGTGTTTCTCCCAACAATCTGAAAACTATTAAGCATGACCGAATAGAAATGGAGTAGGTTAAAACTGACTATTTCCAGTGATTGAGTAGTTTAAAATGGATTTAAAATTGGATCTGGGCAAGTAGAAAAGTAGAAGAAAGAGAGGATCATTAGACTGTGCAGTACACATGGCAATTTGGCCCCATTTCAGCACTTCATAACAGAAAACCCCAGAATGGCTGAAAGAAGAGGGAGCAGAGTATATATGTGGGATTGCTACTTATGTTGGGGTATACTCTCCACGTGTTCTGTTTGCATGTTATACTTTGAGCAAAATTGCCCCTCCTTTATCTTGTGGGGGCTGAGATTACCAAGTGGATATGACCATTCTGGGAAAGCAGTACATATACGGCCTCCTACTCTTCTCTTAAATTAATCAATCACCTTAAACGGTCCCCACTAATGCACAGCGTGTACCACACATGCGTTGCTCTACAGAAACCACCATGACTGCTTTAATGCATCTTCCAGACCCAGAAACTCAACTACTTAGAACAAGGGCAGAATACCACCTGCAAGTTCTCCTTTAAACCATATAACATGGTGACTTGGCAAAAAAAAAGGTCAAAAGACTGGAACTCACTAACATACAGTCCATTTGGTACAAATATACATTGTTTAAAGAAGGTAGCTCGCCAGTCCTATGTGTTGGGTGGTGAGGAACACATATTTCCGACTCCCCACCTTGGCCAGCAGTTGCTCATTTAAACTATGGCCATCACTTTAAAAATAAAGACCCACCGAAATGGAATTCAACCTGCTACATTAGTGGTCCAAGCCGGCATTTGTATCAATAAATCCCAACTTCAGCTTCAACTTATTCACAGTGCAGTCTATTTTCAGTCGTGCCCCGGTGTTTGATACCACTATAGGTGTGAATCATTAAAATCACGAAATGTTACAGTACAGTACAGTCCCAATGAGTAATTATTTTCACCAAAAAGACCCAGTTAGTTTCATTCTGTAGGCCTTTCCCTCAAACCCTGCAAATGCTTTCCCTTGAAGTGTTTATCCATTTCCCTTGTGAAAACTGCAACTGAATCTTCCTCCACTATTCTTTCAAGCAGTGCATTCCAAATCTTAATCGCTTGATGCGCAGAAGGGTTAGCTATACAGTGAGGAATAGCCCTGGCACAATACTGTGGGTCATCATTACAGATATCTAAATACGATAAAAAGACTACCAGTAGTGACTGCACTGCTTGCTCCTCTGATGGGCTTTCCAACAAACAGCCTTGTTATAATCCACAATACTATCAAATCAGAACATACTTCTGGAGGTTTCAACTCTGACTGTCCCAACCCCCACATTACTGGGCACTGAAAACGTCCAGCCTTCCCACAATACATCAAAAAGTGAACAAGTTATTTAATTTAATCGCCTGATCTGACTGAGGGGGGAGGATGGTGACATTGTGGCAATGTCACTGGACTAGAAATCTGGAGGCCATGCTAACGCTCCAGGGCAAGAGCTCAAATCTCACCGCAGAAGCTGTAAAATATAAATTAATACTTTCAGAATATAAAGGCTAACCAACTGCTGGAGAAATTCATCTAGCTCAATTTGGGAAATAAATCTGTCAACTTTACCTGGTCTGCCATTTATGCAACTTCAGATCCCACCAACATGGTTCACTGTTATCTGCCGAGGAGACCACTCAGCTCAAGGGCAACTGGAGACAGGTAATGAATACTGGCTTTACACATCCCATGAAAAAGAAAAAAGAAATGTTAAGTCATCCAAAGCCTGAATTCCTGTTGCAATAGAGGTGATCCAGCATAACTAAAGTGGCACTAGAGGGCTGAATCCAGAAGTCCCAACAAAGCCAGTGTAAGATAAAGTGTGGACCTGGATGAACACAGCAGGCCAAGCAGCATCTCAGGAGCACAAAAGCTGACGTTTCGGGCCTAGACCCTTCATCAGAGAGGGGGATGGGGAGAGGGTTCTGGAATAAATAGGGAGAGAGGGGGAGGCAGACCGAAGACGGAGAGAAAAGAAGATAGGTAGACAGGACAGTATAGGTGGGGAGGTAGGGAGGGGACAGGCCAGTCCAGGGAAGACGGACAGGTCAAGGAGGCGGGATGAGATGGTAGGTAGGAAATGGAGGTGCGGCTTGAGGTGGGAGGAAGGGATGGGTGAGAGGAAGAACAGGTTAGGGAGGCAGAGACAGGCTGGACTGGTTTTGTGATGCAGTGGGGGGAGGGGAAGAACTGGGCTGGTTTTGGGATGCAGTGGGGAAAGGGGAGATTTTGTAGCTTGTGAAGTCCACATTGATACCATTGGGCTGCAGGGTTCCCAAGCGGAAAATGAGTTGCTGTTCTTGCAACCTTTGGGTGGCATCAATGTGTCACTGCAGGAGGCCCATGATGGACATGTCATCTGAGGAATGGGAGGCGGAGTTAAAATGGTTCGCGGCTGGGCGGTGCGGTTGTTTGTTGCGAACCGAGCGGAGGTGTGTTCACTTTTGCCAGGGGACAAAACAGAGCCAGATTATGCTCCATGGTTCAGAGGGGCTACTGAAGGCTACAGCTGCCTTCAATTAGATGCAGTTTTCTCTAGTGCGATGTCCAATACACAACTTATGCATTTTAAACCTAATCAGGAGAAGGCCCAAAGGTTACAGGACTCTCTGGAGTAGTCAGGTACCCTCTTGGATAGGTGCAGGAACATCTTTGGGAGAGATAAGTTAGCCTTTGGCATTGTTAAAAAAAATGCAAACATGCATTAAAAAAATTCAATACATGCTTTACAACTGTTCAACTCATTTGGAATTGTGAAGAGGACTGTCAAGGGAGCTTTCAATGTCCTATTTACAGTTTGAGAAAGAAGTAAACAAAAAATGTGCTCGCTATTTTACTGTCTGTTCATATAAGCTGGATAGTTATTAAATTTGTGCTGCATGACTAATTTTACAGCCTATTATCACAGTGGGGTGACTATCAGTTCACAGTTTGATTGTCAGCTCCAAATGCTTATAATGTCTTTGACTGAGACCACAAATACAAATAGTTTTCTTGTAAGGGTTGATCAGTTGAAGGCAGTTAAATTTAGAGAATGAGCTTTAATCAAAGACCTTTTTTTAAACAAAACAGTTCATCATTGATTAATAGACATCTGAATCATACCAGCTCAGCATACAACTTGAAATATGCCCTAGGTGAGCCTGTAAGCAGGGTGTAAGGGCAAAAGGTAATGGCCAAGTAACAAGATGTGGCACTAAGATTGCACAGAAGCTATGAAGGTCAATGGGGCTGGATAGAGGGGCATAGGCTGGCATGGCAGGAATGAAAGGCCGTGGAGATGAGTGCGGGGATGTGGAGGGGTGTGATGTGGCCTCGTTGCCTTGGCAAGGCATGGATATATACTCTGGTGGAGGGAGCTGGTGTTAAAGATCTGGGCTTTGAGGGGCAAGGCTATTTGTTTGTGTTACAGTTCCAGTTACTTCAAAAAGCTAAGTATTACAGCCTCAAGCAACTTCCATGACTGCCTCCAAACACATTCTCATGGAAGGGGAAAGCAACTGACAAACTATGAATATCCATATCCACTACCTGGACCAAAAATCTAACCGTCCTGAGCACTGTCTTTCAAGATAGGTCTGTGGAGCCAGGAATCTGTACAACCCACCATCCTTACTCAGGACCCTTCTAAGCAGCCCCAGTCCCCACATGTTCAATTGCTAATTATAAATGTAGCTTAAAACAAGATTTTTAGTACTGTATTTTGTTTTAAACTGACTTGTTTGTAGTATTGTTGTGATTACTTGTTAATTCACAGATGATCTGAGAAAGTGCAACAGTCACTATGGCAATTCCATGCGTCAATCCTCTCCAGTATTCTCCTACAGTTTCTCAAAGTCCATCTGTATCTAACGGCATAAGAAGGCTTGGCCAATTGCAAACTGCCTTTTTAAAAAAAAGTTAGGGCTGGCTGCTTCTAATGTTCGTATTTTAATTTAATGTGAATTTGGGCATTTTAGTTTTTGTGTCAATTTGAATCTGCATTATACTGAGAGGTTCAGCTCAACAGTGCCAGAACCTTACAAATTAGGTATATTGCTAAAACATGGCATGACAAGGCAGGTATGAGCTCTTATGACAGCAGTTTTAATTTTAAAAAACAGGAACAGTGTGTTTCATGCAAGAGCCACAATAAAATATTATGATCCTTTTCAAAATTAATTATGCCCATGGAATATTAATTCCATGCAAGTTAATTCTGCACAAGTTTCAGACTTAATTGCTTAAGCAGAGCCTGACAGCAAGAGACCACAACACTGTTGCTGATCCAAATAAAGAACGAACCCTGACTGAATCTTTGTGGGAATAGTGGAACTTAAATACAATTTGTCAAGTCAACAAAATAATCCCGAATCTATTTTTCATTCCAGTTGTAGGCATGACTGGATTCACAAGAATGATTCCAAGGGTCAGGAACTTCATTTATGCCAACAGATTAGGAAGTTCTCCTTGGAGGACAGCAGGTTATTTGATTGAAGTATTCATAACCATGAGGGGTCTGAATGGGATTGAAAGGGACAATTTGGTGCACTGATGTCAAGATCAAGAATGAGAAGGCATATTTAAGGTGATTGGGAAAGAAGGATCAACTTTTTCACACAACGAGTGTTTAAGATCTGGAATGCATGAGTGGAAGCACGTGCAATATTTTTAAAGAGTCATAGGATCACACTTGTGGCATTCCAGAGGGAATTGGACGCATAGCTGAAAAGGAATGAAAGTGCAAGATTACAGGGTGAAGGCGGGTTAATGGGGATGTGAGTGGCATGAGGTACCTTGTTCACTCAGAGCTGACACAGACACAAGGTGTCAACTGGTCTCCCCGCTGCGCTGCAACAATTCTGTGATGCCGAGTTCATCATGTGAGATGAGTCACAGATTAGTTTTCAAAAGACAAGAGCAGCTGGGTGCCTCAGGCAAAGAAGTTTTCACTCCTAAGAATCACTCATAACACAAGACTAGAAATAAAATGTGCTCAGAACTTCAATACTGTATTGTCTTAACACAAAATGTATACTGAGTTAAACGTCAAACATGTTGCAGTGACCAACTTCTGCACATCCAAAAAAAATGCAATAACAGTAGCACCACCCAATGCAACAAGCTGTGTTTGTATTCTGAATGCATTTTATGTACATAATAATTGCTTACTGATCCCTGCCATTTAGAAAAATGTTAACTGCCTACTCCTTCAAATTGATATTTCTCTAGAATGACAGGAGAAAAACAACTGAAAAGAATAAATGTTGGTGATCACAGTGGGTCAGGCAGCATCCACGGAGAGAGCGCAAGCCAGTGTTTTGGTTCCAGATGACTTCATCAGAGCTGAAGTGAAGTGTGGAGCGGACAGCATTTATGCTATAGTTTGGGGGAGGGGGTAGGTGGGCGTAGGGTGCTGGGGAAGGAAAGATGTTGATAGCTGGGACTAAGCAATCAGAATGTGAGAATAGCAGAACAATGGCGTGTCTCCTGCCAGACTTGAAAGTACAGACAGTCCCACTGGGATGGGGGAAGGAATAACAGAATGCAACAAAATATTGGGAACCACTTCTTCCCTTTTAGTGAGTTCAACATCTTCAAATTAAGTTCAGAAGACCGTAAAGTGCTAGTCTGAAAAGGGAATATTGTTTCTCCAGTTTGCATCGTGATTCACTGGAACATGGCAACATACAGAGTAGATGCATGCCTACGTGGGTAGGATGCTGTTAAAATGACCGGCTACAGGAAGGTGGGGGTCCTGCTTATGCACACACCAGATGTGTTTCACAAAGCAGTAACCCAGTCTGCATTTGGTTTCTCCAATGCAGAGTGGGTCACATTGGATGCAGTGAATAAAATACACAGGACTGGAGGTGGTACGGATGAAACACAGTTTCACCTGGAAAGACTGGTTAGGTCCTTGGATGCTGAGCAGGGAGGTGGTGAAGGGGGAGGGAGGTGTTGCACCTTCTGCAGTCAGATGGGATGGTGCCGTGGGAAGGGAGGGTTGGTATTGGTGGTTGTGGAATGGACCAGGGTGTCCCGGAGGAAATGATCCCAGCAAAATACAGATGGGGGAAGTGAAGGGAAGAGGTGTTTGATGGTGGCGTTCTGCCGGAGTTGTGAGAAATGGCAGAGAAAGAACCTTTGAATGTGGAGGGTGATGGGATGAAAACTGAGGACAATGGGGTCCTGATCACATTGTGAGTGTTGGGAAGGGGCAAAGGGCAGAAGCATGGGTGATAGGTCGATTGCAGTTAAGGACCCTGTCAACCCCAGTGGACGGGAAACCACAGTAAGGGAGGAAGGAAGCCATGTCAGCAACGCTGCTTTGGAAGACCATAAGGCCATAAGACATAGGAGTGGAAGTAAGGCCATTTGGCCCATCAAGTCCACTCCACCATTTAAATCATGGCTGGTGGGCATTTCAACTCCACTTCCCTGCACTCTCCCCATAGCCCTTGATTCCTTTTGAGATCAAGAATTTGTCGATCTCTGCCTTGAAGGCATCCAACGTCCCGGCCTCCACTGCAGTCTGCGGCAATGAATTCCACAAGCCCACCACTCTCTGGCTGAAGAAATGTCGTCTCATTTCAGTTTTAAATTTACCCCCTCTAATTTTATGGCTGTGCCCACGGGTCCTAGTCTCCCCGCCTAACGGAAACAACTTCCTAGCATCCACCCCTTCTAAACCATACATTATCTTGTAAGTTTCTATTAGATCTCCCCTCAACCTTCGAAACTCTAATGAGTACAATCCCAGGATCCTTAGCCGTTCATCCTACGCTAAACCTCCATTCCAGGGATCATCCGTGTGAATCTCCGCTGGCCGTGCTCCAGGGCTAGTATGTCCTTCCTGAGGTGAGGGGCCCAAAATTGGACACAGTATTCTAAATGGGGCCTAACTAGAGCCTTATAAAGCCTCAGAAGCACATCGCTGCTTTTATATTCCAACCCTCGAGATAAACAACATTACATTCGCTTTCTTATTTACAGACTCTACCTGCAAGTTAACCTTCAGAGAATCCTGGACCAACACTCCCAGATCCTTTTGCACTTCTGATTTGCGAATTTTCTCGCTGTTTAGAAAATAGTCCATGCCTGTATTCTTTTTTCCAAAGTGCAAAACCTCACACTTACTCACATTGAATTTCATCAGCCATTTCCTGGACCACTCTCCTAAACTGTCTAAATCTTTCTGCAGCTTCCCCACCTCCTCAGTACTACCTGCCTGTCCACCTATCTTCGTATCATTGGCAAACCTCGCCAGAATGCCCCCAGTCCCTTCATCCAGATCATTAATATATAAGGTGAACAGCTGTGGCCCCAACACTGAACCCTGTGGGACACCACTTGTCACCGGTTGCCATTCCGAGAAAGAGCCTTTTATCCCAACTCTTTGCCTTCGGTCAGACAGCCAATCCTCAATCAAAGCCAGTAGCTCACCTCGAACACCATGGGCCCTCACCTTGCTCAGCAGCCTCCCGTGAGGCACTGTATTTTCAGGCCTTTTGGAAGTCTAGATAGATAACATCTACTGGGTTTCCATGGTCTAACATATTTGTTACCTCTTCAAAGAATTCTAACAGGTTTGTCAGGCACGACCTCCCCTTACTAAATCCATGCTGACTTGTTTTAATCTGACCCTGCACTTCCAGGAATTTAGAAATCTCATCCTTGACAATGGATTCTAGAATTTTACCAACTACCGAGGTTAGGCTAATCGGCCTATAATTTTCCATCTTTTGCCTTGATCCTTTCTTAAAGACGGGTGTTACAACAGCAATTTTCCAATCATCTGGGACATCCCCTGACTCCAGTGACTTTTGAAAGATCACGACCAAAGCCTCCGCTATTTCCTCAGCCGTCTCCCTCAGAACTCTAGGATGTAGTCCATCGGGGCCAAGAGATTTATCAATTTTTAGACCCTTTAGCTTTTCTAGCACTTTCTCTTTTGTAATGCCTACCGGACTCAACTCTGCCCCCTGGCTCTCCCTAACTGTTGGCATACTACTTATGTCTTCCACTGTGAAGACTAACACAAAGTACTTATTAAGTTCTTCAGCTCTTTCCTTATCTCCCATCACTAGCCTTCCAGCATCAACTTGGAGCGGCCCAATATCTACTTTTACCTCTCGTTTGTTTCTTATGTATTGAAAGAAGCTTTTACTATCATTTCTAATATTACTAACGAGCCTACCTTCATATTTGATCCTCTCCTTCCTTATTGCTCTCTTTGTTTAGCTCTGTTTGTTTTTGTAGCCATCCCAATCTTCTGATTTCCCAGTGCTCTTGGCCACTTTACAGGCTGTCTCTTTTTCTTTGATACATTTCCTGACTTCCATTGTCAGCCATGGCTGTCTCATCCCACCCCGGATAATCTTTCTTTTCTTTGGGATGAACCTCTGCACTGTGTCCTCAATTACACCCAGAAACTCCTGCCATTGTTGCTCTACTGTCTTCCCCGCTAGTCTCTGCTTCCAGTCAATTTTCGTCAATTCCTCTCTTATGCCCCTGTAATTGCCTTTATTTAACTGTAACACCATTACATCCGATTTTGCCTTCTCTCTTTCAAGCTGCAGATTGAACTCTACCATATTATGATTGCTGCCTCCTAAGTGTTCCCCTACTTTAAGGTCTTTTATAAAGTCTGGCTGTTATAAAGGTGGCATCATCCAAACAGATGCAATGTAGGTGAAGGAACTGGGAGAATGGGATGGAGTTCTTGAAGGATGTGGGGTGTGACAAGCTGTAGTGAAGGTAGCTATGGGAGCCAGTGACTTTGTACGGGTTAGAAACGGACAGTTTATTCCCAGAAATGGAGACAGAGAGATCAAGGAAAGGGAGTGTTAGAAACGAACAATGTGATGCATGTGGAGCCCAAGTTTAAAAGTTGACACATTTCTTCTGTTATCTTGCAGAAAAATCACCTTAGGCATTTTGACGCAAATAAAACATGGATATTTTGGAGAGTGATAACAGTGATACAAATTTGAGCCTACACAGTTACAAGGGTGGAAAAAAAATCTTCTCTTGCATGAGCCTTAGACTAGGTGAAAAATAGCACATATTCAGAGAGAGAAATGGGAACTGCAGATGCTGGAGAATTCCAAGATAATAAAATGTGAGGCTGGATGAACACAGCAGGCCAAGCAGCATCTCAGGAGCACAAAAGCTGACGTTTCGGGCCTAGACCCTTCATCAGAGAGGCCCTCTCTGATGAAGGGTCTAGGCCCGAAACGTCAGCTTTTGTGCTCCTGAGATGCTGCTTGGCCTGCTGTGTTCATCCAGCCTCACATATTTAGAGAGAGTCAGGTTCCCTGGAGAGATTAATTATTATTTTCCCTTGATTAACTCTTCATGGAATACAGTATTTTTTTGTGTTACTCAGTGGGAAGAGTTTGATCAGGATGGGGGGGGGAAATCGTGGTGCGGGGGGAAAAGAGAAGAACATGGTTGAAAGTCAACTTGCGTCAAACCAAAGTCATTTGAAGAATTACCTTTCAGAGGACTAGACTTCATGTCCCAGATTCAAAGGAAGAATAATTGAGACATTAGAGATAAAAAATGTATATACTGATACAGAATATTGGAGAGAAGAAAAACAAAATCTTTAATAAGAACAAATAGAAAACTAAGTTTATTTGCATCTTTGTTGTCTGTACTTTAAATTTCACAGTGATAGGAAGTGGCTGAATCTCTGCTGTTAAAATTGCAGTTAGGAAATTGTCAGCCTTATTCTAAACCAGCTGAACAGTGATGAGCCTAAATGTAAAGTTGCAGAGATAGTTAATGATGAAAACATCCCCTAGATCAGTGTTCTTACTGAATGGCAGAGCAGTCGCAAGGAGCTTAATAGTCTAGACTTTCCGCTATGCACTTTCCTCCAGCCAATGAAGCATTTCTGGTCAGTAACTGTATTACAGCTTTGACAACCATGGCATCCGATTTATACACAAAGCAATATGGTAATGACCTGAAAAATCTGATAATTATTCAAATCAACCTGTTTGGACATGTGAGGTAACGAGGTATAGAGCTGGATGAACACAGCAGGCCAAGTAGCATCAGAGGAGCAGGAAAGCTGACGTTTCAGGCCTAGGCCTAGATCCTTCCTCAGAATGTCAGCTTTCCTGCTCGGCCTGCTATTTTCGTCGAGTTCTTCACCTGGTTATCTCAGGTTCTCCAGCACCTGCAGTTCCTATTATCTTTGTTTGGACATGTGGTTTGGGGGGGGCCTTGAAGCTGGATCTTCTGGCTGAGAGGTAAGGACCCTATCATGGTGTATTCAGAGCCCAATAAGGCTGTGATGTTGATACAGGGATAGGGACATTAGGCTGGGGGTAGGGGTGTTGCAGTGTTAGAGGTCAGTGCTTTTAGTACAGAACTCTCCTTGCTTTTCCTGGATGTACTGCAATGGGAACTTTTATCTGACAGAGTGGAGGGCAGAAATGGATCTCAATGAGTTGTACAGCACTCCTTTTGCACTGCACTGGAATATCAGACTTGATCACTGCTCATGTCCTGCAGTGGGATTTGAAACCATAACATTTTGACAGAGGGGAATAACACCAACTGAACATATCTTTCCACATTAGACTACAAAGAAAATCACAAGAGTGATGTAAACTTTAATGCCTTAGCTGGATGAAACAGTCCTTTCAATAATTATAATGTTGAAGAAACATTTGGATAAGTACATGATTAGGAGGAATGGTTTGGAGTGATATAGGCAAGGAGCGGGCAATTGGGACTAGTTTAGTTTGGGATTATGTTTGACATGGACTAGTTGGACGGAAGGGCCTGTTTCCATGCTGTATGACTCTATGACTATGACTAACATGTATCCAAAACACCACTTTCTACAGGAAATAATCCAGGGTGATCCCATTGTGGAATTATCATTTGGTCTAAAAGTACCTGTTAGGCCATATTTGGAGTAATGTGTGCACTTTTGGTCACTGCACTACCAGAAGAACATGGAAGCTTTGGAAAGAGTGCAGTGAAGTTCACTGGGATGTTGCCTGGTCTCAAGCGCACTGGCTACGAGGAAAAGTTAAAAAGACTAGAATTGTTTTCATTGGAAAGACAGCAGCTGAGAGGTGACCTGATAGAGATCTACAAAATTGGGGAAATGCACAGATAGGGTGGATAATCAGAGGCTTTTTCCCCAGGGCTGAAGTTTCAATTACAAGGGGTCACAGGTTCGAGGTGAGGGGTGGGGGTGGGGGTGGGGGAGGTGAAGGACATTTTTCACAAGAAGTGGTAGGAGCCTGGAATGCACTACCAGAAGAGGTGATGGAAGTGGATACGTTGTTGACATTTAACAGGTATCTGGATGGTTACATGAATAGAGGGAATAGAGGGAAATGGACCGAATAAGGGCAGAAAGTTTTTTTTTAGATTAGTTAGGGCATGATGATCAACACAGGCCTGGAGGGCCGAGCTGTTCCTGTGCCGTACTTCTCTTTTGTACTTTGTTTTATTAGTAAATAAGTAATTCTACAATGTGCCATTGGGCCTCGTGTGGTGTAGTGATAGTGTCCATATCTCTGAGCTAGAAGGCCGAGGTTAAAGTGCCATCTCCTTCAGAGGTGTGTAACAACATCTCTGAACAGGTCGATTAGAAAATACTGACAACACGACTGATTCAACCATGATTACTGAATACTTGCAGCCAAGCAGAGGATGCAGTTTATAATCTAGATAATTGTTTAACCTTCAAAAGCTGTTTAAATGTTTCATCTACAAAACAAAATGCTTATAATATTGTATAAAACACTTTATCAAATCAGCTGAGCAGAATTCAGATCAGTTTGCCAAAGTCTACAATTATAGCCACTACATAAAGTAACTTTGCAATCTACATTGGTTATGTTCATACTGTTTTGTATCAGCGCTCTACTTTTTGGCACCTTCACATTTAAACAAAAGTTAGAAATGCCTAGTTTAATTTCTCCATGCTCCAAAATTCTCAAATATTGCAGTTGGCCATCAGTTTTTAATGTGAAAATATCTTGCACCTTCAGATAGCAAATTTTAGTATTCAAAAAAAAAGCAACATCAATTTACTTAGAAAGGGTGGAATTACATACAGTATTTCAAGAGAACTACAATCAACATCCCTAGGTTTATCAGTAACCAGAAACCGAACTAGATTAGCATAAAAATACTTTGGTTACAAGAGTATGTCAGAGGTTAAGAATTCTGCAGTGAGTAACTCACCATTTGATTTCCTAGAGCCAATCCATCTACAAGGCAGGAGCATGATAGCATACTTGCCTGGGTACTGCAGCTCAAGAAGCTGGACACCATCAAGGACAAAGCAGCCCTTTTGATTGGAACCCATTCACCACCTTCACATTCATTCCATTCACCACCAATACACAATGGCAGCAGTGTGCATCATCTACAAAATGCACAGTAGCATCTCACCAAGTGTCCGTCAAAAAAAAAATCTTTCAAATCTGCAACCTCTGCCACCCAGAGGCTAGGAGATGCACGGGAGCACTACCACCTACAAGTTACCTTCCAACTTCCTACCAACCAACTTGGAACTTTAGTGCCATTCTTTCATTTTTGTTGGGTTAGAATTCTGACACATCCTTCCTAACTGTGAGTGTGCCTATACAATATGGACTGCAGCAGCCCAAGGCAAGTGCTCCTACAACTTTCTCAAGGACAAATCAGGGTTGAGAAATAAATGTGGATCTAGACAGTGGCAGCAACATTCCAAACTCGAAAAATTAAGATGGTGCACACTTTACCATGACCACATCACCAGAACTGACAGAATGTACGGATCTGGGCATTGAGCAAATGAAGCATCTTTTGTTTCTACCAAAATACAAGACTCACCTGTTTTTGATATACTTAAACTTATGATGTAGTTTGATGGTGCTGACTGTTAGTGATAGGCATACAATTCTGGCAGGGCTGGAAGGACTGGATGTGGACGGGATTTTCCCCAATGCAGGGGGGAGGGGACAGTCTCGAACAAGACGCTACGGTTTCAGAATATACAGACCATTTATGACTCTAGCTCTTATTTCAGAATTCAGAAGAAGTTTATTTGCCCAGAAAGCTGAGAGAATATAGAACAGTGCCATAGAAAGAAGTAGTAGTAACGTCACATTGAGCTCTGGGTGCTGACCATTGTGTGTTTGCTGCCAACAATCCCTTCTCTTTTAAGTAAATATTGAATACGTTTTTATAGTCCCTGTAATAGAAATTCAAAAGGGCAAAAGTAAACTCACAAAACGTTAGGTGCCATTGTTAAGTGCAGTGCATCACTGTGCAGTGCAATAGTCCCTTAAAGACTTTTTTGTGCTGTCTAATTATGAGTGGTAGAGCACCGACCTCTGGAGAGTCTTAGCAGGAAGAAGCACTTGTCTCGCTTTAGAAAGTGTAGTTTATTGCATTTTCTGGTTCAATTTTACATCCTTTCACATATAACTGAATATTTTCTCCCATCACCAAATCACCTGTGATACAGGCTCATTAGTTAACACTGCTGCCTCACTGCGCCACGGACCCAGGTTCAATTACAGCCTCAGGTGACTACAGTTTGCACATTCTCCCCGTGTCTGCTTGGGTTTCCTCCCACAGTCCAGAGATGTGCAGGTTAGGTGGACTGGCCATGCTAAATTACCCCTGGTGTTCGGGGGTGTATAGATTAGGTGGTTTATAAGGGGATGGATCTTGGGAGGGATGCTCTGAGGGTGGGTGTGGACTTGTTGGGCTGAAGGGCCCTGCTTCCACACTGTCGGTTTCTTACGAATCTACGAAGGAGCTTAGTATTTCATGTGTATCCATCGGGACCTCATGGAAAACTTTCTCCATCCAAACACTAACTATATCATCAAGTTGGTGTAGCTAATGCAACTTCAGCTATTATCAGAACTATTATCATCTATAAAAAGTAAAGTAGATACATCAAAGGGGAAGCTAGAAACACATGATGGAGGAAGACCTTGAGCCATGAATTGACTGAATGGTAAAACAGGTTTTACAGTCTAAATTCTCTCAAATTGCTTCAAATACTCATGTACATGTTAAGGTTTTCATTTTATATTAATTGTGTAAACTCCCATTCTTGCCAACTTAGTTTTGGGTCACTGAGCAGGAAACTCTTTAAAACAAAATTTCCAACTCCAGAATCAGTCAGGTGCAAAATCAAATTACAGAAGTTAAACTATAACTACAACCCCTCCCAATATCCAAATAGTAGAACAGTAAAATACAAACAGTTGTACGTTGTGTGGAGAACAAGTACAACTTAGAGATTGAGCAACTGACTTGTCACCACAGAAAGCAAGCTTACTCCACACCCTAAGAAGAAATGTGGTCATTCCACTCTCTTGCTTCTAGTATCTGTTCATGTCAACAGACTGAACTAATACCAAGATCAAATAATATTTGTCAGCGCACAGCAGGCTGCCATCAGGTTCTGCAACAAGCAAGCGTCATGGCTACAGGTCCAAGTACTTCAAAATAATAAAGCCATTTGTTGCTAAGGTTATTCCAACCAAAAGCTGCATGCTTTTATAATAATTAAGCACTAGTTCATCTGTATAATACATACTCCACAATACTCAGAGTGAGTAATGGCTCCTTTGACAAACGTTCACTACATAGCAATACAACTGAACTAAAGTCAAGTTGTGAAGGAAAGAAAGCTAAAGAGGTGAAAGTTCAGCTGGTGTTTTGGACTCAACTACCTAAACAGTGATAAATTTCCGAGAACGTTTATCATGTTTCTGTTTCTAGTAACAGGCAGAGTACCCAGATTTAGGGTCATTTTGGGTGGGGGGGGTGGGTGTTGGAATGAGGGGTTCAATCAGGAGAATTGATTTTTAAAAATCACACTAAGTTAAGATCTGGAATGCACTGCCTGAAAGAGCAGGGGAAACAGATCTACTATTAACTTTCAAAAGATGATAAAACAAAAGGGCACAGGTTTCAGGTGAGAGGGGAAATATTTAAAAGGGAGCTGAGGGGCAACTTTTCCACACAGAGGGTGCTGCATATATAGAACAAGCTGGCAGAAGAAGTGGTTGACGAAGGCACAGTTACAACATTTAAAAGACATTTGAACAGGTACGTGAATAGGAAAGGCTTAGAGGGAGATGGGCCAAACACAGGTAAATAAGACTAATTTAGTTTGGCAAAACTTGGTCAGCATGGACGAGTTCAACCGAAGTGTCTGTTTCTGCACAATGTGGCTCTATGACTACGACTGGATAAAAGGAAAGAACTGGAGAGCTTTGCTCAAAGAACAAAAGAAGTGAGACTGATTTCAAGAATGATCATAAATATACATCTAAAAAGGTAAATGTAATGCGGTTTCCTCTCTCTAAATCAGAAAAAAAATATATTTTACAATTTTGACAGTTAATAAATTCAAGGGAATCACTGAGAATTACCCGCATTTATACAGCTGTTTTCTCTGCAGTAAAACATTCCAAGGTACCTCTGAGCAATGACAATCAAGCAACATTTGACATTAGGCTACATATGATGATACTGCGACAGCTAATTACATTTGATCAAACAGGCAGCTTTTAAGGAGTATCTTGCAAATGAGACCGTCAGGACGATGGGTTTAGAGGAAGAATTGCGGAGCTGAGAACCTAGTCAGCACAGCAAGTGACTAATAGTGGAGTAACAAAAATCAGGGAAGCGAGAGGTGCCAAAATGAACGGAGGGTAAAAATTTCAAAAGGTTTTTTTTGGAGGGTGGTGGGGGAGCGTGGAGAGCAGTGAAAGAGGCAAAATAGGGAGTCAGCAAGGTTATGAAGGGATCTGAAATCAAGGATGACAGTTCTTCAGAATGAACAGAACATCAAGTTATCCATTTAATCTTTGACCATAATTTATAAGTGGGTTTAAGTGCCAGAACTATAAATGCCAAGTAAAAAAAAACTTAAAACAAAAACCTAGGCACGATTTCATTCAAGAGAGACGGACGTTACATTTGACAATTCTTCATTCCAAATGCCACTTATTCAAGCCAGATATAATAATGTGCAAGTTTAATAACGTGACTGCTATAATTACAACTGCACAATGCTCCACATAATGGGAAATAAATTATGTAGCGTGTATCTCATTATGAACGATTGAGATCAAGATACAGCCACATTATAAAACCTTTGTGATTCATCTGGCATGGTTAAGGTTACCATCTAATACCTTTCAAAATAAATTAATAGTCTCAATTATCTCAGGAGAACTTTTATTTTTATCAAGATTGCATTTCAGACTTGCTTAAAATATTGAACTTGTATCAGAATTTAGAGCAAAGAAACAAGCTATTCAAATCAACCAATCTGTGTCAGCATTTATGCACTATTCAAGCTTCCTACCATCCTTCCTCAAACCCCATCATTATGACCCTTTTTTTTCTCCCCTCCTTCAATATCTACGTCCCTCTTAAATGAATCCATGCTATTCATTTCACTAATTCCTGAAGTAATAAGTTCCACATTCTCACAACTCTCTGGACAAAAAAGCTCCTCATGAGTGCCCTATTTGATTTTATTGATGACTAACTTGTATCCATATCTACTTTATTTAAAATTGGAGAAACTTTCAATACCTCTATCACGACATTAGTTTTCAAGAAAAGCAAGACAAAGCCCGTTCATCCCTCTACTGATGAGATATAGTGGCACTGAGAGGGCACGAGGATGATACCAGCACTACGAAGTTATACCCTTTCTTTAAGTTGGCAACCAGAACTGGTACACAGTGGTGGACCAGTAATCTCACTGGGTTAGTAAATCAGAACATGGGTGCGAGTCCCACCATGGCAGATAATGATATTTTGAACTCAACAGTTTGGAATTAGCAATATTATCAGCAATCTTGTAACAAATGGCAAATGTTGTTTAAAAGAAAATCTGGTTCATTCAGGGAAGGGACCTGGTCTGGACGTGACTCCAGACCCACAGCAACATGGTTGACTCCCATATGATCTCATTAACCAAAGTCACCACTTGTTATGGATTTAATTATATTCCCCGTGGCTCCAACTGATGAACCCCACGTCCCCATCATTGGAATAGCTACCCTTTAGGAGGAAACTATGCATTGCTGGCTCGCTGCAAGATAATCCATTCTACTGTCTGATGTGATTTGTTTTTATTAACAAGCACACCACAAGGGTTAGGCAACGATCATTGCTCCTTGACAAAAATCACACAGTACGTGTGTTACTTGCTAGACCGGTGTTTATTGCCAATTCCTAGCTGTCCTTAGGAAGTGGTCACGTGTCACCTTCCTAAACTAAATGCAAACCACTTGATGTGGACCCAAAATGCCATTAGGGAGATAACACCAGGATTTTGTCGCAACAACATTAAAGGAACAGCAGTTATATATACCAGAATTAGGACAGTGACTAGCTTGGAGGGGAACTTGCAGGGAGTGATGTTCCCATATATCTGCTACCCTCGTCCTTCCAGTGGTAGGTGTTGATAGTGGGGGAATTTAATGATGGTGATTGTAATAGCAAAGGCAATGAATGTCAAGGAGCAATGGTCATTGCCTGGCCCTTGTGGTGTGCTTGTTAATTGCCAACTGGCAGCTCAAGCCTGGATATTGCCCAAATTTTACTGCACTTGGACATGGATTGCTTCAGTATCGAACAATTCGTTCATTTTATTAACACCTTCCACCCCAACCTTAAGTTCACCTGGACCATCTCCACTACCTCTCTCTCCTTCCTGGACCTCTGTTTCCATCTCTGGCAACCGATATCCATTTCTACCGACTCCCACAGCTACCTAGAATACAGATCCTCTCACCCACCTTCCTGCAAAAAGGCCACCCACTATTCCCAATTCCTTCGCCTCTGCTGCATTGGCTCCCGAAATGAAGCATTCCACTCCCAGTCATCCCAGATGTTCTCGGTTTTCAAGGAACGCAACTTCCCCTCCAGTGGTTGAAATTGCCCTCGACCGTGTCTCTCGCATTTCGCCCAACTCATCCCTCACACTCCCTCCCCACAATAAAAATCAAAACAGAATCCCCCTTGCCCTCACATATCACCCCACCAACCTCCAGATCCAACGCATCATCCTCCGACACTTCCGCCATCTGCAATTTTTCCATCCCCACCCTCATCCACTTTCTGGAAAGACCACCTTCTCCCTTGTTGGCTCCACACTCCCATCAGCCCCACCACTTTTCCCTGAAACCGCAGGGGGTGCTACACCTGCCCCTACATCTCTCCCCTCACCTCAGGCCCTAAGAAGACCTTGCACAAAAACAGCTGTTCACCTGCAAATCTACTAACGTGGTATACTGCATCCGCTGTTCCCATTGTGGCCTCCTTTATATGTGGAAACCAAGCGGAGGCTTGGGGACCGCTTTGTGGAACACCTACGCTCAGTTCACAACAAACAGCTGCCTCTCCTGGTCACAAACCATTTCAACTACCCCTCCCATTTCTTGGACAACATGTCCATCCTGGGCCTCCTGCAGTGCCACAACGATGCTACCCGAAGGTTGCAGGAACAGTACTTCATATTCCGCTTGGGAACCCTGAAGCCCAGTGGTATCAATGTGGACTTCACAAAGTTCAACATCTCCCCTCACCCGACCACATCCCAAAACGTACCCGCCTCCCTAACTTGTCCTTCCACCTCAAGCCACACCCCCTTCTTCTACCTACTAGCGTCATCGCACCTCCTTGACCTGTCCGTCCTCCTTGGACCAACATATCCCCACCTACACTCACCTTTACTTGCTCCAACCCTGCCTCATTGACCTGTCTGTCTCCTCTCCACCTATCTTCTCCTTTGTCCATGTTCTATCCGCCTTCGTCCTTTCTCCCTATTTACTTCAGAATCCTCTTCCATTTCAGAAGAAGGGCGTAGACCCGAAACGTTTCCTGCTCCTCTGATGCTGCTGGCTTGCTATGTGCATCCAGCTCTACACCTTGTTATCTCAGATTCTCCAGCATCAGCAGTTCCTACTATCTCTCTCACAGGCTATCTTGGGTCTGGTAGTGGGTAATGAGGGAAGTCTAATAAATGACCTCCAAGTAAAAAGATCCCATAGGAAGAACGTGACAGAATTTAACATTCAGTTCATGAGTGAGAAACCTGGGTTGGAAACAACCGCATTTAACTTAAAGAAAGAAAATTACAATGAAATGAGGATAGAGTCAGCTAAAGTGAAGTGGATGGATAGATTAGCAGGATTGACAGTATCCAAGCAGTGAAAGACAATTAAAGGTAGAATTCATGACTTTCAGCAAAATAAAAACTTCCCAGTAAGGATGGAAGATTATCTTGGAGGGATAAATCTACCATGACTCATCAAGGGAGTTAAGAGTATTAAGTTTAAAGAAAAAGCATACAAGAAGACCAAAAGCAGTGACAGCCCTGAAGACTGGGATAATTGCAGAGTCTGGCAAAGGAACACTAAGAACATTAAAGACATAGAAAATGACCTACAAGTGCAAACTAGTAACGAATATAAAAGCTGACAAGAACTTATTTAAACATAAAGAAGGAAGAGAAATAAAAGGGAACATAGGCCCTTACAAAGCACAGCTGGAGAAATGGTTGTGGGGAACAAGGTAATTGCAACATTAAATATTTCACATTAGTATTTACAGTCAAAGATACTTGGACGTTGCCATTAATAGTGAAGAATATGGGATCTGGTTAAGTACTATCACGATCACTAGAAAAGTAGTCTTAGGCAAACTAATGGGGCTAAAGGTAGTCAAGTCTCCTGGCCCCGATGGCTTGCATCCTCGGATCATAAAAGAAGCAGGTGTAGAGATAGCAGGAACTGCAGATGCTGGAGAATCTGAGATAATAAGGTGTAGAGCTGGATGAACACCGCAGGACAAGCAGCATCAGAGGAGCAGGAAAGCTGATGTTTCAGGCCTAGATCAAATTTTCTGAAGAAGGGTCTAGGCCCGAAACATCAGCTTCCTGCTCCTCTGATGCTGCTTGGCCTGCTGTGTTCATCCAGCTCTAACCTTGTTATCTCAGCTAGAGAGATACCGGATGCATTGGTTGTAATTTTCTAAAATTTGTTGGATTCTGGAAAATTCCCACGAGAAACCCCTATTCAAACAGGGAGGGAAGCCAAAAGAAAAGGTAACTAAATGCTGCTTAACTCAAGTTTATTGTTGGAAAAACATTTGAATCAATTAAGGGAGTAACAGCAGAATATTTGGAAAAAATCAAAAAAAAAGAGGCAGGATGACTTTGTGAAACAGAAACTGTGACTGGCTAATAGTTTTGAGGAAGTCTCAACCAAAGTGGATAGAGGGCAACCAGTGCATGTGTTGTATTTGGCCTTCCAGATGACGTTTGACAAGGTACTGCATAAAAACCTAAGTCTTAAAACAACAGCATTCAGTATTGGAGGCAGTACAGCAGCATGGACACAGAACTGGCTAACGGGCAGGAAATTGAGTGGGGAAAAGGGGCTTTTTTTGAGGTTGGTGACCTGTGACCTGTGAGGTTCCATAGGGATTAGTGTTGGGAACACAACTGCTTACGATATGTATTAATGCCTTGGAAGGAAGGAAGTTAATGTACTGTAGCTAAATTTGTAGACAAAAAGAAATTTGGAAAGGCAGGTGGTGAGTGGGATAGAAGTAACTTATAGGAGAGATTTTTTTTTCCTCTGAAGAAGGGTCTAGGCCCGAAATGTTAGCCTTCCTGCTCCTCTGATGCTGCTTGGCCTGCTGTATTCATCCAGCTCTAAACTTTGTTATTACAGGAGATATTTTGCTGGGTTAAGTGGGAAAAAAAAGTTGTCAAATGGGATATGATGTGAGGAAATGCAAAGTCACTCATTTTGGAATGAAGAACAAAAGAATATTATTTAAACGGAGAAAAACTGCAGAAAGCTACAACAAAGGGGCTGAAGGGAACTTGAGCACAAACAAAGCTAACACACAGGGGCAGCAGGTAATCAGGAAGGCTAATAGAATGTTCGCTCTTATTTCAAAGGGATTGAAGTGTAAGAGTAGGGAAGGATTAAAGCAACTGGACAAGGTGCTGGTCAGACCACATCGGGAGTGCTGTGAGCAGTTTTGGTCCTCTTATTTAAGGAAAAATATTATTTTATTGGAGGCAGTTAAGGAAAGGTTCATTAGGACGATCCCAGTTATGGAGGGTTTGTCATACGAGTAAAGGCTTAACAGGCTGGGACTCTACTTACTGGAGTTTAGAAGAATTAAAAAGTGAACTCATTGAAACATACAGCATTCTCAAAAAGTTTGACAGGATAAATGCGGAGAGGATGCTCCCTTCATCGGAAGGTCTAGGATCAAAGGACAATATCAGAATTAAGGAGCACCAATTTAAGACAGAGAGGAGGAGGAACATCTTGTCTCAGGCAGTTGAGGGTCTCTGGAACTATCTGCCACACAGAGCTGTGGAGGCAGAGTGCTTGTATATATTTAAAGCCGAGATAGATTCATGATCAGTAAGGGAGTCAAGGTTATGGGGAAAATGCAGGAATGGGACATGAGGAATACTGAATCAGCCATTTGAATATTCAATCAGGTTCAAGGGGCTGAATGTCTTACTCCTATTTTTAACGGAATAAGTCGATTAATTTTGTGATCCTCTGAAATCCATTTTGACTATTACAATTTGGATTGTTTTCAGTTTATTTTCTCCATTAGTAGGGTTCCAATTTGGTTTTGGATGTTGTATTAAATTGACTTGTCAAGAATTATATGCATGTTCTAGAAATACCAGATATTCACCACTGTTCCGAGTCATTGAAGCTTACAGCACTGGAAAAGGCCCTTCAGCCCATTCAGTTAGTGCACTTTTGATTGGCACTATCTAATTCCAAAATAAATCTTTTGAACAAACTATTAAGTGTGTACCTTTCTCTTTCCCAGAGAATTTTTAAAACATAGATGCAATCTATTCAAATCAGAAGTTTCATCCTGTTTGAGATTTGTCAGTTTATTTTATAATACTTCTTTATTTTAAATGGTATTCTCATTTTCAATCGTGCACACCCCCCATATCCACTGATTTGCTCTGTTAAATAGTGAAGCAAAATAATTATTTCCTACTTCTGCCACACTACCTATGATTTTATCCTTTATTGATCCTGTTCCCAATCAAACATAATTGACATATCTGTGAATTTAGCATTTAATAAAATTGTCCTTGATTATTTCGCAGTTCCTCTTCCTTCCTGCTTTTAGAAGATTCTCCCCATCTCTCTGCATTCCCCCACCTTTTTGCTCTTCCCTTCCATCAAAACGTATTGCCTTTTTTCACCCAATTTCTATCATGGGTTTTTATTCACCAATTGTGACATCCTATAATAAAACTTATCCAGTCAAATGGATTGAGTAGTGCTCATTAACCTCAAAAATAATTTAACGTCCTGAAATAGTCACCAGCTGCAATGCATTTGCAAACTGATAAGGTGAATCATTAGAGTAACTGCCATTTACGTGGTGCCTTTGATGCAGCACAGTGTATCAATAGACCTTAAATGGAGACAAAAACTGGATTCTTTTGAGCCAAAGCAGATATTTGGAGGAGTAACTGAAGTTTGTTCTTAAAAGGAGAAGATGGATGTGTAGCAGTGATGGAGAAAGGAATTCCAAACAGTGAGGCTGGGAGTACACACACAGGATTGAGGACAGACAAGGGGCCAGGCTAACAGCATACAGAGGAGAGGCCTCCTACATTGGAAAAGGTCAGAGATAGAGAAAGGGAGACTGCGGAGCAAAATAAACACAAGCATACAAATTTTACATCAATTTATCTTAGTTCAAGAGTGGAAAAAGTGGTGCCAAGGCAATGAACAGAAAATAATTTTTAAGCAAGATTAGTCCAACAGTTCATGACCACACAAACTAGTTGCGCATTTTACTTTTGACATTTACAAAGTCCATCGAGAAAAAAGGTACTATCGTCAATTTTCCATGTACAGATATAGTCGCAGACATGCCAATAGTGTAACCAGTGGTGAATGGAGATTGTAAGTAAATCTTCCCCTTTCCTACAGGAAAGAACTCCTACTCCAATCAATTTTAACAAACGTAACTTCTGATTTTCTAATCCTCCATTGACAGAAGAGCAAGGTGCACATGGGTGTCTTTATCCAGGTGTTGGTTATGATCAGCCAAACTCAGGCTTGAAATTGGGCTTTGCATGGGCTCAAGCAGCTCAACCCAGGAGTTCTGCTAGTAGGCTGCCCAATGCAATACTTCTTCCAATTGCCCAAGTATTTGGGCTGCTTTATGTACCAGCCTCCGCTATTTCCTCAGGCAGGTCATTCCACACACTTCTGCGTGAAAAAGTTGCCTCTTAAGTCCCTTTTAAATCTTGGCCCTCTCACCTTAAACCTTTTCCCTCTAAATTTCGACTCCCCCACCCCAGGGAAAGACCTTGTCTATTCACCCTATCCACGCCCCTTGCAATTTTATAAACTTATATAAGGTCACCCCTCAGCCTCTGACGTTCCAGAGAAAACAGCCAGAGCCTATTCAGCCTCTCCCTATAGCTCAAACCATCCAAAATCCTTGTAAATCTTTTTTCTGAACCTTTCAAGTTTCATAACATCCTTCTTTATAGCAGGGAGATCAGAATTGCACAGTATTACAAAAGTAGTCTAACCAATGTCCTGTACAGCTGCAACAGCAGGACCCAAGGGTAATACCTGTTCAACAGTGACTTTAGTACTACAGCTTTCATACAATGACAGTGCAAGACACCACTCAATATCATTAGACAGCAATGAGAGGTTATAACACACAGCGTGGAGCTGGAGGAACAGTCGGCCAGGCAGCAGGAAAGCTGACGTTTTGGGTCGGGACCCTTCTTCAGAACTGGGGGAGGGGAAGGGGGCTCTGAAATAAATGGGGGCGGAACATTGATAGCTGGTGGATAGTGGAGCAGATGGGGTGGGAGACAAGACAGACAGGTCAAGGAGGTGGGAATGGAGCTCGTAAAAGGCGAGAGTGTAGATAGGTAGTGGTGATGATTGGTCAGTTAGGTGGGAGGAGCGGATAGGTGGGAGAGCAGACGGACAGGTCAAGGGGGCTGATCTTAGGAAGAGGTCGGAGGTGGGGAGATTTTGAAGCTGGAAAAGTCCACATTGAGACCATTGGGTTGTAGGCTTCCAAGGCAGAATATGAGGTGCTGTTCCTCCAGTTTCCGGGTGGCATCGTTGTGACACTGGAGGAGGCCCAGGATGGACATGTCGCCCGGGGAGTCGGGGGGGGGGCGGGGGGGGGGGAGATGAAGTGGTTTGCGACTGGGACACGTCGTAGTTTGTCTTGAACCAAGTGTAGGTGGGTGCAGCGTAGGGCTTTTATTTAACATCCTAATTTGTAATCATTATGCCCATTTATGTAATCGATTATGATCGCTGCAAACAGGACCCATAGTTTCCACAAACTCAAAGCAGGAACTACTTTTTCTCCCCCAAATTAGAGGATAGATGCTCAGTTCAAAAGAAAAACACATGAGCAAAAGATGCAAATTAGACCCAATCTGCATCTATACATGACGAGTACCAGACAAATGGAGTCACAGGAGGTAAATAGATGGCCTGTAGGATGTTTGTGTTAGTAATATTAGTTTGGAACCCAATTCCATGGGTATGGATTACAAAATCACAGAATATTCACAGCTTTGCTGGAGGCCATTCAGCCCATGGTACTGATATCTGCTCTTTTGAAAAGCATCTCTTTCTATTTCCCCACATTTTCCAGCAGTTTCCAACTGCTCCCCCCAACCTGATAATTATCAGACTATGCTTTGAAAACCACAATTGATTC
Organism: Stegostoma tigrinum; assembly: GCF_030684315.1. Classification (NCBI taxonomy): domain Eukaryota; kingdom Metazoa; phylum Chordata; class Chondrichthyes; order Orectolobiformes; family Stegostomatidae; genus Stegostoma; species Stegostoma tigrinum. The sequence continues at coordinate 27,767,254 of NC_081356.1, read as the reverse complement.
TGCCTCCACCACAGTTTGTTCCAGATCCTAACCACTACTGATGCAAGGAAGGTTTTCCCACATGTTGTCATTGCTTCTTTTGCCAGTGTCTCCTTCACTGTTCCAGCAATGGAAACAGTCAATCTACTCTGGCCATAGTGCTTGTGATTACAGGCATTCCCTCTGAATCACTTCCCTAACCTCTAAGTGCCGCAGCTGCAAACCACCAACCCCCACACCCCCCCCACCCCCCCAAACTACCATAAAAGAGAGGTTCCTCATTCTTGGAGCCATTGAATCATACAAAACCCACAGTGTGGAAACAGGCCATTCGGCCCAACAAGTCCACACCGATGCTCTGAAGAGCATCCTACCCTATCCCCATAACCGTGCATTTCCCGTGGCTAGTCCACCTAAACTACCCATTCCTGGATACTGAGCAATTTAGCTTGGCCAATCCACCTAACTTACACATCTTTGAACGGTGGGAGGAAACTCATGCAGACACAGGGATAACGTGCAAACTCCACTTAGACAATCACCCAAGGGTGGAATCAAACCTGGGTCCCTGGAGCTGTAAGGCAGAAGTGCTAATCACTGAGCCACCATGCCATGTTCACAAATCTGTCTCCTTTCTTAATATCGTCACATGTTGTCTGAAATGTGGACAGAATTGGACATAATATTCCGTTGAGACCTAACCAGTGTTTTATAAAGATTCAACACAACTCTTTTGATTTTGTATTAACTTTTTTTAAAACAGTTAAGCAGCACCTAGCATTTGATATCAACTGTTTTCAAAGCCCTCCATAGTTTCTGTTCCCCTCAATCTCCTCCAGCAATAGAAACCTTAGATATTCGCATACCGCCAACACTTTTTGTTCTGTGCTGATCTGAATTTAGTTGTTCCACCACTGGTGGTACTTCCTTCCACCGGCTAGATCCTAAATTCCTCCATGTCTCAACTCCTCTTTCCTGTTTTAAAATACTCTAAATCCTCCTCCTTTGACCAGGCTGTTAGTCATCTGCCCCAATCTCTCATGCGGCCCAGTTTCATACTTCATAAAAACCAAAAGAGCTGCTGATGATGTAAATCAGGAACAAAAACAGCAGTTGCTGGAAAAACTCAGCAGATCTGGCAGCATGAGTGAAGGAACATTTTGGGTCCAGTTCTGAGGAAGGGTCACTTGATCTGAAACGAAAACTGATATTTTTTTCTTCACAGATGCTGCTAGACCTTCTGAGCTTTTCCAGCAACTTTTGTTTTTGTTTCAGTTTCATACTTTGTCTGATAATAACCTGAGGCAGTTCACAGGGCGTTTTGCTATGTTAAAGAGGTTATTTTAAAAAAATGGCAAGGTGTCACTGCATCAACTCTCCCACGCAAAGCAGAAGATTTATTGTACAGAGCATCAGGGAAAAAAACAGAATCATGCCGCACGCTGTGCTTTTTTAAAATATTTTATTCACGGGATGTAGGTATTGCTGCCTAACCAGCATTTATTGCCCAGAGGGCAGATAAGTCAAAAACATAATTGAGGTCTGGAGTCACATGCAAGAATGATTTCCTTCCATGAAGGACATAGTCATAAACATCTACCCTTATTAAAACTGATCAATCATTGCATGTTCACCAATAGCTTTATATTCTAGATTTGTATTCAATTCAAATTTCACCATTTGCTATGGCATGATTCAAACGCATATCCCCATGGGATGCTGGATTCTTGACCAATGACTTCACTAGTAACCCTTCACTAGGCGGCACGGTGGCTCAGTGGTTAGCACTGCAGCCTCACAGCGCCAGGGACCTGGGTTCGATTCCAGCCTCAGATAACCGTCTGTGTGGAGTTTGCACATTCTCTCCGTGTCTGCATGGGTTTCCTCTGGGTGCTACGGTTTCCTCCCACAGTCCAAAGATGTGCAGGCTAGGTGGATCAGCTATGCTAAATTACCCATAGTGTTATGGGGGGGGGAAGAGGAGAGGAGAGGAGGAGGAGGAGGAAAACGGGTCTGGGTGGGATGTTCCAACAAGCAGTGTGGACTTGTTGGGCCACAGTGTAGGTAATCTAAAAAGACAAACTCATTGAATGTCCCTCTTTGAATGGGCTTTCCAATTAACTCCACTACCTTGCTTCATTCATTCAATCCTTTTTGAAGTGCGCATCAATTTATCATTTAAGTATACATTAAGTTACTACTAAATCTGCTTAACACCCAGCGTATTCTACAATGTTAACAACTCACTCCATTAAAAACATTTCATGCCTTCTGACATTATTCCCCAACTATCTTAAGCCCAACCCTTCTGGTGACAAAATCCCTCCCCACCCTCCTGTCACCAATTTTAAACAAAAAAAACTTGTCTTTTATTAATCAACCTGTTGAGAGATGTTATTACACAGCTCTGGAGCAGGTGGGACTTGAACCCAGGCCTCCTCATCCAGGGGTAGGGGACACTACTGCTGCACTTTTACAGTTTAGTAAGTGATTATTGGTTTTTTGCACTTCCTTCAGTTCTTCATGATGAAGGGACTTATTAGACATAGGAAAACGTGTAGAAAAGTCCCTTCGTCATGAAGAACTGAAGGAAGTGCAAAAAACCAATAATCACTTACTAAACTGTAAAACTAAAAAAAAGTTTTCAAGCAAGACATTTTCTGTGCAAGATTACATGTACAAAAGATGATTAATTGCCACAGACATTTTCAGCCAACTCAATAAAAACATTACCAGATTATACAACATCTCAAAAATGCATATTTACGGTTATCAACTCCAAGTGAACATACTTCTGGAGTTTCCACTACCTGGTACGTTCTGTCTAACTATTCTGCCTTCACAATCCTGCTACTGGTCAATTTGCATGTCCATTCTCATTTTCCTACAGCCAGTAGGGCTTTTTGACTGACAGTTGAGAATTATCTGTTAATCTTCCACCCATCACTCACCCCCTTCAAATTCCCTTTTAAAGAATTAATAACCAGAAGGGGGTCAATGAAAATGAAGGGAACATTTTCTTTCATGCCGCTATAGTATTTAACATGGGCCGTAATCACAACAAGGAATACAGATGAACGTTCAAACATGAGGCACTCTGTGTGCCAAACTTACATGCATTAAGATAGCTAGAAGTAATCCCCAGCTTGCTCTAAATTCCTCTTCAACATGATACTAGATTTACCTTATAATGGCCATTTACTAAGCTGCATTTTCATCCTAATTAGATGACGATTGCAGTTTTGTATCATGGCCAAGAAAATTTTTTTTAAAAATGACTCTCTATGGAAATTAATACCAGGTTTCCTGGGTAACAGAAAGCTCCCATTTCTGATAAACAAGTCAGTTTGGTTTAATCTTTTCTTAAAAGAAAATGCACAAAATATTTTTAAAAATTAAAATACAATATACATTTTTAAGCTATTTAACCAACATCATCTGGTAATGGAGCAGCATTTCATAGCCTTTGTCAGAATTTGTAATGTGTGTGCTTGCTGCAAGTTGATCGAAGTAAACTGGGCATATTTCATATTCAGCATTACTTATCTAGTACCATTATCAACATGAACTAACATCAAACTTAATGGCTAAAAGAGTTGAGTCCAGCATTGTTTCTGCAGGAGGAACAGTGGAAGAGAAACAAAGACCAACTAAACACTTGGAGTTGAGGTTGAAATTACAAGTTTTTTTTGAACTTGGATTTTTCTGAGCTCCTTGTGGATTTGAAAGACTTGCACTGGACTGTTGCCGTATTTTCTTAGTTAGTGAAATGCAAAGACTAGCAGCCAGTGAAGTAACTTTAAAACATAGTTGCAATGTAGGAAATAAAACAGCTAATTTGCAAACAGCAAACTTCCACAAATAGCAGTGTGATAACAACCAAATAGTTTGTTTCTCTGACACAGGTTGAAGGATAAATATCTAATCAAGACACAAGAGAGTTCCCAGGTGTTCTCCAGACTAGAGCCAAAGGTCTCTTACATCCTTAGCAGGAAGTTCATTACATCATGTAACAAAAACGGTGATCAGAACTGAACAATTAAATTCACCGCTACACACCCGACTTGCTAAAATCGTTGGTCAGTAGAAAGCACAATGGCACAATAAACAGATACCAGCCACTGGAGCTTTAGTAATGCTTTCTGGACTGGTGAGCTTCCAATTAAAAAAAGTCTGTGCGATGAAAAATTATCCTAGGAGATAACTTTTTTTATAAATGATAAAGGAACAAACAGTAAAGTCACCTTATCTCAGGCACAGGAAAGGAGGGAAGAAAAAGTAGATTCTTCAGCTGAAGAATATGAAAAGCTACACAGTAGTTACTACTGGTGCCTCCCAGTGCTAGGGACCCAGGTTCGATTATAACCTCAGTGCGAGGTTTCCGCGTTTTTCCTATGTCTAATGGGTTTCCACCACCTGCTCTGGCAGAGTCCAAAAATGTGCAGGTTAGGTCAACTGGCCATGGCAAATTGTCCCATAGTATCCAGGGACGTGTAGGCTAGTTGGACCAACCGTAGTATATGTGGGGGTGGGTGGGAGGGAAGTTCCTTGGAGGGTCGGTGCAGACTCGATGGGCTGAATGGCCTGTATCTGCATTGTGGGGGATTGTATAATACTGTGCAATGACAATTTCTACAATACTGAAAGGGACAGTTAAGAGAACTGGTAAGAGTCAGAACCGGCTGGCTTCACAGAAGAGAAAAAGAATGTCATCGAGATTTTCCGAATTACAACTAAAGTTGTGTCCCCAATTCTGGGGACCGTATTTTAAAAAGGATATGGAGGTTTTAGGGGCAGGGCAGAAAAGATTTACAACAATGGTTACAGTGACGAGGGAGTTCTGATATGTGGATGGACGGAGAAGCTTTCGGAAGCTTCAAAGAAAATTTAATTACGGTGTCCTAAACAAGTCACATTCTGATTGGAACAGAAAGGGGGAAATTGTTCCCATTTGCCGAAGGATTGAGTCATAGGGTCTGAGACGGTCTTTGGTCTAACCAGTCCATGCTGAACATAATCCCAAACTAAACTAGTCCCACCTGCCTGCTCTTGGCCCATTTCCCTCCAAACCTTTACTACTCATGTACTTACCCCAGTATCTTTTAAATGATGTAAATTGTGCCATATCCACCAACTCTTCAGGAAGTTCATTGCATACTCAAACCACCCTGCATAAAATCTTTGCCCCCCCTGCCCTCCATGTCTTTTTTAAAAAAAAAAAATCGCTCTTCACTCACCTTGGGAACTTGACAATGTCACTTGAAGTTAAAACAACAGAAGAAATGGTGACATGAGGAAAAATCTGTTCAACTTAACAAGCAATTCTTATCTGGAATGCTCTGCCTCAGAAGGCAACAGAGGCCAATTCAATTGTAGCACTCAGTAAGAAACACTTGAAGAGAATGTTAGCATCATGATTGCAAGAGACAGGGGAGTGGGATTTGCTCAGCTGCTCTTGCAGAAAGCTAACATGGGCTTAATAGGCCAGATGATGGTCTTCGATGTTGTAACCATTCTATGATTCATTTAATGATTTTACAAAAACATTAGTTTCATCAAAACAAGGAAAATCATAAACTTACTCCACATCTATTAAAATGTGAGATTTAAATGGCAAATTTGCTATTTCATTTCTTAAATGTTGTGAAAACACAACAGCATACAGTGAAGGAAAAATTATAGTTGGTTACAAATGAATAAAATTGAAAAACTGAGAAATAGTTTGCATTTAACTTAACCCTAATGTAAACCATTGGGGCATGCACCATTTATTAAAAATTGGTTTAACCATTTTCCCCCAACAAAAATTAAAATTCTCCATCCAGAAATCATAACTGAATTCATTTTATTTTTAAAAGAGATGATAGGATGGTCTAGGCCCGAAATGTCAGCTTTCCTGCTCCTAACATGCTGCTTGGCCTGCTACGTTCGTCCAGCTCCACACCTCGTTATCTTTCATTTTTTAAGGAGGGTTTTTTGCCTTTCCTAGGACATACAGACTTTTCTTGAGTTGGGTAAAAAGCACATTTGTGATGTGAGAATTACCTTCGTCTTAGCAGAACACATGGCTGCTCTCTCATCAGAAAGTCAACCGGTGGTGATTCACCCTGAGTCACATTGTGCCTCAGGCGAGGAGACGGGTTAAGAAGGACAGTCTACACAGTAACCTCTGCTAGTGATATGGACTAAACCCATGCTGTTGGCATTATGCTGCTTCGTAAAACCAACCATCCAGCCAACTAAGCTAAACCGACCAGGTATGGATGGGCTATGAGTGACTTGTCTGTTTGAGTGTAGACCAAATAGCCACTTGTTGTAAGTTTCAATGATAGAGGAAACCTTTCCCCATAATCTAACTTCCCTCATCACTTAGTTACTTGAATCAATGCAAAATCTTCCTTGTCGTGAAGCCAACGTTCATAAGGTTGAGTGTTCAAGTCCCAGAAGAATTCACGATCAATGTCTGCAGTGATACACAGTACCGAAGGGAAACTGCACTGTCAGAGGTGTCACTTTCTGATGAGACATTAAACCAAAGCTTTCATCTCTTGGAGTTAAATGGTCCCATGAGAAAGGGAACTCTCTTTAGCATCCTATCCAGTATTTATTATTCAAATCACTAGAACTGATTGGCACATTGTTTGCGTGAGCTTGCCCTGCACAAGTTAGCAACCACATTTCTTCCATGTCAACAACGACATCTTTAAACAAAAGCTCCATTAGCTGTCCAGCAACATAGAATGACCCAAGATTGCAAAAGATTTATACGCACGTTCTTCCTTCACTAAGTTCTTCCCCTCTTTACAAAAATCCGGCAACCTGTGAACACTCACCTATAATCTTTCTTTTCTCTCCAATCAATCAACCTTCTCAGAAATGTTACTGCACACTTCTGGAGCAGGGTGAACCCTGGCCTGAGTTTGGAAGTAGGGATACTACCATCATAACAGAAAAACACTTGACATCTGTCAACCACACCAGGTTTGAGGAGTTTCAGGTGTCTTGTTGAAACCAAAATGATATCATGTAGCAAGGTGTCAAACAAAGCAATCTCCAAATATTTTCCCTAATTAGTCATTTAAGCTCCTGCAATATTCAATCCAAAGTAGTTTGAGGAGAAACAGGTTTAATTTTAAGACTCCGAGGCTACATGCTGTACTATGGAAATATGTAGATGTGTACATTTTCGTATTTCATTATTCTAGAACCCCTTAGAATCATAGAATCCTTACACTGTGAAAACAGGCCGTTCGGCCCAACAAGTCCACACCAACCCTCAACATCACACCCAGACCCGTCTACCCCACAAGCCTCCTAATCTACACATCTCTGAACACTACGGGCAATTTAGCATGGCCAATCCACCTGGCTTGCACATCTTTGAGCTATGGGAGGAAACGGAGTACCCGGAGGAAACCAAAACAGACAGGAGGAGAATGTGCAAACTCCACGCAGGTGGTCGCCCGAGAGAGTGCAATCGAACCCGGGTCCCTGGCGCTGAGGCAGCAGTGCTAACCACTGAGCCACCGTGCCACCTACTTTCCCTACTTTATCCAAGCACAAGAATTAGTTTTATTCTCAAATTAATTTATAGGCCAGAATCAAATTATGTCCTTCTGCATTGCGGAAGATAAATTGAGCAAATTAAATGCCAAAAAAAGGGTGTGCTACTGTTATGCAAATTGCCACATGCAAACTCTAATATCATTTGAATTTTTCCGAATCACATGAACAAGATCTGTCTCCATCACGTCAGCCTTTTGCATGGCTGATCATGTCTGCATGCAACTCCCACAATGTAAGGAGCTCAGGCTTTTTAAAGCAGCAACTGATACTCTGAACTAGGCATATACAGCAAGCTGTGTTCATTATCATTGTTTAGCCATATTCTTGGGCTACTTCATGGGGACATGAAAAGAATCTCTCATTTTGTTGCTAACTCGCAAGTAGTTAACAATCTGGAACAGAAGATTTTACAGTTCACACGAATGGCTTACAGGCATGTAAGCCAGACTTCATTTGCTCCAGCAAATGATAAACTGGGCATACCCTACCTTATTCGGACACTGGAGCTCTGCATTAGAAATGCAACAACCTAGCATACTGAACAGGATTATAGCATCCCAAGGCGTATCATAAGAGTGCCATCAAACACCAGGCAGCATCCCACTGCTTATGAAGTCGCTGATCGTAAGAGCAAATCTTCCTTTCAGAAGAAATCTTAAGCCAAAACCCCCCCAGATTAATATAAAAGGATGTCATGGCACTAGAGGCTGTTTTCTGGTCAGTATTTAATTCCCAAACAACATTTGCAGCACAGATTATTTGATCATTATCTAGTTGTGGTTGGTGGGAATTTGCAGCACATTTGTACATTATAACAGAGATGCACTCCAAAATTGGCTGCAAGTGCTTTGGGACATCCTGAGGTCATGAAATATACTATTAACAACCACATTATACATGTCAAATCAGTGCATTATTATGGTTTGGACTTTCAAGCACCACAAGTAATTTTGAATAGTGTTGCACTTGCTAACGACTTTGCAGTTTATTTCTTGCAGAAAGAATTAAGGGACTAACATTCTGCATGATGTCCTTTGTGTTTGGAATCCCAGTTAACCGGCATGAGGGTCAGGGACCCCATACTCCTCATCCCAACCGATTAAAGTCAGCTGATGTCCCCATTGAGAATGAAACAAAACATTGCACACATACTGTTGCCTGGCAACCTTGAGAGTGTGCTGAGACCCAACACTTCAAATATGCTACAGCAATGGCAAAGAGTAACATACACAATCTGTACTGCACAATACAGAAAAAGGTCAGCTACAACATTCAGGGTTTCCCCACATTCCTTTTCACTCACCAATTTTTCTGATTAAAATGAGGTCACCAGAGCCTTGGGCACTTTCATAACCTTGGAGGTGCCATATAAATGCAAGCTGCTGTTCAAGGCCTCGTCACTTATTTTCATGATTAACTTATTTTATTTCTCCTAAAATCTCCTCTTCAGGGGACACATGCAAAATCCCAAGGTGCACACAGGCAGAACACAAATAAATACGCCTGTGAAATTTTAGCAACTTCACAAACTAATTCTAGGATACCCAAAAACATGATTTAAAATCTCATAAGCCAGTAGAATAACATACACTGTTTCAGAAGAGTAACCTGAAATGCCAGGTACTGATTATTCCCCGTATCAAGGGAGGTAATGGCCGAGTGGTATTGTCACTAGACTTTCAACCCAGAGACTGGGTAATGTTCTGGGAACCCAGGTTTGAATCCCACCCCGGCAGATGGTGGAATTTGAATTCAATAAATATCTGTACCTAAGAGTCTAACGATGACTACAAATCCATTGTGGGTTGTCAGAAAAACACATCTGGTTCATTAATGTCTTTTAGGGAAAGAAATCTGCTGCCTTACCCTGTCTGGCCTAGATGTGACTCCAGACTCACAACAATGATTGTATCAGAGATAATGGGAACTGCAGATGCTGGAGAATCCAAGAGAATAAAGTGTGGAGCTGGATGAACACAGCAGGCCAAGCAGCATCTCAGGAGCACAAAAGCTGACGTTTCACGCCTAGACTCTTCATCTGATGTGTTCATCCAGCTTCACACTTTATTATCCACAACAATGATTGTTGACTCTTAACTGCCCTCTGGGCAATTAGGGATAGGCTGCCTGGCCAGCAATGCCCTCATTCTGTGAATGAATAAAGGATTTTATTTTAAAACTGTGCTCAAATTGGGAGGGGGGTGCAAGGGGAGAAAACATTAATCTTACTTCTGCTTTCAAGTCATGTAGGACATGATCCAATCATATTCCACACAGAGGGTGAGCTGGTTCTGAAAGGCCAGAGACTCTCATCTGTTTTCTTTAGCTGTCAAACAATTTGAAGTAAGCGGTTAGCAATATCTTAGTTTTAACTTTCCACTACACTATCACAGCAGCTTACTCATTATACTCAGTCCAAGAACTTCAGTGGGAGTGATTTAAGCAACAGACAATTACTTGTGTTTCTATTAACTCAATTTAAAAGTAATTTAGAATATTAAATTGGAACTCAAGGAAAATGTAGTACCAACTATATTAGCCTTTAATAGTACAACTGGGACTATTAGTTTGCAAGTTATATTTCCTGCATGGAGTAAACTAATGCTCATGTGAATGTTATCTAGTAATAAAATTAGACTTGAGACATGTGGGTTTGAGTGACCTGCATACTTCTTTCTAACTGCTGATCTGAATCCAGGAGAAAAATAGATACCAGCACAAAATAAAATGCATAAACCGGAATGCACATCTGACAAGCTCGAATAAAATGCTAACAGTCATAAACATTTAAAAATCATGTAGGAAGCCGGACTTCTCCCTCAACCCCCTGCACTTCCTACTGAAGTGTCTCCCTTTCTTATAAGAGTTTAGCTACATACATGAAGGCACATTATTGCAGTGCTATGAATTTACACTTCTACAATATAAACCAAATTGAGGGGAGAGGTTCAAATAATCAAATGCAATCTCTCTCCAGCACCACAGGAGTTAAAAGGTCATGTGATGTTCCCAAACTATTAAGTGTTATTTAAATATATATTCAAATCTGACTATTACACACACACAGCCTTGTGGTTATTTGTTTAAATTTGTTGTTCAGCTAGACCTACAAAAAGGTATCAGGTATGACATCTACACCAGATGATGCATTTTAGGTTATAAGTTCAGTCAATCAGCAAATTGCAGCAAATACCTTACAAATTCAAGTGTAGGTATCAAAAATGTATATATTAGAAATCTCTAAATGATTTGGCTGCACTATACACATGGAGTGATGCTTACCCCAATGTAAGCAATTTTACAATTTGTCCACAGGCTGTCTCTGACTTTAACTCGCTATAAGTCTACCTCAAGGTGACAGGGTTAGAAAGCACAATAGAACAGGCAAAGCATGTGAACATTAACCTATATTTGCCATCAGCGCAAATTATGTACTTTGTTAGATAATACCTATTCCACATCTGTGAAGATCACCTTCAACAATTTCCCTCCCTCACCATCACCTGCTTGTTTCACAGTACTACTCCACAAACCACCCGCGAATGTATCACTACAGGGCAGCATTTTGTACTTCTGGTAGTTTTTCTTTCTAATCAATTATCCAGTCAAATGTTAGCAAGATTCACTCCTAATCTGCACTGGCACATCTTCAAATTTCTCCATCCTCATCCATCCCTATTGCCATAACTGCCTTCCAGCCCTGCAAACCTTAAATCTCTGCAATCGTCCAACTCCGTCCTCTTGGGCATCCCTGATTTTAAATCATCCACCATTCGGTGCTGTGCTGTCAGTCACCTAGATCTGAAGCCTCTTCAGCTCTCTCTCTATTTCTATAAAGAGGCTCTTCAAAGTTAACTCTTTGGTTTTTGCCACCTTTCCTAATATTCCATCTTGCACTTCAGAGTCAAATTTTGTCTGATATTTCTGTGAAGCATCTTAGCAGTTTTAATATGATTAAAAATCCTAAGTCCAAGTTATTGTTTTGTTGAGGGCATTAAATGACATTGCTACTTTTGGAGACCAGTTCTCTACACTACATTAACCCTCTGATGATTTTTCAATTACAAGAGATAGATCAAATCATTCTGGTTACCCAACACTTTAAATAAAACCCATTAATTATGAAACAGAATTCATTAACATAAGCTAATTCAGCTATGGAGCCAGCATAAAAAGAGCTGCCTGAACTAATCCTGTATGCCAACAGAAGCTGACTGCATTCAAACATGCAAAGTGTAAGCTTAAAAAAGACATCAGCACTTCTGAAAGTCTTAAAAAGATTGGCTAGTTTAGAAACAGCTATGCACATTTAGAAACAGATTTGCACATCCACTCCTGCCTGAAACACAGGAGTTCAATTACCTGTGCAATTTGCAAGGCAAAAGCTCACAATGTATCTTTACTAACGCGGCAAACTCTATAAGGAGTACGGAATGAGAATTTGGAAGTCACCTCCAGGACTGTTTCATAACATTTACACACCTCTATTGATAAGATAAATATTCCTGCCTTGTCAAAGTATATTAAAAAAAGCTTAAAAAAACTCAATCATCCAGTGACATTTCATTTTAAAATGACATTTAAAGGAAACAAAAGATCAATTTAGGATCAAATGTGCCTCCTAGAACTATAATACAACAAAACAGTTAAGCGCTCTTTAAGTCAAACCCAACTCCATTTAAAGACACCAATTAAACAATTTCCTTAAAAGATAAAATAATTGAACCCATTCTCTAACTACAGCTAACCTGAGGGCTCTTGTGGTGCTGTGGTAGTGTCCCTAACTTTGAGGCAGGAGACCATGGTTCAAATTCCATCTGCTCTAGATGTGTGTAATAACAACCCTGAACAGGGTGATTAGAAGTAGTTACGGGGGTGGCTAACCTCACCAGAAACAGGGAAGAAAATCACCACGTCTAACACATAAACAAACCGTACAGCCATTTCGAAGGAATGGTGGAAGCTTCAGTAGTTGGGAAGGAATGTTTAAAAACAAATCTGCATTGAAACATTTTAAAAATTTCCCTTGAATAGAATGATTCTCCTTCAGTTACACTTTAATACCAACAGACTTGAGCAAAATTGACATTGTTTACAGTAGCATTTTGTTTAATACACTTATGGCCAAAACAAATCAGACAGGGTCTTTTTCAATAGTGGCATTTACAGCAAAACTCTGACAAGGCAATTTTATTTTGTAATGTAATAAAATTTTTAATGCCAGAAAGAAACATTTGGCTAATATTAAGAAGTATAAACAACGCCAACAGTCTCTTTTCTAAAAGGACACACGTTAGTCACTGGCAAAATTGGATAGTTAGGTTTATTTTCCCCAAAACCTCCTTCAACGTCCCTGATAACCGAATATAAAATGAGACTCTAATTAATTCACTCCAAAAACAACTTCACTTTTAAAAAAACCTGACGCATCTAGCTTTGAACACTGCCTCTTATCCAGACATTAGTATTCACAAGAATCCATGTCTGGCTGTAACCACAAGAACTGGACCTTTTCTAACATAAGTTTTTTTTTTAAAAAGAAGCACATCTTTGTTCAATGCACCTGCAAGACAAATTAGAACCTTAGTCACGGACCAACAAGGTATTTAAATAGCATATCACATCTCCACTCTCGTGACAAAAAGGTGCAAATATACTGAGCATCTTTTCTTTTCACGAACAGTGCATTTTTTTTTCTCGCCCTGCTGCTGTTCTCTATTTCCTTGCCCCCTTACTCCCCCCAGTCTCCGGCTGTTTATTTACCTGCAAAGCTGCCTCTCTGTGTTACAGGTGTGAATGTGCGTGGCTTCTCCCAGGGCCCGGAGCTGGAGCAGCTCACTCACTCCTTTCTCTCTTTCTGCCTGTTTAGCTCAAGCTACCGGAACGCGGAGACGCGCCTTGCAGCGTTTGCACGCCCCCGCTCCTTCCCCCTGCACACGCTCAGCTATTGTTTGGTCCAATGTCCCCACTCCGGTACACAGAAAGAGCCCAGAAAGGCTGCAGTGCTATGAACAAATGAACAACAACTAAAAAGCCTAAGCATAAATCGGGATAGTTGCTGCTGGAGATCTTCACCAGGAAGGGAGTTGATCTTGTTTGTTTATTTATTTGCACCTCCTCATTCGCTTACCCCAGGGAATCTAAGACCACTGAAATGGTAGTGGAGGTTTCTACCTCTCTCCGTCCAACCCCCAAAGAACTGCAGCAACAGCCCTTCATTAATGGGAGGTTAATATCCGCCAGAATCTTTTCAGATTCAGCAATGCAATATAATAATTTCATTCTCATTTCTTCATCCATGCAATAAATCCTGATTTCTAACAAGTTACATTCCTGATTGTATTTAGATTTTCACAGGCATGATGCTCCCTTCCCACAGCCCCTTGTCTAGATATAGACCCGGGGAGAGAGGATGCCGAGATTTATGATCAGTAAGCACGACACAAAATTTTGCAATGCCATTTGAGCTGTACCTATTTTGCTTTTAAAATACCTTGCCTTAAAATAGGTCACATTTTGAAACCAGGGAGAGTGTCAGCATGCTCCTTGCTGAGAGATGTGTTTACAGCTCCGGAATGTTGTTTTCCTTCCCAGGTCGAAAACTCACTTTGCAGCGATTCCCCTCACAACTAAGTTCCCGTTTTCCATTCAGTTGCTACACAATGCTTATGTAGATCCTGGCTGCAACGCAGCAGTGAAACGTGCACCCCCTACTGGCTGGATCCATAGTGTCAAAGCCCCAGCTGCAATTCGCTTCTGTCGGCGAATCGGAGAATCAAACGGCTCCAAAGGACATCATTCAACCCAATGTTGAAAGAGCTGCCCAATCATTTCCTCCCCTGTTTCCCCATAGCTTTGCATTTTATTCCTTCTGTAGGATATCCTTGGCTGCACTTCTGAAGGATCTGGACAAAACACTGGAAATGTGAAGTAAAAAGGCAGAAAATGCTGGAAATACTCAACAGTTTAGACAGCCTCTTTAACGTTTCAGTTTAATCAGAATGGAGTTCAGCTGAGCATTTAAAGTGATTTCATGCCTCTGCGAGGCAGCGATGGAGCGGATTGCCAGAGACTTTCTCCTAGGTTGGAAATGGCTAGCATTTGTTGGGGGTGGGGTAGTAAAAATGGATATACAGACACGGCGCACTCTTTATACAAAGTGTGTGTGTGTGTGTGTGTGTGTGTGCGCGCTGCATTGCCAGTGGTGGTAATTGAGTCAGATACATTAGGGACATTTAAGTGACTGTTGGATAGGCACATGGATGATAGTAAATCGAAGGATATGCAGGTTGTTTTTATCTTGGAGTAGGATAATAGATTGGCACTACCTTATGGGCCGAAGGGGCCTGTAATGTTCTATGATTTCTCTCTTTTACTTCAAAAAGTACTTTACTGGTTGTAGAGCACTTTGGGATGCCCTGGAGATTTTGAAAGATGCTATACAAATGTCTGTTTGCCCTTTATTACATACCTAAGTTCCTTTGGAAAGTTATTTTCAAATCTTCCCCCACTGGCACTTCAAATCATTGGACCTCACTGTGTAAAAACGTTACTTCTGCTTCTGTTTTTTTTTGCCAATTATTGTAAATTATGTCCTTTGGTGACTGAACCTCCTTCCACTAGAAACAATTTCTTCCTTTTGCTGCATTGAAGCAGACCAAAAACAAAGGAGGGGCTAAAGTTGGGAGCAATACACTTTTTAAAAATGTTAGCTCCTGAATACTACCAATGTGTGATGCATTTTGCTTCTGGCTCAGCTATCAATTTTCTTCCTCATTAGTTAGGGCTTAATACTGTTCCCCTTTGTAATTTTCTCTGGTTATGCAAAAAAAGGTGTTCCTAGCCAATCAAACTGCAGAAGAAAACAAATCTTGGAGCAACAACTAGCATGACAATCTCAACGCCTAGATTAAGGTTGTAAAAACTTTTCAGTATCAATGCTGTTGCAAATGTGTGAATGCTAATGTGATTCTATGAATCAGGCAGAAAACTTGCTTACCAAAACCAACAATTGTACTTACAGAAGTGCTGTAGAGATTATGGAGTTTTGCGAACCTTTCAACTTAAGTTTGTATCTCACTTGCTGTCACTGCTGTATTTGCTTATCAGTTCTCTCATGCCAACATTTTTCTGCTGTCTTGCTCCCATACTCCTAAGATGACGACTCCTCTAATATGCCTTCTCTAAAGAAGACTCTGTTCTCTCCTTCAGATCATGTTACTTTCCTTTATCCCTTTATCAAGTTTCAAAACTCCTGGCAGTGAAACAGACTTTTTTTAAAGAAATGGCGACCTAGCAGAACCAGAAAGTCACCCTACTCCCACCTACTTCTTCAACACATTGATCTCAAACTATTAATGTAAAATCAGGAATGTTGTTTAATGTTGATTTGTTTTAAAAGAATATACCCATGGCATCAGAAAGATTTTTAAAAAATGGCACAGAAGGAAATCTTTCAGCTCATTATGCTGACAAAAAAAACTTCCAGTCCAATTCCATATTCTAGGCTCTGTTTCTAGCCTTGTAGGTGCATATCCAAGTGTACTTTATAAATGCAATGAGAGTTTCAGCACCTAAGAACATTTCAGGCAGTGACGCCCAGTCTCCCATCATTCTCTAGGTAAGACCAAAGGAGTTTCACCATGGTCAATATTTATCCCTTCAACAATATAGGTTAATTGAATAGATTTATAGTCCATTAATAAATAGATTTTATAATCATTATTCTATTAGGGTCATGAGTTTTGAAATAGGTAAGATGCTCAACGTTGAAGTCAAAGGTCTTTTTAAGATTACTCTTTAGTAAACATGAACTATTTGCACTTTTACACTTAGTTTCAGGACTGCACTATGAAATTTCCCTTCAGAGTCTTGCCATCATGTGAGCTCTTACATCACTATTGGCATAGTTTACTGTTGACACATTTAAGTGTTAACCCTTAACACTGCATCTCCCCCCCCCCCATTTTGCTTTATCAAATATATTATGCTGCTGACAGCAGGGAGCATGCTGTGCACAAATTGGCTGCTGAGTTTCCTACATTACAACAATTCAATTGCAACAGTTCATAAAGTGCTTAATAGGCTGCAAAGTCTTTTGGGGTATTCTGAAGTTATGAAAAGCCAACTCAAAATGTAACTCTGTGATAATGGGAACTGCAGATGCTGGAGAATCCAAGATAATAAAGTGTGAAGCTGGATGAACACAGCAGGCCAAGCAGCATCTCAGGAGCACAAAAGCTGACGTTTTGGGCCTAGACCCTTCATCAGAGAGGGTCTATGCCCGAAACGTCAGCTTTTGTGCTCCTGAGATGCTGCTTGGCCTGCTGTGTTCATCCAGCTTCACACTTTATTATCTCAAAATGTAACTCGTTCCTTCTCCATATTAGATAGTGCTGCTGAGCCTATTAGGAGGTGTTATAATCATAACAGAATTTTCATCCCATTGTATAAATGTCTGGACATTTGGTTCACTGGTATAGTCAGTGTTAAGCGATTGCTTTTGACCAAATGTTTTAAACAATATATTTGTAATTTTTCTTTTATTACAGTCTTAAGAAAGAACAGCTACTGCATTGTTGATTAAAACAACAGTGCATTGGTCAGTTAACTGTTATTATGCTTACAAAAAAAAACAACCACTGTATTGCTAATTAAAATGGTGAACCAGCAGCCATCAATAATACGTAAAAACCTTGCTGAATCTGAAGTGTCAACTATTTGTATGAGTGATGACTGCAGCATTTGGAGATGGAAGTATAAAAGGAAATAGTCTTAATTTCTGCAGCTGAACAGTTTATGTAAATATGATCAATGAACTAAAGAAAACATTACATTGCTGCAGTACAGCGCAGGAGATTTTTCAGCGCAATGTAAGCCATCATTTGCTCAGAAGCAATTATAATGTATTCAATTATGGAAACTCGAGCTCACATTTCTGTTGCACTATTGAGCATTATTACGTTCCAGGCTGATAATGGGGGTCACATGTGAGATTGGATTGTATCTCACCATTTTCTCTGAACAAGCTTTCAACTTGCACGTAGAGGCGACAGATGGATAGACAGATAAACCTGCAGTAATGGAGAACTTTTTAACAAGCCATTCCAAAGCACTTCATAGCCAATGAAGTACTTCTGAAAAGTAGTCATTGTTATCATGTGGAAAATACTCGAGCCTATTCACACAACTTGAGCTTCCACAAACAGCAGCATATTAATGTTCAGATAACCTGATGCAGTGATGCTGGCCAGGGCACCATGGGGAATTTCCTCGTCGATTATCCAAATAGTGGCTGTGAGCTCACTTATGTCCACCTGAAAGAGCAGCCAACACCTAGGTTTAATGCTTTCGCTGACAGTGTGGCAAACCCTCGGTACTGCACTCCAGATGTGCCCTCATATTCTGTATTTGAACTCTGGAGATAAATGAATGGATAGACTTTGACATTGAATTCCAAGAATTTTATGTATCAGCTATTGCCGTAGTACTTGGGACATTTATTGTAAAAAGTATAATTTATTATAATGTATTTGTTAGGTATCTGGCTGTGTAAATAAATAAAGATGATAATGATATGCAAAGGAGAATTATTCAAAAACAATTTTGATTAATTAGACAGTGTGGTCCAAATATACTGGGTTCAATAAGGATCTATCAGAAAAAATAACAGTCCTAAGGCATTAATGCTCTATTTTAAACTAAAATTATTGAAGTTACATGCAAAGTTGATCAATGCAACAAGTCAACTTTCACTAAAGCTTGTAGACGGAAAGAGAAAGAAAATAAGTTCATCACCAAAAATCATCTGTTATAACAAGGGTGTATAGCTTTCCAAATGTGAGTGACTTAAAATCTCTAAAGTGATTTAACAGACTATACTGAATTATTTAGTAGATTAGTGGGTATACTGGGAACATAGGAATAGGTGTAGGCCATTCAGCCCCTGGAACCTGTTCCACCATTCAATTAGATCTTGGCTGATCTATGGCCTAGTTCCATAGACTTGCCTTTGGCCCATATCTCTTATTAACATTACTTAAAAAAAAATCTATTTCAGATTTAAAATTAACAACTAATCTAGCATCCATTAGTCAGCTTCATGGTAGATTGAATTTTTTTTTGCTCCAAATAGACGTTTGCTAGAAACAACCTGGTGTCTGATCTAAAGCACAATTTAATGATCTTTCTTGAACCGATGTAATTGTCACAGTCTTGTGATGTAAATTGATTGGGGAATGTAGGTCACAAACTGTGAATAAAGGGTCAGGACTGAAATGAAGGAAAATGTCTTCGCTCAGTAGGTTGTGAATTTGTGAAATTCTATTCTCTGGAGTTCAGAACATTTGGGAGGTCAAGGAAATAATAGTGCAAGAAAGTAAAAATGTAGGTAGTAAATAAACCCTGATCTTATTGAATGGTAAAATAGATTTCCAGAGCCAAATGACCTAGTAAGTTCCTCGTTCCTGTGTCTTTCAGAAGAGTGTGCAGAGTGGTTTTGAAACTCATATACATTTTAAAATTTTGTGATCTTATTTGTTCCTGGTCACCTAATTATGGTGATATAATGACTGGGAACAAGCAGAAACTTAGTCCCCTTCAGTGTTTTCACAACTCCCTCCCCCACACATTTAGCTGATAATTGTGTGGATAAACAATTGAAAAATTCAAACATTTTTGAATGAATTTCTCAGTTCTAAACTTCAGATTATTATAGCCAAGGTTTAGAGATAAGAGGAGGCCTGAGGCTGCATAATATTGGCATACCAACCCAATAATGATATGAACAAAGTGTGAAAGCTCCTTTTCACAAACCCAGTTGCAAGAAGTGTTATTAGATGTTGCCATGGCTACTTCTTAGCTTGCTTCCTCAAGGTACATCATGCCATGATGGAAAAGGAAAAACAAGAACTAGCATGGTCCGTCATAAGTTACTGTTACTGGGACTTTAACATCTTCCAGGATGTGTTGTGGTTTGAAGTGGTGGGGTCTGCATTCTGCACCAATACTGAGATTGACTATAGAAATGCTCCATGTAGGAAAAAGATTAGTTTTAAAACTGTACTTTTTAATTTTCCAAAATAGCCAAGACATTCCCAAAACTAAGATTAACTTGCATTGATGCTCTTTATACATCTAAATATTTCAAAAGGAATAGGAGGTCTGCAGAATGTGCAGAAAACCTTTATAAGGGTGATGCCAGAACTGAGTGATTACAACAAATGTAAAGAGGATGTTGAGCTGATACGGGTCCTTAAAATGATGAAGGGGTTTCAGTAGGATAGATGTAGCTGAGCTGTTCCCTGTTGTTAGGGAGACAAGGACTAAAGCCAAAAATATATGACAGTGGTTACCAAATGCAATGGAGCGTTCAGGAGAAATCTCCTTATCCCGAGAGTGGAGAGAATGTGCAACTCACTATCACAGAGTGGTTGAGGCAAATAACATAGATGCATTTAAGGAAAAATTGGAGAACTACAGAAGGAGAAAAGAATAGAAAACACTATTGATCACGTGAGGTGAAGCAGGATGAGAGAAGGCTTGTGCAGAGCATAAGCATCAGCATATTACCAATTTTCATGCTGCATATTTATGTGATTCTATGGTGGTTCCCTGATAAAATAGAATCATGGAGTAAAAACATGCTCTTTGTTACTTACATTAAGGTCAATCTTTGTATTGCTTTCCTCTTCTCAAGATGCTGAGAGTGGTTTTGGAAAAGCAGTGAAATCAAAGGATTGTTTTATGTCAATGTTTCTGCTGTTAAAAAGCTGTTTAAGCTGAAATGACATATTACTGAGAATGACATAAAATGATAAATAGCCATTTTTACTACAGCTTTAGGCATTAAATATTAAAGTCAATGAGTCTGAAAAGAAATAAAGCCCAAGCCCTATGCACAAACATATTATTTTTATTTGCATTTTTTGCAGAAATTCTTAGGATACATCAATGACCCATGATTTTAATCAAGTGAAGCTGACTAGTAAAGTGATTTTTCAATTAAAGCAACAAACTTGATAGTGTTATAATCTGGTGATCAATGTTTTGGAGATGAAATTTTCCATTAGTAGTATTACATTTCACATAAGATAATAATTCAAAGATTACGCTCAGGCAGCTATAATGAATTATTGCCCTATAATAAGGAAGACTCATGATAAATTATACAGATTTATGAAATAAAGTTTGTGGAATAGATACAGGCCATTTATCCCAGCTGGGTTCTGCTAGTATTTGCACCCCACACCAGCCTTAATTCTCTCTGTGGTTTACATTTCAACCTATTACCAGATTCTTCTATTCCTTTCTCCTTCATGTTGTTTATCTAACTTTCCCTGAACTGCAGCAATGCTGCTTACCTTAACAAATTTCTGAACTAGCAATTTCTGCATCCTCACTGCTCTCTTACTGATGAGTTTGTCCTGAATTTCCTTATTGGATTCATTATCGGCCAGCTTATACTTATGACCCACAAATTCTGGTCTCTCCCATAGTGGAAATATCTGCTCTACATCGACTCTATTGAATCCTTTTCTAAAAAATAACGTCAAATACTTCAATCATTTCTCTATCTCAGCCTTCTGTCCTAGATGTAAGAACACCAGCCTATTCAGTCTTTCCTGTTGTTTTAAACTCAAAGTTCTTGGTATACTAACAGAGGAATATGAGCAGACTAGTTAGCGTGTCAAAGCTGTGTCATCATGCCAGGAGATCATGGCTGAACTGTGAGCTAACACCAGATATCTCTCTTTGTCCCTTATCCCTTAATAGTTTTCATAAAATACTTGTAAGTGGTCCTATCACCTTTTCCATTACACTTGCATGTCACGATTGTTTTAAATTAGTGATGAGGATAAGAGTTATACCATGTTAACCTAGTAAAGCTATCAAACAGGACTACTTGCACACCAAAGGGCATAAACAGCGAATGATAAAACAGAGCTGGCCAACAGAAGACAGCGAGTGGTAGTAGAAGGAAAATATTCTGCCTGGAAGTCAGTGGTGAGTGGGGTTCCACAGGGCTCTGTCCTTGGGCCTCTACTGTTTGTAATTTTTATTAATGACTTGGACGAGGGAATTGAAGGATGGGTCAGCAAGTTTGCAGACGACACAAAGGTCGGAGGTGTCGTTGACAGTGTAGAGGGCTGTTGTAGGCTGCAGCGGGACATTGACAGGATGCAGAGATGGGCTGAGAGGTGGCAGATGGAGTTCAACCTGGATAAATGCGAGGTGATGCATTTTGGAAGGTCGAATTTGAAAGCTGAGTACAGGATTAAGGATAGGATTCTTGGCAGCGTGGAGGAACAGAGGGATCTTGGTGTGCAGATACATAGATCCCTTAAAATGGCCACCCAAGTGGACAGGGTTGTTAAGAAAGCATATGGTGTTTTGGCTTTCATTAACAGGGGGATTGAGTTTAAGAGTCGTGAGATCTTGTTGCAGCTCTATAAAACTTTGGTTAGACCGCACTTGGAATACTGCGTCCAGTTCTGGGCGCCATATTATAGGAAAGATGTGGATGCTTTGGAGAGGGTTCAGAGGAGGTTTACCAGGATGCTGCCTGGACTGGAGGGCTTATCTTATGAAGAGAGGTTGACTGAGCTCGGTCTCTTTTCATTGGAGAAAAGGAGGAGGAGAGGGGACCTAATTGAGGTATACAAGATAATGAGAGGCATAGATAGAGTCGATAGCCAGAGACTATTTCCCAGGGCAGAAATGGCTAGCACGAGGGGTCATAGTTTTAAGCTGGTTGGTGGAAAGTATAGAGGGGATGTCAGAGGCAGGTTCTTTACGCAGAGAGTTGTGAGAGCATGGAATGCGTTGCCAGCAGCAGTTGTGGAAGCAAGGTCATTGGGGTCATTTAAGAGACTGCTGGACATGCATATGGTCACAGAAATTTGAGGGTGCATCCATGAGGATCAATGGTCGGCACAACATTGTGGGCTGAAGGGCCTGTTCTGTGCTGTACTGTTCTATGTTCTATGTTCTAGAGCTAAGTGATCCCACAGCCAATCGGTCAGATCTAAACTCTGCAATCCTGTCATACCTAGTCGTGAATGATGGTGGACAATTAAACAACTGACTCAAGGAAGAGGCTCCACAAGTATTCATGTCGTCAGTACTGGAAGGTCCCAATACATTCGTGCAAAAGATAATGCCAAAGCATTTGCAGCAAGCTTCAGCCAGAAGTGCCAAGTGGATGATCCATCTTGGCTCCAGTTGTCCACTTGCCCCCAGCATCACAGATAGCAGTCTTCCACCAATTTGATTCACTCCACCATGATTTCAAGAATTGTTTGGAGGTGCTGGATACTGCAAATGTGCCCTAACAACATTTTTGCAATAGTGCTGAAGACCTGTACTCCGGAACTTGTCATTCAGATCAAGCTGTTCCAGTACAGTTGTAATGCTGGCATCTACTCAACAATGTGGAAAATTGCCCAGGTATATCCAGTATATAAAAAAGCAGGATAAACCCAACCCAGCCAATTACTGTCCCATCAGTTTTCTCAACATCATGAATAAAGTGATGGACGGTGTCATCCAACAGGGCTGTCAAGCAGCACCTGCTCTGAAATAACCTGCTCAGTGACACCCAGTTTGGGTTCTGACAGGGCCACTCAGCTCCTGACCTCATTACAACCTTGGTTCAAACCAGGACAAAAGAGCTGAGTGTGGTGAGAGTGACAGCCCTTGATATCAAGGTCACATTTGACTGAATGTGGCATCAGGAGTCCTAGCAAAATTGTATTCAAAAGGAACCACGGGACAAACTCTCTGCTGACTGAAGTCATACTTGGCACATAGGAAGATGATTGTGGTTGTTGGAGTCAGTCACCTCAGCCGCAGGACATCACTGCCAGAATTCCTCAGGCCCAACCATTTTCAACTGCTTCATCAATGACCTTCCGTCCATTGTAAGGTCAGAAGTGGGGATATTTGCTGATGATTGCACAATATTCAGCACCATTGATGTCTCCTTGATTGGCACCACATCCACAAGTATGTACTACCCCCACAGCTGGTTCTCAGTAGCAACAGTCTATTCTAGCTACATGATGTCCTGCAGATATTCACCAAAGATCCTTAGACAGCATCTTCCACACCCACAATCACCTCCATTTGGAGAACAAGGGCAGCAGCTACATGGGAACTCCATCACCTGCAAATTCTCCTGCAAGTGACTGACCATTCTGACCTGAATATATATTGCTGTTCCTTCACTGTCGCTGGGTCAAAAACTTGGAATTCCCTTCCTATGGGCACTGTGGGTCTGCCGACAGCACACGGACTGCGACAATCCAAGAGGTAGCTCTCCACTGCCTTCTCAAGGACAACTTTGGACTGGCAGTAAATGCTGGCCAGCCCTCACCCTATGAGTGAATATTTTTTAAAAATCTGTTTCAGCTGTTTATAGCTGACTCTCAACACTGGGTTTTAAAACATTTACTAAACTCCATTAATTGTTCATGTGGTTCTCAACTGGAGGCTGAGAAAATCCCAGATTCAAGCCCTAAGTTAATACAATTGATCACCAGATCTCATTGCCAGTCATTTTAGGACCACTTGAGGACTACTCTCTTCATTGAGGTTTATTGCTTTGGGAGTCATTGCACAGATTGCTGCTTCTGTTTGTTCTGACAGACAGCCTCACTTCATGGTCATGGTTCTCTGTTGTTTCAGCTCACTGAGCTGTTGGCTGTGCTTGGTATTTGCTTTGCTACTTGCTTTGTCATGGACATTGTCCGAGGCTGAATGAGATTATTTGCAATCTCAGTATCCTGTTTGCCCAAAGATCTGTAGCCACCGTCCTTTTTGCTGGTAGGAATTTATAGAGACTGGTTATGTAGTAATGTAGAGGAAAGTCTTTTGGCAATCTAACATGAAGAACCATTTGTCTGAAAACTGTAGCTTTTTGCATGACATATATTGTTACTGAGGCTATAAGGCAAATCTCAATGTCAGCTATTAAACCTTTGAAATACAGAGCTATTTGTTGTTCCCCAGGTCATGTACATGAGACATTATTATAGTGGGAAGTGTTTAATATGCTCCACAGCATTAACCCTTTCACAGTCTTACGTCATTTTCCAATAATCTTTGCACTGTGCTCCTCTCTGCCAGTGGGGAAACCGAAGAAATTGGGAACAGTGATAACAAAGTGTGAAGCTGGATGAACACAGCAGGCCAAGCAGCATCTCAGGAGCACAAAAGCTGATGTTTCGGGCCTAGACCCTTCATCAGAGAGGGGGATGGGGAGAGGGTTCTGGAATAAATAGGGAGAGAGGGGGAGGCGGACCGAAGATGGAGAAAAAAGATAGGTGGAGAGGAGAGTATAGGTGGGAGGTAGGGAGGGGATAGGTCAGTCTATGGAAGACGGACAGGACAAGGAGGCGGGATGAGGTAGTAGGTAGGAGATGGAGGTGCAGCTTGAGGTGGGAGGAAGGGATGGGTGAGAGGAAGAACAGGTTAGGGAAGCGGAGACAGGCTGGGCTGGTTTTGGGATGCAGTGGGGGAAGGGGAGATTTTGAAGCTTGTGAAGTCCACATTGATACCATTGGGCTGCAGGGTTCCCAAGCGGAATATGAGTTGCTGTTCTTGCAATCTTCAGGTGGCATCATTGTTGCACTGCAGGAGGCCCATGATGGACATGTCGTCTGAGGAATGGGAGGGGGAGTGGAAATGGTTTGCGACTGGGAGGTGCAGTTGTTTATTGCGAACCGAGCAGAGGTGTTCTGCAAAGTGGTCCCCAGGCCTCCGCTTGGTTTCCCCAATAGAGGAAGCCACACCGGGTACAATGGATACAGTATACCACGTTGGCAGATGTGCAGGTGAACATCTGCATAATATGGAAGGTCATTTTGGGGCCTGGGATGGGGGTGAGGGAGGAGGTGTGGGGGCAAGTGTAGCACTTCCTGCGGTTGCAGGGGAAGGTGCCGGGTGTGGTGGGGTTGGAGGGGAGTGTGGAGTGGACAAGGGAGTCATGGAGAGAGTGGTCTCTCCGGAAAGCAGACAGGGGTGGGGATGGAAAATTGTCTTGGCTGGTGGGGTTGGATTGTAGATGGTGGAAGTGTCAGAGGATGATGTGTTGTACCCGGACGTTGGTGGGTTGGTGTGTGAGAACGAGGGGGATCCTCTTGGGGCGGTTGTGGTGGGGGGGTGTGAGGGATGTGTTGTGGGAAATGCGGGAGACGCGGTCAAGGGCGTTCTCGACCACTGCGGGGGAAAAGTTGCGGTCCTTGAAGAACGTGGACATCTGGGATGTGCGGGAGTGGGCTGCCTCATCCTGGGAGCAGATGCAGCAGAGGCGGAGGATTTGGGAATAGGGGATGGAATTTTTGCAGGAGGGTGGGTGGGAGGAGGAGTATTCTCAGTAGCTGTGGGAGTCAGTGGGCTTGAAATGGACATCAGTTTGTAGCTGGTTACCTGAGATGGAGACCGAGAGGTCAAGGAAGGTGAGAGATTGGGAACAATGTTGGTTTAACTTTCGATCGCACTCAGCACTGACGTGGGTAGGTGTAAATTCCCCATCCTGCACTCATCAATCCCTTGGGGTCACAAGCTGGTGCATCAGGTTAAAATGCACCAGTTTGCCCCAATGTGAGGAATAGTCTAAAAGATCTGTTGATAGTTTACAAATATTTCATGATGATTAAAAATGAAGCGAGAGGTTTGTTTTGTGAAAAATGACACCGTCATTAGAGGTTGATCTTAATGTATTTAATCTTTTTAATCCTCTCACCACGCCAAAACAAAATGTGTTTGATGACACAATGCTTTCTGGCAAGAGTAAAGAATGATTGGTGTTCTCCCTGCATATTCAACAGATAGCTTTTCATATTTGCATTTTCAAAGAAGGACCTGAACACTTATTTCCTTCCTATTGAAGGGTGGAATTAAGGAGCTAACATCAATGCCAAGCAATTAAAAATGCCATCACAGAGAAGGATTGATCTGGTTTTCTGACCTATTATTCTCATGCTGATTTGTAAATTGGGTGCTAATCATCATCATCCATTGTGCCATTGTGCATTGAGACACTTGAAAATTAAGAACAAAACTGAGTGCATCTTGCAGTCACATCTTGACTTCCACAGATATTTAAATGAACAACTTGAAAAATCCAATGATAATGGGAACTGCAGATGCTGGAGAATTCCAAGATAATAAAATGTGAGGCTGGATGAACACAGCAGGCCAAGCAGCATCTCAGGAGCCTGGAGTCTCTGATGAAGGGTCTAGGCCCGAAATGTCAGCTTTTGTGCTCCTGAGATGCTGCTTGGCCTGCTGTGTTCCAGCCTCACATTTTATTATCTTGAAAAATTCAATGGTACTTCCAAAACAAAGAGGACAATTTGAATTTGTCTGGTACCTTTTATAATTGCAGAGGGTATGACAGGGCAAATACTGGGAGGATGTTTCCTCCAACTGGAGAGATTAGAACTGGGTATCACCATCTCAACATAAGGGGTCACCTATTTACAACTGAGATAAGGAAATGTTTCTTCTGTCAGAAGGATATTAAGTTTTGAAATTCTCCCTTCCGGAGTTTCTCTGGCATTGAGTCTTTCAAGACATTATATTATTTTTAATGGACTTGAGTTGAAGGGTTGTGGATATCTCTATTGCTTTTAAGAGGTCAGAAGAAAGGATAGAGAAAGTTTATTAACAAGGCATCTCATGGTAGTCATAGGTCTTATGATAACTTTGTTTGTTGGTCACCCACTGTCTGGTTTTTCAATTATCAGGCTACAGTTTTTTCCAATGGATATTGTTCCTAATAGTTGGTGAGTAGCCTGCTAGAGTTAAGGAATTGCCCAGTTCAACACTCTTGTTTCTGAGAGAAATCTCGTGAGAATCCTAAATTTTTAGCTACTATGTTTCCTGAAGCTGAATCTGCCGCAATCCTCGAGACAACTGCCTATGGTGACATCTGCGTGCTGTGCCAGAACATCAGACTGACAGGTAATTCAGCGTTTCAAATCTTTTACTTTTGCCTTCAAGAACTAAGACCTACTGGCCAAAAGTGTTTTATTTTTCCCACAGGTTAAGCTCTGCAGAGAGAAATCTGTTCTTTCCACCCTACCCTTTTAAGTAGCTATCAATGCTATGACTTGCGAGTAGATGTAACCCTGTTGTTAGAAGCTGTACCAGGCTTATGGAAGACAGTGTGACATTTTCCGAAAAGCTAAATCAACATCAAAAGAGACACTGCAGTGAAGAAAAAGCCTCTGCTTTGAAACATTTTGAGGTTTATGTCCATCTGCAACATGAGTTTACAGAAATCATAATTCCTTGAACTTTCTGGCAAAATTGAAAAACCAAAATGTAAAGTTGTTTTGCTAGTGATTGCATTTACAGCCTCATCATTTAAGGATGGCTCACATTGAAGGGAGAAAACAGTGTAACTTCTGATGCTTAATCAAGAATGTAACCTTGCTTGAATTATCTGAGTAACAAGAGGTATCTGAAGTAACTGCATACATTATAAGAAAAAAACATAATTGAGACTGAGTGAGAACATGTCTTAATATTTTTATATTTACAATCTTGTCTACAATTTATAATGAAATCCATCGAAAACATGTTTTTTTAAGGGTGGAGGTGTTATGATGGCTTCATTTTTTTTTAATGAACATAAATCTGAGGGATTGTGAACACCTGCCTCTTTATTCAAAGAATTCAAGGAAAGGATAGGTGAACTTGTTGTTTAACAAGGCATTTGTTGGCAGTCAGTTGTCTTATGATATGGTTACTAATGTACCTCCACCCAGGCACACTATTGTCGGGTTGAAGTGTGTGTCATAGATATTGTTTGACCAGTTGGCATCAAAGTGAAAGATCCCAGCTCAGCTCTCCTGCTCCAGAAAATGTCCCTTATTGTGAATCCCCATTGTTCCCTTAAAGACCAACTGGAAAACTTTTCGATCCTGTGTTTCCTGAACAAGCTGGATCTGCCAAGATTTCAGAGACCACTGCCTATGTTTGGTGAGACTTATCTGTGGATGCCAGAATGTCAGATTGACAGGCATTAGAGCATCTCAAATCTTATCCTTTTTACCCTTCAAGAACTAGAACTTATTGGCCAAAGATGTTCTTTATTCCAAAGTAAATTTCTGTAACAAAGTCTGCTTTGTTTACCCATTAAAAACTTGTGTCAGTTTGTGTGTGTGTGTGTGTGTTATTAGAGAAAGTAGACAATTGGCTACATCGGGAAACAGGTAAAATAACCAAATTTATGTTGTGCTCCACGGATTAGTGGGACTAGGGAAAAACAGTGCACTCTTGCCATCTCAGTTGTAATAGTTGGGCAGAGCAGCCTCAAGGATGCTCCAATTTCTTATATTTATGGCAGGTGGATTCAGGCAGCACAACATCCAATCACAGTCTAGTCAATCTTCAGAGATAGCAAGAACAGCAGACATTGGAGTCAGTCTAACACAGTGTGGAGCTGGAGGAGGACAGGGGCCAGGCAGCATCAGAGGAACAGGGAAGTTGATGTTTTGGGTCCTGACCTGAAAAGTTGACTTTCCTGTTCCTGTGACTTTGCCTGGCCCCTATCCTCCTCCAGATCCACACTGTGTATTATACGTAGCCAATCTTCAGGTTTTTCAATAAGCAGTTGTCTAGTTCCCTAATGGCAATGAGAGGTTGCCAACTTTCCAGGATTACCCAGGACATTCAAGGAGCTAAAGGTTAATCTCAAAGACACCGCTTGGAACTACCCAGGCAATACGTTGATGGAGTACTATTTTGAAAGTCAATTCTCTATCATCACTGTTTTTAAACATACTGGATTCCGTGTAAAAAATGGACATCCTGTGTGTGTGACAGTCAATTGGATAACCAGAGGCTGAATTTAGATTGGAAAATAAAGAGTGCATTTAAGTTCAGCAACGGGCAGGCCTGTTTCCTGATCTGAACCCATTTTCAAGGCACCTATTTAAGTTGAATGGCCAATGTGACTCAAGGAGATGAGTTGTGGCTCTGAATGTGGCAATGAGGCCCCAAGTGTCAGGTTTTGAACTTTAGACACCTCTTGGCTGGAATTCTTCAGTGTTGGAGAAATCAGTTTCCCGAAAGTGACAATTTACTGGATTCAGCAGCTGAGTCCTCACATCTATGTTCTGGTCTAACAGTCTCACTGAGGATAAGGTCTCTGACATATAGCCCTGCCTGAAGCCAAGCCTCAATCTTCCATTCCTTTCCCGAGGCTTCTGATCCCCTGCACTGCTGCCCAACACCCAACCAAAAGATGCAACCTCCTCACTCTGATTGCTCCCCTTTTTAAATTTAATGCTCGCCATTTCCTGTATGAAGTTACCATTGACAGGTTTCTTGCTTGACTGAAAGACCAGCTGTTCCATGTGTTGGGACTCTAGATGACAAACTGCACACTGAGGTCACAAACATGCTCTGAAAGTAAAGCTTCATGGAGTATAGGAGGAAATCCCAAATGGTGGATTGGGAAAGGGGAGGAATAGTTAGTGGAGTAAGGATGGACTTCAGTCAGTCAGCGGGTACTGACACCATCAGTCCACAGGCTCGGCCATTTCTAGTCTGAAAGGTTATCCACAATCAGGCAGGTGGTCAGATCCTTTCAAATTTTGTGTTTGGTCCTCTTCCAGTTCAGGCACTGATCAACAAGCAGTCCTAAAACTCGAGCCAATTCATTCTGAGTGATGGTCCACAATCAATCCTGGTACTGTGGGGCCATTGAAATCCTGTGGTTTGGGGGTGGTGTCTGTCCAGGACATCACTCAGATTGTGGGTAGCTCAAGTCTGGGGATTGGTCTAGATGTTTCAGTAGCTGAGGGAAAGTTTACAATCATTGGAAGAAATTATGTGTAGCAGGTGGGCATTTTTAAAAAATGTGCAAGGGTGTGGGAAAAGGGCAGGAGAATGGCATTAAGTCATGTTGCCCATTTGGAGAGTGGATGTATACAGAGTGGATGGGTCAAATGGCCTCCTTTTTTTCATTAAAGTCATGTGATTCTGTGGGCTGTGTGCAAACCTTGCCTTGGCACTAAGTGCATAAAACTGCAGCTGAAATGTATTGTCTTTCTTGTAAACACAGGCTTCAGGGTTCTACAATCATGGGTCATACATCAAAGAAAGATAAGGCAGATGAGAAAGTCAGAACCCTGGAGATGGTACCCAGTTTGCACACCTCTTATGGCTGTTCACTTTGGGTACTTACTATCCCTGCAGTGCTGTTTAAAAAATAACCAGTCCTCACAGTACCCTTGCAAAACCTGACCATCACAGACAATAATTCCATTACTATGGACTAAAACATTCAATCTTTCTCGTTCAATTCACCCTAAAAATGCAGGGATCTATACTTGGGATGACACTGACAAAGTCATTCCCTAAAGTATTTTCCAATGCTATAGGTTCCACCGGCAGGCCTTATAAATACCAGACACTTTCCTGCATCTCTTTGATAAGGTGCATCTGAGCATTTCTGGCTATGCCAGGCTTAGTCCTTCCCTTAACAGAATCCAATGGTGTCCCCGACTGAAATCTCAGGAATCTTGCCTGCAAATCTCTGACAGGTCTTCGATTCGCTGAAGGATGAGGAGATTTTTAGTTGCCCCTAGTCAATGCTGATGATGTAATGCTAACAAATGTTTACCAATGGAAGACAGCATCTCTTTGTGATGGGGCAAGATTCTCCACAGTTTTCACTTCAGACAAGTGTCTCTTGGGAAATAAATCTTGAGCAAATGTTAGAACGGTTATTACGTATTTACAAAAATGCAGAATATTCAAACAAGAAACTTTATTTCTCTTCCTTTCAAGAATGCAAGCTACAACACCTCAGATGCACCCACACTCCTCTGGAGTCTTTCTCCTCTATCCTTCGCCCTGTCTCCATCCCTTCTCATTAGCCTACTGCTTGCTGTAATTTGTTATTCCTTCTGACTTCGACTTTCTGATGCTGAACATTCTGTACTCAGTAAAGGTCTTAGTTTTACCCCTCACTTCAATGAATCTCAGGCAAGGCATAAATTGTTTTTACATTGCCTTTTTCTCTGTGTCCATTTCTTTGGACGACAGTCCTTTCCCCATTCCACAAACGACTTCATCTACCAACACTCTCCCTCCACCTGGACCCCACCCTCTCACCTTTTTACCTCCACTCAACCTGTTCATTGAAAACTGTCAATGTGATATTGGTCGCCTCCGTTTCTCTGTGTACTACCACCAACACCCCCACACCCCTAACCTATTCCAAACTATTTCCCTCTGAACTGACTGCACTCCCAACTCCCAGATTGAACACTGACTTTGTCATCAAGTCTGCCGACAAGGAGGTGCTGCTGTCATCTGGCGTACCGACCTCCCCATTGCAGGTACAGAGAGCCAGCTCTCGGACACCTCCTCCTATTTCCCCCGGAACACAATCCCACCATCGAATAGCAGATTCTTGTATTCATGACCATCGCTAATTTCATCTCATCTGTGAATCTCCCTGCTCACAGTCTCCCTGCTCATAGTCCCACAACTCCCTGCAGCCCTCTTCTATCTTCTTCCCAAAATCCATAAACAGGGCTGGGCAGGCTTATTGTTTCTGTCTGCTCCTGCCCAATAGAGTTCATCTCTTTCTAATTTGACTCAGTTTTTCCTCCCCTTGTCCAGTCCCTTCTCACTTACATCTGTGATTTCTCTGATGATTTACAACAGCTTTTAAAATTTCCAGTTTTCAGGCTCCAGGCAACTCCACTTTATCATGGATGTACAATCACTTTACATGTCTGTCCCCCATGACAATGGTCTCAGGCTCTCTGCTACTTGCTGGAGTAAAGGCCTGAGCTGTCCCCATCTACAACCGTCCCGCTCCGCCTAGCCAAACTCTTTCTCCGGTGTATCAATGGCATCATCGGTGCTGCTTTCCTCTCATCCAGAATTTGAAAGATTTGTCAATTTTGCTTCTAATTTCCATCCCACTCTCATCTTCACCTGGTCGATCTCTGACTCCTCCCGTCTCTTCCTCAACATCTCTGTTTCTATTTCTGAAGATGGTATGGCCACTGTTACCCATTGCAAATTCACTGATTTCTACAGTTACCTTGATGGTGCATCCTCGCACCCTGCTTCCGTTCTCACAGCTTCTCTGACTCTGACTGTCATGATGATGCCACCTTACACAGGGGGTCCTCAGAAATGTCCACCATTTTCCTTCACCAAGGTATCCTTGCTATTACTTGACAGGGCCCTCAGAACTGTTTGATCCATTTTCTAAATTTCTGTCCTCACCCCTTCTCTTTCCTCCCACGACACAGATATGGTCCCCCTGTCCTCAACTTCTACCGCATAAGTATCCACATCTGAAACTGTACTTTCCGCCACTTAGATCGTAAGAAATTACAGGGGGTTGTGAATGTAGCCCAGCCCACCACACAAACTAGCATCCCATCTATTGACTCCAACTGTACTTCCCACAGCTTCAGGAAAGCAGACAACATAATCTCTTCCACCCCCTCCCATGAGGCAGAAGATAAAACAGTTTGAAAACACATACCAATAGATCTAAGAACAGCTTCTTCCCCACTGTTATCAGATTTTTGAATGGACCTCTCATACATTAGATTTGACCTTTCTCTGCACCTTCGTCGGAGCTGTAACACTACATTCTGCATTCTGTTCTATTGCCCTGATGTACTTATGTAAGATATGCTTTGTCTGGATAACATGCAAAATACTACTTTTCATTGTATCTCGGTGCGTGTGACAAAAATAAATCAAATTATATTAAAATGGGATTATCACTGGACTGTTAATCCAGAGATCCAGCTACTAGAACAAAGAACAATACAGCACAGGACTGGCCTTTTGGCCCTCCAAGCATACGCCAACAATTTTTACCCTGCCACGTTAAAGCTGTCTTCTCTTACAGGATACGTATCCCACTACTCCCTTCCTATTCATGTACTCGTACAGGTGCTTCTTGAAAGCTGCTATTGTGTCACTTCCACATTCTCCTCTGGCACACGTTCCAGGCACTCACCACCTTTTGTGTGGAAAAACTTGCCTTGCACATCTCTTTTAAACTCCACCCTTGCTACTTGAATCTGTGCCCCCTAGTAATTGACCCCTCCACCCTGGGAAAAAGCCTCAGGCTTTCCACTCTATTCACAATCTCATATATGTCTATCGGATCACCCCTTAACCTCCTGTGTCCTAGTGAAAACAAATCCAGTCTATCCAACCTTCCCTCACAGTTAAAATCCTCCCGTAGCAGGCGACTTCCTGGTGAACCTTTTATGTACCCTCTCCGAAGTATCCTCATACTTCTGGTTGTGTGGTGGCCAGAACTGTACCCAATATTCCACGTATGGCCTAACTAAAGTTCTATAAAGCTGCAGCTAAATTTGTCTATTATCCTTACACTCAATGCCCTTTCCAATGAAGGCAAATGTGCTATAGGCCTTTCTTACTAAATTATCTACCTGTGCTGCTACCTTCAGTGATCTGTGGAGCTGCACACCCAGATCCCTCTGCATATCAATACAGCAAAAGGGTTCTGCCATTTGCTGTATGACTCCCACCTGTACTTGACCTTCCAAAATACATCACCTGACATTTGTCCAGTTTAAACTCCATCTGCCGTTTTTCCTGCCCATGCCTCCAACTGAACTATATGTTGCTGTATCTTCTGATAATCCTCTTCAATTTCCACGACTCCACCAATCTTTGTATCATCCGCAAACTTACTAATTAGATCGGCTACCACAAGACCATAAGACAGGGGAGCAGAAATTAGGCCATTCAGCCCATCAAGTCTTTTCTGCAATTCAATCATGGCTGATAAACTCCTTTAACGGCATCCTCCACTTTCACCCTGTAACCCTTGATCCCCTCGATAATCAAGAACCTATCTATATCAGTCTTAAATGTACTCAATAACCTGGCCTCGACTACCTTCTGTGGCAGTGAACTCCATAGATTCACCACTCTCTGGCAGAAGAAGTTTCCTAGTCTCTCCTACAAATGAAAACATCTTCCCAACATCCATTCTATCCAGGCCATTCAGTATTCTATAAGTTTCAAGTAAATCCTTCTGATTTACACCCTCAATTAGATCCTCAACTTTCTAAACTCCAATGAGTATAGTCCCAGAGTCCTCAAACGTTCCTCACATGTTAAGCTTTTCATTCCTGGGACCATTCTTGTAGCCTCCTCTGAACCCATTCCAGGGCCATTACATCCTGACTGAGATATGGGGCCCAAAGCTGCATGTAATATTCCAAATGTGGCCTGACCAGAGCCTTATAAAGCCTCAGTAGTACATCCCTGCTTTTATATTCATGCCCTCTCAAAATAAATGCCAACATTGCATTTGCCTCCCTGACCACTGACTCAACTTGCAAATTTACCTTGAGAGAATCTTGGACTAGAACTCCCAAGTCTCTTTGCACTTCAGACTTCTGAATTTTCTCCCCATTTAGAACATAGCCCATGCTTTTGTTCTTCTTAACAAAGTACATGACTTCACACTTACCCACGTTGTACTCCATCTGCCACTTCTTTGCCCACTCTCCTAACCTGTCCAAATCCTCCTGTAGCCTCCCCATCTCCTCATTGTTACCTGTCCCTCTACCTATCTTTGTATCATCTGTAAACCTAGCCAGAATGCCCACAGTTCCTTCATCTAAATCATTAACGTACAAAGTGAAAAGTTGTGGTCCCAACACTGACCCTTGGGGAACACCATTTGTCACTGGTTGCCATCCTGAGAAAGATCCCTTTATTCCCACTCTCTGCTTTCTGTCAGATAGCCAATCTTCTTTCCATGTTAGCACCTTGCCTCTAACACTGTGGGCCCTTATCTTACTCAGCAGCCTCCTGTGTGGCACCTTATCAAAGGCCTTCTTGAATACCAGGTAAATAATTTCCATTAGCTAACCTTGGTCTACCTTGTTCATTACTTCCTCAAAGAATTCTAGCAGATTTGTCAGAACTGACCTCACCTTGATGAAACCGTGCTGACTTAGCCCTACTTTACCATACACTTCCAAATATTCAGAAATCTCATCCTTTACAATGGACTCCAAAATCTTACCCACGCCCAAGGTTAGCCTAATTGGCCCGTAATTTTCCATCTTTTGCCTTACTCTCTTTTTAAACAGGGGTGCCATGTTAGCGATTTTCCAGTTCTCTGGGAAACTCCCTGACTCTAGTGATTCCTGAAAGATCACCACTAACACTTCCACTAACTCTTCAGTTATCTCCTTTCGAAAACTGGGGAGTAGTCCATCTGGTTCAGGTTACTTATTCACCTTCAGGTTCACTGGCACCTTTCCCTTGGTGATGGTCACCATACTCAGCTCTGCCTCCTGACTTTCTTGAAGTTTTGGGGGATTACTCATGTCTTCCACTGTGAAGACTGACGTGAAGTAATTAATCAGTTCCTCAGCCATTTCCTTGTTCCCCACTGCTATCTCTGTACCGTTTCCAGTGATCCAATGTCCACTTTTTCCTCAATTTTTCCCTTTATATATCAAAGAAACTCTTTTAATCTTCATTTATGTTACTGGCTAGCTTACCCTCATTTTTATTCCTCTCACTCCTTGTTTCTTTTTTTGTTTAGCCCTCTGTTGGTTTTTGTAAGCTTCCTAACTCTCTGGTTTCCCACTGCCCTTCACCACATTGCATACTTTCTCTTTTGCTTTTATGCTACCCTTACTTCCTCAGTCAGCCATGGTTGCCTCATCCTCCTTGTACCATGCTTCTTTTTCCTAGGGATGAATTTTTGCTGTGTCTCCTGAATTACTCCTAGAAATTCCTGCTATTGCTATTCCACTGTCTTCTGCTAGGCTCTTCTTTCAGTCAATTCTGCCCAGCTCCACCCTCATACCTCTGTAGTCGCATTTATTCAGCTGTAATACTGTTACTTCTGATTCTATCTTCTTCCTCTCAAATTGCAGAGGTTTTCCTCCAAATCACTTTTGTAAATCACAAACAGTAGAGCTTCCAGTGCTGATCTCTGTGGAACATAACTATCACAGCCCTCCATTCTGAAAAGCATCCTTACAGCGCTACCTGCTGTCCCCTATGACTAAGCCATAATGTTCTGGGGACATGGCAGACGGTGGAATTTGAATTCAATAAAAAAAATCTGGAAATAAGAGTCTAACAATGATCGTGAATCCATTGTTGAATGTCAGGAAAAACTCAACTTGTTCACTAATATCCATTAGGGAAGGAAACTGCTATTCTTACCTGGTCTGATCTACATGTGACTCCAGACCCACAGCAATGTGGTTGACTCTTAGCTGCCCGATGGGCAATAAATAAATGATGGCCTAGTCAGTGACACTCTCATTCTGTGAATAAATTAAAACAAAACCTCCAGCCCAATGTCACCATCAGGCACATATTTCCCTTCTCTCCCTTGTCAGCATTATGCAGGGTCTACCCCCTCTGGCACACCCTGGTCCACTCCCCCTCCACTCCCAACACCTCTCCACACTCTCAAGGCACTTTCCCATGCAATCACAGAAGATGTAAAGCCTGTCCATTTACCTCCTCCCTCCTCACTATCCAAGGCCCCAGCCGCAAACACACCTTCCAGATGAAGCAGCGATATACCTGCATGTCTCTCAATGTAGTTCATTGCATTCTTTGCTCGCAATGTGCTCTCCTCTACTTTAGGAAAATAAAACACAGACTGGCTGACCATTTTGTCGAGCACCTATATTCTCTCCACAAAAATAGCTCTGAGCTTCTGATTGCCTGACACTTCAGCACTCCACCATGTTCCCTGGTAAACAACTATGTCTCAGGATTGCTGCAGTGTTCCAGTGAGCCTCAGTGCAAGCTGGAAGAATAGAATCTCATTGTCCACTTGGGGATCTTGCAGCCTTTAGACTCAATAGCGAGTTCAACAATTTTAGAACCTGAGCGCCTTCTCCCGTGTACTTTTTCACCGACTTATGGTCTCCAATCTCTTCTTTTCCACTATGGCTTACAATATCCATCCCATTGCCTGCGTAACTGCCTTTCTCTCCCTCAGGGCTCAACCTCCACCTATCATTAACCCCTTTACCCCAACCCCAGCCACAGTCTTCAGCATATGTATCAACCTCTTCCTAGCTACCATCAGTTCTGAAGAAGAGTCACTGGACCTGAAATGTTAACTCAGCTTTCTCTGCAGTGATGCTGCCAGACCTGCTGAGTTTCTTCAGCAATTTCTGTTTTTGTTTCAGATTTCCAGCACCACAATTCTTTATTTTATTGCAGAACATCTACATTCCTTAAACAATGATGCCACCAATGTGCCAAGTTTATTTTTCCCTTCTGCCTCCTACAACACCCACAGCTGAAGGGGCAGGAGCTTGCTGCTGGGTATGCCCTGGTGACTAGTATATCAGTAGGAAGGGTTTAGAGGGATATCTGCCAAATGCTGGTAAATGGGACTAGATTTACTCAGGATAGCTGGTCAGCATAGGCCGAAGAGCCTGTTACCGAGCTGTATATCTCAATGACTTGTAAGGCTTTGGCTGGCATCCTTTGGGGCTGAGGGACCTCAAGGTCTTGGCTTTCCTGCACAACTGTGAGTATGTTCTCTTCAGTCTGACGGGTCACTAGCAGAAGGAGGTTGGAGGAGCAGGAGGACACCTCTGGAGTGTCCTAAGTAAACGCGAAAGGGCATCACAGCAACATCAATGAGGTAGGCCCAGTGGAGAGAGAAATGACTTGGCTGCTGGTAGATCTGGCTCAGGTGGCAATGAGGCGACAGCGGAGGTGTATCAACCCAGCAGCAAAGATTGTGTCTGAGGATCAGCGACTTTGATGTTGGCTGGGTCTGGCTTAGACGGTGGCAAAGTGGTGGTGGAGGGATCATGGTGCAAGTATTGTTGATGTTGATGAAATGTTGATGAGGTTGATCAGGACTGATATCAAGACTTCAAACTATATCCTTTTCTTCTTTTTTTCCTTATTTTTAAATTATTCAAAATTGTGCCATTTCTAGGTGACAAATGAAAGCTTTTCACCACATTTTATTGTATTCTTACTGGAAAACAGAGGCTAGAAAATCTTGGGGTGTTTTGTCTGGAGTGGCAGAGGCTGATGGGAGACTTGATGGAAGTCTATAAAACTATGAGACGTATAGATAGTATTGATGGTCAGAATCTCTTTCCCAAAGTTGAAATGTCTAAAACTAGGGGGCATGCATTTAAAGTGAGGGGGTGGGGAGAAGTTCAAAGGAGATGTGAGGGGCAAGTTTTTTATGCAAGAGTGGGGCAGGCGGGTGGAACATACTGCCAGGGTTGGTGGTGGAAGCAGATACAATTCTGGAGTATAAGAGACCTATAGACAAGTAAGGAATGGAAGGAAATGGAAAAAGGGCAGGCAGAAGGGATTAGTTTAATTTGGCATCATGTTTGGTGCAACATTGTGGGCTGAAGTGTCCATTCCTGTGCTGTACTGCTCTATGTTCTATGTAAAATACACATGACAATCAAAATCAAAAAATCAAAACTGCCAGGGTATTTGTGAGTTATTCCATCTGCTTGTGGATGCCTGATGACTCTTTAAGATGAAAGTGGCACCAGGAATGAGGTTAAGATACCTCATTTCCCTCTCACCTTGCCATTGAGGCTGTATATCCATAGTGACAGTGATGGTGTGTTCTTCTGGACAAAGTGGCCTTCCAGCTTGTTTCCATGGAGACAGCCAAGCTCTTGCACGCTGGAGACACTGCATGACTCAGAAGGAGCGGGCGTCAGGGGTTTGCAGACTCCTTGAGCTTTCGGCCCAGCCGAGTTCGGGTCCCTTATAGATGTGTGCTGCCATCTCTCTCTCTCTCTCTCTCTCTCTCTCTCTCTCTCTCTGCAGGTTGAGCAGATCACATTATTGCTGAGTACAGAAGGGCATCCACTGCATGGGGCCCAGTCTCTTATCATCTTCCAAATGTCAGAGACCTCAGTCATTGCCCGCTGCTCCACAGTTAGGTGCCAGCGATGTGCTCTCCATACGGGGCCCCTGAGATTAATTGAGATAATATAGCCACCAAAGTGACTGCCTGTGCGATGGTGGAGGGCACAGATGAACATTTTCTTCCCTGAGATGTCCGAGCCATCATCCTCAGTGGCACTAGCGCTGCCGGGGAGAGGCTGTGATCTCTTTTGCAGGTCTATCTGCTAGTAGCTGCAGAAGGGAACGGAAATAATTGGTCGGTAAAGATGCACAGTCCCTGACATCGATGAATGTGTGAGACTTTGAGTACAGCAGGACTACAGTGCTCCTAACCAGCTCCTGACATGTTCCTGTTTTCCCATTTCCAAAGGAGAGATCCCAGTCTTCCTCCTACCTGTTCCTTAAAGTACATATGGAGTCTTGTATCCAGCAATTCTCCTGCCACTTTTGTACTGTAGTTGTGGGCAAAATTGTCCTGCAGTGGAAGAAAGAGAAAGGACCAAGTCTGCTAGCAATTTGTACAGAAGCACTTTATGAATATAAATGAACCAGGCAGAGGGTGAATCCTAGATAATAAAATGTGAGGCTGGATGAACACAGCAGGCCAAGCAGCATCTCAGGAGCACAAAAGCTGACGTTTCGGGCCTAGACCCTTCATCAGAGAGGGGGATGGGGTGAGGGTTCTGGAATAAATAGGGAGAGAGGGGGAGGCGGACCGAAGATGGAGAGAAAAGAAGATAGGTGGAGAGAGTATAGGTGGGGAGGTAGGGAGGGGATAGGTCAGTCCAGGGAAGACGGACAGGTCAAGGAGGTGGGATGAGGTTAGTAGGTAGATGGGGGTGCGGCTTGGGGTGGGAGGAAGGGATGGTGAGAGGAAGAACAGGTTAGGGAGGCAGAGACAGGTTGGACTGGTTTTGGGATGCAGTGGGTGGAGGGGAAGAGCTGGGCTGGTTGTGTGGTGCAGTGGGGGGAGGGGACGAACTGGGCTGGTTTAGGGATGCAGTTGGGGAAGGGGAGATTTTGAAACTGGTGAAGTCCACATTGATACCATTAGGCTGCAGGGTTCCCAGGCGGAATATGAGTTGCTGTTCCTGCAACCTACGGGTGGCATCATTGTGGCACTGCAGGAGGCCCATGATGGACATGTCATCTAAAGAATGGGAGGGGGAGTGGAAATGGTTTGTGACTGGGAGGTGCAGTTGTTTGCATCTGCTCCCATGATAAGACATTCCACTCCCGCACATCCCAGATGTCCAAGTTCTTCAAGGACCGCAACTTTCCCCCCACAGTGATCGAGAATGCCCTTGACCGCGTCTCCCGCATTTCCCGCAACACATCCCTCACACCCCGCCCCCGCCACAACCACCCAAAGAGGATCCCCCTCGTTCTCACACACCACCCCACCAACCTCCGGATATAACGCATCATCCTCCGACACTTCCGCCATCTACAATCCGACCCCACCACCCAAGACATTTTTCCATCCCCACCCCAGTCTGCTTTTCGGAGAGACCACTCTCTCCGTGACTCCCTTGTTCGCTCCACACTGCCCTCCAACCCCACCACACCCGGCACTTTCCCCTGCAACCGCAGGAAATGCTACACTTGCCCCCACACCTCCTCCCTCACCCAAATCCCAGGCCCCAAGATAACATTCCACATTAAGCAGAGGTTCACCTGCACATCTGCCAATGTGGTATACTGCATCCACTGTACCCGGTGTGGCTTCCTCTACATTGGGGAAACCAAGCGGAGGCTTGGAGACCGCTTTGCAGAACACCTCCGCTCGGTTCGCAACAAACAACTGCACCTCCCAGTCGCAAACCATTTCCACTCCCCCTCCCATTCTTTAGATGACATGTCCATCATGGGCCTCCTGCAGTGCCACAATGATGCCACCCGTAGGTAGCAGGAACAGCAACTCATATTCCGCCTGGGAACCCTGCAGCCTAATGGTATCAATGTGGACTTCACCAGTTTCAAAATCTCCCCTTCCCCAACTGCATCCCTAAACCAGCCCAGTTCATCCCCTCCCCCCACTGCACCACACAACCAGCCCAGCTCTTCCCCTCCACCCACTGCATCCCAAAACCAGTCCAGCCTGTCTCTGCCTCCCTAACCTGTTCTTCCTCTCACCCATCCCTTCCTCCCACCCCAAGCCGCACCCCCATCTACCTACTAACCTCATCCCACCTCCTTGACCTGTCCGTCTTCCCTGGACTGACCTATCCCCTCCCTACCTCCCCACCTATACTCTCTCCACCTATCTTCTCTCTCCATCTTCGATCCGCCTCCCCCTCTCTCCCTATTTATTCCAGAACCCTCACCCCATTCCCCTCTCTGATGAAGGGTCTAAGCCCGAAATGTCAGCTTTTGTGCTCCTGAGATGCTGCTTGGCCTGCTGTGTTCATCCAGCCTCACATTTTATTATCTTGGATTCTCCAGCATCTGCAGTTCCCATTATCTCTGATACTAGAGGGTGAATCCTTCCTGGTAAGTGAGAAGGAATCATTGTGTCAAAGAGGGATCAGAACATTTAAAGGCAAGGGGCATTTCATTCTTGCGATGTTGAGGTTCGCTGTCAATTCCCATCTTCACCATGTCTGTGCAGTGTCACAATTACAATGGGTTGTACCCCGCTGTGAGTGTGAGCTGGCAGTGAGAAGATGGTGCACTTTCCCATGTAGTGTATTGGAAGGATGTTTTTAAGCTGGAGATGTCCAGTGTTATAGAGAAGCAAGACCAAGGGGTTCAGGTACACAATTCTTTGTCATTTGCATCACAGGTAGGCAGGGTGGTTAAAATGGCATTTGGCACACTTACCTTCATTGCTCAGATCCTTGAGTATAGGAATTGGGACGTCATGTGGAGGTTGTACGGGGCATTGGTGAGGCCTCCACTGGAGTACAGTGTGTAGTTCCGGTTGTCCTGTTATAGAAAGGATGCTGTTAAACTGGAGACAGTTCAGAAAAGATTTACCAGGATGTTGCCTGGAATGGAGGGTTTGAGTTCTAAAAATAAGCTGGATAGGCTGTGACTTTTCACTGGAGTGTAGGAAGTTGAGGAGTGACCCTACAGAGCTTTAAAAAATCATGAAGGGCATAGATAAGGTGAACATTTTTATGGTGAGAGGCAAAAAATTTAAAAATGATGAGAGGCAACCTTTCTACACAGAGTGGTTCGTGTGTGGAATGAGAAAGCGATGGATGCGGATACAGTTACATTTAAGGCATATGGATAAGTACGTGCATAAGAAATGTTTGGAGGGATATGGGCCAAGCGCAGGCAGGTGGAGCCAGTTTAGTTTGGAAACATAGTCTCCATGGACTGGTTGGACTGAAGGATCTGTTTCTGTGTTGTATGACTCTATTACACAATGAATGCAGGAGATCTTTCATTCTGTTTTCTCCATGTTGCTCACCTGTGGGCCCCTGGCAATGCCCTTGCAGCAATCATCCAACTGTGAATAGGAGGATGCTCTAGCGCCATTCAGTAGGGTTGGAGTCTTCTTTTGTCTTTCCTGATCAGCCTGACATAGAATCGATCACAGAAATAAGACTGAATTGTTTGGTGAGCTTTTGCTCCCTGTAGAATATGCAAGCTCCTGGCATGCAGTGAATGGGAAAGTGCTGTCTGGGTGGCTTTTATATATAGAATCTGAACCTTTGACTCCTGAAGGTCCTGCCAAAGGCAAGAAACTCCTGCCTGCTGCTCATATGATTAGCTCTCATAGCAACTCGCTTCACTGTATACTAAGCTGTGAAGTGTGTGACTGTGTGAGACAATTCATCTATCCCCAGGCTATGGCAGAAGCAATGACTTCTAACATGCCATTATTTAGCATCAAAGTGGAATCTTGGCCATGAAAACACTGTTATCCCTCCATAGAAGTCAGAGATGCAAAATACATCAGACTCCCAGCTCCCAGCTTTCTGACTAACTTGCTCTCTTGGTGAGCTGGGGGGAGGGTGAGAGCAGTAAAAATTCTCACCAAGTTGGTGTGCCGTGCAGTTCCTGGGTGGGGTTCAGCCTGAAATATAGTGAACACCTGAGCTTTGGGGACTGGAGCCACCTCACTCTTTCCTGCTCTCAACTTGGCTGGGATCACAACAGCAAGAATGTGTGGGAGGTACAGTTGAAGGTAGGAGAACGTACAACATTATCCAGAAAACGTCCAACCTGTGTTAGCCACCCAAATTAATGGAGGTAGCTATTCTTTAGCCCTATCGACTCCTCTCTGGCTGTATTGTGTTATTATCTTGAGATCAAGAGTATTTTTTTGGTGGTGGTGAGGGGTGAAATCTGAAAACCCATGTATTTGCTGATAGTGTGAAGCTTCAGGATTCATTGTTTAAAAACAAAGGGTTATCCTGTATAAGACAAACAAGGAAAATTGATACTGAAAACAGCACTCTATACTAAATAAAACCAAAATGCTTTGGATGCTGAAAATTTCAATAAAAACATAGAATAGTGGAGAAACTCAGGTCCAGCAGTTTCTATCGAGCGAGAAACAAAATTAAAGTTTTGAGTCTGGTATGACTCTTCTCTATGATAGTCAATTATGATAATTATATAAAAAGTGCAATGAATTTGGTTGCTTCTACTCTAAAGTGAACTTCTTAATTCAAGTCTCTTTCTCTACCCTTTTGACTTAATCAATCCCCTCAACTCACCACATATTATGCTTTCTCACTATGGACAGTATGCCTCTGAGTTATTTTGAAGCATTGCTACACTCCCATTGCAGGACTGAGGGAGGGCTTCACTGAAGAAGTGCCTCAGTTGAGACATTGAGCTCTGCCCAATTAGGTGGACATAAGTGAACCCATTATCACAGTTTCAAAGAA
The DNA here is from genome assembly GCF_030684315.1 of Stegostoma tigrinum. Taxonomy (NCBI): domain Eukaryota; kingdom Metazoa; phylum Chordata; class Chondrichthyes; order Orectolobiformes; family Stegostomatidae; genus Stegostoma; species Stegostoma tigrinum. Next base: position 27,722,927 of record NC_081356.1, on the reverse strand, counting down.
GAGCCTGGGGGCTCTCCCCAGCAACCTGGCCAATATTTATCTCACAACTAGAATATCTGGTCATTGTTACTGATATATTTTACTGTTTGTGGGACTCGCTGTGTGCAAGTTGGCTGCTCTGTTTCCTACATGCAACAAGTGGTTACATTTCAAGAGTTTTTTTTAAATTCACTCATGGAACATGGGTGTTATTGGCTGGGCCAGAACTTATTGCCTGTTCTTAGCTGCTCTTGGGAACGTGGCAGTGAGCTGCTTTCTCGAACTACTGTAGTCCATGTGCTGTAAGCAGACCCACAATACAGTTAGCGAGTGATTTCCAAGATTTTGACTCACAACACTAAAGGATTGACAGATCCTTCCAAGTCAGGATGGTGAGTGGTTTGGAAGGGAATTTGCCAGCAGTGGTGTTCCTGTGTATCAGTTGCAGTTGTTCTAATGGTTGTGAGTGGCGGTGGGTTTAGAAGGTGCTACCGAAGGAGCCTTGGTAAATTTCTGCAGTGTATATTGTAGGCGGTACACATACAGTTATAGAGCATCAATGGTGGAGGGAGTGGGTGCTTGTGGCTTTGTGAATCAAACAAGCTGCTTTGTTCTGGATGGAGTCGAACTTCTTGAGTGTTGTTGAAACTGCACTCATCCAGGCAAGTGAGTAATGTTCCACCACCCTCCTGGCATGGGCCTTTTAGACAATAGATAGGTTTTGGGGAGTCATGAGGAGCATTCCCATTCTCTGATGCGCTCTTGTAGCCGCTGTATTTATATGGTAATTCAGTTAAGTTTCCAGTCGATGGTGACCCCCAAAATGTTGGGACTGGAGAATTCAGTGATATTAACACAATTGAATATCGAGGCAATGGTTAAATTCTATCGTGTTGGTGTTGGTCATTGCCTGGCACTGCATTGAATCATAGAATTCCTACAGTGTGGGAGGAAACCAGAGCACCCAGAGGAACCCCATGCAGACACAGGGAGAATGTGCAAACTCCACACAGACAGTCGCCAGAGGCTGGAATTGAACTCAGGTACCTGGTGCTGTGAGGCAGCAATGTAAAGCGCTGAGTCACTGTGCCACCCAGACTTGTGTGCTGTGAATGTACCTTGCCACCTTTCAACCTAAGGCCGGGTCTGACGAAATGTGAATATTCTGAACACTATGCAATCAGCAGCTAACATCCCCACATCTGATCTTGTGATGGAGTGCAGATCATTGATGAAGTAACTTAAAATGTTTGGGCCTACAGTACTCTGACACACTCCTGCAGAGAATGTCCTGGAACTGAGATGATTGACCTCCAAAAACCGCAGCCATCTTCCTTTGTGCCAGCTCTGACTCCAAGCAACAGAGGGTTTCCCCGGATTCCCATTGGTTTTGCCAGGTCTCCTTGATGCCACAACTGCAGTCTTGATGGCAAGGGCAATCACTGGCTGTAAAGCATTTAGTTATCTTTCTGCTGTTCTGAAAGGTGCTATAGAAATAGAAGCTCTTTCTTTTTTCTATTTATTTTGCATAGAAAGCAGATATATAGAAGCATTCCACTGGAGAAATCATTGTGACTACCTTTGGAGTTGCTGCAGGAGAATGTGCAGTAAAATTACCATAAATTACCAAAAACTTCAATATTGCAAAAAAATCTACTAAGGAGACAACTAAAGGAGCGGCATAAAATGTTACAAATAAAAAACTTGCTTTGCTCAATAAAGAAACATTGGAATGACATTGGAGCCCTGATAAACCTTGGTGCATGAAAAGTTGCCTCACTTAGCGTAGTGAGCACAACAGTATCAAGAAGTTGTGTACGTATCAAAAGAACATCATTTTACGGCTGAAGAAAAAGACATGTTCTTTCAGCTTCTTGGTTTGTACTTAGCAGGACAAATGCAAGAACGCCAAATTTGACAGGATCACAACAATTCATGAACAAAAACAAAGTTGTTGGAAAAGCTCAGCAGGTCTGGTAGCATTTGTGAAGGAGAAAACAGAGTTAACATTTTGGGTCGGGTGACCGATGCTACCAGGCTTGCTGAACTATTCCAGCAACTTTGTTTTTGTTCCTGATTTACATCATCTGCAGTTCTTTCAGTTTTTACCACAGTTGACTGAGATGTTACCATGAAGAAAGCAGCAGGGAACTTTAGGCTCTGTATTACTTAGAGACCTGGGGACTAGTTGCATTTATCTCATCCCCAATCCCACCACTCATGTGAAGCAGTTTCGTAGCTAATGGAAGTGTTCAAATAATTAAAGATCCATCTTCACCCTGAGTTGCTTGTAGTCATTTCGAAGAAATTAATGTTTAGTCCCTGGAGATCCCAGGGAACTCCTAGAGGTTTGGCAATGTTTAATGACATATCTGTGCTCAAGTTTCCAATCATGCCCTCGCTATGCCCAATAATCAGTGGTTACCAGTCAGAAAGTCTACCCATATGATTCATTGTCAGGTGAGATTTAACCGTATTTTGTTTTTTTAATTCACTTGTGGGATGTGGGCTTCTCTGCCTAGGCCAGCATTGATTGCCCATTCAGAATTTCCCAGACAGTGGTTGAGAGTCAACCACATAGCCGTGGGTTTGTATTCATATATAGGCCAGGCCAGGTAACACTGGCAGAATTCCTTCCCTAAATGTCATTAGTGAACCAGATGAGTTTTCCCAACAATCAACAATGGTTTCATGGTTATCATTGGTTGATGAATCTAAGATTTCAGATTCTGTAAATTGAATTCAAATTCCACCAACTGCCGTCATGGAATTTGAACCTGAATCCCAGAACATTAGCTGAATTTCTGGATTAATAGGCCTGTGATAATACCACAAGGCCATTGCCTGCTGTTTAAACCTGTCTCACCCTCCAACAGCGACAACTTAGTTCAGTACCACTAGCTGTGTGCGTATTGAGTTTCACTTCCTTCAGAAAATTGAAGAGAAGTCATGAAGATGTGTATCAATCTTTGTGAAGTACATCAGTGAATGTATTGAAAAAAAAAATTACCTTTCTGGAAATTACCAGAATTCACTGGAAGGGCAGCTGCTAACAGTTGTCTGTCTATCAGTCACACCATTTGTTCCTAATCCTCAGCTGTCTTGCTGTTCTCAAAATAGAAATGGACAGTGCTAACTTCATTTCAAAGGGGTCTGGTAAATATTACATATAAACTATTCTGAGACAATTAAACCCAAATGGCCTTGTGATTAGTTTCATCTGGTGTTATTGTTTTCAGATTGTATCTATTAATATCATCCACTGATGACTGCAAAGTAGTTGGTAATGTATAGGTTTTCTGGGAGCGAAAAATGCCCCCGCTAGTGCCTTTATCGTTACTATGGCCTTGGTCCATTTCAGTGAGATATATATGAACTGAACAGGTCAGGTTAAAAGAAGTGCGACACTGCACACAATATCCGGATCAAATTGGTGCTACATCTTCAGCAAGTCTCCTGCAGGCGTAAGAAACTTTTTTGGAACTTTGTATGCAATGTTTTTTACTTCTTTCAATCAGTTAATTGACAAATGTTTGAAAAAAATATGTAAAAAGAATAAAATCCTGAAGTTAAAAAACATTAAAAACAGGGCGATCAGGTGGACAGCAAGGTTCTTACTAAATGTAAATGGATTGTCTCTCAGTTCTAGTGCAGGATCTCCACCTCTATCATTAATGTCCTTAAATACAATCTGATGTCCTTGGCTTCAAGCTCTTTTGACTTTGAATCGCACAAAATAACAAAAATACATTGAGGCTTTAATGTAGGCAACTGAACTAACAATAAAATAGTTTTTAGACAATTGTTAGGGAAGGCACACTCTCAGCAATTATTGCCCAAATATGGTAGATTATGAGGCACTGAAGCTAGCAAGATAAGCATTAACCATGTGGTTTTGTGAATTCTATAAGTGAGGCCTTTCTTTGGTGCTCTTCTGCTGTTCACAGTTTCAAACTGGTAATCTGGATAAAGATGGTTGAAACCATTTTATTTTGGTTGCTTTTGTTGTATTTATATTGGCAATGATGAAATGTTAGCTCCTCTGGTTTTCTTGAAATGTTTTGTTTGATACAGACTGTGATTAGAATTTAAAAGGACTTGTGATAGCAGCATTCCTGCCTGCAGACTAAACGCTCAGCTCTCTGACCTTCGGTGACAAGAGTTTGAGAAATGTTTTTGTTTCATTTTCCGATGAAAGTCTGCTGTGACACAAATAATAACTTCAAAAGGATCCAAACTGCGGAGAACATTTGATGTTTGTAAGGCAATCTAATGGGAATATAATCATGTAACTAACCTACCAAAACAACTCCAACAAAACTAAATAAACAGTGAACACGTGTATGTTAAATTTAGTTTTCCTGGAAGTAAAATAATGATTCACATACATGGGTATAAAGTTAGTAGGCAGATGTCTTTTTCTGATCAACTTTGGTTAATTCAAGTGAAGTTTCCCTTGAATTAAATGGAATTAAATGAATAGTAGGAGCGACATTGTTACAAATGTGATTCTTTAGTTTTGGTGATATACATGAGCCTGAAGCTGTGACTCATTTGATAAGCCCTTGGATAAAATCATTCCTAAATATGTTTTGGAGAGAAAGGTTAATTGACAAAGAGACTTTGGGCTTGGAAAGGAGTGAACGTGGCTATTTGAATATCACAGAATTCATGAGACAGCAATGAATGGATAAATCATCTTCCCTTTTAAGGAGCAGAACGTTACAAAACAAAGTGAAATACAATACATAATAGTTGTCAGGGGCAAACTTCAATGTGAATATCCAAATAATGTTATAAATAAATTTGAAAAGCACTGCTTCATGGTTTTCCTCTTAGGGCTTCATTGTTTCCACAACTGAAAAATAAATAGGGGAGTTTCCAATTTGTTTTGCTCTGTAATTTTAAATGACAAGGGTCTTGAAAATGTGATTTTGTTAAGAAGAATGCCAGCCTATGATATGTCAGAGCTATTGCTTATTGGGCTGTGTTTTCAGAAGGTTGTGTGTTCAAGTCTCACTTCAGTGTAGTGTCTAGGCTAGTGTTTGCAGTGCAGTAATGGGAGACGCTGACTTTTTAAAATGAAATTGTTGAACTGAAGTTTAACTGAGGAAATCTGTTAAATTGTTAAGCTGCCCTTCAGGTAGGTATGAATGATCCTGTGGCATATTTTGAAGACTATCAGGGAATTTCTCCTTCAGGTCCTGATCAATATTTAGCCCTCAACTGGCTCACTAAAATTATCTATACGACTACTATCACATCGCTGTCTGAAGGAGCAAATCTTTCTTTTCTCTGTTTCTGGAACTTATTGGAACTGATGACTGAGGATATTAAACATGATAGGCTCTGCACCATGGCTTCATGAAGTGTATTTGATTGTCTTTGGAATCAAGCAATTACTTTACAAATGTGTCCCATAGATTTTTTTTTAAGCACCCTCACCCCGCCTTCGATATGATTTGCCAAATGGTTTGCCACAATTCGGTTAGAGTAAGTTATGATGGCATTTCCCTGCACTTTAAGCTTATACAAAATCTAATTGCCAAGCTTTTGATCCCCTGTTCTAATGTCTCTCAATATAGCATGTTGTGAAATTTCTGCCTGATTGCCTTGGGAGATTTTACTGCATTAGCTGTGATTTATTGCAAGTAGTCATTTAGAAATAACATGTAAGCTACAGGTTAACAAATTACACATTCAATGAAAATACTTCTTAATTATTGGAGAATTGGGTGGGGGAAGTGGAGGGTAGAGAAAAGCTTGCTAAGTCAACATACCATCAGACAAAGACAGAGCTACACAAGGCCTCAAGTAGATAGTCATTTGCAGGAAGATGATTTGCTGAAAAATGACATGCATCACAGAGGTAACAGTTGGAGGCGTAGCACACAGCAAGTTCCTTCTCAATTGTATGAGGATATACACCTTAGCCATCCTTTACACCCAAGGTTTGGTACAGCACCAGATTGTGGGAGGTAGTTCATTGCATGTCGTAAGCATGCAGTCCAACAGCAGATGTTTAGAGAAATCCCAACACCCCAGTGTTGCACGGCAGCATCCCACTAACTGATGGAATGAGGCATTAAAGTTGTAGCTATGCAGCATCTGAAAATAGCTGCTTCAGTTCCTCAATTCATAGACACAGTCTGTGACTAATTCCGGCAAAATGCTTTATCATAAGACGTGGATGCAGAAGTAGGCAGTTCAGCTCATTCGGTCTGCGCCACCATTCAATGAGATCACGGCTGATTTGATAATCCTCAACTTCACTTGCCTGCCTTTACCCTATAGCCCTTAATTCTCTTACAGGTTGAACATTTGTCTCCCTCAGCCTTAAATGTACTTAACAGCACAACCTCTACATCCCTCTACGTAAAGAAGTCCACAGATTCACTACCCTATGAAAGAAAAAAAAATCCTCCTCATCTCTAATTTAAATGTATGACCTCTTATTCTGAGATTATTATGAGGTCCTAGATTCTCCCATAAGGGGTTAAAAAAACCTTTCCTCATCCACCTTGTCAAAACCTCTAAGAATCTCGTATGTTTCAATAAGGTCACCTCTATTTTCCTAAATTGCGATGTGTGCATGCCCAATCTTATGAGGATCAGTCAAAAGACAGTCCCTCCATACCTGGTATAAACCTAATCAAACTTTTTTGGACTGCCTCCAATAACTTTCCTGAGATAAGAGACCAAAAATTCTTTACAGTACTCCAGCTGTGGTCTGACTAGTGACTTGTATAGTTTTAGCAAGACCTCTTTAGTCTTATATTTCATTCCATTTGAAATGGACATTCCATTTGCCTTCCTGGTTACACATCAAACTAGGTGTTTCATGGAGAAGAACTCCCAAATCCCTCTGTTCTGTAGCGTACTGCATACTTTGTCCACTTAAGTAATGTTTAACTCCTCTATTCTTTTGGAAAGTGCATAACTTCACATTTCCCCACATTATATTCCATCTACTCAGTTTTTGCTCACTTATTTAACTTGTATACAACTCTCTGCAGGTGCAATGCACTTGCCTTCCCATCTGTTTTATTGTCATTAGGAAGGATGGCAAAGCTTAAGAAAATGTGTGGAAGAGATTGACTGACTGGAATAGGACAGGGAAAAACGTTTTCTCAGGAGTTGAGTTGAAGCCGATGTTTTCTCCTTAGAACAGGGTGTATAAGATAGAGGTATTCTTAATTATGAATTTTTTAATAAAGTAAATATGGGGAATTAGAGGATGCAGATTTACTACAAACCTACATCCTCTGATTCTCCATGTTTTAATACAGAACAAAGAGAGGAATAAACAGGAGGAATTTCTCTTTTGTGCAGCAAGTTGATATGACCTAGAATGCACTGCATGAAAAGGTGATGGAAACAAGTTCAATAGGAACTTCCAAAAGGGAAATTTTTGTACATGTTTGAATGCGGAGAAGTTCACAGAGTGTTGGAGAAAGAAGACAACACTAATTGGAGAGTTCTTTCGAAGAGCTGACACTGACAAAATGGGCCAAATGGCCTCCTCCTGTGCTGCATCATTCTGTGAATTTATGAATAATGCAGTTAACGCCCACACTAGTGTGGGAATTCAATGCTTGGATTAAGGGTTAAAAGAGAAATTCCCGTTCTTTATTCAGGGAGCTGCAAAACTGAACTTGTATGGAGTGTGAATGTTTTAATCCTATACAGGCCCATGTAGTTCCCTCCTTACAGTGACACTTTTACATTCAGTACGCAGCAAGCAGCAAAACAGACAGAAGAATTGAATGGCTGCCCTTGGACTACATTTCAGAACTTCTTTCTCTTATAACAGTTGGTTATCTTTTTCCTGTAACCTTTCTGCTTTACATTGCTTTCAGATGGAAGATCCACTTCAATTAAAGGAGAATGGCAATGAATGCTTTCAGAACAAAGACTATGACAAAGCAATTGAATGCTACACAAAAGCTATTCAACTGACAAAGGACAAGAAAGTCCTGGCTGTACTTTATAGAAACAGAGCAGCTTGTCATTTGAAAAAGGTCTGGTCTCAACTTTTTTCTCCCCCTGAAACAACTAGCGTTATTATTGGCAAATGCTTATTCATTCTGTGTTCTGGTATTTTGGTGCAATTAAAGCGATACATACATATTGATATCCCTGAGTGAGTGTAAATAACATAATGTGGGTGGTCTAATTTACTTACAAGTAAAATGGTGGCATTTAGTCTGAAATTGAAGGTCATATATATCAATCTTGCAGCTGAACCTTAGTTTCCTGGAGTATAAGTATTGCAGGATGGGCAGGTGGAACTTTGTGGAGAATTTGTAGTGAAATCACTGTTATCGTCCTTGTATACCCATTAACAATTTCATACAACAAGCGAGGATAATATATTTACACCTGTATAAAGTAGCTGCTCATGGTGCACCTCCATTATACTTGCCAGCGATAAGTATGAGATTGTCATTCAATAAACTTGCAGGAATAATCTCAAAAATATTAATCTTTTCTTTCATCAATGTCATGCATCCATTGAACTGACCCACAACACTGTTACTCTCCTGGAGTACAAACAAAACAAAAGACTTTCTATTGTGTCAGGAGGCTAGAGAAGTTGGCATTGTTGTCCTTACAGCAGAGAATGATTAGAGAATATTTGACAAAGGGTTCAAAATTATGAAGAGCTCGGATATAGCAAGTAAGGAGGAGCTGTTTGCACTGGCAGGAGGGTCATCAACTGTACGCAATTGATTTGGCCAATGTTTTTAATGTATTGCAGTGAACTGTGTGAAAAATGGCTCAGAAATATCATAAAATCCACTAGTCATATTAAAAACTCGTTCTTCCTTCTTCCTTAAAGGAAAGTTATGTTCCTGCTGCCTCGGATGCCTCAAAAGGTAGAGCAACTTCTTATTTTTCAAACTGACAAGCCTTCAATTTAAAATTGTCATTCTTGATTTTAAATTCCTGTACGGCTCGTGCCCCCATAACCCATAATTGCTTCTAGTCTCACAGCCCTTCTAGTTATCTGCACTCTGTCAATGTTGGCGTCTGATGGATTCCTAATTTCCATCATTCCAATAGTGCCAGGCATATTTTCTGCTGCCTGGGCCCTAAGCTTTGGAATTGTATCAATATCCCCGTTGCTGTTACTCTCCCTCTTTAATTTGGTCCTTAAAAACCTAACTCTTTGAACAAACCTTTGGTCACCTATCTCAATATCACTTTCCACCCCACTATGTCAAATACTCCAGTAAAATTGTGGGATGTTACACTATATGAAAGGCACTATGTAAATAAAATAAACAAATTGTAGCTGGCTGCAACGAAGGGCGGCCTACTTGCATTTATCGTAAAAAATAACATGTTGCTTCACTTGTCAGCTATTGATGTGGACGCATCAGACATCAAAGCACTTTACAGGCGTAGCCAGGCACTGGAGAAGTTAGGGAAGCTGGATCAAGCTTTCAAAGACGTTCAGAGGTGTGCCACGATGGAGCCCAATAACAAAACATTTCAAGAAACCTTGCGACGTCTGAATCATGACATTCAAGAGAAGGTGAGATTTGAAAAATTAGTTGTGTTTTAAACAGTGTAGCTTTATTGCTACATCCAGAGAAATGAACTTGAAATAATAATTCAAGGGCAATTTTTTTTATTGGTTTGGTGTCCACCCATAACCTCTACAAAACATATTGAAATTCTTTTCGTAAGGTTATCTGACCATTTTAGAGCTTTCAGATTCTAATAGATTCTTCTTTTTAAAGTAAAATGTAAACAAGCCTCTCAAAATATCCTTGAAAGTTTTGAAAATTCTGCGTCATTACAATGCAAAATGTTTTGCAACTTTGAACATTTGTTACTAAATAATGTGAGTGGAGCTATGCCCTCCCATGCCATTTTTATTTGTCCAACTCCTTTTCCTACATTCAAATGATAATCATTTAAATTCAGAAAACAGGAATTATCCGAAACTGGAACCACTCTTGAAGTAATGTGTACAGTTCTGATTTCTATGTTACAAATTCATTGTTGGTCTTCTTATTAAAGGAAAGATGTTGTTAATCTTGAAAGGGTTCAGAAAAGATTTACAAGGATGTTGCTAGGGTTGGAGGGTTTGAGCTCTAGGGAGAAGCTGAATAGGCTGGGGCTATTATCCCTGGATTGTTGGAGGCTGAGGGGTAACCTTATTAAAAGTTTATAAAATCATGAGGTACATAGTTAGGGTGAAGAGTCAAGATCTTTTCCCCAGGATAGAAGAGTCCAAAACTAGAAGATATAGGGTGAAGGTGAGAGGGGAAAAGATTTAAAATGGACCCAAGGGGCAGCTTTTTCATGCAGTGGGTGGTACATGTATGGAATGAACTGCCAGAAGAAATGTTGAGGGCTGGTACAATTACAACATTTAAAAGGCATCTGAATGGGTATGTGAATAGGAAGAATTTAGAGGGATACAGGCCAAATGCTGGCAGATGGGACGAGATTAATTTAGAATATCTGGACAGCATGGATGAGTTGTACCAAAGGGTCTCTTTCCATGCTCTACATCTCTGTAACTCTATATGAAGGATATGGTGATACTGGAGAAGATACAACAGTCTAAAACCAGAACTGAGGGATTAGTTCTATTCAGAAAGATTCAATGGCTTGGATCTCTTTGCTCTACAAAGGCAAAGCTTAAATGCTGATCTGTTAGAAGCTTTTAAAATTATCAAAGAGCTTGATATAGTAGATGGATAGAGAGATGATGTTTTGATTTTTGGGGGATAAATCAAAATGAATCTTTGAATACAGGATAATCACCAATAAATTCAATAAAGAATTCAAAAGAACATTGTTATGTGAAGAGTGTTGGACCGTCTACAATGCAGAGTAACTGAGCTGAATGTGATGGCGTATTAAACGGAGACTCAGCAAACCCATGAGGGAGAAAAGAATAGAGCATGGTGTTGAGATAACAAGGTGTAGAGCTGGATGAACACAGCAGGCCAAGCAGCATCAGAGGAGCAGGAAGGCTGACGTTTCAGGTCTAGACCCTTCTTCAGAAAAAGTATGGTGTTGATAGGATGAGATGAGGAGATATAGTGGAGAGCTCGAGTGGAGCATAAACACCAGAATGGACAGTGGACAGAAAAGCTTGTTTCTGTGCTGAAAAGGATTATGTAATTTGTCATACATTGATGCAACAGTTCATAGCTGTGCGTAAAATCTGAGACAACCCATTGAATGAGGGAGGCTCCAATACTTAAACAGATCCTGTTACAAGTTTTTGGATCTTGGGAGATGGGTCATTCATATGGTCTGATGTCTATACATTTTTAAAATCTAATTTATCAAATAAAACGTTTTACTTCTTACATTTACATTTTTTACATTTAACTCACTATGTTTGAAATAATAACATTACAATGTTTTCCCTCGAACAGCTAAAGATTCAGTTCTCCACAGATTCCAGGGTAGAGCGGATGTTTGAGATCTTGCTAGATGAGAACATTGACAAAGACAGGAAGGAAAAGGTTTGTCCAGTTCTCAAACATTTTTTGTACTGGCAGAGAGTGGGATTTGCTCTTTTCAAGGTGTTCACCTCCTCTTTTTTTCTTGGTCTTTCTGCATCCCTGCGCAGAAACTGAATGGTTCAATTTTAAAAAGGATGCAAGAACAGAGAGACCTCGAGATTAAAGCACATGGAATATCTTTGACACCAGTAGAGAATGTTGAAAGGATGTTAATAAAGCAGAGGCCTAATATATAAAAAGATATGCTAAATATTTATAAATTATTGATTGTACAGTTTCAGCTGGTGTATTCTGTGCACTACACAGCTGCCAAAGCCTTTGGAGCAGATGCAAAGATCATTTGCTGAAATGCTACCTGGATAAAAGACAAGATCAGAAATCACACCACACCAGGTTATAGTCCAATAAGTTTACTTATTTGAAAGCTCAAGCTTTTGGAGCCTCAGTCCTTCTTTGGGTGTTAGTAAGAGAGGTATTAAACAAACTTAAGATGCAGTTAAATCTTTAATCAATTAGAAGGTTTTAATTGATTAATATGTATATGTGAAAATGTCACCTTTTCTTTACACTAATAAAACCTTTAGTTCCCTCAGGACCATGGCTTGAAAGGAATTTAGGGATTTACATATACGTAGTAATCAAATGAAACCTTCTAATTGATTAAAGATTTAACAGCATCTTAGGTTTGTTTAATACACCCTCATCAGTGATGTGAATCTTTGATCTTTTACTTATAAAGTCTATGTCTCATACTATCTCACTCACTAACACCTGAAAAAGGGCTGAGGCTTCAAAAGCTTGTGATTTCAAATAAACATGTCAGCCTAGAACCTGGTGTCGTGTGACTTCTGACCTTGTCCACCCCAGTCCTACAACAGCACCTCCACATCAGGAATAAAGGAATTTAGCTTTGTGCAAAAAACTGGACAATTGGGATTGTTATAACAAACAATTCCTTCTTATTATCAAAACCCTGTAAGATTTTGAACACCTCTGTCCAATCTCCCCCACTCCTTTTTTGTTCTAAGAAAGAAAGCCTCACACTTTCCTTAGAACTGATGTCCTTTTCTCTGGTACAATTTGAGTAAAAATCTACTCCAAATAGATTTCTCCATAACATCCTTGATTGATGTCGACTTGCAAATCAAAGGTGCAATTTTATAATGCATGGATGATCTATGATAGAAGGATGTTGGAATGTAGGGGCTGCATTTTATATTCTCCTACCAGCAGGCTTGATGGTGAGGGGGCTAGGAGGACAAAATGAAATCAGCGCCTGGCTTTCCCACCATCAGCTCCCCTGTTCACAACCTGTCTGAAATTTTAAGGAAGTGAGGGACGCAGCCTGCCCGATTGTGACCTTTAAGTGGTAACAAGTGGAGAGAACATTTGGGAAGCCCAAAAGCTTTAGCTGTGTTTGCTACTGCCAGGAAAGGAGGGAAATCTTCTTGGTGGCCATTTGGGTCCATATGAGCCATCTGCCCTAGGCCAGCTCCTGCCACAGCCCTCCTTCTCCCATCCTCTTGAATCTAGCCACCAACTCGCTCAGCACCAAATTCCTGGGTCCAAACTGTCAGGTCCTTGCAAGACCCTGATTCAGGGTTTAGTGGTGCTCTGCAACATAGTAGAACCCTCTGTAGTTACAGCAAAAGCTGCTACTCTCCATCTAAGGCAGGACTTTCTACTGAGAGTAGGGTGGAAGACTTGCCTTAAAGCAACTTATTCCATTATGTCGCTTATAGATGAGACGTGGAATAGTGGGTCTGCTTAGCTTTGTCATTTTGTCTGGGAGGGTTGATCGTGGCAGGTTTGGTGGAGGTTACAGGGACTTCACTGCTCTATCAAGCCAGTCTCACTGCAATGCACAACATGGCCACTAACTTTTCCATTAATTAAATGTTTACTTGTAAACTTAGAACACCTCATATTTTCAATGCAATTGGCTTCTAAACAATAAGGAAACATAACATGAAGTAGCCAGGAATCTGCAGAATCCATTTCAAAAACACCAAAGATTGAGCACAAATTACCTGGCATTACAGGGTATTGTGGTGATTCCTTGCTGTTTGGAAAGAGTCAAATGTATCAGGTTTTGTGGAGAGCTTCTTGCCATGCCTCTGGCAAGTTCTTTTCTCTCTGTCAACCCAAACCCGCTTCATTATCTACCGTATTCCTATGGTATCCCTCTCATCTGACATTAGCTCAATTCTCCCACTTGCCACAGCCAAAAGAACTTGCTTCCGCCTGATATCCTGAAATGCCACGGCATGACTAGCACCATTGCCATCTTTAAAAGATGGTTGTGCACCCAGATAAGCCCAGAGCTGCACTGCATGGTTCATTGTCCTGGGTGTGGCAGATAAGGGGAGTTTGGTACCCCACTTTGCAGACAGGCACCTGAAGGTCCTGGGGCTTGTGCAGAGGAGAGACACCCTGCTCCCCCATGACTAGCAGTGGCTACCATGATACTCAACCCTGCCAGACAGCTCAGTGCAGTCTCCGCTATCTAGTGCAATGTCCAGCACTTTGTCTATTTCACCAAGTGCCACTGCCTTGTCTCTAATGCCTCACATTCACTCTATGTTTGCTTCTGCACCCATGTTGCACCTAGACTTAAATTCCAGCACACTCACTTTCACACGAATCATCATCACTCACTCAACCTTCATATTACTGAACCTGCATGCCCTCACAGACTCACTCGAGCCACCTATCCACCTTTTATCCCACCTGCACCAGCACTAAGAGTTGTGTGATACACTTTAATCTCTCCTATTACCTCCCTTTATCCAATTCCAGGAAAAATCAGCCCAAAAGCCAGCAGAAAGAGCTGAGATGGGTGATGAGGTGCCTAACATTAAGCTCCTCACCTCCTCATGCAGAGATGATCCTGACCAAGCTCCTGCACTAGTAATGGAGGCTCCCCTTGACTTACTGTGCCAGAATACCCTGATTCAAAGGTTTCTCCTTTAACTTGATTGAGGACTGTTGACAACCCTAACAAGCTACTTGTCTGTGTCTGCACTACAATGGCATGACAAGAATGTTGTAATGAGAGACTGGTAGCTCTGGGTGCGGGGGTGTGGGTGAAATGGAAAAAGGTGAGGCAAGATGGGGATGCTGCGGGCATCCAAGTAGGTTCAAGGTGGTGAGTGCAGAGATGCAGTCTTGTCCAGTCCAAGAGCAGTGTTTCTGCCTCTACATGTAGCGCGACCTTGCAGCAGCATTACAATGATGGTGGCTGGTGCATCCTAAGATATACTATCTTTCAAACAGATTTGAGATGTGCCATGGCGATGCAGAGAGTCCGGCAAACGTTGAATGCCAGCCTCTGCGACATGTGTGAGGGTGGCCACTGCATATGGAGTGTGCCGGCTATCCAAGATGAAGGTCCTCAGGTGTGAGCAAGAGACTGGTCCCTGCCTAGTCTTCTATGTCAAGAATTCCTCAATGTCCAGTTTTGACGCAGCTGGTAGTAAGATAATAGGCTGCACATGAGCAATCATAGAATCCCCTACAGTGCAGAAAGAGGCCATTTGGCCCATAAAGTCTATAGTAACCCTCCAAATTACATGGGTTACTGTCCATGTAATCCTGCATTTACCATGGCTAATCCACCAGGTCTGCATGTCCCTCGTCGCCACAGACGCTTTATCGTGGTTAATTCACCTAACCTCCACATCTTTGGACTGTGGGAGGAAACCAGAGCACCCAGAGAGAACCTAAGCAGACATGGGGAGAATATGCAAACTCCATATCGGCAGTCATCCAAAGGCTGGAATCAAATCCAAATCCCTGACACTGCAAGGCAGGAGTGCTAACCATTGCGGCAACATCCGACCCAATGGTAATGAGGTAAGATCTGCAGTTAATGAGGTTGCTAACAAGCAATAATCTCCTTATTAGGCTCCCGAATGGGAATCACTTCTCAATGTCTGGAACACTTTTGGAAAATGCAACAAGTTGCTCCTGATGTTGAGAAAGGCCTCATTAGATTTCTCATGTGAATCTTCCAGATTCTCACCATGTCCCACATTTTTTACAGCCCATAAGATTCTGCTCGTTGTGACAGATTTCATACAATCATCTGAATTCAAATGTTAATGTGCTAATGCGAATTAAGTTACAAAATACACAAACAAAATGCAGCCCACAACTTTACTAATGCTAAAATGTAAAAGAACGAAAATCAAAAAGAGTAAAATAGTGCAACTGTTGACGTCTGAAATATAAGCAGAAAGCACAGGAGAAACTCAAAGTCCTCGGCAAAATAAGAGTTGGACAAAGCAAGAGTTAATTTTCTGAGTGCAAGAAATGTTTAATCTGCATCTCTTTTCACAGATACTGTCTGACCCACTAAGCTTTTCCAGAATAATCTGTTTTCATTCAAGAAAATCAATGCTCACTTGGTTAAAAATTGTCACTGAATTACTGCCAAATAGCCTGATTTCCTTTTTCTAAATGACTCCGGACATCTGCTTTGGTGTCACAGTCAGTTCGGCTTATCTCCAAGGCTGTCTGACATGTCTCAGCCGACAGGACTCACAACTCAGACTTTTGTTTTTTTTCAAATCCCATTCCAGATACTTGAGAACAAAGTGTAGGTGTAGGACTCAGTGTCGTTCTGAGGGAGCTCTGCACTGCTGAAGACATGGCTTCTGAATTGTTGCCTTCTGGCCACTCAGAAGGATGTTGGTTATATCATGCCTGATGTTTGGAAGAAGGCGAGAGAGTTCACCCCAATATTTGGCCAATATTTAAACCTCCAAATCAGCCTCACTAAAACAGGAACAAGTGGTCTGTTTCCTTGCTGTATGACTCTATATGATCTTCTAGTATCGATGTCTCCTACTGTGCACAAATCAAGAACATAATAAAGAGAAGCAGAAACAGGCCCCTCAAACCTGCTCTGCCGTTTGGTAAGACCACGACGGATCTACCCCAGATTCATTTCTCACTTCAGCCCCTCATATCCTACAACACTTTGATATTTCAAAAATCTATCTCCTCTTTTTAAATACTTTTAGTGATCTAGCCTCCAAAACTCCCTGAGGTGGAGACTTCCAGATATTCATCCCTCTCTGGGAGATGACATTACTTTACAGCTCCTTTCTGAATGAGTGTCCACTTGCTCTGTGACAGCGTCCTCTAGTTCGAGACTTTACCACTTGTGAAAACATTTTCTGATCATTTTTATTTGTTTCATAAAGATCGCCCCAATTCTTCTAAACTCTAAATAAAGATCGAACCTGTTAAGTTGCTCTTGATAAATCAGCTCCTTCACCACAGAAGTGAGCTCAATGAATCTATTCAGAACTGCGTCCAATGAGCATTCATATGGGATCAGTTGGCTCAGTGGGCTGGATGTCTGGTTTGTGATGCAGATAGATGCCATTAGTGTAGGTTCAGTTTCCATACTTGCTGAGGTTGCTGTAAAAGTCCTACTTTCTCAATGTCACCCCTTGTGTGTGCATGGTGACCCACAGATTAGACTCATCCCCAGTCTTCTCTAATGACAGAGCAGTCCTGTGTTACACCTGGATTGTGGCAAATTTACCTTTAACTAATGCCAATTTATCCTTGCTTAAGTATAAGGAAAAAGTTAACAGAGCACTTAATTACAAAATAGCCTCCTCCTGAGTAGGTAGGCAAGATACTGTCTGAGAAACAAAATATGATGCACTTAAATTCATCTTCCATGCTAACATTGCCAATCTGATTTGCCCAGTCAATATGCAGATTAAACTCACCTATGGCAATTGTTAGTCCCCTTTGTTCCCACCTCTGTTACTGCCAATTTATACCTTGTCCTACAGCGAGCCAACTCTATGGAAGCCTATAGGTGATTTATACCTTGATTCCTCAATTGCACCCCGACTGAGTCCACATCACTATCTATTGCACCGATTAGCATTGTGCAGCATCAGCCCATATCTGCCGATTTAAACCATTTGTCAAATCAAAAAAGACAGAAGCAGCTCTCACCAATCACCTACCTGTGCTATCACATTTAAGTTCTGAGAGATACAATAGGTTGAAGGGACTCTCTGCTGATGTTTTTTTAATGTCCTGATGTTGCTGCCCTTCTTTCACAGGTTCTTGCTCCCAGTCTGCATCACTGTGATGCTTAGGCGCTGCAAATTCCTCCCAGTCTGCTTCTCTGTGATGCTAACCTACTGCACACTCCTCCCAGTCACATTGCCAGCTCAACAGTGTCTACATTTCAAGTGTACTTCATTATTTGTAAAGTGTCATCGTCATAAATTGTGCTGTATAAATGCAAGGCATCTTTATTGTTTTCCTTTTTTTTTCTTTGTTTCTCTCGCTTTGTCTTTTCTACTTTTAATCCTTCCAGTACTTTCCAGCTTAAAATGAAGCACGGGACTCTAAGGCACAATGGTGTTTACTATTTTTTGATTGTTCAGCAAAGGGAATTTTTAAACAATCATCAAACCATGTTATGCCTGTTGTCAACCTTAAAGCATCAGTGTGTTGAGATAACTAGTTTGAAAAGTTTTGCAAAACTATCTCCCTTCAATCTTATTGATTTTTCCAGGCTGCCAATAACTTGATAGTACTGGCGAGAGAAGATGCAGGAGCTGAACGGATTTTCAGAAACAATGGCCTTAATCTGTTGATGCAGCTTATTGGTACCAAAAAAACAGAGCTAATGCTTGCTGCAATAAGGACACTTTCAGGAATGTGCAGTCGCCACAAGTCACGGGTGAGATATCAGTTTACATTGGATTAGATTGAATGTACAGTATACAAACAGACCACTCAACCCATCTGCTCCTTGCTGGTGTTAATGCTCCATATTGGCGTGCTCCCCAGTTCTTTTTTCCCTCATGTTTATCCAGCCTTCCCTTAACTACATTTACATTGTCCATATAACCTATTCCCTGTGGTAGCCAGTTCCTTATTTTCACCACTCTGGGTAAGGATGCTTGTCTTGAATTTCACCGTTGGAATTTTTTTGTGACAGCCTCACAAGTGGAGACATCTGTGCATGTTGCCTTTCAAACATCTTCAAGACTCCTGTCGTTACCTATAGCTCTTTAAAACTTTTGCTTCAAGCATTTATCCACTTTTTTGAACATTACCAATGAATCTGCTCCACTGCCTTTTCAGGTAGCACATTCCAAGTAAAACATGTTTCCTCATACTACCCCTGCTTCTTTATCTACAATTTGTATGCTTTACTTACCAACCTTCCTGCCCCTGGAAACAGCTGCACTCTATCAGCTCTGTTAAAACACTTCATAGTTTTGAATGTTTTTATTATATCTCTGCTTAATCATCACTTTTCAGAAGACAACCATCATCACTCCAAGCTTCAAATTCATTATGATTCACAAAACTGACCATTAAAGTGCTTGGAATTTGATTATTGATCTGTTTAGAAAATTGATTAGCGGGCAGAAAACCAGAGTAGGAATATATAGAATTGAGGTCGGTTGGCTCGCTGAGCTGGTTTGTTGATCTGCAGACGTTTTGATACTGTGCTTGATAACATCCTTTAGTGGTATCGTGTCTTTTTGTAGCCAGTTGGTGTTCATGACCGACACTCACTCATCTCAATACGTATGGACAAGGAGAGCCACAACCTCGACTGGGACAACACCTAGATCCTGGGACAGGCTAAGGCAGAGACAAGTACAAGAATTCCTGGAAGCATGGCACTCCACGAAGCAGGCTATTAATAAACGCTTTGAACTCGACCCCATATACATTCCACTACGGAGGAAACCCGGAAGTGAGGCAATCCATCGTAACAGACCCCAGAGTTTAGAAACCAGGTGGGAAAACACACTGATTCTTCATCAGAGGCTGCACTGATGATGTTACCAAGCACGGTAATGAAATGTCTGTGGAACAACAAACCAACTTGATGAATCAGCCAACCTCAACGCCCACCACCCAAGCTACAGATCTACACCAAAATCTTAGAATATTTAGAATGTTATCAAACTTAAAAACATGGCAGTGCTGGTGCTTAACTATCACAATATTTATAAATGACTTGATAATACAATGGAGAGCCAAATATTAATTTTTGCTGCTAATAGTAAAGATTGAAAGTACAAAGAGTAGACTGGAGCATAAAATTACAAACTGACATTGATTGATTGAGTGAATTGGCAAAGGTGAGGCAGGTGAATTTCAATCCAAGTCGGTGTGAGGTCATTTACTTTTGTATAAGATCTGAGTGTTATTTATTTGGTGAAAAGCTGGGAGGTGTGGAGGATCAAAGAGAATTAGAGGTTCATATACATAAATTGTGGAAATGCTGTGGTCAGGGACTAAAAACTAATCATAAAGATTAATGGAATATTAAACCATATTCAGACAATTAGAAATAAAGGTGAAAGGTTTTGTACAGCTAAGAGAAGTTCTGAGCAGAACACATCTGGTGGACTGTATATCGTTCTGGGCATTGCAACTTGGAGAGGAGAGATAAATTTCGAAAGGAACGCATTGCAGTACCAAAAGCATGTTACCAGGGTTACATTATGAGGAGAAATTGCTTAAACTAGGGTGGTATTATCTGGCAAATAGACGGCTAGTGGGTGATTTGTTTGAGGGATTCAGTATTTTGGAAAGAATTAATTAGTTCGACCACTTTTTCCCAAATATTTTTCCCACAGTGTTCCAGTATCATTTGGTGGCTTGAAAATTGTTGCAAGCCCTGAGTGAAGACTGAGAGCGAGAGCCTGTTAGAGCAGAAACGAGACTGCTGTAACTTGTTCTGAAATCCTCAGTAGCCATTAGTGCCTTAGATCTTATGACTCCAAGTTTTAAAATTGTGATCCCATTTGGGGTCCCGACCCCCGCTTTGGCAACCCCTGGGATAGATAGTATGTGGAAGCATAACATTAAATTCAGGTCTAGAACATTAGAGCAAGAGACTAGGAAACACTCATTCACTCAAAGTGTGAGTTAAGTGTGGAGCTCTCTTACTAAAAGCTGTAGATTCTAGCTCAATTAACAGTTTTCAAGATGAGATTATAAGTGTTTTTTTTCCACTCGGCAAGAATATTAAGCATCAAACAGCATGGAAAAAGTCCCTTCTTCCAACTCATCCACGCTGATATGGGGCAACACAGTGGCTCAGTGGTTAGAACTGCTGCCTCATAACACCAGGCACCTGGTTCAGTTCCACCCTTGGGCAACTGTCTGTGTGGAATTTGTGCATTCTCAGCATGGTTTTCTGCTGGTGCTCTGGTTTTCTCCCTCAGTCCAAGATTGTGCAAGTTGGGTGGATTGACCATGCTAAATTACCCATAGTGTTCAGGGATGTGTAGGTTAGGTGTGTTAACCATGGGAAACGTAGGGGATGGGTCATGATAGGATGCTGTTCAGAGCGTTGGTGGGGACAAATGGCCCGTTTCCACACTGTAGGGACTCTTAAGATTCTAAGAAGTTTCTCTATCCAAACCAGTTCCCCTTGCCTACGTTTGGTCCATATCCCTCTAAACATTTCCTATTCATATTTCTTTTAATGTTGTAGCCTATATCTATTCCTTCCCCCAGCACTTCATTCCACATGCAAACAATTCTCTGTGTAAAAAAAGTTGCCCTCGAGTCCCTTTTAGATCTTTCTCCTCTCACTTTAAAAATATGCTGTCTAGTTTTCAATTCCCCCAACCTAGGGATAAGACCTTTGCTATTCTCCTTATCTATGCCTCTCATGATTTTATAAATCTTTATTGAGTCACCTCTCGACCACCTCGGCCATCTTGCCTTGCCCTATAACTCAAATCCTCCAGTCCCAGCAACATCCTTCTAAATATTTCCTAAAGTCACTCCAATTTAATAATGTCCTTCCTACATCAGGATGACCAGAACTATACACAGTATTCCAAAAGTGGCCTCACTGACGTCCTGTACAACCTTAGCATGATGTCCCAATTCCTATACTCAATGGTGTGAGCAATGAAAGGCAAGGAATGAAATTGGAATAGTGGAGAAGATCAGCCAGCGAGCAGAGAGATTTAAACTAGTTAAGGGGAGGAGGGTTTGGGAGAGGGGAAATGTAGACTTACAAAGCAAAAGGACATTGCAGCATTATAGGGCAGTTATTTGCATTACAACATTCAGAGTGGGACAGGAAGGGACAGACTGTATAAACATGAAAAAACACAAGGCCAAACGAGGGAAATAGTAATAAGGCAAAAGTAATGCTCTGTTGTTGAATGCATATACTATTTCAGAACAAAATAAATAAACTAACATCTCAAAGAGAAGTCAATGGATATGATGGTATAGCCATTACAGAGACATGGATAAAAGGGGATCAAAGCTGGGAACTAAATATTCAGGAGTATGTGACTTTTTAAAAGACAGGCAGGAAGGAAAGAGTAGTGGTTTAGTTTTGTTTGTATGGGATGGGATAAATATGATAGCAAGAAATGATATTGGATCAGAAGATATAAGAATTAATATGGATACAGGTGAGAAATAATAAGGGGAAGACAATATTGATGAAGCCTCCTGACACATGGTCAAAGAATAAAACAGGAGATAAAGTGGACAAGTGAAAAAGCCAGTGCATTAATCATGTCTGACTTAATCTTCATGTAGATTGTTGAAGTCAAATTGGCAGGGATAGTCATGAAGAACAGTTCATAGAGTGTATTCAGGACAGCTTAATAAATTGTGGATCCAAGCAGGGATCAGGCTATATTGAACCTGGTTATGTGAAATGAGGTAAGGTTAATAATATGGTCTGTAAGTAAAAATTCTCCTAGAGAACAATGAACATATCATGGAAGAACTTAGCATTCCTTTTGAGAGGAAGAAACTTGGCTTGGAAACAGCTATGGTAAATTTAAATAAAGGTAATTACAAAAGCAATGAGACCAGAGCTGGCTGTAGTGAACTGGGAAAGGAGTTTAGCAGCAAAAATAGTTGAGGAATAATGGAAGACATTCAAAAGAAACTAGTTCATGGTTTACAGCAAAGATAGTCCAGAGAGGAAGAAAAATTCTAGGAAGTAAATAAGTCAACCACTGTTAACCAGTGAATTGAAGGAAAGCATCAAATTGAAATTTTTAAAAAAAGCCTGATGTGCAAAGATAAGTAACAAACCAAAGGATTGTGAAAGTTTTTAAAAAAAGAGAAAATAAGCTATGAGCATAATCTTGCTAGCATAGTAACTTTAGGATAGACAGTAAAAACTTCTTTATCTATAGAAAAAGGAAGACAGAGGCTAAAGTGAACATAGACCCCTTAGAGAACAAGCCTGGAAAAATAACGATGGTGAACCAGCAAATGGAAAAGGAGTTGAATAAATACTCTGCTTCACAGTAGAAGATGTTAGTAGTGTTATAAAATTACTAAATAATCAAGGGGCAAAAGGAGGAGTGGAAATACATACAACAATTATCATTACACAGAAAAAAAGTACTAGAAAAGATTAATGTGGCTAAAGACCAATAAGTGCCCTCGGTTGATGGAATGCTTCGAAGGATATTAAGGGAAGTGACTACAGAGCTAATGGATGCACTAGGTGTAAACTCCCAAAGAAAAAGTGCTGAAGGAGTGAAAAACTGCCAATGTAACACTTTTACTCAAAAATGTAAGGAATCAAAAATGTAACAATATTCCTGGTTTTTTAATATCTGTTACTGGCTAAATGTTATATTCTACTATAAAAGATGTACTAGCAGCAGTTAGAATTATATAATACAACCAGACAGAGCCTGCATGACTTTGCAAAGGGGTAATCATGTCGAACAAATTATTAGAATTCTGAGAGGAGATAAACAGAATAGTCGAAGGGAATGCAGCAGACATAATATATTTAGATTTTCAGAAGATGTTTGAGAAAGTATTACATATTCGGCTACTTTATAAAAGCTTATGGTATCATGGGTAGTTTATTCGCGTGGATAGAAAATTAGCAAACTAATAGAAGACAGGGAGTTCCAATAAGGAGGTTATTTTCAGGATGGCAGCTTGTAAGTAATGGAATACCATGGTGATCAGATTGCAATATGTACTAATGACTTGGATGAGGAAAGATCTTATACCATAGCCAGATTTTGAATGACACAAAAGTAGGTGGGAAGATAATTAATGAGATTGACACAGACAAACAGTCCACAGAGGATAAGCAAGTGGGCAAAAACTTGGCAGATGGCTTAGATGGTGTATAATGTGGGAAAACATGCAATTATGCACTTTGGCAGGAAGTATAGAGGAGCTGAATATTATGTAAACAGAGAAAAAAGCAAAGAGCTGCAGCACAGAGGAATTTGGAAGTCCTTATCGCTGAGTCATAAAAAATTAGCATGCAAGTTCATCAGGTAATAGGGGAGGCAAATGGATTGTTGGCCTTTATTCCAAAGGGAATGGAGCATAAAACTAGGGAGGTCTTGCTAAAACTTTGCGATGCACCAGATCACACCTGGAGTACCATGAGGTTATAACTCATTCTTAGATAGTAAGAAGCTTTAGTCCCCTTTCGTATGGAGAGGTATATTGTATTGGAGGCAGTCCAGAGAAGGTCACTAAGTTTATTCTGATTATGGTGGCATTATATAATGAGGTGATGTTGAGTCATTAGGAGCACTCCTTGAAGTTTAGATGAATGAGCGGCGACCTTACAGAAACATGCAAGATTATTAGGGGGCTTGATTGGGTAAATATGGAGAGGTTGTTTCCCTTTGTAGCGGAGTTGAGGACCAGAGAGTATTATTTCAGAGGAAGAGATTGCTCATATAAGACAGAACTGAGGAAGAACTTCTTTCAAAATATAGTGAATCTGTGGAATTCTTTGCCGATGATGGCAGTTGACGCTGAGACAGTAAGCTTGTTAAAGTTGAGATAGACAGATTTTTAATCAGTATGTGATTCAAACATCAGTAAGTGAATCAAGAGTGATGGGCAGATGACGGGAAAGTTGGATTGAGGGTTACAGGTCAGCCACGATCTCGTTGAATAGCAGAGCAGATTTGATGGGCTGAATGGCCAACTCTGCTCCTGTGTCTTAAGATCTTATGTTTTTAGCCAGAAGTCATTGATCAGCAGAACGGTTGGAGGGACCTGAAAACCTTGTCTTGTTCCTAAGTTCAATCAGGGTCTGTATATGGTCTGTGGTGTTATTGAGAAAGTTGGATACTAACGCGATCGTAATTTTATATTTGCAGGCAATTGCCGTGTTGCATTTTGTGGGCTTGGACAAGCTTTGCAGTCTTATGGCCCTGGACAATGAAGAGATTGCATTGGCGATCTCAAGTCTCTTCCAAACAATCCTAGATAACTTTGAAGGAGTAGATAGTAAAGAACATCGTGGGAAGGATGAAGCTCTGGTGCTGGGTATGTAAAATCATGGTCACAGATCTGCTTATAGACACAACCAAAGATTTCACACATCATAGTATGTTAGATAATCGGCTTAAAGGCTATCATATCACACATAACTCTGTTACAATTTTATTATTACATGCATTATGCGGCTATGATCTACACTGTCATTTATTTTCTGGTTGTATATCTGATATCCAGCAGTTCTCAGAATGGGGTTTCAGGGTCGGTGAGGGTGTCCATAGAGAATTTCACAAGAATATATGAAATAGGTGTGGGGAAAGGCCGTACAGCCCCCATGGATCTGTTCCTCCATTCGTTACAATTAAAGCTAATCACTTGCTTGAGATCCGTTTAGCTATCCATTCCTCATTTCCTTTGATCCTCTTAGAAACCAAAAAATTGTCTACTGCAGCCTTGAATTCACTAAATGCTGCAAGATTAGTGATCCCCATAGGGTAGAGAATTACAAAGATTCACAATCTTATGCATGAAGACGGGACTTCTGTTCCTGCTCCTAAATGGTCTGAGACATAACCCCATGTTCTGGATGCCACAACCAGTTCTAGGTAACCTCTTGATGCCTACCTTGTCAAACCCCTTCAGAATCTTAGTTTATTTCAATCTGAGCAGTTTTCACTCTTGTCACTTCCAGAAAATCAGGCGATCCTTGGCTGAATGTCTGTGCGGTGTTTGCACATTCTCCCCATGTCTGTGAGGGTTTCTTCCAGATGTTTTGGTTTCCTCCCACAGTCCAAAGATGTGCAGGCTGGGTGGATTGGCTAGGCTAAATTAGCCCTAGCCTTCAGGAATGTGTAGATTAAGTGGGTTAGAGGGGTATGGGTCAGGGCGGGAAGCTCTGAGGGTCGGCATGGACTTTTTCGGCCGAAGGGCCTGTTTCCACACTGTAGGTGATTCCATGGTTCTGTAAAAATATTAACCTAACTTACACAGCCTCCCATCCAAGGACAACCCACACATTCCAGGAATCAATGTCATGCCTCCTCAGCAAGTTAATCCTTCCTTAAATATGTATACTGTAACAAAATGGAGCACAGCATTTCATGACATCATAGCCCTGTACAATTGTTGCAAGACTTCCTTGTTCTTTTTGCCTTCCTAAATGCTTACTATACATGCAAGAAAATTTTCTTATGAATACATCCAATTCTTTCCTGCCTTTTAAACAATATTCTGCTTCCTGATTCTTCTTACCAAAATTACTGACCTTCCCCACATTGTACTATATTGATCATCTTGTTCCCACTCACTTAACCTGTTTATATTTCTTTTTAACAACTTTGTGTCCCCCTTCAGCTTTTTTTCCCATAGAAAATTATGCCTTTGGTGAACATGAGTACATTACTGTAGGTGTTTGTCAAAGTAATTAATATAATTTCAAAATAGCTGACTGAATCTAACAATTACAGCCTGCCAAATTGAATCTGCCCTGTATGTCCCTACGCTTTGCTTCCTGGTCATTAAGCTATTCCCTAGCTTTGCTACAATATCACTCCAACTCCATTAACCCTTGTCTCATACATTACTCTTAACTTAAGTATAGTATCTTAAACCTTTAATGCTTTTTGGAAATCCATGCGTACAATATGGACTAGTTACACTTTATCTCCCATATAATTCTATCATCAAATATTCTAAAAATTTTAAAACACAATTTCCTTCCCATAAAATATTGACTTTACCTGGTCATACTATGATTTCAAGGTATTTTGTGAAGAGTTTTTTTTAATGTTGGTATCTGACAGTTTCTCAATGACTGTCATGTTAACTGGCCTGTAGTCCCCTATTTTCACATTTCCTTCTTTCTTGAATACTGTATAACATTTCCTGACTTCCAGTCTGCTAAGAACATTGCAGAATGCATGAAATTTTGGAAAATTGTAACCACATCCACTATTTAGAGTCATAGAGAAGTACAGCATGGAAACAGATCCTTTGGTCTAACTTGTCCATGCTGGCCAAATATCCTAAATAACTCTAATCCTATTTGACAGCATTTGGTCCATTTCCTTCTTTTCTCCTATTCATGCACCCTTCCAAATGCCTTTTAAATGTTGTAATTGTACCCACCTCCACCACTTCTTCTGGCAGCTCATTCCATACATGCACCACCCTCTGCATGAAAAAGTTGCCTCTTAAGTCCCTTTTAAATCTTTCCCTTCTCCATTTAAACCTATGCCCTCTAGTTTTGGACACCCTCACCCTGGGAAAAAGGCTTTGTCTGTTTACCATATCCATGCCTCTCCTGATTTTATAAACCTCTGCAAGGTGACCCCTCAGCCTCTGACTCTCAAGGGAAAATAGCCCCAGCCTATTTAACCTCTCCTTACGGCTTAAACCCTCCAACCCTGGCAGGATCCTTGTAAATCTTCTCTGAGCCCTTCCAAGTTTAACAACATCTTTTTTCCTTTAGTAGGGAGACCAGAAATGCGTGCAGTATTCCAAAAGTAGTCTAACCAATGTCCTGTACAGCCGCAACACGACCTCCCAACTCCTATACTTAATGCACTGACCAACAAAGGCAACCGTACCAAATACCGCCTTCACTATCCTATCTACCCAGGACTCCACTTTCAAGGAGCTATGAACCTGCATTCCAAGGTCTCTGTTCATCAGCTCCCCTGCCCTGACATTCCTTTCCAAACTGCAGCACCTCACAGTTATCTAAATTAAACTCCATCTGCCACTCCTTGGCCCATCGGCCCAGCCAAGCAAGATCCCTCAGTACTCTGAGGTAACCTTCTTGGCTCTCCTCTACACCTCCAATTTCAGTGTCGTCTGCAAACTTAGTGACCATTCCTCCTATGTTCACATCCAAACCATTTATATAAATGACAAAAAACAGTGGACCCAGCACTGATCCTTGAGGCGCACCATTGGTCACAGGCCTCCAGTCTGAAAAACAGCCCTCCATGACCACAATCTGTCTTCCATGTTTGAGCCAGTTCTGTACCCAAATGGCTAGGTCTCCCTGAATTCCATGTGATTTAACATCACTAATCAGTCTACCATGAGGAACCTGGTTGATCGTCTTACTGAAGTTTATCAATCCTCTTTGTTACTCCTTCAAAAAACTCAATTAAGTTAGTGAGACACAACCTCCCACACACAAAGTTATGTTGACGATCCCTTTGCCTTTCCAAATACATGTAAATGCTATCTGTCAGGATTCTTTCCAAAATGTGCTCACCAGCAATGTCAGACTCACCGGTCTATAGTTGCCTGGCTTTTCCTTACCCTATTTCTTCAATAGTGGCACCACGTAAGACAATTTCCAGTCTTCCAGTAGCTCACTTGTGGCTAACGATGATACAAGTAAGAGGCCCAGCAGCCACTTCCCTTGCTCCCCACCGAGTTCTAGGGTAAACAGATAAGGCCCCAGGGATTTATCGCCTATATGCATTTTAAGCTGTCTAGCACCTCCTCTTCTGTAATATGGACATTTTTCAAGATGTTTCTGCAGCTACTTTTTCAGAAACCCAGGACTTATGCTATCAGATGCGGAGAATTATTAGTTTTTAGTGCCTTAAATTACTCCCTTACTATATCTATCATGATTTTAATTGCATTAAATCCCTCACTCTTGGTTACTCTTATGTTCTATTATATAATTGTTGTCTCCTACAATGAAGATAAATGTAAAATATTTGTACAATGATTCTACTATTTCTCCTTTCCCCATGATAACATCCCCTTTCTCTGCTTCTAAACAACCAACATTTATTTTAACTATTCTCCTTTCTATATACTTCTAAAAGTTCCTACAATTTGTTTTCATATTCTTGACTAGTTTAGTCTCATTCTTCATTTTCCCTTTTAATGAAGAGTTTGGTAGTCCTTTGCTTGTTCCTTAAGCTCTCAGATCTCAGGCTTGCTACATTTCTTTGTAACTCTACAAAGTCACATATTTTGGTCTAATGATACCCTTGACTTATCTGGCAAACTTTGTTTGAACTTTCTCACCGGAGACTGGTATCTGTGATGCTGGAGATCACTTCAGGAGGCTGAGATGAGATCAGCCACTTCGCACTTCTGGCTGAAGATTGCTGTGAATCCTTCAGGCTTATCTTTTGCAATGATGTGTTGGGCTCCTCCATAATTGAGGATGGGGATATTTGTGAAGCGTCCTCCTCGTGCGAGCTGTTTAATTGTTCACCACTATTCATGACTAGATGTGGCAGGACTGCAGAGCTCAGATCTGATCCGTTCTGTTGACCGATCTATTACTTGCTGTTTATGCTGTTTGGCATGTGAGTAGTCCTGTTTGGTGGCTTCACCAGGTTGACACTTCATTTTTAGTATTTCTGGTGCTGCTCCCGGCATACCCTCCTGCACTCTCCATTGAACCAGGGTTGATTCCCTGGCTTGATGGTATTGGTTGAGTGGGGGATATGCTGGGCCATGAGGTTGCAGAAGTATAATTTTGCTGCTGTTGATGGCCTACAATGCCATGTGGATACCCAGTCTTGAGTTGCTAGATCTTTTTTAAGCCTTTCCCAATTAGCATGGTGATAGTGCCACAGGTGGAGGGTATTCTGAATGAGAAGGCAGGACTTCATTTTCACAAGGACTGTACAGTGGTCACTCTTATTGATGCTGTCATGGGCAGATGCAACTGCAGGTGGCAGATTGGTAAGGATGAGGTCAAGTATGTTTTTCCTGTCTTGTTGGTTCCTTCACCACCTGCTGCAGACCCAGTCTAGCAGCTAAGGCTTTAGGATCCAACCTCAGCTGCTGCTGAGCCACTCTTGGTGGTAGGCATTGAAATTCCCCACCCAGAGTACATTTAGCACCGTTTCCACCTTTGGGGCTTTCACCAAGTATTGTTCAATATGGAGGAGTACCTCAGCCATGGGACGCAGTATGTGGTCACCAGCAAGAAGCTTCCTTGTCCCTGTTTAACCTGAAGCTATGAGACTTCATGAGGTCCGGAGTCAATGTTAAGGACTCCCAGGGCAACTCCCCCCTGACTGTATCCCACTGAGCCTCCACCTCAGCTGGGTCTGTCCTGTTGGGGGGAACAGGACATTGGGTGACGGTGGTATCTGGGGTACATTGTCAGTGAGGGTACGATTCTGTGAGTATGACTATGTCAGGCTGTTGCTTGACTAGACTTTGACACAGTTCTTCCAATTTTGGCACTAGCCCCCATATATTAATAAGGAGGAATTTGTAGGAGAGATGCGACAGTTTCTGATGCTGTCGTTTCTGGTCCCTGTGTTGATGCTAAATGGTCCATTCAGTTCCATTTCTTAGTTGAGACTGTCACAGTTGACACAACTGAGTGGCTTGCTGGGCCATTTCAGAGGGCAGTCGAGAGTCAACCACATTGCTGTGAGTCTTGAGTCATATGTAGATCAGATCAGGTAAAGATGGCAGATTTCTTCCCTGAAGGACATTACTGAGCCAGAAAGGTTTTTCTGATAATCGGCAATGATTTCATGGTCATCAACGAATTCTTAATTCGAGACTTCTTATTTGAATTCAACTACATTGGCGGGATTTGAACCCGAGGATGAGTGGCAATGGGGCCATGTTCTTGCCACTGAAGACTGCAGCTGATATATGGCAATGCCGAAAGCCCCATGTTTCAGCAACCACATGTGAATCACAGTCCTTGCTGTGGCGTTCTCTCTTCACCATCAATGGGAATATGCTAAGAATGTCTACCCCTTTTTATTGACACACTTTCTCTTGTCTTCTGCATGCACCAATGGAATCTGCACAGTCTCCCTCATCATGAAAGCAGCCCCCAAATCACCTCTTTCACCTCCGAGGAACAGTCACACATCTCTTAGAAGTTACATCACCAGGGCTGCCTCTAGTAGCTCAGAGATTGATTCCTCAGTGGATACGTTGACTGGATTAGAGTTAGGATCACATGCTGGTGAGCACATCACTGCCACATCTCCACAGGCATCATGGAGAAATGCTCTGGGTTGCTGGCACTGCCAGAGATAAGATACCTGCTCAGCACCAGGCAGGAGAGAGCACCATGATGTTGGCCATTCATGACTTCACCAAAATGCACAGACATTGGAGCAATAGTCAAGTTTGTTGGAGGCACTTGGCAAACTGACTCAAGGGTTGGAGGACACCAGCAACACTGTTTGCACCAGGCTGCTTCTGGCATGTACCTACCTTGGACAGGTTGGTCCTGACAGATCCAGTGTTTAGTGTCTGCTGGATACAGCACAGATCTGCACTCTATCATCTAACCATTTGTGTTCAGTACCAATGCCAAACTGACAGGGGGTCGAGTTACCTTGACCTTACTACAGGTCCCCCTTCCTCACAAAGCAGTGTCAGCAGCAACCATGGTGCCAGGACATTCCACCTCCATCCTGTCTGCCACCCTCAGCCTCTGGGAAGGCGCACTCAGCAGGTGGCACAAGTGATACTTTGTTGAAGGTGCAACAAAGTTCATCATCAGCTGGATGGGTAAGTGTCATTGTAGCTGTAGCTACAAGATAAAAGGCTGTATTTTTGTGACACTATATTGTTGTGAGTGATGGTAGGGGAACAGGGAATGAAAATAGTTCACCCCTCCTAACTTAGCCATAACATCATGAATGAGTAAAAAAATCTCTGCCGCACTCTTGTCTTCCTGTATCTTTCTAACATGCTAAATAATATTCAGTTACTTCCTTTAAAATTTGGGTTTTCTGAACTCTTGAGTGAGGGAGTGAAATACCATAGAATCATGAGACAATACAACAAGAAGGAGGCCATTCAGTCCATGTGTTCATGCTAGCTCTTTGGAAGATCTACCTAATTGCTTCTATTTTTTTGGTCTGTCCTCATAAATCAGGATGTTTCTCTCTTTTTTATCCAATTTTGCTCTTGAAGGTTATTATATATATTCAACAGAATCTTTTAGTGTTCTGAGCCATGCGGGGAATAGCAGGATGCGTAGTGCAGTTGGTGAAGAAGTCCATTTAGCCCCATCTCAGAGTCAAGAGTAGTGGTGAGAGTCTTGCTGGCAGCAATGTGTTGTTGGTTCAGGGTGATTGACTGCCTTGTTGACAGCCCAACTAACTTCATTAGTATTCGGTTTCTGATCTTACTAAACTCGCCCAATAAACCAGATGTTGAAAAAACTCGACATGGAAACCAGTGCAAGCAGCTGGTGGATTGAGCTTTATTTAGCTTGGTCTAAATAAACCTTTATGTTGGACACCAATATTTCAGGACATGCTCAATAGACGCCGGCCATGAGAAACCAAGTTCACAGCCACTGGGACCTGATGTGTGTCAGTCTATAAGACTCTCATGGCACATCTCCGAAACCCTTAGAGGATGCTCCTGCATTTCGATGCTGCAGCAAGGACGTTGTGCACTCAGGGACCCACTCACCGCCCTAGTACACAATCATCTGAACCTACCAGGATGCTCACAACATCTCTGCCTTGTAATGCCTTGCCTTGCCTCTTTGCACTTTGCCCCCTCAACTGAAAATATTGGCATATATCACAGCTAACTTGCTTTGGTGTTTGGTGCTAACACAAAGGAAGGAATCTCATTCCGATTGTTAGCAGTCAAGCCAAGGAGGTTGGGCCTCCCTGGGAGTCCTGGCAACGTAAGAATAGGAAGAAGATAGGGATCCTTATGCTGGCAGAGTGTAGAATGTCATTGGCCTTCTTGCTGTAGGCATTCCTCGACAGTTGAGACTGCACTGACCTGGGTGGCAACCTCTAACCAGGCTGGCATGGTCTGGTATCAAAGCCACCACAGCTGGTCCTAGGGGAGTGGAAATTCCTGGTCTGCACCACCCTGTCCAACCAGACTTCCAGAACCTGCCCACGATGTAGGGCACTGGTTTCCCCTTGTCTGCCAACTCCAGGGAAACATCAGGAGCCATACAAGACAGCTCCGCATTGTCAGAGCTTGATCAGGTACACATCAGGTTTTCAAAGACTGTGTGGGCACAAAGGCATGCCAGGAATGGTGTGTCTTATGGCGTGGTGGGGGCGTTGGGGGGGGGGGGGGCGGTGCGGTGGGACAGTGGTGGTATGTGGTGGGAGGTGTAGTGGGTGCTGGAATTGAATGTGACAGCCCCTACAGGGACAGGGTAAATAGTTAATGAAGAGAGTTTGGTAAGGTATGGTGAGAAAATCCATCAGGTCTCATGGCAAGAAGCGCTCCCAAAGCCTCAATGCAAGTAAGATTCAGCCCTTGAGTCTGTTTCCACCCGCCTTTCAAACCATGTATTCAAAGACATAACAACTCAGCAATTTCGTAAAAATTCTCATCTCCATTCCATTGTTTCTAAACAATAATGTTACATTAGTTGCACTGATTTCTGACCCTTCGGCCACTGAGAACATTTTCTCATTAATATTCTTCATGGTTTTGAACATCTTCATTAAACCGTCCCCTCACCTTTTCAGCTCCAAGATGAACAGTGTCAATTTCTCAAATACCTATTTCAAGTTCTTTGTCCCTGGTACAATTTTACTAAGTCTTTTTTATTTCATCTCTAAAGGTGTACATTTTTGACTCTACATGTGATGATGCGAGGTTGTTGATGATACCAAAGGTATTGCAAATCTGTTTTTGTTTTCTTCCTCACAGACACCTCTAAGGATATCAAGATAATCATTAGACACCTTCTGGAAATGCTGACTCACAAAAATGTCTCAGGACATGGACGGGATCAAGCACTTAATCTGCTGATCAGAAATGTGCCTCGAAAGGACCTGGGAATTAGAGACAACACCAAAAGCTTGGATGCAATCGATTTTGGTATGTGTACTCTTCATTCTTTTGAATTTCTGATTTTCCCTGCCCAAATAACTTGGACAACTTTACCTTGCGGAGTTTCAGTATCCCAAGGTACTGTGGAAGAGCATTTTTCTCCTTGGGCCAATACTAAGGGTTTAGCACAATAGCTTCCACAGGAGCTATGTTAATCTAAAACAGACATCCGGCTATTCTTTGAATTAACCTTTGTAGGGGGGAGGGCTCCACATTTCTACCTCCCTTAGAGTGAACGTGTGCTCCTTGATATCACATCTGCATTTTGAGATTATGTGCCCTGCTTCTACTGCCCCAGGTCAGGTCTCACTGTCACATTAACTCTATGTCTTGCCCATTGTGCTAACAGACCTGCTGAGTACTTTTAACATTTTCTGTTCCTTATTTCACGTTTTTGGCATCTGCGGACTTTAGCATGTGTGATGGGTTGTCAAAATGATGTGTCCTTATATCACTTAAATTATCATTTCAACTGGATTTATTGGCACATCATAAAGGCAGTTTTGTGAATCCAGAGCTTCCAAAATCTATCCATATCCAATTCATGAATGTAATTTTCCATTTCAGGCTTGAAGAAGATCTTGAAAGTTGGAGGGCAATTCCCCGAACTGCCTGACTGTCTCCCCCTGACTGAGAATACCTGCCTCACTGCTTCTATCTTACTCAACAAGCTCTATGATGATCTTCGCTGTGATGAGGAGAGAGCGACTTTTCGAAAAATCTGTGAAGAGTATATAACGTAGGTTGTGTGAGGAATCAGATTAGCTATTCAGTTTGACATGTTTATTTAAGATAATTCGCCTTTATTGGCCAGTGCATTGAGTATAGGAGTTGGAAGGTCATGTTGTGGTGGTACTGAACATTGGTTAGGCCACTTTTAGAACACTGCATTCAATTCTAGTCTCCCTGGTGTAGGAAAGATGTAGTAAAACCTGAAAGGATTCAGAAAAAGTATTAACAATAAGGATGTTGCCACTGTTGGAGGACTTTAGCTGTAGGGAGAGGTTCAATAGGCTGGGGCTGTATGGAATGAGCTGCCAAACAAAGTGGTAGAGGCAGGTACAATTACAACATTTAAGAGGCATCTGGATGGGTACATGAATAGGAAGGGTTTCGAGGGATATGGGCTGAATGCTGGCAAATGGGACCAGATTAATTCAGGATATCTGATCCCATGGATGACTTGGACAGAAGGGTCTGTTTCCTTGCTGTACATCTCTCTGACTCTACATTGCATCATCACCATTTGAGTGGCTAGGTCAGTCTTAGGTAGGGTGTGGTACCCAAAAACATGGTGGTTATGGACAGGAACATGAATTGCCTGAGGGAGCTGGAGTAGAAGCAGAGGCAATGTCAAATGTAGTGCCTACCCCCACCCTGCCCTCCAAGATAACAGGCAATATCAATATCCCAGCATTTCTGGAATGTGCTGCAATTTTTAAAGTGAGGGTAGAGGAAGGGCGTCCTTGTTGAGCTTATTAACAGATTGGGGAGGGGGGTTCAAGAAGACAATTTTTGATTTGTAAATCATCAGTTAGCCATTTGGCTACTTTGTTGACGCTGCTGGTCTTCTCAGGTGTTGCCTGCTCCCTACTTAGTGGCAGGCCCCATCATGGCTGCTGCCTGCTTTTGCCACTCCTTCTCCACAGACAGCTCCTGCCACCTGGTGACAACTAGCTCCACAAATTGAACCCCACGTTATGTTTCCATTTGATGGCAACAACATGTGAGCGCCCCAGTTGTGGTGTGGTTTCAGGACCTGGAAATTACCTGGGTGATGGATTGACAATGGCACAGTGAGAAGCAAGCCCTCCATCATTGGGACTAGTAACCGAGAGGCCTGGATTATTGATATGGAAGCATGAATTCAAACCAGACCGCAGCTGGTGTGGACTTATATTCAGTTAATTGAATATTTGTGGAATTAATAACTTCCGTTTTCAGCGGCAGCAGCGTGAGCCAGAGTGCCGATCGGAAGGTAAGGCGGTTTTGTTTCTCCCTGTATATAAACTTACCTTGTGCAACAAGCGGCCCTCTTGTTTTCAGTGGTGGGTATGTCGAGGGAACGCGAGCCAGGAAGAAACAGATAAATTCAGGCATTGGCTAAACCCAAAGCACTACATGTATAGTGTCTCCCACCCATCCTCTAACCAAAAAAAACTGTGTGGAGGGTCGGTAAAGTAAGGCCTTATTTTTTAATTTTTCTTATTCTTCTGGAAATCCAGAGTAGAGGGAATGGAAGCTAGGGAGGTTGCATGCTCGTCTTGCAGGATGTGCGAGATAAGGGTCACTGCTGGTATCCCCTCTGACTTCATCTGCGAGGCGTGCGCCCAACTCCAGCTGCTCGCAAACTACGTTAGGGAACTGGAGCTGGAGCTGGATGAAATCCAGATCATTCGGGAGGCTGAGGGGGTGATAGAGAGGAGTTAAAAGGAGGTGGTCACACCCAAGGTACAGGAAAAAGGTAGCTGTGTGACTGTCAGGTAGGGGAAAGGGAATAGGCAGACAGAACAGGAATCCCCTGTGGCTGTTCCCCTCAATAATAAGTATACTGTTTTGGATACTGTTGGGGGGATGGGGGAGACCTATCAGGGGAAGGCCATAGCAGACAGGTGTTTGGCACTGAGCCTGGCCCTGTGGCACAGAAGGGAAGGGGGGAGAAAAGGAGAGTAATTGTAGTGAGAGATTCAATAGTAAGACACACAGACAGTGGTTCTGTGGATGCAAACGAGATAAACGGATGGTACGTTGCCTCCTGGGTATCAGGGTGCATGATGACTCGGACTGTGTCTTCGAGATCCTTACGGGGGAGGGTGAGCAACCAGCAGTCATGGTACATATCGGTACCAACGACATAGGTAGAAAAAGGGCTCAGAATGTGAAAAACAAGCTCAGGAAGTTAGGTTGGAAGCTGAAGTCCAGGACAAACAGTGTAGTTATCTCTGGATCACTGCCACGTGATAACGAGGTAAAAAATAGGGAGAGTGCGCAGCTAAACACGTGGCTACAGGGCTGGTGTAGGAGGGAGAGCTTCCATTATGTGGATAATTGGAGCACATTCCAGGGGAGGTGGGACCTGTACAGTAAGGACAGGTTGCACCTGATCCAGAAGGGTACAAATATCCTGAGAGAGAGGTTTACTTGAGCTATATGGGATGGTTTAAACTAAATTGGCAGGGGGTGGGGAACTGGATTTATAATTCAGAGGATGAGGTATTCGGCCTTCCAACAGACACAACAGGGACTGAGGTGGTTTATAAAGAAATGCGGTCGATAGAGCATAATTGCGGACGCCAAGATAGTTTGAGGTGTGTATACTTCAATGCTAGAATTATCAGAAATAAGGCGGATGAACGTAGAGCATGGGTCGGTACTTGGAACTATGATGTTGTAGCCATTACACAAACTTGGGTAATTCAAGGAGAGAAATGGTTGTTGGATGTTCCAGGATTTAGATGCTTTAAAAGAAATAGGGAGGGTGGCAAAAAAGGTGGGGGAGTGGCATTGCTAGTCAGAGAGAGTATAGCAGCTACTGAAAGGCAGTTCAATAATGATATGACTAAAAGTCAGTTTAGGCTGAGGTCAGGAATGAGAAAGGAGCAGTCACTTTGTTGGGTTTTTTTTACAGACCCCCTAATAGCTGCAGAGAAATAGAGGAGTGTGTGGGGAAGCAGATACTGGAAAGGTGCAGAAGTCACAGGGTTGTAATCACGGGTGACTTCAACTTTCCAAATATTGATTGGAAATGTTTTAGTGTAGTGGTTTATATGGAGCAGATTTTGTCCAGTGCATTCAGGAAGGATTCCTGACACCATATGGATAGACCAACACGAGGAGAGGCCACTTTGGATTTGGTGCTTGGCAACGAACCAGGCCAAGTGCTGGACCTGTTGTTAGGAGAGCATTTTGGCAATAGCGATCATAACTCTGTATCTTTCATGATAGTCATGGATAAGGAGAGGTACATATGGCAGGGTAAAGTTTATAATTGGGGGAAGAGTAATTACAATTCAGTTAGGCAAGAACTAGGTAACATCAATTGGGAACAGATGCTGCCATGGAAGATCACCACAGAAATGTGGGGATTGTTTAAGGAATGCATACTGCAGGTGCTCGATATGTTTCTCCCTAACAGCAGGGAAGATGTGGTTGAGTGAGTGAGGATAGAGTAGACAGCCAGAGACTTTTTCCTAGGGTGGAGGTAGTTTTTACGAGGAGACATAGTTTTAAAGTGAAAGGAGGTAGATATCGGGGTAGACGTCAGAGGTATGTTCTTTACTCAGTGTTTGGGGTGTAGAAAGCATTGCTGGAAAGGGTAGTGGAGTCGGCCTCTTTAGGGGCATTTAAGCGGCTATGAGATAGGCGTATGGATGATAGTATAAGGTAGTGGTGGAGGTTAGATAGAACTTAGGTTAGGGTAAAAGTTCAGCACAACATAGTGGGCCGAAGGGGCTATACTGTGCTGTAATGTTCTATGTTCTATGTTAGTAGGTTAGACTCAAGGATAGTGATCCTGAAGGCACCAAATCATCAATAAAACCATTTGGTTCACTAATGTGGACAAGATCTCCAGCCTTACCCAGCACAGGTGACTCCAGATTTATAGCCAATATAGTTTGACTCTTAACTACCCCCTCTAATGACCTGGAAAACTGTTCAGTTGTGTTCAAGAACACTGAGGACAATTAGGATTGGGCAGCTAATTGCTAATGACTCTTATACTGTGAAGGAATGTAAACAGGAACCTACTAACTACTTACCCAAGGAAGATTTTGCAAGGTCGTGAGCATCAGCAGGCTACATGAGGGGGCCCTCATTGGATCTTACTCTCTGAGAACATTCTTTAAATCTCAGGATCTTGGCTGGCTTACATCTTCCTGGGGCCAGCAGGACCATGGCAAGAAGCAGCAACAATTAATAATACCTGAAGATTGACAGACACCAGAGATTAGTCCTGGGTCTTCCTGATTTATATGCTCTTACTGCAGACTGGATAATGAGGGCTGTGGCTCTGGCCCTTGTTGCCTTTCTGATTTCTTGACCCACTTCAGAAATGTGAACATTTCATCTGGTCAGAGATAGTCGGAACTGCCAATGCTGGAGAACCTGAGATAACAAGGTGTGGAGCTGGATGAACACAGCCGGAAGAAGGGCCCAGACCCGAAACGTCAACTTTCTTAGTCCTCTGTTGCTGCTTGACCTGCTGTGTTCACCCAGCTCTACACCTTGTTATTTTATAACATATAATCTAGGTTGACATTCCTTATTCTCAAGAGGTATCAACTTTCATGTAAGATATTAAGGCGAAGCCTGATTGCACTCTCAGATGGATATCAGAGAGACCATGGCACCACATTGAAGAACAGCAATGGTGTTCTCTCTTGCTGGACAATATTTATCCCTCTATCGATCAGATTTTTCTGGAAGTTTTTTCATTGCGTTTGTAGAATCTTGTTATGTATATGGTAGTTAACTGTATTCCCTGCATTTCAACAGCAATTGCATTTCAAAAAGTACTCATTTCCAGTGAAGGGCTTTGGGATGCCTTTAGGTTGTGAACAAATGCTATATAAATGCAAGTCTTCCTTTTCTTTTTGGCCGGACAGAAGTATTCAAAATTGTGAAGGGATTTAGCAGGGATGATATTGAGAAGATGTTTCCTCTTGTGACAGGCTGCACAGGGTTTAAAATGAGTGAAAGGAAAGGAGTATGGTGCCCATTACCTTCCCATCACTGCTGTCAGTTTGGCACCTGACCTGTCCTTCGGCAGTTAAGATCCTTGAGACCTCAACATATCCATTCCTGATAAGATGCCTCTTGAAGGCACTTTGCAAGTCCATCAACAAAAACCTCCTGCAGATCTCGGGTTGAGGTAGGGCCCTGTTGAGTGCGCAGTGAAACAAGGGACAGCCTCCACTCACTGAAACCCCCCTTAAGTGATTATTCTGCAAACATCTATGGAACAATCAGGGTCAGGCTATCGTGGTGAATCTATTTCAGAGTGCTGATCTGAAATAACTTCACTCTCCTAAATATTTCTCTTTTGTGGAGAGAATGAACAATAGGCGTTTATTTATACAGAGCCTTTCAGAAGATCAGGATATTCCGAGGCAAGTTACGTTCAATGGAATATGTTTGCACTGTTATCACTGTTGTAACGGAAGAAACGCTGCACCAAATTGCACAGATTATTTTTTATTGTTTGTCTAATGTGGGATATAGAGGGAAATATATACTAATTGAAGAAAAGATAATGAGAGGCAGAATTTTACAATCTGACAGATTCAAAGATTGGAATTTTCATGGCTGTGGAAGCTGTTTTTCGCTGATGACTGTAGAAACTGATAACCTTTTGAAAGAAATTAATCCTCCCACCCCTCTCACCAATGAAAGGAAATCACAAACAAAATAGTAACAGCAAACCAAAGTTGGCATAAAATTAACAAGCAATGATTTCAAACAATTTCACTTTAAGCTCATGCCACAATAGTGTTGTAAATGTAATGAGACCCACAGTTTCTCACAGGTCAAATCTTCCAAAAGTCTTTAATAATTTATACAATTCATCGAAGCTTTCTAAAGATAATTATCACGACCAAGGCGGAGAAAGAACCATTTCTCTGTCTGGTCAGGTGCTCAGTTTCAGCAGCTTCAGTTTCCAGAGATTCCTTTGTTTGAACCTTTGAATAAATGCACTAAACAGTTGAGTTCATTTCAGTAAAATTGCCCTCTGTGGAGAGTTTGTTCTATCTGCTCCAAAGAGATTAGACTCCTCTTCCTTTCCTGTAACAGAAACAATTTTCCCTACCAGATTTCACTGAGATTTAGCCCTGAGTTTCTGTGAAAGATGCTAAAAACTATAATTCAACACATCAGTGGGCCTGAAAATATCTTTGCTTTAGTTGACTTTCAGGTCCATAGCAACCTGATCACAAATGTATTCTCGGAACTGAGATGTGTGCGACATACCACTTTCAGCATCCTATTTCACGTTGGATTTAACCATCATAAAAAGAAAATACAGGCTTTTTCCCAAAATGTAGGTGTCATCGCACTAGCAGCAATGTTAAGTTGTATTGCTCATATTTCAGTGGAGAAAAATGCAGAATTGTTCTTTCAGCCAACAGCATACTTTGAGCTTAAACAATTAGGAGCAACAGCCAAATTGAACAAACAGTGACCTATTTAACTACCTCTACCGTGAAACTTTATCATATTCAGATCGACTTTTTTTCCATGTGATTTATTTCAGGAAGTATAATTGCCATGTCCAAATTACATCAATTTTACATCAGAAATTCCTTATTGGCAAATGACTGCGTGGTAGGTACTGGTTGATTGAGAAACAGCTTGTTTACTGATAATAAAATCAGTGATTTGATCATACCTCTGAAAAATCTGCAATTAACATTTTACTGAGCAAAGTTTAAGTAAGATTTTAATTAAAAGATAAAATTCTGCTTTAACAGTGTTCAGAACATCATAATTTATGGAAATATATGTGGGCCTAATCTATTTCAACCATATCTTGTTGTATCTACCTTGCTGAGTCATATGTTATTGATGGGCTACTTGTAGAGAAGGAAGAGCTGGGCACAACTCCTTCAAAGAACAAATACTGAACACAGGAATTAACCCTTTTAAAATTACTTTGCGTGACAGAAGCTGACAGCTATGAAAGATCCACGTTAGATATTAAGACACACATTGAAACAATAACTTGCATTAATATAACATCTCCTTAACGTGGTAAAATGTGCCAAGCATCAGAGAGAATTTAACAATGAGTCGCATAAAATCATTGAAGCTGATGACCAAACGTTTGGTCAAGGAAGGCCTTCAAGAATGGATGAGAGGTTGAGAAGTGAGGCAGTTTATGGAGGGTGGGGGCAAGGCCACTGAAGGCATGACCACCAATGTTGAAATGAAGGGAGTTGAGGTTGCTCAAGAGTTGGTGACCGAAGGTATCTTGGAGGGTTGTAGGGTTAGATGAGGCTACAGAGAAAGTGAATAGTAAGGCCATGAGAATTTTAAGATTGAGTTTTCTTCTGGAAAGAAAAGCAAAAACAGCCAGAGGTACAGGGGGTGATGGGTTAACAGAAATTGATACAAGTTAGGACAGGAACAGCAAGAGTTTTTTTTACTGATTTCAACGTAGGGCTGGAAGGAATGATCAGAAGATAAGAAATGTTAATTTTTTAATATCTGTTGATGACATTGCAGGAGCAAGTTTGACCCTCAGAACATGGAAAAAAATTTGCACGCAATCCAGTGTGTGTCTGCACTCCTTCAGGGACCCTTTGACGTTGGAAACAGCATTCTGGTCATGCAAGGAGTCATGGAGATGATGGTTGCATTGTGTGGTTCAGAGAGAGAAATTGACCAGATGGTGGCAATAGAGGCCATCAACCATGCAGCAAGCAAAGCCAGCAGAGCGAATTTCATCATTTCTAATGGAATTGCCTTACTGAAGGACATGTATAAGAAATCAACTAATGATAAAATCAAAATTAGAGCATTGGTGGTAAGTCTCATTGAACAATACTGCTGGATATTGTGTCATTTTCTTGTTACTCAGTTGCAGTGATTTTCAGCCTATGTCAGCCTCAAGTTGGTGAAATGTAAGGTAGAGACCCTCCTTTGTTTTATTGCCTTTCTTTTACTTTTTGTACATTTCAGATATTACATGGAAAAATGGTTGTAAAATACTTCTCAAGTTGGCCCTGAGCCACATTGCAAGTAGAAATGGCCAACTGGTTTGTCCCTTGACATTAAGTCTGTAGAAGGTGATTACTTTATATTCTGATCATGCCTTTTAAAATGAAATATATAACAATGTGCTGTTCACATTCTATGATTCTTTCTGGTACCACCAAGGTGGGAAATGTTCACACAAAGTCATGAAAATTGAAGATGTAATTAATCTGTATTTTGATTTTTTTTTTGCAAATTGGTCCCTTAAATATCTGCCAACATTACTGCAATATCTTCAAATCATGCAAGGAGTCATGGAGATGATGGTTGCATTGTGTGGTTCAGAGAGAGAAATTGTTTCAAAATCATGTTTGAAGCTCTGTATGACATTATATGTGTTTTGAAACACTCTATTTTACTAAACTTTAATTTTCAAATTGACTGGAACTTGCAACACAGAAACAGATCATCTTGCTCACCTATTCTATGCAGGTACTTGATTTGACATGGGTGTCCTCCCACCCTTCTTCATCTTAACCCATCAACATATTTATCTGATATGGTAGGAACTGCAGATGCTGGAGAATCTGAGATAACAAAGTATAGAGCTGGATGAACGCAGCAGGCCAAGCAGCATCTGAGGAGCAGGAAGGCTGATGTTTCGGGCCTAGACACTTCTTCAGAAAGGTTTCTGAAGAAGAGTCTAGGCCCGTGATGTCAGTCTTCCTGCTCCTCTGATGCTGCTTGGCCTGCTGTGTTCATCCAGCTCTATACCTTGTTATCTCAGATTCTCCAGCAGCTGCAGTTCCTACTATCTCTGAAACAATTCGGCTCCCTGCAGACGTGACTTCAACAATCATGTCAATTTCTGGGGAAAGAAGTTTCTCCTGAATTTCCTATTTGTTTTATTAGTAACTGTCCTATATTCATAGACCCCATTTCTGGTCTTTCTCTTAAATGGAAACATCTCTATATGTAACCTAGAAAACCACTTTATAATTTTAGTGATCTCTATCAGGCCATTATTGATTTTTCTCTTTTAAGTAAGAATGCCCAACCTTATGAGATATTATAGGGCAGACCACAACAATGTGCAACACATGGAAAATGACCCCAAACTAAACTTGTTTATTTGAGTAGGTACACATAAACAAATGGCCACAAGATGCTATTACACTCTTTGCTCCTTATTAAATATATTACATTATGTCCAAAATTCCATTCAATTATCACATCTCTTGTTTTCCATTTATTTACGAGTCTAACCCAACCACAGGTTTTCAATTCCTAAGAGGTTGCCGTCTTTCCTGACTCAAACCTGTAGAACATGAGGAAGGACCTTGACCTGTCTTAGCCTGATATTGAGGGGAAGTTTTCTCTGTCAACCTTCAATTGAATTTCCCCTTAATCAAACATGTGTGTCTGGCACTGACTCAGATCTAAACTGGTTTCTAACTTTTGTTGGAGTAACAATTTGTACCCTCCTTATATTCTAATTATCCAATTCATCAGTTCCATTTTATTCTTCCCAACTCCCTTCCTTTCCATGAACTTCTGAAGATAAAACATGACCTGCAAGTTAAGGCTAACCTTTCCACTATCAAACATTTTGGCCAAGTCTTTGCAAAAACCAGACATTTGTACAACTCTCTGTGGGATCCACCTACGAAGACATTCTTTTACCTTCTGCTTCAACTTCAGATGCTCTTTCTCTTCACTCAACTCCGTTCATGACTCTCTTTCTCCTTCAATTGTTTTTATTCCACTGTCTGAACTTCAGCAATGAAATCCTTGTTCAAGGCTGTTTTCTAAGAAACAATTCAGCTGGCTTTCTACCTGTTGGAGATTGTGGTACAATAAATAAACAAAAATATCACCAGTTTGTGATTCAATGAAATCTGTCAATTCTTCTAGTTTCTAACTCACAGTTGTTGAACAAGAGGATGTTGACAACATGTACTGTGTGTGCTGCTGCTCCATTTGAAGCAGGATGATAAGGTAGAACACTAATGCATTTTACCCTGTCATTCTCACTAAAATTTGAAAACTCATTTGAAGAAAACTGATATCAATTGTCAGACAAAATTCTTCTGGGCAGCAATCAAACCATGCAAAAACTTCTAATGCTTTACATGGCAGGATGGTGACTTGCTTGGAGGAGAACTTGCATATGGTTGTATTCCCATATGACCTTGTCCTTCTAGATGGACGTGAGTTTGGGAGGTGCTTTGTTTGTTGGTTTGGAAGGTGCTGTCTAGGAGCTTTGGTGAATTTCTGCAGAGCATCTTGTGGGAGGTACACACTACAGCTAATGAGTATCTGTAGTGAATGGAATGGAAGCTTGTGCAAGTGGTGCAAATCAAGCAGGTTGCTTTATCCTGGCAAGCATCAAGTTTTTTGAGTGGGGAGTATTCCATCACACTCCCGACTTGTGCCTTGTAGATGGTGGTTAGGCTCTGGAGAGTCAGGAGGTAAGTTACTCACCACAGTATTCCGAACCTCTGCTTCCATAGCCACTCTGTTAATTTACGAGTCCAGTTGGATTTTTAGTCAATGATAAGTCCTATAATGTTGATAGCAGGGGGTTCAGTGGTGCTAACACTGAATGTCAAGGGCCGGTGGCTAGATTGTCTCTAATTGTAAATGGTCAGTGCCTGGCACTTGTTACTGGTGAATGTTGCTTGCTACTGTTCGGCTAAGTCTGGATATTGACCAGACCTTGTC
This sequence comes from Stegostoma tigrinum, assembly GCF_030684315.1. Classification (NCBI taxonomy): domain Eukaryota; kingdom Metazoa; phylum Chordata; class Chondrichthyes; order Orectolobiformes; family Stegostomatidae; genus Stegostoma; species Stegostoma tigrinum. The sequence continues at coordinate 27,677,943 of NC_081356.1, read as the reverse complement.
TTTGAACGTGGGCTGCTTCAGTGTCTGAAGTCTCACAAATGGTGCTCAATATTGGGTTATCATTAGCAAACATCCCCATTTCTGAGCTTATGATGGAAGGAAGATCATTGATGAAGTATCTACAAATGTTTTTGCCAAGGACTCTACCCTGCAGAACTCCCGTATTATATGCTGGTGCTAAAATAACTGATGCCCAACAACTACAACCATCTTCAATTGTGCCAGGTATGACTCCAATCAGTAGAGATTTTGCCCCAAATTCACATTGATTCCAGTTTTGCTGGGCTTCTTAATGCCACACATGGTACAAAGCAGCCTTAATGTCAAGGGCTATCTATTTGCACCTCAGCTTTGGAAATCAATACTTTTGTCTAGGTTTGACCCAAGACTGTAAAGAGGTCAGGAGCTGAGTGGCCCCAGCAGAACCCAAACTGGGCGTCACTGACCAGGTTATTGCTGAGCAGGCGCTGCTTGATAGCACTGTTGATGACACCTTTCATCACTTTACTCTCGATCGAGAGTGGGCTGATGGGGCAGTAATTGGCCAAGTTGGATTTTTCTGCTTTTTGTGTACAGGACATACCTGGGCAATTTTCCATTGTTGGGTAGATAAGTGTTGTTGCTGAGCTGGAACAGCTTGCCTAGGGGAGCGCAAGTTCTTGAGCCATGCCTTCATGTTGTCAGGGCCAATAGCCTTTGTAGTATCCAATGCTTCACTTTCTTAATATAATATGAAGTGAATGAATTGCCTGGAGACTTCCATCTGTGATGCTGGGGGCCACTGTAGGAAGCCAAGATGGAGCATTCACTCGGCACTTCTAACAGAAGATTTCTGTGGTTGCTTCAGTCTCATCTCATGCACTGATGTGCTGGGCTCTTCCATCATTGAGGATGGGGATATTTATGGAAGTTTCAATGAAGATTGCACTTCATAAGCAAGTTGTCACAGTCTCCCCAAACTCACCACATGATATGTGCCCCTCACCCATATGGGGGAGGCAGGAGTGGAGTGGGGCAATGGGTAGAGTGTTTATACAGTCATTGTTCATGGAGCATGCCCTGAGATGCTAGTGACTGTTGGAGGTCTAAAGGTGAGCTGGAGAAACAAGGTTATTGCATTGAATTTAATTTTGGAACTTGTCGCCGCCTAGTTTCTATCTGGTGGCTGGGAGAATTGGAAACTGCATATTAATGAGGTGTGATAATGTACTGATAAGAACGACAATGGATAAAAATAGGCATTGTGCTGCTCACCGGTGAGTATCTTCTCTCACTGTTCAACACTTGGCTGCAAAATGGGCTGTTTTGCTTTCGAGGTTGGGAAGCTCCTTACTGCCAATCTTGCGTGATTCTCCCAACTTTGTCACCAATGCCCATGTCTCTCTCTGCCTGGAAAGATTTTGTGGTCTCTGCCTGTATATCTGTTTATCTACCTATCTGTGACTCACAAGTTAAACCACAACCAGTTGTCTCTCTCTCTCTGATGAGAGATCAGCCCCATGGTCTATTAGGACCACGCAATTTTCGTTTTTACTTATTGTTATAGTAATAAACAGAAGAAAACCCATCTCTGTCTTCAGGCTATAGCCAAACTGGGTATTAGAGCTTTTTGATCCAAATAACTATTAATTGCTATGATTGATTTTGATGGTGGATCAATAATTATAGAAGTAATCAGAACGCTTTGCATTCTGAAAATCAAAGACAATGTTTCATTCTATTTGAGCGTAAATTTACTCACTGACACTGCATGTACCTGAGGCAAATGGAATTGGTTCCTCTTCGCCATTATTCAATGTGTGGGATATCACAGCATTGATTCAGTTCAGAGAGGCATCAAAGCTTAATCCTTCTTGATATTCTGTAATTGGCAGGAATTGTATCATCTTTCAATTTACTCTCATACAACTTTAATGTTTTGTCACACTCCTTTGCCAAAACCAAGAGTTCAGTTCACCGATGTGATTAGGTCACCAAGTTTGATATGAATTTACCATAATTTAGGGCGGCATGGTGGCTCAGTGGTTAGCACTGCAGCCTCACAGCACCAGGGACCCGGGTTCCATTCCAACCTGGGGCAACTGTCTGTGTGGAGCTTGCACATTCTCCCTGTGTCAGTGTGGGTTTCCTCCGGGTGCTCCGGTTTCCTCCCACAGTTCAAAGATGTGCAGGCAAGGTGAATCGGCCATGCTAAATTGCCCGTAGTGTTCAGGGGTGTGTGGGTTATAGGGGGGTGGGTCTGGGTGGGATGCTTCAAGGGGCGGTGTGGACTTGCTGGGCCAAAGGGCCTGTTCCCACACCGTAGGGAATCTAATCTAATCATAGCCATTCACTGGACCCAAAAAAAAGTCTGAGCACAGAAATATTCTGAAGGTGTAGCACATTTCTTATTGATTGAACTTTGCTTTGGGTCAAAAGTAAGTTATATTTGACTGCACTATGACCCAAATACTCTCCAGAATTTAACCATTTCACATTTGACTGCTTTTGCTGACATTCAATTCCAAACACTGGAGCACCTTCTTCAGGTTGTCATCGTGGATCTGCCTATTTGGAGCTGAAATGAGAATATCGTCCAACTAACATACCACTCACTGAATTTCTTACAAAATTTGCTTCATTATTCCCTGAAAAATTCCACAGGCTAACAAACCACCACTTTAAAATCCATCCACCTAGTTACTAATAGTCAAATGAGACTTTGACTCATTACCTCATTCAAATTTGTGTATGTCAAACCTAGTTTTGAAAAGAAGTCCAATCTTTGTACAAAACATGAGCAAACTCTCAACTTTTGACCAATTATCAAATGGAATAGATTCTGGTCCCTGATTTATAATCCCCATTTAATCTTACAATTTCATTTATCTTTGTTGTGATCATTTTGGGAGTAGTCCACCTACTCTGTTCAACTTCTGCAATAATGTCTTCCAACTCTAGTCTTCCAGCCCTTGTTGTATCTTCTCTCTTATAGCTTATGGTACTGGACAAAGTTACTGTAAACTGGTCTGGCATTCTTCTTGGCATGTATGCGGACCTAATATCCTTGAATTGGGTGGCCAGTTTCACTAAACACTGAAGAATATGTGGTCCTGTTTCATGAATTTAGTTTCTGTGTGAAAATTCTTGTAGTTGTTTTATTTCCGTATTATTAACTAATTCCTTCTGACCAAGGTTGAGCTTTTGGTGATAATGGGTAATTTTGCCATTGTTCCTTGTTGCTGACTGGAACAGTCACCCTTCCCATTATGGGGATTTTCTCTCCTCCATAACTTCTTAATTCTATGCGTGATTTCTCCAACTGATGCTGCCTCGACTTTTGGCGGTGCAGCAACTCAATTGTCTGACTGGTGCCTCTGAGTCAACCTTCACATCTGCTGGGGCTCCTTGGACAACGATGCCCTCTGAATTTTCTTTGGACATCCTTGTGCTTCTGAATTGTATGGATCTCAACTGGCTTGCTGCAGTTCCACAATAATTTGTGTTAACTACCATTTCTGTCCAACGGTATACTCTCCAGGTACCTTTTCCAAAATTCTCAAGTTGACAGCCAGGCAGTTGTAGCATTCTACATTCATAAATGGACAATTTTGTAATGAACATTGACTTAAGCACTGGGTAACAGGTAACTGAAACAGAAATTGCTAGCAAAACTCAGCAGGTTTGGCAGCATATGTGGGAAGAAAGGAGAGTTGACGTTTTGAGTCCAGTGAGTCTTCATCAGAACTGGCTCAAAGCGTTATCTCTGCTTTCTTCCCACAGATACTGCCAGACCTGCTAAGTTTCTCCAGCAATTCAAACCCCCAGCATCCACAACTCTTTGCTTTATTTAAGACTTTGTAACTGCCTTTTTGTGGCCTTCAGCTTATTCAGCTTCAGATTACTTCAGCCACTGTGGTGGTTAACTCTCCTGACTTCTTGTGGGTCATATTCTACCATCACCATGGACAATGCTGATTAACAATCTAATGTTAGCAATGTCAATTTGCACATACTATTACTGGTTTTTATTCCCATATTTTCACAAATGAAGGAATATTTTAACTGGCTTATTTTCCATGTAAAGCTCTCTTTAAACATCATTCACTTGTGGTAACTAAGCAAAGTGAGCAGATTTTCTCAATATATTTCATCTCTTAAAATCACCTTTCTGTCAATGAAAGTGTTGGTCATAATTTTTAGGACTTGGCAGGTTACTTGTTTGAAGAGTTGTTATTTAAATACATTTACTGATTTGCGTGTATTCCTGATAGGGTCTGTGCAAGCTTGGATCAGCAGGGGGTACCGACTACAGTCTGAGGCAGTTTTCTGAGGGATCCACTGAAAAACTTGCAAAACAATGCAGAAAGTAAGTATCACAAGTACGGTATGACAACAGCAACTTGCATTCATATGGCACCTTTGATGTTGGAAACAAGCTCAGAGTGCTTCACAGGAGCTCAATTAGACTGAATTTAACAACAAGCCACATAATGATATATTAGGACAGATGAGCTTGGTCAAACAAGTTGGTTTTAGGGAGTGTTAGACATTGGGGAAGAGAGATTGAGAAGGTTTAGGCAGGGAATTCCACAGATTAGGCTCTGGGCAGCTGAATGCACAATGTTAGTGCGATAAAAATTATGTGTTCAAGAATCCAGAATTTGAGAAATGTAAATATCTTGCAGACCTGTAGTTCCACAGGCAATTAGAGAGATTGGCATGGGAATGATGATGGAAGGATTTGGACTGAAGGAAGAGAATGTTAAAATTGAGGTACTGCCAGGCCAAGAGTCAGTATAGGTTGGTGAGAAGTCTTGCATATTCCACCTTTCTCCAGTGGAACATCAGAAATTTGTTTTATGTTAACTCCAACTTTTGCAGATTACATGGTGATGATGATCTGAAAGAACTTTGTTGTAAATGGGTCTATGATATTTTGATGAAAGTGTATCTCTCTTGCTCATTTTTAAACTAATTTTATCAAGGTTTTATTGATTGCACTAACCGAACCTTTAACAAAACTTTGTGTGGTGATATAAGAAATTGAAGATTTTATGTAATTTGTGTGATATTGTAAAATGAGTTTGTGTGGAGATGCAGGTTATTTTTAAATTACATTCCACAACTAATCTTGGTGGAACCTTGGTGTACAAGTCCATAGATCCATGAAGGAGTCAGTACAAGTAGATACGGTAGTGAAGAAGGTATGCGGGATCCGTACCGTCATTACCTGGGACATGGAATGTGGAAGCAAGGACGTTTTGTGACAACTTTACAATAAGTTAGTTAGGTCACAGATGGAATACTGTGTGCAGGTCTGGTTGCCACTCCTATCGGAAGGACATGATTGTACTGGAGAGGGTACAGAAGAGATTCACCTGGATATTGTCAAGGATGAAAAGTCTCAGTACTGAGGAGAGATTGGATAAGCTGGGTTTGTTTACTTTGTGCCTGATTAAGGTATGACAAAATTATGAGGGATATACAGAGTAGATCATAAAAATTACTTCTCCTTGGTAGATGTGACATGGCGGCTCAGAGGTTAGCACTGCTGCCTCATAGCACCAGGGACCTGGGCTTAATTCCAGCCTTGGGCGACTTTCTGTGTGGGGTTTGCACGTTCTCCCTGTGTCTTTGTGGGTTTCCTTCAGCTGCTCTGGTTTCCTCCCATTGTCCAAAAATGCGAAGATTAGGAGGACTAGCCATGCTAAATTGGACATTGTGGCCAGCAATGTGCAGGCTAACTGGATTCGCCATGGGAAATGCAGGGTTACGGGGATAGGGAAGGGAGGTAAATCTAGTGGGATGCTCTTCAGAGGGGCAGTATGGACTCAATGGGCTGAACAGCCCACTCCCACACTGTAGGGATTCTGTGTCTAAGGCCAGAGGGCATAATTTTAAGGTGAGCAACAAGTGGTTTAGAGGAAATCCCTGAACATTTTTTTCATACAGAAGGTGGTGGATATATAGAGCATGCTGCCTGAAAGGGTGTTGGAGGCAGGTACTGTTGCAACATTTCAGAATCATCTGGCTGAGTACTTGAAATGCTGGGGCACAGTACACTATGGACCAAGTGCAGGTAAATGGAATTAGTATAGTTTCGTGTTTGTAGGTTGGCATAGACATGGCGGGTCAAAGGGCCTGTTTCTATGCTGTATGATTTTTTGACAGAAAGAATTGTTTGGCTTCACTGTGGAGGGTGAGATAAATAAAGGTATTTCAAACTCTGTTTTGACGGGCACCTTATGTATGAACACTCTTGTTAAACTGGCAAAAATTATATACCTCAAATATGTAACATTTACTGTGCTATTCCATCCAATTATGATGGTTACTTAATTTATTTACCTCAATGTAAATATACTTGTTCAATCGAATGCCCATTTGAAATATCAACTGATGATTCAATTTCAAATCAATTTCTCCTCAAGTACTGAGGTCTGCAATGACTGATTAGTCAGTTGAGGGTGCAAGTGAGAACGCTCACTGCTGTAATTTTTAATTAAGGCAAAGTATTATGTCGGAAATCAGTGATCTGTATACTATTTGGAGTATAGTTCTATTACTTTGTGTGTGTTTTTGCATTGACTATGGGGATCTCTTGATCAACACTCCATGTCCCATAGGTGCTGGTTAATAAAATGTTTGCTGCATTTTATATGTACAAACTGGTATATCCAATCTGCAATGTGTGTGTCAGCCATGGTATTGTGGGTAGCATATATGCCTCTAAATTGAAAGGTTGGGAGACATACTGAGGAGGTGATGGCCTCATGTCAGTATGGCAAGACTGTTAATCTACGTACCCCAGTATTGTTCCGGAGACCATGGCAGATGGTTGAATCTGAATAGATTCAGAAAAGAGTTTGATGCCAAACATGAAGCATTGTTGATTATTGGAAGAACTCATCTGGTTCACTTATAGCCTTTGGGAAAGGAAACAGCCATTCTCAACTGGAATGGCCCACATGTGACTCCAGACCCACAGTAGTATGGTTAACTCTTAACTGTCCTCTGGGCAGATAGAATGAGTAATAAATGCTGGCCTGAGTAGTGATGCTATATCCCATGAATGAATAAAGGAAAAAAATTACTTGAGTGGACAATCATGGCCGATGCTCCCAGTGAAATAGAGGGAATGCTGTAATGTGAGAGATACAGACTACTTGTGGAAATGAAAACTAAGTCTGTAGCTGCACTCTCAAGTGGATGTTAAAAGATCCCATATCACTCTTCTTGAAAAATAGTTCTCCCCAGTGTCCTGGCTGATATTTATCCCTCAATAAAAACCATAAAAACACGCTTGATTTCTCTGTTACTATCACATCAGCTTTTGTGTGAATTTGCTGTGTGCTAATTGACTGCTAATAACATCGTGGTCTTGAGTGACAAGTTAAATTGGGGAGACACAGGAAAAAAAACCTGATTTAAGAAGTTAAAACATCCTGACGTTTCTCATGTCTGCCTGTAAACTGGATAACTTCATGAGCAGATCATTCAACTAACATCAGCACATGACTTTATAGTTCCTGATTTGAATGTCAGGATATGTTTTGAATGAATATTTTTATCTCTAAATGAATTAAATTCCATTTATAGGTGGCTATGCAATCAAAATATTGACATTCGTACGAGGAAGTGGGCGATTGAAGGCATGGCTTACCTGACACTGGATGCAGATGTGAAAGATGATTTTGTAGAGGACGAGCCGGCAATGCAGGCAATGTTTGAGTTGTCAAAGGTAGATGCTCTCTATTAGTTTCATTTCAGTGTATTGTATTGTATCACTCCCACCTTTGCCGTAAAGACCAATGAATGAGGAATATGGTATTATTACTACTTTAACTTTTTGCATGAGAAGAGCAGAAATTAATATTTTATGGCTTTTTATTCTATTACATTATTATGAGGATATCATCTTTTCAGCTTTTGTGATTACAGAAGCTATTGGCTTCATTCCACGTCACAAACTGTATTCCTCAGCTGAGTCCATTCCTCTCCCAGCAACTGTATGGGGCTGAAACAAACTTTTCACAACCATAGATAACAAGGTGTAGAGCTGGATGAATACAGCAGGCCAAGCAGCATCAGAGGAGCAGGAAGGCTTTTTATCAGAGGAGCAGGAAGCTCTGATGCTGCTTGGCCTGCTATGTTCATCCAGCTTTACATCTTGTTATCTCCAATTCTGCAGTTCCTACTATCTCTAAACACTTTTCACAACCTTTGTGTCTTAAGTGACTTCAAGATGAGGTTCCAAATGCATATTTCTGCCATCACAATGTCTGTTGATTTCCACTTCCGTAACTTTGTCAATCTCCATCCTTGTGTAGGCTGCTGTGACCTTCATCCATGCCTTTGTTAACTCTAGACATGGCTATTCCAATGTACTGCTGGCTGATCTCCTTTCTTCCCCATCTCCAAAATTGAGGTCTCCCTAGTCTCTGCCATCTGTGTCCTAGCTCATATCAAATACTGTTGACCCATCAAACCTGTGCTCACTAACCCTACATAGGCTTCCAATTAAGCAACACTTTGATCTGAAAATTCTCATCCTTCTTTTTAAATCCCTCAAGTCCCACCTTTCATTTTCTTCCCAATTTTCTCTAACCACATAAACCTGGAGATGTTTGTTCTCCTCTATTCTTAAACTTTCGAGCTTCCCAATTTTAACCATTCCACTGTTAGTGGCTATGTATTAGCTGTGTGGGCCCTCATCTCCGGAATTTCCTCAAATGGCTGTTTCCTCATTTAAGAACCTATTTAAAAGTGACCTCTGTCCAAGGTTTTAGCTACAATTACTAATATCTCCTGATGTGATTTGGTGTAAAATTTTCCTTCATAATACTTCTATGAAGAAACTTGAGATGTTTTATGATACTAGAGGTGCTATTTAAATGCATATTTTAGTTTTGTATATATTTGAAGTTCTGATTACAGTACGTACCCTGCAACAACCAAATGCCATTACGAGATTGCATTAAATGAATGTTAGAGAAAGATTGACCTGAATGGTCAGTTGGAACAATTTCAATGTTGCAAGGAGAAGAGACCCTGTTAAGATTTGATTCTATTAAATTGTGCAGGCAAATCATAGTCACTGGATAAAACTTCATGAAATTGAACTGAATAAATGGAGTTTAAAATATTCACTTCTGTCACAAATCTCTCTTTTGCATGGAATCACAGAAAGAAGAATATTTGACCCATTATGCCTGCATCAACTCTCTAAATGAGATTATGACTTAATGCCATTCTCCTGCTTTTTCTCTGAAGTCTGCATAATGTTTTTATTCGAATTTCCAGCCAGTGCCCTCTTGAAAGCATCAATTCAACCTCCCTCCAAAACGTATCCAGACACTGTGTATTCCATATCGTAACTAGTCACTATGTGAAAATGTTCTCATGTAATATTTGCTTCTTTTGCATATTTAAATCTGTGTCCTCTTGTTATCATTTTATTTCCTTCTGATGAATTCTCGGGCTCCAATTATTGTGATTTTTATTCAGTTGGCAGACCTGGTTTTCCCTCTGGTGCATGGAAAAGGAATCCTTGGTGAAACTATCATCTCAAACTGGATTTTACACATTCATTGTTGAAAGATGATTATAAAGAGAGTAAAGCCAACTGAATTGCCAATTTGGTCTGTCCAGGCTAGATCAATACGTGATAGAACACAGAACAGTATGGCACACGTCCTTTGGCCCACCATATCTGTGCCAACTGTGATGCCATTCTAAATGAACATCATCTGCCTGCACATGGTCTGTATGCCTCTAATCCCTGCGTATTCATGCATCTGCCTAAATACCTCTTAAACCTTGCTATCATACCTGCTTTTGCCACGTCTGCTACTAGCATGTTGCAGGCAACTACCACACTGTTTTAAAAAAAAGACTTTTTTCACACATATCCATTAAACTTTATTCCTCTCACCTTAAACCAAAAGCCATTTTGTATTTGACATTTCCATGCTGGGAAAAAGACTCCGACTATCCACCTTATCCATGCATCTCAACTCAAAATATTTTAATTGGGTTGCCTTCTCAGCTCTGATTTAATGCCCTAGCAAAAACAATCCAAGTTTGTTCACCATCTCCTTATCACTAGTACACACTGATCCAGGCAACATCCTGGTAAATCTCTTTTACAGGCACACCAAAGTCTCCACATGCTTCCTATGGTGTAGGGACCAGAACTACATGCAGTATTCCAAATGTGGCCGAACTACAAGTTTTATTCAGCTGCAGCCTGACTTACCAATGTTTTTTTATTCAATGTCTTGACTAACAAAGGCAAATATGCCATACGCCTTCATTACCACCTTATCCGTTAGTAATTTTCAAATGGAATTCAAACAAACCATCAGTGACCCCAGTGAACAAATCATGAGATGGAGTTTGTTCATATTTTTACAGGATTTCCTGCACAAGCAAGTTACTTATTTTGGTGCAGAGATAGTAGGAACTGCCGATGTTGGAAAATCTGAGATAACAAGATGTGAAGCTGGATGAACACAGCAGGCCAAGCAGCATCAGAGGATTCTTTCTGAAGAAGGGTCTCGACCCGAGACGTCAACTTCTTGCTCCTCTGATGCTGCTTGGCCTGCTGTGTTCATCCAGCTTCACACTGTGTTATCTTACTTATTTTGGTAATGATTTTCTTAAAAGTATGAATTGTTGAATTTTAAGTGGGGTAATTGTTTACAGAGCATTTTATTTTTTATCATGGTATCATACAACAAGACTGAAGGAGATCATTCAGTCCTCTTGTCTGTGCCTGCTGTCTACACAAATAATTCCTCTCGTCCAACATCCTTGTTTTTTCACTGTGGTTCTGCAATTATTTTCTCTTCAGGTAATTATCCAATTCTCTTTTAAAACTGTAACTGAATCAACTCCCACCACACACTCAGGCAGTGAATGTTGGATTCTAATCACTTGCTGCGTAGACATTATTTTCCCTCTCATATCGCAATTGCTTTTTTTGCTTATTACTTTGGATCAGTGATCTTTGATTCTCGACCTTCTGCAAGTGAGGAACAGCTTCTCCCTATTTACTGAGTCCAGATCCCTTGTGATTTTCAATACCGCAATCAAATCTCTTCTTAATCTCATCTCTTCCTCCATCCCAACAGTCAGCTGACAAGACAATCCTTTATGCTGTATCTTCGATCCTGGTGAACTGCACAAACAGTTATGATGTCAAGGAGAAAATCCCAGAGCTGGTCGAGTTGGCAAAGTTGTCAAAACAGCATGTACCTGAAGACCATCCAAAGGTAAAACAAAGCAAGATTTACACTTGTATAGTACCTTTCTTGACCTTAACTATCACAAAGCACTTTACAACCAATTTGTACCCAGCAAATTCCCAAAAGCAGCATTGGACAAACTTTCTTTTACTGATATTGTTTGAGATAAATATTAGACCCATGGGATCTTTTGAGTTCACCTGAGGTGGCAAGTGAGCCTTCAGTTAATCATTTCATTTGAAAGATGGCATCTCTGACAGTGCAGCACTCCTGGAGTACTGGACTAGGAGCGTAGCCTTGATTTTCTGCTCCAGTCTCTAGACTGGGACTTGAGAGCTTTGATCTGGAGGTGTAAGTATAACCTTCTGAATCCTAGTACGTATCTGTCTTTGATTGCATGATCTTATAGTCAGGTACAATTTGACACTGATTATCATTCACTGTTTGGGAGCACACAGTCAAAACATTAAATTATAAAACATCCTTTCCAATCTTACCTCCCACACACATCCCTCAATTTTCATGTCCAATCCATGCCAATCTATCCCCCTGTATCCACCCCCTTATGTCTCCATGCCAATCTATGTATCTCCCATGTTCCCTCATATCCGACTTGTGTCCAAACACTTCCAAGACCCTTTAAGGTCTGTACGCCAATTCAGTGCAAACTGCTATTTCCCACTCAACATCCTTTCCTTTTCCCTCTCCATGTCAACTCACCAATTATCCAGCACAGAGATAACTAACTTCTGTCAGAATGCTTCTTAAGGTATCAGTCTATTACATCTTTAATTGATGCCTTATGAAAAGAGGCATTTTATTTTAAGCTCGCAATGATGTATGTAAACAATTACTTTACTCTTGTTCTTAATCATTTATATCAATAAATAACCCACTTGGAGCTATACATCATTAGGCATCCTTTATGAAATGCCAATTTGGGATATTAGACAGCAGCACAAATACTGTAATGGTTTTATGTGATAGACTGGCTTAGATACCTAGTACCAAGTTTTGTAATTCTCAACCAGTTTTGCTGGAGCCAGCTCCTTGTCAACTTCGCCAGCCCCAGTGAGTTCATGCATTCTTTTCACACAAGCATGCCTTTTTCACAATCCCTTTACCTCCACTCGAGGCATCCTGGGACCAGGTTCAAAAGTGGCGCCCTTTCTCTTCAAACTGTGAGAATTATGAAACGTTCCTTCAGCCCTCACTGTTCACATCCCCACACCATACTCTCCCCCTGTCACAATCCGCCCCTCTATCCATCCCAATGGCTCCTTACTCCCTACATCCACCTGCCATGCATACCCCCTTCACCCACATTGTCTCCAAGCTTTGTGGCTGTGCACACTCCTAAGTTCTGTGCTTAGCGATTGGTATGCAGCATTGACTTCTAGTTCTAAAAGCCGCTGCTGCTCCCAAACTTCAGAGGACCACACAGTTGGAAAATTAATTTGGTGGTACACTGTCCTTCACCAACACTACTATTGAATGTCCACGAGTATTATTGCTTATAGGAAACAAAATGTGGAAATGAATCAGTTAAATCAGATCCCCTTTCCTCAATGACTTGGTTTAAATTTCAACCAAGGGATTTGCGTTTGCCTACCTCAATCCCATCTTCACTGGTCAGCATATACCTTTGGATTCCTATAGTTCCATGTGCTTAAAAGATTGGCCTTATTAGCAAACTCATAGATAGGACCCATACTAGTTCACTGTGCTAACCCGATGTTAAAATACGCCACATCGAAACCATCTTGCAAGATAATGGCTATCTTTAGCAGATCATTTCAAGCTTTACATCACACATGCTCAAGAAGGGCCCTAAGGCAACGTTTGGACTGAAAAGTGACCAGTATACCTCAGATTACCCTGGAAGGGAAAGGTAGCTCAAAAGTTTGAACAAATGTTGAAGCTAACCCATTTCACGTTGTATCTAGGCAATAACCACACAGATGGTGTTTGCCACTAACAGGATCTTGCCATCAAGCCAAAAAGATTTCTGTCTATCACACAGATGAATAATGTGGTATATGAATTTCAGTGTCAGTGTGTTTTCATGTTAGTAGACGACACATCAAAAGACTGTGGATCATACAGATTAGCATATCCCTTCATTTGTTTGCCACCCAAGGTACTATACCTTACCAGCTCACACTTCCATAACTCATAACACAGTGCTTAACATTAGATGGAATTCCATAATTGGGCAAGTTTTAGTGAATAATTCTGCATGTGTGACAGCTTACACTGACAGCAAATTTAGGATGGTTAATCAGTCACTGATGTATGCCCGCAAGTACATTTATTAATACACAGACAGAAAGATCATGCTGTGCCTATATCCACTCAACAAAGTAGGTGACAACCATGTACTACTCTGACGTCAATGCCCTGCTTACAGTCAAGCTGTCTTTAAAATTTAAACAAAGCCTGGCTGCTGTCAGTCAGCATTAATGGGTACATTCACCATGGCAACAGCTGTACCGATCAGAGTCCCATTGACAACCAATCAGTAATCTGCTGTTTAAATATTGCTCTTTCCCTCGCATTAATAGCCCTGTGACGTGTCTTATTGAGTGCAAGATAAAAAGTTTTGATTAATGTATTTTTTCAAGCACAAGAGAATAGTTATTTTATATCAAATTCCATATTGCAATTAATATTCTGTGGAGTAAAGCAATCTCATTCATGAAAACACATTTGACACTTATTGAATCGATGACACTTCTACATACTTCTTGACAGATTTTGTCATGTTGCACATTTCCGAAGGGTTTATGGGCCTTTTACACTCAATCCTCTCCACATATAACAATCCCAAAGAACACATGAACCTCCTACACCCCAAATATCCCTGACCCTCTCACAAAAAAAATCCTGAACCAGTATTGTGGGACCATTTTTAGAGAGGAACCCCAGATCTCCAGGACCCTGGCAATCCAAAAGCAATAGATTTCTTTTTACCTGGCCTAATCATATGCTATGGAAACAGACCCTTCAGTCCAACTAATCCATGTTGATCACATCCTCAAATTAAACTAGACCCATTTGCTGGCATTTGGCCCATACCCTTCTAAACCTTCCTGTTCATGTGCTTATCCAAATGTCTTTTAAATGTTGTAACTGTGCCTGCATCTACCACTTCGTCCAGCAGGTCATTCCGCAGACAAACCACTCTCTGTGTACAAAACATTGTCCCTCATGTTCTTTTTAAAACTTTCTCATCTCACCTTAAAAATATGCCTGCTAGATTTGAACCACCACCAACAAACCCCCCCAACCCTGCCACTGAGGTAATCGGCGATCTTGATGGAAGTAGGTTAATCATTTCCCCCAGGAACTGTGAAGGCTTGATCGTTAGCCTGGACTTCCCAACCCCACCCCCCATGAATATGAGAAAAGCTGTGTTTGTAAGTTTGGCATTCCCTATATCTTCTGGCATTTTCACCACACAAAGACCTCTCTGTCATAGCGAAAACCAGGGCCTAATTCATAATGGGTTGAAGGAGAGAAAAAAAGTTGTAAAAAATTTTTACATGTGTATTGATGACCGCTGATGTTGTTACAGGATAAAAAAGACTTTGTGATGATGCGTGTCAAGCGTTTGATCAAAGTTGGCATTGTGTCTGCCCTTGCTGTCATGCTGAAGGCAGACAGTGCCATTCTAACAGACCAGACCAAGGAGCTTATGGCTAGGTAAGGTGTATGTTTCAGTTTGGCCAAAGATTTAAAGGGAGGAAACACAGTTAAACCTGAATAGGCGGATTGAGCCTCAATTTAAAGCATGTCCTGAATGATAAAATCTCCGATTGCATAGCACTCCCTCTGTATTGCACCGAAGCGTCAGGCTGGTTTATTTACCTTCACACTGCAGTGAGGTGTGAACACTTGGCATTTTAACTCAGAGTCTAGGTGTGCCATCACTGAACCAGGCCGGCACATCAGTACTATGAAGCAATATAGCGTACAACCAGTTACAGTTACCTGTTTCCATTGCCAGCTCCCATGGACATTCTATTAAAGAAAGGGTTGTATTTATGTAGCAGTGATCCCAAAACCAGCCCAGCCTGACTCCGCTTCCCTAACCTGTTCTTCCTCTCACCCATCCTCTCCTCCCACCTCAAGCCGCACCTCCATTTCCGACCTACCACCTCATCCCGCCTCCTTGACCTGTCCGTCTTCCCCGGACTGACCTACCCCTCCCTACCTCCTCACCTATACTCTCCTCTCTACCTATCTTCTTTTCTCTCCATCTTCGGCCCGCCTCCCCCTCTCTCCCTATTTATTCCAGTTCCCTCTCCCCATCCCCCTCTCTGATGAAGGGTCTAGGCCCGAAACATCAGCTTTTGTGCTCCTGTGATGCTGCTTGGCCTGCTGTGTTCATCCAGCCCCACACTTTGTTATCTTGTACTTTTGTAGCGCCTGTTACAATCTCAGGACATGTCAAAGCTCCTTTGTGATTTTTTTGAGGGATGCATATTAACCAGGAGACTATAGATAAATCCAAGGCTTTTCTTCAAAATAGTGGTCCTGGGATTATTCACGTCCACTTGACAGTGCAGACAGAATTTTAGTTTGGCTTATCTGCGAACCAGTACCACTGACAATGCAGCACTCCCTCAGTACTGCCCACTGGATTTTAGCTCAAATCTCTGCATTGGGACTTCCTGACTCAGGTGACGGCGCTGCATACAGAACTATTGATGGCGTTTCAAAGGTATGCAACCAGCCACACTGTATCCTGTGTAATGCACTACCATTGTTATATAACTGAATTCTATTTTCACTTTACAAAAAAAAACTTTAAAAGATTACCTCAGCAATGTACCTTTCTCTAAACTGAATCTAATTCAAGTTTGGTTCTTTAGGGTGTTCCTTGCATTGGTTGAAGATGTTAGAGATCGTGGCAAAGTTGTGGCACAAGGTGGTGGAAAGGTAATTACATGAGTTGGCATCAAACTTCCAGCAGAGAAACAGGCCGTTTGACCCACTGTTCTATCCTGGGCCCTCACTTGCCTTTATTTCATCCTATCAGCAAGTTCTCAATTCCTTTCCCCATCGTATGACTTTTCAGTTTCTCCTTAAATATTTCAGCTCAACCATTCAGTGTAGTGATGGCTTCCATAGTGCCATCACTTTCTGGGTTAAGAAATTTCTACTGAAGTTGTTAGTTACTATCTGATATTATTCTAGTTTTGGTCTCCTCCATCAGTAGAAGCCTATTCTCCATGACCATTCCGTTGAATCTGTGTGTTATCTTACAGACTTTTATCTGATAACACATTAGACTATTACTTTCTGAGGTAAAAGTAATCCCAGCTTTTTTAACCTTTCCTGTGAAGTATAAACACTCATTTCTGAATCCATTGTTAAATGTGGTGTAAATCTTTGAACATGATTAAAACTGCGTAGAATGAGGATTGAGAGTAGGTATAACAATGGGAGCTGTATGTGTTCACAGTGATGACCGGGGGTTGGGTGTAACCAGATTGAGTCATATGTGCATAGGGATGGTAATGAATAATTAGTTAGAGAAATGGTGAATAATTAATTATCAATAATTAATTGATGATTACATTTCATGTGGTTAAAGTCTTGGCCTAGCGCTCCAAAGCTAAGCACAACTAATCATACATTTTCAACCTAGCTTTAATAATCAATGCACATAACAGCCTAATAATAACCAGGAGCAGCAGAAGGCCATTCAGCTCTTTGAGTCTGCTGTGCCATTTGATACAATCATGGCTGATCTTATCTTGGCCTCAACTCCATTTTTCTGCCAGTTTATTACAGCCCTTCAACCCATTTCTGTCCATCTCCTCCTTAATATTTCAGTTCACAATTAATGCAAGAATTGTGTTAACACTTTTGATCCACAATGTGGTATTCATTAATTATCAGGTGATCTATGTTTGGGAGAGGGGCTATTTCCCATCACTACTTTATTGAATCAGATTGTTCTTTAATCTGATGCAAGTGGGAAGGGAAAGTATTTTTCTTTCAAAGCTATTCCATTATCTTGTGAAAATTATGGAATAGACTTTCCCAGTCTATTAGCTACCTGACAAAATGAGATAGCAGAAGGTGTAAGCATTGTTGACTTAAAATACAATGAAAAGCTCATAAAGAAGAATCTTTTTCAAAAAATGTGAAGAAAAACATGTGAACTTACTCAATATCCATTGATCTGTTCTGCAATTGCATAAATACATGCCTTTGGTTATGAAGGTTGTATTAGAAAACTAAGGGTAACAATCAAACTAAAAGAAGCCACTTTATCACTTTGAAATTAATTTTAAAAATATTCAAAAGATTTATAAAAGCTGTTGGAAAATAGGCTTAGGTAAATGGTTCTTTCAAAGAGAGAGTATTGGCATATAGAGTTCAGTGCCTTCCAACCGTACAGTTAAAATGTAGGATTCTATCATCTCTCTCCACACGGCATATTCTCTCTCTTCATTGTCTTGCTGGTTCATTCTTTTTCAGACCTTACTGCCTCTTGCCCTACATGGCACAGACGTTGGTAAGATCAAGGCATCCCATGCTCTTGCTAAGATTGCTGCCATCTCTGACCCAGAAATAGCCTTCCCTGGTGAAAGGGTGAGTGGAAATCTACTTTATGTAACTAAGCAAAGCGAACGTGGGTGATGGGCAGGGATCAATGATTTGATTCTGATTTCTTGAGAAACAGAATCAGGGCCCACTTCAAAGGAGCACAGAATAATTTATGGCCCAGTCAAATATGATGAGGCCCTGCAGATTTAATTTTCAATCTGTAGTTTCAATTATTTCATAATTTTGTGCTTATTGTTTTACAGTACCATGGGATATTTGACTGCATTTAAGGCACTGAGTAAATATACAGGATAATGAAATGTGAGGCTGGATGAACACAGCAGGCCCAGCAGCATCTCAGGAGCACCTGAGATGCTGCTGGGCCTGCTGTGTTCATCCAGCCTCTCATTTCATTATCTTGGATTCTCCAGCATCTGCAGTTCCCATTATCACTGAGTAAATATACATTTTTGTTATTAGTCTGTCAGGTAACCTGTCTGATTTGAAAGTGAAGACAATAATACATAGGGGAATTATTTCAAAATGACTTGACAAGTGGCACATTACAGCTCAGATACTTTATACCAGGAAATGTTATAATACCTTGATTATATTTTTTTCATTTCTGCATAAACACCATTGATTAATGGGGTGATTGTATGGTATTGAGATGAGCAGAGTCGTCTAGATTGTTTTTGCTTGTGTTGTTATTCTGATATGACTCCTCTGAAACTGCTAGGAGTCCTCAGATGCACAGTTCAATGTGGAAATTCAGAAGTAGCTCTTAGTGATTCTGAGTTTCTGCATGTCACTTATTATTGGGATTCACAAAGTATCTAGAAATCATCTAGTAATCACTACACTGATGAGAAACTCCACTTGTATTGCTATTAACTTTGTTGCGCAAACCTTCGAAAAAGGTTACACGCCAATGAACGAGGTGTAACAAAATTTTTCCTGACATATTAGGTTCATAATTGGTTCTGAACAACCTCACTGACCTGGAAGAACTAGTTTTCTATCTTTGGAATGTCAAAGTTCTCCACTAATGGAAAAGAACTTTTTTTAGTTAATGATATATTAGCTTCCATATTACATAGAGTTGTAGACTCATACAGTATGGAAACAGACCCTTTGGTACAACTCATCCATGCCAACCAAGTTCCCCAAACTAAATTAGTCCCACTTGGTTGCATTTGTCTTATATCTTTCTCAACTTTTCCTGTTCATGTAGCCGTCCAAATGTCTTTTAAATGTTGTAACTGTACTTGCATCTGCCATTTCCTCTGGCAGTTCATTCCATTTACATCACCCTTTGCATGAAAGTCCCTTTTAAATTATTCCCCTCTCACCTTAAACTTGCCCTTGATTGTTTTACCAATACCTCGCATTTACCTTAATCAAACTCCATCTGCTACTTCTTGGCCCATTGGCCCAGTTGATCAAGATCCCATTGTACCCTGAAATAATCTTCTTCACTGTCCACTGTACCATCAAATTTTGTGCTATCTACAAGCTGACTAATCATTCTTCAATACTGTCATCCAAATTGTTTACATAAATGGCAAACAGTGGGCCTGCAGAACACTGCTGAAAAAATCCTTCTACCACCAACCTCTGTCTCCCACCATCAAGCCAATTTTTTTATCCATTTGGCTAGCTCTCCCTTGACACAATGGGACCCAATTTTACTAACTGATCTACCATGCAAGCCTGATCAAAGGCCTTGCAAAAAACCATGTAGATAATTTCTACCATTCTGTCCTCATCTTTCTTCTCGAGCATGTCCTCAAAAAATATTAAATAAATTTTGTAAGACGGGATTTCCCACGCACAAAGGCAGACTGACGATCCCTAATCAGACCTTACATCTCCAAATGCATATAAATTCTGTCTCTCAGAATCCCCACCAACATCTTACCCAGAAGTGATGTCAGACTCCTCGCTTTATAGTTTCCAAGCTTATCTTTGCAGCTTTTCTTGAAGGCACAACGTTAGCTACCATCCATTCTTCCAGCACCTCACCCATGGCTGTTGATGATACAATATCTCTGCCTGGGACCCTGTAATTTCTTCCCTAGCTTCCCATGATTTCCTAGGATACACTTGATTAAATCCCACAAACTTATCTTCCTTTATGTTTTTAAGACCTCTAGCAATTCATCTTCTGTATCATGGACTGTTTTCAAGACATCACTGTTTATTTCCCCGAGTTCCCTAGTTTCCATGTCTTTATGCATCAATAGTGATGCGATATATTCATTTAGTATCTCTCCCATCTCCTGTGGTTCCACACAGAGGCAGCCTCGTGGGTCTCTCCCTGAAAATTAAAGTTAATAAATGTAGGATCTCATTTTTAAAATTATTATTGCACGTTAAAAGAAACAAGTGTGTTTCTTTTTTTACTTTTTGTTCTGACCATTCCCTTAAATGCCATCTTCATTTCTCTCTCTCTTTATTTTTCTTTCTGTACCTGATTCAATTGAACTAAGTAATTGAGTAAGTCAGCAAGTAATTGCCATTCCTGTTTAGTTTCTATGCTGCTTATGAATGATTTTTGAATCGGATTGTCTCCCCCATAACAATGTTGCCTGTACTGTTAATGTTGGCTTGTGAGACCCTATAGAGGGTTAGAGAATGGCAGTAATACCCAGTGCAAAGGCCCACGGGCAGTCCACAGGTAAGTACAAGTGTAATGATTATGATCGCATTATTTATTGCCACTGAGAGTAGAATTCAACTTGATAATCCCAGAAAGTAGAATGTTTCGAATAGGAGTCATTCTCAGTAAGTTATTTTGATGTGACAGCAGAATTCCATAAACTTGTTTCATCTCCAGAAGCATGAATAAGTGTTTTAAAAGAAAACATGTACTTCATCATATATAATAAATCCATCCCACTGCATAAAAAAATTAATCCTAGAAAGTTTTTTTTTGGAACTTTCAGATCTATGAAGTTGTGAGGCCTCTTGTCAGTTTGTTGAACACAGAGCGAGATGGTATACAAAACTATGAAGCCCTAATGGGTCTTACAAACATTTCTGCAAAAAGTGAGAAACTCAGGTAAGTTCACTACTGATTTTATTAAGTTATACAAACAAGTGTATTGCAAATTGCGGTTTCGAAAGATTTTAAGGGCTTTGCATATTGCAGAGTCTGACAACACAAGTGGATACTGTTGGGCCCATCATTCCTGTGCTGTATCTTCGAAAGTACTTTCCAGTTAGTCCCATTCCTCTGCTTTTTCTCCATAGCCCCATTTCATTTTACCTTAGTTATATTTTAAAGTGTTTATCTAATTAATTTTTAAAAGTTATTGTTGCATCTGCTTCCATCACTGTTTTAGGCAGTGCATTCCACGTCACAATTACTTGCTACCTTAAAAAAATCATTGGCTCAATTGCCTCTCTAGTTCACTTTCCATTAGGATCAGAGCATGTGTTGGCCCACAGCTCTAGCAATTTACTCAGTACCACTTACTTGGTGATTGCAATTTTCCAGCAATCCTCCCTCCTTCTACTTCCCGATTTAACTCTGCTCCTGGGATGTTACTCGTATCCTCTGTCGAGAAAATTGATGAAAAGTACCTGTTCAGTTCACCTGCCATTTCCTTAGTTTCTATTATTAATTCTCCAGCCTCACATTCTGTAGGACTAAAGCTCACTTTGTTAACTCTTTTCCTCTTTAAATATCGATAGAAAATCTTCCTATTTGTTTTTATATTTCAGGTTAGTATTCCCCCATGGTCTAATTTTTCCATTTATATTAATTTTCCGATTATTCTTTGCTTTTTATTTTTACATTCTGCCCAATCTTCTGACCTTCCACATACCTTTGCATAATTATATATTTTCTCTTTATATTTGAGACTACCTTTAACATTTCTTGTTAGCCATGGATGGTATGCGACAATTCCCCAGACTTTTCTCTTACTCTTTGGAAAGTACAGATTCTGTCTATTTTGAAACGTCTTAAATGTACGTCATTGCATCTTTATTGACATCCTTTAACCTAATTCGAAAGTCAAGTCACTTTAGCCAGCAATGCTTTCATGCCTTCATAATTTCCCTTGTTCAAATTTTAAAATAACCTTGGACCCACTCCTCTCTACCTCAAAATGAATGTAAAATACAATCATGTTATGGTCACTGTTACCTAGGGACACCATCACACTGAGATCCTATCTTATACAATTGCAGGTCTTGTATACCCTGCACTCTGGTTGGCTGTTCTAAGAAATTATCCCAAAAGTATTCTGTAAGCTTCTCATCTTCATTGCCTTTATCCATTCAACTTTTTTAGTCAATATGTAAATTACAATCTCCCATGAATGTTACCATGATTTCTCACAAGATCCCATGATTTTTTCCCTTCTGCTCCACTGTGTGATGTGGCTGCTGTTAGAGAACCTGTAGAAAATTCCCACAGGTGAATTCATGCATTTACCAATTTCTATTTGTAACAAACTGTTTCCCAATCCTTGTTTTCTTAATTTAGATCATCCTCTACATTTTGCTAATAAAATAGTTAAATTACAAACCCACCATTCACCTTTTCCTAGTTTCCCTAAATGTCCTCTACCCTTCAAAACTCATGCCCCAATCCATGTGGTCCAGGGAGGGGTGTCAGTTCCAAATGGGATCAGGTATAGGGAGGAGTTGTTGGGTTGGGTGTATGTGTGTGTGTGCCAGGCCAGGATCAGGTGTTGGGTGTCGTGTCCAGTGAAATTGGGTAGAAGGTTGTTAGTTCCAGTAGGGTCAGTTCGGGGAACAGCAGTGTAGATGCAAGGAGAGTTTTTCCCCTGTTATTCTAGGAACTAGGTGGCACAGTCTCAAAATGAGTGGCAGGACATTTAGGACTGAGATGAGGGGGAGTTTCTTCACTCAGAGGATGATGAATTTTTGCAGTTCTCTTCTCCAGAGGGCTGTGGAGGTTCAGTTGGTAGATGTATTCAAGACAGAGATTGCTAGATTTCTATGGATTAAAAACATTGAGGGAAATGGGAATAGTGCAGGAAAATATTGTATCAGCCTTGTTCTCATTAAATGAGGAATGCTTAAAGGGTTGAGTGACCTACTCCAAACTCCTATTTGTTAAATAACAGTTGCATCTTACTCAGTGACTCCAAATTCTTTCATAATCTCAGGACCAGAATTACTCACTGTTTCAAATCTTGAGAGGATTTTATTCTAATAAATGATAGCTAATGGAGTGATTCATAAAGACATTTTTAATAAGTAAGGGTGTTTTTTTAATGCGATGGAGTAAAGTGGCTTGCAAATATCAAGTGTATTTGCGCACACTGAAATTGGCAAAATAAAGCATGATAAATGGGTGAGCATTAGTGCTTCAGCATACTAAGGGCATTTTTCTAGGCATTGATTAAGTTGATATTTTGCATCAATGGGTCGATAGAGACAAAAATGAAGAAATAATGTACACAGCTGCAGAAAGTTCTGTTCTAGCAAAGGTCGAACTTCAGGGACAGCAGGCTGCCTTTTGTCAGATTTACCGCCTGATTATATCACAAGACAATTAAAGCCGAATGCTGAAAATACTGGGCAGGTCTGACAGCATCTATGGAGAAAGTAACACTGGGAGGGAAATCACAGATGGTGGGGTGCATAGGAGAAATTTAGTAGCCAACATAGATGCTTGGCTGGAAGCCCAAACAAACCTGGTGCCCACCCACCATATATAAATAAAAAGGGATGGCTGAGCTTGTTAAATTGACATTTATATTGCACCACCTATACTACAATCTGGCCAGTGTCAGAAGTCAGGCAGGTGTAGGATTCAAGGTGTAGAGCTGGATGAACACAGCAGGCCAAGCAGCGTCAGAGGAGCAGGAAGGCTGATGTTTCGGGCCTAGACCCTTCTTCAGCGTTTTTTTTAAGTGCTTATAATGGCAGGAAGGAAGCAGGGTGCTAACATTGGAGAGTGCCCCTTGCCTACCCGGGGAATACCCTCAAGAAGATAGCACCCTCCCTTCCTTCCAATCCTCAGCCTCTTTAAATCCCACCACCTGACCTTTCATTACCCTCTTACCACTGAATTGAGAAAACAAACCCCAGCCTAAAGCCCTTGGACATGCTTGGATTGCGGTCCAAGGGCAATCCAATGTGGGCCTGGCTATGATTCTTGTTTGCCCTCTAGCATGCACCTGTGGGACACTTGAGGGTGGGCCATCTTCCCAATGAGGCATGGAATTCCCACTAGGAGTTCATTTAGCCCACCCATAGAGGAGGAATAAAGCATACCAAACCTGACAAGGCAGAGAAGATTCCAATAATGGAGAACCTGATGCGAACTGTCCCAGTGCCCATATCTAGATAGAGGATCCCCCACCCATAATACCACATTGTAGCTTTCTGTACTCTTAATTAATTACCTTGTCCCACTTTCTAGCATTTTTACATCAGCCGTGGTTCAGAGGGTAATATTCTACCCTCTTTGAATCAGCAAAGTGAGAGTTTGGGTCCCACTGCAGAACCTTGATCTAAATCCGGCCTGACGCATTCAGTGTGGTATTGAACAACTGCTGCATTATCAGAGGAGCCATCTTTTGCATGACCTGTTAAGCTGAAGGTCTGTCTGCCCAATTAAGTAAGTGTAATCAATCCCGCAACATTATTTTGAAGAGCAGTCTCTACAGTGGTCTGGTCAACACTTATCTCTCAGCCAAAACAAAAGTCACTTACCCCACCAAAAAAGAACAGATTATCTGGGCACTTATGGCATTGTGGTTTATGGGAACCTCTTGTATTCAAATTGGCTGTTGTATCTCCCTCAATACAACAGTGTCTGCACTTCAGAAGCACTTTGGAGTGTCCAATAGTTGTGAAACATGCTCTATAAATGTAAGCCTTCCTTTTTTCTTTTTAGGCAAAAAATAATCAAGGAGAAGGCATTGCCTGAGATTGAATGTTACATGTTTGAAGAACATGATCAAATTCGACAAGCAGCCACTGAATGTATGTGCAATATGGTTGTCTGCAAGGATGTAAGTGAAGATCAACGCTAAGAATTAATGCAGCTATTATTCAGAAGTTAAGGGTAGTAAGTGGATATTGTATGTCGATTGTAAACATTTTTAGAAGTAGTAGTATGGGAAAGGGATGTACTTAAAACCTCCTCTATCCTATAGAAACTAATCCAATATACAAGTTAAAATGAACGTTGTCCAATTATCTCTCAGCCACAACTCAATCTGTTCTGGTGTTGGCCCAGATCTTCCTCCAGTGAGGCCTGGCACTGCTTGTCATGTTACTTATATACTTTCCTGCATCTTTTCTCTTCAAATGTTTTGCAACATAATAAGTTGGTGGGTGTGAATTGCCAATGGTGCAGCAGGGACAAATAGAACCTCAGTGAACAACAGAACAGTCTGTCTCTTTAATGAATGAGATTCATGGATTACAAATGAAACAGAAGAGCAATGGAGAAGGACACAATGTGAATTATTTTTGAGAGATGTCCTGAAAACTAAATAAAGAAAGAGAAAGAAAGACTGAAGGTAACAGAGGGAAAAATAAAGGCACAGAAAGGGAAAATAATTTGAAAGAGATTAACAAAACTTCCAACAATAATGCACTACATGCATGAATGAAACTTAGCAGTGCAAATTGTTGGAGAAGTTGGTTGCCGTTGCTTAAATTATCATAAGTCTAAAAGACTTGCATTGCTAATTACCAGATGTAATTTCCTGCAATGAGTTTATGGACAATTTATTGTACAAATCTATTAATTATTGGAAATAGCAAGGAGGCTCGGGATGAGATGCTGTTTGCATGAAACAAACCGGAGAAGTTGAGCAAATCAACTGGCATGTTCTGAAGATTCACAAATTATGTTGTATCTTTTCTTTGTCCCCTGAACTCACTTGGTGATTTGTTCATTAATAACAGCCTGTGTCTAAAGTGCCAATAGTGTCCCAACAATATCTGACCCGAAGTTTTATTGAGTCAATGAATGTTAATAGCATAAAACAAATGGACTCTGTTGCGATTGAGGCAAGTACATCCATAGCAGCAGTTAGAGCCTGAATTCCTTCTGTCATTATTAAGGTTCAAGAACGTTTTGTGGCTGAAGGAAATGACCGAATGAAACTACTGGTGCTACTCTGCGGTGAAGATGATGAAAAGGTTCAGCTGGCAGCTGCAGGAGCTGTTGCCATGCTTACTGCTAGCCGGAAGGAACTATGCCACAAGTTGACAAGAGTGGTGAGTGTCACCAGCTGACAACCGCAGGACTAGTACGATCCTGTAATCCCCAAGAACGAAAGGGCTTGCATTTATACAGCAATCAACAAATGCATCAGACCCCTAATGCCTTACAACCAATGAAGTACTTCTTAAGCATCGTCAGCATTGTTTGAATACAGGGAAATGCAGCATTACACTGAGTAGGCCTAATCAACCCTCTCAAATGGTCATAAAGTATCAACAAAGAATGGGTGAAGTGACCTGGCTGATATTTATTCCCTGATGAACATAGAATCCTTACAGTGTGGAAGCAGGCCATTTGACCCATCAACTGACCCTCTGAAGAACATACCACCCAAACCCACCACCAACCACACCTCCTGCATTTCCCACCCTAGACAATCCATCTAACCTGCACATCTTTGGACTGTGGAAGGAAACCCGCACAGACACAGGAAAAATATGCAAACTCCACTCAGAGTCTCCTGAGGCTGGAATCAAACCCGGGTCCCTGGCACTGGGAGGCAGCATTGCTAACCACTGAGCCACCCCATGCCTCACTACATCTATAAGATAAATTATCCTGGATCTTGCTGTAAATAAATTGGCTGTTTCGTTTTGTAAATTACAACGGGGGCAGCATTTCATGTGTATTATATTAGCTTAGAATGTCCTGGATTTGTGAAAAGTTCTATTGAAATGCAAGTCATTCATTCTTCACATGATAATGCCGTTGGGTGTGCCATCAGTAAAAAGCACTAAACCAGTGTACTCTTGGTAAACCATTGCTATTCATCCTTCTTGACCTTTCTGAAATCTTTGATTGCATCATCCCTTCCATCGCATTGTCACCATTACACTGCCGGCTGGGCCTTCTCCTCACCTGGATCCTCTTATCCAAACAGAGAATCACCTGAAAAGGCTTCCTTCCCACTCCAGAAACATCACCACTAGGGTGCCACATAATCCATTTTTGTTCTCCTCCTATTTATGGTCTGCTTGGCAACATCGTAACTTCTACTTGTGCATGCAGTCAAAAGAAATAGGAAAACGTGTATATCACTTAACTTCAAGCCTGTTCCATTATTCAATATGATTCAGGCAGGATCTTCTATTTCAACTCTACTTTTCTGCCCAGCCACTATTATCCCTTAATCTATGAATTTCTTCCCTAGAGATACTTAACAAAAAGAGCCTCCATGATCCTCTGATATAGAGAACTGAAAGTTCTCTTCATCTCGGTCCTAAATGATTGACATCTTTGTCCTAAAAGCTCTATTCCCCCCAAAGCTTTAGACTCTCCAGTTAGGGGCATTAATGTTTCATTGCCTAAACTGTGAAGCCCTTTCAGAATCTTATATGTTACAATGACCTCACCTCTCATTGTTCTTAACTGAGAAAGCATTGATCCAATTTGTTCAGCCTCTTGTCCCTGGAAACAGTCTGATGAATATTCATGATGAACTGGAGCGGACCATTTCAATGGCCTTCCAACTTCCACCCCCCTGTGATCTTGAGCCAGTTTAAAACTCAGCCGCCCAAACACTTATTTGTACCACACTCCATTTTCCCAACACCATTGTGGTGTTCTACACTTGCTCCCAGTTATGAGCATTGCCTCAGACTTAAAATTCCCATCCGTGTTTTCAAATACTGTCATTGTGACATCCCTCCCTATCTCTCATGCTCAAATCACTAATGACAATCCATTCCAAAGTCAGTCACTGGTAACTCTATTGGCCTTGTTTGTCCATGCACCTGTTTTATTTCTTTAGCTGCAGTGCTCTCAAGGGTTTGCAATTAAAAGATTGGAGTGGGACTTTTGAAGGAAACTTGATTGGATTTTGTTTTGTCTTTGTGCACAGACTGTTCAGTGGCTTGAAATCCTGCAACGAATCTGCATGCATGACAACGTGGAAATTCAGCACCGAGGCCTGGTAATTGTTTTCAACTTGATGGAGGCAGACAAGGAAATTGCCAAAAAGCTCATTGAGAGTGAAATGCTGGAAATCTTGACAGTCATTAGCAAATTGGAAAATAATGTAAAGCACCAAGACGCTATCAATATGGCTCGTGAATGTTTGACTAAAGCAATGGATTACTCTCTTATTAAACCAACATCCTAGTCTAGAATGTAAAGGGAAGCCAATGCACATGGCTTAGATTTCAGAATTAGATCACACTGTAAGAAAGAACTGGATATTTGCTCAAAGCCTGTTTCACTCCAGATGCTAATTATTTATCAAGCAAATTGCCATTTTGACTGTATTGCACAAACATTGGAAAGCTGTTGTCAGTTTGAAATAATTGGTTATTTCATCCTTGCAACAAACTTTTAACTGGAAAACACTGGAAAACTGGAGTAACTGTGCTCATTTTAATTTTACATTTGTGTTTTTACTGTAACACTTTGAATACCAAGGGCTGGAGCCTAAACTTCCGTTCAGCTAGTAAAGAGATTACTGTTAAACTGTGTCCTTGAATTTTTCTCTTACCCTTCTTAGATTTTGACCAGAAGCAACAACTTACATTTATATAGCATCTTTAACACAACATAGATTCCTAAGATACTTGATAATAAGAATTATGAAGTAAAACTTGCCATTTAGTGAGATTTAAGCTGGATAACCAAAACCTTGGTCACAGGTGATAGGCTTTTAGGAGCATCATAAAGGAAGGTAATGAGATAGAGAGCCAATAGAGTGTAGGAAAGGAACTTCAGAACTTAGATGACACAGTGTGGAGCTGGATGAACACAGTAGGCTGGGCAGCATCAGAGGAGCAGGAACGCTGACGATTTGGGTCTGGGCCCTTCTACAGAAATGGGGGAGGGGAAGGGGCCTCTGAAATAAATAGAGAGAGGGGAAGGCAAAGATAGAAGGTGGATAGTGGAGCGGATAAGTGGAGAGAAGACAGACAGGTCAAGGAGGCAGGGATGACACCACCTCCTACCGCTCCCTTGATCATGACCCCACCCCTGACCACCAAAACATCATCTCCGAGACCATCCATAGCCTCACGTGACCTCCCACCCACAGCCTCCAACCTCATTGTTCCCCAAACCCGCACCGCCCGCTTCTATCTCCTTCCCAAAATCCATAAACCCGATTGCCCTGGTTGACACATTGTCTTTGCCTGCTCCTGGCCCACTGAACTTATCTCCACTTATCTTGGCTCCATTTTCTCCCCCCGATCCAGGAACTGCCTACCTACATCCGAGACACCACCCATGTCCCCCACATCCTCCAAATCTTCCAATTCCCTGGCCCCCAACACCTCATCTTTACCATTGATGTCCAGTCTATATACACTTGCATTCCCCATACAGATGGCCTAAAGGCCCTCTGCTTCTTCCTGTCCTGCAGGCCTGACGAGAATCCCCTCCACTGACACCCTTACTCATCTAACCGAACTCATCCTTACGCTTAACAACTTATCCTTCAACTCCTCCCACATCCTACAGACGAAAGGAGTGGCCATTGGTACCCGCATGGGCCCAAGCTGTGCATGCCTCTTGGTAGGGAACATGGAACAGTTCCTCTTCTGCTGCTAAACAGGTACTATTTCCCACATCTTCCTCTGTTACATCGATGTCGCCTCATGCTCCCACAAGAAGCTCGAACAGTTCATCCACTTTACTAACACCATCCACCCCAACCTTAAGTTCATCTGGACCATCTTTGATTCCTTTCTCTTCTTCCTGGACCTCTCTGTCTCCATCTCTGGTAACCACCTGGAAACTAACATCTATTTCAAGCCCAACAACTCCCACAGCTACCTAGAATATACCTCCTCTCGCCCACCTTCCTGCAAGAATGCCATCCCCTATTCCCAACTCCTTCACCTCTGCCACATCTGCTCCCAAGATGACGTGTTCCACTCCCAGACATCCCAGATGTCCTTGTTTTTCAAGGACCGCAATTTCCCCTCTGCAGTGTTTGAAAACACTGTCGACCGCATCTCCTGTGTTTCCCGCACTGCAGCCCTCATACCCCCTCCCTGCAATAACAACAAAGACAGAATCCCCTTTGTCCTCATATATCACCCCATCAACCTTCAGATTCAACGCATCATTCCCCGCCACTTCCGCCACCTGCAATCCAACCCCATTACTAAGGATATTTATCCCTCCCCACCCTTATTTGCCTTCCAGAGGGAACACTCCCTCTGCAACTCCCTCATCCGCAACACACTCCCCACTAGCCCCACCAGCTCTGGCACCTTTCCCTGTCACCGCACCTGTTACACCTGCCCAACACCTCCC
Source organism: Stegostoma tigrinum (assembly GCF_030684315.1). NCBI lineage: Eukaryota > Metazoa > Chordata > Chondrichthyes > Orectolobiformes > Stegostomatidae > Stegostoma > Stegostoma tigrinum. The sequence continues at coordinate 27,647,679 of NC_081356.1, read as the reverse complement.
TCCCCACCTCCATCCCAGGCCCCAAAAAAAACCTGCATTAAACAGATGTTCACCTGCACATCTGTTAATGACATATATTGTATCCACTGTTCCTGATTTGGCCTCCTCTACATTGGGGAAACTAAGCAGAGGCTTAGAGACCGCTTTGTGGAACATCTACACTTGGTTTGTGACAAATGACAACACCTCCCAGTTGCAAACCACTTCAACTCCCCACGCCCACTCCTTGGATGAAATGTCCATCCTGGGCCTCCTCCAGTGTCACAACGATGCCACCCGAAGACTGGAAGAACAGCACCTTCAATCTTGCTACCACTTGATAACCCTGCAGCCCAATGGTCTCCATGTGGATTTTACAAGCTTCAAAATCTCTTCATCCCAAGACCAGCACCCCCTTGTCTCCACCTCCTTGACCTGTCCATGTTTTCTCCCACACATCCGCTCCTCCCACCTCACTGACCAACCCCCACCCTGTTTTCCTACCTAACTCACCTCACCTCTACTAGCCTCATCCCCACCTCCTTGACCCGTCCATGTTCCGACCCACCTACCCACCTCTCCCTCCTCATTGACTACCCCCCGTCCCAACTCCCTACCTACAAACCTTCACTGGCTTCATCCCGCCTCCTTGACCTGTCTGTCTTCTCTCCACCTATCTGCTCCACTATCCACCTTCCAGCATCACCTCCTCCTTTCTCTATTTATTTCAGGGTCCCCTTCCCCTGCTCCATTTCTGTAACATCAGCTTTCTTGCTCCTCTGATGCTGCCTGGCCTACTGTGTTCATCCAGCTCTACGCCTTGTTATCTCAGACTCCAGCATCGGCAGCTCCTACTACTTCAGAACTTAGAGCCCTGGAAACTTAAGGTACTTTGACAATGCTACAGTGGCTAATATTGGGGATACATAAAAGACTAGATTTGGAGCTGCAGGAGGTTACAGTGGTAAGAAGGGGCACAAGTTTAGAGAGATTTGAGAACAAGATAGAGAATTAATGCGTTATCCTGATATGAACTCATGGGTCTAACACTACTGCCAGAATGATATGATCTGAGTCCTGCACATAGTGCTACCTCATGTAACATTTATTACACACAGACTTGGGTTCTTGTGACACACTTGTCTTGAAGTTTACTTACAACACATAATGTTTACAAGGCTACAATATCACAGACTTCCACACTGTTTTGGGTTCTATGTTTACTGATCATCATATATATGCATCTGAGTGACTAAGCAGTGACTTCAATAAACTGAGAGTGAATGACTGCATTACACATTGTAGTGTCATGTAACTGCCTTGAAAAGGTACCACGCCTTCCTGGGTTTCTTCAAAATAATACAAAATTGCACCTTTGCCCTGTAAACAATGGGAACCCTATTCCATTAACATTTATAATGACATATCCATTATCTGTACACATTTAGATAACATATTGATAGACATATGACACAACCAGATCTAGTCCTTATACTGTTATCATGAGTTGGCTGTGTAGCTTCACTCTGTGGCGTGCGGTTTGTCATCATGGATGGATGTGTATTATTTGTAGTAGATATGATCGGTCCAGCATGATATCATCAGTATTTGCGTCTTCAGGCTACGTGATAGATTATGTGCGCGTTGAATATGTTATCGATTTCTTCACAGCACTTAATTGCTCATTACAATGACATATGATTTAGGCTGGACACACTTATGTAATATTTTGCCACAAATTCATGTGTTCTCTATACTCTAACCTGGTTTACGTTGGGATAATTGCATGCTCATTGATACTCATGATGGCTTTTGTTTTATTCCTTCTTTCCAACACTGTGAGGTGCACGTTTGGTTGTAGTGAAAACATGAAAAGGAAGGAAGAATTGTGTGGTTCTGTTTTCCCAGTGTGAGAGCTGACATTGGAGATAAATCTTTGCACAGAGGATAAAGAAAGGCTGGATGGGCGGGAGCTTTTTTTACTGGAGTGTAGGAGGTTGAGATGTGACCTTATTGAAGTTTATAAAATAACAAGGGGTATAGATAGCATTAATGATAATTGAATATTTTTCCCTCTGATGGGTGATTTCAAGACTGGGGGGTTAAAATTTTAAGGTGAGGAGAGAGATTTTAAAAAGTCACGAGGCGCAATTCGTTTATACAGAGGAAGTGGTGGATGTGGGTATAATTACAACCTTTAAAATATATTTGCATAAGTCCATGAATAGGAAAGGTTTGAAAGGACATGGGCCAGGAGCAGGCAGGTGGGTTAGTTTACAACAATAGAAATTGCTGGAAAAGCTCAGAAGGTCTAGCAGTATCTGTGAAGGAGAAAACAGAGTTAATGTTTCGGGTCCGGTGACCCTTCCTCAGAGCTTATTTTGGGATTTTGGTCAACATCGACTGGTTGGACCAAAGAGTGTGTTTCCATGCAGAGTGGCTCTATGACTCCATAAGAGGGTAAATTTGGCACAACTACCTAAAAATTTTGGCTATCAGCCCTTACATTTGACTATCGTGGATTTTATAGTACAGTCAGTTCAGTTGAGGGTTTGATTGAGGGCAGTGAGGAGAGGAAGTAATACAATGAACACCCTGTTGCCTCTATATGGCGAGGAAGGATACACTAATATTCTGTTGATTATTGTCAGACATAATTTGTTGATGTACACTGAACATGCTGAGTATTGGAGACAAAGTGTCGAAAACTTCTGCACTAATGGTATCTTTGGCTTGTCTCAGAGAAGGGAATTTGAATAAATGTGAGATATTGCATTTTGGTAATACAAACAAAGACAGGATGTGTACAATTAATGGTAGGGCCCTGGGTAGAGTTGTAGGAAAGAGACACCTAGGGGGTTCAGGTAGATAATTCTTTGAAATTTGCACCACAGGTAGACAGGGTGAGTACAAGGCTATTGAGTGTAGGAGTTGGGGTGTCATGTTGAGATTGTACAGAATGTTGCTGAGGCCTCTTTTAGAGTGTTGTGAGCAGTTCTGGATGCCTTTTTATATCAAGGATATTATGAAACTGGAGAGGGTTCAGGAAAAGATATTTACCAGGATCTTGCCGAGAATGGAGGGTTTGAGATAAAAAAAGATAAATTGGAAAGACTAGGACTTTTTCCACTGGAGTGTAGGAAGTTGAGGAGTGACCTTATAGAGGTTTATAAGGTCATGAAGGGCATAGATAAGGTGAATGACGAGGGTCTCTTGCCTAGGGTGGGGGTCATCAAAACTAGATGGCATATTTTTAAGATGAGAGAAGGTTTTAAAAGGGGCATGAGAAGCATTTTTTTGTACACAGCGAGTGGTCTGTGTGTGGAATGAACTGTTAGAAGAAGTGATGGATGCAGGTACAGTTACAACATTTAGAAGATATTTGGATAAGTTCATGAACACAAAGGTTTGGAGGAATATGGGCCAAGCGCAGGAATTGTTTTAGTTTGGGAATGTGGTTGGCATGGACTAGGTGGACCGAAGGATTTGTTTCCATGCTGTACGACTCTCTGATTCAATGATCAGACTGTGACGATTCCCTGGACATGGTGCTATCATCTGTTTGTAGCAACAATCACTAACAAGCTTCACTGCGAGCTTTTGAAGGCCTGCAATGCCCATTTGCTGCCAGCATGTCATGCCACTGTGACATGGGCTTTTATGTCAAACACCAGTGCCAGAATGATTTGGTTTGAGGGCCGATCTATATTTTAGCTCGTATATGATATATATCAGAAGGTCCTGGGTTCCTTTCAGACAGATGTCATGAATTACTTTACAACAGTAATTATTTAGAAGGCTACATTATCATACACTTGCACAAAGTATGTATTTCATGAATCTTTGAGATGCATTGACTTATTGTGGAAACAGCCTTTAGAATAACTTGTCAGGCTGACGGATAAATCTCCATCAATCCTTACTGCTTTGAAGGAATGTATATGAGAAGCAAACCTAAGACATGGAATCAGGTGTAATGGGCCAGAGTTAACACCCAGCAAATATATCTAGGAGATAGATTAGACGCTAAATTTTACCTTATAAAGAAGGAAATATAAGTTGCTGTGTTCCAGATTTAATTCATTTAGTTATACTACATGGCTTTAAGCATAACATACTTTATTCTTACTCTGCAGTTAAAAAAACACGAAACAAGAATTGGAAAAACTTAACTACTATTCTGTTAAGAGATAATGGGAACTGCAGATGCTGGAGAATTCAAGATAACAAAGTGTGGAGCTGGATGAACACAGCAGGCCAAGCAGCATCTCAGGAGCACAAAAGCTGACGTTTTGGGCCTAGACCCGCCATCAGAGAGGGGGATGGGGAGAGGGTTCTGAAATAAATAGGGAGAGAGGGGGAGGCGGACCGAAGATGGATAGAGGAGAAGATAGGTGGAGAGGAGAGTATAGGTGGGAAGGTGGGGAGGGGATAGGTCAGTCTGGGGAGGACGGACAGGTCAAGGAGGCGGGATGAGGTTACTAGGTGAGAAATGGAGGTGCGGCTTGAGGTGGGAGGAGGGGATAGGTTAGAGGAAGAACAGATTACGGAGGTGGGGACGAGCTGGGCTGGTTTTGGGATGCAGTGGGGGAGGGGGAGATTTTGAAGCTTGTGAAGTCCACATTGATACCATGGGGCTGCAGGGTTCCCAAGCGGAATATGAGTTGCTGTTCCTGCAACCTTCGGGTGGCATCATTGTGGCACTGCAGGAGGCCCATGATGGACATGTCATCTAAAGAATGGGAGGGGGAGTGGAAATGGTATGCGACTGGGAGGTGCAGTTGTTTATGGCGAACCGAGCGGAGGTGTTCTGCAAAGCGGTCCCCAAGCCTCTGCTTGGTTTCCCCAAAGTAGAGGAAGCCACACCGGGTACAGTGGATACAGGATACTACATTGGCAGATGTGCAGGTGAACATCTGCTTAATGTGGAAATTCGTCTTGGGGCCTGGGATGGGGGTGAGGCAGGAGGTGTGGGGGCAAGTGTAGCACTTCCTGTGGTTGCAGGGGAAGGTGCCGGGTGTGGTGGGGTTGGAGGGGAGTGTGGAGTGGACAAGGGAGTCCCGGAGAGAGTGGCCTCTCCGGAAGGCAGACAAGGGTGGGGATGGAAAAATGTTTTGGGTGGTGGGGTTGGATTGTAGATGGCGGAAGTGTCAGAGGATGATGCGTTATATCCGGAGGTTGGTGGGGTGGTATGTGAGGACGAGGGATATTCTCTTTGGGCGGTTATTGCAGGGGCAGAGTATGAGGGACGTGTTGCGGGAAATGTGGGAGACACAGTCAAGGGTGTTCTCGGCCACTGCGCGGGGGATGTTGTGGTTCTTGAAGAACGCGGCCATCTGGGATGTGCGGGAGTGGAATGCCTCATCCTGGGAGCAGAAGACGGACTGTTCCACGTGACCTACAAAGAGGCAGGCATAGCTTGGGCCCATGCAGGTCCGTCCTCCGCAACTACACTGGCCCCAAACCCTACCTCTTCCTCCGTCACATTGATGACTGTATCAGCGCAGCCTTTTGCTCCCAAGAAGAGCTCGAACAGTTCATCCACTTCACCAACACTTTCCACCCCAACCTCAAGTTCACCTGTGCCATCTCTAACACATCCCTCACCTTCCTGGACCTCTCTGTCTCCATCTCAGGCAACCAGCTAGAAACTGATGTCCATTTCAAACCCAACGACTCCCACAGCTACCTAGAATACACCTCCTCCCACCCACCCTCCTGCAAAAATTCTATCCCCTATTCCCAATTCCTTCGCCTCCGCCACATCTGCTCCCAGGATGAGGCATACCACTCCCACACATCCAAGATGGCCGTGTTCTTCAAGGAACGCAACTTTCCCCGCGCAGCGGTTGAGAACGCCCTTGACCATGTCTCCCGCATTTCCCGCAACACATCCCTCATACCCCGCCCCCTGAATAACCACCCTAAGAGAATCCCCCTTGTTCTCACATGCCACCCCACCAACCTCCGGATACAACACATCATCCTCCGACACTTCTGCCATCTGCAATCCAACCCTATCACCCAAGACATTTTTCCATCCCCACTCTTGTCTGCCTTCCGGAGAGACCACTCTCTCTGGGACTCCCTTGTCCGCTCCACACTCCCCTCCAACCCCAGCACACCCGGCACCTTCCCCTGCAACCACAGGAAGTGCTACACTTGCCCCCACACCTCCTCCCTCACCCCCATCCCAGGCCCCAAAATGACTTCCATATTAAGCAGATGTTCACCTGCACATCTGCCAATGTGGTATACTGTATCCACTGTACCCATTGTGGCTTCCTCTACATTGGGGTAACCAGGTTTGTGGACTGCTTTGCAGAACACCTCTGCTCAGTTCGCATTAAACAACTGCACCTCCCAGTCGTGAACCATTTTAACTCTCCCTTGCATTCCTCAGACGACATGTCCATCATGGGCCTCCTGCAGTGCCACAATGATGCCACCTGAAGGTTGCAGGAACAGCAACTCATATTCCGCTTGGGAACCCTGCAGCCTAATGGTATCAATGTGGACTTCACCAGTTTCAAAATCTCCCCTTCCCCTACTGCATCCCTAAACCAGCCCAGCTCGTCCCCACCTCCCTAACCTGTTCTTCCTCTCACCCATCCTCTCCTCCCACCTCAAGCCGCACATCCATTTCCCACCTACTAACCTCATGCCGCCTCCTTGACCTGTCCGTCCTCCCCGGACTGACCTATCCCCTCCCTACCTCCCCACCTATACTCTCGTCTCCACCTATCTTCTTTTCTCTCCATCTTCGGTCCGCCTCCCCCTCTCTCCCTATTTACTCCAGTTCCCTCTCCCCATCCCCCTCTCTGATGAAGGGTCTAGGCCCGAAACGGCAGCTGTTGTGCTCCTGAAATGCTGCTGGGCCTGCTGTGTTCATCCAGCTCCACACTTTGTTATCTACTATTCTGTTAAATTTTTCAATAAATCATTTAACTCTTAAGCATTAACTGGTTCGACGTAGCAACATCCCATAAAAAAAAACCCTTGGCAAAGGCAAATTCAGTAAAACAGATTGTCTCATATGAAATGTTTCTCCAGTCCAGAATGAAAGGACATCCAGAGAAAATTCTGGCAGAGGCAGCAATCTCAAATTTTTGGCTGTATGGCAGCTTCAAAACCCAACTGAAAGGTCAGCTAAAACCTGGTTCTGTGGAAGTCCAACTTCACCCATTCAGGTGGCTTCTATTGTTCCAAATTTTTAAAATAAGAAACCCAAGGCCTCGCAAGCTGTTTACTTCATTGGCTGCGAACAGACCACTCTTTACTTCTGTCACAACTTCTCTTCATTAAAAAAAAATCCAGGAGCCATAGTACCATCACACCGTTTAGCCTTCTGACAGTGTCCAACATACATGATAGCATCAGTAACATCCAATTGTTTCATTATATTCAATATGCCTGTGTTAATATTGGAACCCTGTAAGCAGTTGATTGACCATGCATTGCCCATTGGGTTAACCATGTTAACATGTGGTGAATTTGGAATCCATATGTACAAAATTGCATTTCTGATTAATGGTCATCATCATTCAGCATATGATCTCAACTCTCATACTTGGGTAGTGCGTGCAAATAAATGTTAATCTTTGAGAGAATGTTGCTAAAAAGCTATGTTGAGTTTCTTAGGATTAGAAGTTAGGTTTATTTTCATAAGTACTCAAGTACAGAAGTACAGGAGCACAGTGAAAAGTTCACAATGTTGCCCCATTTGGCACCATCTTGGGTACAAAGTACCTAGGTACATATCTTAGATACAAAATAGAGAGATAAAGAAAAAACGTTACATTTCCTGATAGTTATTCATAGTTATAGTTAGAAAAATAAGAAATAAGTTGAAAAGATAAACATTACAGTATTTCTATAAAGGATCTGCAGTTGATTAATGCAGGGGGCTTCCACATGTGGTTTGATTGGGTTGGCAAATTGCTGACCACCCGCACTCTTCCTCAGTCCAACACTGGCCCCAATCCAGGCCTCCAGCCACTCACCGTCACCGGTCCATACGGGGCACACTTACCATCCCTGCTCCACAAGGGTCACACTGACCGTCTCACTCCACAAGGGGCACACTGACTGTCCCTGCTCCACAAGGGGCACACTGACTGTCCCTGGTCCATAAGGAGCACACTCACCGTCTCGCTCCACACAGGACACATTGATTTCCCCACACCGCGTGGGCCTCCAACCTGCTCTGCTCTGGCCCTCAGCTGCTCCAATGATGTCACTGCCGCGCCAAAGTAAGTTTGTTTAAACAAAAAAAACTTTAAGGATAGACGAACAAGAAAAGAAAAAAGAAGAAAGAATGGACAAGCCCCAGGGTGAGGAGCCTGAATACTGCCTCATCTGTTGCCACCAGAGTTCTTTTTGATACTGTGAATGCTCTCCTGATTTGATTACTGTATATGAATCAATGTTACGTCAATAAATATGTTTCTGTGAAATACTTTACATGGACAGTATGTGACGTGTTTTTCCACTAAAAGTGGTCCTTGTGGCCAAAGTAGTGTTCCATTGCCTCACCTGTGTCATCAGCAACTTATGAGAGACAAATCTGCTTATATTGGGTAACTGGAACGAAACTTTTTGATCTGTGTCGGATACCTGCATGCCTATCAATGTCAGATTACACCCATTAGTGTGTGCTGGCAGCAATAACTTGGCCATCTATGCATGATAATATCAGTATGGTTTAGAATGCCTTTTAACCTAGAAATTTGAATACCTCTGAAATGTGAGACCATGGGTTTAGAATGGAATTGCAGTGGGGTTTATATTTGATAAAGTAGGCCAGAAAGACAGATACTTAAGGTATGGAGTCATTAGAACTGGCACACTCGGAGGTCTATGACAGTCATGTGATAGGGACACAGAAATAATCAGCTTTTTAAACTGCCCTCCCATTCAGGTAGAGTAACGGTATCTTAAAGTTTCATCATGACTTTATGACCATAAATACCATTGTGTGACAAAAAGCTAACAATTTTAGTTTGAATTGACCGCCTCAATTTTTTTTTCAGAGAGATCCATATTTTCACTCACTCTCCTTTGTATGAAGCAGTCTCCTGATAATTGCATTTGTAGGTTGAAGGATGCTTCTTGATTGGGTCTAAGGGCCTTTTTAGTTTAGTGGCAAAGCAGTGAAGTTTTTGGAGCTGATAAGCCAGGGGCCCAGGTAAATGTCCATGACAGCTGGTGACATTAGAATTTAATTAAATCTAGAATTCAAAAATAATTTAGCCTAATGCTGACCCTGTAAGAATTGCCAACTGTTGTATAATCCAACTGGTTCACTAATGTCCTTTAGGAAAGGAAATCTGCCACCTTTGTCTGGTCTGGTTTACATGTGACCTCAGACCCACAGCAATGTGGCTAACTGCCCTCTGAACCGATTACAGCCAAGTACAATTGTGGTTGGACAACAACTAGCAACATTGCCAGCGACACCTAAATCACACAGAAGCATAAAACAAAGCAAGTAGTGAGTTTTAAAAAAGCAGATGCTCTTGTGTTAACAAGATGTAATGTAATGCATGATAGCAATGAGGCACTTGATATATTAACCAGTTAGACATTGTTACTAGGATTATTAGAAGATATAAATAACAACTGTCCCTTTCAAAATCAAGAACTATTTTTACAATTTTCCCATCCAAGGCGGTGTGACATCATCAAATTGGTTGGAGTTTATTTCAGTCTCCAAAGTTAACACTTTCAAGAAACATGGCCTCATCAAAACTGAAATCCCAAAAGGCCTGGTTCTAATTGTAATATCTACACCTTCTCATTGTGAAGATTCAGTATATTGATAGACGGGTAGGAATTATTGTAATGTTGAACATTGCAGAGTGGAAATGGGGAATTAAGAAGGATCACTGTTTATTCCAGCAATGCAATGACCACCAAATCCAGCCTGATATCCCAGTACTGAAAGACCATGGTACGATTGGAGGTGCCATCTTCCAGATAAAACACCAAACCAAGGCCCTGATCATCTTCTTCAGTGGACATGAAAAATCCCACAGCACAAGCATTTTCTTTTGGGATTTCACTGTTTTAAAAGTAACTCTTCCTACTCTGTGTGAAGTCACAAACAAAACACATTCCAAAGTGTTGAGCTAATGACAATATAGAATAAGTAGCCTTCTCCCTTACCACCACAAGCTAACCAGGGTATCTCAGTATATTTGCAGCCAATGTTTTTATGTACTTATCTGTTGATTCAATGTGCAATCTGATATCATCTGTCAACACTTCACAATATACCTCATTGTTCTTGCTCCAAGTATTGCAAAAATCTTGGCTAGCCTCACTGCACTGTTTTTATATTGCTACATTGACTTTATTCATAACCGTGATTAGGCCCCATTCTTTAATTGTTGCCAACTGACTGTGTTGAAAAAGTTGTGCGCCCTTGTAAATAATCACAGTTGGTAGATTTTAAGTGGGTTATACGTTAAAACAGCAAATTAAAGAACATTCCAAAAATTCAAATACAATATTTGTGAGTTGTGATTAGTTTTGACTCTTGGTCGGCCTGACCATCAACTCGGGGATTCTCCTCTTAAACCATGCAACCTCACCTGGGAAGTATAAAGACTAGAGCAATTGGCTTGCTTTTGTTCTGGAAAATTCTAGGTAAACATTCTCAAATTCCAGAACCTGAGACCATAAGACAGTAAGACGTAGGAAAAGAAGAAGGTCATTTGGCCCACTTAAGCTGTGCCACCATTCAATGAGATCATGGCTGATCTAATAATCCTCGACTCCACCTTCCTGCCATATCCCTAAAACTCTTGATTCCCTGACTGATAAAAAAACAGTCTATTTCAGCCTTGAATATAGATAAATACCTAATCTCTACAGCCTCTGTGATAAAGACTTCCATTGATTGACCATCATAAGAGAGGAACTCCCTCTTCATTTCTATCTAACTTGGTTTAATTTTGCAAATATTCGTGAATCCTTGAGGAGAATCACAGAGCAGTTCTAATACCTGAACATTCCACATAAACTCACGTTTATGAGGTAACAAGGTGTAGAGCTGGATGAACACAGCAGGCCAAGCAGCATCAGAGGAGCAGCAAAGCTGGTGTTTCAGACCTAGACCCTTCTTCAGAAATGGCTTAGCTGGCCTCAATTGTTGTGTATTGACCACCTGATCTTGCTATCTTGCTTTCAGCTTTACATCTCTTGCTTGTCTCCCTAGAGTTGCAAAATTGCTTCTTTGCGAAGTTTGACACTTTCAGCAACTAGAATAATTGACGGGCTGGGACTCCTTTCTCCAGGGAAGAGAATAGGGAGGGGTGGCTTGAGGGATATCTTTGGGATTATGAAAAGATTGTGATGAGATAAATTTAGTGGCAATGTTTTCAACAATGGGCAAGATCAGATCCAGGGGCTATAAATTTAAAAACAAAACGAGTGCAGTAGAGAATTCAGGAGGAATGTCCTTACTCAGAGAGTGTCAAATTCACTACCAAATGGAGTGGTTGAAGAGAATAACACAGATGTATTTATTCAGATTTATCCTTGGCATGTAGGTGGTGTCTTTGGCAGAATAAGGTCATGAACACAGATCTAAGATTCCATTAATTCCATTAAAGTACTTGTATTGCTAAACCAATGATATCGAGTTGGCTGGTTGATGTTTGAATACCCAAAGACCTTTTGTGCACAGAACTAGCCATTAGATTACTATTCCCTGGGTGGTTAAACATGGACCACAAGGACACCTGCAAACAAGATATAAAGATGGTGGGCATTGACATTGACACCGACATACAAAAACACTGGAGACTGACACTGGAAGGGCTGAACAGAAATAGGATGCTCAGCTGATCAAATAGAGACTGGCAAATGTTGCACCTTTACAGCTCATTGCCATCCCAATGAGCAAATGTAGCAGAGACTGCCATTCCAAGCTCCATGAGACAATGCTTGGCACAGAGTTAACCATTTCAGAATGCACCATCACCTGAAGCCATGGAAGCCTGTAATGATGGAAGAGAAAGCTAGATCAAACCTACATATTCTTTAAGACTGATGTCTCTGAACCAAGTTTAGTTTGTTGTTATGGTTACTTGCTACTCGATCCTTTGAAACACTAGAACACACTTTAAGGAATGTGCCTGTAGGAATTAACATTTTATCCAAATGTCAGAATGCATTCTACTAATCATTCTTGCAAGCAAATGCATTGTTTAAATTCCTTGTCTTCAATAGTGTATTAATTATTGATCCATGACCAGTAATTGGAGCTCTCATGATTGCTTAGAATTAAAAGATGCTGGTTCCTTCAAGTTTCCAAAGTTGGAGGACTGGATAAGCAGTTGACATGATTGATGAGTTGGTATGAATAAATATGAATACATTACTGGGGATTAAGAAGGGACCCATATAGTTATCTCCCAAACTCTGTCCAATTGCAAGTCATCCTTGATTTTATTCTATGCTTGGATTCAGTAAATATTGATATAAAAATAGTGTTGGCCAAGGGAAAAGCAGCATTTGCCTGGATGTCAAACATTAACATCATTAAACAATTGAAGTTTAAGATTTCAATTCTGTTCATGGAGCAAATTAGCAAAATGCTAAGTGATTAAATCTTGATTCTGAGCCTTCTAGAACACTTCAGTAATAGTCCAAGTCATTAGCTGTGGTGATGTTCTCAATGCCAGTACTCAGGGAGTGCTGCACTTTTGCCATTGACTTTAACAATAGGGTGAAACCATAATAATGAGCAACTCAACCTACATGCTGAGAATCTCTTGAAAGAGTGCAATATTCCAAAAAGCTTATGGGGTAGGGAATGGGATAAATCAATATATTTTCCTCGAAATATTGCAACAGAGGAATCCAAATAAATGATCATCATGTTGCATATTCGCAGCAAATTCCTGATGTTAGCCTAATGAAACCATCGAACCTCTTTTCAAAGTGTGCGACAGTTGAGATTGTGTTCCACACAGAGCAGAGCAGAAACGGGTGTCCCTGTGATCAGACAACACAGGAAAGAAAACAGAAAAAGCTGGAAATGCAAAGTACTCTTGTGAACATCCAAAGGCAGAAAAGCTTGGTTAGCATTCAGGGTAGAGATTCTTTGTTTGGCTGATGAATAACCTCATTATAAACAAGATTTTGTCACAGATACTATGAGGAAGAACCAGAAGGTAAGTCTTACAATTCCAGGATCCTAAGCTATTTTCTCACCTAGACCATACGATGATTAGATATGGGATTGTGCTGTGCTCAAATTGACTGCAGTGTTTCCTACATTGCCGACAGTGGCTACACTTTAAACAGCATTTTGTGGCCTGTAACACAATATGGGACATCTTTAGATCAGGAAAGATGCTTTATTAATGCAATTTCTTCCTAACTCTCCACCTGAAAGGACTACTGACTTTCAAATGATGTTTGGAATGCTCTGGTAGTGGGTTGTGAGGAGAACATTAATGCATCGACACTCAGTGATTAAAATAAAAACTGCAAACAAAAAAAAAATTAATCCCACAACACTGAATGCCCCATATGGAGTTTCTAATGGCCTTTCACTTCAAAGTAAAGTTTTCATTGCCTCAGTTGTGATTGTACGACAATGAAACAATAATAGTCATTCACTCGGGTCATGTTGTTCACTATAATTAACAATCTATTACATCTGCAACCGCTCTGTACATTTACATGTTTATAATCGACAAACCTAAATAGAAAACAAGTTGTTTTGTAAGTGTGTATGGACCTTAAACAGCTAATGTTAAAGCGTGTCATAAGCACCGCTGGTTATGATAATGTCAAACGGCCTTAGTGAGAAAATAGCTTCGGATCTCAACAGTAAGACCTATCTTGTGGTTATATGTCATAGTGTCTATGACAATGTCAAAAGATCATAGAATCCCTACAGTGTGGAAACAGGCCCTTTGGCTTAACAAGTCCACACTGACCCTCACAGTATTCCATCCAGACCCGTCCGCTGTCACCCATCTAACATGCACATCCCTAAACACTGAGGGAAATTTAGCATGGCCAATCTACCTCACCTGCACATCTTTGGACTATGGGAGGAAGCCGGAGCACCCACACAGAATGCGCGAACTACATACAGAAAGTTGCCTGAGGGTAGAATCAAACCCAGGTCCCTGGCACTGTGAGGCAACAGTGCTAACCACTGAGCCACCGTGCCACCCTATTCATCACATTGATGTAGATAACAGCGAGTTGTTATCATGCAATAAATTACATCTTGTATAAGACAAGAGCCCTTTCAAAGTAGACTACCACAACTTTCCTGTACCACATTAGACCATGTAGACTCTTCACCAGCAGCAATTTGACCTTATGGTGAGTGGTAGCTCAGTGAACTCATACCACATGATGAGCAGTGGTACAGATAGTTCCTAGTCCCACATGCTGACAGCTGTGGAGGTCCGAGGGTTTCTTCCAATCCATCTTTAAGAAAGCTGCTGGTGTAGACAGACAGCAACTGGAAGAGCTAAGCATTCGCAAACCCTATGGAAGAGGAAGTGGTGGCAAGATTCAGCAAGGCAATATTTACAGTCAATGGTAAAACCATTTCAGACCCGGTAAGAGATATGCAGTAGCAGAGGTGTGTTCGGATTGCCCTGAAGCTGAAGTATTAGTAATTTCAACACAGTTACAAATTGCATCCGGTCCCAAGGCTGGGCCTTCAGAATGTTGGAGGCTTCATGAGTAAATTTTAAAACCCTTGTGGGCAAGGGGAATTTTTTTAAAAAGGTACAAATTAGAGGATGGGAAAGCAAAACATAAGCAACGGACAAATCAAACATCACAGCCAATTTAAAATTAGATGGCAGACTTGGAAATATTATGAAACTAGAATTAAGGCAATTAAGGGGAATTTTAAAAAGCTAAGCAGACAAAGTCTAATGAAAAATAGGAGGTTAGAAAAATATTGAGAACCAAGTAAAGGCATGTAGCATTTATTTGAAAAGATTACAGATGGTGGGAATCAACGAGGAAAATTTATTAAAGGAATGGATTCATTCAGAAAAAACAATAAGGAAGTGAGAATGATTTATTAAGGCAGCCTTGGGCAGGATCCATCCAGAAAAGCTATGAAAAAGATTTTCTATTTTACTTGCAAAAAGCAGAATTCCATAAAACCATAAGACATAGGAGTGGAAGTGAGGCCATTCGGCCCATCAAGTCCACTCCGCCATTAAATCATGGCTGATGGGCATTTCAAATCCACTTCCCTGCACTCTCCCCATAGCCCTTGATTCCTTCTGAGATCAAGAATTTGTCGATCTCTGCCTTGAAGGCATCCAACGTCCTGGCCTCCACTGCACTCCGTGGTAATGAATTCCGGAAGCCCACCTCTCTCTGGCTGAAGAAATGTCATCTCATTTCAGTTTTAGATTTACCCCCTCTAATTTTAAGGCTGTGCCCATGGGTCCTAGTCTCCCCGCCTAACAGAAACAACTTCCTAGCATCCACCCCTTCTAAACCATACATTATCTTGTAAGTTTCTATTAGATCTCCCCTCAACCTTCTAAACTCTAATGAGTACAATCCCAGAATCCTTAGCCGTTCATCATACGTTAAACCTACCATTCCAGGGATCATCCATGTGAATCTCCGCTGGACACGCTCCAGGGCTAGTATGTCCTTCCTGAGATGTGCAACCCAAAATTGGACAGAGTATTCTAAATGGGGCCTAACTAGAGCCTTATAAAGCCTCAGAAGCACATCGCTGCTTTTATATTCCAACCCTCTTGAGATAAACAACAACATTACATTCGCTTTCTTAATTACGGACTCTACCTGCAAGTTAGCCTTCAGAGAATCCTGGACCAACACTCCCAGATCCCTTAGTACTTCTGATTTGCGAATTTTCTCGCCGTTTAGAAAATAGTCCATGCCTGTATTCTTTTTTCCAAAGTGCAAAACCTCACACTTACTCACATTGAATTTCATCAGCCATTTCCTGGACCACTCTCCTAAACTGTCTAAGTCTTTCTGCAGCTTCCCCACCTCCTCGGTACTACCTGCCTGTCCACCTATCTTTGTATCATCGGCAAATTTCACCAGAATGCCCCCAAGTCCCTTCATCCAGATCATTAATAAATAAGGTGAACAACTGCGGCCCCAACACTGAACCCTGCGGGACACCACTCGTCACCAGTTGCCATTCCGAAAAAGAGCCTTTTATCCCAACTCTCTGCCTTCTGTCAGACAGCCAATCCTCAATCAAAGCCAGTAGTTCACCTCGAACACCATGGGTCCTCACCTTGCTCAGCATCCTCCCGTGAGGCACTGTATCAAAAGCCTTTTGGAAGTCGAGATAGATAACATCTACTGGATTTCCCTGGTCTAACATACTTGTTACCTCTTCAAAAAATTCTAACAGGTTTGTCAGGCACGACCTCCCCTTACTAAATCCATGCTGACTTGTTCTAATCTGACCCTGCACTTCCAGGAATATAGAAATCTCAGCCTTGACAATGGATTCTAGAATTTTACCAACTACCGAGGTTAGGCTAATCGGCCTATAATTTTCCATCTTTTGCCTTGATCCTTTCTTAGACAAGGGAGTTACAACAGCAATTTTCCAATCATCTGGGACATTCCCTGACTCCAGTGACTTTTGAAAGATCACAACCAAAGCCTCCGCTATTTCCTCAGCCACCTCCCTCAGAACTCTAGGATATGGCCCATCGGGGCCAGGAGATTTATCAATTTTTACACCTTTTAGCTTTTCTAGCACTTTCTCTTTTGTAATGCCTACCGTACTCAACTCGGCCCCCTGGCTCTCCCTAACTGTTGGCATACTACTCATGTCTTCCACTGTGAAGACTGACGCAAAGTACTTATTAAGTTCTTCAGCTATTTCCTTATCTCCCATCACTAGCCTTCCAGCATCAATTTGGAGCGGCCCAATATCTACTTTTGCCTCTTGTTTGTTTCTTATGTATTGAAAGAAGCTTTTACTATCATTTCTATTATTACTGGCTAGCCTACCTGCATATTTGATCTTCTCCTTCCTTATTGCTCTCTTTGTTATCCTCTGTCTGTTTTTGTAGCCTTCCCAATCTTCTGATTTCCCAGTGCTCTTGGCCACTTTACAAGCTGTCTCTTTTTCTTTGATATATTTCCTGACTTCCATTGTCAGCCCTGGCTGTCTAATCCCACCCCGGATAATCTTTCTTTTCTTTGAGATGAATCTCTGTACTGTGTCCTCAATTACACCCAGAAACTCCTGCCATTGTTGCTCTACTGTCTTCCCCGCTAGGCTCTGCTTCCAGTCAATTTTCATCAATTCCTCTCTCATGCCGCTGTAATTACCTTTATTTAACTGTAACACCATTACATCCGATTTTGCCTTCTCTCTTTCAAACTGCAGACTGAACTCTACCATATTATGATCACTGCCTCCGAAGTGCTCCCTTACTTTAAGGTCTTTTATAAAGTCTGGCTCATTACATAGCACTACGTCTGCTCCCTTGTGGGCTCCATCACAAGCTGTTCCAAAAAGCCATCCTGCACACACTCCATGAATTCCCTTTCTTTGGATCCACCGGCAACATTATTCACCCAGTCCACCTGCATATTGAAGTCCCCCATGATCACCATGGCCTTGCCTTTCTGACATGCCTTATCTATTTCTCGGTGCATCTTGTGCCCCTGGTCCTGATCACTGTTAGGAGGTCTGTACATAACTCCCATTATAGTTTTATTGCCTTTGTGGTTCCTCAATTCCACCCACACAGACTCCACATCTTCTGACCTTATGTCATTCAGTGCTGTAGATTTAATTCCATTCTTAACTAACAAGGCAACCCCACCCCCTCTGCCCACCTCCCTGTCTTTTCGATATGTTGTGAATCCTTGGATGTTTAACTGCCAGTCCTGAGCTCCCTGCAACCATGTCTCTGTAGTGCCTACCACATCATAATCATTCAAGATGATTTGTGCTGTTAATTCATCTACTTTGTTGCGAATACGATGAGCATTTAGATAAAGTGCCTTAATGCTAACTTTCTTATTATTAGAGAGGTTGGAAATCCCAAGATGTCTTAATCTATCCTTCCTTTTTGCTGTATGCCTAGTCTGCCTCGAGCTTAAATCCACCTGTACACATGCTATCCTGTTGCTTATCTTTCCATTTAACTCCACACTCCCTGTCTCTTTCACTTTCCCTTCCCCCCAACTCAGAAGTTTTAAGTCCTACAGACCACCCTATTTATCCTTTTCACTAGAACACTGGTTCCAGATTGGTTCAAGTGGAGACCGTCCCAATGGTACAGATAACCCCAGTTCCAAAACTGATGCCAATGCCCCATGAAATGGAATCCCGCTTTCCCACACCAATCCCTTAGCCACTTGTTTACTTCCCTAACTTTCTTTTCCGTATATCAATTCACACGTGGCTCAGGCAGTAATCCGGAGATTATGACCCTTGAGGACCTGTACTTCAATTTCTTTCCTAGTGCTTCATAATCCCTAGCTTTGCCTATGTTGTTAGTCCCAACATGGACCACAACAACTGGATCGTCCCCCTCCCGCTCCAATATCCTTTCAACCCGGTCGGAGATGTCCCGCACCCTGGCACCGGGCAGGCAACACACCATGTGGGACTCCCGATCCGGCTTGCATAGGATACTATATGTTCCCCTAATTATAGAATCCCCTGTAACAACTACCTGTTCTTTTTGCTCCCCCCTTTTGAATGGCCTTCTGCACCACGGTGCCGTGGTCTGCTGGCTCATCCTGTCCACAGTCCTTTTCCTCATCGGTACAACACCAAACTCATCTCCACCTATCTGGACTCCATTTTCTCCCCTTTGGTCCAGGAACTCCCTACCTACGTCCGTGACACCACCCACGCCCTCCACCTCCTCCAGGACTTCCAATTCCCTGGACCCCAACGCCTCATCTTCACCATGGACGTCCAGTCCCTATACACCTGCATTCCGCATGGAGATGGCCTCAAGGCCCTCCGCTTCTCCCTGTCCCGCAGGCCCGAACAGTCCCCCTCCACCGACACCCTCATCCGCCTAGCCGAACTCGTCCTCACCCTCAACAACTTCTCTTTTGACTCCTCCCACTTCCTACAGACTAAGGGGGTGGCCATGGGCACCCGCATGGGCCACAGCTATGCCTGCATCTTTGTAGGTTACGTGGAACAGTCCCTCTTCCGCACCTACACAGGCCCCAAACCCCACCTCTTCCTCCTTTTCATTGATGACTGTATCGGCGCCGTCTCTTGCTCCTCAGAGGAGCTCCAACAGTTCATCCACTTCACCAACACCTTCCACCCCAACCTTCAGTTCACCTGGGCCATCTCCAGCACATCCCTCACCTTCCTGGACCTCTCAGTCTCCATCTCAGGCAACCAGCTTGTAACTGATGTCCATTTCAAGCCCACCGACTCCCACAGCTACCTAGAATACGCCTCCTCCCACCCACCCTCCTGCAAAAATTCCATCCCCTATTCCCAATTCCTCCGCCTCCGCCGCATCTGCTCCCACGATAAGACATTCCACTCCCGCACATCCCAGATGGCCGTGTTCTTCAAGGACCGCAACTTTCCCCCCACAGTGATCGAGAACGCCCTTGACCGTGTCTCCCGTATTTCCCGGAACACATCCCTCACACCCCGCCCCCGCCACAACCGCCCTAAGAGGATCCCCCTCGTTCTCACACACCACCCTACCAACCTCCGGATACAACGCATCATCCTCCGACACTTCCGCCATCTACAATCCGACCCCACCACCCAAGACATTTTTCCATCCCCACCCCTGTCTGCTTTCCGGAGAGACCACTCTCTCCGTGACTCCCTTGTTCGCTCCACACTGCCCTCCAACCCCACCACACCCGGCACCTTCCCCTGCAACCGCAGGAAATGCTACACTTGTCCCCACACCTCCTCCCTCACCCCTATCCCGGGCCCCAAGATGACATTCCACATTAAGCAGAGGTTCACCTGCACATCTGCCAATGTGGTATACTGCATCCACTGTACCCGGTGTGGCTGCCTCTACATTGGGGAAACCAAGCGGAGGCTTGGGGACCGCTTTGCAGAACACCTCCGCTCAGTTCACAACAAACAACTGCACCTCCCAGTCGCCAACCATTTCCACTCCCCCTCCCATTCTTTAGATGACATGTCCATCATGGGCCTCCTGCAGTGCCACAATGATGCCACCCGAAGGTTGCAGGAACAGCAACTCATATTCCGCTTGGGAACCCTGCAGCCTAATGGTATCAAAGTGGACTTCACCAGTTTCAAAATCTCCCCTTCCCCTACCGCAACCCTAAACCAGCCCAGTTCGCCCCCTCCCCCCACTGCACCACACAACAAGCCCAGCTCTTCCCCTCCACGCACCGCATCCCAAAACCAGTCCAACCTGTCTCTGCCTCCCTAACCTGTTCTTCCTCTCACCATCCCATCCTCCCACCCCAAGCGTGCACCCCCATCTACCTACTAACCTCATCCCACCTCCTTGACCTGTCCGTCTTCCCTGGACTGACCTATCCCCTCCCTACCTCCCCACCTAAACTCTCTCCACCTATCTTCTTTTCTCTCCATCTTTGATCCGCCTCCCCCTCTCTCCCTATTTATTCCAGAACCCTCACCCCATCCCCCTCTCTGATGAAGGGTCTAGGCCCGAAACGTCAGCTTTTGTGCTCCTGAGATGCTGCTTGGCCTGCTGTGTTCATCCAGCCTCACATTTTATTATCTTGGATTCTCCAGCATCTGCAGTTCCCATTATCTAAGAATCTCATACCTGTTGGTCAAGGTCAAGGGCTGAGGCTCCTGCACTCCTGAACTCGGAATCCCCCGACCTGCCTCACTTATAGTCACACCTTGTCCCTGAACACCTTCTGAATTTGAGTTATTTAATCTACCGGGTGTGGCTGCCTCCTGAAACAAAGTGTCCAGGTAACTCTCCCCCTCCCGGATGTGCCGCAGAGTTTGAAGCTCAGATTCCAGATCATTTACTCTGATTCGGAGTTCTTCCAGCAACCAACACTTGCTGCAGATGTGGTCGCTGCCGTTCACAATGGGATCAGCCAGCTCCCACATCATACAGCTACAGCACATCACCTGTCCAGCCGCTACTACTTATTTAGTTAACTTTTACAATTTATGTATTAAATGCGTTCTAGTACTTCTCTGCTACACACTTTTTCAATTAAGCAATTAAACTTTTAATCAATTACACAATACACAAGGATATAAACTGAAAAGCCTTCCCTTAACAACACACGAGAGTACTTGGTTACAGCTCCCCTCTTTCTGCTGCTGGAACAGGAATGGAGGTCTCCGCAGGTCAAGGTATGTATTTGCTAATCTTTAAAGCAGAGACTCACCCACCTGTAGGCCTCTGATCGACGCTCTCGTTCTTCCTGCTGCGAGTCTGTGGACTTTTAATTAGGTTAGAGGAGGAGGGAGGGAGGGAGGCCCTACTGTGTAGGACCTGGGGCTTCGAGGTAAGTGTTTAAATAACAGTCACTTACCTTCCCAACTGCCTCTCTGCTCCGATTTCACTTCCGCCCAGCTCCCGCCACTATCTGCTGAAGATTCCTTCATTTTAGTCATAGAAATGTGGAAAAACTCAATACAGCAGTACACACTGCTGCATTGCTGCACTGCAAAATTAAAAGCCTTTAAAGCAAAGATAATAAATACACACATTAGGAAGACATGGCATTAGAAATAATATTGCCAGGAAGATTTAATTTCAGAGATGGGCCAGATGGAAAACACAACAGGACATTGTGTTGAAAACAATTCTTAAATTACAGAACAGCTATTAAATCAGATGCCAAACAAGTCAATATACTTTTACGTATCTATATCTATATATAATTGGAACTATAATTGATAATGTTATAGTTATTGCGAGAAAGATCAACAGATACTTTTGATGCAGTTCTGAAAGCCTTTCGCAATTACTCCAACCTCAGAAAATATTAAATAATTGTAAGGCCAAGATTTAACTGAAGAGCTCGGCTTCTGGTTGAATCCTTTGGACTTCCATCCACACCTTCCAACTGGTTTGGAAATGATCCTTCAGTATAGACCCTTTGACTGAGAAGTGCTCCCTCGGCACTGGCCCTCTGACCATCTGGTGCTCCCTCAGGATTGCCTCTCTAATGGTGCTACACAACCTCAGGACACTCCCTCTAAAAATGCAGTTCTCCCTCAGAACTGATCCTCTGACAGTGTGGTGCTCCCTCAGTAATGTGCTGCTCTCCCAGTACTGGCTGTCCAAAAGCGTAGCAATCTCAGTCCTACATTTCAAAGGTATGGTACATCCTCAATACATCATCTGACCATGCAGTGCTCTCTCAGTTGGAGGGAGGTTATAACGTGGTGGAATTGTCACAGGATTATTTATCCTGAGACCCAGGTAATTAGATTAGATTAGATTCCCTACGGTGTGGAAACAGACCCTTCGGCCCAACAAGTCATCACCGCCCCTTGAGGCATCCCACCCAGACCCATTCCCCTATAACCCACACAACCCTGAACACAATGGGCAATTTAGCACGGCCAATTCACCTAACCTGCACACCTTTGGACTGTGGGAGGAAACCGGAGCACACGGAGGAAACCCACGCAGACACAGGGAGAATGTGCAAACTCCACACAAACAGGTACCCGAGGCTGGAATCGAACCCGAGTCCCTGGCATTGTGAGGCTGTAGTGCTAACCACTGAGCCACAGTGCCTCTTTCTGTTCTGAGAACATCAGATTTAAATCCGACCATGGTGCAATTTGAATTTAAAAAAGTTTGTTATGAAGGGCCCAATAATGACCATAAAACTGTTGCTGATTGTTGAGAAAATCCTATCTGGTTCACAAATGTCCTTTAGGGAAGGAAGTGTAAGCCTGTCCTTTCCTGGGCTTGGCCTGCATGTGATTCCAGACCCAGAGAGGTTGGTTGACTCTTAACTGGCCTTGGGGTAATTAAAGATCAGTAATAAATTCTGGCCAAGCCAGCAACATCCACTCCCTGGGAATGAATTTTAAAAATACCATTCCGTCACGAGGCCATTCCACTACGAGATTGTGATAGATTTGCAACCCTACTCCATGTACCTGCTTTTGCCCCATTTCCTTACTGGCATTAGTTAACAAAAGAAATATCAATCTCAGATTTAAAATGAACTATTAATCTGAAGAAATATCAATCTCAGATTTAAAATTAACTATTAATCTGAAGAAATATCAATCTCAGATTTAAAATTAACTATTAATCTGGCATCAATTGCCACTGGCACAAAGAAAATTCCAATTTTTTTACTATCTGAAAGCTCTTTAATTGATTCTGTATGCATGAAATAATGGTTTATTCATTGAAAGTAGTCACTATGTGATTTAAGGCACAACTGTCAGTGAGTTACCGACACATTCATTAGCAACATATTTTAATATTTGTGGGATGGGGAGAGGAAGTTGACAGTTTTTTTTAAATTGATGGTTTACAATAATATAATTGTACAAAGCCAGTGGGCAATTTTTAACATTGAATCTAAATAAAACATTAAGAGTAATGCACAGCCTGTCCCATATAGTGAATGCTAACTCAAACAACACATGTCATGCAAGGATAACACAGTGGCACTTTATAAAATACATTATTGTTGTTAACATCAGGTACGTTAATATTGTTAATGTAAAAGCAAAAAAAGAAAGCAGAACTCAACATTGCTCAGCATAACGTTACTTCTCTCTTCCATTTTTTCTGTTAGCAATTGGGTTTGAAGCTGTGAGCAGCCATTATAAACAACAAAACATTAACTAGAATCTTTCTTGGCCCCTAGGGAGTTGTTGGCATATCGCTCTCAGGTGATGACTGTGGGTCCTCTCCTGCCTGTTCGATCATGGATCTGAGACAGCTTGAGTGCGATGGCGATCAGCGGACCCAGTACAACCTGTGGAAGTAAAACAGAAACTACTGTTGACCAGGATCCTTTCTGAAAGTATCTAATACTAATTCAATCACAGGAACAGGAGGAGACCATTCAGCACCGCTAGACTGTTCTGTCATTCAATCAGATCATGGCTGAGAAGGACATAAGACTACAAGATGTAGGAGCAAAAGTAAGCCATTCAGCCCATCGAGTCTGCTCCACCATACAATGAGATTATAGCTGCTCTGATAATTAGCGTCAGATATAGAGTCACTGAATCATACAGCACGGAAACAGACCTTATGGTCAAACCAGTCCATGCTGACCACAATCCCAAACTAAATTTGGCCCACTTTCTGCACTTGGCCCAAATCATTCCAAGTATTTCTTGTTCATGTACTTATCTAAATGACTTCCAAATGTTGTAACTGTACCCATATCCACCACCTCCTCTGGAAGTTCATCACATACACGAAGCACTCTCAGCATAAAAAATCTTTCTCCTCTCACCTTAAAATATGTCCCCCAGTCTTGAAATCCCACACCCTACAGAAAAGACAACTGCCATTCACCTCATCTATACCTCGCATGGTTTTGTAAACCCCTGTAAGGTCACCTCTCAACCTGCTACTCTCCAGCGGAAAATTATCCCAGCCAATCCAGCCTCTCCTTTATAACTTAAACCTTCCTTTCCCTGCAGCATCTTGGTAAATCTTTTCTGAACCCTATTCAGCTTAATAGTATCCTGTCTATAAGAGGGAGACCAGAGCTGGACTCCACATTATCCCCATGATCCTTGATTCCCTTACTGATTCAAATTTACCCATCTCAGCTTTGATAATACTTAACGACCCAGTCTTGACAACCCTCTATGGTAATGAACTCTACAGATTGATTACAATTACTGACAGTACTTACCTTCAGTCTGTCCTCAGCCCCAGGTCCAATCTCCATCTGATCTCCTTGGTTCCTAACACACTTGTTGCAACAAAAATCTATCAAACTCAGTTTGGAAATTTTCAACTGACACCACGCCCCTCCCCCTTCAACATCATCCAATGGGAAAGAATTCCAGATTTCCAAGCGCCTTTGATGAAGAAGTATTTCCTCATATCATCCCTGACTGGTTTGGTTCTAATTTAAAGGTTCTTTGTTCTGGACTTCCCCATCAGAGGAAGTAGTTTCTATTGACCCTATCAATTTGTTTAATTAACTTCAACATTTTATTCTTCTACATTTGAAAAGGATACAAACTAGCTTCTGCAAGCCATTCTCAAACTTTCAAGCCTTTAGCCCTGAATTGTTATGAAGAATCTATGTTGCACCACTTTCTGGACCAAGTACATACTTCTCATTTAAAGGATAGGGCCATTTCTAAAACACATTGAGAATCAATTTTAAGATCCATTCTTTAAAAAAATCACTCTTGGCAGCACAATGAAGACCTACAAAAACTTTCATTTATGTAACACTATTAATGTCACAAAGTGTCCCAAGGCATTCCACATAACTGCTATGAAACAAAGTCTGGCACAAAGATACCCAAAGGAATAAAAAAGCAGGTGATCAAAAGCTTTCAAGAAGAGTCTTAAGACGAGCACACTGAAGTACTGACAAAAAGAATTAGGGAGGGAATTCCAGAGCTTGGGGCCTAGGGTAAATTCAAGGCACTTGCACCAAAGTTTAGGGTCTTGGCCTATACAAGAATGCATGCCTCCCCAGGTGAACTGTTAGCCTGGTGCTCCTCTGTCCTACTTCTGCACTCAATCAACTTTTGAGAACGGATACAGTAAAGTGGTCTCGCTTATATAAGTGCAAACAATTGCCAAACTTATTGATAGTGGCTAGTTGCAGTCTGCCCTCATCTCGCGCTGCAGTCTCAGCCTCCATGAATCCCACTGCCCTGCTTCAGCAGCACGGGGCTCTCTCAGTACTGTGTAAGTTTGTCTGCTCCACCACAACACCTCTTGTGGGGCCTCAATAAGTGTCACAAGACAAGCGAACAGGACTAGCTTTTCCATAACCATGGCCTGAGGCACAGCCTCTGAGTGCATCTCGGATAGAAACTAACTGATGTATTCTGCATTAGTTTAATATTAATAAATATCGTACGTTTAAACTTCTTAGCAGGTTTATTTCAGTAGAAAAGAAGAAAAACATATTATGATACTGATTGCACATAACATCCTTAGAAACAAAAAACTGCAGATGTTGGAATCCAAGGTAGAAAAACAGGAAGCTGGAAGAACACAGCAGGCCAGGGAGTGCCTGGAGAAAAGGAGCAGTCGACGTTTCAGGTATTACACTTGCTCAGGGCTGGATGTGGGGGTAGGGGTAGCTGCAGATAAAGAGGAGGGGGCGGGTGGATGTGGAATGGTGGTGATAGGTGGACACTGGTAGAATGTATGACCTGGTTGGTTGATGGCAGAGATGAATCCAGCTGGTGGCTGGAAGGGAGGGTCAGAAGGTGGAATGGAAGGGAGGAGTTGGGGCTGGAGAGGGAGCTGAGGATGGATGGGAAGGTTATTTGAAATTGGAGAACTTAGTGTTGAGTCCTCCGGGCTGTAGTGGGCCCAGGCAGAAGATAAGCTGTTGTTCTTCAAGTTTGCATTCCAAGTCACTGCGACACTGGAGGAGGCCGAGGACGGGGGCAGTGGAGTGGGGAGTTGAAATAGGCAGTGACCAGGAGGTTAGGTTGGTTGTTAAAGGCCAAGCAAAGATGTTCAACAAAATGATCACTTAGTCTACGTTTGGTTTCACAGACGTAGAGAAGACCACATTGGGAGCACTGGATGCAATAGACTGGGTTGGGAGAGATGCAGGTGAAGCTCTGTATCACTTGGAAGGGCTGTTTACGGCCTTGAATGGAGGTGAGGGAGTCAGTGTGTAGGCAAGCGTTGTATCTTTTACAGCTACGGGGAAGGTACTGGGTGGGTTGGAGTGGTTGGTGGTGAGTGTGGCTTGAACTAGGGAGTGACAAAGGGAATGGTCCTTGCAGACGGCAGAGAGGAATGGGGAGTGGAAGATGTTTTGGACGGTGCGGTCTAATTCGAGTGGGCAGAAGTGTTTGAAGATGATATGTTGAATATGGAAGCTGGTGGGGTGGAAAGTGAGGTCAAGGGGGGCCCTATCTTCATTATGGGTGGAGGAGGGGGTGTGCTTTAGAACTGTGGAGCGGGCAATGGAGGAGGTGTGGTGGAGGGCTGTCTGGATGACAGAGGTGAGGGGAAAGAGCATTGCTTGAAAAAGGTGGACATCTGGGATGCTTGGGAGTGGAACATCTCCTCATCAAAGCAGATGCAATGGAGACAGCAGAACTGGGAAAACGGGATGGAGTTTTTAAGGGATACAGGGTGGGAGGAGATGTAGTCTAGGTAGCTATGGGAGTCTGTGGGTTTATAATGTATGTCAACTGTCACCAGAAATGGAAACGGAGAGGTCAAGAAAGGGGAGTCTGAGATAGACCAAGTGAATTTGCGGGCGGGGTGGAAGTTGTTAGTGAAGTTGATGAACTGCTCTGGTTCAGCCTGGGTGCGGGATGCAGCACCGAAGCAGTTGTCGATGTAACGGCAGAAGAGTTGGGGAACAGTACCGGTGTACGTACTGAAGCAGGACCGTGTGACATAACCTACAAACAGTCAGGCATAGCTGGGACCTATGCAAGTGCCCATGGCAACACCGTGGATGTGGAAAAAGTGGGGAGAATCGAAGGAAAAGCTATTGAGGGTAACGACTAGCTCGGTGAGGCGGAGAAGGGTATTGGTGGGGTGGGGCGACTGGATGGGTCTGTTGAAGAGGAAAATACTGAGGGCCTGTAGACCATCCTTGTGGGGTATGGACGTGTACAGGGATTGAACGTCCACAGTAAAAATGAAGTGCTGGTTGGTCGATGGCAGGGATGAACCCAGATGGTGGCTGGAAGGGAGGGTCAGAAGGTGGAATGGAAGGGAGGAGTTGGGGCTGGAGAGGGTGGAGGAGGAGGAATGGTGTTGAGGTAGGAAGAGATGAGTTCAGTGGGGCAGGAGCTATGGAGATGATGGTCGGCCGGGGTAGTTGGGCTTGAGGATCTTGGGGTAGAACTGGGCAGTGCTGTGTTCTGGGGCTATAAGGCTGGAGGTGGCACAGGGGAGGTCACAGGAAGTGATGAGATCACAGACAGTGTGGGAGATGGCAGCTTGATGGGCCATGGTGGGGTCATGGTAAAGGGGGAGGTAGAACATGGTGTCGGAGAATTGGCTTTTGGCCTCTGCAATATACAGGTCCATCCTCCAGACCACCGCATCCCTTGATATTACATATATATCAGCAAATGTATTAATGTGTAATATTGCTAATATGATATGATATTTTACTGTGTTATCTTGAAACAATATTGTTTCAAGATTGTAAATTGTAAAAGGATGGATCAGCAATAAAATTAGCATCACAGTCTGACTCCACACTGCCCTCCTCAGGTTGCATGGTGGTATTGTCAAGGCTGTAGACATATATAGGAAAGCTTTGGATCGAGGGACAGCTTATTCTGTTGATGTTGATTCTCACCAACTCTGTCTCCCAAAGTGTGATATATCATCGCCATGGGTGAATCTCTAGAAGCCACAAAGTGATGAATGTGTCCGGGGGAAATAAAGGAGAGAAAGACTTTTAAGAGAGAAAGATTTATAAGGTGCTTTTCATAATGACTCAAAGCAAAATCCTGTAGATACTGGAAAACTGAAATTTAAAAAAAAGTATTGGAGAAACTCAGCAGGTCTGGCCTCATCTGTGGGGAGAGAAACAGAGTTTAATATTGAGTTTGATCTACTGTTATGAAGAAAAGTCTATTCAGACTTGAAATGTTAACTCTTTCTCCACTGGTGCTATCAGACCTGCTGAACTTCTCCTGCAATTTGATAGATTGCAGAATGCCTAGTGTGTGGAAGCAGGCCCTTTGGCCTAACAAGTGCACACTGACCCTCAAAACATCTCACCCAGACCCATCCCCCTAATCCACACATCCCTGAACACTATGTGCAACTTAGCATGGCCTATCCACCTAAACTGCACATCTTTGGAATATGGGAGGAAATCAGAACATCCAGAGGAAACCCATGCAGACAAAGGGAGAATGTTCAAACGTCACATGCACAGTTGCCCAAGGGTGGGATTGAACCCAGGTCCCTAGCACTGTGAGGCAGCAATGCTAACCACTGAGCCACCATACCACATGTTCTCTTTTTGGTATTGATGAAAAAGACCAGGTGATCAACTTTCAGTGAAGCTGAATGAAAGATAAATATTAGGTTATAACTTCTATGAAGTTCTTTGAATAGTGGCTGTAGGATTTTTTATTTCTATCCAAGAGACCTGGCAGGGCCTCATTTTAATGCATAAGTTGAAACGCAAAATTTTTGACAATGTAGCAACCACTCAGTGTCAACTGGCATCATATATCTAAGACTTGGGCACGTGAATGGAATCAGCAATATTCTCACTCAGTGGTACCAGTGCTAAAACTGACATACTGGAATCCAAGTGATGTCCTTTAAAATTCTGGGGATGTGAAGATTAGTAATACATCAGCAGGTTGTTTAATATGGAGTGAGAACATAAAAACCAGTAACAAGTTCAAAACTATCAAGCTATAAATTGGACTGAGGCATACAGCAAATATTGTTTCCTATGTAATGGAAACAGAAGACAGACTGAAATAGACCAATCTATTAGAAAAAAGTGTGAATAATAACTGGTATTAACTGTGGACCAAACTGTTACAAAAAAAATGTAAATGATAACTGGTATTAACTGTGTCTCATGCTTGCTTCTGAGTTGGGAGGTACTGGGCTCAAGCCCCAATCAGATTTTTGGGCATTAAGCCTAGACTGATACTAGGGTTGCAGTACTAAGGGAGTGTTGCATGGTCAGTGGTACTGTCTTTCTCAAGAGATGTTAAACCAAAATCTTGCATGTCCGCTAATGTAGATGGAAAAGATTCCACAGCACCAATTCTAAGAAAAGCAGGAGAGTAACCAACAGCACTAGGAAAAAAGATTATGTGGTTATTTCCTTGTCATTTGTGGGAGCTTTCTCTGCACAATTTGGCAGCCCTGGTTCCTATATCATAACAGTCATTATTTTCAAAAGTATATCATTAATCTTTAAGAGCTTTGGTATGTCCTACAGCCTTAAAGATGCTAAATAAATGCAAGGTTTCCTTTTTCTACAGAATTCTTTAATTGCGCTTCAGTGTAATTAAATTGAGAATTGCATCTTGTAAGCCATATTATAATTATCATCTGAAAATCTAATGTTAAAATCATGAGATAAAGAATGAAGCAACTACACATCAAGACAGCAAACTCCCATTCCATTACTGTAAATTACTCAAACAGCATTTGGTTTCAATGACTGTGCACTTACTGTTGATAGCATTGCCAAGTGATCTAAAATTGCGATGTAAGCATTTCCATTGGGGACCTATTGAGAAACTGTGCCAAAATATTCTTGAAATTGCTCTAAAATTCATTTACATAATGACAAAATCTTCCCAAAAACAAAACAGACTGTGCTCTTCCTCTTTTTGATTAAAAAATATTCCTTTGCATATTTAGGAGTGGAAGCCTCGTGCAGTTTTATTCATAGTGTCACTATCTTAGCAAATAATTCTTTCTTCTTATCAAGAAATTCTGAAAAGTCCTTCCTCACAACATGTTGTGAGGACAGAGATAATGGGAACTGCAGATGCTGGAGATTCCAAGATAATAAAATGTGAGGCTGGATGAACACAGCAGGCCAAGCAGCATCTCAGGAGCACAAAAGCTGACGTTTCGGGCCTAGACCCTTCATCAGAGAGGGGGATGGGGGGAGGGAACTGGAATAAATAGGGAGAGAGGGGGAGGCGGACCGAAGATGGAGAGTAAAGAAGATAGGTGGAGAGGGTGTAGGTGGGGAGGTAGGGAGGGGATAGGTCAGTCCAGGGAAGACGGACAGGTCAAGGAGGTGGGATGAGGTTAGTAGGTAGCTGGGGGTGCGGCTTGGGGTGGGAGGAAGGGATGGGTGAGAGGAAGAACCGGTTAGGGAGGCAGAGACAGGTTGGACTGGTTTTGGGATGCAGTGGGTGGGGGGGAAGAGCTGGGCTGGTTGTGTGGTGCAGTGGGGGGAGGGGATGCACTGGGCTGGTTGAGGGATGCAGTAGGGGAAGGGGAGATTTTGAAACTGGTGAAGTCCACATTGATACCATATGGCTGCAGGGTTCCCAGGCGGAATATGAGTTGCTGTTCCTGCAACCTTCGGGTGGCATCATTGTGGCAGTGCAGGAGGCCCATGATGGACATGTCATCAAGAGAATGGGAGGGGGAGTGGAAATGGTTGGCGACTGGGAGGTGCAGTTGTTTGTTGCGAACTGAGCGGAGGTGTTCTGCAAAGCGGTCCCCAAGCCTCCGCTTGGTTTCCCCAATGTAGAGGAAGCCGCACCGGGTACAGTGGATGCAGTATACCACATTGGCAGATGTGCAGGTGAACCTCTGCTTAATGTGGAATGTCATCTTGGGGCCTGGGATGGGGGTGAGGGAGGAGGTGTGGGGACAAGTGTAGCATTTCCTGCGGTTGCAGGGGAAGGTGCCGGGTGTGGTGGGGTTGGAGGGCAGTGTGGAGCGAACAAGGGAGTCACGGAGAGAGTGGTCTCTCCGGAAAGCAGACAGGGGAGGGGATGGAAAAATGTCTTGGGTGGTGGGGTCGGATTGTAAATGGCGGAAGTGTCGGAGGATAATGCGTAGTATCCGGAGGTTGGTAGGGTGGTGTGTGAGAACGAGGGGGATCCTCTTGGGGCGGTTGTGGCGGGGGCGGGGTGTGAGGGATGTGTCGCGGGAAATGCGGGAGACGCGGTCAAGGGCGTTCTCAATCACCGTGGGGGGAAAGTTGCGGTCCTTAAAGAACTTGGACATCTGGGATGTGCGGGAGTGGAATGTCTTATCGTGGGAGCAGATGCGGCGGAGGCGGAGGAATTGGGAATAGGGGATGGAATTTTTGCAGGAGGGTGGGTGGGAGGAGGTGTATTCTAGGTAGCTGTGGGAGTCGGTGGGCTTGAAATGGACATCAGTTACAAGCTGGTTGCCTGAGATGGAGACTGAGAGGTCCAGGAAGGTGAGGGATGTGCTGGAGATGGCCCAGGTGAACTGAAGGTTGGGGTGGAAGGTGTTGGTGAAGTGGATGAACTGTTCGAGCTCCTCTGGGGAGCAAGAGGCAGCGCCGATACAGTCATCAATGTACCGGAGGAAGAGGTGGGGTTTGGGGCCTGTGTAGGTGCGGAAGAGGGACTGTTCCACGTAACCTACAAAGAGGCAGGCATAGCTGGGGCCCATGCGGGTGCCCCTGGCATTATCCTCCGACACTTCCGCCATTTACAATCCGACCCCACCACCCAAGACATTTTTCCATCCCCTCCCCTGTCTGCTTTCCGGAGAGACCACTCTCTCCGTGACTCCCTTGTTCGCTCCACACTGCCCTCCAACCCCACCACACCCGGCACCTTCCCCTGCAACCGCAGGAAATGCTACACTTGTCCCCACACCTCCTCCCTCACCCCCATCCCAGGCCCCAAGATGACATTCCACATTAAGCAGAGGTTCACCTGCACATCTGCCAATGTGGTATACTGCATCCACTGTACCCGGTGCGGCTTCCTCTACATTGGGGAAACCAAGCGGAGGCTTGGGGACCGCTTTGCAGAACACCTCCGCTCAGTTTGCAACAAACAACTGCACCTCCCAGTCGCCAACCATTTCCACTCCCCCTCCCATTCTCTTGATGACATGTCCATCATGGGCCTCCTGCACTGCCACAATGATGCCACCCGAAGGTTGCAGGAACAGCAACTCATATTCCGCCTGGGAACCCTGCAGCCATATGGTATCAATGTGGACTTCACCAGTTTCAAAATCTCCCCTTCCCCTACTGCATCCCTCAACCAGCCCAGTGCATCCCCTCCCCCCACTGCACCACACAACCAGCCCAGCTCTTCCCCCCCACCTACTGCATCCCAAAACCAGTCCAACCTGTCTCTGCCTCCCTAACCGGTTCTTCCTCTCACCCATCCCTTCCTCCCACCCCAAGCCGCACCCCCAGCTACCTACTAACCTCATCCCACCTCCTTGACCTGTCCGTCTTCCCTGGACTGACCTATCCCCTCCCTACCTCCCCACCTACACCCTCTCCACCTATCTTCTTTACTCTCCATCTTCGGTCCGCCTCCCCCTCTCTCCCTATTTATTCCAGTTCCCTCCCCCCATCCCCCTCTCTGATGAAGGGTCTAGGCCCGAAACGTCAGCTTTTGTGCTCCTGAGATGCTGCTTGGCCTGCTGTGTTCATCCAGCCTCACATTTTATTATGTTGTGAGGACAGTAAGGTGTCTCAGTGGGTAACACTGCTGCTTCACAGTGCCAAGAGACCCAGGTATAATAGTAGCCTTGGACAACTGTCTGTGTAGAGTTTGCATGTTCTCCTGCATGTGCATGGGTTTCCTTCCACAGTCCACAGACGTGCAGGTTGGGTGGGATGACCATGATAAATTGTTCCTATTTCCCAGGGAGGTGCAGCCTAGGTGGATTAGCCATAGCAAGTGCAAGGTTACAGGGATGGGGTGGGTCTAGGTGGAATGCTCTTTGGAGGCTTGGTGTGGATTCAGTGGGCCAAATAACCTGCTTTTACATTCTAGGGATCCTATGTGCCAGTAAGAAATTGAGTGCAGATTGAAGCTCACACCCAACCTAACATAACTGGTGGAAAACCATGATATTGGTCAGAGGTTATTCCAGTAATAATTAATTACAGGAGATCATTTGACCATCAATCCATTCTTGGCCAGAGGCAATGCAATTCAGTCAATTCCATTCCTTTATTCTATCCTAGAGCACTGCATGTTTATCTCCTCTGAGTGCCTGTTCAATTTCTACTCAAAATCAGTCATTTTTTCCATTTCCATCCAAGCAGGTAATGAGTTTCAAGCCATCATCAATCCCTGCAAAAAATGTTCTTCATCATATTTCTCTTCCATCTCTTGCCTGAACTTTTACATGTATCCCTGAGTGCTCTCATCAGCTAATGGGAAATGTTTTTCCTTGTTGTGGGTGCAGCTTAACCCAGTTGAATTGAATCTAGCATTAAAACAAACTACAGACAGCGCAAGTATAATTGGTAACGCATATTCTGAAATCCCAAACTTTTTGCTCTGTCTCAGTTGGTTCCAAATGTGTGGTGATGATCTAACAAGCTGAAAAAATCCGGAACTCAGTTCACAATGTTGGTCCAAGCTGCCACTGACCCAACACCAAAACATTGAGACTGTGGAAGGGAGTCAGAAATGTTTTGAATCATGAGTCAATGGTGCCTCCTTGTGGTCGATCAGATGTAAGTGCAGCGGTCCACGAGCCCCTAAAGTCTCTGGGCCAAGAATGCTATGGTTCAACTCCAGAGATGTGTCATAGTACGTCTGAAAAGGTTAATTAAAAATATCAAAACTTCCAACTTGGCTGCTCCAAGGTGATGTCGGGAAGCACTTCTACACAAAAGGAGCAGTGGAAATCTGGAAGTCTCTCCCTCAAAAGAGCTGTTAAGGTTGAAAATTTCAAAACTACAATCGATAGGTTTTTGCCAGGCAAGGGTATTAAAGGTTACTAAACCAAGGTTGGTCAATGGAATTAAGACACAGATCATCCATGGTCTGTCTGAGTGTTGGAAGAGCTCCATGGATTGAATGAGTTGTTCCCATTCCAATGCCAGCTACAAGATTAAGTGCCACTATTAGATGTGTTCTGTTAACCAGCGCTTCCCCAAGTTTGTGAGACAACAGTTAACAAAGGATAGGTTAATGATCAAACAGTGAGTTAAAGATAAGAAACAGAATAGGCAGAAACTCTCAAACATGCTATTAACTGTTGAGTCTCATTACGAACAGGGAAATTATCATTCACATCCCATAATTCCACTGTGCACCCAATACTGCTATTGTGTCAGAACCAACATAATGAAGGTTATGTTAATGTTAATAGAGGCTAAGTTATCCCTGGACTTGTATGAAATATTCCACCCAGTTGTTCGTATTAGATCTCCATTTGTTTTATTTGCTATCCTGTATCTCAACAAACTTTGGTGACTTGTATATATGTACGAGTCTACATTATCATTGATTAGATGTCCATGGGTGTTTTGTAAGCTGTTATTAATCCAACTATTCTTCTACTTGGCAAATATCCATGTATTACACTCATCCGCAAGGTTACTTCCACATGTGACTGTTCCAGTTGTATCTTGGTTGGTTCCCATTGCACCTCTTGTGAATTTCATCTCATTTTTAGTTCAAGTCCACATCCCAACTTGTACTAAATCCTGATTACTCAGCAACTATGTGATTATTGGCATGCTAACAAAGTGTGAAGCTAGTTGTACACAGCAGGCCAAGCAGCATCTTAGGAGCGCATAAGCTGACGTTTCGGGCCTCTGCCCTTCATCAGAGAGTGGTTCATCATCTGATGAAGGGTCTAGGCCCAAAACGTCAGCTTATGTGGTCCTAAGATGCTGCTTGGCCTGCTGTGTTCATCCAGCTCCACACTTTGTTATCTTGGATTCTACAGCATCTGCAGTTTCCATTATCTCTGATTATTGGGTAGCACTGGCTCTTTGTTCCACCACACTGCAGATATAAAATTCTAATTCTTGTTTTCAAATCTCCTCCTGACCTTGTTTCCACTCCTTGAGAGGAGATCTAACTGAGGCGCATAAGATGCTAAAGGGGATTAACAAAGTAGATGTATTGAGGCTGTTTCCATATGTGAGGTCAATCCAGAACATGAGGTCTAGGTTTTAGGATGAGGGCTAGCAGATTTAAACTGGAGAAAAAGAGAAATTAAAACCAAAGAACTGCAAATGCTGGAAATCAGAAACAAAAACAGAAATTGCTGGAAAAGCTCAGCAGGTCCGACAGCATCTATGGAGAGAAATCAGAGTTAACGTTTTGGGTCCAATGACTGACGAAAGATCACTCGGCCTGTAATGTTAACTCTGATTTCTCTGCACTGACGCCGTCAAACCTGGTGAGCTTTCCCAGCAATTTCTGTTTTTGTTTCTGATAAGAAGAACTTACTTCTCTTGGAGGGTCATGTATCTGTGGAATTCACTTGCACAGAGTGTGGTGGAAGTTGTCAGTAAATTTAAGGAGGAAGCAAACTGATTTTTAATTGGTCATGGTTGAAGGAGTATGGAGAGTGGGCAGGAAAGAGCAGTTGAGGCCAAAATGAGATCAGCCATGATTGTAAGAAAAGGTGGAGATTGCTCAAGGCACTGAATTGCCTACTCCAGCTCTTAGTTTTTACACATATGTGTTCTCTGTAATGTCCTCCAGCACTACAACCTTCCATGAGCTCTGCATTCCTCCAGTTCTGGCTTCTTGATAACCATAATTTCAATTGTTCGGTCACTGGTCTTGGCTCTCAGTTCCCTATGTGGGTCAATTTGAAAGTTTCGACTTTGATAACAATCGTCAGAAATATTTTGTAAAGTAACATGTGATGCATGAATACAAGTTGTTCGCATGATAATTTTGGAAAGAGCAGTACTGGTTAAAAAAAAAGGAAATGCTGAGAAATGATCTTTGATCCATTATTTAGTGCTAATCAAAAAATTTTGGCTCTTCTAAAAGTGAGTTCTTGAACATTAATGTTAAGATTGTCCCTTTAAAGATCATCTCTTCAGCCAAAGTTGCTAACCTTTACCTAATCACACTTCTTAGCCCCAGTGTTTATGTATGAATAATCATATATTTATGATGTACCTTGCAATGATTTCACTTCTATGTTAAATTGACAATATAAATGTTGGACTGAACAACGTACCATTTGGTATTCTCTACAAAAACAAACTGTACCTCAGTTGCTTGATTTACCTGTGGATCCCTGTCAATCCTGCTGGGGTCCCGCTCATAACTCTCAGCGTAGATCCTAATTGTAGATCCCATACTCCCGGTCCCGCTCAGTCTAAATATCAGTCTAGAATCATCCGTGAATATCAATCTCAGGCCCTGTGAGAAGAGAAGTAGAAGTCATTATTACAAGGAATGCTGTAGTGGGGAAACACTGCCACTGGTAGCTTGGACAAATAATGGAAATAATTTATTTGTGCAGCTCTCAATCTTCCGCTTTAAAAGAAAGAGGTTACAGCAAATGTCTTGATTCATTGCTGAAATTCCTGTGGTGTTGTCTGACAGCTGAGAATTGCGAGCTACTGGCCTGGAAAAAGCCCAGGCCGTACCATTCTCAATCGAAAGGACATCGCCTCGATGCTTATGTGAAATTGCAACCACCTATAATTCTTATTTTACCTCCTGGCACTGCTGGGACCGCTGTCGTCCAAACCAAAATGAAGGTTTTATAGGACAAATCAGTCATGGGGCTGTCAGCCTTCCAGAATTGCCCTGGCATCTTGATGAATTGAAGATTAATCTCCCTGACAAGAGAATTGATGATAATGTTTTATTGTCTCCAGAATGCAGTTTATCCAATCCAAAAATATTGGAGAGTGGGGAGAAAGATTGTCCGATAGACAATCAAGAATTATCCAAATAGCAAATAGAGAGTTGGGAGAGATTGAAGGTCATGTGATGGAATCCTGTGGAATTGACCAGACTAATCAAGCATTGCTGAAAACTCTATAGGAACCAGGGGTGAGATTTACAACTTGCCAATGAGGTCTCATGAAGTTGGCACATTGTAACAACTGCCTTGATTTCTCCTGTAGCCTGCTTTCTGGGGTTGGGCGTGTCAGGTCAGTTGGCTAGTTTGCTATGCAGAGTAATACCAACGGTGTGGGTTCAATTCACCTACCAGCTGACGTTAACATGAAGAATTCTCCTTTTCAACCTCTCCCCTCTCCTGGAGTGTGGTGACCCTTAGGTTAAACCACTGCCTGTCATCTCTCCCTAATGAGAGAGTAGCCCTATGATCTGGTAGATCTATGGTGACTTTTACAATCTGATTTCCATGAATACTTCAGCAAACATATGAAGAGGGGCTTTTTGTATGTAAATTGTCATATCACCAAGACCCACGACAAGACTAACCTCCCAAATTAAATGACAATCATGGGGGATAGCAGAGGGTAGAAATATCTCTATGCTCAGGGCAACAGCTTCCAATTTTTCATCCTGGTATACACATCAAAGAAATAAAAAACTACATTTATATAGTGAATTCCATGCCCTTAGCTTGTTCCAAAAATTACCACCAACAGCAGAGTGATAATGGCCGGATGATTTGTTTAATTAATATTTGGCTGAGGGATAAATGTTGGCCAGGGCAGTGAAGAGAAGTATCCTTCTTCAAGATAAGATGCATGGGATCTTTTACATCCACCTGAGAGGACAGAGAGGGCCTTACGTTTAACTGGAAGACTACACCTCCAACAGTTCAGCACTTTTTCAATACTGCCCTGGGAGTTGCAACTCAGATATTGTGCTGAACTCTCGGGAGTGGAACTTGAACCCACGACCTTCGAACTCTGCAGACAGAGTAATACTCACTGAACCATAGCTGAATGCAAAATGAGACCTATTTAAGAGAAAAGATACACTAGAGTTGTAATTAGGGAATATCAGTATATTTTTACTTACAAAATATTGAAAATTCCCTGCAGCATTCCCTGAACACATAAACATCCACATTTGGTACATTGCTCTAAATTAGAATGAAAACTGAATTCCATCAAATCCCTCAAAAGTTGGTTTCAGGTTGCGTAGAGAAAATAAAGTAGATCAGAAAGCAGAGATGTTCATAAAGTTTGTTAAGAAATAAGTCAAACTATATTTATAAATATAAATAATATATTTATAAATGTGTGTGGGTAGTTGGTGGGAACAGTATTTATTCTCATCAAGGTTAAAATTGGATCATGAGATCTCCTGGGCTGGTTTGACTGCCTGAGGGGGCTTAGGGAGAAATCCTCCACAGAACCTGTTTCCTTCATTGACTCGTTTTTCCCTCTCTGTTTTTCTCTTGCTTCTGTTGGAGATTTTAAGGCAGTCGGGCATGGAATGTGAGAAGGGATATGTAAGATACGGTAGAATGTGGGGAGGGAATGCACATGTTTTTGGTCCGGAGGTTCCACTTTCATGGTGCGAGATGGCTGCTTGATGCTATTTTATGCTTGTATGAGTGGATCAACTTCCATTTTAATTCAGGGAGAGCACAGGAAACCCTCAGGAAGCCAGCAAACCAAGAAGGGCAACAAGAAATGCCAGAACACCTGGCTGACATAGAAAGAAGGAGGAAGAGGATTGAGATAATACAGTGTGGAAGATTGTTTTTGAAGAAGGGCCCTGACTCAAAATGCCAACTTTCCTGCTCCTCTGATGCTGCCTGGCCTGCTGTGTTCCTCAAGCTCCACACTGTGTTATCTCTGACTCCAGCATTAGCAGTTCTTACTATCTCTGGAAGAGGATTGAGTTAGTCCAGGCTGCAAATGTGTCAGCTGTGCCCCAATGTGAAGCACTTCCACCACTGAGTCAGAAGGTCATTAACACATGCTGAGGGAAATGTTTTCATTTTGATGCATTTATCCAATTCCCTTTGAAATTTACTATTGAATTTGCTCTCACTACTCTTTTAGGCAGCTCATTCCGAATCATAACATGTTGCTGTATAAAACATTGTTTTCTTTTGGGACTTCTTGCTGTTTTCTTAATCTTTTAAGATGTGTCTCCTCTGGTTGCTCACTTTCTTGTCGCTGGAAACAATTTCTCCTTATTCACTCTATTAAAATCAGTTATTATTTGTACACCTTTTAATGGGTTAATCTCATGTCACAAATGACACCAGTGAGCATTGAGCTGAATTATGGAACAGCACAGAAAGAAGTTATTCTGTGCATTGAGTCTTCTGTTACTCTCATTCACAAAATCCTATTGTCATTTTACTCCTTCAGGTATTTTCAATTGCTGTTTGAAGGCTATTGTTGAATTTGTTTCCACCGCCCTAACGGGCATCCTAACCACACTCTGCACTGAAAAAGATTCGTGTCATGGTGCCTCTGCTTCTTTTGCCAACCGCCTTACATCTATGCCTTCGCCTTGGCCTCTCAGCTATTGAAAATAGACATCACTTTGTCTAACAGGCATCACTAGGTTAAAAGCCTGATTAAACCCTCCTTGGTCCTCTCTGCTGTAAGGAAAACCATCCCAGTTCCTCAGTTCACCAAGTCAACTGCAAGTCCACATCCATAGAGTCATTCCAGTGAAACTAACAAATGCACCATTAACATCATCCTCAATTATATATGATGCAATCACAAGAACATTTTAAAAATGTAAAGTAAATGCTTGTCATAGGATATAAAAGGTAGGTTTGAAGAAAGATAATGGAGACTAAATCCACAAATCCAAATTAGCGAGAATATAATTAGACCTTAAGTTCATTTCCTAAACCTTTTCCTGTGCAATGTTTCCTTTCTATATTGTATAATGATGCAAAGAATTATAATGAATACAGGAAGTGTGGCATGGTTATTGTGAAAACTGGGGCAGAAGCCAATTATATATTGGTTCTTTGGAATTTACATGATGATAACCCTTTCCTTTTTGGCTTTGAGAATACTATTGGATGAGTTAATCTGCTCAATTTAGGAACACAAGGCAGGAGGAGATTCCTTGAGCCTGCTCAATATTCAATTAGATCATGGCTAATCTATGACCTCACTCCATGTATCCAGACTTGTGTTTTCAGCTGCATAAATTTCAACGTGTCGACACAGACAGGATGGCCAAATGATCTCTACCTACGCTGTAAGATTTTATCAACACCCTTAATAATATCAGTTCGCCAACTGCTACAAACAACTGCTATTTGTGGAAGAGAATTCCAAACTTTGACCAACCTTCACATGGGAAAATGCTTCCTAATTTCACCCATCAAAGAAAAACCCAAAAAGCTGAGGATGCCGTAAATCAGGAACAAAAACAAAGTTGCTGGAAAAGCTCAGCAGGCCTGGCAGCGTCTGTGAAGGAAAAAACAGAGTTAATGATTCGCATCCGGTGACTCTTCCTCACTTCTGAGGAAGAGTCACCGGACCCGAAACATTAACTCTGTTTTTTCCTTCACAGATGCTGCCAGGCCTGCTGAGCTTTTCCAGCAACTTTGTTTTTGTTCACTCATCAAAGGCCTGGCTCTAAATTTTACATTACACCCACGGTCCTAAGATCTCCATACAGTACAGCAGTATATACTTATGTTCCATCTAATATATTGAATAATTTAATAAATCATCCTTGACGTTCTAACCACCAAACAGTACAATTTAAATTGTGTGTTTTCTCCTCATTATATAACACTCAGAGTGTAGGTATCATTTGGTGAAATCTACTGAATGCTCTGTCCACAGACAAAATGTCCTTCCTATGGTGTATTGTCCAGAACTAGAACAGTACAATAGTTATAGTGCAGAAGGGCTCTTTTTGGTCCATTGTCACCATATTGGCTGTAAGAGCAAACTCAGCGGAACTTTATTCCTGTAGTCCTATAAATCTTTTTCTTCTCTTCAGATAATTATCAATTTACAACGGAACACAGTACCCCAGGAGCGGTCTAACCAAGAATTTGTACAGCTGAAGGATAACTTCCAAACACATTGCAGAGTCTCTCGAGAGCCATGAAAGCTGAAATAAGACAGCAATCAGATATCACCAAGTAGCCTGGCTAAGATACTTTGGATTCTTGAGGTGACCTCAGACATTCTGGGAATACATGGATTGGAACTTCAACATCAAGCAGATTGTAATGATTGTAAGGTTGTTAACTTCCCCTTCAAGTTAGAACCTGAATATCGCGGGCCTGCCATTAAAATGTGAGATAGAAGCCCATGAAAATGCAAAGATTTGTATTTATTTGACATCTCCCTCAAGACATCCCAAAGTGCTTTTCAGCCAATGGTGTACTGCGACTGTGTAGGATTCACAGCAGCCAAACTGTCATTGCAAGGGCTCACAAATAACAATGCAATAATTGATATAATTTATGGTTTTCTATATGCTGGTCCATGTAATGTATAGCTTAGAATGTTGGTTCCTTGTTGAGTGAGATGTCCTGAAGTTTATTAATATAACTATTTACATGGCTACAATAGCACAGACTCATGCTTATGTAGGTCTGTACTTAATAATGTCACATACATCTCCCACACAACTGACATTGCCTCTATTATGCAGAGACTGACTTCAGGTGAGATGGATGATTTTGAGCCACAGCATCTCATGCTGCAATGTAATACAACTATCTTTAAGGTAAAGGCCTATCTGGTATGGAACTTATGCCATAATACACCATTCCCTCTTTTGCCTTTAAATCCTTTTGGTGAAAAATAAGATGCATAAAGATTTATTTTTACATATTTAGACAGTAGATATATGATTTGACCAGATCTAGACCTTATATGGTTATCACAATTTGTTGATGCAGATTTGGTTTGTCCTGCGCTATCTGTCATCAAGGATAAATGCATTTTATTTGTTGTACCTGTGTTGTTGCTTACTAGTTTGACATCTTTTGTATCTGAGTGGTTATCCTGTGTGATGCGTGGTTGATGATATGTAATTCTAACATGTCATCTTATTCTTTGTAGAAATTGACCATTGCTCATTACATTATGCAACCTAGATTGGAGAGGTGCTATTTTAACATGAACGTATGTGCTCATCCTAAAATCTCAAAATCATATGCT
The DNA here is from genome assembly GCF_030684315.1 of Stegostoma tigrinum. Lineage (NCBI taxonomy): Eukaryota > Metazoa > Chordata > Chondrichthyes > Orectolobiformes > Stegostomatidae > Stegostoma > Stegostoma tigrinum. Next base: position 27,605,043 of record NC_081356.1, on the reverse strand, counting down.
GTGTCCTGGTTGAAGTGGGGACAACTATCTGCATTCTCGTTTATCATGCACTTGTACTATTTTCTTCTGTTCTTTCCAACAATGTGTCATGTGTCAATGTGTCAGGCTTGGAGGGCTGAAGGGCCTGTTCCTGTGTTGTATTGTTCTTTGTTCTTTGTGGTTGGTTGGTGATAGTGTGTGGATTTTCCAAATGGGAGAGTTGCTAGACCATTGCCAAGATGAGTAGCATGTAGCTTTGAAACAGCTATCTAAAAATTTTATCGAGCCACTTTACATTTAATGATCACGGAGGTTGCATTACAAACTCTGTGTTCCGTGAGACGTTTTGAATGACAGCAGCAAGGAGAAAAGCTAATACATTGAACATACCACTTGCTGCACTCATCTTTGAAGCATTCACTAGTTGTCAGCCACTAAATGAACTGTTGTCAGCCACAATTTCTTAGGGCAAATTGGATGGTCAATGTGTCAAAAACTGTTGGACAGTAGTATCTTTGATTTGTCAAAGAAAAGGGAATGGTTACTAGAATTTAATTGTATCCTTTGACGTGAAAGGTATCAATTATAATCATACACCTTGGCTCAAAAGGAATCTCATGCAGAGGGAAAGTTTCTTATGATTGCTGATGTTGATGGAATTGACAAGCTTCACACAACTTGTTTAGTTGATCAATGTCATTAAAGTCATTTAGCATTGAAACAGACCTCTTGGTCCAACTAGTTCATGCTGCCAATGTTCCCAAATAAAACTAATCCCACTTATTTGTGTTCGGCCGATATCCCTCCTTTCCTGTTCATGAACTTAAAATGTCCTTTAAATGTTGTAACTGAACCTGAATCCACTACGTCCTCTGGCAATTTACACATGAGCTACTCTCTGTGTAAAAAAAATTGCCTCTCATGTCCTTTTTAAAACTTTCTTCTCTCACCTTAAATATACACGCTGTAATTTTGAACTCCCCTACCGTAGGGAAAAGACCCTTGCTAGTTACCTTATCTATGTCTCTCATGATTTTATAAACCTCTAAAAGGTCACCTCTCAACCTACCATGTTCTAGGGAAAAAAGAGTCCGAGCCTATCCAGCCTATAGTTACAACTCAAAACCGTCCATTCCCGGCAATATTCTGGTAAATCTTTTCTGAACCCTCTCCAATTTAACAGTGTCTTTCCTATAACAGGGTGACCAGAACTGTGCAAAGTACTCTTGAAGAGAGCTCAACATCATCCTGTACAACCTCAACAATGACACCCCAACTCCTACAGTCAAAGGTCTGAGCAATGAAGGCAAGTGTGCTAAACATCTTCCTAACCATCCAGTCTACATGTGACACAAATTTCAAAGAATCATGCACTTGAATCCCTAGGTCTCTCAGTACTACAACACTTCCCATTAACTGTATATGTCCTGTCCTTGTTTGTTTTACCAAAATGCAATACGTCGCATTTATCCAAATTAAACTCCATCTGCAATCCTCACTCCATTGACCCAATTGATCAAGATCTCTTTGTCATCTTAGATAACCTTCTTCACTGGCCACTATACCACCAATTTTGTTGTTATCTGCAACCTTACTAACAATGCATCATTTGTTCTCATCCAACTTGCTTATATAATTGATAAACAAAAGTGGATGTAAGTACCGAAGCCTATGGAACAATATGTGGATTGACACATCACTTGTTCTTCTTCACCCATGTGACCTATATGTATCAGATGAAGGGTCGTGCTCCTGAGATGCTGCTTGGCCTGCTGTGTTCATCCAGCCTCACATTTTGTTGTCTTGACCTATATGTATGTAGTCTAATTGCATGTAATTTTAGAGCTAGTGAATTATAACTTGTTTGTCTTTATCTTCTTTAAAGTTGCAGCTTTCATGCCAAAAAAGTTTCTTTCAATCCTCATGCTATTTCAGAAAAAGACAACAGCAAAATCAACAGACATCCAGTTGTAGGCAAAGCATTTTCAGCGTAGAAAATCACAGAATCACAAAGTGTTATGGCGCAAGAGAAGGCCATATGACCCATTGAACAACACTGGCTTGTTAAATAATTATTAGTACCTGGCATTAGTCTACTCCAAAAGTGGAAAACTTTAAGTTTTCCACAGGAAATGTTAAGAAGTCTTAAAGTCAGATTGCCTAACAGATTTAATGAAATGAAGCTCATTAAGATCTTTATACTTAAAAAACGATTTTAAAAATCTCTGTTACTGCCGATCAATTTTCAAACAAAATGGAGTTAAGTAACTGAAAAAATTGCTTCAATATCTTTTTTACAACCAGGTAAGACCTGTTTGTTGCTTTTATACTTTAAATCCACTGCTCCAGATGTGGCCTCCTCTACGTCACTGAGACTGAGTGTAGACTCAGAGACCGTTTCGTAGAGCTCTGTACGCGACAAATGATAACACCTTCCACTTGCGAACCATTTTAACTCCCCCTCCCTCTCCCTGGGTGACATGTCCATCCTGAGCCTCCTCCAGTGTCACAATGATGATGCCCGCAGCGCATCATATTCTGCTTCAGGAGCCTACAGCCTGATGGCCTAAAGGCAGAAATCACCAGTTTTAAAATTTCCCTACCCCAGGCCTCATCCCATGTCCTACATGCCCTCTCAACCCCGCCTCCTTGAATTGACACAACCTGTCTATCTTCTCTCCCGCTTATCCGTCCCAACCATCTCACTGACCAAACCTCACCACTCCCGGCCCACACTCAATTATCACAATCCCACCTACCTCCCCCAGCCCCACCCCTCCTCTATCTATTTATTTCAGAGCTCCCTTCTCCCTCCCCATCTCTGAAGAAGGGTCCCAACCCAAAACATCAACTTTCCTGTTACTCTGATGGTGCCTGGCCTGCTGTGCTCCTCCAGCTCCACGCCATGTTATCGCTAAATCATAGGAGAACCTACTTTGACAACAAGAGGTGTCCAGATGTATAGGTGAGCCCAATGAATTTATCAGTCTGTTTGGACTTTAGCAAGGTTTTTGATAAGGTCCTGCACAGGAGAGTGACAGCAAAGCTAAGAGACCTTGGGATTCAAGGAAATTTGACTAACTGGATCCATGATTGGCTGATTGGCAGAAAGCGGAGGATGATTCCTGATGGATAGAAGCCTGTGTCCAGTGGGGCTCAGCTGGATTCAGAGTTGGGGCCCTTGCTGTTTGTGGTACTTAAAAATGATGTCGGCTTGGATAAGGAGCGCTGATCAGTAAGTTCATGGATGATTCGAAAATAAGTACGGCGGTAAGTAGCGAAGAGGACAGATTATAGGAGGATAGAGATAGACAAACTGGAGGCTGGAAGAACACAGCAGATCAGGCAACATCTGGAGGAAAGGAGCAGTCAAAGTTTCAAGTATAGACTGCCTGGTTGTAGATGGGCTGATCAGTGGCAAACGGAATTCAAGAAGTGTGAGGTGATGCACTTGGGCAGGACAAACAAGACAAGTAAATACACAATGAATTGACCTCTGAGAAGGACCAAGGATCAGCGGGATTTTGGTGTGCATGTCTACCAGTCCTATAAGGTAGCAGGGCAGGTACATAAAGTGGTTAAGGAGGTGCATAGAATTCTTGCCTATATTAGCCAAAGCAGAGAGTTTAAGAGCAGGGAGTTTGTGTTGGTACTGCATAAAACTTCAGTTAGTATTGTGTGAAGATCTGGAATCAACATTATAGGTGGGATGTGATTGCATTGGAGAGGGAGCAGAGCAGATTTAATACTTGTTGCCTGTGCTGAGAGAATTTTAGTTCAAAGGGAGATTGAATAGGCATGGGTCATTTCCTTGGAGCATTGGGGTCTGAGGAGACGTGACTGAGATTATCCAATTGGGGGGTGCAGATCGGGTAGATGGATCAATGGAGGCATCAATGACCAGGTGCATGGATTTAAAGTAAGAGGCAGGAAGTTTAGGGGGGATGTGAGGAGACATTTGTTTGACTCAGAGGGCAGTAGAAGCATAAACCCTCATAACATTTAAGAAGTATTTATACATACACTTCGAATGCCCAAGCATACAGGGCTATGGGCCAAGTGCTGGAAAAGTTAGGTTGTTTTATCCAGTGCAGACTCGATGGGCTGAAGGGCTTTTTGCTGTGCTGTAGATTTCTATGACTCCAGAAGAAGTAAATGTGACACAAGGAAAAACTCTTACTCAGCAAGTTCCTGAGATCTGGAATACCCTACTTGCGAATGTGATCGAGGCAAATTCAATAGAGGCATTCTAGATGGAATTGGATTGTTATTTGAAAAGGAAGAATGTGTACAGCTATAGGGAGAAGGTAGGAGAATGTCACTATGTAGATAACTCCCAAGAGAGCTAGTACAGACAGAATGGGCTGAATAATCTCCTTCTATGTTGTAACCATTCCATAAATGCATTAATAGATTTGACAGCTGCCAGTGTAAAAAAGAGTACGGGGATTCTCCCATCGAGCCTAGCTAAAATTTAATCCTCATCAATATTGCTAAAAACCAACGACCTGCTTATTATCAAAATTGCTGTTTGTGGAATCTTGCCATGTGCACATTGGTTTCTGTCTTTGTACATTGTTGTGGTGGCCAATTGGCTCTTGGTGTGTCCTGAGGTTCTGAAAGGTGCTGCAGAAATGCAAACTTTCCCTGGAAGGCTTAATGCAAAAAATACTCATTCATCACTGCTGACTAGTCCCTTGAAGAGCATAAGTGCAGAATAGCTTGATCACTCACTTGGTTCCTGGTCACGGTGCCATCCACAGGATCTGTGTACTCAAAGTTTTCAGTTTTCTCCACTGTGTAGTTATGATTGCCAACGGCAAATTGTTGGTTTATGAATGATCGTTCTGTGACAACTGCTTCAAGATCCCTCATTAAATAGTAGGCAACTCGTGGGTCAATATCTTCATAATCGAACCTACTCATAAACAGAAAGCAAGTTCAGGTAAGGAGCTGAGGGGAGCAAAAGTAAAATTATAGGAAATAAGACAGCAACAGAATATCAGAGGACTATAGAATATTCCCTTTTCATTTTCACTTTAGGAACCTTAGTATTATTAGAAAAGCTGGTACTTATCTCTAGTTGGGCTTTGGAAAGGTAATGTTGGGTCTGCTTCTTAAACCACTTCGGTCCATTTTGGTGAAGTTGCTCCCATTGCACTGTTACTTTGAGAGTTCCTGGATTTTAACCCGGTAACCATGGGTGTGTAATCACTGAAGAGTGGGGTGGGTTAATATGTAATCCTACAAAGAATGCTAATTTATTTAATTATCCAACAATTCAGAACTCAATCCACTGAGTTCCAGAGGAAACTGAATGGTAACTGAGTTCAGGGACAAGTCTGTCTGACAGGGATCAATAATGGTCTCAGCTGCAAGGGTGTAATATGAGCCGTGTCTCGCCGAGTGGATGATCAGCTCACCTGCAGTAGTAATTCCGACCAAAGCGGGCCCAGTGCTCCTTAACAATCTCCTCCACACTCCGTTTTCGAGCTGCGATAATAGACAGCCATGCAAGGACAGCCCAGAGACCATCCTTCTCTCGAATGTGATCAGACCCTGTGACACACAAAATAGTTCAATTGCACTTTGTCCAAAACAGGTTTCATACTCAACATACAACCAATTGGCAGAGACGTTGGCCATTTAGCCCATTGTACCTGTGCTGGCTCTTTGAAACAGATGTTTAATTAGACCCGCTCCCCTAGTTTCTGCCCGGAGAACTGCAAATTTCTCTTTTTTCATCAGTTATCTGACTTCCTTTTAAAAGTTGTTATTTAATCTGTTTCTATTGCTCTTTCAGAAGATCACAATAGCTCGTTGCATAATAAAAGCTCTCCACACCTCTTCTTTCACTCTGACTCTCTGAAGAGTTTACCCACAAAGGGCACATGATGAAACTTCTGTTAATAATATATTTCTGTAAGCACAAATCCTGGTTAGCCAAGCAGCATGGACAAGAGGAATTAGCAATGATGTTAATCAGGAATGAGATAGTAGAAACTGCAAATGCTGGAGAATCTGAGATAACAAGGTGTAGAGCTGGATGAACACAGCAGGCCAAGCAGCATCAGAGGAGCAGGAAAGCTGACGTGTCAGGTGTAGACACTTCTTCAGAAAGAAGGGTCTAGGCCTGAAACGTCAACTTTCCTGCTCCTCTGATGCTGCTTGGCCTGCTGTGTTCATCCAGCTCTACACTGTGTTATTGTCTCTTAATCAGGAATGATCTGTTTTAATGCCCAACTCAGTTATTTCCTACAAGGAATATGTCTTGTTTACTTAAAGTTGAGGAAGGATGTTGTTCTGAACTTTTTATGTTTCAATTTTCTGATTTATTCCTACTATTTGCAAGGCTGGAATTTTTATTTCTTTATTTTTCTATTTCTTTCTCCTATGACTTGCTCTGAAGAATTTGTGCCTTGATACCTTGCGCCTCAGATTGCACCTTATGTGGCAACTTGTAAACTTTTCCCTGTACTCATTTGAGTACATGTGACAAAAAAGCTAATTCAAGTCATAAAAAGAGCTACTGGGTTTGGGGGGATGTTACATATTTCACAGGTTGGCTTTGGGCTATTTCTAATTATTGAAAACATTTGCAACATACTGCAGCTTTTTAAAATTTGGAATGTAATCTGGCTGATTTCTAACATTTTGATCGAGAATGAAAAGATTGGGCGGCAGAAGGCTGTTAGGGGAGGAAGCACAAGGCAGCAGACAAACATTCCCCTTGGCTGCAGAATCTAGGACAGAGGGACCACAGTCTCAGACTAAGAGGTTCACCACTTAGAACTGACACAAGGAAAAATTTCTTCACTGAGATATTTGTGAATCTTTGGAATGCTCTCCTCCAGAGTGTTGTGGATGCTTAGTTGTTGAATATATTCAATACAGAAGTTGACAGATATTTGGGTATTACGAGAATTAAGGGATATACAAACGACTGTGGGGAGATAGTATTAACATAGAAAATTACCCATGATCTTATTGAAAAACTAAGCATAGTTAGGGGCTCAAATAGGCTACTCCTGCTCCTGTTTCTTATTTCTCTTGATCAAAGCGTCCTCAGCTTGTATTTGAAGAGAATACAAGCCTAGTCTCTGCAACTTGTCCTTAAATTTGATTGACACTTTTAGTTCTGGTATCATTACAGAGGATCTGCATTGCACGCCTTATAAGGTCAACATATGCTTGCCTTAGTTTGGAGCCTAGACTGAACACATTAATTGACAGTGCTTCTCCACTTTTGTCTTTCAACCTTGAGATAAAGGCAACATTCCACTAGTCCTTTTTACTGAATGATTCAATGCTTGGCCTATTCACAGTTATGAAAGATCGTACAGGCTTTTTAAGCAACAATAATCATTGCACAGTGACTCTGACTCGATTTTGCTTTCACTGTTCTAATACAGCAATGTCAATGTTGCATAAACCAAGAGCAATTTATTGCGTTGGAAAGCATATGATCAGCTTTGTCCAATACTGAGCTATGTGACCACAATAACCCCACTGTGTAAATGTAAATCTATTCACAATTGTTTGTCCACAGACTGACTCTAGCTCTCAGCTGGGGCCTTCTGGCAAAAAGAATTGCAATGGTGAATCTTCTACTGTAAATTGTACTCAGATAAGGGCATGGATTTTTATTTATTTGTTCCTGAGATGGGGTGTTATTGGCTAGGCCAACGTTAATTGGCTAGCCCTCAAGAAAATAGCCTTCACTGAACTGCTGCAGTTTTGTTACTTACTGGTCTTATAAAAACTTAATGTTTATGTAGTGCCTTTAACCTAGTAAAATAATGCAGGCTAATTCACAAGAGTTGTATCAAACAATTTTTATATCACATAAGTCACATAAGGGGATATCAGGTCACGTGAGCAAAAGCTTGGTCAAAGATGTAGGTTTTAAGGAGTATCTATTGGTGGGGAGTGAGGCTAAGATGATGAACTGCAGAGTTTAGGGTCCAGGTAACTGAAGGCACAGTCATCAATGGTCAAGCAAAGAAATGTGGGATGCTGAACAGACCAGAACTGAACAAGGCTGGGATCTACTAGGGCTACAGAGCTCTCAGAAATTAAAGGGATTGCGTTAGGCAAACAGGGATTTGTACAAGTTAGAATGCAGGCAGCAGAGGTCTGGGTGAGTTTCAGTTTACAGAGAGTAGAGGGTGGGAGTCTGATCAGAAGAACACTGGAATAGTTAAGTTTAAAGTACCAAAGGAATGAATGAGGTTTTCGGCAACAGATGAGTTGAAGCAGTGACAGAGAAAGATGATGTTATGGAGGTTGAAGTAGGCAGTTTTGGCGCTTTAATGAATAGGTGGTCCAAAATTATCTCATTTTGCACGAAATCATGGATATAAAAAGACGTGAAGTTTCGGGGTAGAACAGTTCAAAGGTTTTAGTGCTAAAGTGCAAGATCTTCAGGTGTATGTACATTGCAATTTTCACCATGCTACTTGACAGGGACTGAAACTTCATCTGTGAAGGCTATTCAACTGGTCACATTCCAGTAAAAGCTCATCTTATTCATATTTGGCTTAAACACCTGAACATCAGTCTGCTCTTCTATCACAATTCTGTATTTCCCAAAGATTTGCTGAGATATGAGATGACAGTCAAACAGTGTCAATACAGTTTCTTTAAAACCCCAATGTTTTAAAATAAACTCTTTTTACAAATTCTTTTCAATATAACAGAATTACAAAATTGTTACAGAGCAAAAGGAGGCCATTTGGTTCATTGTGCCTTCACAGTTCCATTCCCGAGTGCCAATCTCCTACCTTTCCCCCGTATCCCTGCACGTCATTTCTGTGCAAATAATCCTCCAATGCTCTCTTGAATGCCTCAACTGAACTTGACTCCACCACATTTCCAGGCAGTGCATTTCACACCCCACCACTCACATTTTTTTCCTCTATCTAGCTGGTTCATGGCTTTAAAAACCCTTATCACATCTCCACTAAGGTGCCTTCTCTCCAAGGAAAACAGTCCCAACTTTAATCTATCCTCATAACTGGAGTTTCTCATTCCTGGAACCATTCTTATAAACCACTTCTGCACTCTCTCCAATGTGTTCACATCTTTCCTATAATGTGGCATCCACAACTGTACACATTGCTCCAACTGAGTTCTATCAAGCGTCTTGTATAAAAGTGCAACATCAACCTTCCTGCAGCAAAACAGTTGAAATGTCAATGTGTACTGATTGCTGTTGTAGGTTCTGTTAGTTATTGATGGGTCCTTGGTTTATAGAGTCATACAGCATGGATACAGACCCTTCAGTCCAACTCATCCATACCAACTGGGTTTCCCAAACCTAACTAGTCCTATTTGCCTGCATTTCGCCCACATCGCCCAAACCTTCCCTTTCCGTAGTCCTGTCCAAATGTCTTTTAAATGTTATAACTGTACCTGCATCTACCACTTCCTGTGGCAATTCATTCCATATATGTACCACCTGCAGCATGAAAAACATGCCCCTCAGGTCCCTTATAAATCTTTCTCCTCTCACCTTAAGTCTGTGTCCTCTAGTTTTGAACATTCCCACCCTAGGATAAAGATCTTTGCTATTTACCTTATCTCTGCCCTTTATGATTTTATAAACCTTGGTAAGGTAAACCATCGGCTTGCTTTGCTCCAGTGAGAAAAGTCCCAGCCATCCAGCCTCTCCTTATATCTCAAACCCTCCAGTCCCAATATCATCCATTTAATTCTTTTCTGCATCCTTTCCAATTTAATAATATCCTTCCTATAGCAGGACGACCAGACTGCATGCAGTACTCCAAAAGTGACTTCACCACTGTCCTTTCCTATCATTTTAAATTGCTTCTTTGCCTCTTGATGCTCGATCACAATAGCAGCAACATTCAACACCAAGGTGCTTTGTTTACTCCTAATTTTCTCAGCCTTCAAATGGCAGCATTTTAAAAAGCTTTCTCATTCCCCACTGTGGATTTCAACTTTACTTGCAGATCCTCTGAAGCCTGTTCGCTGTCATCTAACCCAGGCCCAAGCCACTCCTACAGAACATCAGCACCCAATACAATCTGTAACATCCTTCGAGAGGCCAGTGCTTCAGCTCCATGATGTTCCCAGCTCACCCTTGCTGCTCTATATCTATCACCAGGTCAGAAGCTGTAGATTCTGCCTTCTTCAAACTTTGCGCCATTTTCTCTTCTCTAGGGCTCTCAAATGCTCAGCTCATCTTGGTACTGACTGTTTGCTCAAGCAGCCATCTCAAGGCTGAGCCTGAAGAATCTTTTGACATGCTGGTGGCTAAATGGAGTCTATCATTGCATTTGAAAGGCTCTGACAGTGTAGCACTGACTGTGAACAGTAGGAGAAACTTCACTTTGTAGTACTAATGGTCCAGCTGCCTTTCAACCAGATGAATAATGCACTGAGGTGGCCCTCAGGCATTCAGTGAAATGCGTTGCTGTTCCAGGTAGAGGGAAAGTCCTTAGTACTGTCAGTACTCTACACCACCACCAAAGTCTAAATTTAGCCTGGAGCTAGTATCTCTCCCTCACCAACCATGTGCAGCTGTCCAGCTGCATTGTTTAAGGGTGGCACCACTTCACCAGCCTTTGTCCCTGTGACTGGCCTTTTCTCTCTCTCCCAGCCTTCACCCCACTCACAATCGTTGGCCCCACTGCCAGTCTTGGCCCCCTCCACTCGCAGGTTCTTGGTCCCAGGTTGCCTTGGACAAATGGAAATTCAACCTCAGTAGAGCCACTTACGCATGTGTTGCTATTACACATGGAACAGTGACATTGACTGATATCACTGGGCTGATTTGTGCAGATGCAGATGACCATTTTGTTGGGGAGTTTTGTGTCTGGGCAGCAATGGGTGGCAATGGCCTAGTGGTATTGTTGTTAGTCTACTAATCCAGAAACTCAGCTAATGTTTTGGGGACCTGGATTCAAATCCCACCAGGGCAGATGGTGGAATTTGAATTCAATTTAAAAAATCTGGAATTAAGAATCTGCTGATGACTATGACGATTGTCAGAAAAACCCTTCTGCTCCACTAGTGTCCTTCAGGGAAGGAAATCTGTTATCCTCACCTGGTCTGGCCTACATTTGTCTCCAGACCCACAGCAATGCGGTTGACTCTCAACTGGCTTCTGGGTAATGAGGGATGGAAATTAAATACTGGCCGAGCCACTGATGCCACATCCCATGAATGTCTAAAGAAAAAACATTCGCTCAGGATTGTGCCTGGAGGGTCAGTATAGATTTTGCACTCAAGTATCAAGACTGACAGTGAAAGTCCAATTCACGAGTTACATTGACACCCAGATCTAAATGTGAAAGATGGACAGAACCAATGCCAATGAGAAACTAGGGCCTGAGACACTCCACTTTGAGGATTACGGATAAAATTGAGTGGAAACATGCATAATAACCACAGTTGTATGTGAGTGATGAGAGCAATCATGAAGCATTGATGCATCTGGAATTCATTGGTGGAGGAAGGTAAATGGAAATTGGGCATCTTCTGTTGTGTAGTTGAGGATGAAATTTTGAGTTCAACAGAGATAGAATAAATGCTTATAGCAACAGTTTGCATTAAGGTAAGCTTCTTTAGTCGAAAACATACTTGCAACTTCATGTTAGACTGAATTGTAGGAGCTGTTTCTTATCAAAGAGCCAACATAAATTACAGTAAAAGAAACACACAACTCAAAACATGTGTAATTGTTGCCTGCAACTGGCAACCCCTCCAAACTGCATACCAGTCTGACTTTGGGAAAAATATCACTGTCACTGGATCGATATTCTAGATCTCTCTCCCTAACAGCAATGTGGTAGCATCTACACCACGTATCCCCAGAAGCTCTCCAAAGACACAACCCATCACCATGTTCTGAAAGATCACTAATGATAAACAGCAAATGCTGGCCTTGCCAGTGATGCCAATGTCTCAAGGATGAATAATAAAGGCAGGCCCATGGAATGGTTCATCCGCAATAATAGGATGATAATCAATGCCTACATCAATCCTAGTGGTCACCTTTGGCAAATATCATATCAACAGTTAGAAAAAGACAGAATACAGAGAGTCATTTCACCATTGCTGCTTCTCCATGTACTGATCTTTCCTGCTTTACACTGTATATCTTGCACCTTAAAGAAAAGGTACAGGATTTTCAGTGACACCACTGGGATTAAAACAACAAGCAAGATTAGATCCAGAAAGGGTTGCCTGCAATAAGACATATGAAATATTAGGCAATGAATGCACTGATGTCAGTTGAGTCCTCATTACCCAATACCAGATAGAGAATATGCAGCTTGTTACATTATGTTAATCAATAGCACTGATGCTAAGCTGCGTGTAAAATCTTCTGAGTTAAAATTCTCATTTCAGAGACATGAGAGCCACAAATACTAAACTGGCACCCCCAGTGCAGTTCTAAGGGAATGTTGCAGACAGTTAGAAGTCCATCAGCAATGTCTGTACTAAGGAGAGCTTAGAGGGTCAGTACTGAGAGAGTGTTGTATTGTCAGAGAATCATACTGTATAGGAGCACCATACTGTTAGAGGGTCAGTACTGAGTCTGTACTACATCTTTGGAAAGTCAATACTAAGGCAGTACTACACTGTCAGAGACTTAGTACTGAGTCAGTCCAGATGGAGTGCTGCAATGATGGAGGATTAGTACTGAGGGAGCATCACACTGTAAGAGAATCAGTACTAAGGGCACACTGCACTGATGGAGGATCAGTCCCAAGGATGTGCTACACTGTCAAAGAGTTAGTAGTGAGAGTCAGTACTGCATTTTCTGGGTAAAAATAATGAGGAGAACTGCACTGTCACACTGAGGGAATGCTATATGATTAGAGGGGCTATATGGAAGCAGTGCATTATCAAAGGGCCTTTACTTTGCGAGCTTTATTACTGTCAAACAGCCATTACAGAGGGAATTCTGCATTTCTGGAGGCTCAGTACTGAGGGAGCACTGCATTAATGGAAAGTCAGCACTGAGGTAGCAGAGGGTCAATATTGAGACAGCATTAGTGAGGGAACACTGTGCAGATGGAGAGTTACTGTTAAAGAAGTGCAGCACTAACGGAGGTCAATGACAAGAGGGTGCTGCACCATTGGAGCTTTAGCACTGAAGGCACACATAACTATCAGAGAAGGTCGGTATTGAGGCAGTGGCTGAGCTATTAGATAGTCAGTGCTGAGACAGCATTACATAGTTGGAATGCTCAGTACTGAGGGAGAACTACACTGTCAGAGGGCCACTACTGCAGGAGTGCTATATTATCAGAGCGGTACGACAAAGGACAGAATGTAACCATGTCTGGGACTGAAAGTGAGTTCGAGAGTGACAGTCAGTTAAGGTACTAAAGTGAGGTGCCAAAAGGATAGTGTTGGTATCATTTCATAGGCTTTGATCGCAGGGTATTAATAGCTGGAATCCCCAGGGCTATGACTATATCAAGAACATTTCAATTATCTTCACTGAGAGTGAACTCAGGTGTAGAACGTAGGGTCACCTGAGTCTCTCACAGAGTGCATATCCTCTATTTCATCCTCCTTCATATGTTTATCTACCTTCCCTTTAAATTCCATCATGCTATTTTGTTTATTCTGTCATGGGATGAAGGCGTCACTGGCTAGGTCAGATTTATTGCCCATCTTCAATTGCCCAGAGGGTTGTTAAAAATCAATTACATTGCTATGAGTCTGGACTAATGTGTAGACAGCTTTCTTCCCTTAAAGGCATTAGTGAACCAGATGGGTTTTTCCAACAACTGACAATGGATTCACGTCATCGCTAGATTCGTAATTCCAGATTTTTACTGAATTCAAATTCAAAGCCATCTGCTGTAATGGGATTCGAGCACAGGTCCTCAGAACATTATCTGGGTCCCTGGGTGAATAATCCAGCGATGATATCATTAGGCCATCACCACCCCATCCATTCCTTGTGATAGTGAGGTCCCTATCCTCGCCACAATATGGGTAAAGAAGTTTCTGCTTCTTTCTCAACTGCATTTATTAGTGGCCACCTTATATTTATGATCCCTTAGTTTTCACATCCGAGGTACAGACTGAGATAAATACAAAGCCCTATGAAATGCAAGTCATGATGTGGAGATGCCAGCATTAGACTGGCAGGAACAAAGTCAGATGTCACACAACACCAGGTTGTGGTCCAACAGGCTTATTTAAAATCATAAGCTATCGGACCACTGCTCCTTTGTCAGGCGACTTCATGAAATACAAAGCCTGTGAGGTCTAAGTTTGGAACGTTCATGTCTAAAAGGTTTCTGGGAACAGTGCGAAATTGTAGAGTTGTGGGCTAAAGGATGAATATTGGAAAACTATGAATGATAACTGAGGAGCTGGGAATGTTGCTGTGGGACTGTTCCTCAGAAGATTAGAATACATCAGAGTAGTAGGTCAGATGAAACCTGCATTAAAAGAGGGTTTGATAGGTCCAAAATCTCTGTATCATATCCAGTTATATATAATTACAGCATTTGCTCATTGTGACTTGCTGGATGACGATTTGTTTAATTCAGATTAATTGCTGCTGCTTTGCTGGTTTGCACTGCTGCAAGGCTCACATCATGACATCAGCACTTTGCAATTTGCAAAACCGGCAAGCTGTAAGTATTCTGACAAAAATGGAAGAGTTTTTGAACTATGCTGTCAACGCACTGGCTAGATGCCGAAGAAGCAGTCTCCTCAGTGGCTCATTAAGGATACTTCTATCCTTTTATAGCAGCAGACTTTGAAGAAACATTTTTAGTCTGTCAGGGAGGCATCAAGGTCTGCAATATGATTGTGCTAAATGAGCACAGCACAAATATTTATACCAGGCTTTTAGATATATGTATAGCAGCAATTCCAACATCAGCTCTGCGTAGCGAGATGAAAGATAAAGTATATTCTGTTGAAACAATGTTTAATTGAACTTGTATTACATAATTGGCACCAATCCCTGATTTTACTTACTGACAATTGTGTTCTCAGCTTGCTAAGCCTAAGTTCTGGAATTCTCTCCCTATATCTCACCACTTCTCTCTTTCTCTTTCTCTTTCTCTCTCCTTCTTTCAGCCACTTCTTAAAAGTCAACCTCTTTGACCAAACTTCTCATTGCCTGTCCTAATATGTCCTTTTTAGTTCACTGTTGATAATGGTCCTACAAACAATATCTTCTCATTTGAAAAAACAGCTATATTAATGCACTTGTTGTTCAAGAATTATTCTACATTTGGTCAGCTTTATGTAATGACACTGACCTCTGCCTGCTACACACTTCACTCAGATACCTCCCAAATGCCTCTGTGCTGTCAGATTCCAATTCAAACATCCAAACCCGTATCTCAAAATATCTTCAGAGATAATGGGAACTGCAGATGCTGGAGAATTCCAAGATAATAAAATGTGAGGCTGGATGAACACAGCAGGCCAAGCAGCATCTCAGGAGCACAAAAGCTGACGTTTCGGGACTAGACCCTTCATCAGAGAGGGGGATGGGGGGAGGGAACTGGAATAAATAGGGAGAGAGGGGGAGGCGGACAGAAGATGGAGAGTAAAGAAGACATGTCCATCATGGGCCTCCTGCAGTGCCACAATGATGCCACCCGAAGGTTGCAGGAACAGCAACTCATATTCCGCCTGGGAACCCTGCAGCCATATGGTATCAATGTGGACTTCACCAGTTTCAAAATCTCCCCTTCTCCTACTGCATCCCTAAACCAGCCCAGTTCGTCCCCTCCCCCCACTGCACCACACAACCAGCCCAGCTCTTCCCCCCCACCCACTGCATCCCAAAACCAGTCCAACCTGTCTCTGCCTCCCTAACCGGTTCTTCCTCTCACCCATCCCTTCCTCCCACCCCAAGCCGCACCCCCAGCTACCTACTAACCTCATCCCACCTCCTTGACCTGTCCGTCTTCCCTGGACTGACCTATCCCCTCCCTACCTCCCCACCTACACTCTCTCCACCTATCTTCTTTACTCTCCATCTTCTGTCCGCCTCCCCCTCTCTCCCTATTTATTCCAGTTCCCTCCCCCCATCCCCCTCGCTGATGAAGGGTCTAGGCCCGAAACGTCAGCTTTTGTGCTCCTGAGATGCTGCTTGGCCTGCTGTGTTCATCCAGCCTCACATTTTATTATCTCAAAATATCTTCTCAGCTTGTTGTAGCATGCGTAGCAATGGAAGAGAATGTTTTAATATCAATCCAAGTCTAGCAGTCAGAATAATATGTTTATTGATCTTTTGTTTATTCCGCACTTTACCTGTAATGGTCAGGGATGCTCCTGCCCTTGGGGTCAGCTGGGTCCCCACCCTTCATCAACTTCAAATGCAAAGTGTAAACACTACATAATGACAAAGTGTGTGATGAATCTGCTCACGGCAACAACAGCTTTCACTTACGTCATGCCTTTAACATGGCTAAGAATGTCTCCACAGGGGCATTATCAGACAAAACAAAATTGTTACTGAGTCACATAAGAGGACATTAGGACAGGTAACTGAAAGCTTGGTTGACAGTTAGCTTTTAGGGAATATTATAAAGCACGAGAGAGAGGTCGTGAGATATGGACAAAAAGTTGTGGGAACTCCAAAATTTAGGGCCCAGGCAGCTAATGATGAAGCATTTTAACTTGGGGATGCGAAACAGATCTGGTAGACAGTGGAAGGATATGGAGATCCTGGAGTTCCTGAAGCTCAAGAAGATTGTAGAGATACAGAAGGAGCAAGGTAGCCAAGCATGAACTTTCAAACAAAGGCATGGATTTTAAAATTAAGGTACTGCTGAAC
Source organism: Stegostoma tigrinum (assembly GCF_030684315.1). Classification (NCBI taxonomy): domain Eukaryota; kingdom Metazoa; phylum Chordata; class Chondrichthyes; order Orectolobiformes; family Stegostomatidae; genus Stegostoma; species Stegostoma tigrinum. Next base: position 27,588,266 of record NC_081356.1, on the reverse strand, counting down.
TGGAAACAAAATCCTCCAAATTTGATAAGTGAGAAAGTGGTTATTTAGGAAACATGGCTTTGTGTTACTGTAATAATTAATATTCAGCTATCAGAAACCAAAGGGTAGAAAAACAAAAGAAATGTTACTTTTTTATAAAAATTCCAATACGGGTCCAACAAACAGATTTTGAATGATTCTGGATCCAGTCTAATGGTTGGTGGGGGACACCAATGAGCGAAATGCCTGAGGCTCAAGCTTTTCATTATTGCTTTGGAATACTGTATTTCATATGTAACCAGCTTTAATATAATATCAGACAGTGAAGTTACAGTGTGAGCCAAGCTGTTCTTTTATGAATAGAGTGTGGTGGGCATTTAGCCATGTGTTATGAAAGCAAAATGAGAAAAGTTCTGTTACATCCTTTGTACAATACTGTATGTCTTTCAATCATTTCATTGGTCTCATGGCATCAGAAGGGTCATTGTTCACTCCCTGTAAAAGCATCACAGAACTTAGAATGATCACCCTGCGTAATCCATGTATTTCAGAATCCCATGGTAAAATAAGTGAAAAAATAAGCCACAACACTAGACCATAGTGGTAGCAGTAAGACTTCAATAAAAATAAGCCATAACACTGGACCATAATTGTAACAGTAATACTGCAACATTAAAACAAAAAAAACTTGGTATTGTCGTAGAGTGTCAGTACTGAAAGCTGTGCCCTCCTGCGTTTGTACAGAAACTTGCAATAAGTAGCACCATTAATGACCCACAAATTGTGAAATTAATCATAAAGTTTAAGTTTTTTGCAACTTTTAACCTTAACAGAAAAAAACTAATGCAGATTAAACATGAGTTAACAGACAAATAATGCTTCAAATGAAATATTAATTTAAATCTTTGACGCAACAAGGAAACATTGTCCTTCAGCATGTATATCTTTCTAGCTATACAATTCAATGATATACTGTTCTTCGCTCATGCAGACTAAGTCAGGAGCCGTACCCAACAACATTCATACCATGATAATAAAATGTGAGGCTGGATGAACACAGCAGGCCAAGCAGCATCTCAGCAGCACAAAAGCTGAGGTTTCGGGCCTAGACCCTTCATCAGAGAGGGGGATGGGGAGAGGGAACTGGAATAAATAGGGAGAGAGGGGGAGGCGGACAGAAGATGGAGAGTAAAGAAGATAGGTGGAGAGAGTATAGGTGGGGAGGTAGGGAGGGGATAGGTCAGTCCAGGGAAGACGGACAGGTCAAGGAGGTGGGATGAGGTTAGTAGGTAGATGGGGGTGCGGCTTGGGGTGGGAGGAAGGGATGGGTGAGAGGAAGAACCGGTTAGGGAGGCAGAGACAGGTTGGACTGGTTTTGGGATGCAGTGGGTGGGGGGGAAGAGCTGGGCTGGTTGTGTGGTGCAGTGGGGGGAGGGGACGAACTGGGCTGGTTTAGGGATGCAGTAGGGGAAGGGGAGATTTTGAAACTGGTGAAGTCCACATTGATACCATATGGCTGCAGGGTTCCCAGGCGGAATATGAGTTGCTGTTACTGCAACCTACGGGTGGCATCATTGTGGCAGTGCAGGAGGCCCATGATGGACATGTCATCTAGAGAATGGGAGGGGGAGTGGAAATGGTTTGCGACTGGGAGGTGCAGTTGTTTGTTGCGAACTGAGCGGAGGTGTTCTGCTAAGCGGTCCCCAAGCCTCCGCTTGGTTTCCCCAATGTAGAGGAAGCCGCACCGGGTACAGTGGATGCAGTATACCACATTGGCAGATGTGCAGGTGAACCTCTGCTTAATGTGAAATGTCATCTTGGGGCCTGGGATAGGGGTGAGGGAGGAGGTGTGGGGACAAGTGTAGCATTTCCAGCGGTTGCAGGGGAAGGTGCCGGGTGTGGTGGGGTTGGAGGGCAGTGTGGAGCTAACAAGGGAGTCATGGAGAGAGTGGTCTCTCCGGAAAGCAGACAGGGGTGTGGATGGAAAAATGTGGTGGGGTCGGATTGTAAATGGCGGAAGTGTCGGAGGATGATGCGTTGTATCCGGAGGTTGGTAGGGTGGTGTGTGAGAACGAGGGGGATCCTCTTAGGGCGGTTGTGGCGGGGGCGGGGTGTGAGGGATGTGTTGCGGATGTGTTTACGTCCAGTCCTGTACACCTGCATTCCGCATGGAGATGGCCTCACGGCCCTCCGCTTCTTCCTGTCCCGCAGGCCCGACCAGTCCCCCTCCACCGACACTCTCATCCGCCTAGCTGAACTCGTCCTCACACTCAACAACTTCTCTTTTGACTCCTCCCACTTCCTACAGACTAAGGGGGTGGCCATGGGCACCCGCATGGGCCACAGCTATGCCTGCCTCTTTGTAGGTTACGTGGAACAGTCCCTCTTCCGCACCTACACAGGCCCCAAACCCCACCTCTTCCTCCTTTTCATTGATGACTGTATCGGCGCCGTCTCTTGCTCCTCAGAGGAGCTCCAACAGTTCATCCACTTCACCAACACCTTCCACCCCAACCTTCAGTTCACCTGGGCCATCTCCAGCACATCCCTCACCTTCCTGGACCTCTCAGTCTCTATCACAGGCAACCAGCTTGTAACTGATGTCCATTTCAAGCCCACTGACTCCCACAACTACCTAGAATACACCTCCTCCCACCCACCCTCCTGCAAAAATTCCATCCCCTATTCCCAATTCCTCCGCCTCCGCCGCATCTGCTCCCACGATAAGACATTCCACTCCCGCACATCCCAGATGTCCAAGTCCTTTAAGGACCGCAACTTTCCCCCCACAGTGATTGAGAACGCCCTTGACCGCGTCTCCCGTATTTCCCGCAACACATCCCTCACACTCCGCCCCCGCCACAACCGCCCTAAGAGGATCCCCCTCGTTCTCACACACCACCCTACCAACCTCCGGATACAACGCATCATCCTCCAACACTTCCACCATTTACAATCCAACCCCACCACATTTTTCCATCCCCACCCCTGTCTGCTTTCCAGAGAGACCACTCTCTCCGTGACTCCCTTGTTCGCTCCACACTGCCCTCCAACCCCACCACACCCGGCACCTTCCCCTGCAACCGCTGGAAATGCTACACTTGTCCCCACACCTCGTCCCTCACCCCTATCCCAGGCCCCAAGATGACATTCCACATTAAGCAGAGGTTCACCTGCACATCTGCCAATGTGGTATACTGCATCCACTGTACCCGGTGCGGCTTCCTCTACATTGGGGAAACCAAGCGGAGGCTTGGGGACCGCTTTGCAGAACACCTCCGCTCAGTTCGCAACAAACAACTGCACCTCCCAGTCGCAAACCATTTCCACTCCCCCTCCCATTCTCTAGATGACATGTCCATCATGGGCCTCCTGCACTGCCACAATGATGCCACCCGAAGGTTGCAGGAACAGCAACTCATATTCCGCCTGGGAACCCTGCAGCCATATGGTATCAATGTGGACTTCACCAGTTACAAAATCTCCCCTTCCCCTACTGCATCCCTAAACCAGCCCAGTTCGTCCCCTCCCCCCACTGCACCACACAACCAGCCCAGCTCTTCCCCCCCACCCACTGCATCCCAAAACCAGTCCAACCTGTCTCTGCCTCCCTAACCGGTTCTTCCTCTCACCCATCCCTTCCTCCCACCCCAAGCCGCACCCCCAGCTACCTACTAACCTCATCCCACCTCCTTGACCTGTCCATCTTCCCTGGACTGACCTATCCCCTCCCTACCTCCCCACCTATACTCTCTCTACCTATCTTCTTTACTCTCCATCTTCTGTCCGCCTCCCCCTCTCTCCCTATTTATTCCAGTTCCCTCTCCCCATCCCCCTCTCTGATGAAGGGTCTAGGCCCGAAACCTCAGCTTTTGTGCTCCTGAGATGCTGCTTGGCCTGCTGTGTTCATCCAGCTCACATTTTATTATCTTGGAATTCTCCAGCATCTGCAGTTCCCATTATCTCTGATAACATTCATACCATGTTCTTGATACCATTGTGATCAGCAAGGCACACTTCAATGAACAGGCCCTCTGTCAGGTCTTGACAGCATGAAATGGTGCAATATTTCTGTGCTTCTTTTCAGCTGACTAACAATTAGGAGCTTGGTCCATTGTTTTGTTACTACCTCCAGCAAAATATTAGCCATTAGAGTCACCAAGCTATTCCACAGCTCTTCAGATTCCAAACCTTAACTAGCTTGCAGAGTGCCTCAAATAGCTTCTTTTCTCCTTCTTTCTCTGAACATAAAAAGTGACTACTTTTGAGAGAAATGTGATTCTTCTCTTTCCAAGAATTCAACAAACACACCTCTTGTGTCTCTGCTTACTTTCTCTTTGTGTCTGCACCTATGGCTTGATCACCCTTTCCCTGCAGTATTCCTATCCTCTTCACAATACTGCCTTCTTCGCTTGCCTTGTATGGCTTGTATCTATGCACTGATTGCCTTCACCACCCAGCTCCACAGCTTGTTAGCTCTCCTTTGCGAGTTCACCTCTCTTTCAAGTTTGCCCTGCTTCCAGATTAAGAGCTCCCAGATTACAGGTACCAGTGTTTCTTATTCTTCAAAAAAAAATTACAATTTACCCCTTTGGAATTGGTGAAAATCAATCACAGGTTCCATAGAATTTTTAAAAAGCAATTACTGCTTCTGGGCCAAAGATTGCCACAATTCCCAAAGAGCTTCACAGAGCTTATAAAACAGGAAAATGATACTGGGCCTAGTAAAGAGACTTTAGGATGGAGAAAAAATACTGCTGAATAAGGACATTAAAGAATTTGTAGCAACACTCACAGCTGCTGGTGGTCCCAAAGCAAATTACGGGCAAGGAATCTTTTTTTTGAGTGTTTATCAGTGTCGTAACATAAGATCCCATGAATTACAATGTGAGAATTGATTGAGAGACAACTACTGTTCAGGACACTGGGATAGCTCCTTAGCTGTCCTTAAAAATAGTGCCACGGGATATTTTACATCGTCCTGAGAGAGTAAGTGAGGCATCAATTTAATGTTGCATCCAAAAGACTGTGTTTCTGACCATGTAGTATTTTGTAAGTACTTCAGTGTAAGCTTAGATGGCTTTGCTTAAGTTCTGGAGTGTAACTTGAAACTACAAGCTCTGATTTAAAAGAGACTGCTGCGAACTAAACCGCAGTTGCAATTAATGGAACCAGGGTTGGTAGATAGAGTTAATATACAGATCCATTATTTATGTGAACGATGGAACAGTTTTGGTAGGGGCTGGAAAGCTGGACATTGTCCCAGTATGCCTCATCTGCCCTCAAAACTAAAGCATCTTATTAGCATCTGTTTTAATAAATCTGTTCTGCAGGTGAACAGCAATTAACATAGATTTAGCATGGTCCCTTATATATGTACTTGATAGCTTAATTAAGTAAGCATCTACTGTTTCACTGGTACAGGAGCACCACTGTTACGGTACTGCATCAATGAGTTCAGAGGTCTGGACTGATCATCTAGGGTCTTCCATTTACACACCCCTACTGGCAGATTTGAAGGTTGCAGTTGTCATCTTAATTGTAATGTTTTAATAATCATTTGTTCATGAGAGAATGATTATCTCCAATGGGTTACTTTATTTAAAAAGTAAAACACATCATAAGTTATGAACCAGACATTACATTTGATTATTGCATGACCTGCTTGTAAACCCAGAACAGAGTAATCGTCAGGCAGAGTTGCAAAATTGTATACACACAGCACATGGAAGTGAATTCTCTTAAAGACAATGTATACACAAAACAAGGGGCAGATAATACCTGAAAAGTGGCCTTTTGCCTTTCTGCCACTGCCTGTCATAAAGTTTACTGTTGGACGGGGAGTTATCATACAAGACCCAACCTTTTGGGCCTACTGAGAGACTTAACTGGAAAATTAATGGTCATTTAAGGGTCTTATCCTTTGCCACCCACACTGGTGGGAAGCCTGTGCCACACATGAAACTCACAAAGTTGCACGGGTTGATGTTGAATAAGGGAGAGAGGATAAACTCCTTTGGGTACAGCAGAGGTAACACACCCCAAAGTTTCCCTTCCTAAAATCTATCCTGCCACTGGCATCTTGAGCCTGGATCCCAACCCCCTCAATCTGGCACAACCCAGACAGGCCCAAGACCCCGGGCCTACCTGGGGTACTCAGCATGGTGGGACAGCCTGTGGCCACTGCTCCTGATGGTGCTATTGAGAGTACAGAGCTGCCAGCCCTGAATTGGCTAGAAATATTAAGGGAGCCACCTTCTGTACAGAGTCTTCTGTTAACATTACTCCCAATGTTAAATTGCTATGGGACACTCTTAGGATCATGAGCAGCACCCTTGTTTTAGCTGATGGCAGTGTAGTGCTGGGACCTCAGAATCCTGTAATATCCAGCCTCAGAGTTCAAAATGGAGAATTTGTGTTTAATTAAGTAACAAATATGGCGTGAAAAACTCATCGTTGCCATGGTGATCATGAAACTATGGATTAATGTAAAAAAATGTATCTAGATCATTAGAGATAATGGGAACTGCAGATGCTGGAGAATTCCAAGATAATAAAATGTGAGCCTCACATTTTATTATCTAGATCATTAGTTTTCTTTAAGGAAGCAATATTCCCAATACCTACCCAGTCTTTCCTTTCAGAGACCTCAGACCCACAGCAATGTAATTGACTCTTAACCGTCTGAACACAGTAGGCTAAGCAGCATCAGAGGAGCAGAAAGGTTAATGTTTCAGGCCTAGACCTGAAACGTCAGCCTTCCTGCTCCTCTGATGCTGCTTGGCCTGCTGTGTTCATTCAGCTCTACACCTTGTTATCTCAGATTCTCTAGCATCTGCAGTTCCTATTATCTCTAACTCTTAACTGTCCTCTGAATTAGTCTAGCAAGTCATTGTATTGAGTGAGGATGGGCAATAAAACATTAATCTTGCCAGCTAAGCATAAATCTCTGAATGACTGAGAAAAAGTTATTTTTGTGATACTTGTACACTTCTCTTTGACTTGTTCTCTCACATTGTAAGAGTCTTATATCTGAACCTTTGCTGTACTTCTTAGAATAAAAACAAAACTGTGCATTTCAGTCACCCCTTTCATAAGCTCGGCATTCGTCAATGGATTTAAATTAGTGAAGTGTAGTCACCTGAAATAGAGGGGAAGTTGGTAGCCAATTTGTTTGTTGCAAACTCTACAAACATCAGCACGATAATGAACACATAATATACCTTCTTACTCATTTTGATTGAGAGACAAATACTAATTTCGGAAACTGGCAAGAAATCCTTTCCCTTCTTAGGACTAGTCTTTTATTTCCACCTGATGATTCACGTGGGACTTTGGGTTTCTAATAAATAATATCATTCAGTATCATCAACTTTATTCTAACATTGAAATGCGGGCATGTGAATTATGGGTAATAATTATGTTGATGTGATACACTCACCAAAATTTGCTGCCTATTTCAGACAAAGACAATTTGAACATTTGGATTTTCATCAGTCAATACAAGTCCAGTGTAATGGGAGGTAGAGTGGAGACATCAGTGCAGAAGATGAGGCAGAAGCATTCACAGCAATCTCAACCTGGAGCGCTGAGTGGATGATGCTTTCTGGCCTCCTCCAGCATTACCCAGCCAGTCTTTAGCCAATTTGATTCACTCCACATGATATAAATAAACACTTAGAGGCAATGGATGCTGCAAAGGCTGTGGGCCCTGATAAGGTTCTGGCATTAGTAATGAAGACTTTCGTTGCAGAACTTGCTGCACTCCCAGCCAAGCTGTGCCAGTACAGCAACAACACTGGCATTTACCTAACAGTGTGGGAAATTGCCCAGGTAGTTTCTGTAGGCAAAATCCAGGACAAATCCAGCCAATTGCCGCTCCATCAGTCTACTCTCAACGTGTGGGAAGTTTTCACATTTTCCCTATATCTCTGTGGATTTCCTCTGGGTGCTCCAGTTTCCTCCCACATGCAAGGATGTGCAGGTTAAGTGGATTGGCCATGCTTCATTGCCCATAGAGTCCAAGGATGTGCAGGCAAGGTGGATCAGTCATGAGAAATACAGGGCTACAGAGACGTAAGGCGGAGAGTCTAGGTGAGATTCTGTTCAGAGGGGCAGTGTGGATTCAATGGGCTGAATGACCTGCCTATACACTGTTGTGATTCTATCATTTTATGATTCCATCATCAGTAAAATGATGGAAGATGTCATCCACAATGCTATCAAACAGCACCCCTCAGCAACAACCTGCTCAGTGATGCCCAGTTTGGGTTCTGCTAGGGGCACTCAGCTCCAGACTTTATTTCAGCCTTGGTTCAAACATGGACAAAAGAGCTGACTTCCAGAGGTGAGGTGAGAGTGTCAGCTCTTAACACCAAGGCTGCATTCAACCAAGTGTGGTAGCAGCCTGGTAAAACTTGAATCAATGGGTATCTGGGGGCAAACTCTCTGCTGGTTTGAGTCATACCTGGCGCATGGAAAATGGTCATAGCTGATAGAGGTCAGTCATCTCAGCTCCGTGATATCTCTGCAGGAGTTCCTCAGGGTACTGTTCTAGGCCCAACCAGCTGCTTCAATGGCCTGCCCTCCATCAAAAGTCAGAAGTATGGATGTTAGCCGATAATTGCACAATGTTCAGCACCACTTGCGACTCCTCAGATACTGAGGCAGGCCACGTTAAAAAACTGGACAATTTCCAGGCATGGGCTGATAAGTAACAAGTAACATTTGTGCCTCACAAATACCATGTGATGACCATTTCCAATAAGAGTCAACCTAACTATCACCACTTGGTTCAATGATGTTAGCCTAACTGAATCCCCCACTGTCAACCTCCTGGTGTTATCAGTGACCAGAAACTCAACTGAACTTGCCAAATAAATACAGTGGCTATAAGAGCTAGTCAGAAACTAGGAAAACTGCATTGAATCGCTCACCTCCTGACTCTCCAAAGCCTGTTCACCATTTACAAGTTACAACTGTTGAGTGCGATGGAATACTCTCAACTTGCCTGGTTGGGTGCAACTTCGAACCACTCAAGAAGCTCAACACCATCCAGGAAAAAGCAGCCCACTTGATTGGCACCACATCCACAAGAATCCACTCCCTCCATCACCAACATTCAGTAGCAGCAGTGTGTACTATCTACAACACGCACTGCAGAAACTCACCGAAAATAATTAGAAAGCACTTTCTAAGCCCATGACCACTTCCATTTGGAAGGACAAGAGCAGCAGATACATAGGAACATACCACCTGCAAGTTCCCCTCCAAGTCACTCACCAACCTGACATGGAAGTATATCATCTTTCCTTCAGTGTCACTGGGTCAAAATGCTGGAATACCCTTGCCAGCAGCATTGTGGATCTACCTACAAGCATGTAGATTGTAGAAGTTAAGAAAGACAATTCACCACCATCTTCTCAAGGGCAACAAGGGACAGGTAATAAATGTCGGTTAGCCAGCGGCACCCATAACTCAGGACAGAATAAAAATTGAATCAACTATGATCTTATTAAATGGAGGACCAGGCTCAAAGGGTCGAATAGCTGACTACTGCTCCCAAGTCCTATGTTCTTAATCTGTAGTCTACTACGGGTTTTTCTGTGTGCACAAAATATTTCTTTGTTATTGTTCAACATCTGGTTCAGGCAGAGTTCCTTAGAGATGTCACAAACATTTGGATAAAATCACATCTGTGCTGCTTAGCTGTGAGCAAATTATTCTCAGCATGTTTTATGGTAACTCCCTAATTTCATATTTTTGCTATATCAGGAATGTATCGCAACACATAATTAATTAACAAAAACAGGTCTGTATTTCAGTTAAACTAATCAGTTAAACTAATTTTGAAAGAATTTGTTTTAGCGATTTTTATCTGGTCTGTTGTAAAGGGAATAGCTGACTCAAATTTTTCAAATGAAATATTAAAATTGTTCACAAAATCAGTTCCAATTTCAGGAGCTAGGCAATCCATACCGGCTGAACTTGGCTCGCAGTCTGACAATGTTGAGATTAAAAATTCCCAGTGGCTGACGTGGTGCCTACTCCTTCCTGAAATCTCTCTACTTCTCTCTCCTCTTTTGAGACTCTCCTTCATCTGTCTCCTCATATCTGTCATGTTGGTAAGTTTGTGCTCAGTAATGCTCCTGAGATCACCTTGAAATATTGTACAGCATTAAGGGGACCGTATAACCATATTGAGAGGGTGACCTTTTAAATGAGGCCAGATTGCATGTTGAAGTTAGTAAATGCCAAGTCCTAGCCACTCACATAGATTTAAGATAAGCAAACTATTTAGCAGAGCTATCCATAGCACTGTCTATCTCTCCTGCATTAAGAGCTCCTTCTATTTGCCAACCAAAAAGCGATCACTATTGTCAGTGGTAGGGTCCTTAAATTAGTTTGTAGTTGCAAGCTCTTTTGACTGAAGGAGGCTGGAAGGAATAGTGTACATTTGGGCCTTTAAAAAAAAACTAAAGACAGGTAATTTAAACACACCAAAAAGATGAGCAATATTGTTTATAACTTAAGCCATCTATTGTTGCACATCTATTGCACAATAAATTCACCAGAATGATACCAGGGCTAAAAGGATTAAAGTGAGGGACAAGCTACATTAAACAGTCTCACATGTCATTAAAGTTGGATGGCCAGTAAGTGTTTGAACTGCATTCATTTAGTGTTTACAGGATTTTTTAGGGTAGGCAGACCATCTGTTTCCTCTGAACTAGCACAAGGAGGAATAAACTTAGAATTAGAGCCAACCTCATTAGAGATGATGTCAAGAGCATGTCTTGACCCGAGGATATTGTAGAAATCTGGAACTCCCCCTCCACCATACAGAACAAAAAAGTTGGCAAGAGGTCAACTGAAAAATTTCAAAACTGAGACTGAGATAGTCTCATCAGTCAAGTCTGCTCAAGGCTGAGAGACCAAGGTAGGTGGATGAGATTAAGTTACAATCAGCCATTGCTAACTGAATGACAGAACTGGTTCGAAGGGTTGACTGGCCTTTTCTGCTCCCAGGATAACTGATCTGTTCCACATACTTAAACAACGAGCAAAAAAGTGACATTGCCTCATAAAAAACTTATACCTCAACAATAAATAAGTTTAGATGTATAATTTTGAGCAACGAACTTTGAATAACTAATTAGCTAGACTGAATATATGGCACCTAAGGCTGAATTATGCAGGTTCGAGATCCACTCCAGAAACTTGAGCACACAAGACTATGCAGACACACCCCATACAGTACTGTGGGAAGGCAGTATTGTCAGAGGGGCATCAGAAAAGGTATGGTGGATAGTGATGAGACAGCACTACACTGTTGGTGATGCCATATTTTAGATGAGATGTTAAAACTGCAGGTCCACCTATCCGTTCTCTTGTGAAGATAAGCATGCCGTGGCATCATCTTGAAGAAATACAAAGGCTTTCCCAACAATAACTGATAGCTGATATCCACCTCTCAAAGAACATCATCAAAATGGACGATCGGGTCTTATAAAGTTGCTGTTTGGGGAAGTATGCTGTTCGCAGATTGGGTGCTGCATTTCCCTGTTACAACAGTGACCACGCTTCAAAAGTACTTCGTTGACTGTGGACTACATTGGGACAACCTGAGTGTGAATCTGCTAAATATTTATTTTGTGAGGCAGAAGCCAGTCTGTCTTGAACATAGATTTATTAACACTCCTTCATTCAGCCCATTTGGCAGGTGGATACTTATTTTAAATAAACGCTCCAATTAACATCAACAGCTCTCAATCCTGCCTGAAGCATGTAAATATCCCTTCTCAATTTGCTCAGCAATTGCAACATTAATACTGAAGTCATGAAAGCTGCAAAGGAATGCAAATTCCTTCTTTACTTAAAGAGCTGGTAAGTGATGAAGCCTATTTTCTGTAAGGCACTCCTTCCCACAGGATATTTCAGTTGCTACCCAAAGGTTGTAGGAACAGCAACTCATATTCTGCTTGGGAACCCTGCAGCCCAATGTTATCAATGTGGACCTCACAAGCTTCAAAATCTCCCCTCCCACTACCGCATCCCAAAACCAGCCCAGCTCGTCCCCACCTCCCTAACCTGTCTTTCCTCCCACCTATTCCCTCCTCCTGCCTCAAGCTCCAGCCCATCTCCTATCTACTAACCTCATCCCGCCCCCTTGATCTGTCCATCCTGCCTGGACTGACCTATCCCCTCCCTACCTACACACACCTTTGCTGGCTCCATCCTCGCCTCTTTGACCGGTCTGACTCCTCTCTACCTATCTGCTCCTCCATCCATCTTCTATCCGCCTCCCCCTCTTTCCCTATTTATTTCAGAACCCCTTTCCCCTCCCATAGTTCTGAAGAAGGATCTAGGCCCGAAACATCAGCCTTCCTGCTCCTCTGATGCTGCTTGGCCTGCTGTGTTCATCCAGCTCCACACCTTGTTATCTCAGTTGGTGCACGTTTTGGAGCTAACTGTGCTGTTAACAAGTAAATATTTTTAATTAAGCAAAACCACAGAAACTTAGAACTAAAATGCATCAAATAACATAGGTTATTGCATAAGCTCACTCTCAAAGTCAGTTAATGTATTCATGTCCTGAGACACACATTATTTCCCAAAAGGAAAGCGGTTGCCCTAGAACAGTTTCCCTGTACTAGCTGGTACATAATAGCCTTCTAGCACTGTCACAATGATTTACAGACAGAAGCTCCAAAGAAACTCAAGCTCACAAAGTGTTTAAAAGCTACGATTTACTAACATATTTGTCATGTATAAGTTAGTTATGTGGGTGAGTGCCAAATACACACACAGATAACTGGAAAAAACCAACTCACTTTAGAACGGAAATTGATCACACATTTTCGAAACAACAAGCTCTGGGACAAAGAACACCTGATTAGCTGTGGCCCTGCTGTCCAGCTGATTGGATAGGCTTCAGCCACTGTGACAGGGGTGGGGGACCCAGAGCAGTAGGTCAGCAAGTGAAATGACAGAGGTGGAGCTAGAGACTAAAGCCAGTAAAGCTAAGAGGAAGAATAGACAGAGAGGGGTTAGTGAAAACAGCGGGACTTGCAGTCTCTTCACCATCCCCCCAGACCTCCCCTGACTGAGGACAAATGGTCAGTCCTCAGTAAGGGGCTCACCTTTGTGCCCCTCCGCCCACACATCAACGGATACCAGTCACGTTTGGACACTGAGCAGTTTTTCAGCCGGCTCTGCCTCCACCCTTACTTCTCTAACCGTGAGCCTAACCTTCCTTCAATGACCTGTTCTCCCGCCTCCAACACAAGTCCTTATCCTGGACACCACCCCAGGCCTCCTACCCTCCCTCGAACACTTCATCTCCAACTGCTGTCGAGAACATCAACTGCCAACCTCTCCACCCCTCTCACCCACTCCAACCTCTCTCCCGCAGAACGCACAGCCCTCTGCTCCAATCCCGAATTCACCATAAAACCCGCCGACTAGGGAGGCACAGTGGTACTATGGCGCACTGACCTCGACATCACTGAGGCCAGGCGCCAACTCTCCGACACCTCCTCCCATCGCCCCCCCGGATCATGACCCCATCCCCGGGCACCAAACCATCACCTCCCAAACAATCCACAACCTCATCACCTCAGGTGACCTCCCACCCACAGCCTCCAACCTCACTGTTCCCCAACCCTGCACGGCCCGCTTCTATCTCCTGCCCAAAATCCACAAACCTGCCTGCCCTGGTCGACCCCATGTCTCTGCCTGCTCCTGCCCCACCGAACTCATCTCCACCTATCTGGACTCCATTTTCTCCCCTTTGGTCCAGGAACTCCCTACCTACATCCGTGACACCACCCACGCCCTCCACCTCCTCCAGAACTTCCAATTCCCTGGCCCCCAACACCTCATTTTCATCATGGAAGTCCAGTCCCTATACACCTGTATTCCTCATGCAGATGGCCTCAAGGCCCTCCGCTTCTTCCTGTCCCGCAGGCCCGACCAGTCCCCCTCCACCGACACCCTCATCTGCCTAGCCAAACTCGTCCTCACCCTCAACGACTTCTCTTTCTATTCCTACCACTACCCAAGCTATGCCTGCCTCTTTGTAGGTTATGTGGAACAGTCCCTCTTTCGCACCTACACTGGCCCTAAACCCCACCTCTTCCTCCGTTACATTGATGACTGTATCGGCGCCGCCTCATGTTCCCACAAGGAGCTCGAACAGTTCATCCACTTCACCACCACCTTCCACCGCAATCTCAAGTTCACCTGGACCATCTCCAACACATCCCTCACCTTCCTGGACCTCTCTGTCTCCATCTCAGGCAACCACCTAGAAGCCGATATCCATTTCAAGGCCACCGACTCCCAAAGCAACCTAGAACACACCTCCTTCCACCCATCCTCCTGCAAGAATTCCATCCCCTATTCTCAATTCCTTTGCCTCCACCGCATCTGCTCCCAGGATGAGACATTCCACTCCCATGCATCTCAAATGTCCTCGTTTTTCAAGGACTCCAACCTCCCCCCAGCAGTGGTCGAGAACACCCTCGACCGTGTCTCCCGCATTTCCCGCAACTCATCCTTCACCCCCATCCCAGGCCCAAGATGATTTTCCACATCAAGCAGATGTTCACCTGCACATCTGCCAATGTTGTATACTGCATCCGCTGTATCCATTGTGGCCTCCTCTAAATTGGGAAACCAAGTGGAGGCTTGGGGACCGCTTTGCAGAACACCTACGCTTGATTCACAATAAACAACTGCACCTCCCAGTCACGAAACATTTCAACTCCCCCTCCCATTCCTCAGACGACATGTCCATCCTGGGCCTCCTGCAGTGCCACAACGATGCCACCCGAAGGTTGCAGGAACAGCAACTCATATTCCGCCTGGGAACCCTGCAGCCCCATGGTATCAATGTGGACTTCACCAGCTTCAAAATCTCCCCTTCCCCCACTGCATCCCAAAACCAGCCCAGCTCATCCCCGCCTCCCTAACCTGTTCTTCCTCTCACCTATCCCCTCCTCCGACCTCAAGCCGCACCTCCATTTCCTACCTACTAACCTCATCCCGCCTCTTTGACCGGTCTGTCTTCTCTCCACCTATCTTCTCCTCTATCCATCTTCGATCCTCACCCCCCTCTCTCTCCCTATTTATTTCAGAACCTTCTCCCCCTCCCCCTTTTCTGATGAAGGGTCTAGGCCCGAGACGTCAGCTTTTGTGCTCCTGAGATGCTGCTTGGCCTGCTCTGTTCATTGAGCTCCACACTTTGTTATCTCGGATTCTCCAGCATCTGCAGTTCCCATTATCTCTGGGACTTGCAGTCTGAAGTGCAATTGTTTAAACGCGAAGTGTATGAAAGGTAAGGCCGATGACTGGCAGCTTAAGGTTCCAGTATTTAGATGTTTCAGGTGGGGTAGAGAGGGTGGCAAAAGAGGTGGGGGAGTTGTGCTACTGATAATGGACAATATCGAAGCTGTAGGTCTTGGAGGGCTCATCCAGCAAGGCCAGTTGTGTACTGCTCAGGAATAGGAAGGGTGTAATCGGATTGATTGGGTTGAACCACAGGTCTCCCAACAGCTAGCAGGTGATAGAGGAAGACAGAGGTGGACAGATTTGGAAAAAAGAGAAAATAACAGGATTGTTGTTTTGGGAGACTTTAAAATCCCATACATTGACTGGGCCTTCCTCAGTAGCAGAAGATTGAACAAGAGGGTGAATTTGTTAGTTACACCTAGGAGGGCTTCTGAAAGCATTATGTAAATAGTTTAAGTAGGGAATGGACCTGTTACTGGACATTGAGCCTTGTCAGATGATCAAGTTTTAATGGGACAGTATTTCAGGAACAGTGATCATAATTCCATTAGTTTTACGTTACTTTTGAACATGGGTAACAGTAGTCCTTGGTCAAAGTACTAAACTGGGAGAATGTTAACTATGACAATATTTGGCAGGAACTGGGGAATGTAGGTTGCCAGTTCTACATTCGATTCCTGTCTCACTAGCATCCGCCTGTGAAATGCATCAAGTCAGTGGAAATGAGTTCCGCAAAAAGACAGCAAGTGCGTTCATTACCTGTACTAAAGCTCTCCTCTCCACACAGGGAACACTTTCCAGCATCCATCAAATTCCCAAAGAATTTCCAGCCTGTCGGTGTTTCATATACAGGAATCTTCATGACTTTTCCTACCCTATGAAAGAAAGACGTGACATATTTGTTTAAGTATGTGGACTGAACATGTGACTTAGAAGATTGTGGGTTCAAGTCCCACTTCAGAAATTCTAAGCTGGCATCCGCGATGCTTTATTAAGGCAGTGCTGAACTTTTGGTGGTGATGTTTTTGGATGAATTTAAACTGACGTCTGTTGGGCCGACATAAAAGACCCAATGGATGCTGTTCTGAAGAGGAGCAGGAAGTTCTTCCCAATATCTGACCAATATTTATCCCTCACACATCATCACCAAAAGCAGATTATGCAATCATTATCAAATTGTAGTACATTGGATCAGGCTGTGTGAAAACCAATTGCCATATTCTATCAGTACAAAAGTGACCACACTTCAAAAGTGCTTCACCATCCGTAATATGCTTTGAGATGGCCTCAAGTTATGAAAAACAAGATATAATTGCAAATCCTATTGCCATAATGTCTTCCGAAGAAGCAAAAGATTGAATTTTCATGAAGGAGTTTGGAGGGTTGATTCAGGAAGCCTGCCTCCCTTAATAAAAGGCCTCTGCACACTAAGTTTTTATTCCAAGGGTCAAGGGAAGGATGGAGTTGGGCTCACCATAGGCCCAAGGTAGCTCTGCAGATGAATGGATGCCCAGGCTGGTCAGCTGAAGTGCCCACCTCTGTTTACCAGGACATCAGCCAACTTTAATGTTAGGCCCTCGCTCATTCACCCCCTTCATTTATTGTCTCAACCCAGGCATCACACGTGCCCTTCATTCCCCCAAATAACTTCCATACTTCTTCCATGCCTCCCCCAATTCCCTTCCATGCTCCCAATGTATCTTCCACTGCTGTTCACCAATATCCACTGTGGGCAAATCTCAGGATGTCTTTGAAATAGACATTAACTAAAATAAACTCCAAACAATCTAATCTCATTCAAGGTCACCACACTGAAACATTTCTTATTTAAAAAGGCAATGAGAAAACTCCTCAATTTGATCAATTTGTTGTAAAAGGAAACAAACATCTACATTTGTAACTACAGCAAAGACAGCTACTCCTTTAATAAATGTTTGCAACTGTTAGACAAAAGGTCTGGTTCTGGATCTTTTGATACTCAACCAAGCATTCATAATGTACTCAGCTATTGCTAAATGAGTTCTCAAGCAGTGTTTTCTTCAGTTTTGGATGGATAAGAATATGCTTTTTAATGTGAAAATGGCTGTAATTTATCTTACACTTGCGTAATACTCATCAACTTACAACTGCAAGATAGAGCCTTATAATTAAATGTCGCAGTTGAAAAAACATCTAACGTGTAACACAGCATCCAACCACAGCAAAAGAACATTTTCTGTACTTCAAAGCCTGTCAAATGAAAGCATTCCAGGAACAGGTGATAGTTATTGTTTTGGTTTCCCACTTGAGAGATGGACTGAAGACTCTGTTTCTGTGCTGTATGATTCGATGACTCTGCGACTGGGATTCCTACATGTTTCACCATGTCTACTTAACAATGTCTACTTAAAGAAGAGGATAGGCTCTACTAAAATTATAGGGAGGTGTGAGCTGCCCATCACTCACACCTCCATTGCTCCACCTGCAATGCAGCTGCAGGTCACGGAGTGTTGTGTGAAAGATAACTGTCCACGCTGTTGTCTTGTGCTGGGAAAAATTGCCGGAAACAAGAATAAGGGCAAGCATTCTGGAATCTGGAGCCTGTAGACCAATTTTTAAGGGCTCCTGTGTTGCCCGAACTCTCTGAGTATCTGGGCCAATCAGTATGGAAAGATGATTTTCTACAAGATTCCATGCCTTACAGGACTGGGGCCAGATCTTAAAATTCTCTCAAACAAATTGCTGTTTGCATTAACAGTTACAATGATAGCAACAATTTAAACTCTTCATAGCTGGAACATGTGATTATTAAATATACCATGAAGCAAGGAATTTCAAGCTACCGTCAACAAACCTATACACTTACCACACTGGCTAATAAACTGGGACTACTGTGTTATGGATGCATGGCTGATTGAGATCCTCTCCATGGGGTGTATACTTTGGCACTATGTTCAGTTTTAGACACCAGACCTGAAAAAGGTACTAGCCTTGGAAAGAGCACAGCGCAGATTCACCAGAATGATACCAGACCTACAAGAGTTATGACAACAACTTGCTTGGACTGGGGTTATTTTCCATTGAATAGAAAAGATTAAAGAGTGATCTAACTGAGATGTATAAGAAGATTAAAGGATTTGATAGGATGAATAAAGAAAGACATTTTCCTCTAGTGGGGGAATGCAGTACAATGGGGCAGAACCTTAAAACTGGAGCCAGGTATTCGGGATGACACAGGAAGAACATCTTCACAACCAAGGACAGTGGAAGTCTGAAACTCCATTTCCCTGAAATAGTTATTGAGGCAAGAGATGAGTGGAAAATATGACTGCCGTGTAAAAATCTGGCAATGTGACTATAGTTTCTGGATAGAAGGTAGAGATTAAGATGCCGATCAGCCATGGCCCGACTGAATGGAAGAACGATTAAAAGGGTTGAAAGATTTCTTCCTGGTCCTAAGTATGCACGCTACTTGAAGCATGGAATTGCTGTCCCTTTCATTTATTTTGCTATCACAGAGACTTGATTCAAGAGAACCACCTCTTGACCTGTTCCAAATGTAACTGGGTTCTGAAATAATGAAGATGAACACTTTACACAATCAAAGAGGATGTTTTCCACTGTCACATTTCCGTTACACCCAGTCATGATGCTCAGAACTCAAACCATTCTTTCCAGGCAGCCTTAGGTATCAGAAGCCTGTCTTTGAAAGCTTTGTGATGAATACAATTCAGATTATCCCAAGAAGAGCGCAAATTCTAACACCCTATTCACTAATATCTAATGAAGGCGAGGTTAAAAAGAGGAAACATTTCTCTGCAGACGGAGCAATCAAACATCTGGGCTTGAAATGCACACTCTCTAGTCTTGCAATGCTTCTTGTCCATGCTTTGGTTAACTGCATACAGTTGGCAGATTAATTCCAACACTCAAATGTGTGAGCGATTGCATTTTGGTTCAAAAATGAGTAAGTCATACATTACTTGGAAAATCAGAGTTCTATTGCTGCAGAATCGCAAAGAAATCTGGGAGTACATGTGCACAGATCACTAAAAGAATCAATGCTAGTTAAAAGGCCAGCAAAAGAAACTAAACCTAAGTATTATTTCGAAAGGGATTGAACTGAAAGGTAGAGAAGTAAGTGCTAAATTTGTATGCATTGCATCTGGAGTTCTGTGCCTTGTCCTTTGAACTCCATGTCACTAAAAGAATATAAGGACACTGGAGAGTAACTCACATCTCCAAAGCTTGTCCATCATTTACAAGGCACAAGTCGGGAGTGATGAATATTCTTTGTTTGCCTGGAATAGCACAGTTCCAACAACACCCGTGAAGGATAATACTATCTAGGACAAAGCAGCTTACTTGATTGGCACTCCACCCACCACCATCAACATTCACTCCCTTCATCATCATGCACAATGTAATAGCAAGAAATACATAGGTTGTGGGAGAGACTGGAACTTGTGGGACACTGTTTTAGAATACATTTTCCAACTTAAAGAGGAAATGAGGATAACTTCTTTCCCCCCTCAGAGGGAACTCTCTTTCCCAGAGAGCAGTGGAGGCAGGGGTTATTTGAATAGTTTTAAGGAAATGGTGGATAGATCCCTGGATTACAAGGAAGCCAGTGGTTTTCAGTGGTCGGCAGAAATGTGAAATTGAGGTCACAGTTGGATCAGCGATGAGCTCATTGAATGGCAGAGAAAGCCAGACGGATCAAATAGCCTATGCACACTCGTAGGCTTTATATTTGCATGCATATTTATAAAATGCACAGCAGCAACTCACCCAGGCTTGTTTGACAGCCCCTTTCAAAAACATGACCCATGTCACCTAAATGGATAGGGGAGTAGATACGCAGGAACACCACCGCCTACAAGTTTCTCTCCAAGCCACACACCATCCTGACTTGTAAATATATCACCATTCCTTCACTGTTGCTGGGTCAAAATCACAGAACCCCCCCTTCCTTAATCACACAGTGGTGCGTTATTACCAATGCCATATGGTTGCATTGATACAAAAAGGAAGCTCAGGACTAATCTCTCAACCACAATTAGGGATGGACAAAATTTGCTGGACTGGCCAGTATGCCCATATCCCTTGGAGCAGTAACAAAGAGAAAGTGGCAGCCATGGATTCAGCAGCACTAAACGCTGGAATTTCCCACTAAATGTCTCCAGCTCTTTCATTTCCTTCAAGTCACACCTAAAACTGACTTTTTTGACCTAGCTTTTCAATACCTGTCCTGAATATCTCCTTGGTGTCAAAACTTATCTCATGCCTCTCTTGTGAAGCCTGTGACATTGCTATGTGAAGACGAGTCATTGAATGGGGCAATTTCAATCGATAAAAAACACTTGTAAACCTCTCCCTGAATCTAGAAACAAAACTGGACAATATTATATATTGTATTGTAGTCGTCCCGACAACATCAAGCTACATTCACAGATGATTTTTGCAGCATCTGATCACTCCTTTGTCTGTCTTCATCCATAATTCTGACTAAACATGTTGGCCATAAGGTGAACAAAACGTAAATCCATCACCAAGTTTAAGTAAAGAATAAAGTTATCCTTTCCAAAGTGCATTTGCATCTGAAGTACTCTATGCAGGTTTCGTCTCTACACCTAATGAGGGAACATATTTGCCATAGAGAGAATGAATGATCACTAGATTTATTTGCTGGAATTGACCTGTGAGGAGGCACAGAGTAGACTAGGACCATATTCCCTAAAGTACAGAAGAATGGAAGGTGATCACATTGAAACACTACATTTTTATGACACTGTGCAGGGTAGATGCTGTGAAAATACTTCTGCTGGTAGGGAAATCTAGAACATGGGGTCATTGTCACAGAGTAAAGACATCACCATTTTTGCCTGAGGTGAGAAGAAATACTCAAAGGGTTGTGAATCATTGGAGTTATCCACTCAGATAACAGTGGATGCTCAATCATTGAGGACATGCACAACACAGATTGACTGATTTTTGGTTACCACAGAAATAAAGGGATGCGCGGATAGTGTGGGAAGGTGAAGTCGAGGTAGAAAATCAACCGTGATCCTACTTTACTGGTGCTGCACATTCAAAAAGCCAAATGGCCCACTCCAGCTCCTTTTCCTTATGTGCTTATGTTCTTTCCATAAACAATAAATTGAATACATTACTTACATATCAGGTTAAACCACTGTGGGAGGAAATTGAGGAAATGTGAGGCCCTTTCTAACTTGAGATGGTATAAATGAATGTATCATTTTATCTCTCCATAAATCAAAAGGAATGAAGTGAACCAGTCCTCCCAGGCTCCTGCCTCAAAGGGAAAAAGAACCAAAATCTGTTTCACTTTATTTTGTTTAGACCTCCTTCAGAAAGCCAGGAATGCCATCTCTGGATTTAATCTAAGCAGAGGGTTCTAATAAAGAGAGTGGCAAACTAAATACAGCAAAATAATTTCTGTTCAACTATGAATCTGAATTACAGTTTTTCGAAGATGGAACACAATGTCTTAATTTTCTCTGAATGGTTAATTTTGTCTCCTGTTATCATTTTCCAGAAAGCCAATGAGCTAAATAGTCCTTATCCACAGCATATACAGGTAATCAGTCCCACATAACAACGGAAGGAAACAGGAGCTGGAAGTGGTGGAGTGTGTGTGAGAGAGTTTGTACATTTGTGTGAGAAAGGTGCTATAGAAATGCAGGTTGTTTCTCTCTTCCCTTTCCTGTTTGGTTGATACAGTCACAGCAAGCATGCTGACCACTTCAGTCCATCGCAGTATCATAGATCTGCTCCTGCCCCATTGATCTGCCTTAGTTTCCTGGAAGATAATCTCCATTTTTGAATGAAAATGTCAGATGGCTTGTAGTAGAACATTTCTTTTCCAAGTAAGAATAGATGTAACAATTGTTTTGTAATGGTATGTGTATCATAAAATGTGACAATATAGAAGAATGCCATTCACTCCATTGTATCTGTTTCAGCTCCTTGAAAGAGCTATTTTGTTGCCCCCGTTCCCCTGTACTCACCCCATTGCACTGCAAATGTCCCTTTACAGGAAATCTCCCTTTTGGAAGTTGCAATGGAATTTGTTTCCTTCACACCTCAGACCATGCTGTCCAGGTCATCATAGTTCTGTGCACAAACATATTCTTTTCATCTGCCCCGTGGTTCTTTTGCCAACTCCTTAAATCAGTATCCTTGGAATACTGACCCTCACTTTACTTTATCAAAACTCCTTACGATTTTCAACAAGACTCTCATATCTTCGCTGAACTTTGTCAGCTCTAAAGAAAACAATCTTATTCCCTCTAGGCTCTCCACATAACTAAGTACCTTAACACAGTGAACCTCATCTGCAGCCTTTTTAAAGCCTTGACATCCCCCCCCACCATCCCCCCCCCGCCCCGCCATGGAAGTGTTTTGCCTCAAATTGAACACTATATGCCAGCAAGTGGGCGTGCAGCGGTTTAGCAACACTACTTAATTCTGTACCCTCAAGCCCATGACCCGTACAATATTTATTAATCCTGTTTATTCACACTGAGACAGCTTTTGCTAATGACCTGCAGCTAAAGCTGAGACTTGATTTAACCATGTTTATTGCAGTATAAAAGTTTGTTTTACCTTTGCCAGGGCTGTTAAACCTAATCCATGAAAAGTCTGCATTGTGATGCCAAGCTGAGATAGTCATGAACTTCATAATGTTTTCTTCTAGGCCTGCGTAATGTTATTTGGTGAAGAAAACTAGCACAAATACCCAGCTATTAAGATTTTTTTGAGACAAATCTTGATATAAGATGCTAATCAGAAAATGGAGCCTACTGTTAGTAGTAGGGAGATTAAAGTGAAATAGAAATCCATTCAAGCAACTTTTTTTTAAACAGGAACTTGTGTTTGTATAGCATTTTTGACATGTAAAATTTCCCAAGTAGCTCACATGATCATAGAATCCCTACAGTGTGGGGACAGGGCCTTCAGCCCAACAAATCCACATTGACCCTCAGAGATTATCCCACCCAGACTCATCTAAGCTACACATCCTTGAACATTATTGGCAATTTAGCATGGCCAATCCACCCAGAATGCAATCATTGTGACTGTGGCAGGAAACCAATGCAGACACAGAGAGATAATAGGAACTGCAGATGCTGGAGAATCTGAGATAACAAGGTGTAGAGCTGGATGAACACAGCAGGCCAAGCAGCATCATAGGAGCAGGACGTTAGGCCCAAAATGCCAGCCTTCCTGTTCCTCTTATGCTGCATGGCCTGCTGTGTCCATCCAGCTCCACACCTTGTTATCTCAGACACAGAGAGAATGTGCAAACTCGACACAGACAGTCATCTGAGGGTAGAATCGAACACAGGCCCCTAGTGCAGTGAGGCAGCAGTGCTAACTGCTGAACCACTAAAGCATTACCAGACAAAAAGAAATTGAAGCTGCCCCACATAAAGAGATCTGAGGGCAGATAACCAAAATTTCAATGAGATAGATTTTAACGAGCCAGTTGAAGGAAGAAAGTGAAGTAGAAAAAGTTTAGGGAGGAAACTCCAGAGCTGAGGACCTCACCAGGGGTAAGATGGAAATATTATTGCTCCAGAGAGGGTGCAAAGACTTGTTCCTAAGAATGAGGGACAGATCTGTGAAGGGAGATTAGGTAAACTATGCCTGTATTCTTTGAAAGAATGCAAGGTGATCTCACTGAAACCTACAAAATACTACAAAATAGGTCAGATGTTTCCCCTACTTGGAGATTCCAGAACCAGGAGACACAATTTAAAAATAAGAGATGGCCATTTAGGATTATGACAAGGAGATTTTGATTTACTCAGAAGGTTGTGAAATTCTTTGAAATTCTCCACCCCAGGGGGCTGTGGCAGCTCAGTCATTATTATGTTCAAGCTAGAGATTGGTAGATTTCTGTCTACCAGCAGAATAGAAGGTAATGGGGACAGTATGGGTGCAAGATATTGAAGCACCTGATCAGCCATGATTATTTTAAAATATGGAGCTGGTCCAACAATCTGAATAGCCTATTCCTGTTGGTGTGTTCCTTAAAGCCGAATTACCTACACAAAATCAAAGGAAATTGGAAGTGCAAGAAGGATTAGAATTGAAGTGCATAGATGCTGAATGGTTTTAAAGGTGGAAGAAGCTCCAGAGATGGGAAAATCAAGGCTGGACGAATTTGGACTCAAGAACGAGAATTTTAAAACTGATGCATTGCAGGCCAGCAACAAATGCAAAAGGTCAGCATGGTTGTTAATTGTGCATTTTTGTGCATATGCAGTTATACTTATTTATGTTTAATAGTATGCAACTCTTAATAATGGGCAAATGTTAATTGTGGATTTATTTGCTCCCCTGCAAATAGGAATAGGCTAAAACAGAAGTTGTTGAGTTACAAGGTACACATTTGTAACGTCAAAAGAAGTTATAAAAATGCAAGAAGATTGGCTCCAGTTCTATCCACCACTGCTGGGCTTTTTAGAGTGGAATAATTGTGCGAGTTCAAACACAAGTAGCTGAGTTTTGAGTGACACCAAGTTTATGTTCCAAAGACTGAAAGGCAAATATCTCAGCATTTCATGGACACAGTCCTTTGGAAAACAATGTATTTTTCTATTTTAACAATGACTTTGAAAACTGAAGCATTTAAATTTATGCCCAACCATGAAATAATTTCTAAAATCATATCTGTTCTCACTTTTTCCCTCTGTTACTTGGGATTGCCTCTGAAGATATTCTGAGTTAACATTGCTTCTGGCTCATAATTATGTGCGAGGGTTAGAATTGATGTCCTGTGAGATCCATCACCATCACTGCGCTACATCAAAGGCAAGTATGAAGAAACAACTGAGAAATAGTCATAAGAATAACAAAAGACAGAAAGTTGAGCAGCTTGTTGTTGGGAATGACTTGACCATGGCTTTAGCTTTTCCACTCTGTGGTGGTATTAGGGAAAAAAGTTGAATTAACACAATGCAGTGATTTTAATACGTGCTTTAAAGTACTAATGCATATTCAGTCCTGCATCATTTTAAATTTAATCAATCATTTGTGTAGCCATGATCTAATCTGATTAGCTTGTTCTGACCCCTAAGCTCTTTCTCGTCATCAGCATTTCTTGAAGCATCTTATCATTGGTTGTCTGGGGGCTATTGCTTCTACAATCTGAGATACATTTGCCTTCAATTCACTGCACTTTAGGAACCTGTAGAAAAGATCATGGTCGATATGGTGCGTACACAATTCCACTGTCCTGCCACCCCGATAAAATTACATTCCCTCTCAATGAAGGATTCTTGTACCTCAGCCTTGAGCATATTCAGCGATTCAGCATCCACTGCTCTCTAGGCTCAGAATTCCAAAGATTAATGACCCTCTGAGAAAAAAAATTCCTCCTTGTCACAACCTTAAATGGGAGGTTTCCTTCTTCTGAAACTGTGCCCTCTGGTTCTAGATTGCCCCACGAAGATTATGTCATTTATTTTTCTTCTGTCGCATAAAGTACATGGGATAATGATGATTATGTTTTCTTTTAGAGCTGATGTCATTATGTTGATATTAGCAAGGGGATTATTCATCCTGCAGGAATAGCAGAAGGAAAGACTAAAAGAAGTGTAGAGAGGAATAGAAGGAGGTAGAGTTTTCAATATAGAGAAAAAAAACAAGACAGAGAAAGATGTAGAAAAAGAGAGAGACACAATGACGGAGATGAATAGTGAGATGAAAAAAAGAGAAAAAAAGTGTATTGAGACGACGTACAGAGATTTAAATAGAGAGCAGATTGCCAAATCCTGCCAGCTTGGTCAGTGCCATGCACAGCATGCAGAAGAACAGCTCGCAATGTACAAAATTAATGACCTTCTCCACTCCGCCAAAGTAGGTGCTGTGCTCATCCCTCTGTTGCTACACATTCACTTGATCAGTGTCTTTGCACACATCAAGGTTGAGGCCGAACCACTCTCAGTATTGGCAACAACTTCTTCTTTCATCACCCTGTCCTCTTAGCCTCCCAAGTAATTAGCCCTGCCTGCTCAATCCCTTGGAAACACTACCTCACTACCTTTCCCCCACATACACCAGCACTAAGATCTGTGCCACCTAGCATCAGCTCACTCATTCACCCCACACTCTCAGCTTCTTCTCATTACAGTAGAAGATGGCCCATAAAAGAGCAGAGAAAACCGGTACTGTGAAGGTTCGGGGGATGGTGGGGGCGGTGATTGTAGAGTAATGCCTGACTTTTGTGCCCTTACCTGCCATGAGGAGAGAATCTTGGACCTCACAGGAGAAGTCTAGCTCTGCTCCTACGGGGAAACCAGGACAACTAAGTCCCACCAACTCAGTAATTGTCACTCTGCAATCAACTGACACTGTCCCAGTACCGCCACTGAAGCTTTCAATTGTTACTAATCATTTCTGACCAGTGGCCATGATGTTTTTCTCATTAGTGTTGCAGGTTCTGCTAGCTTCCCTATGAGAAGCCGTCTGGTGTGGAAGAAGCTTCTCCCTGCATCTTTGAGGATGAAATTACCGAGGCTTCTGAGGAGACACTGGCAAGCCTGCCTCCTGCAACCCCCATCTGCCCCGACACTGGCACCTTGGGAGGAAACTGTACACATAGAGAGTATGGGAGCACATTCTGGTGAGTATTTCACAGCGACAGCTTTGCAGCTGCCTGAGAAAGTAACACCCCAGGCTGCTGGCTCTTGGAGGGCGGCCAGAGACCAGGCACTGCTCACCCCCAGGCAGGAGAAGACCCTGTGGTGCCAGCAGTCATCTCCATGCTGAGGGAGGAATAAGAGCAACAGACAGGGGTGTGGCAATGTAATGGCCTTCATTGCCCAGAAGCCGCAGCAGTGAGACAAGTGACAGGTTGGCAGCTGCCAGGGAGAGGCAGGCCAGGCACTCTCGGGGACCACTAGAACAGGGCACACACCAGCAATGCATTGCCCCAACCATGGTTCTCAGCGCAATGGGAAACCTTAACCCCAGTCCATGTGTCCCCTCCTCAGAAAGAGACAGGCTATACCCGCAGGCAATCATCAATATCCCCAGTGGCATTAGTCCTAAACTGCCCCACCTCAGATGTGCTGCCTATGGACTGACCAATGCCCACTCCCTGGTCTGCAATGGGACCCATGACCTGAGATTCTCCTCTGGTCAGGTGACACACTGTGACCAGTGCCTTTTCTATATGTGATACTGCCTTTGATTAACTGAGTCAGGACTCCCTGACTGATGAATGCCTCCACGTACTTTGGTGTGGAGTACCTCCTGATGACCTTGGGGCATGGCTGCTTGCCAGGGTACACTGCTGGCACTTGGTGTGGGTGTGCAATTAATGTAGAACTCTTCAGTACAACAAGATGTACGCCCCTCGGCTGAGAACTGCTAAGCAGCAAGGCAAGCTACCTGGTTGTGTGACTGTGCTAGCTGACATAACAAGGCATTCCCTGGAAGCCGGGTCATTTTTGGAAGGAAATGCAAAGCCAACATGTGGACAGCAAGATACAGTTAACGTGCAGTTAATCTGCGCCAATAGTGTCTGTCGACAATTTGATGTAGGTCAGCTGGTTTAGGGAATTCTGTGCTCTCTAAACAATTGCATGTCACAATTTTGGTGAAGAGCCCTGAAACGGATTATCTGATTATTATCACATTATTGTTTGTAGGAACTTCCTGTGCAGAAATTGGCGGTTTTGTTCACTTCGTTATGATGTGGTCTACAAACCAAAATCTACTTCAGTGGGAGTAAAACACTTTGGGATGTCCTGAAATTGTGTAAGGTGCAGTAGAGAACAAATATTATAACTCCATAAAAATCCTAATAAATTGATGCTATTTTGGGACTTTGCGGATTTTGTTTGCATTTAGAAAAGGACTGCTAATATTCTTTGTTTTTAATGAAAACCAGTTGAACTACAACCACTTTAGTAAAATCCTATTATTGTCAAGAACACGATTCCTGGTCATGGCAGATATTCCCCCTAATAAATTTCTTTCCTGTCTCTCTGCAGGCATTTACCTAACCAAGTAATGACTAGAGTTACTGTTGTGGCTCTGGAGAATGGAAAGCTAAGCTTTATTTTGAGGCTTTGAAAATCATGTGCTCTGTTTGTTATCATCTGTGTGTCATGTTGTATTTTTCACCTCCACCCAATAGCTGCTGTGGTATTTTTTCCTCATTTAAGAATGGAGCTGGTTCTGAGAGGCATCTTCAAATACTTTCTTAGTTACTTACCCTCTGCTGCAGCTTGCTGCTTTTCTTAAGCTGGAAAGTCTTCTCCAGGTTCAGGAACCCATCCACAGCCCTTCTTTGGACAGGCAGCCTGTCTCCATGTGAGTGATTGTGAGAACTGCCGATGCTAGAGTCAGGGGTAACACAGCGTGGAACTGGATGAACACAGCAGGCCACGCAGCATCAGAGGAGCAGGAAAGCTAACGTTTTGGTCAGGTCCCTTCTTCAGTCTCCATGTCAATTACATTTAAATGCCGAACAATGACTGTTTTCCAGCATCCCACAATTCCAGGGGTGTATTCTGAAGCTAGAAATATCCCAACTCCCATTTCCCACTTTGAGAGAGAAAATTCAGCCCAACTTCTCAGGTCATTCACTTCCCATTGGCACTGGAAAAAGTTACAAAAAAGTGGAGAGGGAGAAAAGAACAAAAGCTGGGCAGCAAGAGACATTAAATGATAAATAGGATGTTGATAAAGTATGGCTAGATCACTTTCTCAATCAGCAGTTGCTGATGATTCTTTTGCTGTTACTATTCGCAAGTCCTCTAGATGAGTCCTTTGTTTCTGGTCCTATTAACACATCCTTTTGCCTTGCACCATAATTCCTTTTGCTATTTATTCTACCTTCCCTTCCACCCTGTCACTAACCTTCCCTTTTGTTCACCCATCCCCCTACCTCCTCCACCACCCCACCCCCATCTTGACATTGTTACAGTTCCAATTTTTCCCAGTTTTGAGGGGAGTTCATCTGCATAAAATGTTACCTTTCCACAGATGTTTCTGATCTCCTGTCTGCTTCCAGCAGTTTCTGTCCATGTATATCCAGTTAGTCATAGAACAAAATAAGTAAATACATAGCTTTCTGTCTGTTTTGTAGCAGTTTCTTTCTGTCTAGTTTAATACTTACTGTGCCTGATTAAAGGGAAAAGGTTCTGTAGAGTTCTGTGACTGCAGGAAAATCAATCTTCCTTCAATATGCTGTTTAACATTCAGCACAATCACAATGTATATGCTAGTCTCCAAAGCTAAATACTGCATGTCACAAATGGGAATAAAACAGAACATATGCCTATCCCCAGACTCAAACTTAACAGCTGTAGTTACAAAACCAAATTAAGAATGTAGCAACCTCTCTCTTCACTGGCAGCAAGACACTAACTATAACTGTGATAAGATTACCACAATTCACAATGCAGGTTACTATCTCTTGTTACACACT
Source organism: Stegostoma tigrinum (assembly GCF_030684315.1). Lineage (NCBI taxonomy): Eukaryota > Metazoa > Chordata > Chondrichthyes > Orectolobiformes > Stegostomatidae > Stegostoma > Stegostoma tigrinum. The sequence goes on along the minus strand of NC_081356.1, from coordinate 27,558,541 downwards.
CGCAATCTAGTACTGAGAGAATGATACACTTTCAGAAGCTTGATTTGCCCTCCCCTGTGAAACATTCTGCAGCTACTGTCTGAATGAAGACCGGGAGGGTTTATTGAATGTTTTTATGATACTTCTTTGAAACCACATGTTCTGGTGCTGACCAGAGAGCAGGCTATACTAGGCCTGGTTTTGTGCAACAAGATACTGGTTCATAATCTCAAGGTAGCATATGATTGAATTTTACATTCAGCTTGAGGGATAGAAGAGTGGATCCAAGACTAGTATTTTAAACTTTAATAAAGGCAATTATGAGGCAATGAAAGCCAAGCTGGCTGAAGTGAAGTCAAAAATTTAGGTAAGGGATAGGTTAATAGAGATGAAGTGGCTGACATTTAAAGGGATATTTCAGAATGTACACGATAGATGCATTCTTATGAGAAATAGGGCAGCATAGTTGCTTGGTGGTTAGCACTGCTATCTCACAGTGCCAGGCAGCAAGGTTCAATTCCACCCTCAGTCAACTGTCTGCGTGGAGATTGCACATCCTCCCTGTGTCTGTGTGGGTTTCCTCCGGGTGCTCCAGTTTCCTCCCACAGTCCAAAGATTTGCAGGCTAGGTGGATTGGCCATGCTAAATTGCCCATAGTGTCCAGAGATGTGCAGGCTAGGAGGGTTAGCATGGGAAATGCAGTTTTACAGGGATGGGGTGGATCCAGATGAAATGTTCTCTGGAGAGTCAGTGTGGAGCTGAAGGGCTGACTGGCCTGATTCCACACTGTATAAGCACTGGATAAGCATATGGACGTACATGGAATAGTGTAGGTTAGATGGGCTTCAGATCGGTATGACAGGTCGGCACAACATCGAGGGCCGAAGGCCTGTACTGTGCTGTAATGTTCTATGTTCTGTGTTCTATGTATGGATTCAATGAAACATTTTAAGGGAGAGCCCACTACCTGTGGTTAACCAAAAAAAAAGTTTACCGTAGTATCAAACTGCAAGTAAAAAGCACCTAATTTTGTGAAGAAGGGTCAGAAGATTACACATAATAGAAAACACAACGAGTCACTGAAAGATTAATAAGGAGGGAAAAATTACAGTACGAGAGAAAGCTAGCCAGAAATATAAAAGTTAGCAAGAGTTTCTATAGATATTTTTAAAAATTGGTTAACAAAGGTGAGCGTTGGTCCTATCGAAAGTGAAAGAATTATTAACATGAAATAATGAATTGAAAAGATATTTTGCATCAATTTTCATTACAGAAATATTAGATAATATATTTAAAATATGTGTAAGTCAGGGAGTAAAACAAAGGGAGGGACTCCATAAATTACAGGCACCGGGGGAGTGATACCGAGTGAATTGTTAGACTGCGGGCTGAGAAGACCACAGGTCCTCTTTATCCTAGGAGCTTAAAGGAAGTGACTAATGAGAGAGTTGATGTTTTGGATTTAATTTTCCAAAATTCACTTGGTATGGAGAAGATTAGGGGTGGCACGGTGGCTCAGTGGTTAGCACTGCAGCCTCACAGCACCAGGGACCTGGGTTCGATTCCAGGCCCGGGCACTGTCCATGTGGAGTTTGCACATTCTCCCCGTGTCTGCGTGGGTTTCATCCGGGTGCTCCGGTTTCCTCCCACAGTCCAAAGATGTGCAGGCTAGGTGGATCGTGCTAAAATTGCCCGTAGTGTTCAGGGGTGTGTGGGTTATTGGGGGATGGGTCTGGGTGGGATGCTTGAAGAGGCGGTGTGGACTTGATGGGCCGAAGGGCCTGTTTTCACTCTGTAGGGAATCTAATCTAATCTACTCCAAATTAGGTATGGGATTAGAATTGAACTTTCTTACTCAAAAATGGAGGGAGCTAGAAAGCAGGAAACCAAAGGACAATTAGCTTTAAATCTATCATTATGAATGTTAGGAGCTATTATTAAGAACATCATTACAGGGCACTTAGAGTCACAGAGATGTACAGCGTGGTAACTGGATCTTTGATCCAACTTGTCTATGCCAATCAGAATATAAATTAATCTTGTTCCATCTGCCAGCATTTGGCCCATATCTCTCTAAACCCTTCCTATTCATATACCCATTCAGATGCCTTTTAAATGTTGTAATTGTGCCAGCCTCCACCACTTTTAAAGATTCAAATCAATCTACCAGAGATGACATGGTCTTGTAAAACGGAAATCACATTTAACCAACTTCTTGAAGTTCTTTGAATTAATAAGGTGTTGACAATACTGTACTTGGATTTCCAAAAGACTCTTGTGCTGCATGAAAAGTTTATGAGCAGAATATGAGCTCATTGTGGAGGGAGTTACATTTTGGTATGGAAAGAAGATTGGCTTGCTAACAGGAAACAGAGAGTAGCCATAAATGGCTAACATACGGTTATTATGATCTAATGAGTGATATACTACTGGGATCAGTGCTGGACGCTCAACATTTTCAAATTTATATAAAAGATTTTAATGAATGGACTGAAGGTATGGATGCGAAATTTGCTATGACACAAAGGTGGGTTGTGAAAGTAGTTGTGAAGAGGACATAATGCGGGCTGCAGTGGAAGATAAATCAGCTATCTGACTGGACAAATAACTGGTAAATACAGGATAACAGGAAAATGTGAAGCTGTCCATTTGACAGCAAAAATAAAAAGAATCTACTAGCTAAAGAGTGAGAGATTGAAGCAAGCTGAGATGTGGAAGGATCTGGGTGTCTCCTGCATGAATCACAAAAGGTGAGTTTGCAGGTTCTGCAAGTAATTAGAAAAGCAAATAGAACATGACAGTTTATTGAAGGGGAATTTAATACAAATGTACATCAGGTATACAGGACATTGATATGGTTCCCTTGAGCCACAGTGATAGTGTCCATACCTCTGGACCAGAAGGCCTGGGTTCAAGTCCCACTGGCTCCAGAGGTGTGTAATAACGTCCCTGAACCGGTTGCTTAAAAAAAAGGTTGTATTTAAAAAAAGATCTACAGAGCATCGGTGAGACGTCATCTGAGTACGGTTTGCATTATTGGTCACCTTAATAAAGGAAGGATGTAAATATGTTGGAGCCTGTTCAGAGAATATTTTCAAGATGTTTACCGAGAATGGATGCATTATCTTACAAGGGGAGAGTGGACAGGCTAGGCATGTATCTGATGGGAGAGTCGAGAATGGTAGAAGGTGATTCAATTGAAACATAAAGATCCTGAGAAGCCTTGACAAGGTGTGCAAAATGCATGTTTTCTCCTGTGAGATAATCTAGAACCAGTGATCACTGTTTAAAAATTCAGTATTCCACATTTAAGCCAGCGATGAGCAGTTTTTTTTTCACAAAGGGCTGTCAGTCTTTGGAACTCTCTTCTTCAAAAGGCAGCGGAAGTAGAGACTTTGAATACTTTTATGGCAGAGGTATAAAGACTTTTGACAAGAAAGCATGTGAAAGGTTATCGAGGGAAGTTGAGAATGTGGAATAATTTGATCAGCCACAGCCTATTGAATGACAGAGAGGTTTCGAAGGACTGTGTGGCCAAATCCTGCTCTTAATTTGTGTGTGAATTTTCTACTATGTGCTGGATATAATATTTACCCTTCAATCAACTTCAATAAAACAGATTACCTAGTATTTGACTAAATTGTCTGACTGTGGAAGCCCATTGTGCACAAGTTTACCACCACATTTCCCCCTATATTCCTACAGGGATTACATTCAGTCATGGTCATCCTAAATTTTGTGTTCAGATTCCTCTGAACCATGACCTTCTGAATTAAAAAGAAATATGCAACATATTTTCTATTTACACCCTCCCTAGTTAGAGAAATTCTAACACTTTGGGGAGATATGCCATTTATAATCTACCTTCTATCCCATTTGCGTGAAATCTTTTAATCCTCTGCTGCCTATATCATGACTCATTCATGGTACTCTCTCCATGTGCCTTTAAGTGTTGAGGGGGTGTGCAGCATCTGTATAAATTATACAGGCTAAATAGGAGCAGTGTAGTGTCCCTGCCTCCGAGCCTGAAGATCTGAGTTCAAGTACAACCTGCTGAAAAGAGTGTCACAGCATTAGTTGATTAAAACAAATACAGACTAGACAATTCCAAACTCAAATTTTTTTAACTTTGATCTCAGCCCTAGTAGCTATTAGTCCAATCTTCAACCTATTCATGTGAGTTTGGGCCTTTATGTTTTTATGTGTAGCTGTGTTTTTGAGTTTATGCCTATGTGTCAGAACTGATTAGTGTGTGCACATGCTTTTGCGTTTGGGTACGTGCAAGCATGTATGTTTGTGTACGTGTGGTGGATTTGAACAGACTACAAGTGACTCCAGTGCTTGCTGCAGTTAAATAGGTCATTAGCACTCATTGTCGAAACCATTTGAGTGTCTCATTTCTGGAATACATGAGACTACTCATCAAATCATCCAGCAAAGAATTGAACCTATCCTTCATTAACTGAGTTTATTCAGCTTCCCTTTATACTACTTATGACATATACTCCCGGTGGTAGTGAGTTCCGAGTAATCACTCTGCTCTGGATAAAGAGATTCCTCCACATGCGCGTGTGTATATTTATATATATATGTGTGTGTGTTGTTTTACGCGTATTAAAGTTACACGAATCACTACTGTGACAATGGGGTTGATGGTCAGAATCTTTTTCGCAGAGTTGAAATGTCTAACACTAGGGTGCAGGCATTTAAGGTGAGGGGGGGGGAAAGTTCAGAGATGTGAGGGATAAGTTTTTAACCCAGAGAGTGGTAGGCGTCTGGAACACACTGCCAGGGGTAGTGTTGGAAGCAGATACAATAGGGATGTTTAAAAAAACTTTTAGATAAGCACAGGACTATGCAAGGAATGGAGGGATATGGATCACGGGCAGGCAGAAGGGACTAGTTTCATTTGGTGTCACATTCGGCATGACATTATGGGCCAAATGGCCCTTTCCTGTGCTGGACTGTTCTATGTTCTACGTTTAACAATGTAAGAGCGAATTAAATTTAATCAATGAAATGATAAAAACTAGAATGCTGAACAATTTGGATGCAAAGAATGAATGGCTAAGGTGCTGAAACGTGCCAAGAATAGTTTATAGTGAACGCTTTCATTACAATCATCTATAAAGTGACACTTGCATAAATATTTTCAATTGCGCAAGGCCTTCTCAATAATCATGTCAATGCTAAATTGGTAGAAAAACAAAACAAAAACTTGTATTTTTTTGACACGCCACATAGTCTAAGGTCTTTATCTTTGAGGTGTGCCACCATTGTAACATAGGAAACATGCAGCCAATTTGCCCACTGCAAGCTCCCAGTGATCGGATAATCTAGGTTATTTTCTTGGTGATTCTGGCTGAGAGGTCAGTAATGAATGAGGGATGCCAGGAAAATCTTCTCTGCTCTTCTTCAAAATGAAATAATTTACATCCATTCACGAGGGCAGGTAGAACCTCAGGTTAACCTTTCATCTGAAAAACAGCACCTCTGAAAACGCAGCGTTCCTTCAAAACTTCACAGGGAGTATCAGTCATGTCCCTGAAGTGGGACTCAAATCCAGAAGCATGAGACCAAGATGAGAATATCTCCCAGCTGAGCCACAGTTGTGGAACTAAATGGGGGTGGCACGGTGGCTCAGTGGTTAGCACTGCAGCCTCACAGCGCCAGGGACCCGGGTTCAATTCCAGCCTCAGGTAACTGTCTGTGCAGAGTTTGCACATTCTCCCCATGTCTGCGCAGGTTTCCTCCAGGTGCTCTGGTTTCCTCCCACAATCCAAAGATGTGCAGGCTAAGTGGTTTGGCCATGCTAAATTGCCCATAGTGTTCAGGGGTGTGAGGGTTATAGGGGGATGGGTCTGGGTGGGATGCTCCAAGGGGCAGTGTGGACTTGTTGGGCCAAAGGGCCAGTTTCCACACTGTAGGGAATCTAATCTAATCTAAACGATGTAAAATAACAAGGTGTAGATGAACACAGCAGGCCAAGCAGCAACATAGGAGCAGGTTGCTGTGTTCATCCAGCTCTACACCTTGTTATCTCAGATTCTCCAGCATCTGCAGTTCCTACTATCTCTAAATTATGTTAGGATGTGTTTGCAGTTTCTTACATTCTAACAAGTGACTACACTTCAGAAACACTTCACTGACTGCAAAGCAATTTGAAGCCTGCGCGTGTCATGAAAGGCACTATACAAGTGCTAATCTTTCCATTTTCCATGAGAGCATCACCAACTAATAAACAAACAAAAATACAGCCACATTTTCTAATAAAGGCAACACCCCTTTAAGATCATCTGCTGTGCTCTGGGCAGATTTTTCATGCATACTTTATGAGTCCCTGACTAATAATGAAACCCTTTACAGTTTATTTATTGTACATGTTTTCTGCATAATTCATGCATAGGCTGTAGTGGAGAGAATCCCTACTGTGTCTTCTATCTTGATGATAAATATGTATAACTCCCATTTGGTGTAAACCTTTTAGCAAAAACCAAAGTATGCAAGTCAGATGGGAGGATGCAACATTTTCCTGAGTGTTTTATGCATGTATTTTGGCAATGACAAACATTAATTACTCGCATTCTCTCACTGTGGTATTATCGCTGCAAAGAGCTAGGCTTCACATTGCTTTGCCAAATATTCAGAACCTCCCACTGGGCAAAAAAAAGTTTCTTGTTTCCATTCCGAGTTTATAATCTCAGTAGCGAACTGCAGCTGAGGGGGAGGGGTGAGGAGAGAGGATTGCTGGACACGGTTTAGCTGTGATCTGTTCCTCTCTATCTATCTATCACTACATTGCTGCTCTCTTTTCACTCTCCACTACATGTCTTTCACAGGAAAACCAGTTACACTGAAATCACAAGCGGCAAGCATTTTTGCCTCCTTTTTTACACCATGAACACATTATACATAGTAAAAGCAATATTCATGAAATAGAAAACAATTTGTGAAATAACTCCACAGAGGTGAGTATCCCATCGCCAAAGCACCCTTTATTTACATGCAAGAAGTCCTTGACACTGATCCAGCTCTCTCAGCGCTAGCTCTCAGAGTGAGCAGAACTTCTGACACTCCTGTTTATATCTGTCACCCAGGGGTCCTTGATTAGACCAGGTTAACAGCATTGATCAGGGAATTCATATCCTGTGAGGTTTATCTGGCTGACCCAGTTACAGTTACTGCAGTTTGGAGTTGGAGTAATCGTGGCCCCTTGAGCTTGCTCAGCCATTCAAAAAGACCACGGACGATTTTCCATCTCAACTCCACTTTCCTGCCCAATCTCTGCAGCCCTCATCTCTGTCAGTATCCAAAAAGCTATCAATCTTTGTCTGGAATACACTTGATGACTGTGCATTCACTGCACTCTGGGGCTAAGAATTCCAAGGATTCTTTGAGTGAAGAAATTTCTCCTCAAGTCAGTGTCAGTTCTTTTGAAGAGCTATTTGACTAGTCCTACTCCACTACTTCCTGCATAAATCAAAAACATTCACAGGATGAAGTATTTATCCATTTCCCTTTATGAAAGTTACTATTAAAACTCCTTCCACCACAAGTGCATTCCAGGTCATAACAAGTCACTGCATATAAATATTCTCCTCTCCTCCCCCTTGGTTCATTTGTCAATTATTTTAAATCTCTGTTCTCTGTTACCAACTCTCCTTCCTAATTTTTAATTCTGCTCTTAAATCTTCCCTAATGTTTCTCACTCTAAGGAGAACAGTCCCAGCTTCTCCAGTCTCTCCAAATAACCGAACTCCCTTATCCCTGATACCATTCTAGTAAATCTCTTCTGCACACACTCCAAGACCTGGACAAGAAGTGTGGTGTTCAGCATTGGATACAGTTTGATTTTTTTTATTTCCAATTCATCCTACTTCCTCGTGAAGTTGGTAACTCTCGCAGGCCCCATATGGACAATAAGCCCTTCAATAACTATGTTCTATTTGTGAATTTGTGCACCTTCTCTACATAATCTCCTTCACTCCTACAAATAGGGATGCAGTAATGTCGTGGTAATCTCAACGAATCAGTAAACCAGAGACCCAGACTAATGCTTTGGGAATGTAGGTTTGAATCTGGAATTCCCTCCCTAACCACTTTGTGGGTCTACCTACAGCGCAAGGACTGCAATGGTTCAAGAAGACAGCTCATTATCACTTTCTCAAAGGCAACTAAGGATGGACAATAAATGTTGGCCCAACCTTTGACGCCCCGTCCGAAAAGTGAATTTAAAAATTCCACCTTCATAAGTGGGTTTATTTGAATTCAATACAATTTGGAATTAAAAGATAGTCTGATGGCCATCATCAAACACAATTGATTTACAGTGCACTTTTGGGAAGGAAATCTACCATTCTTACCTGATTCTACTAACATGTCACTCCAGATCCATAGCAATTCATTGGTGGCGCCACTACTGATCCAGTCGGCCAAATTCTAAAAGACATGGTTGTTAGATCTGGTATGCAACAAGTGGTTAGAAACCAACTAGATGGGGAAACCTACTTAAACTTGTCCTCACCAAAGTAACAGTCACAGTTGCACCTGCCCCAAAACAGTACTGGTAGTAATGACCACCACAGTGTCTTTGGGGAAATATCCCTCATCGAATTGTGTTGTACTATCAACATGCTACATCGGTTAGATTATGAACTGATCTTGCAACTGAAAACGGTACATCGACAAGGTGCTGTGGGTCATCATCAGCAGCTGAATTTTATTCAAATACAATCTGTAACCTCCTAGCTCAGTAAACCCCACGTTGCCATTACCACCAAGTCAGGAGATCAACCTGGTTCAATGAAGAGTCCAGGGGTAGCACCATTCATATCTAAAAATAAGGGGTTGATCTGGTGAAGCTACAACACAGCGCTACTTGCATGTTGAACAGTGGAAGCTGAATGTGACAAACAGAGTTAAATTATCCCTAAACCAACGGATCTGATTCAAGCTCTGCAGTTCTGTCACATCCAATCATGAATGGTGAGGGGCAATTACAAAACTATAAGAAGAAGAAAGCCCTTCAAGTATCATTGTCCTGAACAAAGGGGGAGCTCAGCACATCTGTGTTAAAGACAAGGTATACTAAGGTATACTTTTTAAAGTATAAGCATCCAATTTCAGGCAAAAGTATCATCTCAGCGATCCATCTCAGCTACCCACAACATAGATGTCCGCTTTCAGCCAAATCAATTCACTCCACCATCAAGAAATGGCTGAAGTCATTGTAAGCTGCAAAGGCTACAAGTTCTGATGACATTCTGGCAGTCGAACTGAAGACTTGTGCTCCAGAACTAGCCATGCTCTGATCCATGGGTTCCAACCACAACAGTGGCATTAAATGTGGAAACTTGTTCAGGTACAGCCTGTAAAAAAGCTCGATGAATCTAACCAAACCAATTACTGCTCTATTAATCTACTCTTGATCATCAGCAAAGTGATGGAAGACATCGTCATGTTAAGAAGGGGTACTTGCTCAGCAATAACCTGTGCAGTGATGCCCAATTTGGGTTCATCCAGGGCTATTCAGCTCCTGACCTTATTATAGCCTTAGTCCAAACAAGGACAAAAGAGTTGAATTCCAGAGGTAAAGTGAGAGTGATTAACTTGGCATCAAGAGCCTTAAGAATATTGGAATCAGGCATCTCCCCGACAAGTTGAAATCATGCCTATTATAAAGGAAGATGCCTGTGACTGTTGGAAGTCAGTCATCTCAGCTATAGGATAGCACTATAGGAGTTCTTCAGGGTACTGCTGAATGCTGAAACATCTTTAGATGCTTCATCTATGGCCTTCCATCCATTATTATATCAAACTTGAGGATGTTCACAGATAGTAACACAATGCTCATTGCCATTCTATTCCTCAAATACTGTAGCCGTATATTTGTAGCAAAACCTGAATTTCATTCAAGCTGGAATGATAAGTGGCGAAGGAAGTTTGCACCATACAAGTGCCAGAAATGACCGTTTTGAACAAGATACAATCAAACAATTTCCCCTTGATGCTCAGTGACATCACAACCATGAATCCCCTATAATCATCATTCTGGGGATTAATCTGGGTGAACCTTCATAATATTCTCTCTGTGGCAAGGAGATAAGGAGACCAAAACTGTACGCAATATTCCAGGTAAATTCTCACCAAGGTTGCAGGAACAGCAACTCATATTCCGCTTGGGAACCCTGCAACCCAATGGTATCAATGCGGACTTCACAAGTTTCAAAATCTTCCCTTCCCCCACTGCATCCCAAAACCAGCCCAGCTCGTCCCCTCCCCCCAATGCATCCTAAAACCAGCCCAGCTCATTCCCGCCTCCCTAACCTTTTCTTCCTCTCATCTATCCCCTCCTCCCACCTCAAGGCGCACCTCCATTTCCTACTTACTAACCTCATCCCGCTTCCTTGACCTGTCCATCCTCCCTGAACTGATCTATCCCCTCCCTAATTCCCCACCTATTCTCTCCTCTCCACCTATCTTCTTTTCTATCCATCTTTGGTCCGCCTCCCCCTCTGTCCCTATTTATTTCAGAACCCTCTCCACATCCCCCTCTCTGATGAAGGGTCTAGGCCCGAAATGATAGCTTTTGTTTTCCTGAGATGCTGCTTGGTCTGTGTTCATCCAGCTTCACACTTTGTTATCTTAAATTCTCACCAAGGCTCTACACAACTTCAGCACAAGATCTCTACTCCTGTTCTCAAACTCTCCTCCAACGAAAGCTAAATTACAATTAGCCCTACTAGTTAGCCTGTGCACCTGCTGCAAACATTTAATGAGCAATAAACAAGGAGACTGAAATAGTTTTACACACCTGCTCTTTCCAGCCTGTCACCATTTAAGAAGTATTCTGCCTTTCTGTTCTTTTTCTATCAAAGTGAATAACTTTACACTTATTTCTGACCTCCTGAACAAAGCATGATCATCTGAATGAGCCACAAAGGAATTTTATGAAATCATCTATTCCACTTTTTAACCCCGGGGGGTATTTTTCTGAAGGGTTTCTACGTTGGCCTCTTCCACAAGATGATAAGGCAGAGGAGTTGGGATGGGAGATTTTGTTTAGTCATGATACTCTGACCATTGAGGGTGTGGGTCAATTTGTTGGAACAGCTGGTCTCCTGCCTATCATGTCAGGCTTACTAAGGCATCACAGCTGCACTCGACTCTGATTGTATCTGACCTGGTAGATTCCACAGGAGGGGTGGGGATGTGCAGAATAAGGAATTAGCAACCTCAGTTTTGACATATCCCCCTGCTCCCAGGGGCTCTGAAACTATTGGATTACTTTGATGAGCGTGCTTACTAATTCAGTTTGCTCAACTCAAATTCGGCGTCAAATCTGGAACATGATTCTCACTCAGACAACAATGCGGTCAATCTGTCTGTAACTGGGGACAAATAACAGCTACAGTATGTAGCCTGCATGGATCAAACTTGGACCAACTGTTAACTCAAGAGCAAAAATAACCCAGTATTAAATTGCAGATATTCCCAAAGCAAAGCCTTAAAATAATCTACAAGTAAAGACTGTGACATGAGTAAGGTTTATCTGTACAACTGAACAAAGGAGAGTGGCAGCCCTTGATGTCAAGGCAGCATTTGATAAGGTTTGGAATCAAGTTGCCAGGAAAACTAACATCAATGGGAATTGAGAAGACAGATGTCCATTGTTTAGAGCCATACCTAGCAAAAAGGATGATTTTACATGGCAATATATGAATTAGGAGCCGCAGTGTGCCATTTAGCCCTTCAAGCCTGCTCCTCTAATCAATAAGATCTGTTTGTATTTCAATTCCACTTTCCCACCTACCCTCAATAGTCTTTGATTCCTTTGCCGAAAGAAAATATATCTACTTTTGCCTTAAAACTCCACCATTATCAACATCCTGGGGATTACCATTGACATGAAACTGAACTTTCCAAGCTGTATAAATACAGGGTGGCAGAGGAGGTCAGAGGCTAGAAATACTGCCGTGAGTAACTTGCCTCCTGACTCCCCAAAGCCTGTCCACCACTCACAAGGGACAAATCAGGATTTGCGAGGAATAGTCTTCACATGCCTGAGTGAGCTCAGCTCCAACAACACTCAGCTTGGCCCCATCAAGGACAAAGCAGCCCACTTGATTAACATCACAATAAGAAACATTCACTTCCTCCACCATCAATGCTCAGTAGCAGCAATGTGAACTATTTACAAGATAATAAAATGTGAGGCTGGACGAACACAGCAGGCCAAGCAGCATCTCAGGAGCACAAAAGCTGACGTTTCGGGCCTAGACCCTTCATCTAGGCCCGAAACGTCAGCTTTTGTGCTCCTGAGATGCTGCTTGGCCTGCTGTGTTCGTCCAGCCTCACATTTTATTATCTTGGAATCTCCAGCATCTGCAGTTCCCATCATCTCTGAACTATTTACAAGATGCATTGCAGAAATTCTTCAAATATCCTGAGGACTCAAAATCCTGGAACTCCCTCCCTAATGACATTGTGGTTCTACCTACGGCACATGCACTTCAGCAGCTCAAGACAGCGACTCATCATCACCTTCTCAACAGCAACTAGGGATTGGCAATAAATGCTGGCCCAGTCAGAGATGCCCATATTCCACAAATGAATGAAAACAAAAACAATGACCCCACCTTCACCACCTCTTAAGGTAGAATTGCAAAGTCATACATCCTTCTGAAAGGAAATATGTCTCCTCACCTTTGCCTAAAGCATCAACTCCTAATCTTAAAACAGTGCCCCTTAGTTTTGGAGTCACCACAAGAGGAAAGATCCCCATGCCCACTTTATCAAAACAATTCAGAACTTCAGAATCTTATAACCTTCAATCAAGTCACCTCTCATTCTTTTAAATTCCAATGTAAACAAGGCAGGTCTGTCCAATCTTTTCTCATAAGGCAGTCTACTAGTTCAAGATATTGATCTACTAACCCTCCTGTAAATGTCCTTTAATGCATTTACATTGTTCCTTAAATAAGGAGATCAAAACTAAATACAGTATTTGAGACATGGTCTCACCAATTCCTTGTGAATTTGAGTATATCATTCTTTGTACCCATTTGAGATTTCTAGTTTTCATAGTAATTTGCCTTTACCCTTTTGTCTGTGTACAATTCCTCTTGAAATAAAGGATAGCATTCCATGAGACTTCTGAATCTTTTTCTATACCTACATACTTACCATTTGTGACATATGCATCAGAACATGTGCATTCCTCTGCACCTTGGAACTCTGCAGTCATTCTCCATTTAGGCTGATCTGATAATCCTGAACTTCAATTTTCTGCCTAATTGCCATGGCTCTTGATTGCCTTAATGATTAGAAATCTGTTCACCTCAGCTTTGGATGTACTTAGCAACTGAATCTCAACAGTCCACCATAGAAGATGTTCCACAGACAAAGTATGCATCAGGAGATAATGGAAATGAGTAGCAAGAGCACTACAATTGTCTCGGGTGAGTTTAATCTGCATATTGACTGAAATATCAGATGACCAAAGTTAACAGAGAAGAAGAGTCTGTACAGTGTATGAGGCAATATTTCTCAGTGCAGTACGTTGCAAACCTACATTGGAAGATGCTAATTTAGATCTAGGAATGTGTAATGACATAGGATTAATGAGAGTGTTTAGTTATTGATCGTCTCTGGGTTAGCAATCGCTACATGGTAGAATTTCAAATTCAGTTTAAGCAAGATTAGCTTAGGTCTCAATCCAGTGTCCTCAATTTAAATAAGAGCAATTACAGAGGTATGAAGAAACATTGCCTAAAGTCAGCTGGGCAATAGACTAAAGGGGAAGTCAGTAGATCAGCAATGTCAGATATTTAAGCAGACAGTTAGTAAAACTCAGCAAAAATTATTCTGGCCAAGCAAAAGGACTTGATGAGAAGGATAAACTGTCATGGTGAACAAAGTCAGTTAAAAAGACTATCCCAAAAAAAAAGCATACAAATGGCAGGGACAGAGCATTGGGAATTTTTAGGCATCAGCAGAAGATAGCTTAAAAGTTAATCAACAAAAAGGAGAAAAATAGTTGTGAAAGTAAATTGGCAAGAAATATAAAAACAACAGCAAGAACTTCTTTGGACAAATAAAAAGAGAGCAGCTAAAGTGAGTCTGGGAACTTTGGGGGATGCACCTGGGGAACAGGGAAATGACAGATCATTTAACCCAATATTTTACATCAGTCTCCACAGTGGAGGATCCCAAAGATATTAGATAGCAAGGTGCTGATGGGAGGAAAAGTGTCCATCGGGAGGGACCAAGTCCTTGACAAGTTAATAATTGAAGGTGGTCACATCACCAGGATCTGATCGCCTGCCTACAAGGAGTTGTGGAGGTAGTGGAAGCATTGGCTGAAATCTTGCTGAACTCACTGTAATCTGAAAGGATTTTACAGGATTAGGAAACCATTAATACGATACCCCTATTCAAGAAAGCGGGGAGACAGCAAATAAAAACTATAAGCCAGTTAACCTGTTATTGGGAAAATACCAGAGCCTATTATCAAGGAAGAAATAGCGGGGCATTTACAAAAATGTAACACAATCAAACAGAGTTTTCATGGTTTTGTGAAAGCAAAACTTTATTTGACAAATTTGCTGAAATTTTCTGACCATTTAACAAAGAGTTGATAAAGTAGAATCAGCAGATTTAGTGCACTTGATTTTCTAGAAGACATTCAATAATGAACTATATTGTTACTGCATAAAGTTGGAGCTCAGAGTGTTGGAGTTAGTAATTAGTGTGGATTGAGCATTGTTTAGCCCACAGAAGATAGAGTTGGGAATAATGGGCCATATAAGGTTGGAAAGATGAAACTAATGAAGTGCCATAAGGATAAATCCTAGGATTCGATTACTTACCAGCTGCATCAATGTATTAGAGAGGGATCTGAGTGGAATTTAACCAAATTTGCTGAAGATACAAAAATATTTGGGACGGCATGTTGTGATAAGGACATAAGAAATATGTAGGGAGTTTTGATTGGTTGAGTCAGTGGGAAAAAGCTTAGCAAACAGGGTTTAATTTAGGAAAGTTTGTGGCTGTGCACTTTGCTAGGGAGATGCAAAAGGTAGGCTTTGGTCTGTAATTGAAAAGGGATAAGCAGCAAGTACTGAGTATATACTTTTAAAATGGATTAAACTGGTTACATCTAAAACCCAGACCCTATGTTATCAAGAAAGGAAATCTGGTGAAAGACCATTATGGTCTACCTAACCAGTATTAGAATTTAGAGACAGAATGCACAGTTCACTATGTGTCATTCCAGCTGATATTTTTACAACAAAACCTCCATGAAGCCCTGTTAAAATTATTAGTGTTAGTAATCATTCAGGGCAGATCATTCCAAACACTCTTGGTTGAATTTACAGACTGTAGTGATGCCGCTTCTCTCAGTTTCAGCCAAGCATTTGTAAAATTACAATGGCGAGTTATATCAGCAGCTGTATCTTATAATGATGTTAGCCACCCGTGCAGAGAGGATTGGCACTCGTCAGGTATCCCAAGGCTCGTCTGAGAAGACATTAGTGGGCCATTTCTGTGAGCCATTGGTGTTCATGTGGTGTCAGCATTCCTATTATAGTGTTAAGTGGGGAGTTTTTTAAATTCATGCATGAGATGTGGGCGTTACTGGCCAAGCCAGCATTTATTGGCTGCCCAGAGGGCAGTTAAGAATCAACCACTTGGACTGTGCGTCTGGAGCCACATGTAGGCCAGACCAAGTAAGGATGACAGATTTCCTTCCTTAAAGGAGATTAGTGAACCAGATGTGTTTTTCCTGAAAATTGACAATGGTTTCATGGTCATCATTAATCTCCGAATTTCAGATTCTTCATTGAGTACAAATTCCACCATCTGCTGCAGCGGGATTTGAACTTGTGTCCCCAGGGCATTAGCTCTAGAATGACAGTCTAGTGATAATATCAATAGGCCACCATCTCCCCTATTATATTAAATAGGGAGAATATTAATTCAGTGCTGCTGAAGGAACAATTTCTATTTATCCTACTCTACAGCTTAGGAAGGAACTTGCAGGTTTTCCCACAACATTGCAGTTGTTAGCCTCCACTGTGATGGGATACAGATTTAAAAAACTGTCAGTGCTGCTGGAATTAACTTACAGGGTCACTCTCGTGCATCTTTTAAAGGGAAGACTCCTAATATGGCTTTACCGTCAATGGAGAACTCTTTGAAGTGTAGTCACTCCTAATGTGGAAAACAGGCCAGTTGACTAGTGCATAACAAGTTCCCACAAACAAGAATGCCATAATAACTTATTTATGATGCTGCATGAGTGATAAATATTGACTTTGGCATACTGGAATGTCACTGCTTTTCATTAAAATTGAAGCTAGGGGTTATTTTACATCCATCTGAGGGGCAGGCTGGGAATCTGTCTAATATCGCATCCTAACAATATTTGCATTCATCTCAGAAAATTAGAACTTCAAGTTCCATCTCCAAACTTGAGCATAAAAAACAAAGTGAGCAGCCCAATGCAGAGATAACAAAGTGCGGAGCTGGATGAACACAGCAAGCCAAGCAGCATCTTAGGAGCACAAAATCTGACGTTTCAGGCCTAGATCCTTCATCAGAAAAAAGCCCAATGCAGCACTGAGGGAGTGCTTCACTGCTGGAAGAGGGGAGATGTTAAATGAGGGCCCTTTCTGCTCCCACTGTGGATATAAAAATCTTATAGCACTATGTTAAAGAAAAGTATGTGAGTTCACTTCTGTGTCCTGTATGATATTTATCCATTAATCACATAAAGGGATTATCTGGTCATTATCATGATGGAAACTTGCTGTGCATAATTAACTGCTGTGTTTCTTGTATTATGATAGTGATTACAATTTCGTGCTTTGTCAACTGTCTTTTGGAAAATCCTATGATCATGAAAGGTAGTATGTAAATGCAAGTCTTTCCATTTTCTCTGCCATTGCAGTATTGGTAGTGCTGTCCTGGATTTTATGTTTACTTTTCAACCCCACAACTACTTAAGGGCACATGAAATTGAGCAGATTACCATTTGTGCTGTTGATTGACCAAATTCAAAGTTTGTCACATAACACATTGTCCAGATGCTCAAGTGGTTGAGGATTCACTTGACAGCAATGCACATGTTGTTTAATAACACGGTACACCCTGAGTCCTGCTACATACTGCAGCCACAGAGTGCTCTTGGTGGAGCGTGAGCAGAATTCTCCTCACAGGCTGCTAATTGTTAATGTGAACAGAGCCAAGGTCAGCTTTTCACTCACATTAATAACATTGAAGGGGCCCACAACTCTCCTGGCAAACAACTGTGTTCACCGTAGATGGAGCTGTACCACAGATGGTGTTGATTCCCACTTGTCACCCATCGCCTTTAACAAGCCCCCAACCCCTTCTCCATACCCCATCAACATTGGAATGAGGCTACATTACTCTCTACTGGATGTCATTTCCCAGTTGTTTACTCCCACAGCTACCTAGAATACACCTCCTCCCACCCACCCTCCTGCAAAAATTCCATCCCCTATTCCCAATTCCTCTGCCTCCGCCGCATCTGCTCCCACGATGAGGCATTCCACTCCCGCACATCCCAGATGTCCAAGTTCTTCAAGGACCGCAACTTTCCCCCCACAGTGGTCGAGAACGCCCTTGACCGCGTCTCCCGCATTTCCCGCAACACATCCCTCACACCCCGCCCCCGTCACAACCGCCCAAAGAGGATCCCCCTCATTCTCACACACCACCCTACCAACCTCCGGATACAACGCATCATCCTCCGACACTTCCGCCATCTACAATCCGACCCCACCACCCAAGACATTTTTCCATCCCCACCCCTGTCTGCTTTCCGGAGAGACCACTCTCTCCGTGACTCCCTTGTTCGCTCCACACTGCCCTCCAACCCCACCACTCCCGGCACCTTCCCCTACAACCGCAGGAAATGCTACACTTGCCCCCACACCTCCTCCCTCACCCCTATCCCAGGCCCCAAGATGACTTTCCACATTAAGCAGAGGTTCACCTGCACATCTGCCAATGTGGTATACTGCATCCACTGTACTCGGTGTGGCTTCCTCTACATTGGGGAAACCAAGCAGAGGCTTGGGGACCGCTTTGCAGAACACCTCTCTGGTGAAGGGTCCAGGCCTGAAACGTCAGCTTTTGTGCTCCTGAGATGCTGCTTGGCCTGCTGTGTTCATCCAGCTTCACACTTTATTAAAATTACTGGATGATCCAATTTCTTTGTCATTGTCCTCGACAACATTACACCTGGAATTAGTTGCTTAATCGCAAGTGAATAAGGATGACTATTTAATCCATGGTTTTTGATTTGTACATTATAAAGTCACTAGCCCAGCTATGAACCCAGCAATGTGCAGCAGTCTCCTACAGATCATGTTGATTGTGTAGGAGCAGACAAAAGCAGATGTTTCCTCTCGGTTTATGAATGGTTCCCAGGGGAAGTGTTTTAGCCCACTCTGATAACTGAGCAGGCTGCATGTGAGGACATATTGTGCATCATTGTGTCAATACTGCTGAACCATTTTATTTCTTGTTTTTATGACATAGTAGCAGACATTCCTTTGAAACAGCCAGGAAATCCCGCAAATACCCCAGGAAAACACAAGGTATGTCCCAGGAATGCACTAGCAATACTTTAGTTATGCAGCAGGAGTATACAGACTGCAATACTCTTGTTATACCCGTGTGTACAATTATAACTAGTTAGGAGCAGATGTAGACCATTCAGCCCCTCAAGCATTCTCCACTGTTCATTAAAATTATAGCTACTCTGTTTATGTTTCAAATTCCATGTTTCCACCTACCCCAAATAACCCTGCAGTCCCCTGCCTGACACTCTGTCCTAAAAGAATTCAATAAGCCCACCTCCACTGCATTCTGAGGCTGAGTTCCAAAATCGTCCAACTCTCAGAGAAAAGAAATCTCCTCATCTCTGGCCAAAAGGGTGACATCTAGTTTTAAAACAGTGCAGCTGGTTCTGGTCTCACCCACAATGGGGATCACCCTTTCCAACTTCACATTGTCAAGTCTATTCAGCATCCTATGTGCTTCGATCAAGTGATCCCTTATTCTTCTAATCTCAACCAGAAACTAGCCCTGCCTGTCAAATCTACCGTCTAAGTCAATCATCCGTTCCAGGTATTAAGCTAGTAAACTTCTTCTGAACTTCCTCCAGTGGATTTACATTCTTCCTTAAATAAGGAAACCAAAATTACATACTATGTATGAGATGTGGTTTCACATTCCCTTGGATAACCAAAGTACAACATCCTTACTTTTGTATTCAACTCCTTTTGTAATAAAGGTCACCACCCATAAGCTTTCATGATTACATGCAGTAACTGCACACTAATGTTTTTAGACCAGTATGCCAAAAAAACCTAAATCTCTCTCAGCCTCAGAATTCTGTAGTCTTTTTCAGTCTAAGTAATACTCTTTTTTTTTGTTCTTCCTGCAAAAGTGAAAATCTTCACACATAGTACTCCATTTGCTAGATTTTACCCATTGATTAAGCCTATCTATATCCATCTACAACTTCCTATGCCTTCTTCAAAACATATTTTCTACCTATCCCAGTGTTGTCTGTGAATTTAGCTCCCGTGTCTTCACTCCATCTAATTCTTTGCTGTAAATTGTAAAAGGTGAAGGATGTACCATAGACCCCCCTGGGACATCACTTGTGACATCCTGCCAATCAGATAAAGACCCCTTATGCACCCTCCCTGATTGCTGCCAGGCAGTCAATCTTCCACCAATGCAGATATGTTTCCCGATATACAATGAAACTTAATTTTCTGCAATAACCTCTAAAGTGGCACCTTAACAAATGCATTCTGTAAATCTAAATGTGGTACATCTCACCATGGTGGTCTAGTGATTAGGATTCAGCTCTCTCACTGCTGCGGCCTGGGCTCTATTCCCGGTCAGGGAGCAATGATTTTGTTGCGCTGTGCGAACTGTCAAAAAAAGGCAAATTTCTTAACTTGGCAGAATCAGTGATGCTGCCTTGTTATCCTCATGTGAGAATAAATTCCACTGTCTCCAGCGGTGGGTCAAAGTGAATGAGATTTGTTATCAGTAGGTTCTTGCGACACAGTGATAGTGTCCCTACCTCAGGTTCAATTCTCACCTGACAAAAGGTGTGTCATAACATCTCTGAGATAATGGGAACTGCAGATGCTGGAGATTCCAAGATAATAAAATGTGAGGCTGGATGAACACAGCAGGCCAAGCAGCATCTCAGGAGCACAAAAGCTGACGTTTCGGGCCTAGACCCTTCATCAGAGCATCTGATGAAGGGTCTAGGCCCGAAACGTCAGCTTTTGTGCTCCTGAGATGCTGCTTGGCCTGCTGTGTTCATCCAGCCTCACATTTTATTATCATAACATCTCTGAACAGGTTAGTTGGAAAATATCTAGTACATCTCTAGGCTTCTCTTTTTCCGCAGCACATGTTACTCTGTCATGCTGACTTTTCCTGATACTTGGCACGGTGGCTCAGTGGTTAGCACTGCAGCCTCACAGCGCCAGGGACCCGGGTTCGATTCCAGCCTCAGGTAACTGTCTGTGTGGAGTTTGCACATTCTCTCTGTGTCTGCGTGGGTTTCCTCCGGGTGCTCCGGTTGCCTCCCACAGTCCAAAGATGTGCAGGCTAGGTGGATTGGCCATGCTAAATTGCCCATAGTGTTCAGGGGTGTGTGGGTTAGAGGGGGATGGGTCTGGGTGGGGTGCTTCAAGGGGCGGTGTGGACTTGTTGGGCCGAAGGGTCTGTTTCTACACTGTAGGGAATCTAAAAAAAATTTTAAGTTTTTCTAAGTGCACAGAAATAATCTCTAATAATTGCTTCTAATACTTTCCCCACGATAGATGTCAAGCTAACTTGCTGTAGTTTTATGTTTTCTACCTCCCTTCTTGAATACAAAGGGTTTACATTTGCAACTTCCCAGCCAAATGGAGCCTTTCCCAAATTTGGGGAGTTTTAGATAATTAACCCAGTCCGGCATTAGAAATCTCTTTTAAGGTCCTAGGATGACTTCCCAGGAAAACACTTGCAACAGACTACATGTTTCTCCATGTGGTACCGTTATCCTACTGGGCTATCACAGAATTGGTATAACTTTGCTGTCGAAGCACTTTAAACCTTTTATGTCACGTGCTACAAAAAGAAAATCCCACCATAGTTCTTATGTGTGTGTGTGTGAAGAATTGTATGTACAGTTATAATCATAGAATCATACAGTTCAGAAGAGGCTCTTCAGCCAATCAAGTTCGCACTGCCAAAATATATACCACCACTTTCACCAATCCTACTTTCCTGTGTTCATACGCAATATGGCTTTTGGTCAGAAATAATCAACTGCTGCACTACCAAACAACTATCTATTCACTGGTTAAATTTAAATTCACATTGCTACAGTGGTGGGATTTGAACTTGTAATGCCAGGACATAAGAGCAATTACTAATCCAGTATTATCACTATCATGCCACCATGCCCGCATGGTAGGTTGGCTCCGCCAGACACTGCCTCATGGCTCATAGGTCCTGGGCACTACACTTTCAGATGTCAAAGCCTTGGACAGGGCTGAAAGGAGGTTTATCAGGATGATATCAGAACTGAGGGGCCCAAGTTGTGTGGAGAGATCAGAGAAGCTGGGATTGTCCTCCCTATAGCAGAGAGCAGTCCCAGGAGATGTGCTCAAAAGTAGGTGAGCCTTGACAGATCAATTAGGAAGAAATTGTTTCATCTGGGATGTGAGTCAGTAACTGAAGGGCACAGACATAAAATAATTGGTGAAAGAACAAAACAGGAAATTAGAGAAAGTTCATCACCCCGAGAGGCACAGAGGATCACAGCAACATGGGAAAAGAAATAGATCACGCAGCTGCTCGAGCCTGGTCCACCATTCAATGAGATCATGACAGATCTGTGGCCTAACTCCATATCCTTATCTTTGTCATATCCCTTAATACTTTTGCTTAACAAAAAATCCATCTCAGATTTAAAATTAATAACTAATTCTGCATCCACTGCCATTCATTCAAGATAATCCAAACATTTACTACCCTTGCTGTGTGGATGCACTTCCTAAAATCTCTCTTGAATGGTCTGGCTCTACTTCTCAGACTCTACCCCCTAATTCAAGAATCTTCAACCAGTTGAATTAGTTTATCTTTATCCAGCCTGTCTTTTCCTGCTAATTTGTTGAATACTTTGATCAGATCACCTCTTATTGGTGTAAAATCTAGAGAGAACAGGCTTAATTTGTATAATCTCTCCTCATGGCCTAACCACTGAAGTCCAGGTACAATTTTTGTAAACTTACATTGTACTCATAGAGTCATACAGCAAATATTTCCCGTTCATGCACTTATCCAAATATCTTTTAAATGTTGTAACAGTACCTGTATCCACCACTTCCTCTGGCAGTTCATTCCTCATACAAACCACTCCCTGTGTAAAAAAGTTCATTCCTATGCTCCAGTGAAAAAAAAAGTCTTTACCTATTCAGCCTATCATTCTGAGGTATGGTGCCCAGATCTGCTCACAGTATTCCTGGTGGAGTCTAACCAAAGTTTTGCACAATTGCAGCATAACTTCTGCATCGTTGTACTCCAGTTCTCCAGCTATAAAGGCCAACATTCCATTAGGTTTTTCTGCGTCTGTTCATGATATTTTAAAGATATATGCACCTGAAACCCCCCCAAATCTCTTTGGACATCCACTGTATTTAATTGCATCCCATCAGGATGTACCCTGATCTATCTTTTGAAAATGGATAATCTCACATGTGGTTACATTGAACTCCATCTGCCACAGTTTTGCCCATTCACATAGCCTATCAGAGATAATGGGATAACAAAGTGTGGAGCTGGATGAACACAGCAGGCCAAGCAGCATCTCAGGAGCACAAAAGCTGACGTTTCAGGCCTAGACCCTTCATCAGAGAGGGGGATGGGGAGAGGGAACTGGAATAAATAGGGAGAGAGGGGGAGGCAGACCGAAGATGGGTTTTCCTTTGTACTTGTGTGCTATCATCTACACAGCCTGCAATGCTCTGCCTAAGTTTTTATCATTAGAAAATTTGGATATATGACTTTCTGTGTCAGCACTCAATGAGTTAATAAATTTGAAGTCTGAATACAGATCTTTGTGAGACACCACTTGTCACATCCTGCTAATTTGAGTACCTAACCATTATCCCTACTTTCTGTTACCTGGTACTCAACTCATTTCCAAGAGATGTTAGTAATTTGCCCTTAATTCCTTGGGCTTTGATCTGAATTAACAATCTCTTAGGTGGGACTTCACCAAATACCTTCTATTAGTTCATAGAAACAATATCCATAGGCATTCCCTGTCTACTACCTTAGGCAATTCTTCAAAAATTCAATGAACTTTGTCAGTTATGACCTACCTGCCCTGAATGCATGCTGGATCTCCCTGAATAACTGAAAATTTTGAAGATGTTCAGTTACACCACCCTTGATTATAGAATCCATCCATTTCTCCACCACAGATGATAGGCTAAGTGAGCTGTAATTTCCTGGTTTTCCTCTTTCACCCTTCTTATATAGTTAGGGCTCTACAATGTGCTCCCTACGTCCTTTAACATCCTTGGATGGAAACCATCAGGCCCTGGGGATTTGACATTCTTTAATTCCGTTCATTTCTTCCTTACCAATGTTTAACTTTCATTGTTTGTGATATGTTTGGATGATTAGTAAGTTTGCAGATGACACAAAATTTAGGGTAACTGTGAATAGTGAGGAGTATTGTCAAAAGATGCAGCAGAATATGGATAGGCTGGAGAAACAGCAGATGGAGTTTAATCTGGAGAAATGCGAGGTGATGCATTTTGGAAGATCTATTGCAGAACGAAAGTATACAGTAAGTGACAGAACATTTAGTAGCATCAACATGCAGAGGACTCTATAATTTGGAAGTAGGCCATTCAGCCGATTGAGTTCAAGCCAACCCTCCTAAGGGCATCCCATGCAGATCCACCCCCTTATCCTATCCCTGCATTTCCCATGCCTAATCCACTCAGACTGTACATCTTTGCACTGTAGGAGGAAACCAGAGCACCTGGAAGAAATCCCCGCAGATATGGGTAGAATGGTCAGACTCCACACAGATAGTTGCCTGAGGGTGGAATTGAACTTGGATCCCTGGTGCTGTGAGGCAGCAGTGCTGACCACAGAGCCACCATGTCACCCTAAGGGCCATGCAGATCCACAGTTCTCTATAAGTAGCAACACAAGTGGGTAAGGTGGTCAAGAAGGCATATGGCATGCTTGCCTTCATTGTTTGGGGAACAGAGTATAAAAATTGGCAAGTCATGTTGCAGCTGTATGAGCTTTCATTAGGCCATGTTTAGAATATTGTGTACATTTCTGGTCTCCACACTACCAGAAGCATGTTGAGGCTTTGGAGAGAGCATAGAAACAGCCAGGATGTCGCCTGGTTTGAAGGATATTAGCTATGAGGAGAGCTTTTTTTAAATTCATTCATGGGATGAAGGCATCACAAACTAGGCTAGCATGTACTGCTAGTCCCTAATTGCCCTGAGGGTAGTTGCTGTGGTTTTAGACTCAGATTGGACAAACTTGGTTTGTTTTCACTTCAACATTGAAGGATAAGGGGATGACCTGACAGAATTTTACAAAATTATGAGATGCCTGGATAGAATGGATAGTCAGAGGGTTTTTTATCCAAGGGTAGAAATTACTAGGAAATTACTAGGGGGTATGAGTTTGAGGTGAAAGGGGGAAAATTTAAAAGGAGATGTGACTGGCACGTTTTTTACACAGAGGGTAGTAAGTGCCTGGAATATGCTGCCGGAGGAGACAATAGAAGCAGATACAATAGCAATGTTTAAGAGGCACCTTGACTGGAAAATGAATAAGCAGGGAAAAGAGGAAAATGGACTGTGTAATGGCAAAAGATTTCTAGTTTAGAAAAGCATCATGAGTTGGCACAATCTTGGTGGGCTGAAGGGCTGTTCCTGTGCTGTACTTTTCTTTTGTTCCTTTGGTTAATTCTATTCAGTCTTGTTCTCAATCCACCATTAATTTCCTCAAGAGTTCTGGTAGCTATCCTCCTTTTCTACTGAGGCAAAGTAATTGTCCAATATGTCTGCCATTTCCCCACAGCCACTGACAATATCCCCACTTCCAGTCTTTAGCAGGCCAACATTACCCCTGGCCACCTGCTTTCCTTTTATTTAACTATAATGTTTTCCTCTTCTTTATTTTGACGCCTCTGTAAAATTTCCTTTCTTAATCCCTTTTAGTAACTCTCATAAGCTGCTTTGTGACCTTTCATTGGTCTTTGTATCTTTTCCATTCAGCAGTATCTGTGCCGCTTTTGTTTTTGCACTTTTGCAAGCCCTTTCATTTAGCTTTGTTTCTGTTTTGCTGTCCTATATCTCTTTAATTGTCCATGACTGTTTTCTTCTGTGAAGTGAAGCTTTTCCTCTAAGGAGCTATAAACTGACTTTGTAGCATGTTAATTGTTTCTTTTAACATCCTCACTGTTCCTCAGTTGTTTCATCCATTTGAAGATTTTCCCAGTTTCCTGTGGACTGTCTCTGTGTCATCTTGTTAAAGTCAACCTTACCTAAATCTAAAACTCTAGTAGCTGATTCATGCTTCTAAATTTCAAATGCTGCAGTGAACTTGATCATGATATGGTCAATATTTGATTAATGTTCACAATCAATTACCATACTGATGAAATCTGGCTCTTTACTCACTGTTAAATCCAACATTACTTGTCCCCTTATTGCATTCAGGACATATTGCTGTAGGTGCTTGCCTGCCTGTCCCAATCTTTATTAAACTCCTCCAATAGTACTATGCTGGCTTTGCTACGCACTTGCCTAATTTCTGCATTTATAGAATCCAGCACTTCAGAGTTACTATCAAAGGATCTGTACACAATACCTATTGCACTTTATATCCATTATTGTTACTCATTTCCACCCGTATGGTTTCCATTATAATCTCCCTCATCATTAATTTTATTTCTATTCATAAGGCTACTCCATCGACTGTGCCATTTTCCCTGACTGTCATGGAAACCTTCTGTTATGGTCTAGAACATGGTGTTTGAAAAGGTGGTTTAATCAGATTCCGGAGGAACTTTCTGGAAGAGAACAGATTTGCAAAGTTATCAGGAGAAATCTGGAGTATGGGATATACCGCAATGTGGAGCTGGAAGAACACAGCAGGCCAGGCAGCATCAGAGGGGCAGGAAAGTTGATGTTTCGGGTCTGAACCCTTCCTTGTTTGTTTGTATTTGCCTTGGAGTATGGGAGTAAATTAGATAGCCCTTTCAAACAGCCAACACAAATGTAATGGGCCAACTGGCCTCCTGTGGCATAAAATTCTATCAAATGATAAAATCCTGTAGTAATCAACAGTACATTTTGATTAAAGTGATATAGAACACCACCCAAAAAGTATTACATTCATACACATATGCTTTACTAAAGGAATGTAATTTCGACTTTCCAAACATTATCTTACTCACCACTCCAGATCTTTTCATCTTTTAACGGCCTTCACATGTGAATCTATTGTTAATAAGACAATCTTCCAAAACTGTACTTTCTTTTCCCCAAATGTCCTATGAAATTCATACAGAGGAAGCTGGACTCTTAATACTGATTGCCATTACAATGGTTACTTGTCATATCACATTAATTCTCCATCTGTAGCAGACATGGACAGTCAGACTTTGTCATCACAAACACATGGAAGACCAGTGCTTCTCATTAACCTAGTGTTTCAACTCCCCACTTGGTTTTTGCTACATCTCCAAATCCCTCTCTTTTATGCTCCACGTACACCCCCAGCAAAGAAATGGTACACACAGTTCATCTCACTACCATCCACCCACAGACGTTGCATGGGCTTTCAAGTGGCAATTTAGTATTTGGACATCTGTTCCAGCTTGGCACACTGTCTGGGGAATCTGTGACTTGTTTGGGCAAGGTAAATAATGGAATGACTCTTCAATTGGTCCAGTAGAAGAAACACCACAGAAAATCCTCTTTTCCTGCAATGTTGTGAGTTTGCACTAAGAAATTTGACTGAAAATGGGAATGTATCGGAAGAATATTGTTGCAATATTTCAAAAATGAGCTGGATGCAAGGGAAATGTTTTGTTTCCACCACCTCCACAGTGACTAGAATACTAAGCCAGAAACTGCTAAAATGCTCCAGTCACCACCCCACCCCCATCTAAAATTGCTTCCATGTAACACAAAATTAGTTTATTTTACATTTCATTTTATATTTTTCTGTGCAAGATTCCCATGCTCCAGCTAATTATAGTTGCAGAGTAATTTCCAGTTGTTGTTGAGCCAAATAGCTGATTTCTATCCAATTTATTACTCTGTTTTGCTTTTTGAGAGCAGCAAATCTTCAACACCTCCAGTAGTCTCTCAGTAGTAAACACTGTGATGAAATGGAGTGATTGATTGTTGAAGTAGGTGATGGTGTTAGCGAGAGAAGAACCAGACCCTACCATGTCAGTGTTATCCATTTTCTTGAATCCCTTCAAACAGGTAAATTGGAAACTTTGTACAATATATTGTGACTAACTTTTGTGGTCACTGCAGGAGTGGTGGCATTTGAGAATAAGTACCCCTTCCCAAATGGGTCATAACAAAGTGGAAAAAAAACGTTCAGACTGCACAGTGTTCACTAATTTGAAGGCTCATGTTTTTGAAAGATATAACTCTACTGCCTATTCAATTCTGAAAATGCAGCAATTCTGAAAATTAAGATTTCCTGAAATGGGCCTTGAACCCCAGTTCCCCAAATCCCCAAGATTGTCTTCTTACAGTACCATGGGATCACCTCTCCTTGCTCCCACGCTGATTCCTGTGCTGTTGAAATCCATCTTGCACCTCCACCTCCCCTTCCCCTTACCCGAGGCTCAGCTAATCCAACATTCCCGTGGCCACCATCTCAACTTTTACTCTCCATAAATGGCCAATAGTGGTGAAGTGAAAACAAAAAAATCAGCACTGCACTAAGAAATATCTGTCTGAATCTGTATAAGTTATCATTCACAGCCTTGTCACAGTCTGCAGCCAAAAACACATTTTACTTAAACTGAGCAACCAGCACAGAAGGTACAATAAGCCAGGTTTTCAGTTCAAGACACAGTCTGTAGAGTTAAAACCAAAATCTAAATGGCACTCCAGTGCAGCACTGAAAGAGTGCTGTACCTGTGGAGTATTAGTTCTGAGAGAATGCTGGAGCAACGAGTCAGTAATCAGCTGTGTTTTACTGTCAGAGGGCCAGTATTGAGCGAGTCTGACACCTTCAGAGGGTCAGTACTGAGGGAGTATTGCACATCAGAGGGTCAGTACTGAGGGACTATTGCATCTTCAGAGGGTCAGTACTGAGGGAGTATTACACTTTCACAGATCAGTACCAAGGGAGTACTGTACAGTCACAGGGTCAGCACTGAGGGAGTACTACACCTTCAGAGGGTTATTACTGAGGAAATATTACATCTTCAGAAGGTCAGTACTGAGGGAGAATTGTATCTTCAGAGGGTCAGTACTGAGGGAGTATTGCATCTTCAGAGGGTCAGTACTGAGGGAGTATTACATTGTCACAGATCAGTACCAAGGGAGTACTGTACAGTCACAGCATCAGTACAGAGGGAGTACTGCACTGTCACAGGGTCAGTACTGAGGGAGTATTGCATCTTCAGACGGTCAGTGCTGAGGGAGTATTACACTGTCACAAGTCAGTACCAAGGGAGTACTGCACTGTCATAGGGTCAGTACTGAGGGATTGCTGCACTGTCACAGGGTCAGTACTGAGGGAGTATTGCATCGTCACAGGGTCAGCACTGAGGAAGCACTGCACTGTCACATGGTCAGTACTGAGGGAGTATTACTCTGTCACAGACTAGTACCAAAGGAGTACTACACTGTCACAGAGTCAGTAATGAGGGAGTACTGCATCTTCAGAGGGTCAGTGCAGAGGGAAAATTGCATCTTCAGAGGGTCAGTACTGAAGGAGTATTACACTGTCACAGGTCAGTACCAAGGGAGTACTGTACTGTCACAGGGTCAGTGCTGAGGGTGTACTGCATTGTTACTTGGTCATCACTGAAGGAGTATTGCATTGTCATAGAGCCAGCACTGAGGGAGCACTGTACTGTCATTAGGTCACTACTGAGGGAGTACTGCAGTTTCACAGGGTCAGTACTGAGGGTGTACAGTATTGTCACATAAGAACAGTCCAGTTTTTTCATTGTGTTGGCTAATATTCATCCCTCAACCACCACAACTAAAACAAATTATCCGGTTATTAAAACGTTGCTGATCTTGCGTCCTCTCTCCACGCTAAAATATGTCATTCTGTCCTCCCTTTAAAACTACTTTTTAGTTAATCATTAAAAAAACATAAGACGTAGTAAGAAAAGTAGTCCATTTGGCTCATTCTCTGCCTTTCAGTTAGATGGTGGCTGCTCTGTTAATCCCGAACTCCACCTTTCTGACTTCACACCACACCCCTCAATTCCTTTATTAATTGAAAATCAATCTTTCTTGTCTTTAAATATTCCTAACGGTCCAGTCTTGACAGGAGTCTAAAGTAAAGAATTCCACAGACTCTTTACCCTCCGAGAAAAGAAATTCCTTCTCATCTCTGTATCAAATGGGTGGCCTTTATTCTGAGAGTAGCTTTGCCCAGAATGCCCTGAGAAAGGAATTTACCAGAAAGATGAACAATGGTGAACATCCCAGTGAGGAAGAAGGATTCTGGGAAGGGGAGAAACCATTCGAGGTTAAGCAATATATGAATATAATGTGAAAAAAGATTTATGTTAAGATAGAGGATTGTAAATATTTTAAAAACCAACAAATGATAATCCAAAACAAAGTGAAAAAAATCTTACAGGGCAAACAAGCAAGTAATCTAAAAATGACAGTAAAAATCCTTTGAGGAGGCAACAGCAGAATAGATAAAGGGAAAACCAGTAAATATAATGTATTTGGATTTCTAAATGATGTTCGATAATTTTATTTTATTTTTATTTTGATTTTACTGGCACATGTATTTTACAGTAAGGATGCAATAAAATATAGTGAAAAGCTTTCATTTGTCACCATGATACAGGACCATTTTGAATAATTTAAGAATAAGGCAAGAAAAGAAAGATATAACTTGAACAGAGTCCATCAATCATTGATAACACACTGTACATATGCCATTTAGTAAGAGGCCATGGTGTTGGGAATTCTATATTAACATGGGTAGTGAACTGGTTGACTAATAAAAGACAGAGTTGAGATAATAGGTCATTTTGGTTTTTACATTTGTTACTATGTCAGTTCTCATTCCTTTGTTTTCCTTCTTTTTAAGTTTAGCACAGTTGTTTCCAGTCCAGGTTTCTCACTGTCAAACTGAATGCTAAATTCTCTCATATTATGGTCACAGTTTTCTATAGCATCTTTTATTCTGAGATCATGGAATCCCTGTAATGTGGAAAGAGGCCATTTAGCCTGTCAAGTCTGTGGAGACCTTCAAAAAGCATCATACCCAGGCCTAGATTCCTATCCTATTCCTTATCCCCATATTTGCCATGGCTAACCTACCTAGCCTGCACATCCCTGGATACTGTGGAAAATTTAGCATGGCCAATCCACCTAATTATTTCACCTTTGGACTGTGGGAGGAATCTGAAGCATCCAACGTAAACCCATGTAGGCACAGGGAGAATTTGCAAACTCCAGGCAGAGTTTCACCCAAGGCTGGAAACTGAATGTAGGTCCCTGGTGCTGTGAGGGAGCAGTGCTGACCAGCATGCCATCATAACAGCCCACTTGTTTTAAACTTGTTTATTTGTTACAAAACTGGGTGGAGTATTCATGAATTGGAAGGCAGGAAGTTAGAATTTGTTGATTAAATAATCGTGGGGAAAAGAATGCCATGGTCCCTTTAAGAGTGTATGCTTTGATTGTGCTTGGAGGTTTATAAATGCAGGTGTACAGGGAGTGCCCAAATGGGAATATTTTGTATAGAACAACCAAGCACCATTTTTCCCCAAGATAACAAGTTTGAATTTGGCCAATTTATTTAGCCAAGCTGCTAAATACAGAAAGCCAATTGAATTTAAATCTGATGGTGTTGACAACCTGAAACCTACCATATTATAAGAATTTGATTATTTCATTACACTTTCATAAGGCAAGGGCATTTGGAAAATCAGGGAGAGCCAGGAGCCACGTGCCAGAGTTAGCGCCATTCAGCTCTCAGAGGAAGCCCATCTAATTAATCAAAGATCCCACGGTATTTTAGCTCAAAGTCCTTGCTGAAGAAATTATAGAGATAAAATATCCCTGATAGCAGAATTATTAAAAAGGAAAGGCATTTGTGAAAAGACTGGAGAAGACAGAATATTCCAGAATATAGTCTGTGCGAATTTGGAGACATTAAGTTATAATTCATTGTTTTCTTATTCATTTGGTTTATTAAGTGGAACTTGTGTTTATTTGAATAGCATTAGAATTTAGACCAGTTAAGAAATAGTTAGTAGTCAAAGGGGGGAATTGTCGTTTGTTAGTAACTCTGTTAATTTGTTCATTGTTAGGTTAAATAAATAAATTGTTTCTTGTTACTTGTAAAGTGGGGGACAGGGCTTTTCTTTCTTTTAACCACTCTTTAAGCAGATGATAAGGAGAAACGCAAGCTTCTCTGGGTGTTCTGTGGTTATTATTAGACGGGAGCCCCCTACTCCCATCATAACAGATTGGATCTTGTGTTTTAATTTAATTGTCAGAGGGATTCAGCTATTCTGCCTCCATAACAATTAAACCTGCGTCATTACACTTGCGTCCATCCTAAATTGCATGATCCCTGGTTGGAACTACAACATATTGCTCTAGGAAACTGTTCCAATTATACACTATAAAATTCTTCCTAATGGCTACCTCTGCCAGTTTTATTTTTCCCAGCTTAAGTGAAGATTAACTTCATCCATGGTTAATATACTGCCTTTTTTATATGCCATAGACACACAGAAATGTATACAAGATAGGAGCTAGGAGCAAAATACTTTTCACTGTATCTTCCTCGATATATTGGACAATAAAATCATTCAGTCATCATTCATTCATTCATTCAGATGAAATAGGCCATTTGACTCCTCAAGGCTGCTCCACTATTCAATATGATCATGGCCAACCATTGATCTCAAACCATAATCTTGCCCTTCCCCTATACTCTTTGATCCCTTTAGCCTCAAGAGCTATTAGTACCTTCTTCCTGAAAGCACACAATATTTTGGCCTCAACCACTTTCTGTGGTATTGAATTCCATAGGCTTAACACTCTGCATGATATTTCTCCGCATATCAGTCCTAAAAGGTTACTCATCCTTAAACTGGACTGTTGTGGACTGGCACCCCATCAGGAACATTCTTGTTCCACCTAATCTGTTTAGTCCTCTCAAAATTTTATAGATTTTTGTGAGATCTCCCCCATTTCTTCTGAACTCCAGTCAAATCCATAACTGACTCAATCACTCCTCATATGTCAGTCCTACACTGCCAAAAGTCAATTTTGTTGCACTCCCTGTAAAGCAAGAGCATCCTTCTTTGAATAAGGAGACCAAAACTGCACATAATACTCCACGTATGACCTCACCAATACCCTGTACAATTGCAGCAAGATATCCTTGATCCTGTACCCAAATCTCACTATGTAAGCCAACATGTAGTTTGCCTTCTTTCAGCGATTGGAGTACAAGGACAACCAGGTCTCGTTGAACATTCCCCTCTCTCAGTTTACTACCATTTAAACAATAATCTGCCTTCCTCTGTTTGCTATAACATATATTTGGTCGGGACGCACAATTGCGCGACCCAATCCCTAAAAACTGCACCGGGGTGCTATTGTCGCCGAGGAACGCGAAATCAGGCGATTAGCTCATCATTAATGTTATCTGCGAAATAGAAGGGCACAGATCGATTCGGGGCTTTTATTGAACATCATTTCAACCACATGCACCGCGCATATACATATCATAACATTTGAGACTTCCCGCCATTGTTATTGTGATCAGGTCACCCATCGATATTCTGGAGACACCTAACCTCTGGAGGATATTTGCACTTTTATCATAGATGAGACCACGGCATGATATTATCACCGGAGTTTGCTTTATCGTCGAGATACTGTGGCCAGTCGCTGTCAAATACCTGAGTGTTGCAGCTACCACTTCATCACTACCGTACTTCTCAATCTTCATCTTCCATGTTTCCTCCAATCGTGATTCCAGTGGCACCGCGACATCACAGATATAGGCAGTCTCACCCTCAATCATAATGATATCTGGTTTGCAGAACGAGACTCTCAATGGTATTCGCGGCTCAACCATCACCTCAACCTCCTTTAACTGTCGCATCTGTCGCACTAGTTGTTTCACTACACGATTATGTCGTGCACAGCGCGCATCATGTGTGATCTCACAGCTCTGCAATATATGATGGAGAGTTTCTGGACTGCCACAGTTCCCCCGACATTTACAGTCACCCTGACCACGAGCTCCTCGAGATCTTCGGACTTTCGTCGAAAGCGACCCTGTTCTTAATTGGGTAGCTCTTATAAAGAGTCTCGGGAACATTCTCTCATTATTCAGTAGCCATCTATACGACACCTGATCTACCCTCATGCCCTGTAGTATCTTACAATCCGCGTGGGACACCAGACGTCTCTTCCATTCTTCCTTAACTTCTTCCACTGTAGAAACCTCCACTCCTCCAACCCTACCAGGTTTAGTCATTTCTCTACATACTGATTGGAAAGATCCCAGTGTCACCAACGCCCGGATCCAGGGTATATCCTTGGCCAAGAGACGTTCCAGTCGCCTCCCCTTCTCAATCGGGATTATAGCTGAAAGAGAAGGAATCCCGAGCCCACCATCTCTTAAGGTAGAATGTATAAATCCAATGGGGGCATCTTTCGGGAGACGAAGCCAGGTCCTGATTGACTGTCTGATCTGCCGATCTAAAGCCTTCAAGGTATTTCGATGGGCCTCACCCAATGTTAGGGTATATTTCATCTTCGGTATTAAATAAGAACGGACAATTTCCACCCGTTGTTGTGGTTTCAAGGGGGCCCGTGTAACCTCCTGGAGCATATCACTAAGGATCATCTTATGCGGTATTGGCGCTCATCCCTTCCAGTTTAACTGGATTCCAAGATATTTGATCTGGTCAGTTGGACCCATCGCTGGAATCTCCATACCCTGTACCCTGATATTCATCCCTCTAACGGCTACCTTCTTGTTCTTCTTAGAACCAACGATTGAGAGAGTTCTCGATTTTTCCAGATTAATCGTCATTCCGGCCATATCCAAAGATGTCGATAGCTTGGATAGTTTCTTCCGCAAACGCTGTTCATTCTCAGCCATCACCATCAGATCATCCGCATAGGCAACCACATCCACTTTTTCTCCCCGCAAATTGATATCCTATACTGCGGTCGGCTAATTCAATCACCTCATCCATTGCCATAATAAATAGCAACGGAGATAACGGATCTCCTTGCCTCACCCCTCTAGCAGCTCTAATCGTAGAGCTACCTAATAGGGCTTCTGCACCCTCATAGCCACTCTTCAATAAAGTCACCAGTGGGGGAGGTGCCCCGAATCCCGCCGCCGATCTGAAAATCGTATCATGGGCGACCAGATCAAATGCTTTCAAAAGATCGACGAAAGCACAAGTTGTCAAATCTTGCCCGAGCCTCACGTAATACAGCCATTACCAATTGTGTAGCTTCAAATGTTCCGTCCGTTCTTAAAAAGCCGAATTGAAACGATGGCAAATTCAGACAGTTCATCCACCTCTCAGCCAAGATCTTATGAAGCACCCGGAGCACCACCGACATCACATTTATCGGTCTCAAATTTGAGGGATGATCGATTTTTCCCTCTGACTTCGGGACCAATGTTATTCGGGATACACGAAGCCTCTTCGGGACATATTCCAGAGCCATAATGATATTAAAATATGCAGCCCACACATTCACGTCTGCTGCTGCCATCTGCTCGGCTGATATCCTATCAACACCTGGTGCTGTACCCTTAGAAGCCGTTATGGCTTTCCTCACATCCTCTCCTTCACATGGAGCGACTAAATCCCATCGTTCTTCCAGGATTTTCCGAATCGGTCTGTCATCCTTTTTCGGCTCGTGTGACAAGAGACCCTCCCAATATTGTAATGTATCTTCGGGCCAACCCTTATCGGCAGCGACCATGTCCCGCCACTCCCCACGGAGGATGGTCTTAACAATATCTCCCCTCCGTTTTACCCAGTGAGCTTGGACGTGAGCATACTCCTTCCGTCGTCGCTGCTTAGCATTAAGTCGTTGCTTACTTCCTGCTGTTACCCGAACTTTAGATGGTACCCATTTCGCCTGCATGTTCTCATCGGCATGTTCATCCAATATTTTCCTTGCCTCTGTCAGCGAGCACTCCCCTCGGATGATCCGCTCG
Organism: Stegostoma tigrinum; assembly: GCF_030684315.1. NCBI lineage: Eukaryota > Metazoa > Chordata > Chondrichthyes > Orectolobiformes > Stegostomatidae > Stegostoma > Stegostoma tigrinum. Next base: position 27,523,006 of record NC_081356.1, on the reverse strand, counting down.
ACCAATCGCCGTAGTACAAGACATTCAAACATCTCCACGTGAACATCTTACACCTACTAGCATTATTGCTGCATCTGTCCACTCACTTAACTTTTCCAAATCACACTACAAAGATAGCAATTGTCCAAGTTATCATTACTGAGGCCATTTTTTAAATTTCACATTTATTAACTGGAATTCAAATTCCATGAGTTGACATGGTGGGATTTGAACCTGTATCCCCAAAGCATTAGTCAGGCACCTCTGGATTATCAGTGCTGTGACATTCCCACTATGACACTACCTTATTTTCCAATTAGCTACTGATTTATTCTCTATCCTACAGTTTAGCTATACTGTTAGGCACCTGTAGACTACTCCCATCAGTTTCTTCTTCCTCTTAATATTTCTTACACCCACCCATTTGAATCCCATATCTTTCAATTCAAGATCATTGTAAAGCACTTTGGTACGTCCTGAGATCATTGCAGTTGTTATAGAAATTCAAGCTTTTCTTTAGCTAATAAATGCTGCCTGAAGATAATTTAAGGTTTAATTATTCATCAGGGTTTCAAGTGAGTCATTCTTTGCTCCTCACCTGTCCAGCGCTGTACTGGTGGGCATGCTCCTTGCGAATCCTCGAATCCCTGTCTTCTGGAAGTAAGGAATGCAGCTGATATGTGCTGCAATCACAGCAACGGAGTCTGAAGGATTGACGAAGAACCCATTCCTGCCAAGAATCATGTTACGGTCCTGTTAAGAAGAGAGTGATCTCTTTTAATTTCTGTGATTTATCTTGGTTTTTAGTTCAGTCATTTGGCTTTTCAATCCCGTACCAATCTCTTCCAGGGAAATGATTTCGTTAAAACCCTCCCAGCTCACCAATATTCATTATCTTGCTTGCATTTTGGGAAAAGGAGATGGTTAACTAACTTAAAGAGGAAGACCTGAGATGAAAGGTTTGATTTTTACGTCTATTTTGAGAGATAAACACTATATTGCAGATTGTTTGCGAATTAATTCTTTTAAACAATATGATAGCTAGTATTTTGAAGTTCCAATTAAGAAAGGTAACTGCAAGCTAAGAAATATGATTGTTTAAGTGGTTTAAAGTGATTAAATGACTGTTTTACTGTTTCTTTGAAAATGTGGAAATACTATATCATACAACGAACTCCCCCTCCTTCTCACAATTCTCTACATTCTCAGTTATGGCACCACAGAAATTATTTGGGAAAAAAGACATTGGTTTTAAGGGATGTGTTAAGTGCATTCTCTCAAGTTTAGAAGAAAAGTAATGGAGTTGAATGGCAGGCAAAAGCCTATAATTTAGACTTAGACTGTTACAACTGTTCCCATAAGCTGTTGGTAACAAGCACTCTGTGAGCCCAACTTGTAATAAATATACATTTCACACGTCATTGCATTAGGACCTCCGTGACCATGAATGCTTAGTAGTTTTCCTCAGATAAGCATTCTCCTCCATTTGAAAAAGGGAAGATAGAAATGGGCACAGTCAGGGTTAGCAAAGGTTAGCATGCAGGAAAGCAGTCAGAAGTTACAATCAACCAGGACTACGGACTGATATGGGGAGGTGTAGCAAATTTATCATTTTGTATTGTTATACAAAGAGAGGCTGTACTGTTATGTTCAGCACATCAAACAGTAGTAGCTACTTTGTAGATTCAGTAGCCAACTGTGAAATTAAACTGCTTAATTATACTGATGCATAAATTTTAATGATGTAATTGTCTTGGTCAGTTTTCAGAAGATTGAAACAACATGCATTTAAGACATATGCACAAGGCAGACAAATCATTGAGAATCCTACAGCTACGTCCCTGTTTCATGCTGTGGGTCAGTTAGATGTTAGGCAATGCAGGCAGAACCCTCGAGCATAATAATATTGAGTACTGGTGGGAGCTTCCTTATGAGTCAGAAAATATCTCAGGCAAAAGCATTAACTCAGAAAAGTTTTAATTAATGAAACACTCTTTCTGCAAGAACAAGAATAAATTGAGATAACATATACCCCATCTCCATCAAAAGCTGCACCAAACCCATATTCTCCTCCTTTCATGGCTTCGAGTAGAGATGTGGCATATGTGAGATTTGGGTCTGGATGCTGTCCACCAAAATCCTCCAGTGGGACACAATTAACAGCAGAGTTTGCAGGAGCTCCAAGCTCATCACAGAGTATCCGCCTCACATAGGGGCCCATAACTGGAAGAATAAAAAAACATCATAAACAATCATTGTCCAGCAAATGCTTTGATTAACGTAAGAAGCAAGAATTAGAGAACTCCCCATAGTCTGTCAAGGTTGCTTGGCAGTTCAATAAAATCATGGCTTATTTTTTTACAGCAGTTCTACCTTCCCCTCTGAGATCCATGCTCATTGACTCTTAGAGCCCAAAACCCACTGCTGTCAACCCTGAATGTACTCTTCCACTACTCTCTGAGGTAGGGAATTCCAAAGATTCATAATCCTTTGCATGACAAAAGTTCTCCCCATCTCAGTACTAAATGGCCAATCCCTTAACCTATGAAGATACCATGATGATCCCCTATTTCTGGTCTCCATTCAGGAGAAGCAGTCTCCTAACATTCACCAAGTCATCTCAGAATTTTATGTGTTTCATAGATATGTTTGTGTTCTGATTAAGAACCTAAATTCTCGAGCTAATGACAATCTTTACAAAAATGTTAGTACCCAAAAGCTTTGTTTTACGAGTATGGAGCACCATTTGCATACCAATAATTCAGGTTTTCGCCTACAAAATCTTCCTAATTATTCTTCATAATCCTGTAGAAAGTCTTTTACTGGCCTTGATTATCCTTGTCACAGTTCAGAACAGAATTATAATCAAGCATATAAAGAGAAAGGCCCAAATTCTAATGACAGAGATCCCCTCCAACATGGTGAAAATGCCAGAAGGTATCAGGACTCTCAAGCCCCTCCCCAAAGCTGGTATTTCCAAATTAATGGGGGTGAAATTAAGGGCAGCCCGCTAATTGCACTTCCAGAGCTCTCAGAAACAGCTGGACATTTAAATGGATAGCCAGCGAATTGTCTTTGAGACTTAAGGTACCTCTTTAGATTAGATCCCAGGATACTTTTAGTGGAAGTAAGAAACCATTTGAGATTGTGAAATCTAGATTTGCCTGTGCATAAGAACTGCATAAACTCATTGTTTTACACTTGCATGGGATTAGTTAGGCCAATTTATTTCCTATGCCAAATTACCCTGAAGGAATACCCACAATTGTTCGTGAGGAAATTCCAGAACTTTGAGCCAGTGGTAGTGAGGGATTGGTAATAATAGTTCCAAGTCAGGATGCTATGTGACTTAAAGGAAAACTCAAATTTTTTGATCCTTCCATGGGCCTGCTGACTTTGTCCTTCATAGTAATAGAGATTGGGAGCTTGGAATGTTCTATCATAAGAGACTTAGTGAGATACTACAGTGCACCTTATAGATAGAGCACACCATTGCCACTCTGTATTGATGGGAGATGGAATGAAAATTTAAGGATTATGGTGGGTCCCAATTAAACAAACTGCTTTGTCCTGGATGATGTCCATATTCTTGAGTGTTGATGAAGTTGTACCATCACACTTCTGAATTGTGCCTTTGCAGGTGCTGAAACAGGAGATGAGCTACCCACTGCAGAATTGCAAGCCTCTGACCTGGTCTTGTGGCTAAAATATTAATGTTGCAGGTCAAGTTCAGTTTATTGTTAATGTTACCCTTCAGGATGGTGTTAATGGAAGACTCAGTGATTGTAATATCATTGAACATCAGGAGGAGATGGTTAGATTCTCTCTTGTTGGAAATGGTAATTACTTGCCCCTGGTGTGACATAAATGTTACTCGCCATTTATCAGCTCGAGCCTGAATGTTGTCAGGTCTTGCTGCATATGGGTTACACTGCTTCCGTATCTGAGGAGAAATGAATGGCGCTGAACAATGTGCAATCATCAACAAACATCCCCATTTCTGACCTAGGCGTGGAAGCAAGGTCATTGATGAAGCAACTGAAGATGGTTGGGCCTAGGACAATAAGGAGGATGAGAAGAATCTCTTTGTCACATGTACATTTTACCCATCTTACTATGACATCTGAATGCCCCTCATCAGCACCGCTGATGATGATGGGCGGAATGAATTCATTCCATTGTGTCGGTGACAAGAGCCATTTAACTAAAATCTCTTCTTAAAAGTAACATCTTTCAGGATGATGATCATTTGATATCATCAGTGACTGAACTACTACTTTAAAGAATCATTGAATAATGCAGTATAAAAGGAGGCTATTTAGCCAATTAAGTCTGTGCTGGCTGTTTTGAAGAGCAATCCAGTTCACCCCATCCCCCACCCCACCCTGCTTGTCTCTCACAGCCCTGTGGTTAATTCTCCTTCAAGTATTCATCAATTTCCACTTTGAAAGCTACAGTTGAATCTGTTTACCGCACTGTGGATAATGCATTTGAGATTCAAACCTTCAGTATAAGTACGCTTTGCCTCATATTACCTTTTTTTTCTTGTGACCACCTAAAATCTGTGTCCTCTAACTATCGATCCTTCAGCTAGAGGAACAGTTCACTCTAGCTAAACATTTCAGGATTTTGACTACCTCTATCAAATCTTCTCTTCACATTTTTTGGCCTAGGAAGAACAATGCCACTTTCTGCACTCTACAATATCACCAATACCTTTCCAGTAAATCCACTCAGCACATTCTGAGTCTTTAACATCACAACACCTGGAGTGGGGCCCCCATGACTGATGATGATGAGACTGAAATGTCAAGGTAGAGATGCTAGCCTCAATTTGCATGATGGGAGCCAAGTGGGTGACATCAGTTTGACGGCCCTGTTAAACACAAAACTTGACATTCACTTCCATTGTAATCAGGGGAAACACCGGAGATCAATTCCACTCTGTCATTTTCAGAAATCTTTGAATAATGTTATTTCTTAGTTATAGATTACTTATATTAGCTTTCACCTATACAACTGTTAGGAGCAACAACAACAAAAAAGCAAAATATGAAATATTAGTCGATCCATTAGAAATATACTTGCCTCCATGCATAGCATCAATCCTTATTTTCAGTTGGTTCGGTCCAGTTAGTAATCCCTTTATGGCAGTGAAGTCAAAGATGGTTCTCAGCATGTTGAGGTACACCTCTACTGTGTCCACAATTTCAACTAAAGTGGTGGGGAGCAAAGAAGAGCTGATTAACATTAGCAGCATGGAAGTAACCTCCTCTTGCAACTCATTAATTGGGTACTCGATCTTCGTAAACTGTGACAATAATGTGGGAAGACTATCCCTTCTTCTCCAACACTTAAAAATGGCACCATCGAGAATTTATGCTCCACACAGAAAATTCTTCAAAGTCTTCATTTTGAACATTCATGGAAATAACTACACAACATCTCAGTAAGACCACAAATGTAGAATTGCTGTTTTCTTCCAAGTGCAGCAGAGGTTCACGAGGCTGATACTGGAGGTGGCACCACTGTCTTATGAGGAAAGATTAGCTTGACTGGGGCTGTATTCTCTACAGTTTGGAAAGACGTGAGGGGACCTGATTGAAATTTATAAAATCCCAACTAGGCTGAATAGTCCAGATGCTTTCCTTGGATGGGCAGTCTACAACCAGGACATCAAAGAGTCAAGATATGGGGTAGGCATTTTAGGATGGAGGAAAAATGTCTTCATTCAAAAGACTAGTGGAAATCTGTGGAATTCTCTTCCACAAAAGGCTGTGGAGTCTAAGTCACTGAAAGTATTCACAAATTTTTATTTTACTTTTTGAAAGCTTCAAGGGGAATAGGGGTACAAGTGGGAATATAGAGAATCAGCCTTTATCATATTGAATGGTGAAACAAGCAGGAGGGACAAATTGGTCTACTCTTGTTCCCAGTTTCTGTGTTTCTCGAATGACCTCCCTCACTCTTGACCAGCAAATGAGATCTCAGGGTAAATACAAGGTATGAAAGAATCGAACTTGTAGCACTGTGTTGGTCTCACCTCTGGACAGAAGGAAGTGGAACAAGGGGGAAAGCTTTGAAAGATTGGGTTACGAGGATAATTGATTTTTGCCAGAGTTTGCAGTGGTGGATTTCAGTAGCAGTTTGTAATAGTTACAAAGTTATGTTATTTTCACACTGTGAGGTCCTCCTCACTGAGTTGAAACCATTCACTCCTCATCCTCTCAATTTAGCAAACTTAGTATCAGTGAGCAGTATATTGAAGTAACAATAAAACAACAATACGTGGAAGGTTATAAAAGATCAATATTTACTGGAAGTCGATTTTTAAATTTCTCTCTCAGCTCCACTCTCCTGACCTCTGTCAGTATAACAGAGAAGGTCAATGATCTCTGTTACTCTTTCTCTAAACTAGCCACCCTGGGATGTACTGAAGTGATTGGTTATGACTCTTTCTTGAGTTTAATTCTCCTCTAATTCTGACCTCTTGAACATTTTAAACATAACAGCACTGGCAGCTGTACCTTCAGGTGCTAGAGTCCTCAGCTTTGGAATTCCATCTCTAAACTTCTCCAGATCTCTAGTTACGCTCCTTCATTAAGACACTAATTAAAGGTAACCTCTCTGATGAACCTTTTGTGTATCCATCCCAATTTATAATGTAGACCAGGGTTAAAATTTCCTTTATAAAACACACACACACACACATGGCACAGCTACTCATGTTTCACTTCAACACTTTACAGGTTTTCAAGTTCAAAGTTGAGTGCAACAATTTCTCATCATAAAATCTGACTCCACTTTCTAGACAGCAGTTACTGGCAATGACATTGCTGTAGTAATTTTTAACTCCTTTCAACCCATCTTTCGTTTCAACACATGTCCTATTGTCATCGCCTTTTGCACCACACATTCCTTTTTTGTCACTTGCCTTCTCTGCCTTTCACCCCCTAACAGGCCCTTCCCCTTTTCCCTGCTTCTGTACTTGCTTAAAACCTATTATACCTCTAACTTTGCCAGTTCTAATGAAAGATCATCAACCTGAAATGCTAACTCTCTTTCTCTCTCCACAGATGGTGCCAACTGGATGAATGTTTCTAGCATTTTCTGCTTTTATTAATGGATGTTATGGTTACGTAGTGGAACACTTTTCCATTTCAGATGTTCAGTATCAGAAGAAAGCACTTGAAAGTCAGGCATAATAAAGCTAAACGCAACTTTGCCTTAATCCTGCCTTCATCAAGTATTTCACACTCCTGTAACACTGCGACTTTTTCCCACATTAGTCATCTGAACTAAATTAGCAATTTGTTATTAATTATAGAGTAACTTTATGTTTTGAATGTACTGTCCACTCCAGCCTCAATCAAAACTGAAATTAATTTCATGCAAGACATCACTGACAGGAAGATTATACCACACTAGCATTTTACAAATTGATATTGTTGTTCACTGATGGACAAATGATGAATAAACATTTTGTGGATGAATTCTTGATCTTTCCTGCTTGTTGTATCAATTGTATTTGCCAAACTAGCACAAAAACACTGAAAGACTGAGGTGAGACGGAGGGAACAAGAGGGGACTTGCACAGAATATAAAGACTAGAATGGAGTAGTTGGGCCAAGTGGCCTGATTCAGTGCTTTATATTCTAATCTATAGAAGATGGTGCAATGAATGATATGTGATCAAAAGGACAATTGACAACATTAAAACTACTTCTCAACCAACTCTAGGTACACTACTTTTGCCTGACTGTTAAATTGTGTCAGGCCTTATTCAATAGCTAACGCGTTTCCAGGTCACAGCTCACTCAAAGCTTCTAGGCAGTTACTTGCACAATAATTTATTTCTTTAGTAAAGCTGCTGTTGTCAGTTTTACAAGCAGGATTCCCTTTTCAGCTGCTTTTGTACTTAAACACACTTGAAGTTTACGAACATCCCCATTACAGGACTCTTCTGATGCAGTGGTAGTTCCCATACCTCTAGGCCAGAAGGTCCAGGTTCAAGTCCCACCTACTGCAGATATGTGTTGTGCTCGTGAAATGATCTTCCTAATAGTATTGTGGGTGCATTATATCACATGGATTCATAGAATCCCCATAGTGTGGACATTTGGCCCAACAAGTCAACACCGATGCTCTGAAGATCATCCCATCCGCCAACCCTGCATGTTCCATGGCTACTGCACCTAACCTACACATCTCTGAACACCATGGCTAATTTAACATTGCCAGTCCACCAAACATGCACATCTTTAGACAATGGGAGGAAACAGGAGCAACTGGCAGAAACCCATGCGGACATGGAGAGAATGTGCAAACACCATACAGCCAGTTGCCCAAGGCTGGAATTAAACATGGGTCCCTGGCGCTTTGAGGCAGCAGTGCTAACCACTGAGCCACCATGCCGCCCCTGCAGTGGTTCAAGAATGCAGCCCACCACTTAATTGGGGGTAATTAAGGATATGCAATAATGCTAACCCATGCAGTGAAGCTGATATCCTGTAAACGAACCTTTAAATCAACACTAATGGAGCAGAGAAAGTAGAAACTGTAGATGCTGGAGAATCTGAGATAACGCGGTGTAGAGCTGGACGAACACAGCAGGCCAAGTAGCATCAGAGGAGCAGGAAAGCTGATGTTTCGGCCTAGGCCCTAATAGCTATTAACCCATGTACGACACTATGTAATGAAGGTCTTGGGTTGAAGTTCCAATCAAGCAACTTGAACACCAAATTAACACTAACCTGCCAAGTCTGATAGGCTTATGGATAAACCTAAGCCAGTCCTGAGGGAATGTTGCACTGTCAGAGGTCTGTCTTTCAGATCACATGTTCAGCTGAGACACTGTCTTCTGCCTAAGTTGATATAAAAGATTCTGTAGGCCTGTCAAATGTGTGCAATTGAATAAAACCTGATGGCATGTCACCTAAGGAAATATTAGAAAAGGTAACTAATCACTTAGTGAAAGAGTTGGGCTAATGGATGAAAGTGGAGGCAGAAAGAGATAGCAGAGGAACTCTGGATCTTGTGTGTCAAGACAGCTGAAAGCATGGCTGCTGATGGTGGGATGACAGAAATGGTGCAGATGAGAGGCTAGAATCAGAGGAGGACGGAGATTGCAGCGTGTTTCAAACAACAACCCCTCTAATTACTTTGTCTGCTGCACAAGCATCCAAAGTCTGTCAAAGCAGTTTCTGCAGGTCGAACCCAATGAGCTGACATCGAAATCCACATGCATGGAATAGCCAGACATTGGTTGCAGGGTTCAAGCAGGTTACCAGTATCTGGATGTCAGACTGACATAGATCAGTTCTGTTGGTTTATACCGTCAAACATCCATAGTGGCCATTTTCTGGTTTCCAGTATCACTGTGACCTTCCAGCAATACTTTCACTAGAAATGCTGTGCAAGTCCTCAGGCCAAATTCATGAAAGAATTATGTTAAAGACGTAAAAAAGAATGAATGTGGGGAATAAGAACAAAATAAGAACATACGAACTAGGAGCAGCAGTAGGCCATCCGGCCCCTCGAGCCTGTCCTGCCATTTAATAAGATCATGGCGAATATTTTTGAGACTCAGCTCCACTTACCCGCCCACTCACCATAACCCTTAATTCCTTTACCATTAAAAAATTTATCTGGCCTTGCCTTAAACACATTCAGCGAGGTAGCTTCGACCACTTCACTAGGCAGGGAATTCCACTGATTCACAACCCTTTGGGTGAAGAAGTTCCTCCTGACCTCAGTCCAACACCTGCTTCCCTTTATTTTGAGGCAATGCCCTTTAGTCCTAGTTTCACCTGCTAGCGGAAACAACCTCCCTGCCTCCACCTTATCTATTCCTTTCAGAATCTTATATGTTTCTATAACATCTCCCCTCATTCTTCTGAAGTCCAATGAGTATAATCCCAGCCTATTCAGTTTCTCCTCATAATCTAGCCCTCTCAACTCTGGAATCAACCGAGTGAATCTCCTCTGCATCCCCTCCAGTGTTAGTATATCTCTTCTCAAGTAAGGAGACCAAAACTGCACACAGTACTCCAAGTGTGGCTCACCAGGACCGTATACAACTGCAGCATAGCCTCCCTGTTTTTAAACTCCATCCCTCTAGCAATGGCAGACAAAATTCCATTTGCCTTTTTTAATTACCTCCTGCACCTGCAATCCCACCTTCAGCAATTCACGCTCAAGGACACCCATGTCCCTCTGCACAGCAGTGTGCTACAATTTTTTACCATTTAAAACATAGTCCATTTTTCTGTTATTCCTAGCAAGATGGATGACCTCACACTTAACAACATTGTACTCCATCTGCCAGACCTTTGCCCACTCACTTACACTATCTCTATCCCTCTGCAGACTTTCAGAGTCTTCTGCGCACTTTGCTCTACCACTCAACTTAGTGTCCTCTGCAAATTTTGACACACCACACTTCGTCTCCAACACCAAATCATTGGTGTAAATTGTAAACAATTGCGGTCCCAACACTGATCCCTGAGGCACACCGCTAGCCACTGACCATCAACCAGAATAACACCTATTTACCCCTACTCTTTGCTTTCTAATAGTCAACCAATCCTCTATCCATGCTAATACATTACCTGTGATACCGTGCAACTTTATCTTATGTCGCAGCCTTTGGTGTGGCAACTTGTCAAATGCCTTCTGGAAATCCAGATACACCACATCCACAGGCTCCCCATTGTCCACCATGCAAGTAATGTCCTCAAGGAATTCCACCAAATTAGTTAAACATGACCTACCCTTCATGAACCCATGCTGGGTGTTCCCAAAGGGAGAATTTGTATCCAGATGTCTTGCTTACTAGTTACTTACTAGTTAAAGTCCTATTGACCACCCTATTTACCCTTTTCACCAGAACACTGGATCTGGCCCTGTTCAGGTGGAGTCCATCCCAGTGGTATAGATCTCTCCTGTCCCAGAACTGATGCCAGTGCCCCATGAAAAGGAGACCCTCTTTCCCACGCCACTCTTTTAGCCATGTATTTACTTCCTTGATCCTCGCTTCCCTCTGCCAATTTGCATGTGGCTCAGGCAGCAATCCAGAGATTATGTCCCTTGAAGATCCATTTTTTAAATTTTGATCCTTGTTTTTCATAATCCCGAAACAGGTCTTTTTTCCTAGTTCTGCCTATGTTGTTGGTACCTACGTAGACCACAACTACTGGATCCTCCCTCTCCCTCTCTAGTCTCTTCTTAAGCTGGTCAGAGATGTCTCACACCCTGGCACCAGGCAGGCAACACACCATGCGGGATTCTCTATCCTGCTTGCAAAGGATACTGTCTATCCCCTTGATGATGGAATCCCCTACAGCTACAATCTGTCTTTAGCTTGAATGGCCTCCGAGACAGTCTACTCACTTAGAGGAGGTGGAAGGGTGGTGCCTTGGGTATTGGTTAACTTCCAAATATATTGGGTGAAAGATAACCATTACCCAGCCAACCACTTGCGCCCGCTTAGGGATTCCTCCTCCACTCAACAAACTGAAGGTCACGGTCACGCAAGGTAAAACTTTTATAATCGAAAACTTACCTCCCCAGGCTGCCCTCGCACTCTCTTCCGGACTCCCGCCACTCAAAAACTGAAGCTAAATTTGGGAGTTAACTAGAAGAGCAGATAGAATAGATTTTCTGTTAAAAAAACCCCACAGGCTCAAATCGTGAAACGTACAGGAGGATTTCTCAGAAATGAATTTCAGTTCAGGTGGCATAGCTGTCAGCAGTTTATATTTTCTCAAATTTTTAAATGTTTTCCAAAGTTGTCACTGTACAGTGTAATGGTTCTGGAAGAGCTGAGTGTTGATGTTGCATTAGCTCCAGCCAATCAGATGATACCACACTCATGGTTGAATTTTCCCATTTGCCGTTAACGGACTGTGGCAAGAGTATGTCAGTCTGCCACGGTGGAGGCAATCTTCCACATTTCACCTCATTAATTATGGAGCTAAGCTACTGGGTGTGTTTCTCTGGGAATTATTTGCCAAGCACAGTGGAGTTTCTCACCACCAGTAAATTTCTGGCTTCCAAGCCTTTGGTACCATATGTAAAGCCCAGCTGCACATCACTTTAGCTGCTGCAAGCCAAGAACTCTCTCTCAAACTGTGCAGCTTGGCCCGGAAATGTCTCAAAGCAAAGGGAAGCCAGCTGCCCATTTCCAGGACAGAGATCTGGAGGTGCTGGGGTATGAAACAGCAGTTCTTTTCCCTTTTGGCCACCAAAGAAGATCATTTCAACCAGGATAGAAATTGCACTGCAAGTCAGTGCCGTGTCCCAAGTTAAAAGGGATACTCTGCATTGCTGTAAGAAGGTCAATGATTTGTGCCCTTTAAAGCTAAGTGCCACAATCAAGTATCTAGTATCTCATGGTCAAGGACCAGAACACAGCTTCACGCTACCACTCCACTGGCATCTCACCAAGGCCAGGGACTCAACTCTCAGAATCGTGTGCACCATTGGGTCTGAACCAGTCAAAACAACCACTTAACTATTCTAATCCTATTTTCCAGCAGTTGGCCCATAATCTGCCAGCATTACTAGTGCACATCTAAATACTTCTTAAATGTGAGGGTTTCTGCCTCTACCATCCTTTCAGGAAACGAGTTTCATATTCACACCATCAACTGGATGAAAAACATTTTTCCATCCAAATCCTGCCCCTTAACTTAAATCCATGCTCCCTGGTCATTGATCCCTCTAACCAGAGGAAAAGTTCCTAATGATCATATCCTATTAAGGGCTCTCACTCACAACATCCTCCCAGACTGCTAGTCCTACCTACTCTCTGTGCTTCCTGCTCACTCATAAGGGGCTCCTCACCCTCTCTCCTACTCATGCATGACCCACTAGCTGCTGTTGCATCCATTATACACAATCTCTCCTTTAGCCTCACAAGGTAAAAAGAAACTGGACTACTTTCCAGGTTGATATCCCCACAGCACTGATGTATCTGTAGCCCCAAGGCTGTTTGCATTTGATCTGTAGAATTAACTCCACCAATCATGCCATTGTTTAGTTTGACAAGTTTCTTTACTGTGCGTGACAGTATCCCTGACTGACTGTATTCCTTCTTCATCCAACTAAGGACTGTTCCCCTGAGCTGTTCATAGATTGCCATTTAAAGCACATGTGGAATGTTTGTTGAGTGTGATGCGGCAGGAAAATGGAACTGAGCTATTGGCCGCTTTTCTGTTGTGCTGATGTAACAAAGGGACATAGCCACTCTCTGTCAGGCTGGAGCATTTTTTTGTCAGTGCTTCCCAGTGTCACGAGCAGACTGCCTTTTCCTCTGGGCTAGAAACTAACCTAAACCACTGGGCAGCCTGTAACTGAGCAGTGAAAAACTTGTGAGCTGGCAGCCTGTTAGTCAGGACTGAAGTCAGAGAGCACTAGGAAAGTAAGCTACGTGCTCCATGCGGCAATATCAGCACAAAAGCATTCTGTGTGGACGCATGGCTCTCCTTGTGCCCTGTGACTTGGCAGGAGTCTGCAAGTCAGCTCCAAAGTATAAAGTGCTGAAGGCCTGAATTGCTGGCTGAGCTGGTTCATAGACAGATGTTATGATGCAGTGTGGTTGGTGGTTTGTTGATGCTGTGTAGCACAGATGCAAGCTCGAGGCTGATGGTGACCATGGACCACGTTGGGACATTGTGCAGAAGACACAGTGGCATAATGGGCAGGGACGGGTATTCAGCAAACTGCAACCCCCCCAGGTACTGACTCTGTCTTATTTGTGGACAAGATACACTGTCCTCTCAGTGGAGGACAGAAGAATTGGGAGTGGGATGTAAAAATTGTGAGTTTTGACTTCAATGAGTTGCAAGTATATTGGAAATAAGGGAGTTGCCACTCAGGAATGAGCTTTTGAAGTTACCATCTAAGGTCTGAGGGGAAATTGGGAAAAGCTTTCTTGACATTGAGAATCTGATTTTTTCATTACCATCCCACCCCTAGTTTATCACCATAGCTTCTAAACCGCTGGTCACACCAGTGAGGGTGAGTGGATGCAGTTAGCTCTACACTAGTTTTTGCAGGGAGCAGGTGTATTCTGTACAGCTCCTGAGAGTTTCAGTAATTATACTTGACTTGTACTTGTACTTATTGCTGTCATGCAATAAACTATTACGTTAACTAAGAACATTAGGCAGGCCCTTGACTAAGTACAGGCAAAGGAAGATTGATGGCCATAAATCACCTCAAACAATTCTTACTCTGAACTATATACTGGCAAAGGTAGCAATATGCTGCAAGTTGCCATTAGTGGCATTCAGGATGATACAACCATTAAAGCTTCAAATAGATTGAGAAGCCAGTCTGGCACAAGAGGAAACACAATTCTTTAAGATCAGCTTTGTCACAGGTTTCAGTACCTCTGCTTCACAGGATGCAGTGCTGACCTCCAGTGAAAAATAGGCATTTCAGGATTTGTATTATGATGCAGATTAATTCCCATGGTTGCGTCGGGTGAATTCTCCATGCTTTATGCAGGAGCACCAGTCATTGATTGCAATCACCAGCAGGATTTGATTGAAATCTGTCACTGATGGGGCACGTCAATGGCCAATTCCATGCAGCTGTCTCATGTCATGTCCACTCAGCACTGCCCTGGGGAAGTATGAGCCAAGAGGGAGTCAGAGGTATGTGACCCTTCAACTCTTAGGAGCCAGTCGCAATTTCTGCCAGTGTAACAGCTGGGTGAAAATTGCTGAAACTTATCTTTGCTCTCAACCTGACATGCACATATAAACACAGGGATGTACTTTCATCCCCTTTAGTGAAGTAATGACCCCAGAATGAGGCTGTTAATCTCACTGAACAGTTAATGCCAGTGATTAGTCTGTTGCCATTCTGAAAACTGTCCTACTTGAAGATAGCCAAAGTTGTGCATGTTCCAAGCTAAAGGTCGTTTTTACTAGCAAAATTAAGGGTCCTTTTCAGCAAATGGGACACCTGATGCATTTTAATTTGAAAAAGATGAGAGCTTTTGCTATGTTTATTTAGACTCATTCCATGGGTGGGGAGAAAAAGCCTTTTTATGGAAACAGGAGACCTTTTCCAACCCGTTCTACCATTCAATTTTATCTATTTGTAACTCTATCTACCTATCTGTGTTCCATATCCTTCATATTCTTCAGCTAACAAAAATAATATCTGTTTCGAAATGTTCAGTGAACACTGGGCTCAGCAACTCTTGGGGAGAACTATTTCTTGACTGGATGACTAGCTTTAATTTAAATAATTTAAAGGTTTTGCTCTGTTGGACTCCCCGACACCAAAGGAAATGGCTTTGCTGTCTCTATGGTGTCGTAATTTTTAATCAGTTTAAAAAACCCATTTAGATCACTCATCAATATTTTATCCTTGAGGGAATAACTGTTTACAATGTGCAGCCATCTGTGTAATTTAACCCTTTCATCCCTACCAGTCATATATGGCCAGTTAAAGCAATAGGAGAATAAAGGAGGTCAAAAATAATCTTGTCCACAGATTCATTGGGATACACGCCCACTCTCTCACAACTGTCCACCAGCCACACTGCAACCAAAAACATTTTCCTTACCAGCAGAATCTCTTGTCTCGGGGAGGTGAAGGCCTAGTGGTATTATCACTGGACCGTTAATCTAGAGACCTGGATAATTTTCTGGGGACCTGGGTTTGAATCCACCATGGTAGATGGTGGAATTTTAATTCAACAAATACCTGGAATTAAGAGGCTAATGATAACCCTGAATCCATTGTCAATTCCTTGGAAAACCCCATTTGGCTCGCTAATGTCCGTAAGGAAGGAAACTGCCATCCTTACCTAGTCTGGCCTACATGAGACTGCAGACCCACAGCAATGTCGTTGACTCTTAACTGCCCTCTGGGCAATTAGTAATGGGCAATAAATGTTGACCTAGCCAGCCATGCCCTTATTCCTTGAATGAATAAAGAAAAAAAATCATTTGTCAGTGGTTGACTGGGTGTAAGGTGAAATTTCGCAAGTTCTGCAGGTTCTCTTGGCAAAATGAGCTGAGGGAACTGGAATCTTAAGGTAATAGGAGAAGGGGAAATGGGGATCCAATCAGTTACACGTAATAAAGGAAGAACTGGGATTTCAATCACACCTTCTGGGACCTCTAAATCTCCCAAAGTGCCTCACACCCAATGAAATACTTTTTGAAGTGTCGCAATTGATTTGATACAGGAAATAGTACAGGTTGTGTACACAGCAAGATCCCACAAACAGCAATGTAACAATAACCAGATAATCTGCTTATAATGATGCTGATTGAATGAGAAATATTAGCCAGGACACCAGAGAGAGCACTCCCGTTCTTTATCAAACAGCAAATACAGTGTCTCAAGTCCAGCTATCCAAATACCAGAGATGTTAGTAAACTAGGCACTTTTGTAAGTGACTCCACATGAATTTTTGTTATTTAACGAGTAGCATCCCTAAACCTGCCAGCCATGGAATACCGTATTGATTGTACCCAACAGTCATGTCCCAAAACCAAAACCCAGTCTTGATCAGACACTGACTCTTCCTGCAAATGTATTTGTCCAGGCTCTCATGTGCCACAGAATACATGTTCCAGTCAGCTGAACACTGTGCCATACCTTAAACTTACAGGCTATCATAACTAAAATACAGAAACCAGCTTTTGACCAACCAGCTCCTTCTCCTGCACTGAAATTCTGACAAGATACTGAAGGATGATAAAGTAGAGAAAAGGAACACATTACCTCCACATCAGCAAACTGTTCACTCACCAAATTTGTACCTGTGTGCTCTACTTTTAATGATCACTCCTGACTCAGGGGTGTGAAGGTAAAAAACAGCTGAAAATAACAAATTTAAAAGTCTTCACCATTCCGTGTCCACATCTCCAAACACCTTGAACAAAGTGACTGACAAAGTCTGAAGATTTTAGCAACGTGGGGTGGCTCAGTGGTTAGCACTGATGCCTCATAGCAGCAGCATTTCGGTTCAATTCCATTCTTGGACAACTGTCTGTGTGGAGTTTGCACATTCTCCCTGTGTCTGCATGGGTTTCCTCCGGGTGCTCCGGTTTCCTCCCATAGTTCAATGATGTGTAGGTTAGATGGGTTGACCATGCCCCAGTGGCCCATAGTGTGCAGTCTGGTTGGATTAGCCACAGGCAATATAGGGTAGGAGGGGTGGGTCCGGGTGGGATGCTGTCTGGATGGTTGATGTGAACCCGTTGGGCTGATTGGTTTGCTTCCACACTGTACAGATTCTAAGATATATCAATCAAATGTATTGTTATTAAAGTAAATTGTGGAAGGAAAAGTGGTAAGACAGTGGTAAGAAGGGTCTAGGCCCGAAACGTCAGCTTTTGTGCTCCTGAGATGCTGCTTGGCCTGCTGTGTTCATCCAGCTTCACATTTTATTATCTTGGAATTCTCCAGCATCTGCAGTCCCCATTATCTCAGACATTACCCCGAGCATGTTATGAATTTATGATTCAGTAAATCACTGGTTAGGTGATTCCACTCCAGGGATACACTGGGCTGTGGATTTAAGAATGAGATAGAATTGATGCTGTCTCAAACTTCAGGAACTTCCTCCCAGGCAACACAGTGGGTATACCTACACCACACACAATGCAGCAGAGTGCTGTTTAGCAGCTCTGTCAAACGCAATTAGGGATTGGCAATAAATGCAGGCATGGCCTGTGATGCTCACATTCCATGAATCCATCATAAAAAATGTGAAACTTGCTGCTTTGATGGCGAAACTAATGTGTGTGGATTTACTGCTCCCTGTACCCGATTTTCACATTATGTTGAAAATTTAGCTACAATAGATCTTTAACAGCAACATTTCCCAAAATGATTGCCAATTTAAATACTATGAGAATTGTAATAAAAAAGAAGTGAAATACCATGGATGCAGAAACTTTGAAAGTAAAATGGAAAAAGCCGAAAATGTTTGATAGAATGTTGGTTAGGGTATGTTTTTAATCCATTGTTTTGTAGGCGACTATTTTCAAAACTCTTAAGTTTCAGACTTTTAGGGACTTTCCCATACAGCTCCTGATGCAAGAGATTTGCCTACTGAAATCTTCAATTTCTTGATCAGTTGCTGTGGAAATAGTTGCTTTTGGGATTCTCACAGTCCTGATGCCCACCTCCAACCTATGCTATGGAAACAAATTTCTGGGCAATTATCTAGTCATTATTACATTGTCGATTGTGGGATTTTGTTATGCACAAACAAGTTTCTACATTACAATAATAAGCACACTTCAAATGTACATCATAGACTGGCCATTTGTATTGCTATGCCCAGTGGGACATATTTTTAGGGTCTGAGGAGAACAATTTAAAAAAGATGAGGGGCAATTTTTTTTTTACCCAGAGGGTGGCTTGTCTGTGTGCAATGAAAATCTCCTTTGCAAAGGAATGAGGGGTCAGGATGATTGAACTTGTTATTTCTAGCTTTATTTACAAAAGCTGTTACGTTTTACTTCTAAGTTGTGGAATAACCGAAAAGTGGTGGATGCAGGCACAGTTACAACATTTAAAAGGAATTTAAATAAGTACATGAAAGGAAATGTTTGGAGGGATAAGGGCTAAGCACAGACAGGTGGGGCTAGTTTACTTTGGGATTATGGTCAGCATGGACTGGTTAGACCAATTCCATGCTGTATGACTATGCCAATGACTCTAAACTGGTGCTATAGAAAAGTGATATTTCCTTTTTGTTATTTGAATTAGAAGCAATTGTACACCCTGAAATGGGAACAGAAGATAACAAAAACAACCTGTTTAAACTGAAAGCACCATATCAAAAACTGGAACAAATACAACAGTTCAAGGGCTTTTCTAAGCTTTGGGTGCTACAACTGGGGCTCAGAGTGATAACGTTCTCCAGGCAGTTCTTGCAGAACTACAGGCTCTGAGCCAAAGTTCTGGGTTCAAGGCCCACTCTAGACATGATTACCAGGGAAGGTGCATTCATGACATGCTTAAACAGATTGATTATCATGTGTAAATCCTTTTACCATGCCTATGGGAGGCAGCAAGAGTGGAAGAGTCTCTTGGTCATCCATGCTTAATGCAGAGTGACATCCCTTGTGGTTTTATTATCCAGATTCCAGACCAAATAGGCAGTATACCTCTATGACAGATACATGAATAATGACACATGACATTCTAGTATAAATATACCCATTTTGCTTTCATTCAGTGCAATAGTCAGTGTAGTGTATTCAGTCAGTCGCTTCTGTTTATATACTATACAGCAATATCTGTAAGCACCAACTATTTTTAAGTCTGTGATATTATGGTAGTGAAAAAAGTTAGTGTTGCAAGGTATCTGACTCAATAAGTTCCCAGTCTTTGTGATATGTGTTTTCAGTATAGGTTTTCGAGAAGGAGGTCGATGTAGTGGGAACAGGGGACTGCATTGGATGATCAGCCATGATCATGTTGAATGATGGAGCAGGGTTGAAGAGCCAAGTGGCCTACTCCTTGTTCCTTTTTTCTATGTTTCTATATTAATATGTGGTAATGTATAGGGCAGCACTCAAACCACATTATGCTGGTGGTGGTGTTTGAAACAATAAACCAGATCATCCCTCAAGCTGTAGCCTTTGGTTTCAGGCTAGTGACCTGTTTCGGGGAAAGAAAGCTACAGAAACAGATGTAAACACATACTTGAACTGCCTCACAACATAGCAAACCTTTCACTCCATGATGGCTGGAAGATGTTGAGAGTTGCATTACCACATATGGAAAGGATTAAGGATGAGAACAAACTTATACATATTTTCTCAATTTCAAGTTGTCAAAGAAGGCCATGTCAAAGCAAGTAAGGGTATCAGTATCGCTTAAACAAAATGGAAATGATTTTCACTCCTGGAAACAGAAGATCAAAGGAAGGAAACAAGGTTTTCTACATAAATAAGGAGACAAATGAAATTGCAACCATATAGCATATAGCATTTTATAACCAATGGAACACATCTTGAGGCACAATCATTGTTACAATAAAGGGCACATGTCAGAAAAATCACACAAAGGAAGCACTGACAAATGGCAGGGAAATTGATATCTGGATAATCTGTTGGATGGATATTGGCCATGGCATCTTCAAGGAACACTAATTTTTATGTCTTCCTCAGTGGGTAGACAAGGCCTCAGATTACCATTTCATCTAAAAGACAGGCACACCTGATAAGGCAACATCTCCGCATTGTGTATATTAATCTACATACTGACTTCCAGCCACTGGCTTGGACACGAAACACACAGTTTTTAGATTCAAAAAATGAAACCAACTTTTCTTTTATTCACTGGTGGGATGTGGGTGTCACTTGCCCATCCTTAGTTACTCCCCAGCCCATTATAAAAGAAAACTAACATAAAGAAGGTGGCATACAAATCCTTAATAAAGCTGCTACTTCCCAAATGTTCCAGAGAAAAGACTAAGATAATCTTTAGTGCCGAGGTTGTAGACAATCTACTTTTCTTGATCCGCATCTTTGACTTTCTAAACACGCTTGTTTCCTTGCGAGGATTTCTGACAAAGTTGATCTTATTTTGTTACAACACTGTAACCTTACTAAGAAGGAACTTTTTCAAAACTTCAGATTGAAAAAGAAAAGATGTCCATTCACTGCTTCAGTCGCTTTGTGAAATGACACTGATTAGGTGAAGTCTCTCTCAAAAGATGAACCTTAGCTCAAATTTAGAATCAAAATAAAAGCAGAAAATCCTGGAAACACTTATCAGTTCAGCGTCTGCAATATTTTGCTTTCAAGTTAGTTGCGAAGATGTATAAAATCCGATAAAGTACCTCTGAAGGGTTTGAACTTGTTCTCCAGATCAAATTCTTGCCTGCCCAGTCGGGAAAGGTTTATTCGCAGATCAGGACAGACAGTAAACTCTTCTATGGTCTTACTAATCTGGTAGATCTTCTCTGTCACTGACTCAGAAGCTGGACCTATGACAGAAAAGCAGAGAGTACAATTTGTTAAAAAAATAGTCATGAAACTTAAGCACTCAGGGTTAAAATGGGCAAGGTAAACATCCCTGATTTATTTCTCCAAGCTCATCACTGGATTTGTAGAACAACATTGAAAGTCTAGCTTTGCATTTTAATTAGCATCATTGCTCACTTTCAGACTAGACATCCAGAACTTTTAAAGAATCACATTTTTTTATGACCTTAGTTAATGGCCCTCAGAGATCTCTGCCTTCCTCCATTTCTGCTTCTTCCATACCTGTGACTCTACTATGTGTTCACCTCTGGAATTTCCCTCCTCTAAGCAGCTTGGCCATTCTAATGTCCCCTTTGTCTTGATGTGCTCCTTAAAATCTATATTCTCAGCAAATTTGACCTATTAGTTCCTTATGTGGTTTAATGCCTAATCTGACAGATGGCACCGTTGACATAGAACATAGAACATTACAGCACAGTACAGGGCCTTTGGACCTCGATGTTGTGCCGACCTGTTATTCTGATCTCAAGCCCATCTAACCTACACTATTCCATGTACTTCCATATGCTTATCCAATGACGACTTAAATGTACCTAAAGTTGGCAAATCTACTACTGTTGCAAGCAAAGTGTTCCATTCCCTTACTACTCTCTGAGTAAAGAAACCACCTCTGACATCTGTCCTATATCTTTCACCCCTCAATTTAAAGCTATGCCCCCTCGTGCTCGCCGTCACCATCCTAGGAAAAAGGCTCTCCCTATCAATCCTATCTAACCCTCTGATTATTTTATATGTTTCAATTAAGTCACCTCTCAACCTTCTTCTCTCTCATGAAAACAGCCTCAAGTCCCTCAGCCTTTCCTCGTAAGACCTTCCCTCCATACCAGGCAACATCCTAGTAAATCTCCTCTGCACCCTTTCCAAAGCTTCCACATCCTTCTTATAATGCGGTGACCAGAACTGTACACAATACTCCAAGTGCGGCTGCAGCAGAGTTTTGTACAGCTGCAGCATAACCTCTTGGTTCCGGAACTCAATCCCTCTATTAATAAAAGCTAAAACACTGTATGCCTTCTTAACTGCCCTGTCAACCTGGGTGGCAACTTTCAAGGATCTGTGTACATGGACACTGAGATCTCTCTGCTCATCTACACTACCAAGAATCTTACCATTAGCCCAGTACTTTGCCTCCTACCAAAGTGCATCACCTCACACTTGTCTGCATTAAACTCCATTTGCCACCTCTCAGCCCAGCTCTGCAACTTATCTATGCCTCTCTGCAACCTACAGCATCCTTCGTCACTATCCACAACTCCACTGACCTTAGTGTCATCTTCAAATTTACTAACCCATCCTTCTACGCCCTCATCCAGGTCATTTATAAAAATGACAAACAGCAGTGGACCCAACACCGACCCTTGCGGTACACCAGTGCAATATTCCCTCCTGGATGTGCAACAAAACTTGCTTTCATATAGCTGACCAACACTACACAGATTTAGATTTTAAGGAACATCTTAAGGAGGAAAGAAAGGTGGAGAGGCAGATTTGTTTAGAAAGAGAATTCCAGAGCTTAGGACATTGGCAGCTGAGAGCACAGCCAAAGTTAATAAAGTGACTAAAATTAGGAATGCACAAAATTCCCAAATTGTATAAGTGCAGAGACAGGACTGGAGTTTAAAGAGAGAGAGGGAGGACACCATACATGAACTTGAAAACAGGGATGACATTTTTCAAATTGAGGAGTTGTTAGATTAGAAACCAACTTTGTGGATAGGAAAGCAGCGTAGGTAATGGGTGAATGAGACTTAGATCGTAGAAACACAGGAAGAACCTATTGGGCCCTTCATATTTGTCCCAGGTGTCCGCAACAGCAACTCATCTTGTCACACTCCACACCTTTACCCCACTGTCCAACCATTTCCTTCTCTTCAGATAATGATCCCATTCCCTTTTGAAAGCCATAAGTGACTCTGCATCCACCACATTCTCCAGCAGATTCCAAATCTTAACTATTTATTGTATAAAATTAGTATCTCCTCATATTGCCTTTTGTTCTTTTACCAACCATCTTTGGTTGAAATTCTCTGCCTTCTGACGCTTCAGCAAAATGGAACAGTTTCTCCCGACTTACTCTGACCAGACGCCTACATGATTTTGAATCCCTCTGCAAAATGCCTCCATCTAGTCATCTCTTCTCCAAGGGGAACAACCTCCCAAATCTATCTTCAGAACCAATGTTCCTCATCCCTGAAACCATTCTCATAATGTGTCTTCGGTATCCTGTCTAATGCCTTCCTATCCTTCCAGTGGTGTAGTGCCCAGAATGGACACAAGATTCCAGCTGAGACCAAACAGTGCTTTATAAAAGCTCACATAATTTCTCAGAAAGCAAGAACTGCAGATGGTGGAGTCAGAGATAACACAGTATGTTCAGGACCCCCAAAACATCACCTTTCCTGCTCCTCTGATGCTGCCTGGCCTGCTGTGCTTCTCCAGCTCCATTCTGTGTTATCACATAACTTCTGTGCTTGTTAACTCTATGTCTCTATTTATAAGAGCAGATCCCATTTGTCCTTGCTATTTCATCAACTTTTGCACATACACCCTCAGGTTTCTCTGTTGCTAATGTTACCCACTTACCACATTATTTTCAATTGCGTCTGCTTTTTTTTAGCAAAACGTATCATTTCAAGGTTCACTGCATTAAATTTTATTTGCTACTTGTCGTATTTCTTTGGCTTCTGTTCTCTTCTATACTCTCTTGAAGTCTATTGCCATCCTCTGCATGATTCACAATACCTGCAAGTTCTGTAAAATTTGAAACTGCACCCAAGTTTGTCATTAATGTGGATCAAGTAAAACAGTGGTCCTAGTTCTGAATCCAAGGAAATGTCACTGCATAGCTCCCTCCTGCCTGAAAATCAACTGTTCACCAGTTTCAGTTGAACAGAAAGGTTTTCTGTAACTCATCCAACTGTGCAAACATGCTGCCGCTGTTCCGTTTATCCCACAAACTTGACATGGTGCAAGTAAGGATATGAGCAGCAGAGTCCTGGATGGGCTGAAGTGTTAATGTTGTCACAAAAGTAAAATGCTGTGGAAACTCGCAATCCATAATAAAAATGGAAAATGCTGAAAATATTCCAAGGTCTGGCACCATCTGTGGAGAGGGAAACCGAGTTCATGTTTTAAGTGGCTGACCTCATGCAAAATTTGGGAGCAGTTCAAAACATAATGTACTGTGCTGTAATATTATTGGTCTTTCAGTCAAACACCAAAGACCTTATCCTGTTCATCAGTTCCGTATAACAATACATTCCCAAAAAAGATCTTTATCCTGAGGGATAACATTAACTAATGTGAATAAATTCATTCATGTTTTCATTTATTATAAGACTGCACTTGGGAGTTAGTGAAAGGTAGAACTTTATCGTCTGACATACCATTCACTTGATGGCAACATCAGTGAGCCCCTTGATGGGCTTATTAGCTTACAGCTTCATTCCTGGTGAATCCATTATCCAACACTGAGTTAAAAGACCTTTCTGAAAATGCAGTCCGCACACTCAGGAAATCCTGCAGTTGCGTATTTAACAGGACAGGATGACGCTCAAATTTCTTGTCTTGGGAATTATTCCATAATCCATAAACTCTCAGTAGGGCTGCTGTCCTTTCTTGAAGTGAAAAGCTGAGGCAAAAATGAGTTTGAAATTTTGCAGTCCCTGTACACCTTGCAGACAGTGGTCTCTCAGGAAATGCAGGATCATGAAAATATCCTCAGAGCTTTTACTGACTTAAAAACTCGTAGCTGTTTCTTAGCCATTCCTTGTGATTTATGGTAATGTAAATCAATTCAAAAGATATTTTTGGCGCAGAGGAACACTGGTACAGGAAGCAACAATTTAGCCCCATAATTTTTATCTAATAACACTTGAGAAAGTTCTTATATCAATTTTAACAAGAAACCCTGATCTTAAAATATATGTTTTAGATGATGTTCCATTTTTTACAATTCATGTATGTAACTACATCGACCTCATATTACCATCTCCTGTATGAACATCTGTATCTGATGGGACTCACCTCCATTTGCTACATTAAACTTCACTCCAAAATCACCACCAGGTCCTCCAGGGTTATGGCTAGCTGTAAGCATGATTCCTCCGATGGCCTTTATCTTTCTGATGATGCAGGACACAGCTGGTGTGGACAGGATCCCATTTTGGCCAATCACCAATCGCCCAATCTAAACAACATAAAGATTGTGTTTAAAACAGTGTAGGAGAATTTGCTCTTGTACTCTTCCTTCAATGGTAAGCTTAGCAAATGACTGACACATTAAAGAATCAGTATTATTGCACAAAATTACAATGTATTTAGACTCACAAACAGGCCATTCAGCATTGTTGGTCAGTGTGTGTGTCCATGCTCTACATAAGTCTCTATCCAATCCCTACTTCATCCCAACTTGACCAAGGGTCTAGGCCTGAAACATTAGCTTTCCTGCTCCTATGATGCTGCTTGGCCTGCTGTGTTCATCCAGCTCCACACCTTGTTATCTCGGAGAGAATATGGAACTTGCCATTCCAGGGAGCAGTTAAGATGAATAATATGGATGCTTTCAATGAAAAACAGGAAGTGTGTCTTGGCCTGAAACGTCAGCCTTCCGGCTCCTATGATGCTGCTTGTCCTGCTGTGTTCATCCAGCACTCCACCTTGTTATAGAACATAGAACATAGAACATTACAGGACAGTATAGGCCCTTCGGCCCTCGATGTTGTGCCGACCTGTCATACCGATCTCAAGCCCATCTAACCTACACTATTCCATGTACTTCCATATGCTTGTCCAATGACGACTTAAATGTACCTAAAGTTGGCAAATCTACTACTGTTGCAAGCAAAGTGTTCCATTCCCTTACTACTCTCTGAGTAAAGAAACCACCTCTGACATCGGTCCTATACCTTTCACCCCTCAATTTAAAGCTATGCCCCCTCGTGCTCGCCGTCACCATCCTAGGAAAAAGGCTCTCCCTATCCACCCTATCTAACCCTCTGATTATTTTATATGTTTCAATTAAGTCACCTCTCAACCTTCTTCTCTCTCATGAAAACAGCCTCAAGTCCCTCAGCCTTTCCTCATAAGACCTTCCCTCCATAACAGGCAACATCCTAGTAAATCTCCTCTGCACCCTTTCCAAAGCTTCCACATCCTTCTTATAATGCGGTGACCAGAACTGTACACAATACTCCAAGTACGGCCGCACCAGAGCTTTGTACAGCTTCACCATAACCTCTTGGTTCCGGAACTCGATTCCTCTATTAATAAAAGCTAAAACACTGTATGCCTTCTAAACAGCCCTGTCAACCTGGGTGTCAACTTTCAAGGATCTGTGTACATGGACACCGAGATCTCTCTGCTCATCTACACTGCCAAGAATCTTACCATTAGCCCAGTACTTTGCCTTCTGGTTACTCCTACCAAAGTGCATCACCTCACACTTGTCTGCGTTAAACTCCATTTGCCACCTCTCAGCCCAGCTCTGCAGCTTATCTATGTCTCTCTGGAACCTACAGCATCCTTCGTCACTATCCACAACTCCACCGACCTTAGTGTCGTCTGCAAATATACTAACCCATCCTTCTACGCCCTCATCCAGGTCATTTATAAAAATGACAAACAGCAGTGGACCCAACACCGACCCATGTGGTACACCACTAGTAACTGGTCTCCAGGATGAACATTTCCCATCAACTACCACCCTCTGTCTTCTTTCAGCAAGCCAATTTCCAATCCAAGCTGCTATATCTCCCACAATCCCATTCCTCCGCATTTATCACGGATTCTTCAGTTCCTCTTATCTCTGATACCATGTTCTGTCCTGCTTCCTTCAATTTCCTATTAGAATGTAAGCAACTTTCTTATACCTTTGCTTTGGGTCTCCCTCACAGCTTTTCTTCGTCAGTCTTATCAGACAACTCTGTAGTGTTAATGTTAATGTGAGATTTGTAGGTGTAAGGATCTGCTCCCATTCCTCTTTCCTTGACTGGGTCTAAGGGCCTTTTTGATTTACGTGTTTTTTCTTTATTCATCCATGGGATGAGGGTGCCGCTGGCTAGATAGCATTTATTGCCCATCCCTAATTTCCCAGAGGGCAGTTAAGAGTCAACCACATTATGGTACTGCATAAATCACAACTGTGTCATTAGAAAGAGAAACTCTTGTTTATCAAGGTGTAGTTTATTGCATGATAACAATTAGGTACAAGTTTGGATTCTTGAATTGCAGTAGAAGTTCTGATCCAGAAAATGTGGGTTCAAATCCCACATGTTCCAGAAATGTGTCATAACATGTCTGAACATGTTAACTAAAAATACTCACATTAGCCATTAGACAATGATGGTCAGACTACGAGGTGAAATGTGGATATAGGTCTGCTCTACTCAATCCTAAGAGGTTTTGCCTGATCCCCCATCCAAACCATTTTCAAACTGGACAGAGCTTAATGCAGTGTCTAACATTAACCCTTCTGGAACTCTTGCCTTATATAGCAGAGCTCCTTCAGGTCACCAATTCAAAGTGACAACATCCCATCTCATCAGTAACACACCCTCCATCATAAAGTTGGAAGTGGAAACATTTACTGATGATTGCACAATGTTAAGCATCATCCACGACTCCTCAGATACTGAAGTTGTCTATACCCACATGGGATAACAAGGTGTAGAGCTGGATGAACAAGGAAGAAGGGTCTAGGCCTGAAACATCAGCCTTCCTACTCCTCCGATGCTGCTTGGCCTGCTGTGCTCATCCAGCTCTATACCTTGTTATCTCAGATTCTCCAGCATCTGCAGTTCCTACTAGCTCTGAAAAATACTCACACGGAGCAAAACCTGGAAGACATTTAGGGTTTGGTTGCTAAATGGGAGCAATATTCTCCTGCCACAATTTCAGATTACTCAGCAGTCAGATCATAGAGTCCCTATGGTGTGGAAACAGGCCCTTTGGCCCAACAAGTCCACACCAACTCTCAGAGCATCCCATCCACACCCATCCCCCTATAGCCCACCTAATCTACATCTCCCTGAACACTACAGGCAATTTAGCACGGCCAATCCACCTAATCTGCACATCTTTGGACTGTGGGAGAAAACTGGAGCAGCCAGAGGAAACCCACGCAGACACAGGGAAAATGTGCAAACTCCACACAGACAGTCGCCGAAGGCTAGAATCGAACCCAGGTCCGTGGCGCTGTGAGGCAGCAGTGCTAACCTTGCCTTATTATTGGCTTTATTGCCCATTGAGACAGCTTATCCATCTGGTCATCTGCGAGCAGAAAACCTACTGTAGATATTTAAAAGTCAACCTGTACTTGATTTCAAAAGGACGTCCATGAAACTCGCACTTTGCATTTCCCATTGGATGTCCACATGCACAATCCTTCCCTTGCACTCTTTTATCGGTCAGTCCCTAGCCCTGAGTTGAGGCCACTGAGCAACAATTCATAGCACTACAGTTTTGGAAGGATGTGAATGCCTGGGGCAAGATGCACAGGAGATTTACTAAACTTGTACCATAGTTGAAGGAGTGCAGAGCTTAGAGAGGCTAGCAAAGTTCTTTGAGCAGAGAAACGTACAGAGAGATTTAATAGAGATCTTCAAAGTCACAGAGAATATTGGTAGAATGAATAAAGGGAAATGATTTCCCGTACGATGGCAGTGTTGATAACCAGAGGACAAAGATTTAAAGTGATTTGCAAACATTCTAGGAGGGGGCATGTGGAGAATTTTCTTTTTACACAGCGTGCTGGTGTGATCTAAAATGTAACAAAAACAAAAATTGCTGGAAAAGCTCAGCAGGTCTGGCAGCATCATTGAGGAAGGGTCACTTGACCTGAAATGTTAGCTCTGATTTCCTTCCACAGGTTCTCCCAAATCTGCTGAGCTTTTCCAGCAATTTTTGTTTTTGTTACATTTTAGTTACAAATGTAGACAGAGGCCATTTGACCCATCATGCCTGTTCCAGCCCTTTGGAAGATCTCTAAAATTAGATGGATCTCTGAAACTGATGCTACCAGTCCCGCTGAGCTATTCCAGGAATTCCTGTTTCTGTTTCTGATTTACAGCATCCGCAGTTCTTTCAGAGATCTAAAATATGTTGCCTGAAAGGATGGTGGAAGCAGATTCAGCGATACTATTCAGAAAAGGATTTGGAGTGGTATTTCAAGGGAAAAATAAAAGGCTAAGCATGAAGAGGAGGAGGGTGAATCTAATTTCAAAGATCTTCCAAAGAGCTGGAACAGGCATGATGGGACAAATGGCCTCTGCCTACTCTTGTTGGATTCCAGTTAGAGCTCAGAATTAAAGCTGTATGAACTCAGAACAAAGCTTAGCAATATCCTTATCCTTTCTCAAACCCTTCCGATCAAGAGACACTCTCTGAACTTACAATGATGTTATTCTGCTAACAAGGGTCACCAGGATCATTTTCTCTCAAAGCTGCTGCCTTATACAAAACAACCTACCCATCCCCCAGCACTGAAAAAAAACACTCTGGATTTCCTGAGTTCGGAAGTCATAAAACAAGAAAAGGCAAATAAAATGGATTTCTCCTTCGCTGTTTTTCTTGTGCAGCAGCAGGACAGTGAGCATATTTTTTGCTCTCAGTGACTGATGTCCTGTCATGGAGGATATGTTGTTTTCACAGCAATAAAACACCAGTGTTTTTCAGAGCACAACCCTGGCATTAAGGATCACTTCGCGTTGCTGAAATCAGAATTAGGTGCCAGTCTTCTCTGCAATTCAACATTATTTGTCTACCTTCATTGAAGAATCTGCTGAGATGAAATAATGAAATGAACTTGCTGGTGGCCCTTAGCAGTGATCAGCATCAATATTACATACTGAGCTATGAACTGAAGGTAAACTTTCAATGCTTTGTGCTATGGACCAGATCAGACACCCTCAAAATATATTAAGATAGCCTAGACCCTGACCTTTTCTCTTATTGTAAAGGTAAGTGAAATGCATTTCATTCCAGATGCAAATCAATTGGTCAAACTATTTGACTTTAAGCAAAACACACTATAATTTTACACTATAGTTAAAATACAGACAAAATAAAAATGAAATAAAAGAATTGTCTTAACCATAAGTCTACTGAAATGCTTAACAAAGTAATATATTCACTACTAACTAACTGTTTCAATATAGTAACATCCCATTAACACATCCTTGGCAAAGGTAAATTGAGTAAAACTGTTTGTCTCACATGTAATTTTAGCAGCAGGCAGGGAATGCCAGATTTAGCTGTAACAGAGAGAGAAAAAGAAATAAGAGCTTCCACATCCAGCCTCAAGACCCAAGCAACTGCTAAAAGTTAAAACTAAAAATCTTGGTTCTTTGGGAGCTTGATTGCACCCATTCAGTCTGCTTCTATTGTTCCAACTTAAAAAAAGACCCAAAGCGTCACAAGTTGTTTTCTTCACAGGCGTTGAGAAGACTGCTCAGTACCTCTGCCTCAACCTTTCTTCATTAAAAAGAAACTAGGACAAAATACACTTCTTCAACCTATAGTACGGTCAGAATTGTATTAACCTCTGACCTGACTCCTCTTACTTTATTATTCACCATTAGTTCAAGAAACCATGGATTTATCTCCAAGTTAATAAAATCATAAGGAATAGGAGAAAGACATCGAGCTTGCTCTGTCATTCAATACAATTTTGTCATGGCTCTATTTCTGTCCCTTGCTAATTCATCAATCCTCTATACAGACTAATATATTAGTTCAAACATTATAAGCTTTTACTTTGTGTGATAACCTTTAATGTGACAGCTCATTGAATGCCTTTTTGAAATCCAAATACACCACACCTAAAGGTTTGCCTTTATCCATTCTGCCTGCTACACCCTCAAAGGACTCTAATCATTTGTTTATTTGTTGAAAAAGGCCTAATTTTGACAAAGCTTTTCCATCTTGCTCTCATCAGGACGATTCACAAAAGCAACACTTAAGGGGGAATCCAGCATTTAAACTTCATAAAAGGAGGGTGTTGAATGGTGGGCAAATGAACTCTGATTTGTAGAGGTATTACCATGTAGAATGTACCCATTAATGCTGATTGACAGTTAACTGTCAGGCTTTATTGCCTGTGAACCTAGCTGACAATCCTAAATTGGTTCTTAGTGTAGTTCTTCTCACACTCAGGATTATCTAGCCAATGTTGCCCAATTGCAAAATCATATCTAATATCAGTGACTGTGTTGCAAGTTTTGCAAGTGTGAGCTGATTGGCCACATTCAGTATCTTGGTCGTTGTAAACAGCCAAAGGGAAATGCTGTTTGACACAATCCACCAGTTTCTGCGATATACGTCTGACATACCTAGCATTAGACCAACAACAGAGTTCATATACTGCTTTATTCATTTATACGCCTTCTCCCTTGCAATAAGACCAATGTGATCAATCAAAGGCCTTAAATTGACATTCTTGAGAATTGCCCTGATGAGTAGTAGATGAAAAATGTTTCAAAAATGTCTTTTTTACCTCAATACTCAAGTTCTGTAGTACCAAATGACTATTTGTTAAGCATGATGTTCCTTTCACAAGAACCATGTTGATCCTGTCTGATTATACTTTGAATTTCTGAATGTTTTGCAATGGCTTCCTTCATGTGACACTCCAGCATTTCCATCAGATTCCATAGTAGAGACTGTCATTGATTTATACAAGAGCCTAGTTAGACTGCAGTGAGAATGTAATGTACAATTCTGGTCTCCATACTATAGAAATGCTACACAGGTACTAGAGAATGTGCAAAAAACAATGAAATTAGTACAGTACTCCAGGGTTAGAGGTTCCAGGGTGGACTGACCTGGTTGGGTTTGTTTTCTTTAGAATGGAGAAGACTTAGAGGTTTAAAAATGAAACAGCAAATTGTTAGAAAAACTCATCAGGTCTAGCAGCTTTTGTGGAGAGAGAGGGATAGATTTGGCTTTTTGAATTCTATATAACCCTTCTTCAGAACTCTGAACTTTTCTTAAGGACTGCATGTTCTACCAGCTCATTTGGTAGCAACACTTCTTAGAACCTTTGTCTCCTGCTCTTCTCTCTGACCCCATCACTTCTTCTGATCCCACCTCTCATTCTGTAATGACTATTTCCCCTGACATTCCACTTCCTGTTGCAGGACAATCTGCACTCATCGTGTTTTTCTTATTTCAGCTCTCCTGCAACACATCTTAGTGATAACTTAAAGGTGATCTCAGGGAGCTTTTTAAATGTATCAATGGTTGGGACAGAATAGATTGGGACAGAATGTATCCAATTGGTGGAGAATCAAAACTAGGGTAGTATGTACAAAATAGAGCTAACAAGGTATGGAGCTGGTTGAACGCAGCAGGTCAAGTAGCATCAGAGAAGCAGGAAGGCTGACATTTCAGGCCTAGACCCTAGGCCCAAAATGTCCGCCTTCCAGTTCCTCTGATGCTGCTTGGCCTGCTGTGCTCATTCGGCTCCACACCTTGTGATCTCAGCATCTGCAGTTCCTACTGTCTCTAGTAAGTACAAAATCATTGTTAATAATGCTAAAAGGAAAACAAGGGGACATTTCTTTACTCAAAGTGTTTAGAATGCTGAACTTACTGCTATTGGAAGTGTTTAATGAAATAGCTTAGATGCTATCAAAGGAAACAAGAGGCGTATATGAGTAGGGAATAGAAAGATATAGTAAAACATTCAGGTGAGTAGATAAAATGGGGGAGACGCCTTGAAAACAGAAACACCAACACAGTCTACTTTAAGCCATGTGACCAGTTACTGTGTTATACATACTATGTAAATCTGTCACTTTTTGTTTGGTGGCTGAATCTTAAAGTTACAGGATTTTTTGTTTTGTCATTTAAGTTAATATTCCTTAGATGTTTCACCGACTATAGTTTCAACATTTTTGATGTTAAGTAAAATAAAGCTTTGACAGGGGCAGTGAGTGCTGATTCTCTGTGCATCTTCAAGGATGAGTTAAACTGTTTTCAAACTGGCACATAGATCAAATGGGATACAGAAGGTTATTGAGAACACTAAGTGGGACAATTAGCCATAAATCATAAGCCAGGTCCTGATCATATTGAGTGGCAGCAGACTTAAGGTTCCGCACAGTCTACTCCTGCTCTGGCTTCCTGCTGTTATACTGGGGACAGACTTAAGGTGATAGACAAAAGAGCAAGAGTTGGCAAGAGAAGGATTTGTTTTAAGCAACGAATTGCTACACTCTGGAATGTGCCGCCTGGAAGGGCTGTAGAAGCTGTTTCAAGAATAATTTCCAAAAAAGAATTGACTTAACTACTTGAAAAGGGAAAAGCTGTGGGGCCATTGGGAAAGAGCAGAGTGTGTGGACCT
The DNA here is from genome assembly GCF_030684315.1 of Stegostoma tigrinum. Taxonomy (NCBI): domain Eukaryota; kingdom Metazoa; phylum Chordata; class Chondrichthyes; order Orectolobiformes; family Stegostomatidae; genus Stegostoma; species Stegostoma tigrinum. The sequence goes on along the minus strand of NC_081356.1, from coordinate 27,489,643 downwards.
ATTTGAATATACTTCCAACGAGCTGGCACAGCTCCATGAGTCAATAGCCTTTTTCTATAATTTGGTCAATGTGATCTCCCAATGGATTTATCACCTGAGGGGGTTATAAAAATAGTTATTTTGTTGTTTACCTTTTTTGTCTCTTCTTTTGCTGGGGAATGGGATTGGAGTCAGAACGAAGGGATGTAAAGACAATGACTTGTCACTATGTTCTATTCGTGAGTGTGGGACAAGGTTGATGGAACAACTGGTCAAATCCACAATGTTAATTTTGCATTTTTGTAGATCAGAAAGGGTCACGTTTATCATGAACAATGTCAGGGTTAACTTATTCTGCTGTTTGCACTGGGTGAGTTCCAGTGAATTAACTGCAAACATGCAAATATGCAGCTGTGCTTCAAGAGACCTTCAAACCAATTTTTCCCTTGATATTCTCTACTGGATATTCAGGGTCAGAAGGAGACAAGCCGGAGCATAACAGCAATACAAAAACAGATGTGTCAAAGTATTCTATCCAATTCTAACCAATTTCTGGTATTTTCCTGATCTTTGTATGTTCTCTGCTTTTGCTTTAATTGTGTCAGCTTTGCAGACTAATATTCATTTTCTGCCAACTTTTATATGGGTATGGTGCAAGCTGCAACAATGCATGATCTGCTGAGATGGTGGCTCTGACAAGGAAAGTGTTTAAACAGAAATAATTTTAAAATGGGTCCAGAGGATTTCAAGTAATGGGGCTGGGATGACTTCCTTTGGCAGCTTGTTCCATTGTGAGATTGTCCTTGGGAAGAAAGATTGATGACACACTGATTTGGAAACAAATGTTGTTTGTGGTTTTGTGTGAATGACTACCTCATGTTGTATCAATACCGGAGTGCACCAGGTACTTCTTCATCATAGTCTCAGGCAAAGAATTCAAAATTTCACAGTCCTGGGTTTTGCATGAAAATGATGGCTACATTAACAGCACACATGCACACTGGTACACAAATCATCCAATGTGCCCAGGGGAGAAAGAGACATGTAGTGAATTGTGAATCTCCAGAACTTGCCACTTAATTTACTCCATTCCTTCAACTGATTCACACAAACAGCATCTCACCCTCAAACACCCTTCTATTTCAAAAAAAACTTATAAGATTTGCACATTATTGCCTGTTAAATTACTAAGAAATTAAGGGACAGGAGGAGTAGAACACATAGCCCTGTGAGCGTGCTCTGGCATTCTCTACATTCATGGTGCACCTTCAGCTTCAACCCCATTTTCTCATGTCCCTTTATTCCTTATTTCATAGACTACAAAACTCTATTGATCTCTGTCTTGAATACTGTGAATGAATGACCATCAGAAGGCCTCTGGAATGCTTAAGACCAAAGATTCAAAGCCCCATGAGAGGAGAAATTTCTCCTCATTTTATTCTGAAATAATTGACCCTTATCCTAAACTAGGACTCCACATTCTAGCCTCTCCAGGCAGAAGAAACAGCATTTTTTCACTTTTGTACAAAGGATGTGGGAGCTGCTCTCTGGGCCAATGTTTACTTCTCCATCCTAGGTGACCCTGTGCTGAGCCCACCTTCTTGAATAACTGTAGTCCATGTGGCACAGTACCACCCCCAATGCTGTTAGGAAGGGAGTTCCAGGAGACAATGACAGTGAAAGAATTATTGAGAAAATTCCAAGCCAGGATGATGATTTTTCTTCATGGGATGTGGGTGGTGCTGACAAAGCCAGCCCTTCCTACTATCCCTAATTGCCCTTAAACTGAATGGCTTACTCACCACTCCAGTAGGCAGTTGAGAGTCAATCACATTGCTGTGAGTTTCGAGTCAAATGGAGTCTAGATTATTAACCAAACCAGAAGTTGCTGGAAAACCTCAGCAGATCTGTGAAGAAAAATCAGAGTTTACCTTTCAGGTCCAGTGACCCTTACAGCATCTGCACTTCTTTCAGTTTTTATGGAGTCTAGATTATGTTGCTTACCTCAACAGCTCCCACAGGCCCAGTCTATAAGATGAACTTTAGAGACCACCACCCACATGACATTCTGTGCCCTTGCTACTCTAGCTGCTTGTTCCAAATACTGTTCAGTACAGACGAAACTCTCCAAGAGTGCAGCACTCCCTTAGCACTAATCCTCTGACAGTGCAGCCCTCCCTTGGTATTGGTCCTCAAAACAGTACAGCACTCCCTCAGTACTGACCCCCAGACTTACAGTGTTCCCTCAGTTCTGAATCACTGACATTGCAGCCCTCACTTGGTGCTGACTCCCTGACAGTGTAGCACTCCCTCAGTACTGACCCTCCAACAGGGCAGCCTTCCCTCAGCATGTACCCTCCAACAGCGCAGCCATCCCACGGTACTGACCCTCTGAGAGTGCAGTCCTCCCTCGTTATTGACCCTTCAACAGTACAGCCCTCCTTCAGTACCGACTCTCTGACAGTACGACACTCCCTCAGTACTGACCCCCTGACCATGCAACCTCTCAGTACCGACTCTCTGACAGTGCAGCCCTCTCAATATTGACCGTCTCAAAGTACAGACCATCCTCAGTACTGACCCACCTTCAGTGGGGCTTTCACTAAACACATGATCCTCCGATAGTACAACAACACCTCAGTACTGAGGCGCCTTGCGTGCAACTCTCGCTTATCAGTGACCCCTGTGGCAGTGCAAATCTCCCTCAGCCTCAGACAGTAAAACACTCTCACTACCACCTTTGTAATATAGGAAACAGAGCAGTCAGTTTGCACACAGTCAGATCCTGCAAGGTGCGATGTAATAAATACTGGGTAATTTTATTTTTATTTCATTTATCTTAGTTTAGTTGAGGATACCAGGAATAACTGCCCTGTTCTTCTTTGATGTATTGGCCTTTGGAGTTTTTACATCTACTAGAGAGTGCCTTGCTTTAACATCGTAACTAAAAATTGGAGGAAAACAGTTGGAGAAAAATGTAAATCAGAAATGTCTAAAGATGACTGCTTCTGACATTAGTGGACAATTGCATCACACTATTGTACTTTAACTGAGGTGATAATCTATTTCAAATAGTTTATCTGATGCCTGCATTAGAATAGCAGCGAGAAAGGAATGCTGTGGATATTTGGAGTCACAACAACATCACCATCAGAAATATCCAGCCTTAGCTAAACTTCTAACTGCAAATAAAAATCACATAACGGAGACAAGTATAGCATGGTAACTGAACTAATCATTTCAGAGGCTGCGTCTTATGATTTGGAGTCACAAGTTCAAATCCCACTATTTCAGCTGGGGAATTTTGAGTTCAACAAAATAAGTAAATATAGAATGAAAAGCGAGTATCAGTAATGGTGACCGGATTGCCCTAAAAATTCAACAAGCATACGAATCTTCTCAGGGGAAGAAAATCTTTACCTGACCTGATCGATATGTGGGCTCCAAACTAACTCGGAGCTGGTTCTAATCTGCCCTCTGAAATTCCCTAGCAAATCACTTTGTTGTATTTAGGTGGTTCAGCAGCACCTTCTGTAGGGTGAATTGGAATAGACTATAAATTCCAACTTTGTCAGCAAAAACCAGATCCTTCAAATAAATTTTAAAGAAGTAGTAAATGAGGAGCCACAGACACAAAAATAAATTGGAGCATGGTTGAAGTACAGTGAATTCTTAAATGGTTCAATAAAAGCTGCCACAGTTTTGCAAATGTGGTGAGACGTTAAACAAGTATTGCAATATAACGAAAAGAAAATTTAGGCTTGAGGTTAGGAAATTCCTCTGGAGGCACAGACATTTGATTCGTCCTCAGGAGAGACTTCCAGCTTGGTAAGGACAAAAACGAAAGAAAGGATTTGAAATAATTTTAAACTCAGCTGGATGCTCTAACAGGGGAATTTGTTCTTGCAAGGTGTGCTGCAATGGTCATTGTCTACTCCTTATCATGAACTTTCAATGAGAATCCACGACAACAGAGCCATTTCTGTGCTTAAGGTGAATATCAGACTGTTTCACATTCTGTGGTTCAAAGATAACCCCACTTGGAACAAGATACCACATCAAAAAAACACAATAATAGAACATAAATTTTTAAGCCACATGGATTCCAACAGCGAGGAGCCATGTCCTGATTTTAAACAGCAGAGCAGCCTTGAACCATCCTATTACAGGGATATTTTAGACACCTGCCTAAAACAGATCATTTGTCAACCTTTTGTGTCTGACTTGTGTGTCTGTTGCATTGCCGAACTGCAAACACAGGGTATCTGGTTTCCAATACTAGCGTCAGAAAACATATCTTCACTTATAAAACAAGAAATGGAAGTCACTGTTGGTTGGTGGTGGGGAGGGGCGTGGTGGTGGTGTTAGGTGCCAGCTCAAAATAGTTGAGGTGACTTTGTAGTCTGGAATTTGCTGTCTGAAAGGCCAGTGGAACCAGACTCAGAAAGAACTTTAAAGTGAAAACTGGATAAATGTTTGGGTTTAAGATAACAAAGTGTGAAGCTGGATGAACACAGCAGGCCAAGCAGCATCTCAGGAGCACAAAAGCTGACGTTTCAGGCCTAGACCCTTCATTTTTGCAGGTTGTGGTTGAAGATCAGGGAGTGATCCAAATTCGATATCTCTTTCAAAGAGCCAGCAGCGGTAAAATGGGCCAAATGGTATTCTTCTGTGCTGCATGATCCCATGAGTCTTTGGGTTGAATGGTGCTGCAAATGTCACTCTGTTTCAGTCTCCTGTTAAAACAGAACATTTCAGCCCATTGCTTTCTCTTCAGTTCCCACTCTTACACTTCCTCCTCAATGGGTGTTGGTTTTGCACAATATATTTGTGGGAGCCTCAAGCCATTTTCACGGATGGATATCGAATTCCTCAGCACAGTTCTTACTGCAATGGAACGCATGCTCTGTAGCCCATGTCTTAAAGATTAACCCCTCCCCACCCCAAATCAACCATTCGCTCACAATTTCTTGCTTTTTTTTGCCGTAAGTGTATGTTGATATTGATGCAGCTGGAGCAAAGGGATATCTAAGACCTCACTGAACAATGGGGCTACATTCTGAGCCTTTAATTAATGAGTTTTAAGGGCAAAAATGAAACAATGGAGAAGAACATGGGGCAAATTAGAGTCAAAAACGATACAAAATGTAGAACAGAGAGGGGAAAAGAAACATTGGATTGAGAGAGAGAAAAGGTAGAAATCTGAAAATCGGAGAACTCTGGACACCTGTGGAGACAGAAGGAGAACTTAAGGTTTCAGGCTGTGACAGGCTTTCATCTGATTAAAGATCATAATCTGTTTTTCTCTCTCCACGGACGCTGCCTGAAATGCTGAGTATTTCCAGCATTTTTTGTTTTTTATTACAAAATTAACAAAGCAGTGCTGATAGGGTGCAGTGCATGAGTCAAAAAATATCTTGATTGCCTTGTCCAGTTTTCAGCACTGGGCCAATTCTGCTGGTATTGCTAAGAGTAGCCAGAAGATGGTTCCAACGTCTCCATTTGGGGGAAAGGCTGGAGAACATTCACTATTTGTCCTCAAAAGAGGCAATGGTGTAAGGCAACAATTCAATGGTTACCCTCCACTCCCATACAGGAATATATTAATTTACAAGATGGCAAAGTAAAGATAAATCATTATGGCAACAATATTTAAATACTTCCTTTAGTGTAAACTAAACATCACAATTTTAATAGACCAAGGCTGCACAGATTGAAACCAATGGAAGGCAAATTGTGAACAACATACAGGATAGATTTCCAATAGAGAAATGAAGGCAACAAACCTTATACATTTAACTGCTCTGAAGGACATAAAGGGAATGCATTCATCCCCTCCAACCTGCTTCCCCATTCAATTTGATCATGAACAACTGTATCTTTACACTGTTTGAGAGGCAATGAATACTGTGACAAGTAACTCACCTCCTAACCCCCCAAAGCCTGTCCACCATCTACAAGGCACAAGTCAGGAGCGTGATGGAATACTCTCCACACACCTGGATGGGCGTAGCTCCAACAACACTGAAGACAGTGAACATCATTCAGGACAGAGTACCACTTGATTGGTAAAAACCAAAAGAACTGTGGATGCTGTAAATCAGGAACAAAAACAAAGTTGCTGGAAAAGCTCAGCAGGTCTGGCAGCTTCTTTGGAAGAGAAAACAGAGTTAACATTTTGGGTCCCGTGATCCTTCCTCAGCTCTGAGCAAGGGTCACCAGATCTGAGACGTTAACTCTGTTTTCTCCTCTACAGATGCAACCACTTGATTGGTACCCCATCTACAAGCATCCACTCTGTCCACCATCTATGCTCAAGACCAGCAGTGTATATGATCTACAAGATACACTGCAGAAGTTCATCAAAGATCCTCAGACAGCAGCTTCTGAACCGAAGATTACTTCATCTTGAAGGCCATGGGCAGCATGGGAACACCATCACCCATAAACTCCCCTCCAAGACACTCACTATCTCACTTGGAAATATATTGGTGTTACTTCACTGTGACTGAGTAGAAATCCTGGATTTTTTTCCCTAATGGCATTGTGGGTTCAAAAAGTCAACTCACTACCACCTTCTCAAGGGCAATCAGGGGTGGGCAATAAATGCTGGTCAGCCAACAGTGTCCACAAACGAATGAAACAAAATCTACCCACCATCATAAAGTAATACTTAATATCCTTTGCCAAGACAAAAAAAATCTATAGATAAGATTTTCGTTTGTTTAAACAGAATTGACATCAGCAGCCCCAACCCCACCTCATCCACCAAAAGCAGCTTTAAAATATTCAATCGATATACAATCTCAATAACTTTTCTGTGGTTAGATTTCTGATTTCTACCTTTCCTTGCATGAAGAGGTCCTCCCTGGCATCACTTGTGAATGGCCTGCCTCCAGTGTTAAAGTAAAGCCTTTTGTACTGACCCAATCCTAGCATGGCAAATAGTTTCTGTAGATCCACCCTCTGAGCTTCCTTAACTATCTTAAATGTTCCAATTACGATACCTGAGAAATGGGACAATTAACTCTCTGAATGCAGGTGAATGGCCCTGATTCAGGAAGTGGCGTGGAGAGTGGCTCAGTGGGTAGCACTGCTGCCTCACAGCACCAGGGACCCAGGTTCAGTTCCAGCCTTGCATGATTGACTGTGTGGAGTTTGCGCATTATTCCCATGTCTATGCAGGTTTCCTCCCACAGTCCAAAGATGTGCAGGTTAGGTGGGCTGGCTAGGCTAAATTGCCTGTAGTGTAGATTAGGTGGGTTATGGGGGATGGGTCTGGGTGGGATGCTCCAAGGTTCAATGTGGTCTTGTTGGGCCGAAGGGCCTGTTTCCACACTGTAGGGATTCTATCATTACTTTGCAATCTATACTTTAAAGGGGATCGCATGAATAACTGCAAAAAATGTCTATTGAAGTTTTTTAATGAGCTGCAAGTTTACACCTATAAAATGTGGCTACTTTGGCGATGGACCATTTGGAACCACATACTATACTAGGTGTGCTATCAATATGTTGAATTAAATTTTCCTAGCTCCATGGTGATAGGCTTGGTTGCAGTGTTGCTAGGTAAATACCAGAGTGGCTGTTGTTTGTGGCTGCTGTGGTGCATTTCCAACTCAATTCCTGGACAGTTCAGGAGAATCCTGGAGGGTTTGCAATTCTATGCTGAATGCTTACCTTTGAGGACAAAACAGTGACTTGGTTCTTAACCAAGCGGTGAATTTTAACTTGATATGTCAGAATGGTAAATTGGTTCAGTTGGAAGCACTCTCACTGCTAGGTCAGGAGGCTATGAGTCCTATAGTCACAGCAGGGGATTGAGGTCATATTGCAGTCTGAACGTACTAATAGAGTGTTGCATTACCACAAGTGTTTTAGGTGAAGAGTTACATCATACTGACAGCACAGAAATGGGCTCTTTGGACTGTCAGAACCATACTGGTGTTTATTCTCCACGAATCTGTTTGCATCAGCCTTTATCTCACCTGAACAACATATCAATCGATCCTTTCCCCTGTCCCGCATTTGTCTATTTGCTCCTTGAATGCATCTGCACTACTCTCCCCACCCATTCCCTGTGGCAGCAATTGCATATTCTCAACACTCTTGACAATAAAAAGTTAACTCTGAATTCTGTATTGGATTTCATTAGTGGCCATCTTATTGTTAATGGTGAATAGAATTAATGTTTCAAGTTCAACTTGAAGAGGAATCATATTGGACATGAGACTGTCTCCACAGAAGCTGCCAGACCTGCTGTGCTTTTCCTTCACTTTCTGCTTGTATATCTGATCTCCAGTATTATGTTTTTATGTTTGTAGTCACCTAGCTTTGGTTTCCCCACAGGTGGAAATGGTCTTTTTTACGTTGAGAACATGCACTGGTAGTCCTATGGGAGTTGTACGTTCTATGACACAGTTTGAACAGCAATTAAGAATTTAGCTGAATCCTGGCTGATATGCTTTGCTATCTCCATCTCAATTGCTCATTGGTTTCATTGCTGTTTGTAGGATTGTACTGTTTGAAAAGTATTCTCCCTAATAATTGCAGCCACTGTATGTCAAACAGTGATGCATTTTACGTGCCATGCTTTGAGATGAAATGAGCATGTGAAACATTTCTTACTTTCCCTTGCTCATTATTTTTTCTTACTTCATGTTTCTGTCTGAATAACTCCCTGTACTAAATGGGTTGCATGCGCAGCAACACAATTCCTGGCCAGATGAAGGCAGTCGAGAAAATCCCTCATAAATCATGTTTGGAGACCTGTAGTGTCCCGAGTGACTGGGATTGATTTTATGAACACAATATGAAACCAACTTCGACTGATTGCACTTTACTGAAAAATAACATCATTTTTTTGAGGGAAGTCTTTGATATCAGTCATGATCACTGTTTGTTGTATTTTGCATAGACTCCTTTGAAATAAATCCTGTTGACAATTATATGCAGGGCTCTATTTAAATGGAATCAGTGGAATGGTTGCTGGCAGGAGCTTTTTAAAGAGACTGCAAATTACTGTACTCTGCTGATTAAATAGCTTCTATAGACTGTTTTCTGTGTTGAGCCAATTAAATAGACTGTCAACTGTTTACAGTATTGTATTCTTTAAATAAATTCAGTAGACTGATGGCTATAGTGTGCTGTTTAAATAGCCTTAGTAGACTGCTGGCTGTAATGCATTGTTTAAATTGACTCAGTACACTGTTGGCTGTAATGCACTGTTTAAATAGACACAGTATACTGCTCGTTAAGGTGTGTTGTTTAAGTAGATTCAGTAGAATGCTGGCTAGAATGTACTGTTCAAACAGACTCAGTAGACTTCTGGGTGTAATATGTTGTTTAAATAGACTCAGTAGACTAGGAGGCCATAAGGACTGCAAATGATAGAAGCCAGAAGCCAATAAATGTGGAGCTGAACAAACGCAGCATGTCAGACAGCATCAGAGGAGCAGGAAAGTCAATGTTTTGGGTTGAAACCCTTCACAAGGACTGGGGAGGGTGAGAGGAGCCCAGAAATAAATGAGGGAGGTGGTGGGGCAGGGGAAAGGTAGGTGTGATGGCGATAGGTGGATGCAGGTAAGGGGTTATTGTGATTGGTCAGTGGGAAGGGTGGAGTGAATAGGTGAGTAGGAAGGTGGACAGGTTAGATCAGTTCAGGTAGGTGGGACATGGGATAAGGATGGGGTGGAGGGATTTTGAAGCTAGTGAAGTCAATATTCGGGCCATTGAGCTGTAAGCACCCAAGGTGAAATATCAGGTGTTATTTCTCCAGTTTACTTTTGGCCTCACTTTGACAGTGGAGGAGGCCAAGGGCGGGCATGTCACTGGGGGAGTGGGAGGGGAATTAAAATGGATGGCAAACGTAAGGTTGGGCTGGTTGATGTGTGCAGAGTGCAGATGCTCGACTGCGTTTGGTCACCCCGATATAGAGGAGACCTTGTTGGGATCAACAGATGCAATAAATCAGGTTGGATGGGGTGCAGGTGAATCTCTGCCAGATCTGGAAGGATTGTCTGGGGCCTTGGATGGAGGTGAGAGGGGAGGTATGGGGGCAGATGTTGCACCTCTTGCAGTTGCAGGGAAAGGTACCAGGTGTGGTGAAAGGCTTGGTGGGGAGTGTAGAGCTGATGAGGAAGTTGCAAAGTGAACGGTCCCTGTGGAAAGCAGACAGGGTGGGGAAGGAAATACCTTTTTGGCGGTGGGTCTGATTTGTAAGTAGCAGTATTGTCAGAGGATGATGTGTTAGATTCAGAGGTTGGTGGTGTGGTGCATGAGGACTATGGAGACTCTATCCTTATCATTGTTGGGGCGAGGGCGTTTGAGGCCAGAAGTGTGGGAAATGGAGGAGATGTGTTTGAGGGGATCCTTAATTACAAAGGAGGGGGAACTATAGTCTCTAACGTAGGAGGATATCTAGGATGAAATGGAGCAGAATGCCTCATCCTGGGAGAAGATGCAGCAGGAGGAATTGTGAGTTTGAGATAGCATTTTTGCAGAAGGGTGGGGTGAGAGGAGGTGTATTCGAGGTAATTGTGGAGTCATTGGGTTTGAAACGAAGTCAGTGGTGTGTCGGTTTCTGGAAATAGAGATGGAGAGGTCCAGGAAGGGGAGGGAGGAGTCAGACATAGAGAATTTGAGGGCAGTGTGGAAGCGAATTTGGTGCACTGTTTGAGCTCCTCATGGGACCATGAGGCAGCACTGATACAGTCATCAATATAGCGGAGAAAGAGGCGAGAGATGGTGCCTGTGTAGTTGTGGAAGAGGGACTGTTCCACGAATCCTACAAGGAGGCAGGAATAGCTCAGGCCTATGCAGGTATTCATAGCCATCCCTTTGGTTTGCAGGAAGTGGGTGGAATCAAAGGAAAAATTGTTGAGGGTGAGGACCAGTTCTGCCATGACCCAGTAGATTGCTGGCTGTAATGTATTGTTTGAATAGACTCAGTAGCCTGCTGAGTGTAAAGCACTGATTAAGTAGACTGAGCAGACTGCTGGCTCTAGTGTGCTGTTTAACTAGACCCAGTAGACTGCTGATTATGGTGCACTGTTAGTGGTACTGTGCTGTTTAAATAGTCTGTGTTTACTCAGTAAGGAAGCCTCATTTAGTGCAAAATAGACTGTTCGCAATGAGTTCTGCATGGCCTGCCTCCAACTGATTGACTGACAAAGCAATGCAAATAGACACTCTGCGCAAAATGTATAGTCAAACAAATTAATCAATTCTCCATGAAAGAATAATTTCCTTGTTGTTATCACCCACCTTCCAAGGTCCAGAAACTTAGCTTTTGAACTCCAGCATTGCACTAGTAATTTATTGAAGAGCCATTTCTCTTGACCTTACAACTGAAGCAAGTGTTTTAACATATGCCCACTAATGAAGGGAATACAATAAGCACGGGGAGTCTTAGAGCAAGACATTAGATAGAAGTAAGTATGTTACTTTCATGGTTTGCACTCCGTTTTTCTCGGGAAATTACAATTACAAACTGTTTATGGATTCTGTGCATAAGCCCATTTATTTTGCTCACGATTTGTTTGTACTGAAATTGTCAGTTTACTTTCTGTAACTTGTGAGCCTCCCAGTTTCTCTATCCCACTTTGTTCATTCTCACAGGATTGAATCATAGGCTCATTCAGCCTATCATGTTTTGCGATATATTTGGGCTCTCGTGGGCACAGGAACAGTGTCCCTCTGAACCAGGAGGCCTGGGTTCAAGTCCAACCTTCTCCAGAAATATGTAATAACACGTTTGAATAGGTTGATTACAAATATCTACAACATTGGTTAAGGGAGGAAAAAGCAGTCTGTGCCACCTCTTTGAAAGCACTATCCAAATAACTTCAATGACCTGTTCTTTCAGCAAAATCCTCCAAATGTTTCGTTTAAAATATATGTATCTAATTCTTTTACATTGTTATTGTTGAATCTGGATTCCAGATGATACAGTTCATTAAGTAAAATGATTTGTATTCATATCTTCCCTAGACATTTTTGCAAAATATTTTAAATCCGTAATCACTGGTTACCAACATGGTGTCACAAAAAATAATTTTTTTTCTTACATTATCCATTTCTAAAAATTATTTCACTGATGATTGTACTCCACTCACTAAACTCCTTCAGGTTAATCGGCCCCTATAAACATAGTGACTCAATGATTCTCAGCATGTCTAATCTTCCCATTCTAAATCACACATTATTTCTTCAGATCTATTGCCTTCCAATTTACCCTATTCTGCATCTCTTGTGGGTCTAACCAAGAGCAGCCATTTTCTATCTTTAGTGAGTCCATCCAAAATCTCTCTTTATTCATTAACACTGTTGCCCCTTCTCAAATTCACTCGACTTATTGTCTGCAAACCCAATGCCCCTCCACTTCAATTGCCAAAGTTTCCTCCATTAAGTTTGTTTGCCAAGTGTTTCATGGCAAACGCTAATTTTCTCTTCAACAATGCTCAACTCCCTGACAAGGCATAGATTAACCAAAATGTTCAGTCCAAGTGTTAGAATATGAGAGGAGGTTACATAACTAGGTTTGCACTCCCTGGAATATTAAGTGTTAAGAGGGGCTTTGTTGGAGGTTTTTAAGAATTTGAAAGGAATTGACAGAGAGATAGCTGTGTTTTTCACTGATGGAGTGGGGACACACTTCTTTGCACGCAAGGTGCTTGAAGTACAGAGCTCTCACACTCAAATAGCAGTAGATATTTACTCAATTAATTATTAATCACATCGATAGATACTTGTCACACAAGGTTGTTAAGAGGTACGGGGTCAAGATGAAATTACTGTACAAATCAACCACAGTCTTATGGAGTGGTGAGACCGAATGGCTTCTTCCTCTTACGTGAGGACTTTTGTCTTCAAGTGAGTTCACCTTCAAAGACTGAATGTGCTGTGTGTACATAACGTTATGACTCTGCCAGTTAGAGGAAAGGTGCAATCTTCACATGTACAAATCAGCTTGTTTGTCGTAATGTTCATAACTTGTAATGTTCATAACTTGTAATGTGTTTTACTGTTTTAAATGAACTAACCCACCGCAATTAATCCAGCCCTAATGAAAAATTGATCATTACACCATTATCATTAACATGACATGGTAAGCAGGGGTGGAAAGCATCATACTGATGAAACTTATAGTGCTTGAATTAATGGATGGGACCACTCCTGATGCTATCGCTCTTTAAAGCATCAGGAGAGTGATAAAAACCCAGCTTCTGGTTAGTCTGCATGGATTTCGAAGATGCATATTGAATTTAGTTCTTTTGGTATAGTTTTTGCTTCATAACTTATAATGCTGACTGACCCACAAATTTAATCAGGCCATAAAACAATAAGAATATAAGTTGTAGAAGCAGAAGTAGGCTGTTTGGCCTATTGAGTCCATTCTACCATACAATGGTCTGATAAACTTCAACTCCGCTTTCCTGCCTTTTCTCTACAACCTGTGATTCACCTACTGATTCAATATCTGTCTATTCAGTCTTAAGCTGACTGAATGGCCAGGCCTTGACAGCCCTCTGTGGTAAAGATTTGCTATGCCTAAGAGAAAAAAAATCCTCCTCATCTCCAACTTAAATTAGCAACCCCTTAGTCTGAGAATATGCCCTCTGGTCCTAAACTCTTTCACAAGGGGAAACGACTTATCCACATCTACCCTGTCAAGTCCGCTAAGAATCTTACATGATTCAATAAGGTTGTCTCTCATTCTTCTAAACTACCATGAGTTCAGACCCAACATACTTGAGAAATCTCTCCCCATCAGAAAACCGTTCCATACACAAGATCAAACTCGTTAACCTTCTCTGGCTACCACTAATGCCAGTATATCTTTCCTTAGATAATGGGACCAAGATCACAGTATTCTAGCTATGGTTAGACCAGTGCTTTGTACATTTTTAGCAAGACCTCCAAATTTTATATTCCAATTCGAAGTGAGATAAAATGCCTTCCCATTTGACTGCTGAATGGATGCCAGCATTTTGGAATTCATGTACTAGGATCCCAAATTTTCCCACATTATGTTCCATTTTGCTATGTTTCTGCCCAATTACTTAACCTATGTGTATCCATCTACAGACTCCTCGTGTTAGCCTCATTGCTTGCTCTCCCACCAATGAGCATCCCAGATGAACAGTTGATTATTAGACCATTATCATTAAAATGACATTTCTAGTTCCAAATTCCTGTGATCAAGGCTATTATATCACCATTATAATCTGACAACTTTGTTTCCTATCTGTCCCGACATGTTTCTGCAAACGACAAATACATTCACTAACAAGTACGGAAGTCATTAAAGGTGATGTCACAACACAGGCACAAATTGCATAAAGCAGTCGCTAAGCTTTGTGTTAGAAACAGTGCACAAAATTAAACAAAATCCCACCTTTAACTCAATGACAGAGGGACAAGACCTGGTGGAATAAACTTGGAACTTGCAGTAATTTTACTGAATTCTGGACAGCTGGGAAAGAGTTAATGCAAACAGTCAACAGCCAATTGCAAGAACAAGGAATTTTCACATCAAAAATGTTTGACTTGGGTTAATGATCAATAAGTCCAGGAAACTGGGTGGTAATTTAAGTCATTTGAGTCAACTGCATGCTTCTCCTCAATGATTATATTTGCATCTGGGTGTCCCTGAACTGAGACAACATGGCAATATACTGATAATCACAACCAGTGGGTACCATGAAAGACTGAGATACAGCACCACCTCTGGGATTGCCATTTTAATTTGTTTTGCTAATTATTCCATAAAGTTTAAGGGGTTTTTTGTTACTTTTTGATTTTTTTTATTATTACTGCTGCTTTTTTCAGATGGCAGCACTAATTACCGTTTCTAATTAATAAAAGCCTCAGACTATAAAAGTGGTGCACCTAGGTTGCCAATCCACCAATATAACAAGGGCTGAAATGATCTCCCTTTCCTTGAAATGTCCTTCAGTCCTTCTGAGATAGCTGCATTCTTCTCATTCAGGCCTCTTGGCCAGCATCTACTTCTATTGCTCAAATATCTGATGTTATACTTTTAGCTATCTGGACCATTCACTGTTGAATTTCCTCTCTCAACCTCTCACCTCTCTTTTGCTTTTAAGATGAAGTCCTCTGTGAAAGACACATTGTATGTTTAATCGGATTAAAGATTTCCTAATAAAAGCAATTTGTGTTGCTGAACACAGATGTAAGAAATTACTATTTTGTGGAGTTTTAGACATCCTAAGGGGGAAGATGGAATTGGTCTCATTGGAGGACAAGGAAATGTGGTATAGTACATAATAGCAGGCTGCAAGTTCACTGCGAGCTTGATTTATCTGCACAGGCAAAGATGAATTTAATCACCTCAATATACAGCAGGATATTGTTCATTCCACAGGGCTACCAGGAATTATGATTTCTTTATGAAGAACATACCGTCACAGAACCTAAATAAAATTGAATCTTACAGCACAGAGAGAGGCCCTTCAGCCCTGGCTGATATAAAATGCTGCTCATCAAGGATACTGAGGCATTGCATACCTGACTTTAGGGAGAGGCAGTGCTATTGTCAAAGGTTTATGCATTAGTAAATATAGGGCAATTAGTGATGGGAAACCAACGTCTGAAGAGTTATTTCAATGGCAATGAGAATAAAGCACAATCCTTATGAAGAACATACAATCATAGAATCATTGCATGACTGAAACAGGACCTTCAGCCCATTGTCGCTCTGCTAGTTTATTGAAAGAGCTATCCAACAAGTACAACTCCCCCACTCTTTCCATAGCCTTGCAAATTCTGTCTTGTCTTTCGAAAGTCACTATTGAATTTGCTTTTTGTGCCCTTTTAGGCAGTACATTCCAGATCATAACAAATTGCTGTATAAATAAAATTCCTATTTATTTGCTGGAAATTTTGCCTGTTGTTTTAAACCTGTGTTTCTTGGTTGCTGAGTGTTCAGTCAGTTGAAATAGCTTTTGGACATTCACTCTATCTCAATCCTTACATTATTAACATTCTTTCAGATTTCATGCTGAGCTGAACTTGTCTTATTGGAAAGTGAAGAACTAAAAAGAGAAATTATTCAGATACTTATAAATTAGATGCATAGACGATGTAAAATATTCATTGCAGACTTATAAAACTCAAAAATTAGCATCCCCTGAACAAAACTTAAACTGGAATAATCACTTCCTAGAAAAACGTACAATGGTGAAGTAAATTAATGAATAACAGCAGATAAATTCTTTATAAGGAAGTTACACGTTTATTTAGTTAATAATAAGGTTGAAGGGTAGAAGAATAAGTATAGACAAAGATGATTGAATAATTTTGGAATATAATAGTCACTGTTGTTGTGACCTTGAGAAATGTCATCTTTGGAATGCAACTGGCCAGGCTTGACAATCTTGCTTGTGATGTCAGACATATTCTAGTGTTTTGCTCAAATATCTCAAAGTGCATTATTAAAGCTTTAATTCTCAATCTTCTCAATATTCTTGGTTTACCTCCATTGGGATTATAACCCTTAGACTGCTTGCAGCCTGGATATATTTCTGACATCTGGCTAGGTCATTTAAAAGAAAGCATTTTTGATACACATCTTGAATTCAATGGAATAAATAAACTGGGCAGGTTGTGAGTTTTACTGTCACCCAGTTTCCATTCATACCAGATATCAACTTCATTTGCTAATTTTGCAATAATGAAACTGTGCATATCTCAGGATCAGTTTCACCATCTTAGCTTTAATCTTATTATAGACTGATACAGCACAGGAACAGGTCATTTACCCTAATGTGCCTGTGCTGCCTCTTAAACAAGATGTGCAGATGCCAGTGTTGTACCGGGTGGACAAGGTCAAAAATCACATAACACCAGGTTATAGTCCAATAGGTTCATTTAAAAACACTAGCTTTCAAAGCTCTGCTCCTTCCTCAGGTGTAGTGTGGAAGAGGAGGTACAGAATTTATAAGCAGAAAAGTAACATCCTTAAAAATGGCTGACTGACTGCTTCCTGTTGTATCTTTAATCAGTTAGAAAGGAGATGCAGGTTTCTATTGATTAAAGTGCAAATCCCAGAATTTCGTTCAAGTCATTGCCCTAAGATGATTAGAGGTTTTATTAGTGTATACAAGAGGCAACATCTCAGGTCAGACAATGCATTCTAGGTGTGAGGCCTTCTTTAGAATCTGTGTTTGAACCTTGAACAAAATAGAATGTATCTGCAAATACACAAACATCTGGCATGAAATAAGTGTGTGTGTGTGTGTGTGTGTGTGTGTGTGTGTGTGTGTGTGTGTGTGTGTGTGTGTGTGTGTGTGTGTGTGTGTGTGAGAGAGAGAGAGAGAGAGTATATAGTATGGTGGGGTCACCTGTAGCATGATCATGGTTGAAGCCACCTTCATGATTATGGAACTTGGCTATCAGCCTCTGCTTGGCTATTTTGTATCTCAAAGTCCGCTTTGGAGGAAGCTTACTTGAAGATTGGGGGCTGAATGTCCTTGACCTCTGAAGTGATCCCTCGCTGGGAGGGAACACCCCCATGTGGTGATTGCTGCAGAGTGTCCATTCATCTACTGTCGTAGTGTCAGCATGGACTCGCAATATACCGTAGCTCAGGGCACCCTTGCTTGCAGTGTATGAGGTAGATGACATTGGCCAAACCATATGAATATCTGCCATGCACTTAGTGGGTGGTGTTCCCACATGTGTCAGTAGTGCCCATGTTGAACATCTGACATGTCTCGCAGAGGTTGCCATGGCAGGG